>NC_090942.1:108030246-109341746 GCF_040807025.1 Struthio camelus | reverse complement strand
GGAACACTGATAAATCATCTTTACTTCTGGTGGTACTGTTGAAAAAGATTAGACAGATTGGCATATTTTTGCTTCAGCAAACTTTAGCCTGAGTCTGGGAAAATACTGCTGAAGTTACAGTGGTGTAAGACAAAGCTTTTGGCTTCTCTGATGAGTTGGAATCTGTGAATTACTTACCGTGGAAGAGTATGTCAAGTGATGGCAGCATTACTTGATCTGCATTTTAAAAAGCAACCTTGAAAGAATACTTTCACAAAGTAAAGACATTTGTCCTTTAAAGGTTGATATGAATTCCTAGGAAAGAAAGAAACAAACAAATGCAAAGAAAAAGGAAGAGAGAGAGAAGGAGGACCTGACCATCCTCCAACTGAGATTTGTCAGAAAAACAATCTATGTTAATTTTCTGCAGTTTCAAAACGTAACTTTTTTTAGCCAAAATCATTAGAAACACCTCTAGGATTTTGGTATATACCCCACAATCTCTATCTCCCTCACAAAACTGATTTTACATCAGCAGCAATACTAAACACTCAGAGAAGATCCGTATATTAGCAACAAATAAAGAAGGCTAAATAGTATCTGATTAGTGGAAAATTTCTGAAGTAAAGAATTAAATCAGAAAAGTAAACAATATGAATGAAACTTCTCACAACAAATACTGCTTTTAGGGTACGAATTTTAAAAATCGAGGTCTTAAACTGAGTCTCTGGGGCTATGCTTAGGCACCCGTCTGCTTTCAAAAGTACTGAGCAACCAGCCTCTCAACAAGATTTCTAGTAGGTGCCTGGCACTGCAGCAAAGCAGACAGATACCTAATTACAGCCTAGGGAGCTCCTCTTTAGGCTGCTGCTTTACCAAGTCTTGGCCTTTATCCTTTCTCACAGAAGGAAAAAATCTTATCCTTTTCTCTATTAGCATGGAACCTTCACCATTTCCATTCTCACTTTTCCTCCCAAGATTTATACACACATATACCTTAAACAAAACAAATTGCTTTTTTAAAAAGATTATAAATATTATAATATAATGCAATTAATACAGGCTATATAATAGATGTATAATATTAATATTATATACCATTAAGATCATATGTTTGCTATGGCAGAATGTTTCAAGACAAGTTTTTCTTGTCTCGTAAAGATGCTTTCAGCTAAAGGAAAAACAAAATGTGCTTTCCCATACCTTAACATTCCTAACCGCTAATCTGCAGAAGCTCGATGTAGACATGATAAATTTAGCCTACGTGACCATGTAGGTCTTGGTACCTATTATCAGCAAGTCTGCTGATCTAACATTCAGCAAACGTTCAGAGTGCACGTGATTCAAATACTCATTTTTTCTGTTTTCAGGACAAAATATTGTTCAATCTGAAGTCAGCATTTCAGTTAATCTGGCTGCTTGGTTTTAAATATTTAAAAAATTAATTTGAAGACAATATAATTAGGAAACATTACTTAAAAATGGAAAATTGAGATGTTTTTATTAGAATAAATTCAAAAATTTTTTTCAAATTTTACTTCTTCCCCTCCCCCAACCCTCCACTAAATCTGGGATTAATTCAGGAAGCGTTTCAGTGGGGAAAAAATGTTTTTTGCTCTCTCTGAAACAACAGAAATAGAGGTTAAATAAGAACTAGTTAATATGGCAGATGTAAATTGCTCCATCAAGCCAGGAATTGTAAACTGACAAATTAGAAAAAAATGTTTCAGTAAAATAACTTTGAAGTGATCCTTACTCCGACACATTTACTCAGATCTAGTAAACTATGGCATATGAATTTTCTAAGCCAACAGGTAAACACAAACCACCAACATTTAACAGTCATCAGTGCACCTCTCCTTTTTGAACTCATTTTCATCCAAGTATCCACAGAATTCTATGGCAAAGTTCTCTGCAAGTTATGCATAACAAAAAACATTTTCACTTGCTTTCATCCTATTTTGCAATAATTTCATTGGATGTGCTTTACTTCTAGTATAATAAACAGGTATTGTTCCCTGTACCCCTTTTTCTATATAATTCATGACTTTTTAGATCTTGGCCGTATCTCCACCTCAGGCAGCTGTTCTCCATGGCGAAGAATCCTAGTCTATTTAATGTCTTCTCTTTTGGAAGCCATATCTCCATTACTGCTTTCGATGTACTGCTTCGCCTTCTAATGCTCCCTTCCAGAGAAGAGGTAAGTGGAACAACACACAATATTCAAAATCTGGGTGTACTGGAAATATATAAAGTTGTATAGCTTGTTTTTTGGAGTTTCCAGAAAACTAAGAGTTTCATAGCATTTCATAGCTTTCTCCTGTATGATAGCTTATTTAGAATTAACTAGTGCTGTGTATTTATGTATGCATGTAAACACATATGCAAAACTGTGAGTATCTACTTCTTAGCGTGTATTGACATTGAGTTTCCTGCCATTGTATTACTTAATTGCTCAGCTCAGAATGAATCCTTATAGTCAATGTTTTATCATCACCCTTAACTTCACAATTCTTCCTTTTCTCTAGGTTGAGAATATATTCCCACATTAAACACCCCAAGTCCCAAACACAGGATTGGTGGCCTCATCAATAATTTTTGTTATAAAAACCTAACTTCTTAATCAGTTATCAACCAACAAAGATAGCTTCTAATGGTAATTTCCTGTCTTTCAGGACTTTTTATATAATCAATTAAATTTCATTGACTGGATCCCTTTTATGTAAACGTGTACTACCTCACATTGAAGGAGAAATGGCTTCCCTTTGTAAAAATCCCACTGACTTCCCTTTACTGTATCATATTTATTCATGGGTCTGCTAATTAATTCTCTTTATTTCATAGCTCTTACCAATTTTAATCTCATGAAAATCTGATTTACTTATTTATAATACTGAGGATTGCTTTGGATCTCTTTTTAAAGTTTGTGTCATATTTGCCACTTTTCTGTGCTCAGGTACTGAAGTCGATACAAAGAATATATTGCAATCCACAGTTAGCAGTTCAACAGTTTCATATTCATGGGTGAATGATATCTGGCCCTGGCAATTTATTCCTATTCATTTTTTAAATTTGTTTTAAAACCTTTTTAGTGAGGTTTCATCTCAAGACAGCTCCTCGCCCCTTTCCCTGTAATGAGAGGTTCCTTTTGCTGTGCACCTCCTCATCTGTGACACAAGCTGCCTTGAGCTGTGACAAGTATATTATCTATACATGAAGCAGAGGTTTCTAACTCGGCAGAAGCTGGGAGCTACTGTCTTCCTGGGGGCACATGACTGGCAAAATCCTGACTTTTGTAAAAAGCAGCAACTTGCAGGTGCCATTTCAAGTCTCACTCTCATACATCTGTATTAGGACTGCCCTGGCCATGCACGGACAGTTTCTTCTACTTATTGTCCATACTGCCTACACAGTTATACAGCCTTGTAAGGCCATTTAGGTGTGAAGAAAGGGAAGGGGTTCACACTTCAATTCCGCCCCAAAAGGCTAAAGCCAGGGACTTCTTTGCACCAGACTTGACTCACTACAGCTTATTTAGAGTCCTCCAAAGGATTCCAGCAGGTCTAGGACTAACTTTGTTGTTCCCTCCTTCCTTTAAGCATCTCAGTTCAGTCAGCTGTGAGACTGTTAGTACCCCAACACTAAGCTGGGCAACAGAGAGCCAGGTGGTATAATATGCAAACAAGCTGCTAAAAGGCAGGGAAGAGCTACTAGGTGGATTATAAAAGCCTAACCTCAGCTGGACTGAGAGCCCAGCTAAGAATCATCACTCACAGCTCATAGGAAAGGAAAACTTGGCTATAGCACATTTTGACACAGAACATCAAATATACTTTCTCTTCATTTCCACTGTTGGTCACATCAGACTTGGAGGATGGAAACTGACATCTGGGATGAGACATTGACCTCCACAACAGCCACAGCACCCAGGGCAAATTGACTTGAAGCAAAACGCGCTTTTGATGTTGGGACGGAGTAGAGAGGCACTGGACAAGAGAACCATGAACCCCTCCTTCTTCCTCCACCTTCTCCTTTCCTCACTGACTATAAAAGACCAGGAGGGAAAAATTGGTTTGGTCCTCTTCCTCTCAGTTTGCCTGACCCTAAAAGTATGGGTGACCCAGGAGCTTCCTGAAGTTGCACGTGTGTTGAAATGGGCCAAGGCAATGAGCTATGTGGGATAGCTCACCCACAGGATGGCCTCCAAAGGACAGCTTGGCCACAACTGGTACATGTCAGTGGGGTGCTGAGGCTTGCAAAGGGTATCCTATCAGTAGGTCCACAAATCGGAGTCCCTGGTTGGGCACTGCTCCCAAGGACAACAAAAATAAGCAGCAGGAGCTGTGAGTCCCTGCCTCGTACAGAGACAATGCATGCGTTTATCCTGGTATAAGCAGCTCATTTCACTTCAGTAGAAGCTAAGTTAGAGAAGGAGCTGGTGTCTTTTCCAGAAGCAAGACACTGAAAAGAGGTCAATCAGCTGATATCAGCAAGATATTAGCTTCTATCTTCTCCTGTTTTCAGGAACATATTCTCACCCCGCACATCCCTGAATGGGGAAGATCTAGCTTTTTATCCTTACTGTTTAGACAATCATCACTGCTGTTTCAAAAAGCAAAAGCAGAATCCAAGCACTACTGTGCAAATATGATAAGAGATATAACACATCTCTTGCACTGCTATCAGTAACCCTCCCCCTTTTTAGTAGGGAAAAATCTAGCTCCCTCCTCAAAACTGTGATGCATGTATGTTGCCAATATAACGATCTTCCACATGCAAAAAAGAGGGCAGGAAATGATTTAAAATGCCATAAAGTTCCTTGGAACAGGTTTTCTGCTGATATCCCTTTCTCCCTGAAGTGCTTCCCATGCTCTTTCTGAAATATTCATTGCCTTAATGATTTCTTCAGGCGCTGCTCCTGTACATAAAGATTAGTTCCTCCTACCAGGAAAGCAATTCCAGGAGAACAGTAGTGGAGAAACCCGTAGGGTCCAAAAACGTATGTAAAAACTGTTTGCTTTTCTCCCTCTGTGCCTAAGGAGATGATTTCAACCTTATTTTAAATGTGTAACTGTTACTGTTATCCATGTGTTTAAACTGTATGACAGCCCTAGAAAAATAAGAGATTAGAGATTTGTTTTTTAAGTCATAATTTTATCCATAATCTTCCTTATTCCATGCACTTGTATTGTGCCTTTGTAACATTGTAGGGTCAGATACACTAGGATTCACATAAACATTCATCCTTCAGGCACCTCTGCAGCTCCCATGGCAATTAAAAAAATGTTTCATCTGTCACTTAAAGCAAGCCCTTTTTCCACCCACAGGGTTTCCTTGCAAGTTCATTCTGTTTCCAGGAAGTCATTCCTTGCTGTTCAGTATAACTTCTGACACCTCTAATACCTAGTAGCCACTTGGTAGTATAGCTTGTCAGAAAAGATAGCATTTTTAGCAACTCCAGCAATAGAAAACTGAGGGAGAAACCACCTAGTTTTGGGGTTCATGCTGTTTTGCAGGGAGGCTCAGTGGTCCAGGCAAGACCTCTAACTGTGGCTTGCGGGAGTTATCCTTGAAGACTGTTTCTGTAAGTTGAACAAAGTTTGTGTTTTGGTTTCTCATTTTGGAAAAAGGAGGATGATATTCTTTGTGTATCTCTTCAGACATCTGCGTGCTAAATTTAATGAAATGGGAATAAATAAGTGGCCTTTATTAAGGTCTACTATAAACAATGATATACTCAATCCTGCACTAGCATTGTATCATCTCATCATGTAAGGGGTGCAATGCTAATTTATGAAATGAACCCCCGAGGGTAACAGAAAACTGTTACAAGAATAATACTGGTAAATGGTCATCTATGACGGATTTGAACTGGAAATTGGAGATGAAGAGCATTGTTTTACTTATGCAGAAGAGGAAGAGCTATGAGTTAAAGGAAAGCCACAAATACAAGCAGCAGAATTCTTGCTCAGGAGTGTTTCAGTAATACAATAGCAAACGCAGGAAAGAATCCTCTCCATGCATTTCACAAAGACTTCAAATAGTTCCTGGTGAGAAGAACACAAACCAGATTTCAAACTCAGGAGCCAACTCACAAGCAGGTATACTTAATCACATCTTCCAAAGGTTTATCAAAACTAGGGAATGGATATTCACGTGTTTCCTCCATTTCTCCGTGGTTATGGTATATCATCAGTAGTCTTTTGAATAGAACACTAAAGATCTCACTTACTATTCACTTAAGCAAACTAACAATGATTTCAAATTATTCTCAATGAATGGAAATATGAGGAATAAATAAAAGCTAAGCAAACAGTGCTTTTATCTCGGTTTATTTTGCATGTGCTGCCATTATTTGAAAAGTCTATGAGGAAAAATAATAATCAGATGAAAAACATTAAAAAAAATCTAATTTTGAATTAGAAACTATTTTTCTATACCAAAAAACATTCCAAATTAGAAATGAAAAAAAAAAGGACAGATTCATTCCATTCAAATTCTAGTTAGCTAAAAATATCATCAGTAGAGTTTGTTCTAGATTGCATTAAAAAAAAAAAAAAGCCGGTTCGACCATTGCAGGGAACAACTTCAACAGGAGCTCTAATATATAAATGATGTAGTTAAGTCAAGCAGATTAATTGGTCCTTGGTTATATAATTTGGGAATGCGCATCTGGAATTTCTTGGACAACTGCAGCACATACACAGTATTTGGGAATTGGCTAATGCATGCACAGTGAGTTTAACACTTCTCAATAACCTCACGATATACCACTATTTGCAAATGTAGCTTGTATCTTCATAATATATACTCATAATCCCTATCCTTTCAGAAAGCACTGGAGTTGCTCTGCATCTATTACACATCCACAGCATGCACGCACTGTGAGTGCCTCAGATTTTTGAGCATGAGGTAGTTGTCATGGCATTCTGCACGTACCTTATGGTGCGTTTGCCGTATGGCTGACACCTTCCATTCAGAATAGGGCTAACGCAAGCCTGGAAATCCTGACCAAAGAACAGCAACTCAAAACTTGCCAGGACAGGGTTTCCAGGCAAAAAAGAATATATAGCTGGAGGAATGAAACAAAAATCAAAACCCAGCCCACTCGCAACCAGTAAACTGAAGGCCAGAATAAGAAATGAAATTAGAAGAGTCTTTTTGCCTCTGAGGAACTAGCCTACAGATGGTAGAAGGCTACCACGTCCCCTTCTGCATCTGTGCTCCAGGCAAAATCTTACTGGAGTGAGTCTCAAGAAGGGCCCTCCCCTCCCCCCGCAAATGACTGAGAGTGAGGAAAGGAGACCTCACTGTGATATGCTTAGTCTACTAAAGGGAAGTATAAGAATTAACTTTCTATATGCAGAGTGCCCATACATTAAAGTAACCTGAATATCTACAGTATCAGAATTCACCCACAGTATATAAACTGATATAGTTAAAAACTCAACAAATTCAGCATTAGAATAAGATGTAGTTTCCAGGTTTTGAGTTAATAGCAACTTAGTATGGAAGATGGAAGACTCACCCTTGCTTAGAGTCTTTAAAATAGGATTGAAAATGCATTCATCTCTCTTCTGAAGACGGCCGTATGGTACATGTATGAGGAAGCCCAAACTAGTGGGAATTTTAGTGTATTAAATAATTCAGCTTGCATGTAATGTGAACTATTAAGTATCATAGGCCCAAATTCAAAATTTCCCTATTAAAAAAAAAAGCCACAGATGTGCTATTAGTATCAATTACTTTGTTTTGTCCTTAACTATTTGTAGTATCCTGTTATAGAATGGATCTAAGCCAATACTGAATTTAGTGGTAAGGCACATTTCAATTGCCCCAATAGATCCGGTAGCACCAAAGATCATTAACAGTTGTCATTTTCATGACCACAATATTATACATACTGTGAGAAGCACATCAAACCCCCTCATATCTGAGGAGTAAAAAAGGGGCTGGTATTAAACCAAGGCACTGCTCAAAATGATGAGCCGGTTCTTTCATTGTAATAAATTCATTTTCTCAATGGAGATAAAGTATTTTGGATTTATGCCAGGTAAGGGTTTTACTGGAATGCAGCACTTTGAAATCCAGAGAAAACATTTTTCTTGGCTGCAGTACATCTTACTCCTCATAAAAACACAGTAAAACATTCAGAAAGGTTACTTGATACATTGTCAAAGTAAATGCATCTCTGCAAATCAGAGTCAGCATGCCTATGTCTCAGGTGATACTAGTGTTGCTAAGGTAACTACTAATTTCTACCCTAGAGTAAATAGTTACACAAAGCTCACAGCTTATTCAATTTTGCTTGTTAGACTCCAGGGCAGAGCATGTCTTCTATTTCCTCCTGTGATATTGACCCTAGTTCAGGTTGCGAAGCCCTTGGCTGCTTAAAATCAGAGGTCACCTTTATTGCCTGCCAAAAAAAGCTATGTAGGTAACGGCCAGCAAATCTGATCCCTCTGGTCTGCCAGTTTCTCATATCCTTTGGTTTTTGTTTTGTGTCAGGTTATGAGTCAAATTTCTTGACTCATACACTGAAGAGTAGAAACAGCATCTCTAAAATATCATGTAGCTGGTTTCTAAGTAAAGAGACACAGCTGCTATCAACCCAGTTTTCCCACTTAGTTTGAATTTCTCTGAGAAGTAAACCCACTTGTCTTTTCCTTTTTCACTTGTTGGAATCAGCACTGCACAGCTGTTAGTATCTTGTTGAAAGCATACAGCAGTACTTAAACGTTTATCAAAACTCCTCTAAAACTATCACTTCAAGTGCAAAGTGTTTAGTGGCAATAGCAGCTTAAACCATTCCTTTCCCTGTCTTATGGTGCACTTTGCTTTCAATTGTGCTAGCACAATCATTTGTTAGGCTAAACTCTGATTTGGATTTTCTCTCAAAAAGGAAAAAAGCACTCTTTGGATGCCTTTTTTATTAGCCCAGATCAGTTCCTTGATAGGCTTGAAAGAATGAAGAACTGAACATGCTTTTGTGCATGCAACAGGGATATGGGGCAGGTGAGAAAAAAAAGAGAAGGGCAAGGAAAATAACATATCTAAAAACTGAGTTTTATCAGACACACAGCATCCCAGAACCTCAATACATATTTTTGAATTCTACATTTGCCTTTTCTTCCCTCATCTTAAGATGACGCTAGACTGTAGCTTTCATATTTAGTTCTTGCCACAGCTTTTGATTACATGGTCTGATATCTAGAAGGCATAGATCAGAATAGTGAATTCTGAGTAAAGCGCCTGTAGATAAAATTCAAACATATCCTTCAAATTTTATAGAGTAATATTAGTTTACTCCAGCAGAGGAAAACGCAACCTACTAGGAAAATCACCATCTGCACTCCTATTTGGACTATTGAAATAAATGCCAGATAGCCATTGGCCTATAGCTGCTATATGCAATGACTTTTGAATAAGATCAGTTTATGTTATAATTAATCACTTTTGGAAATATAACGCAAAAGAAGAAAAGGGAAAAATCAAAATAAATCAAGCTTGAGATAAGAATAACAAAGTTTTCACAAATGTCATTTCCAAAAAAGTTTGTTCATCAAAAAGTCATACATTTTCACACATTGTGATTGTTAGAAAAAACAAAAGTGTAAATTTTTATTTTATTTTCAACTAATATAAATATGGTGATTCTGGAGGTATGGACTTGAACATAACTGGCCTGGTATTCCTGAATTTCATATCCATTTTAACATAATGGGGTGAAAGATATTTAAACTAGTTATATGCCCATATGTAAGTTATCATCACATTTATGCTTCTATACAGAGAATAAGAGGATTAAAGACAGGTACCAAAAGATGTGGTGTTGACAACTTGTCAGATGTCCCGTTTCCCCTGAAACAGGGAACTCAGTCTATCATGCTTAAGAGGTAACCCCATAGACATCCTTAAATTACAGCAATGGAAATGCAGGATTGAAAAAGTTTTTCACGGGATTCATAAAATGTTTAAGTTGTAGATGGATAAATTATTTTTCATGGAAGAGGAAAATTTACCAATACTATATATGCCATCAATGACTGAATGTAACATTTTTGTTTTTCTGAGAAAACATCATGGACTCTCTCAAGGAAAACAGCTAAGCAAACTGACTTTAGTTTATTCAATGTTCAAGAACCACTGAGGCCTGTGAATCGAGTAAGGATTCCAGAAAGCTCCCAGAAGACCTGAGGGCAGTGGATGCTTATTTGCACAGCCCTGATGCACTCACAAGTCTTTCTTTAACAGTTATTTTCTATTTATATTTAGTCTTTGAAACCTAAAGCAATAAAAGTGATGATTTTATGAGGTAGGCAAATGTCCTAAACAAACTGGACTGGCATCATAACTTCCGCATAAGTTTATGGAAAAGTTGTCAGATAGTGATGATTATCGGTCATCATCATGTCTGAACTTGAGGCGGAAGACGGCTCTTTATTGCTTTATTAGCTTCCTGAGCCATGCAGTGTCCCATATCCATCTTCAGAAGAATAAATCTTGAGCTTCCTAACAAAAAGCTAGAAAATTAACATTCTCTTTTCAATGCCCATCTAACACATATAGACTCTAAACAATCAATCAAGTTTCCTTCAGTCAAAATTGACTTTTCCCAAGAAATTTGGAATATAAATCCAATGAATATCATCAGTATCATCAAGACTATACATGACAGAAACAAAGTAAAAAGGAGTCTTTTTCAGATTCCTCAGGCTCATGAATATGCTGCCAATGAAATGGGCACAGGCAGCTGTCTGCTTTGCATATTGAATTCTCTGAAAAATTATTTGGACACAAGGAAATTAGAAAGGGTATACTTATCTCAGACTTCATTTTGTTATGCAAGTCAGTGTAGATAAGTAATGATTTTTTACAATATTGACCTATGATACCATAATATTGGCATAAACAAGAAGTTTTTATTAATCTAATGGCTTTTAAATTAACTTACACTGCAAGCACACATCAATATTCACGTCTTATGGCATACTTTTAAAAGTGATGCTGAAGGGTGAATCACGAATAAATACTTCATTACTGCAACATTCTCTGTTAACTTCCGGTCAGCTCTCACTTAAGACCATGCTACAAGAAAGTGCATGGGTTTACCCCAAATGAATGCTTGTAATGCGTATATTTGCTAATATACGGACTTATACAACAACAGGGGCATGCTGAAAAGTGCATACTTATTAATGGGTGGAGTAATTTCAGTCTTCAGGGAGTCAAGGAGTTGATTAACCAGGTAAATGCAGGAAATTACATTTAGTCTGTCAGAGACACATTTGCATGTCCACTGAAGTACATAATACTAATTTTACTTCAGAAGTGTGGCAAGATTTTCTCTTAAATAAGTTCTGAGAAGAGATGTTACATCTTTGTAGATCTTTTGGAGGACTCTGAAAATAAGATTGGCTATAAAAGTTAGCCTCCTCTATCAGGAAGAAGTTCCCTCAATGAATGTCGCCTTAACCATCAAACACAAAGAGATTTGAAAAAGTATCTGCCAGAAAAATACTTAGTAAGTCAACTCAGTAAGGAAAAGAGACAGAACCTATTCAGTCCAATTTAGTCTTGCTATAAGGAAGCTAGACAAGTTTTTCTTTCATAAGGTATGAAGGAGCATTGCTTTCTATTGGCATTTCATTCCACCATAACCTGGCTTGAAGCAAAGGTGATAGCAAAGGAAGTAAAATACTGATTCACAAATCATTCATTAGTCCAGGATGGCGGGAATCTGTACTAGGGGATTAGGGCTCCTCATCCGCCCAGAACAATCTCTGTGATATCCACAGATGTTTTGTGGCCTAACACTTCAGCTGTGTGCATCGGTTTGAGAACTGGTATCACAAGAGGAAGAAATGCTTTTTGGTTACTGTGATAACCATTCGAGCTTTCTGGCATGCAGTGAGGTATTGGGAAACAAGCCAGAGGCTCAGTGATCCTCAGGAAGTATGTCACAGCATGAAGTAAAATTATCAGCATACTCACAAATACATCCTAAGTTCTTTGAAATGATTGAATTCTCTCCTCTTTCCTCAGAATTGCCACAGTTTTATTGAGCGTCCAAACTCTGACTTTTTTCCTGACAGTAACAAAGCTTTCCATATTAACTATACGAATGACATATAGAAGTTTGGAATTAAGCCATTCAAAAGATTACTGTGCATGTGATAGTCAGAACTAGAATGGACTTAGTCAGATGTAACAAGTAGATTATATCTGATCTAGAACCATACAACTACATATTGGCTAACTACTACCTAAAGCAATAACTGCTCCAAAATACCTTTTTGTGAGGCCTTGCAACCCTTGAAACAAAGTATTTGAAAACATTTGATATCATTCTAGGACAGCAGATTTGAGAAGGTTCTAGGAGAGAAGCTGCTGCGTAAGCTTGTTCACTTTTCAACCACTAGATGATTGACTTTCTACCCAAGCCCTTCCAAAGGTCCAGATTCTATTTTATCAGTGGGACAGAGAAGGACAAGCTCCACCTTGCGCTATGCTGCAAATAAAGCTGAGCTATGTGCGTGATACGCTGCTTTGCTACGATCTGTCTTTCAAAGATCAAAAGGCTAGCTACAATGCATCACCGCCGTAGCTCCTGGCCTGTGCCTACCTTCACAAGAGCAGGAAAGTGCTTACAGCGTCTCCCCTTCACACATGTCAAAACATAACCCTGTTTTCTTGGGAGACAGACTTGACCATCTAGTAGACCTTTTCTAACATTATATTCATGAGTCCAAGAATTCTCTCCTGTGATCTCCAATTTACTCTTCACAGCATTATAACTTATTTCAGGTTGGAAGGGCCTTTTGGCATTAGCTGGGTCCAACACCCTTCTTAAAGCAGGACTAAGATCAAATTTAGATATCGCTGAGAATGGAGACACCACAGCTCTCTGGACAGCCTCATCCAGCGTTTGACCACCCTTGTGGTGAAAATTTTTTTTCTTATATTTAATTTGTATTTGCCTTGTTGCAGCATCTGTTCGTTGCCTCTTGTCCTTTTGCTGTGAACCTCTGGGAACAGTATAGCTCCATTTTCTCTACAAATCCCCTTTAAGAAGTTGAAGACGACATTTAGACCTCCCTTTAGTCTTCACTTCTTCAGTTTGAATAAGCTTAGCTCTTAAAGCCTCTCTTCATATGGTTCAGGCCCTCAGTCATTTTTTGTTAGGCTTCCTCGAGTTTGCCAATATCCATTCTTGCCATGGGGTGCCACTGGACACAGTGCTGTGGATGTAGTCTCACAAGTGCATAAGGGGAAACAATCATCTCCCTCAACTGCCGACTGCTTTTGCTAATATAGCCCAAATGCTGCTGGCTTTCACCACAGTAAGGACACACTGCTGACTCCTGTTCAGCTTATTGTGCAACTTTACCTGCAGGTCTTTTCTCTGCAAAGCTTCTTTCTATAAAACTGGCCACAGCTTGGACTGGTGCATGGGACTGCTCTCCCTCAGTTGCAGCACTTTGCATTTGCTGCTATTGAACTCCATAACATTTCTGTCAGTCCGTTTCTCCAGGCTATTAAAGTCTATCTGAATGGCAGCTCTACGCTGCAATGTATTGGATGTGTCCCTCCTAATGTAGTGTCATTTGCAAACTTGCTAAGGTTTGTATCATCATTCAATTAATAAATACTCCATTAATAAAGACATTAAACAGGATTAGTCCCTGTATCAACGGTTGAGGAATGCCACCGCTACTCACCTGGCAGTTGGACCTCATACAACTGATCATAACCTTTTGAGCCTCACAATTTGATCCTAGGCAATTTTCCACCTATCCAGCCTATTTTTCACCAGTTTGGTGGCAGGATACTGTGGGAGACCATATCCATAGCTCTGTTAAAGTCAAAGTGAAGAATATTTTCTAGTCTCCTCTCACCCACCAAGCTAATCATCTCATCACTGAAGGCAATCAGGTTGGTTAGACATAGTATACCCTTAGTGAATCCATGCTAGCTGTTCCCAATCACGTTCTTGTTTTTCATATCCCTGGAAATGAAAAATCAGTAGGATTTTCTCCACAGTCTTCTTTAGAGCCAAGGATGGACTGGTCTGTAGTTGCCTGAATCCTTTTTCTTGCCTTTACTGAAGACAGAGATGAAGATTTGCCTTTCTCCAGTCACCAGGAACAACCTTTCAAAGACGACAGAAAGCAGCCCTGCAATTACTTCAGTTAAGTCCCTCAGCACCCTTGGGTACATCCCATCCAGTCCCATAGACTGGTACAGTTTGCTTAAGTGGTCCCTCACACAGTCTTCCTCTTCCATGAGCAGGGATTTACTCACAGAAATTCTGCTACTGGGCGTAGGATGCCTCAAAGCCAACCTTGCTGAAGGTAAAGGTTGAGCTGAAGAAGGCACGGAGTCTTTTCCATGTCCTTTGTCATGGGGTGCCTATCCTATTCAGGGGTAGGCCCACATGAATCAGAGACACAATTACAAAGAATGTAAACAAAAATCCCCTGTTGAGAGAATATTAATATTTTGAAAACAAGCTTTCAAAAAATTGGGAAAGCCCTATTTACAGTTGTTCCAGAAACTTTAAACGTGCATGCCATGTGTGTGCTTACAGGTTGTCTTTAATCCTATGATTTCCTTTTCCCTGCAAAACTCATGCCATTCAGAGCATACAATAGACACTTTACTCCTCATAACAACAGTTAATAATTGATTTACTTCTCCTAAGAATGTGCACCTTTGTTCAGACTTTATTTACTATGCACTATCTAAATCTTATTCTGATTAGCATCATACAAGGATTATGCAAGAGAGGAAGGAACAGAAGTGCTTTCTCCCTGGTACCATTTAATTGCTTTCAAATGTGAGGCCTGAAAATACAAACCTTTTCACAATGCACAGTCCAAATTAGCCACTTAAGTGACATTGGAATACCTAATCCTCGCCACACAGAGCTTTCCCTTGGAAAAGTAGTTTCTTCCCAGAACATCCACGTTTTAATCTCTGAAGTGGGGGGAAGCAAACTACAATAATTTCCACGGTGAGGGAAAGAGGGAAAAGGGTAAAATGACTTGTCAAATGGCTCGTGAGCACAGTTATTTTGCTCAGCCAAACTAAGGTCTCTCATTATCCTTGCCTTATGCCACATCAGATCCATTTACCATCCAAAGTACAAGTCAAAATCAATTTCCAGTTCCTCCGACTCCTCAACTGCTTTCAGTATCCCCAAAATTTCCTCTCTGTAGTGGCTGTACCATTTTCCTGCCTTCAGGACTGTAGTCTCTGTCACCCCTACAGGCTTTGCCTTTCTCTCCTGTCAGTATCCCTTTAACTTCCCTTCAGATCTCCTTCCCCAAAACCTTGTCCTCTGTCTCCACTTCAGGTTCAGCTGTTATCCTTTCTGCATTCAGACCAGCCAGCATCTGTCCTTGGAGCTGTGGGTACTGTGTGAAGTTAAGGGAGGTATTTAGAGCACAGGAAGGATTATTTTCTCCCTCTCATTTGATGTCCTGCACCGGTTGGACACCCATCGACCAAGAGCTGCAATTGCACAGAAAAATGACTAAAGCAAGACGACAGCTCTTCACCATAGTATGGCCTCAAAATCTGGAAACAGAGCTGTAAACTTATTCATTTGTGTTGAATTTGTGTTCAGATGGTTTTCCAGATGCTTAGAATTTAGCCTGATTTTCCATAGAGTCAATGAAAGCTATATGTCAGATACAAAACTTACCAATTCTCCTCTCCAGCAAAGCTGGATCTCTTGTTTCAAAGCATTGAGGTCACCAATTTGCTTACATTTTTTAACATGAAGAAAATAACATGACTTTTTTTTCCCCAGCCTCAAGCTCAGAAAGGCTGAAATATGCACTTTTCCTTACTTTCAAAACTCTCAGTCTGAAGACAACATCCTATAAATGTACATTTGTATTGCATGAGGAGAGCAGAGTAAATAACATGCTACAGCTCCTGCCTTAGTCTCATCAGGCAGAAAGCATGCACCACATCACGTTTTGATGGAATTATCTCAGCTGCATCCAGTTCCATTCAGGATAGAAAAAAAAAATCAGCTTAAAGGCTTCCAATTACAATATAAGTTTATATAAAGCTCAATAGAAAAAGAAAAAGACATTTGTACAGAATTTCAAGAGAACAGCAGACAAGAATGAACATGTCACATATCTGTACAGGTCTCTAGACAAGAGACCTAATATTCATCATAGTGGAGAAACTTATACATTTTTAAGTCAAAGGACTGTATATGTTGAAGCTCATAATGTTCTCCCTGCTGTTTACTGTTTAGTCATTTCTATTCAAGTCTGCTACTCTGATCAACAGGATCAAATTCTGACACCACTGAAGTGGGAATTTTGCCGCTGGTATTAATGAGTGGAGAATTTTCCTAGCTGTGGGCGTAAATTAGGTTGCAGATATAGCTTTGTCTAGAACATGTGATTGTCAGGACAGAAGTTTGACCCCTTGTCTGTGTCTAAATACTGTTTAGCACATTCTGAGTGTCACTTCAGCATAAGCAGAGGTGAGTACCACAACAAATAAAACATTAAGAGCATAGCATATAACTTTTTTTTAAAAATATATAACTATACAGATACATATAATATAGTATAGCATAGATCTATATAATATAGTATAGCTTATCTATATACATATAACTATATGTATATAATACATATATGTACCTGTTATGCATGTTTTATGTATATAATTATATGTATACAGTTACAGTATCCAGGAATCAGACAGCACTTTTTCTTGATTGAGGTGCTTTCCGCATCATTTCTGATCATGACTTTCTCACCCCTTCCTGATCTTTATAGACAAGACAATTCCTGAATGGTGTGAGAGAAGACTGAATTTCTGCCCCTATCTTCAAGGAAAGAGAGAGAGAGAAAAAATTTTTTTGCTACTTCAATCTAAACCTCTTCTGGGAAGAAGTCTGCTTAAATGTTTAGAACACGAGGCCTTCTTAGTTTATCTCACTGTTAGTGGAGCAGCAATCACTCAGTCTGATATGTAGTGCACTCCATTCCCATGGCAAGAGAGTCAAGGTATGTCTTCACGCTATCCAGGAGGGAGCTAACAAATGAAATTTCCCCCTGGCCAGGATCACAGATTGCAACAAAACAAAAAAAAATGTAGCCACTTTTTCTTCAAATATAGTTTGGCTGTTGACCAGCCAGCTACACTAAGAAGTTTTGAATGTCCTAAAGCAATAGATACCTGCATTCACACTGTGAGCAACAAGGGATGGAACTGAGTAATTTTTTATTCTGCTGCCCCTACGTTGCTTGGTCTTTGGCTACCTCACTGATTCATACAGGGTCCTTTCCCTTTCTGCCTCTCCACCATAAATGAAGACTGGTCAACAGAACAACTTTGACTGAAGAAGGAACATAAGGGCCAGAGGGCTACCAAAAGATAAGAAAGAGAGACTTAGTCATTGAAGAAAAGCAAGTGGTGTAAAAAGTTATGTACTAAAACTGCTTTTCCTTTGGAAAATAGTTCCAAAGGGGAGGGGGAAAAAAAAAAACCCTACACAAAAAAGCACTATTTTCTCTCCACATCCAGGCAGATGCACACATACCCTCTCCTGGACACGGGCTTTCCTCAGCTTGGTCTCTTTATTTTTATGTACATTTTCCAGTTATTGCAGATGAAGTCATCAGGACATGGACATATCTTCCTCTCTGTGTAGGCATAGCTTCATGAGGCAGAGGGGATACACCATGTCATGTTCTGGGGAATTTGTCTCTTCTAGGCTTGAAGATAAGTTATAGTTAGAAAATGGTACTATTAAACTTTCTGCTGGTTGGTCAAGGTCGAGGTATCTGACTAGAGGCTGTTTTTCACATAAAGCAGTGTATGGGACTGGAAAAAATATTATGGGCAAGTTCAAAAAAAAAAAATTGCCTGAAAATATTTATTCTCTCTTCACATGTTTTTCTTATATACAGCAAGTGATATTGATCTAGCTGATAAATTATTTATTCCATTCACTCATTTTTGGAAAGCATTGCATCTGTCTATTACCTCTAGTGAAATAGAGGTGTATCAGTATGCTAACTTATTTTGGTTTATCTAATATTTTAAGGTTTTTTAGATTTTTTTTATAACACTGAAACATTTGATCTAATTTCTAAAAAAAAATTAGTTTTACACTAAACGAGAAATATTATAACGAACATTTCTATAATAAGAAGTGAAGATAGTTTCCAAGTTCATTCATGATTAACATGAAGGGGGAGTATTTCCTTTTCTCCAAATTTTAAAACATTTATCTGTCAAGACCCGTGCATAGAAGGTGGTCGTTAATTCCATTCTGATTATGTAATGCAAATATTGACTTGCTCACAGGAGCTTCTTTCTTTGAAATGTGATGTATGTCTGGCATTTCCTTTCTGCTCTGGATTTATAATAAACTTACACATTATTCCTCTCTGTTCTGCCTCAGAAGTTCTGGATTGTTAGAGTTTACAGTAGATTTAGCATTGCACATCTTAGAAAGTCTCTCTCACTAAACTATTCCCTTTTAAAGAACTACTTTTTTTTTTTTTTTGATGGCATCATAAAAACACATTATGGGATATCTGACAATAAGACCTTTATGGGCTATGATTTGTTCTACATTTAACAGTATATTGCATTAATTAATACCAAATCTTTGTATTCCTTATCTATATAAACTAAAAAAAGAAAAATCAACATATACTGAATAATAGCACCAAATGAAATTATTACCTTCAAGTACCTTCAAGTATTTTCAGGACTAGATTACTATATTTTTGTTAGTATCAAAGTTGAAATGATGAGAAAAATCAATACAGATATCTTTCGGACATCAAATTGTTAGTGATTTGTAAACATTAGCTCATCAAACACTTTGAATAGATGATTGACAACTGTAATCAGATTTTTTTTCCTCATAGTCTTGATACATTTGAGCCTCCAGAATTTGCAAATTATCCTTTGTCCTACCTGTGCTGCATTCCATAAATATTAATCCCATATTGTTATGCCATACTTGCTTTTTCTTCCTCACCAACTAAAGGGAATACAGCCCTTAAACAAGACTTCATGTGCTTCATGTGTTATTGGACTGACACATTTTGCTTGTCGGTCATGCCAGGATTTCTACTGCCAAAAATACTGCGCCCAAAAATTTCTGCTCAACTGCAGCTAAGATGATTGGAAATATCTTTGAATATCTTCAAAAAAGTTATTATATAAGATGGCAGGTTATCCTGAATGCTTCCTTTCTATAACTAATGGAGTAAATACATCTTTTAGATACTACAGGAATACAGGAACTCATTCAATCTGAGCAAGATATAGAGCTCTTATAAACGTGCGTATTCCTAATGAACACATGAAAGTTAAATGGAAATAAAATGTTATTCCAGAATCTCTTTGAAAGAAATGGGGATCTATCCCTGCAATAGTGTAACCAAAAACAAATGTAAGATGTGCAGAACTCTGTGGTGGTTTTATTTTTCCCAGAGTTTGAAATTAAAATGTTTCCAGTTTTACAGGGAAGTTCAGTTTATGCTATAGAAAAGCTCTAAAACTATAGAAATCATCAGCAGGTGAACTTTACCTTATGTAAAAGAGTTATGAAGACACCAAATGACCAAATATGTCACTGGATGTGACATATATATTGGGTAGCCTTGAATGAGTATCTGAGAGCGGCTTTTGTACATTGTGTTACCTGAAGGAACTAATGGAATGAAATTTACAAGCAACATAAATATTGCTAGAGGAAAAGGTAAAAATCGCATGGGACATCACTATCCGCCAGAAATAAGGTGGAAAGAGCTGGCTTGTGGTTACGAAGAGCCCTATTGGGAATGGGCCCACTGACAATTTTTCATATTTAGATAAAGGATGATTTTCTCTGGAATGACTCAGAGACAACCATGTCAGGGGAAGGATTAAAAGACATTACGCTAAGTATGCATAATATCTTTAATATTCATAGAGGAAGACCAAGGCACTGCAAGACAAAGATAATTTGGAATATTTTGGAAAACTCCAGTACTGGAAGACTTGCACAGAAGAAGGATTAGTTCAAAAGATGGTCTCACTTGAGTGCATAGGTACTGTACTGCCATAAAGATCAAAAGCTTTAAACTAAGCCTGAAGATGAACTGTTCAAGGCATGCGCAGATCGGGTTTTAATAGGAATAGCATTACAATTTGAACAAGAACACTAAGTTAAAAAAGAAAAGAAAAGAAAAGAAAAGAAATCCAAAAGATGTTTCTGAATTCCTCTAAGAAACCACTGAAATACAGAGACAAAGGCTATTCTTATAAAACTACAATGCATAAACACTGGATAATATACCTCCTAACAGCTCACATGAGGCCATCTCACATCTTCTGACATCATTAAACCTCTGATCTGGGGCAAAATATGCTACACATCTGCCTCCCTATAGCAAGCAAGATTTTTTCATACCCTATGTTTTGCTTCACTCCAGTGTTTCCTGGGACAAAGTACTGAGAGCAGTGCTCCGTTCCTTCTGCTAAACTTAATCTGCAGGTTACCTCCTTCCCATCATTCTTCTCCCCTGAAGCGGGGCTGAGAAGCCCAAAAGTTATTCCCTTGATAAAACACCCACTTTTTCCCCAGGGGAAGTTAGTCACTATTTTCTCCCTTCCCTTTTGTTTTTCTGCAGCTGCTCATCAGGCCTCATCAACTAATATTTCTTCACAGCTGTCTCCCAGGTTTCTGTCCTAAACCCACAGTCCTGGTAACGTGCTTCACTTGTCAGCTTCCTGGTTTTCTGCCTTCACCTCCTTTTATCTCTGTTTACAGAGGTTCTTTCTGCAGCATGTGGCTGCACCAAATCTGGTACCATTCCATATACCAGGTGTTTCAAATATATGCACATGCATTATATTAAAACTAGTAGTAGCAATTCCTTACTCGGCTACTATAAAGCTGCCTAGGAGCCATTCACCCAGGGAATGACGTGGATTGTTGTTTCCTAACTTTTCAAAGGGTTGCATTTCTTCAACCCATTACAATAGCACATGATTGTTCATTCCTAACTGCCAGTAGGCAATCAGAACTACATAGGCTCCAAACCAGAAAAGAATGGTGCCTTCTCTTGTTATTCCACCTTCATCACCCTGCACCGAGTGTTTAGGAAACAAAATGCTCCCACCCATGGCCTCTGCAATTCTGAAAACTGCCCATGCATGTCAGCTCCCACAGCCATGACCTTTACATCTGCCCACTTACCACCACACTCGGCTATGCTTCAGCATATGCTATCATGCTTGTAAAGCCAATAGGGATCTGCTTCTCCTTCCCTCCTCTCTCCCTACATTTGCTTCCTCTCCCTCATCCGTATAGGCTTACACTTCTGAAAAAAAAAAAAGAATATAACTCCACATAAGTTTTTGGAAAACATCACCCTTGGTTTATAAATTCTCTCATTACGAGGTACACAAAAGATAGCAACAAAGCTGACAGAGGAGAGAGAAAGTAATTGTAATTCTATCAAGACTTCTAATTCAAGTAAACTACTTCAAATGTTAATAGATTTCCAAAGCAATACCAGCTAATCCCCCACTGTCAATTTATATAGTGGGAGAATCACCTGCACTGACATTTTTAATGTGCTTTTTGTAGCCAACCACCTCGAGCCGCGATCTCGTCAATTCTCATTAGGCAAATGAAGCAGAGCTAGGTCAGTCTGTGGACTGGAGACCTCTGGGGACAGCTGGATGCTGTAGCATGCTTCCACAAGGAAATACGTTCAGTCATTAAAGAAGTCACACACCAGCAGCCTCCGCCGTCCCACTCAGCTCTGTGTCCTGCCACAGACTTCCCCGTGACAGCAAGAAGATCGTGTCACCTCTGCCTTGCCTCTGCTTTTCCCTTCCCGGAGCAGGCAGCAGACGTGCCAATGGTGACTCACTGTAGGAAGTAGCACTCTTCCCTACGGGTCCACATTGAACTAATGTTGCAGCAAGTGGCAGGAGGCACTCTGCTAATAGAGGTTTCATCCTCGAGATGAGAAATAAAATGTTATCTGACTTGCGGTCATTAAAAATCCCACAGCGCTTTCCACCAGACTAGAGTTTAACACAGGTATCCTGATCATATTCCAATGTGGGTAATTGCATTTCACCCACTTAAATTCCTCTGATGCACCAGCTGAATTCTCCTATTCACCTCTAGAGCTGAAATCAGTAGCACTAGCAACACAAAGGTTGCTATTACACGCTGCCCTGCTGATGGCTATGTTTTAGCAAAGGGCATTGCTTCCTACATACAGAGCATTTCAAGTTCTTTGTAGAGCATCTTGATGCATGTGAGCGGTGCTATATAAATGCACAAAATAATCAGTCAATAACAACAGCAAAATTCTACTGCATGAAAGGGTTTCAAAATAAATAGTCTACTCTGCTTGCAGATTAACTTAAAAAAATAGGCAATACAGCACACACAAATTAATATCTTGGTCAGGTGAAGAAGTAAATATTTCTGTAATATAACTGAGAGCATAGATATTGATTTCTGAGGAGATAGGGTACTGCAGCCTCTAGCAATCCTATGATTAAATCACTAGCTTCAGCTCTAGCATCAGTGTTCCCTTCAGTTAAAAAAAAAAATATTGCAGAGGAAATCTCCAGATCCCTAGAGCTGCTCCTTTGAGTAAACTGGTAAAATGCAAATATTTCCCTGAGGGGTTTTCGTCCAGTGCTGGATTATCTGACTGAAGTTCATCACTTCAGTGCTTCTTTGAAGGGAAAGTAGTTGCTGCCTTTTGGATTTGATTTCTTAAAGCTTTGAATGGAAATTTATTACAAACTGTAACCAGCTTCCATGACGAGTATTCTACAGACAGAGTCCCAGGTCTCACAAATTCTGACCCGAGCTGCCAGAAAGCTAATGCAACTTTTTCCTCTAGTCCTGCTGCGCTTGATTCAAGGCCTCACGCTTGGAAGCAGCAGGCGCTGTGAAAATACAGTAGCCCCAGTGTCAGAAAGAGAGGGTTTCATATAACTCAACAGGATTAAGCAACAACTGTGGGACGCACAGACCTTTTAATCTCTGCAGTGTGCCGTCAGGGCATATCTATGCCATAAAGTATGCAAGTAAATTTGCAGGTGCGAGCCAAAAATCTGTTGAAATCAGTGGGCCTGATTAACTTAGAGGAATACTACTTTCAAAAAAACAAACAAACAAACCAACCAACCCAGAGATGTCTCGGAAAAGAAAAGTTAATTTATGATTATTACACTTATGAAAGATACAACATCCAGTTCAAGAAAGTGTTTCATCTCTCTTGTCCACTTTGTCTTAAAGAACAATGCAGAAAAAGTTTTGCCAAAAGATTTATTTAACATCATCTTAAATGGCTCAGATCTTCAGGATCTGAAGTGTTACACAAAGGGATGCACTTCCCATTTTAATTAAAAGAATGAAAAAATTGAACATTAAACCTATTGAATTTTTTATATATAAATTAAATGCAGGAACTTAAATGACAAGGCCAGGAATGGAGCACTATTGAAACAGCAGCCCCAAGCAGAATGATCCATTAAAATGGATTAGAGAAAAAATTCTCTAAATATTAATAGAAAAGAGAAGTTACTGGAAATTATACTCCTCAATTTAATGCCACTTATTCCTTATAAATATTTTCTATTTAAGGCCTAATAGGTATTAATTATTGATAAAGTCCTTATTAAAATAGTTCTATGGTGGCACAATCACTTCTGAATTCCTGAAATGATGGCACAAAGATGACCTAAATTGGCAGGTCTGACTCCTAGGAAATTAGCACTGTACAGGGAGCTCCCCTGGATGCACAGAACCGCCAAAGCCACTCCTGCCCCACACCTCAGTTACCCATGGCCTGAGGAGGTCTGCGTACTGGGACCGGCGAAGGGGTCATGGGCTGTGCTGTCTTACCACAGTCACATACCTGATTTCTGCCAAGAGATCGTTGGCCGTGACAGAAAACGAAAACTTAGCTACTAGAGTGCAGTGCTACAGTAAACAGACCGTAGAATAAAAACTCACACTTTAGGGAGCTTGTGCTACATGAAGACTCATTTCTTGGTAATAATCTTTCATCAAGAAAATTTCATTCATCTCATCTCTTAACTCTTTACTTATTCAAGGATGTAGCTGCAGTTTTCAAATTTGCTTTTGTTTTATGCTTCTTATTATTTTTTTCCTACCTCCTTCCTTCCAAATGCATTTTTAACTCTGTGTGATAGTAATACTATCCTAAAAGCAGTCTATTTTGCTAGTGTTTAGTTCACTGTTGCTATCAATGTTCTCAACAAATTATTTAATATCCAACCTTTTTATTCAACTCAAGGGTAATTTACTTTGAAAACAATGAAAAATTATGTCCGCTTTTTCTTTTGTAAGTATTAAGGTAACGTGATTTAGGGGTCATCAACAGCTGTTGTGCTATTTTTCTGAGCTCTAATTATCTACATTTTATTCAGTTACAAAACTAATTGCCAGACTGATTTTGCTTACTCATAAAGAACTCTAAGCATACGTTAAATATTAATCAACTTTCACATAAACATGAAAACATACGTTCGGAAGACGATATACTTAGCGTAGAGCCAATTGATAGGACGGTAGCAATCCTTAAGTCTGGAATTTCCAGAAAGCAGTAGATTTTTCTCTGGACAGAGATATAACTGGAAGATGAATCTGGCTCAGTATTTATTAGCTTTAGCGTGTTCTTGCCTTGCAAACTTTACAGTGCTATAATATATCAGATCTTAACAAATGCTTTAAATAACTTCTGCTATTGACCTTGTCCTGCTTTCATTCCTCATAGGGAAAGTTTTCTTTTGATGTACATATCACAGGCCGATCTTCAGTTTTCAGTAATATATTGAGAAGATGAAGGAAACAGGACAGTAATAGCAAATGCAACAGCAGCTTCTTTTCCTTTTGAAATTTCCTGAACTGTGCTCTGCCTTCAGAGCAATAAGTTCCCTGGGCATATTGTAGAAAACAGCAGAGGATTCAGACTCGTAGCTTCTGAAACACGTTTTCTCACTTTGTGTTAGTCGTACAAATTTTGTTTCTGCGTTTTATAATTACTCAGCAATACTATTTGTTCCATCCTCACATAGCCACATTATTAGTGGGATTATATAATTTGTATGCTCAGGGGAATAGATCCATATTGCCCTGCCACACAGGGATCAGGAAGCATTTTGTTTTAATCATTAGGCTGAACAGTATTTTATCCTACTTAGTTTGCACTGCTCCATGAATCAGTGCATTTCAGTCTGAGAAGAGATGATGCTCACCAACTCAGTTCCCATTTCTCATGTTTTCTCCTCTGGGGAAAGAGTAAGGAAGGAGAAGATATTCACTGAATTTAGCTATTTGTAATTGCTGTTGAATAACCTTTTCCTGGTACTGTCACACACTGTCTGAGAACAAAGAATGATCTTGAGCTGACCTAAAGAGTCTCCATAATGAAGGTAAGAATCACATTTAGTTTTCCAGAGTATAATTTCAAATTTGAACAAACTATTTTTCAGTCCTTAGACTCTTGTCTCCATGGCAACTAGGGACTTTTGGGGAAAAAACTGCGACTATAAAGTAGAGAGACACCTCTGTGTTATTAACGTAATGATATTTCCTAAAGGGAAATCTAGATGACTGAATTCCTTCTTTTTTCTTTCTTGGCCTTATTTTCTAATGTTTTCTTGCTGTTGTCCAGCTCTCATCTAATCTCAGCGCAATTAAAACCGAGTACTCCCTCTATCCTTCCCAAAATATCATTCCTTCACTCTATTGTCAGTTTCAGGACAACCCTAACTGTCCTCCCACTCACTCGGTTACATAACTTGTAATCATTTTTGAGTTATCCCTACATTTAATCCCACATATCATCATCTGGATCTTGAAGTTTCCTCAAGCACGAGGTACTTAAGAACTTGAACTGTCTGGAATGAGAGGAGAAACAGGTTTTCATCCAAGCTTTCATCCTGTCATGTCTCAGCTACTGCAGTTGCCATCCCTCTGGCCTAAATACCATATGTCTTCATTTCTATTTATTCAAATTTTGCTGCTAAAAACACTGTTCTGGCTTATACGTTTCTGGCACCATGTCCCTCATTTATCTCTCCACACATTCCATCCTGAGAATAAAATATATGCTATGGCTTATCCATTTTATACCTGTTATCAGCAGCACTATCAGTGCTGAAGGTAAGATGGTAAAAACGGATATTTAAATAATAATGAGGAAAGTTGCAGCACTTAAAAAAAAAAAAAAAAAAACAGACCAGTATATTCAGAATTCCTACTTTTGCTTTGCTCAGAATCAAGGTTCAGCTGCTGGTGAGGTAGCAGTTCTCAGCTGCTTCAAGCTCTCTTGCCTCATCAGATCTACGGAAACTTCACAGGTTTAAGGTAGTTTATATGCTATCACCACTAACTAAACCATTTTTCAAAATAATTTCACTCCCACCTTATTCTTCCTTAGTTAGCCTGCTGTATCTATTGTATCTGGTTAGATGTGGAATTCGATTTTGATTTAGACTGGAAGCTCTCAGGACAGAAACTAGTTTTCTTTTTATACTTTTGTATGATAGTTATACATAATGTGATGCAGCCTTAAAGCCTGGATCCTTAGATTCAGCTGCAAGACAAACAGTGAACTCGAATGAGGTGAAAAAGGGGCAGAATCAAACTAACATAACTCACCACAGTTGGATCTTTGTAAGAGGCTGTTTTTAACTTATGCCTTAAGTCTTTGGGCTTCTTTTTTTCTGCCTCTGCATATTTGATTTCCTTGCTGAGGACAAGGAATCATGGCTGAGAAGACAAACACAGCTTTTACATCGTCTATAGCACAACAGTTAAGAAAAAAAAAAGAAAAATACTAGAAGTGAAAGATTACAGGAATAGTCAATCACAAATAATCTTTTCATAATACTTTACATTCAGACTTACACTATAGCTCTGCAACACTACTTGGGGCTTTCAGTATTCAGTGATGTTTTATACGATTGCATTAGTTATCTCATTTTGTTTCTTTTTTTTAAATTTTGTGTTAGCACACCATCATATAGCTAATAAGGTATTAAAAAAAGTCATTAGCTTAACCTCAGAAAGATATCTTAACCAGTGAACTATAAAATTCTGAACTCTTAAGCATCACCTGGAGTACTGGGAGGCATCTTCCACCTCCTTAATTCAAAAAACTTAAATTGAATATCTCGATATACTTGAATAAGCAAATAATGAGTACTGCTTATGCAGTTAGCTCACGGATGTGGTCACTGGTAGAAAGGGTAAGAGCGAAGAAGTAGATACGACCAAAAAATTGAAAAGATATTAATGAAATTTCAAACGTAAAGTGAAAATCTGAAGTTGTCACGTACTTAAAAAGAGGCTGAAACTACAGAGTTGGATTATTTGTTTCTTGTTTTTAAAGTCATAAATAATTGCATCATCTTTTTAAAAGATCTCAGTCCAGCAATTTGATCTGCCCAGCTGGATGTGTACATCTAACAGAATTCTAAGGAAGTCCATGGGATTCTGCATAGGTTGTAAGAAAAAAATTACATGCAGAATTCATTAGATTTTGTTTATATGCTATCTGGTTCTATAATTAGTATTACGTATATACATACATATATACATATAAAAGTAATAGAAATATATATTTTATATCCACACATGCACACACACACAGATAAATGCTGATCATTTGCAAAAGCCCACTGTTAAACGTTGAAAATCAGACATGCTGGCAGCAAGCGTAGTGAATATGGCCCATTTTAAACAAATTAAACTTAATGAAGGAAAAATTGCATAGTAAAGACAAATTAAGATTCCATACCAGCTTAGCTTCCTCTGTTTAGTATGAACCACTCTGAAAAACTATCAAGTGTGTAGCGATAGCCAGTGGTTGAACAACATACTGCAAGTTAACCAATAGCTATAGCTGGTGTTAAAACCTAGACTAGTGATGTAATTTAAAATTATTGAATACAAATCTAGTAAATCTGAATTGAAAAATTATTAAACAATAAAGGGATAAATTAGTCTAGTTTTGTATTAATATTTGGTTGAATTTGAACCCATGATTTGTTACTCAAACCCTTCCACATTCTGTGTCTCACTACTATTTACAGCAATTCTTTCTTCATTACCAAGGCAAAGACATATTAGAGATAAGGGAAAAAGTAATCTAAACTTTTTTTTTTTTTTTTTAAACAGCAAGTACCTGGCTGTTGTGCAGTCCTCAAAAAAAAAAAGAAGGCTTTTTCTACTTATCTTCTTAAACATTAACTGGAAAGAAGGTCAGCTATTTTACTGCTTTCTTGTCCATTTTGCCATTAAAACTCAGACATAAACTCAGCTTATTCTTCATGCTGCTGATTCAGTTTGTTGCCATTGCTATTATCTCTATAAATATATTATTTGAATTAGTAAAACATTTGGATAGTGAATTCAAATGAAAAGATGGTGCAACAAGAAAAACTTTAGTATGTGAATGAGATTCTCCATAGTTGCCCTACAATAAAGCACAAATTTAAGTGATAGCATTGCTGTACAACTAGCAGCATAATTTCATCTTGGGTAAAAACAGGGGTTTTTTTCTTCTCCTTCTTGGAGTTGTATACCTTTTATTTAAGCAGAATCATCAACAATTAGAAAAAAGTATAGCTAGTGTTCATGGAAATTTTAAAAACTACATCCTGCCTTAAAATAAGCTGCTCTAAAAATCTTAGACTCTTCCTTGTGTCAACGAATATAGTTAAACAGAAATTATTCCTACTTTCACCTTTGGACAGATTCACCCATATGCCTTCCTTACTGTCTGGTCATAGCTACAAATCATCTGCAAAGAAAGGGACTTATTTTTATTTCTGCTACTTCAGAGCACTAGAATGCATCTCAGAATGTAAGTGGACAGCCTCAGCCTCACAGCTGTCCATTTTTTTTTCCTTTTTGTAGGTTTACATCAGTTAAGCAATGCAGTTGGATAATCTACACTTCAGTTTCTTGATTCTCTGACCAGTAAGAACCATCTCTCTCATTTCTGGAAACTGCACTGTCATCATTAGTATTTGAATAGCTGAAGATCAATGTGTTTGGAGCTGTCTGCTATTTATTATAGCCCGCTAAGCAACAAGTTCAACTGGGAAAAAAAAAATCCAAAACCACATAACTTTCTGCTATAAGAACTAACGTTGTTTACCCTAACTGGTGCACAGAACTAAATACTTCTACTCTATAATAGCAACTAGTAAGCTGCCACATCAACAAAATGGAAAGGAAGAAATAAGAACCCAGTTTTCAAAAAAATAGTGGTACCCCCATCTCGAATTTTTGATTGAAGCATCCTAGAGTGAGTTTGTTGTGCTTGGATGATAAGAACTTGGCCATACCATCTGTTTTAGGAAAGGGTTTAGCTAAAAACAGACCCACACAGGTGCTGAACATGAGCAACCCAATTCATCCAGTTACAGTGAGCCGAGCAGCAAAAATAGCTGTTGGAGTTCTGCAAAAGACCTAAATGTCTGCACCTGCCACACGACTTGTGGCATTTCCCTAAAGGCTGCAGAGCAAGAGTGCTAGGCTCACTGTATGGAAATAGCCAAAATCTGCTTTGCTGTGGACTGTAGGCTGAAGAATATTCATTTGGGTGGATTAGACTGTGGCAATTCCAGAGCAAAACCTGGAAATGACAGTATTCAGAATTTCTCTTTTAAACAAAGAAAGATACAATTCTATGGAATGAATGGGAATACAAGCTCCCACAGCAATTCCTAGTCTTCATGGGATTTGTTTCTCCCCTCCTTTTCTTATCTTGAATTCTGAAACAATCAGCAGATGAGAAACCACAGACAGGTTGAGGTTGGAAGGAAAATCTTTTGGAAGTTGTTTAGTCCAACTCCTCTGCTTAAAGCAGGGTCAGCCACCGCAGGCTGCCCAGGACACTGGAGATATTTGAGATCCAACTCAGCAGTGACAGAAACTCCATAACCTCTCTGGACAACCTGTTCCAGTGCTTATTTGTTCTTACAGCAAAAAAGGGTTTTTTTTCTTATGTTTAAACAGAACTACTTGTATTTCAGTCTGTGCCCGTTGCCTCTTATCCTGTTGCTGGGCATCACTGAGAAGAGTCTGGGCCTGTCTGTCTTCCATCCTCCCATCAGGTATTTATACACATTGATAAGATTCCCTTAAGCCTTCTCTTCCCCAGGCTGAACAGTTCCAGCTCTCACAGCCTTCCCTCATTTGTGAGCTGTTCCAGTCCCTTCATCACCTTCCTGACCCTTTGCTGGACTCACTCCAATGGGTCTATAACTCTCTTGTATTGGGGAGCCCTGCACTGGACGCAGCACTCTAGATGGGCTGAGAAGAGGGGAAGGATCACCTCCCTCAACCTGCTGGCAATGCTCTGCCTAATGCAGCGCCAGAGGCTGTTTGCCTTCACTGATGAAAGGGTGCATTAATAGCTCATGTTCAACTTACTGCCCCCAGGCCCTTTTCTGTAGGGCTGCTTTTCAGGCAATCAGCCCCCTCTCTTTACTGGTGTACTGGGTAATTCCTTCCCAAGTCCAGGAAAATCCAGGAACTTTGCATTTCTTTCTGTTTGAAAATTTTCCCCAACCTGCTTCATCTGCAACAAACTATAAAATTAATTTGTACAATACCTGTGCAAGAATGGTGAATTGAGTCTGAGAAACACTGTCACAGCAAATGCAGTCAGAGAAGAAATTATATTACATATTGTGGAATAACTTTGCAGAATGACAGCAGCAATATGAAGCTGTTAGTACTCCAAAGCAATGGGAGCACATTCTTCACTCAACTTGTATACTTCTACCATATACCAATGCATGTGCTAAAGGAACTGCAGGACATATGCCTGAGATGTTTTTTCCTTTGCAAATTTCATCCTAGAAGTATGCCTAGGTTTTTAAAAAATATGAAGCATTTATAAAATATTCACCCCCACAAACTAAACTTTCATTCCAGTAATCCCTATGTATTATAAACAGAGCCGATACTAGCCACTTTCCACAGCAGGACCCTCTTTTCAGTTGATTATAGCTATATCCCACGTTAGATGTTGTCCTGATGCTGAACACCTTTTCTTCCTTCAAATTTATCAATTAATATATTTCTGCTTCCTCCAAGAAATAATGTAATTCTGCTACAGGAATCATCCTGATATAAGGATATGCAAATTGTTCTCCAACTGAATATCCTTCTATTTCAGCAAGTTAAAAGCTTCCAAGAAGTCTCGGTTCACAGGTATAGAGTAGCAACTTGTTAGAATTCGAATCATCACCAACTGTAGATACTAGTATGCACATTAAACTGACAAAGATTTTTCCCTGAAATTATTCCTCCTAGATACAATGAGTTCCCTTGCTATGGAGTCTCAGAAGCGATAGCAGGGATATTGATGTCACAGAAGAGACAATAATACCTTTTTCTGGCACGCAGAAGACAAAAGCAATAGATTCAAATATCATCTCCCCAAACTTCACCCCTGAGTATAATCATATAAACTTAACAGTTCCATTCCTGTATTCACATAAAAAGCAAATCAAAGAGCATATATGGCGATTTTAAAAGTATTTCTGTGCATTCACTGGGGACAATCACTTCAAATCCCAGCGTGTTTAAGTGTATGCTGAGATAAACCAAAATGAATTTCAGTGGAGACTGAAACAGGGCAACACACGATCACATATTGACTTTGGGTGCAAAAGCAGAATCATCAACATTTGGTGGTATCTGGTATGTAATACAGATATGCAATACTGATGTCTATGAAGACGCACGAAGTATATCCAGAGCCAACCCGCAAGCACCACATGCAAGTATACAGAGAGACACAGAAATGTGAAAAAAATACTAAGCATTTGCAAATTCTGTTTTGAATACCCATAAAACATTTACCCCTGAGGATGTTTCAGTCCTAAGCACTTAAAGATTTTGGCCCATGCTGAGTTTTAGCACCGCATTTCTGTATTTCTTAATAGCCCAAAGCTAGCAGTGGATTCTGGTTCAGCGCTAAATCCCATGACAAGATGGAAGGAGGCAAGGAACTAGAGCAAAGTTGATATTTGTGCCCTTGAAAAGAAGTTCACTAATTTCCTCTGTGACTCCAAGGTAACAAAATAGATGAGCCAGAATTATAGTTGGATGTATATGAACTCGCAGCTTTAGTAGTGTTTTGCTCAAAGAAAAAAAAAATGCTCCCCTGTGAGCAACTGAAAGAGAAACAAGCAGTAACTAGGTATCTGAATGTTAAAGTGTCTATTGTCACCTCTACCTGTAGGTGTGTTCAAATTACAAGCTTCTACCTAAAAAAATAGAACTCACCCTTTAAATCATTTTGAGTTGCACATCATGTTTAATGACATAGTCCATATATCACAATATACTTCCTAGAGAGGATTTGAAAGAAACTGCAGCATGTATTTCAGGGGGATGAAAAAAGGAATGAAGCTAAGGTAAAACACTTTGAGTAGTACTCTGCCTGCATTTCTCAGAAAATTATGTATCACTATGCATGTTAAATATTGAGCCAGTTGTTGACTCAGAACACTTGGAGAAACGATGGCTTATGTTTTACTTGTAAAAATTATCTATTAGCCAAAACAAAAAACAAAGTTATCATTATAAAATATCATTCAACAGGGAAGGAGCTCTACATTTAAATAGTGGTGCTAAGACCTTTTTTTTAAGTAATAAAGTACAATAATTAAGACCAATCACAACTGAACAATAAGTCAATTGATTTTTTTCATTCATTGTTGTTCTTTGCATATTATTTAGCTTGATTTTCCTATTAATTGCCCTACCAGTCAATCACAATAAATGATTCCAGCTGCCAGAGATTAGAAAATTGTTCACATAGAAAAATGGTTTGTATACTACGGGATTCAGAGCTATTTTCAGGGAAGCAGTTTGCTACGTGTTTTTTTTTTTTTTTATTTTTTTGCTCAGTTTTAATGCATTTTCACTTCAAGAATTTCCAGAGTCACGTAACCTTGCAGTTTCATGAATTAACACAGGAAGAAGTCTCTCGTTAGAACTCTTTTCAAAGTACTACAGTGCAAAGGACAGAACGTCATCTGAGCTGAGAGAAGACAGTAGCTGAGAGCAGTTTCCAGCCTCAGGAAGGAAAGCACTTTTAACAGAGATTACAAGAAATAATAGTAATAAAAAAAAATCTGTTCCACTTTTGTATATGCAACTTCTGCCCCTATGTATAGATTCCTGAGCATGTGGATACCTAATATGGCAGGGAGGATACCCTTTGCAAAAAAGTTTGCTTGCAAAGATGAACTGAACTTTTCTGATAAGAATCTCCCAAATAACAGACAGCAACTCAGTTTGTCTATTGAGACAGTTAAAGCAAGATGGTAATCTGAACATCTGAACAATGCTAAAGTCTGAGGTATGGCTTCCCTAGTATGAGTACATCAGAGACCAGCAAAGACAAGGATCTATTCTCTGTTCCTTCAGGAAACTGGTTGACAAGGCCCTCGGAGTGCATCATCTTGCCTAGTGCACGGTTGGTATGAAAGGTTAAATGGAATAAGGTACCGCTCCTTGGTGGTACCTGGAAGCAGGAATTAAGGGGAGCCAAGGGTCGCAGACCACAACACAGAATTCAGAGTGAATATAGTTATATTTAGGCAGTTCCTCCAATGCCTTTGAAAGGTGCCCTGTCCTATGCCTTGATGAGTTTAGTAAATAGTTCTGCAGGACCAAGAACCTCATGGACTGCAGCAGCACAGGAAAGGAGTGCTTCCCCATTCATAGCAATGGTCTATAACTTTTCCATGCACAGATTTTGAATTCATCACGGGCCCTAGAAAAATTCCATATTTCTATTGCTCAATTCAGAGAGACTATGAGTACACATATGTTGGATGATGGCAGAGGAAATATTTTATCACTGAATTTTCCCCGAGAGTTCAAAATTTAAAGGGATTCATGCATGAAAGATGTAAAAGATATGTCCACAAAATTTTTTTCCTAAGAGCATATTTGCAAATTACAATCTTTGTTACATGAAAGGTACAGTTTTCTGCTTAGCGGGGTAGAAATTTTGTGGAATAGAGTCCTCAGATCCCAGTGAGGTCAAGCAGAGCTTTACAATTGATTCGTTCAAGGCCAGAATTTACAGAAGCTATGACAAGGAATTTCCAGAAGTTATATCCAACATGCAGCCATATGTTCTGGGTTCCCTCTCTGTCTTATTTCTTACATTACCACTGTTATGTCTGTTAAACATTTTCTGGAATCAAAGTTTCCTCTAATAATATGACCCTTCTTCAATATGAAACTTAACTAAATAAGATGACATATTTAGATGGTAGGTAAATCCTTAATGCAGCATAAACAAGTTCAAAGAAGGGAAAATGTAGTTTTATTCTTAAAAGCAAAGAAAAAATGTCAACTGATAAAATGGTCAGATAGGGCTTGATCACAACTTATTTCCGACCTTCTAATGTCTTCCGTTCTCAATGATTTTCTGTCGTTTCTGCCTAACTTGGACCGGAGACCTGTCCCAGAGGTATTTAGCTTTATGTTGTCACTTAACTTTCAACTTCCTTTTCCCAAATTGAAAGATAAATGACTAATTGTACCTGAGATATCCAAGGGTTTGTTAGCTGTCCAGATCTACCAAGTTGGAAGAAGCTCTACACTTGAAAACTTTTCTCATTCTTCATGAAAGATAGTTTCATGTCATAGCTGCATTATGGTCTACTGCTGTCAGTGTCATTATCTGCTAGGTGGTAATTACTTTCATTTTAAACTTATCACTTCTTTCTTGAAGTGAGACAAAACAAACTCATTTAAAATACACTAAATAGGAAAATAAAAACACCTCTGTGCAGCTGCCTTCCCTTTTAGTTATAACTGGTTGTTATCTAAAGAAATATATTTTGTTTCTATATGAGTGTATCCATCTGGTTCACGCAAAATGTCGGTAGTGTATGGAAAATTCCTCCACTGGTACTCATGCTAATGTATATTTTAGCACACTACACCTTGCTTTTTATATTTGCATATAACATCTGAGTGGCTGGCAAAGCACATGCACAGACATAATGAGAAAGTAAAAAGAATGGTTTGAAACAGAATTCCGTATTTTGCTATGTTTTTAAACAAGCATTTATGAGGAAATACTAAACATTGTTGAGAAAAAAGGCTCTTAGGAAGAAAAAAAGAATACTTCCCCGTACAGATATACATACACACAGATTACATCAAGTAATAATATAAGATCCTTAAACTGTACGCTCATATCGTGAAAAAAGGAAAAAAGCCACACATCCATCAAGTCTGGTGTCTATCCAAAGCAGTTATTGCCCTTGAGTTACATTTCTAGACCTTATTGAAGAACAAGTGATACATTGTTAACGTTTAGATCAATAAACAATTATTGTTCTTTGTGAGATGCCGAAAGGGGATTTAGAGAGTTTACAGGTAAAAGGCGTAATTTACCAGTGGCTGTCAAACAACTGCAATACATTCTTTCTCTCCACCACTACCCCCCTGTTTATTTTTGCAAGCTTCGACAGAGACCACATCTGATATTAGCCAGCGCTTTACCACATGGTGTGCACACACTTATAGCAGGACCAGCAGGCTCTGTTAGTTCTTTTCAATAGAAAGCCTGGCACCAGCAGAGATTTTGAACACTTCCTAAGACTCCCCAACAGCTTTTATTCACCCATGATTTTGCTTCATCTACTTGAAGTGATTTTAGTTTTTAAATACAATAAGGAGATCAACTGAGAGGATCGCATCTGTGCCGATACAAACAACGCTGCATAGCAGAGAGCCTTTTCTAAACTGAAAAACAAAACGACTCGCTCCCAGTCACAAGTGTTTTCTGAGGAATGAACTGCTTAAAATCCCCCTCCAACCACTGACTTTCCCAAATACTGTGTCCGTTTCCCTCACACAAACCTCCAGCTCCATCTTTTACGCTTGCCCTCTCTTAAAACGGTGCTTGCACACAAAACCTGCTGAAGCGGGAAGCTTTAACCTTCTCTAATAACAAGGTTATTGATCAGCTGGGTTTACTAATGCCAGTATAATGCCATTCTGCTGCTTTCTCCTCAATTTATCACTTTCTTAAATAATCTATTCTTCTAAAAATGTTCCCTTCCTCTGCCTTGTTACCACCTTTACAAGGCTTAGTTTGATCAATTGCATCAAGAATGACGCTTAGACCCATGAGCGAGGCAGGATCTATAAAATAGATCATAAATTGTTTCTAAAAGAGCTTAGTGATGAAAGTCTGATAACAGCTGGTACTACTAAATACTCTTCTGATTTTTGGAACAACAACAAAATCCCAGAAAAACGTAACAATACGTCACCAGAAACATTTATTGTGAAGTAAGTATAACAGGAATCTAACTGATGTTCTCCATAGGTCATTGGTCTGATTAAAATAGCTTCTAGTGTCCTCAGACCACATTCTTTCCGTTATTCTGATGTGTCTGTGGAGATCATTAAATTTGCACTCAGGTGCCCAAGGGCCACTTCCTGTGAACAAAGCAGTATTTTGTAAATATGCAGCAACTTTCACTCAAAGTAGCGATCTCAAAGTACTATACAACCATAAAAAAAAAAAACAATTAATATTATCATGTTTTGTAGATAAGAGAACAAGAGTAAGAAGCATGTGTTTGGCTATTGAGACTTTGTGAGACCTCTGAATAAAACCCCAGGAGCTCTAACTAATCCAATCCCAATCTCTGAACACGAAGCCCACAGCAGGGTAGTACCTCACTACAGGCTAGAAGTTAACCCACCTTGCAACACACTTTGACGTGTTATGTCTTGTATCCCATCTTATAGCCTTAAATGCATTTAGAATAGGCAGCCGTGTCCCCTCATGTCCCAAGTCTGCTCCATGGACACTGAAGCGTGGACTCACCAAGGAGCACTTATAATATCAATACTAACTATCCTTGGTAGAAATCTACATAAAACAGTGAGCTGCAGCACATTCTTACTATACACACAATAAACTGTCTCACCTTAATAAATCAGAAATTGTATGTCAACAGTATTTCGAACCATATATATTTTAAAATATCACAGGTTACCATCTTCCTCCTCATTGCTTTATCACTGTCCCTGATGATGAATTAGATTGAAAAGATTTTAAAAATTAGATTAAAATGGAAAATTAGATTATAACAGAAGGCAATTTCACTTTCTGATTTTTAGAAACCTTAGCGTGCACTCGGATCATATCAAAGCTTCTGAACAACGGGAACTAGAACTACTTAATTTCTCAAATGATCACAAGGGTTATTCATGCAGTCACTTGTTGTGAGTGGTGAGGTTATAGAGAAAAAACTAAAAGTATTTTTATCAAATGTCAAGTTTTACTAATTCTGAGAATTCTGGCAAACCAGACTACAGTCTTTATTACATTACTGTAGATTTGAAATAATTTGGCTGACCTATAAGGATTTTTTCAGCCTTATTCATTTGGTCAAGCCCCGCATCAGAGAGAACAATATCTCTAGAAAAAAACTGAAGAAATGGGATATTGCACAAGGGCCAGTGACATGCAGATGATCAGATATTGCTTCCACGAGCTGCTGCTCGTCCAGGGGAATGATTACATTCCTCTCCCATTTTCTCCACTCCCCAAAGTGGAGCTAGCAAAACAACAACAACAAAAAAAAAAAAAAACCCCAAAAAAACCAGGAGACCACGTTGGCTACAGTTTTTCTACTAATTTGGCAGTGTTAATGTGGCTGTAGCGAGAGCTGTCCTCCTTAGGGATGCTGCAGGCTCCATGTCTCATATTGTACATAATGAAATGTATCACATATATCCTTCTTGTTTGTCACCCCCCTCCCCCTTCTCATGATAATTCCTCTTTTCTCATGGAGATTTTGTCTTGGTGGATTTGGCAGGGGGGGGGAAGGGGGTACAGGACTGCTGACTGTTTGCTAGCTGTATTCTTTATGCACCTGTACAACATTATTTTGAATATTCCTTATATTGAGAGTTGTAAAGGCACAGTAGCACATCTCTTTTCATCAAGTGATGCCGTCCACCCGGACAGCTCAGATAGCCACACTACTAAACACATTCTGGGACTGCATATTTCACTTGGAAGAAAGTGAATGCCTGTAGATTTACCACTCTCATACAATATAGTCACTGCACACCTAGGATCAGTCCTGACACCTTATGGGAGGTATCAGAGAGAGCAACTGCCCACACGGTGCACAGAGCTTGCAAGCAGACATGCAGGCAGTCCCAGTGCTGGCAGAGTATGCTTGCACGAGCATCTTCTCAATGCACTAACCTGATAATTCATTTTTTTGGTAGCATGCTTCACTCTCTCTAGGCTGTGGATTATGCTGCACATACCTTGTGCATAGCCCTCCCTCTCACACCAACCTAGCATAGGAATGTCTTTCCCTAACAAGAACCTGCTACAAAGGAAGAAGGCAAAGAGCAGCTGTTGATATTTCTTTCTTCCCACTCCAGTCTGCACTGTCTGTTTCATCAGCTTCCCAATCCACCTCTCTTCCACCTCAGTGGAGAGTCAAAGGCATTTAGGGAATATCCTTTGTGGTGGATTCAAACACCAGCAGCAAGAGTAAAGCACAGCGCCTTCCCTGAGAAGCCTTGAAAGGATAAGATCTCAGCGGTAGGGTTACCACACGCAACTACTCGAGTCAACTCCAGGCAGCAATACGGAACGAAGTAAAACAAAAATATGAAGTTTAAAGGAAAAAACATTCTTCAAGGTAACAAGCTTCATGATTTACCTATGAGCTTTAACTTTTTACATAATTCTTTTCCTCTATTTTTCTGTATTATCACTGCAGTTCAGTATCTTTTCTTTCCTTTAGAAATATTTCCTTCCTAACTGACCTGCAATAATCACTCCAGATTAGCTTGATGAGTGATAACCTATCACCCAAGCATCAACATGTTTGATATATTACTATTGACTTCTGAGATGTTTTTGAAAAGTGAAAATAATTCATCCTGCCAATCAGCAAATGACCCCGAGAACCAGATTCAGCTGCCTAGGATACTATTTTGCATCTATTTTTCAAAAGTCACAGAGAAATTTTTTTCAAACTATACTTAAGTTTGAAGCTTGCCACTTCTCCTGTTCATATCAGTAGCTCTCATGGACTATATACCTCGCACTTCCTACATCCTTTTGAGTCGTTAAGCCATAAGTAGCATGGCCACCTGGACTGCATGAAGGCAGTTTGCATAGGATAGAACATTCTTTCAGTGCTTATGCTCTAAATAGTTATACATCTAATAAATGAAAATCATCATGGATGTTTCCCTAGCTGTGACATGTGGTTTTATTTATTTTGAAAAGTTTCTAAGTTTGCATTTTCATGAGCTAATTAGGCAGTAAGCATCTCCTTTCCCTGAGGGCTAAAGGTCCAGATATTTGCACCCTATTGTTTTCAGGGCAACCCATTTATGGTTGTCCATGCTATCAGAATAAAAAACAATCAGATAGAAAGATAGCTGTAAGTATTTAGCCTGAAAAAGGCTACCATTTCAGATTTTGGTGCACATGTACGTTGCACATGTGTCTCAATAGATTTGGAATTGTATTTCTGCTTCTACCAGGAAATCGCTTAAAACTAACACCACCACTTACTGCTGTGATAGCTGTTCAGTATTTGGATCTCTGTTAAATAGATAGGGAATTAAGTCATGGTTCCTTGTTTCACAATACTCTATATCATTTTTACTCTGCTTAATTTCTTATCTACTTATTCATGTTATAAGTAGGACAAGAGTGAATGCTTGAGGGTGCATGTCTGACTTTTTTGCAATGGATAATTCAGAGCATTTTAAACATTTTAGCTGCACCAAATATAAGTTGACACACTGTAACATAGCTTACTTAAAAAAAAATTCTGCAGCTCAAATATGTTTTACTAGTGCAAAAAACCCCTAAGAATTTCAAAAAATAAACTTTGACTTTTTTTTATGATTGATACTTAGAGGCATATTCTAAATCTTTCCCTTCCCCCCCCTTCTTTCTTCCCCCCCCCCCCTTTATTTTTTCTTTTAAACAAACTTAGAAAGCATAACTGGGATAGTATTCCTTCTTCACTGTAAGCATAGCTGAAGGTAATATTTCCTCCTGTCTAAATAGAATTTGTTTGGTACCAACTCCCTATTTCCATTTTTAGAAAGATCAACTATTTCAAAAGTCAAACTCTGAATTTCGGATTGTTTTTATTGCTATGCTTTTTTCATTTAATCTTAGGCTCTTGAACTGTTAAGAAAAACTCCCAAAACATTTTGTTCATGTTGTTTTAACATGTAGCATTATCTACAAGTGTTTTGAATTAGCTTCATTTCTGACTTTTAACTATAACTCTCTTGGGCTCCTCTGTGATGTGTAACCAGAAGAGGACACTGGAGGGAGACAGGGTAAAATGCTAGCTCTCTTGAAATTGTTGCCAAAACTTCCATCAACTTGAACAAGGATATGACTTAATCTTAACTCCAAATAGCTGTCACAGGCATCCACCTCCCACTCACATGTACGTGCAGGGGTGTGAACTATCCTTAAAAAAAATCTATTTCAAATTAGAGTGGGAATATAAGCTTCTATTAAATGTTTCAAGAAACCATTTGGAGAGGTTATTTGCCCTTTTTATCTTAGTTTCTCTGACTCCTTTCCTCATCACAAAACCTGACACTATCACAGGTGCTCAGAGAGGTTCATGACTGAGGTAGGAAAAAGGCAAGGTCATTTTTCATGCAAACCTGATCTCCTTCCATTACACATCATTACTTGTCATCATAGGGATAGTAAAATGTTGTGATAGTGAAATGTCTGTGATGACCCATTACAAAATGAAATGCCTATTATGTTTCTTGATAGTATGACCTTATAGCTACATTCCTACAATTAAATAAGCATGATTACATTTACGTGATACCTAACTTTACTTAAATATGTGGGGATGACCTGAAAGGAAAAAGGATTCCTAACAAAAATTCTTATAGCTGTACTTGTGACACGTGGAAGCTGTTCTCCTGTATCGCTGTGTTTGTCATTTTGAAAGGAAAAATATATTTATGTCCATGTAAATATCTACTTTTTAGAATCCCTTTGTTCTATTAAATGACAATTTTTCCTAACTCTGAAAATTCTGCCTGTCTTACAGTGGCTGTTTCTATTGCATTTATATAATTTTGTATTCATCAGTTGAATCGTCATATGGCACTTCATTTTCGTGGAGCAGTGGAAAGGCACTTCCCTGACTTTCAGTTTAAAGAAATGGTGCACTTTTGCTGTGAAGCAAGATTAGCCAAACAGATTAGTGAAAAGCATCAAAACGTCTATCACTGTAGCAAGAAAAATACTGAACTAAGATTGAGTTCCCAGGGTTTAGGTCTATTCTGATTGCAGCACAATTTGCTACAAGGCTTTAAAAGAAAGAAAAATTGTTGGTAGAGAAATTTTTCTCTTTAAAGGGCATAGATAGGAGTTTGGACAGTTGGGTTTGCTGTGTTCTTACAAATCAGTGGTAGCCTCTCCGACTGCATTTATTCTGCTACACTTTGGCTGGAGCTGTCTGAATGGCAGAAATCGAAATCAAGTGGCAACATGCCATATGACAACTAATACAAGTGTAATGACAGCCTATGCCACGAGCAAAATACATTAAGAACAAATAAACAAAAAAAAAAAAAACCCAAACCTTTCTGTATAGTCAAATACAAAGTTCATTTTCCCTAGTCTTTTCGTATTAGCCTGTGAACTATTCATCCAGAATCTTCTCACAGGAAGCGGCAAGAACAAGGTATGTGCTTGACCTTGACCTAGGGATGGCTCTAATAAAGTAGGCCAATCACAGCCTACTTCTTTCTAGCATCCACCTAGGCAATCAAGACATCTAGCTCAGTATACTTTGGTGAATCCTACCTACTGTGCTTTAATAGAGTTAATCTGGTGTGCTCCAAGCAACAAACTTAAGGCAAAGTAATTTCACTGGAGTGAAGCTATACTCCCTAGGAGTATAGCCTTTTTCACCTCAGTATTTTACTGGTCAGTTTTGGAAGACATTCGGTCATCTTTTGATACTTCTCAAGCCTCAACACTCAAGCATGTCCAGTACAATATTGCTGTACTGGGAAAAATGATATTGCTGTACTGGGAAAAATGGAAAATGTTGAGATTAATGTTAACACAGTCTGAGTCCTTCCTAACAAAACACAGGTAAAGTGTGTTGCATAATAAATTGAATCTCTGCCACTAACACCCCCCCCCCCCCGGAGAATTGTTCTTGGTCATTGAGATGTTCAGGAGTAATGGTAATTTGCCTTCTTTTTTTCCTCCAATAGCTGCAGAAAACCACTATGCAAAATGGTCAGAGGCTATATAATGCTCACAATATGCAAAGGGCTGGTATATTCTCCCTCACACATAATGCCTCCTCACACAAGGATGGTAGAGAAGATGTAAGAGTCAGTTTTTAAATGGTCAGTAGCTAGCTAAGATTAAAATTGAATCTCAGCAGACAAAGATGACATATTGGCAGGTGGAAGACAGAGCACTGAACAGCTTACAGCAAAATGCATGCTTATGTGATGGATGTTATGCATGTCACAATCACTCAGTTTATCCTGTACTTTAGGAATAATTTGAGATTCCTCACAGAAACTAAAGTTTCCTGTAGCAACATTTTCATAAACTACAATTTCCTTCCAGCTAATAGTTTTGATCCCACTTTGGAGGAAAAAAACAAAAACAAAAAACAAACAAACAAGCAACCACACAACACCACCAGAAACTAATTAATATATACACTAAAATCTCTCTTCTACTCTCCACATAAGAGGCGACTCAAACAAAGATAAGAATAAATGCTTTGCACCTTTAATGGCTTAATACATTGGAAAGCTACCTTCATTTCCAGGAGGTAAACCATAGCTGGCAGTCAGGCCCTATATCTCTGCAGGATGAGTAAACCTGACCTACACCGAAGGCAGAATTTTTTTAGATCATCTGAGACAAGAGCAAACTCTTGTATGAAGTAAGGACTACTTTCCACTTGAAGCACAAAGTACATACTTATGACCTTACACACACTAACATAAATACAGAACAACATATTTAATTTAAAAACCTAAATCCCTATCAAAACAGAACACTTCACTACCTGTACTTCTTTCTCTGAGAAGATAAGAGAACAAACAGCATGTGACAGATATTTAGTCACATTGCTTAGCGTGTAAAGTAGAGCAATCAGATAGTATAGCAATGAGAGTGGTATAAAGAGAACCAGATGAACATTTTCAGTTTGTTCCCTGAGCTGAAGATCCAAGGGAAAAGGTGAGAACAGGGAGAAAAATCTGCTTAGATTAAGAAGTTCCATCAAAACAACCTCTTTCCTGACAAAATGAAGAATAGTGAGTTTTGACCTTCACTTAAGAAATAAAGGATAAAATAGCTCGGAAAAATTATAGGCTTTTTTTAGAGGTCATTTTAATGCAAAAATGGTGTAAAATCAATAGAAAAACAACAAACAAAAAACAAAACACACACACACCATACACAACTTCCCTCGTCCCCTTCCAAAAGTAGTTTACTTTAAAGAAAACCATTAAACTAAGATAATCTAAATTTTCCATAAGTCTTTCTCTTGCATTTTTTGACTTAATCTGGTCAGAATTCAGAGGTAAGTTTCTCTCCTCCAAAACTGAATTTTTCCTGAAATTATAATTTGTTAGATACACTCAGTTTTGTAAGACAGTCAAAAGACTGAAGATAAACAAGTCTTTACCCTTAATGATTTTTTATTTCTGCCTCACTCATAATTCCATATTCAAGAAAAGTCTACCCAATTCCAGGTACTTGTGTAAAGAATATGCAATATTAATTATACAGAAAAAAAAATTTCTTTTGAGTAATGAACAGACCTGGAAAGAGAAAGTCATTGCTACAGTTCTGAATATACCAAAATTTGGCAAAGTTCCCAAAAGTTTTTCTTTTTTGGGGGGAGGGGGGTGGTTTGTATTAGAAGCACAATTATTTGCCTACCTACAATGAGTAATTAATGTTGAAAGCTTCCATTGAAGCTTATTTTTGACCAACAATTGAGTTTTTGACTAAAAATTATTTTCTGCTACATCTGTTCTTGAGTAAACATCAGAATTTCCTATGGGAAACGAGCACACACATCCTAAACTTGAATTTTTCATTTTGAGCACAGAATATCTTTATCCTGAAATAACTCTACAACATATTTTAGGAATAATAGAGCTGGTGAGTAGTTTCCTCTCTAGCCTGGGTTCTCTATAAACTGATAGCCCCTTCCTTGCGCACTGTGGGCCCATGACTTTTTTGACACCCAGCTTGCTCCCTCTCTGGCTGCTCCCAGGCTGTAGCCAGGCAGCGCTGCCCTCCCCATTTCAGCTCGTCAGGCTGCTCTTGATACTCTCACCCCATGGAACAATTTAGTCCCCTGGCCACGTTACATTAAAGATTAACGCTAAGATATTTAAAACCAATCAGCAAATTTCTTAAGCTTTTTCAGGTCTCAGTCATTCCACACTCCTAACCTTTTCTGGACTTGGCAGGCTACCCAGAAAATAAATGCTATTACTTCACATAATCTGTCAAAAGAGCTCTGACTTTTTGATCATCTCAGGCTTTTCTTTTTTAAATTTTTTATTTTTTAAGCGCAAGGGAAGGTCTGCTAGAGATGGGCCTTCCTTCGCTCTTGTGATCACCGAAACCATCCTCTTGTCCCAGCTGTGACAACAGGAAGGAGCAGGACAGTGTCCCAAAGAACATGAGTCAGCTACATATGTGCCCCAGCTATGGGGGAGGGAGGCAGAGGACAGAAAGCAGGACTAATTTGTTTCTCTCTCCTTCCTCAGGGCCAACAGGAAGGAAAGATTTCTAGTAAGAAAAAATTTCTAGGTTTCACATTATCTGCTCCAACTGTGGTATTTTCCTTACGTGTAACATTGTAATGCTGGCGAGACTAGTAAAATGCACTGTGTGAGAAGATATTTCTTTTCCAGGTAAAATAATCTCATTTTTACTGCTAAAAGAGGGAGACATGGTAGACTGCATAAAACTGCCCATTAGTACACAGTTTTTCTCATCCACATTTTATTTTACTGTTGCAGTTTTATTATCATAATTCTCCTAATGCTGGACACATCATTGTCACAACATTTTAAGCCTGCATTAAACAAACAAACAAGGTCTGTTGACAGCAAACACAGTACTGACATTAATTTAGTCCTAAGACAAAAATTCACAAAGCTAAAAATATCTGATTATTTTCTGTTTTATGAGGGAGCTAGGGTTATTTTCTGCTGAACTTATAAAAGAGATGGATGAGTTTGTTTTACAGTACGAACATGTTGCAAAATATTTAGAGTAAGCGAGTCGAAGTTCTACAGCCTTTGGGATAGTTAATTGCATTTTTGATTTTGCAAGGCAAAAGCTTTCCTGTGACAGTGTCAGCTATGGGATATTGCACGAAGAAATGCTCACAATGCGATCAGGTGTCAGCCACAAGATGCTACGTGAAATGCTTCTGTGACTGCATGATGGGTGATAAAACCTGACTGCAACATAACGTCAACTCAGACGCTGCTAAAGCAAAATAGACAGGGCAAAATGACATGGCTGCTAGGGACGATAGCATGGCAGTCAGGGTCCCATCCAAATCAACTGCTTTTAATCAGAAATAAGTTTCTGTGAAGCTCTCATGAATGCATAACTTGTAAATTTAAAATGCAGAAGGAATCTGCCCTTTAGGGGAGCAGTCTGTGGACCTGAAATGGGTACATTTCTTATTCAGGAGAGTGTAACTTCCAGACAGTAGACTTCTAATTATTCTCTTTATTCAGCTGAAAAAAAGAAATTCTCTATTCAAATGTTGCTATCATGAGGATGATAAACACACACACATACATAAACGTGCATACCACATCTTATGGGTTTAAACTATTCAAAAGCACTAAAAAGAAACTTCTCAGTGAACACCTCTAAAAAAAAAAAAAATAATGATTTCCAGAGCCAAAGGTTGGGGATTTTTTCCTTTCAGTTGTGGGGAAAAATTTAAAAAATATGGCTGTCGCAATCAAAGGGGCTTCAGGAACACGCTTCTCATTCATGCAATAAGTGCAGAATCCATGGAAATACCACCTAGATTTATGCTAATACAGCACACTGTGAAAGCATAAACAAAGGTGGAAACTATATTCTCAGATAAGAGATATATCAGATTGTTTTGACCACAAAGTGCATCATAAAGCACAACAACAGAAAATGAGAGAAAGCTGGCATGGGGCTTGTAAGAGTAAAGCCTGATGGATGCAAGAGAGTCTCTTTGCAATGCCTTTTCTTTAGACCTGCTGCCACTGTCGCTGATGTGGGCAACTCTTTATTCTGTCCTAAGAGAAAAGATTGTCACTGATAAGATAGAACAAATAGACAATCAACTACCTGATTGAAATTTTTTCTGCATTTTTTGTGATATTGTTTAATCACTGATTGATTGATTGACTGACTGACTTGAAAGCAGGGTCAGTTTCTGTCTTTGCTTGGTGTTATCTTCCTGACAACAGGGGCTCAACCACAGCTGGAGGCATCTGAGATCTTCTGACCTGTATTAAGATTTGAGTCTTGTATTCCTGATTCCCATAATAATGGGCTAGCTAGACACAAACAATGTTCATTTTCTGTATAGATAGATACACTCCACCCTCATTATGAAACTATTTTCAAAAGCCAAAGATATTGAATGCTATAACAGTAATGTCAGCTCTCATGATTTAATCATGAAGCACATGAGTTTTTCATTTAAATTTGATGTTCTCATGATCTCAATATTTTTCATGCAAATCTTGTTATTTCTGCATCCTTTCACACTCTAGCTTAAATTGCTTGTCAATTGCATTGCTCTCCTTGAGTGCGGTGCTTCTGAGATTCACCAATATGATTTTATACATCTATTTATAACTATTACTTTCGCATTTCATCTCTTAAAGAAGATATTATGCATCATCCAGAATCTCTTCACTGAACCAGCCAAATTGGAAGCAATACTACTTCTTCATTTGAGGGGGGAAGAGGAATGCAGAGATGGTTTCATTATCAATATTCAAATTAGCCCAACAGCAAGGCTGCTCAGAAGAACTGATGAGAGCAAAAGGACAGCAAACTGAATAGAAGAGAGATAACCTATAGAAAGTTAATTGCGGTGTTATGTCTCAAAGGTGATCTATAAAAAGGAGAGGAATAGGCTTTTTATCTTTACTATATCTCAAAGCACGAGGGTCTCTGGGGCTTAAATTAGCAGCAGTTCCACTAACTCCCTCACTTTTGGAAACTCTCTCTCCCTACCTTCCTGTTCTACCAGCACTCAAGAGTTCAGTTCCTTACTACTGAAATGCCACAATCTTTAATTTCCAGGAGACTAAGACCAAGGCCTATATACCTAAATCACCATAATGTTTTATTTCTCCTTTAAGCAAGAATTCGTTAAAGGTCCCTAAGAATCCACATATCCGTGTGTTCATGCTTATTAAAAGTCTCACTGAAAGCAAAGACAGCAAGGATGACTCCAAAGGCTTGTTCTCCCCGGAAAGACTGGCAGGACTGGGGATGCCATGTCAGTGAAATTTTGTTTTTTATGGATCATGAGATCATACAATGGAAGACTATCAGAACAATATGAATATTGACAATTAAAAGCAAAATTAGTTATATAAGCCATGTTTCATTCCTCAAGTATTCAGTGAAACGTATAGACTTTCACAGCTTTGTTATGGGAGGGACGGACTCTCTACCCAGCAGCATCAACCAAATAGTAGAGATCTCCGACCGTTGGTAAGGTAGACGTAGAAATTAGAACACAAGGCTGCAGTATCTCCTCAGCACTAATCTCATCCGTTTGGTCTATCAGCTGCCACTCAGCAAGTGTGCTGTTTAGCACCATCTGCAATGCATGCTGTTTCTTGTCCAGTCTGTAAGTTAGGAAACACAGCAGGTAGCGTGAGATATTTGGGGGATTTAGGGATGCAGAAGTCAAGGATTAGAAAGACAATGCCATAGGAGACGCAGGTGGAGGCCGAAATTCGTGTTGTCAGAGCAAGCACACAGGACACAAATCCACAAAAAAATGAGATTTCTTTAGCTCTCCTGCTTGTGGAATAGCTTGTTTTAAGATAGCAGCAACTCCCACTTCGCCTATCATGTCATTCTGAGAGGTTTGCTCACCTTTTGCTATTGTACCAAGATAATCCTTCCCATTACTCCTGGACAGGAGTACATTGTTTGTACTGCTGCTCATTCAGAAAGATTAGATTAAAAAAGTTCCTATCTCATTTTTCCTTGTAGGAAAACATTAAGAAAAAAATAAATACAGACTGCATACCCTTTCAAAGGAGAACAATGCTCTTGTGCAGCTAGATAAAATTATATGCTTGTACAAAACCTTCAGCAGAACTCTAAATAAATTAGCAAAAAAAGCTTACTGAAAGAGGAACAGAGGTTAGATATGCACATGCGCTTTCCTACAACGATTCATCCCCTTTCACAGACTAAACATACTTTTTAAAAGTGCTTTAAATAGGAAAAAAAAATCATTGATGAAAAAAGGGCAGAGCAAAAATAAAAAGCAGTAAAATTGCTGAGCAACAGCAAAAGATTAAATCTGACTTATTTACATATGGATGAGAATAATTATTCCATAGACTCCTTTTAAGCTTATCTAAGCACATCCTTTGTGCAGGTAGAGAGAAAGAAAAACAGAATACTAAAAATCAAAGCACACATCAGAAACCCTGTTTTGGGGGAGTTTGATTAGTTTTGTCCCATTGCGCAAGCATAGCAATCCTTTAACCACGTGGTCTTTCTATTACATCTCTTTACTTTGACGCGTTGGAAATGACTGTTCTTTTCATTGGAGTCTTAGAAATGATGTGGAAAAGGAATTCAAGCCTAAAGCAGTCAAAGATCTGTGCCTGGTCTGTGCCTGAGCCTGAGAAAAAAGTATGAAGTCCAAACATACAAAAGACATTCAAAATAAATTAGTAAGATTTATATATAGGGAATAAAGAAAACAATGCTTTTTCTCATCTCAAAATTATTGATGGCATGTGGGGTTACTCATGGCTTCTCATCCGCACAAGCAAAATTGATTTTTGCTGTTCTGATAACGGTGTGTGTGGAGGGGAGAAGCGGGCAGCCCAGGCTCAGGCCTGGCCTCTTGCACCACAAGACGGGAAGATTTAGAGGAAAAGCAAATAGGGGAGTTGAGAAACAGGAGGAAGCTGTGCAAGAGTCAAGCTTTGGGCTCCTTCCATCACCAGCACTCTGCAGGGCTAGGAAGGATGAAGGGCCCTGTCACACCCGTCCACTGGCCTGGTGGCAGCCCCACGGCTCAACCCAGACCCCGCCGCAGGGCAAGGGGAGCCGAGAGTGGGGGAAAGAAATTGGACAGAAGCGGGGTGACATAGCATAACGGGAGAGGGGGCTGTGCTCAGCGAGATGGTGCAAAGCCTTGCAGAAATCTGTCAGAAGTATTACAAGGAAGAGCATACAGTTATTACCATTTCTATATCCCCTAGGGTCCTCTGACGGCAGAACGTTTTCAATGATTGTTTGTTTGGTGGAATCAATTATCTCCTGATAGATTCTCCTTCCAAGTTTAAGATTGCATTTAAAAAACTCATCTGCTTTCTGAATTCTAATTGGGTTTGTTTTGAACTTCAAATTTTTTGGGTGAATATTTCGTTTATGAATCTCTTTATATTTCAAAGTAGTTGCCAAACCCATTTATGTGTTTCCATGGTATAAACTGTTCTACATGCAATATACAATTTAGCTTGGATATCTGATTTATTAAGAATGGTTTGATATGCTATCAAAGTGAGAAACAAAAAGACAAAGCTGAGAAAAATGAAGCTCATTAATGTTTATGTATTTTTAAAATCTCACTTGTGTCTTGGAAGCTTGATTTATGATTTCAATAGACATTCAGACATGCTAGATACAGTATGATTATTAATTTTGTTCCAGACAAAGTGAAAATGGAAAAAAGACAATAAAGGATAAAATTGCCCTTTTTACTTGTTCACTGCTGAATCAAATAGTCTTATATGTAACCAATATTATATGTGCATAACACAGTTCCTTCTGAAGGATTCTTAAATGCTCCATAAATATGAATACATTCTGAATGACATACTAATGCCTTCCCTACTCAAGCATATCACTTTTAAAGTCATTGGGCATTTGTCTGATCAATTAGAAAAGATAGCTGAATCGGACCTTATACTGAATGAGGACATCAGGCATGGTCTATTTGTGTAAAGAGATGGTTTAGAGGAAATACTGTTACATTCCACCTCAACAACATCCATCCTTGTCAAAGAGCCCTGGCTAAGAGGTACTTTGGAGCCTAGATGTGCATTGCTCTTATGGACAAAGACTTCCTCCATCTTTATACAGAAAGAGAGTTGATTGCCTTTCTGAGCTCTGTGCCTTGCTGCTGCCATCTACGGTCTGGCAGGCTCTCCCCAAATTACAAAAGGTGCATTTGGATAAGTCTGCATTTGAAGATCATTAAGAAGGTAGAGTGGATTTGAGCTAAAGCATTCAGGCAGCCTATAGGCATCAGATGTAGGGAACAGTGCATGGCACACTCAGTCCATAATTAGCATGCTAATGTACATTTTACAAATGCCAATTTCATAATTTCATGCAAGGACAGAAGTACTTGCAAGTACGGATAACAAAGAGCAAAAAAAAAAAGAAAAAAAAAGAGACATAAAAGCAGGCTTAGGGGTTACAATGGGTGGCTGAGGACATAGTCAGGCCTTGACTTTTCCAATTTTTTTTGTGAAATGAAATGGTCCCCTGGGCCACCTGAGCCCATTTTTCCCATGATGTATTGGGAGGTCTTTGCTGAGTTGCAATAAGATCTGTCTTGATTGCAATCACTATTCTCCCGTCACTATTCTCCTGCGTGATTGCCAATATCAGCATAAATTCTGCTTCCAGTGCACCCAGTTGCCACTCTCCCTTCTTGGGAGCTATGTGCTCCCAGAAGAATAACATTCCTCTGAGAGGGATGCAGTTTGCACTAATGTTCCTTCAAGGACCCTCTTCCCCCCGAATGGGCTGAATCGATGAAACAGCCATTTGTAGGCAAACCTCCTCTTACTGCTTGAACTCCAGTAACAACCACTGCATCTACTACAGTGGGACTCCACTCCATTGTCATGGCCCTCAGGTGCTACTGCAATGCACATGCATATATATGGCAATGTCATACAAGACGCAGATATCATTTTAAAAATTAAATTTATTTTAGTAGAAGTTAAAAGACTAATCATGGTGAAGTACTTAAGAATAATTTTCTCTTTGCAAACTTTTTTGGTGGGGAGGAGGGGTTGCACGACATTCCTTCATGCAGGTGTTCAGCTGTGGGTGGCAGACTATTTGTAAAAGTAAATATGAAAGAAGAAAAAGCATAGTTAAAGCAAATTATTTCATATAACAACACTTCTCTGCAACTGTAGATTTTTTTTCTCCCTAGTACCTTTCTTACTTGCTACTTACAGAAGTGTCACCATGGTCCTTACTACAGAACACTGTAGCATCACACAATCTTTGCAATACCCTATTGAGGAATATTCTTTTTTCTACCTGGGATTTGATTCAAAAGATATGTTCCCATATCATCAAATTTCCATAAGTGAGGCATGCCAGTAAAACTAACAGAAACCAATGGAAGTATCACCTTTCAGAATCAGACTGATATTACAGAAAATTCCAAGGGCTTTCTTTCAGCACTGTTAAACACTTGCAAATAGTGTATTGCTGAAAAACACTGAGCCCTTTTCTGAAGGGGGGAAAAAACCTACGTTTTTACAGAGCCCATTTATTGTATTCCACTAATTAGTGCACTAAAATACATCCTATTCTGAGCTGTAATCTGCTCTTATTTATTCATCTATAGCTGATTATGTGCTATACCCATTATACAGCACTCCATCTCAAGACAACAAATACAATATCTCAAGATAGCAAACATCTGACGAAGAAAAAAATTAATCCTTTCAGACAGAGTACAATAACATTTCTGATTCAATTTTCTCTTAAAAATAAATATGTGAAAAAACAAACCTCTTTCCCAAGGATACCAAAGGTCAGAAAATGTTCTTCCCGTTAGAATTTAATATTGGTATTGCCTCTATGGGACGTGCCTCATTCCACAGATCTCAGGACTGGTACCCTCAGAACTCACTAGCTCCCCCCTTAAGTATTCAAGATCAAATTACACCAAAGGATCCTGACAGTACAGCTGTTTGCCAATTACAGAGCACTCTGGCACATCTCAAGATGAGATGAAAATCTTGCAAGTCTGCTTCACTAAGGGATTTATTATTTCACAGTCCTTTTCTCTATAACATAATGGGAATAAAAGCTTCTCCAATTCACAGATCTTACCTAAGGAACCATAATGCATAGAAAACAGCATCTATTTCTTCAAGAAGGAAACTAAAGATTTTACAAAGGCAAGGAGAAAGGATCTGCTATTAGACAAAAAGAAGCTCTTTTCCTTGATAAATAAATTCTAGGTTTGAGCACATGAGAGATTTCAGGCTTGAAAAATACATATATCTGTGCTGAGACATAGAATGTCTAAGGTGCTTCATTATTGGCATTTAAAGCTACTTTCAAGAATTACCTGGATTTGAGTAAGAAGCGTGATCAGACAAAGTCAGCAAGGGTGGACAGATTAAAGTGTTATGCATTGAAAAGCCATTTTAAAGCTTGAGAACAGCAATATCAGCTAACCATTTACAATAACTTAAATATCACAAAGTACTTTATTATTAATGCTACTATTCCTCTACAGGTCATTCAATCCAGGTCATCCAGTCTGATTCCTCTCCGAAAGCCATGGTTTCTGTTCTTTGATTATCATAATATTATTATTAGAACTAGCTTTAATACTCATGACTCCAAATACCCTCTTTTATGTGCTCTTATTGGTCTTACAGCACCTTTGGAAATGCCTGCAGCAGCAGTTTTGGGGCAGTGGGGAGAGGGAATCATCACTTCCTCCTTCCCAATAGTATAATTCACAAGGTAGAGTCATTTCTCATGCATTAAAGTTGAGGATGAGGGAAAATTTGCTCAGTGGTCATTGCTTTGTTTGTATTCCCATCTGTATTATTGCTTGAAAAGACTGAGCTTTCTGCACCTTTACCGAGGCTTTGAAATAACTGCCATAACTCAAAGAAACTAAATGTTTCTGTTTTCCATGTAGCCAGAAATACCCAGTAAGATAGTTATGCCTATATGGCTGTCATTATGCCCAGAAAAAACTTGTACTGATCTAATTAATAACACTGCTTCCAGATAGTGACTCTTAAGCACAGATTAAAATTGCTCAAAGATGAGTATGAACACCATTTCACAGATGGAAAGAGCGAGCTGTGGAGAGATGAGCTGGTTTGCATAAGACTTTACAAAGAGAAGGAAAGAGCTAATTCATCCGATTCATGTCCCTGTTGTTACTATTTTTATATTACAACCACTTTCTTGTCTGTAAGGATATCTATTCATATGTATTACACAAATGCATATACACCTACAAAGATCATTTAAGTTATTAACTGTGTTCCAGAAAAAGACTGTTCTTAAAGGGACTGACGTTTGTGTGCTTATCTTGTGCCTGCAACTCTATGTGCATAGCCAGTGTTATTTTGCAGTCTAAATACCTCATGGCAAGAGTGAAATGCAATCATCTGAGTAAAACGTTCCCCCACACCACCTTTCCCTGAGCCCTGGCTTACCCTTATGCACTGTATTTTCAGATCATGTTTTCAAATGCAGGTTGAGGTATAAAAGCAGAAAAAGGAATAGCCCAATAACATGACCTTTTCCAGGTTAAGAAATTGAAGGGCAATCTTCAGGACAGTGATAAATTCCTCCAGAAGGTGGGCACATGGAATTAGTGGTTTTGTACACACAAACGTGTATTTCCTTGAGCATACAGACTGAGGAAGGACCCAGTTTAGTCTTATTGGCACGCCTATACTGCTAGCAGCAATCACAGAATGGTTGAGGTTGGAAGGGACCTCTGGAGATCATCTAGTCCAACCCCCTTGCTCAAGCAGATAATATGCTCCTCTAGAGCATATTTCCCAGGATTATGTCCAGGCAGGTTTTGAACAACTCCAGCGAAGGAGACTCCACTACCTCTCTGGGCAACCTGTTCCAGTGCTCAGTCACCCTCACAGAAAAAAAGCTTTTCCTCATGTTCGGATGGAACTGTCTGTGTTTCAGTTTCTGCCCATTGCCTCTTGTCCCGTCACTGGGCACCACCGAGAAGAGTCTGGCCCCATCCTCTTGACATCCCCCCCACTTCAGATACTTTGAATACACACTGATGAGATCCCCCCTCAGTCTTCTCTTCTCCAGGCTAAACAGGCCCAGCTCTCTCAGCCTTTCTTCTTAGGAGAGATGCTCCAGTCCCCTCATCATCTTCGTAGCCCTCCGCTGGAGGCACCTTTCAAAGACGATAGAGAGTGGCCTAGCAATAACATCTGCCAGCTCCCTCAGCACTCGTGGGTGCATCCCATCAGGGCCCATGGACTTGTGGATGTCAGGTTTGCACAAATGATCTCCTGGTAATCACCTAGTAATTATTTTCATACTTTACACAGTGTTAGAAGAGCTGTGATATGGAATGACTGAAGACTACTAACAGTTTTAAGAACACAAACTAAACAACCGAAACACTATGCAGCCTTCTCCTATTGAAGCAGGATACAGCAGGCATAGTTCGTGCAGACCTGTATGATCCTGTCTAAGAATCTTTGTGTTTAGAAAGAGTTCAAGCATCTAACAAAAACACAGGCAAAATAGCCTGAGCAGCTTCAGAGAATTGATTTAATTTCTTGTCTACATGGCTGCTGAATTGGTGCAACCTTCACTTTCACGTAAACATTTGTTTGCCCATAGGTTCCAAAAATGGCTTCTTTTATTGGAATCTGTTCATTCATTTAGGTCAGGTTCAGACATTAACCTGTCTCCTACATCTGCACTGCTAATATGCTTAAAAGAAAATAAAGAACACTGCACTTCTAGCTAAATAAAACGAATATAACTTCTCACAAAACAGTTGGATGCGTTTGTGCCTAGTGAGAAAGAACAGCATTTGAGGCACAGTAACATCTTTCCTGCTGGCAATACATTCCACAAGCATATCAAGTTTTGAGTCCTCCTTACATTTTTGTATCTTCTCATGTGTAATGCATAAGAACTTGAATTCCAGATGGACATTCAAATTGTCTCATGTTTTTAAGCCATAATTTTAGATTTCTTAACCAGAAACTGTTCCTCATTATGGACCTTTTTAAAACATTAATTGGAGCCTTGCAATAAACTCAAGGCTATATTTTCAAAATTAAGAACGCAAATCAATCTCGCAGAACATGCCTATACAATTCAGCATACACAACTATATTTATGCACAGAATAGACAACTGTACAAATAATTACCTACTTTGTAAATACAAATAGGCAGTTTGTACACACAGAAAACATTTGCCTGCATTTTGTAGGGGAAGTTTCAGTTACTAAGTTTAAAAATTTACTAATGTACTAGCTTTTTGATTTAGGGCTGTAGCTAGACTGCACACTACTCATGTAACTTAGGCATCCTCTTCCCAGATTATATAGCCATCCAGAACCTGACAGCCCCAATTTGAAAGCCATCAGAATAACTATTAAACTATCACAGTATTTGCCACATGCACACTGGGGACCTTAATGAGGAGGTCCAACTACAGTCTTTGTCTAGATTTAATACAAATATTTGATGCAGCAGGGTTTTGAGCCAGAGGAATCATGACTTTCAAATGCATATATCCTGCCTTGGGGAGTGGGAAGCAGAGAATTTAAAAAAAAAAAAAAAAAGAAAAAAGAAAACCTACACACTACCTCCTGCTAAGCAATACAGGCCTTTGAGAACACTTCACCTCTGAACAATCTTCAACATGTTCTTGGTTTTCATGTTCCAAATATCACATGAGAGGGGCTCAGACTACCCTAAAGTCAGCTTCCTCCTCTGTCCTCAGAGCATCACTTTAAAGCATTATGCACTCTGAAGGAAGAGTTCATTTTTGTTCCTGTGTATTCAGCTCCTTTGCACTCTGAGAGCACGTCTAGTGAACTGGAACCAATACTGGTTTCACAAATGCTGCAGAGCAAGTCTCAGCAAGAAGCAACCTTAGCAGCAGTTTGAGAGAAAACTAGTTGCTATGTAAAGCTGAAACTGCAAGTTTAACTGAAAAAATAGAAGACAAAACAGGCTTGCAATCACAAATGGACAAGATTAAAAAATTTCCAATTTTATTTTAAATTGAAAAACAAGGAAGTCCTGTTTTGGCACTTGCTCCTTGGCCTGAGTTGTAAATCTTGTGGATATTAGACTGAAATAATACTTCTTCTATTTTTTGGAGCAAATGTATCTCATGGGTATCTCATGGGTTGTTTTATGCATCTCTAGAACACAAAAATTATAAAAGTCCTTGGGAAAGTAAATCAAACTGTAGAAGGTAAATCTGACATCACGACCATTGTCTCCAATATGCACTCCCTCCACCTTTCAACTAAAGCATACCTTCCTAACGTGAAGCCACAGAAAAAGTACAAGAGAATTAAATACAAAATACTGTCAGAACCCGAAACTCATTGTTCACTTTACTCTGACATAGATGAAAGAGACATGATAGAGGCATGCTAACTTAAAAACTCATTTCATTGGGACAAGATGAGACTCTTGTTTTGTATTTGTACATTGCCTGGCACAATCTGTTTTGACTGGTTCCTTCGCACTACTATAATCTTATACTTGCTGACAGATCTGAGAAATAATGCCTTCAGAAAACAACAAAACTTGCAGTTGGGTAACATTTTCTTTAAGGATTTTTAACAACAATAACAAAAATAATTACCACAAACTACAGAAAATATTTTGTATTCTTAATTTCGTAAGCAAACTCATTTTGTTGAGGGAAGGAGGAAGGAAAGGAGGGAGGCTGATTGCTAGTTTTGACCCAACCACACCAGCAGCTCCAATGACACACCGCAGTGCTAGTGATATCAAAGGATTAATTCAGAATTTTGGCAAAAAGAACCCTTAACCAGTAATTAAAGAGAAGATGAGAAGCTGCACATGAAGATTTTGTCTTGTGACAACTTCCAGGTTAGTTTGAGAAATGAACTGAAAAAAAGTTATAATGATTTCTGGCATAAAGTCACTCAGATTTTACCCAAATTAATAAAAGGGATTAAGGCACAGAAATTTTCAGAGTGCAGAGTGAAGATGGGCTAGAGCAACACAGGCACCACAGCAGGTGCTGAAATACACAGGGGAGCTTTGGAGACTTAGAGAGGACGAAGTTTTGGGCTTTTGGCAGCAGGTTGGAGGTGATTGAACATATCTATGGGAAATTGTTGAGATTTTGATAAAATTATTTAATTTTATGACACTATTTTGTTATATTTGGTTGAAAGAGGAAATACTGGCACCTCCCTCACTCAGCAACAGAAAATGTGACTTTTGCTCTTATCAAATAAAAAAAATTCTTATGATATCTGTATCCTGCCTGCATCTTTTCCCTATATCTCCAAGTATCAGCCTTTTGCTACATAAAGGCAAAAACCTCTATGTATTCTAATCGCAACTTCATCAACAGACCAAAGACATTACAACAACTTGAGAATGTTCTCATCTACAGCAGGGATTTTGTCTACTTGTTACATTTTTTCTGAAATGCGTGAATCCTTTACAAACTTCCCTGTCAGCCCAGACTGGCCAGAGCTGTGAAGTAGCACTGTTTGCCTTTCCTTTAGGTGAACTCCACCAAAAACAGGAATAATATGAAATTAAAGAGTTAGGTTTTATTTGAACACACATTAGAAAGCTGAACATTGAAAAAGATAAAAATCAAAAAGCCAGAAACCTTAGATCTCCACAATACAAAGAACATAAGTAAGAGTTTTTAAACAGGTCTCCTCTTTGCCCAGTTCCATGGTGTCCTTCCTTCCAGCCTTATTCTCAATGTAGTAACCTTCAGTGACCTTTTGGATTACAACAAATTACGATCTTTTTTAGCTCTCTTTTTTTCCCTTTCAGCTCCTCTGAAGCTTCAGAGTGTTTCTATTCCCTGCTCTTTTCAGGAGTTTCCTGGTCCCTGATCTGTGTGAAGCTTGCCCAGTCCTTTTCTCAGAAGCACAATCTTCTCCTTCACCTGATCCAGCCAGGCCAAAACGGGCTGCTTAATCCCTCCTCCTCAGATATGCCTTCTTCAAAAGAAAAGAAAACAAGAACACCACATACAGGAGAAGAACTCACATAATCCCATTTTCTCTTACATGCAAGTGGCACACAGGACAAACAGCACAGTTTCTGCAAGTTTTGACTACAACCTCCGGATGTCAAGTGGTCCTCCAAACTGGCCCTTCAATTTGTGATTACTATCTTTTTTTTTTTTCTTGGTTTAATTCATTGGCTCATATCTGACTTGACAATAATGAATCTCACTTGATGTCCATCATTATCACCACCCTTGAACAGGCAAGGAGGAGAGGACAGAGAAGAATTTCTCTCTCTCTTTTTCTTTTCCCCCCCCCTCTTGTGTTCAGATGGAGTTTCCTGTCTTTCAGTTTGTGCCCATTGACTCTCATCTCAGTGTTGCAACACTGAAAAGAGTCTGGAACCATCTTCTTTATACCTTCCTATCAAATATTTATAAATATTGATAAGCTTCCCCCCCACCCCAACCTTCTGTCTTGTCTTCTCCAGGCTGAACAGGCCCAGCTCCCTCAGCCTTTCTTCAGAGGAGAGAGACTCCAGTCCCTTAATCATCTTGGTAGCCCTTCACTGGACTCACTCCAATAGCTCCATGTCTCTCTTGTACTGGGAAGCCCAGAACTCCAGGTGTGGCCTCCCCAGGGCTGAGGAGAGGGGCAGGATCACCTCCCTCCACCTGCTGGCAACACTCTGTCTCATGCACCCCAGGAGACCATTGGCCTTCTTGGCCACAAGGCCACATTGCTGGCTCGTGGTCAACTGGCTGTCCACCAGCACTCCCAGGTCCTTCTCTGTGGAGCTGCCTTCCAGCAGGTCAACCCCCAGCCTGTGCTGGTGCCTGGGGTTAGTCCTCCCCAGGTGCAGGACCCTGCCCTTGCCTTTGTGGAACTTCAGGAGGTTCCTCCCCGCCCAGCTCTCCAGCCTGTCCAGGTCCTTCTGAATGACAGCGCAGCCTTCTGGGGCATCCACCGCTCCTCCCAGTTTCGTATCTTCAGCAAACTTGCTGAGGGTGTGCTCTGTCCCTTCCTCCAGGTCATTAATGAACAAGTGGAACAGGTTTGGCCCTAGTTTTGACCCCTGGGGGACACCGCTAGCTACAGGCCTCCACCTAGACTTGGGCCGCTGATCACAACCCTCAGAGCCTAGCAGCTCAGCCAGGTTTTCAGTCCACCTCACTGTCCGCTCGTCTAGCCCACGCTTCCTGAGCTTACCTACGAGGATGTGATGGGAGACAGTGTCGAAAGCTTTTCTGAAGTCTAGGTAGACAACATCCGCTGCTCTGCCCTCCTCTACCCAGCCAGTCATTCCATCACAGCAGGCTCTCAGGTTGGTCAAGCATGATTTCCCCTTTGGTGAATCCCTGCTGACTACTCCTGATCCACCTTCTTGTCGTTTGCGTGCTTGGAAATGGTCTCCGGGATGAGCTGATCCATCACCTTTCCAGGGACTGAGGTGAGGCTGACCGGCTAGTAGTTCCCCAGGTCCTCCTCCTTGTCCTTCTGGAAGACAGGGGTGACGTTTGTGCTCTTCCAGTTCTCAGGGACCTCTCCCGATTGCCACGACCTTCCCAAGATGAGTGAGAGTGGCCTTGCAATGACATCTGCCAGCTCCCTCAGCACACCGGGGTGTATCCCATCAGGGTGCGTGGCCTTGTGTATGTCCAGTTTGCTTAAGTGATTCCTAACCAGGTCCTCCTCCATCAAGGGAAAACAATCTTCCTTTCCCTAGACTTTCTCTGTGGTGTCCAAGGCCTGGGGTTGCTGAGGGCTGGTCTTCTCAGTCAAGATCGAGGTGAAAAAGGCAATCAGTATCTCTGCCTTTTCTGTATCCTTTGTCACCAGGCTGCTTGCCCCAATAAGAAGCAGACCAACATTTTCCCCAGCCTTCCTTTTGCTGCTTATGTGTTTGTAGAAGCCTTTCCTGTTGCCCTTCACGTCCTTTGCCAGTTTCAACTCCAGGTGACATTCAAGTCTCCTACCCATCCCTATATGCTCAGACAGCATTGCTACATTCTCCTGGGTCACCTGTCTCTGCTTCCACCTCTTATACACTTCCTTTCTATGTTGAAATTTAGTGCTTGTTCATCTGCTGCCTTTAGTTGGTTTCCCATTTGTTGGAATGGGCCATTCTTGAGCTTGGAGGAGGGATCCTTGACTATTAGCCAGCTTTCCTAGACCCCACTTCCCTCCAGGGCCATATACCATGGGATTGCTGCAAGCAGGCCCCTGAACAGGCTGAAGTCTGCTTTCCTGAAGTGCAGAGATATGACGTTGCTTTTTGCCCTGCTCCACTAGACTGATTCCTACCAACCAATTGTGATTGACTCCTACCAATCGATAGCATTATACCAGTCTAGGGATTTCTGATATAAGATTTGTATAATAAACATGATACGCTTTTCAAAAAGGTATTCACTGGCTTTTCCTCCTTTGCAGCTTAACTCCCCAGAGTTTTGCCTCAAACACTACAATAAAAATGTTGAATGTTCTTTTAATTGCACAGAACTCCACCAGCATCAAATGACAGCAGTAGCTGCACAAGTACAAACAGAAATGACATTGTGGCATCCAATTTTCATTTCAGTGACCATCTTCCACTCATGTGGAAACTTTATAGTACATGCAAAGACTCAGCAAAACAAAAATAAGCTTGAGTCAAATTTCAAGACCTCAGATAGTGAAGAGTGCTGTCAAAGTCTTGTTGTGGACATCAGTTACGATTAGAAGGTCAGCTAGTTATCAAACTGATCTGTGAACTAGAATGGGAACTGCTCAAGCTGATTCTGTCCGTGTCTTGTGCTTTTAAAAAACATCTATTAGAAGATAGCATTAGATAGTTTTCATTTTCATCTTGATAAGACTGCAGAACACAGGGAAACTTTCCATTATGTCACCTGTACATGCGCAACAACATTCACAAATAGAGGGTTGCTCTGTGAACCACATATTTTACCTTATTAACTAGGTATACATGCTGCCATAGCTGTGCCTGGAGTTTCAAGATGGACGACATGTTTCTTGGTTACCTTGTCTAGCTATATAATCTTGTGCAAAATAGCTGTGAAGCATTTTCAGGTCAGAATTGTCTACTACAGTTAGACTTGCTATAAGAAGCTATAAGATATAAAGCACTGGAGCGTCCAGCCCGAGTCTGGGTTTTTTGCTCTGAAAATCATCAAGGATTTAAACTCAGCAAAACATCGAGTGGCAGCAGAAAGAATAGCCTGGAACAAAGGGCTTATAGCAGTTATTTAGATTATAAGGTTAATTAGAATTCCATGTCATGCATTGATTGATTAGTTGATTAGCTGTAAACATCTACTACAGGCCACAAACTCTTTTTCCAATTATTTTGAGTAGCATGCAAGTATTTACTGACAAGAGAACTTTTAAAAGACAGCCAAGATGGACAGTAAAGAATTAATTTGTAAGGGCAAGAAAAAAAATATAGAAAAACACACCAAGGCAACAAGAGAAAGTGTGAGATCCATGATGGAGAGGGAACTTAAGAGCAACCTCTTGGTTACAATGGTTCTGCTGACTGAACTGGTGCACCCGAAGAAAAGATATGTTATTACATTTTAACCGAAAGAGTCTATGAATTTAAGAATCTTCTTTCCCTTACGTTCTCTTACTAAGGTATTCTGTAATTAAACTGATGTCACATTCTTTTCTCCACTATTACTCTAATATAATTTCTTTTAACATTCTCTTATGCTCTAAATGCAATGATCAGACAGCACCCTGTGACTGCCTTTAAAAGGCAATCCAAAAATAACACCACTGTTGAAAACTAGTTGGAACATCATGTGTCAAGTCCTTAAACGACCTCTTCCCTTTTTGGAGAAAAATAGTCACAAAGCAGCAATGCTGTTTAAACATTCATTGTATTCCATCTAATTATACTGATGATGCCATGCAAAGCTAAAGTATCCCCTTTTTCCCTCCAAAGTTTCCCTTGCCTTTGGCTAATTTGTGTCTGTTCAGTTGGTGTATGAGATAGACCATTACGGAGATCTGTGCTCTGGGGCTCTTCACAGTACAATAAAATGTTTCTGTCTTTATGACCACTACCTCTCAAAGAATCATGAGCTTCCAGTAAATCTTTTATCTATAAATTCATCTTTAATTTGTAAGGAAAGAAAATCTAAAAATTGAATTTAATTTTTTTTTTTTCCAGTAACCTGTGTTTTCTTTATGATGATGCGATTTTTATTTTATAGTGAGATATAGTACTTTTCTAAGGGAAAATATTCATTCCATCATCCTAGAAGCTCAAACTAGCAGTGGATATTAAGAACATACACATACAACCCTATATCCTCAGTAAATATCCATTCTTATCAGACTAATTCTATGCCCCCTTCCTGTTCCCTTCACACAGAAGCTGACCACTTTGTTCAACAGTTCACAAGTCTGTAATAAGAGAAGATGTATGATGAGAACAGCTTCTGTCCTCTTAATAATACTAAGATTTCTATCTTCAAATGAGCACTGACCCAAAGCAAAGCTGCTTGCTTCCAGGATTGGAAATTTAAAAGAATTCCTTTGTTCCTTAGATTAGGTCATGCTACGGAACACTATTTTACAGAGTGTGAGTGAAAAAGGAGAGTTAGAACAATAGGAGATGGATATAATAAATCAGGAAACAAACAACACTAAATTTTAAAGAAAAACATTTTGATAAAATTACTAGCAGCTGTCTCATCACAGAATCAAAAGCATCATCGTATTGCAAAACATACAATCACGCTATGTTATGTACTGACAGCCTGGCTTTTTCTCAGTCCTTCTTTCCAAGTACTAGCACATGCTATCAAATGCTGAGTAGCTGCTCCTAACTTACAAATTAGTTTTATAGTACCTTACTTGCATATTGACACATCTTAAATATTTGAGGCAGGGGAGAAGGAGAAAAGGCTGGGCCTAATTGCTGCTTAACACAAACCACTTTCCACGGATGAAGGATTTTTTCCAAGTGATGCATTTGCTCTGTTGATAAGGGTACCTATTTTTGTTCCACCACCACAGCTGTAGTCCCAGATCCCACTCCTCTGCTAAAGGAGCAGGACACACGCGCAGGCTCCCCCTGCTCTGCCTTTCCAGTTAACAAGCAGCAGACTGAGTCCCTGAGCAAGGGTACTCTTTGTCCCCATACTGCCCAAGAGGAAGTTTTTCCTCAGATACTCTCCCTCCGCTGTTATCATCCTCTTGTGACAGCCTGCTGGCACAGTTTGGTGTTAAATCAATTATTTCTATCTTTACAAAAAAGGTAGAAACAGTGCTGTTGATAAACTGGTAAAAATTAAGAGTTTCTTTCTGCCATTGTAACTCATAGCCAGCTTATTGATACGCCAGCAGGGATAAGATATCCTGCGTTGCATACAATATAAGCATGTTGGGTCACCACACAGACGAGCTTACAATCCAATTAAATATAGCTTTGATTAAACATACGTGGGGAAGAAAAGAAAGGAAGAAAAAAAGACTGAGTTTATTGCATAGCGATGACCATTTGAGCCTTAACCTTGCAGGCTCCCCCATGCAGACTTTTGCTTTTTGAAGTCACACCATTGGTATGATTCCCTAAATCTATGTCCCTCACAGATGCATTTTAGCAATTTTATGCAAATAGTCTTGAGTACGTTTATTAATGGACTCACAGAGGAAGGGGAACTCTGTCTCAAGGTCCATCACATCAAAAAAGTACTACATTCCAACCTAAACCGCAGGGCTGCACAGTAAAGTGTACTTAGGACAGCATACTGCAAAAGCCAGTATGAGTACCCATTGCAAAAAACGTGAGCACGGGTGTATAAGGGAGTCAGCTGCAATTTTCTCTTTTATACCTCTTTATTCTTGTTTGAGTTCTTTGCTTTAGGCCTGCTTTACACTAATGGGTAGACTTCCACACACAAGCAGATTGTCTGAAATCAAGAGCAATTAAACTAATGGGACTACTAACACTAGTTGTAGAGCAGCATAATATAAGAATTACACATAAACCATACATTTCTACCCAATTCCATAAGTTAACTTGTTCCCAAATGAAAACTACCAGTAGTCTGAGTTTATTTATACTTTGGAACAGAACATAATTTGTTTCATTTCCAAAGCAAAAGCTTCCCTAGAAAGCAAAAATATTTATTTATTTTAACTGACCTTGCCTCACAATCAGCATGGGATTTGTTTCCTGGCCAAAAACATTTCAACAATGCTTGTGATTACACAGCTAGCTAAATGCACCAGCTTGGGAGCTCTTTGAGAAAACTGTTTTTATTAAAAAACAAACAAGCAAGCCACACACAAAACCCGCACACCCTTATATATACACACACCCCTCTGTCTTTCAAGGCCAAATACTGTAAATACTTTACTTGTCATTTGTCTTCAATGAGATTGTTCTATTCAGCCCCAAAATGGCAGCTAAAAAGGAAAATCTTTACTTCACACTGCAAGCAATACTTATCTGATATTAAAGTTATGCCCTTCACATGGACAGTACACGTGTAGTGCAGAACACAGGTGGAAGGAAAAAAGCTCAAACATCTTGCCAAATCAAAGCCACCAAATAGACTCATCACTTCTAATTGGCTCTGCTGTGCATATAGGAAGAAACAACTGTGCGCTATTGCTCTCTAAGGGCTATTTATATACTGTGACACACCGAAATACTCTGCTGGAAGGGGAAGGAGTCTATAACAGCAGCACCTAGTCTCACAAGTCAGCTCTTGTCTTGCTTTGTTAATATCAGGAAAACATAAGAAGCACTGACACCTTTGTGTGAGACAGAGAATTAGGATCGAGGTGATCTTTCCATGATCCGACATTGTTTTACACTCTGAAGTGCATTGACCCGTTTAAATTTGTTTACCATTTTGACCTTTTTAAATTAAGGTCTTACTCCTTTCACCGCCATCCCTTCCTGTGGACAGGGAAGCACAAACAAACTTGTGAACTAGGTATAAACTGATCAAAGATTCATTAAGAACAAGACAAATAGCATATCAAGTTAAATGCACTACACTGTTAGATAGCTTAAACAGTTCTTTCAATAAATTGAACCTCACACTGCAAAAGTAAAACTTAATAGATAGAACCACCCCTCTGAGAAGAGACAATAATTCAGATTTTGTATAAATAATAAATCTATATTTGAGAGATTCCACACTAATACAAGGAACTGACATACATAATGCCACACTGCAGCTTTGAAAGTAGAAAATAGCAAAAAACGAGACATTTGTTTAAAGGATTCCATACAGTCCAAGATTTCAGAGGAGTCTAACACTGCTACTAATCACATCATCTTTCACATAAAATATATAGACATAAGAAAGTCACAGTTAAAGGGAATTCAGAAAGAAATGGCTATTATCTATCATATAAATTTATTTCTCTTGTGCTAGGAAATGAGCATCTGGGTGCCAGTTAGCTTCCTGCAGTCAGTATATATTCATCAAAGCAGGGTGAAATTACAGATTAGCATTTCATATAAATAATTTAAGAAGAAAAAACAAGAGTATAAGGTCTTAAGGAGAATCCCACCATCCATACACAGGTATGGAGGAGTATTAGGACTCAGCGGCAGGTTCACCATCTCAGTACCTTTGTTTCCAAATCCCCTCTTCTGAGATGGGAGCAGTGAGCCTGTGGCACACCCCACAAAGAATATCACTATCAGAGAGAGCAGTGCAGAGCTGACAATCGTCAGATCACTATTTATTGTAACATGCACTCAATAAGTTGTAAATTGCAATGAGAGAAGCCCATTATGAGTACTTTTCCAGGCTCCCAAAGAGGAAATTAAATCTGAGAAGTTAAAGTGGACATACAGGGATATGGATGGTCATGGCCAGCCATCTAAAGCAGAGTGAGCTTTGAGTGTTGAATTGGCCCAGGACCTCTAGAGGTCCCTTCCAGTCTAAAATATTCTATGCATAATCTGCTGAAGTCTTGTCCAATGCTCCAAAGGAAGCAAGGCATCAGTCCTTCCCCCTTCTTCTATGACAGCTGAACTGAGCCAGCTAAGTTTGCTCCCAGGAATGGTTTAAATACTAAGCTCATCTGTGTGAAAGCGTTCAAAGTCTTCCCAATTTTCTTCCCCAAAAACTTCAAGTATAGTAAAATAACATTTATGTGGAATTTTGACAGACAGTTCAGAAGAATAAGTCTTCAAAACGCTCAGATCTTGAGCTCTTCTAATAGAAATAGTAATGAAAAGAGCACTTAATAAAATGGACCACCAAAATAAAAATAAACTCCTTACAGACTCCAGAGAGCTCTGCATTCATGGCAGGATGATTATGGTACATCCTAGACTTCTGTTAACTCCAGCAAGTTTGCTGTCCGACTGCTCATTTCTAGCAATGCAACTTGTCCTCGTAGTTTTGTGCAGGAATGATTACAATTTGGAGGCAAGCGGTCTTAAAATAGAAGGGTCACACAACTTTTGTCTACATTAGGACAACCTTCAAAGAACCTTGCATTTTGCCTACACTGTGCTTTATTTGCCTGCAATAGAGATTACACTCTCAGCCTATTCTGTCATAGCCTTATTTGCCTACTGACACAGCGACTGCCAGCACATCCTCCTGATCATGACTTCCGTAATGTAGCACACTTCCATAAGCAGCCTAGTAGTTTAGATGAGGGACCCGAGAGCCCAAAATACCTGTGTGGTAGTGCACAGCTTATAAATTTGTACAGCTACCCAGTAGAGTGTGATGTTAAACTGTCCATGGCCAAGATACATCAAGGGCTAGAAGCAGGAAGCTCTGTCGAGAGGTAGAGCACACTGGGCTAGGTGCAACACCATGCTAGGGTGATTGCTGCGCTTTCTGGACTCAAGCAGGTCCTGCAACGTACTACTGTGTACTAACAGTACAAGTATTATGTGTATCTAAGAATACAGGCATACATACACATGCACCATACTTTTAGAACTAGGCTACAACTTTTTACAGTTCTCTAGTATATACTGTAGATGTGCTCTAAGTCACTTCTGAAAGCTTGATTTTTCAAGGTGTTACCCTCTTGTATTTAAATATAATTCAGTCAGAGCAAAATATCAGACTATATGATATATAACCAGAATAAATGAAAATATTACGAAAGAGAGTTCTGCTGTTTTAGGAAATGATTGACAAGGAAAAAAAAACGACTCTGTGACAGGCATGTGACTCAAGTTCCTTTGAATTAAGCAGCTTGATGCTACATGGTGCCCAGAATTAATCATGTCGACATCAGTGGTCCTCTAACTAGTGAGCAAGGTTCACTTCAGGGAGACAGACAGCCCCACTGAAAACCACGGTCATCTTAGGTTTATGAAGTTACGAGATCAACACCAATAGAAGATGAAGGGCTTTTACGGTGACATCACTCAGAGTCAGGCTTTTAGTAAAATAACATTCAGCAGGAGATAGTAACCACAGTCAGAGAGCAGAGGGAAAAAATGAAGATGAGATCTGAACAGAGTGAGTAGGACAGACTATTAGACAGAAAATTTGCGGAGATACTTTTAAAGGAAGAGGATTCCTTATACTTGAATCATCTGCTTGCTCCATTCGAACCCGTCATTGATGGGATCATTTTACATACTTGTCCAATGATGATAGTTTTGGTCAACATACAAGTAATCAGTGCCATGAGAAAACTGACAAGATGACCGGGCGTAATTGTAAGAGGAGACCTGCAGAAACATATTACTTTTCTGTCAGACTTGCATTCAGAATGCACATTACCACTGCACTCGTGTACTGTGTGTAACATCCGTGTGTTACTTATGTACTGCTAACACACAGTTTTACTTTAGCCACACAAGTTTTTCAATGCACCTCTCACAGTAGTTTCAAGAATTCTATAGAACCATAGAAAAGCAACAGTGAACATCAGGCGCGCTGGGTCAAATTTGGCAAGTCAAAAATCTGCATGTGATTATTTCAGTTGGTCCAAAACTGGCTTCATTTTACCATTCAGTCTGATGTTGAATTATGCACTTTTTTTCAGTGTGAATCGCTTAGTGGCATGCCCATATATGCAGTGTCTTACTTCTAAAGGGCTTCTAAAAACAAGTTAGACCAAATATCGGGATTTTAGGGGTAGAAATATTAACAGTGCATCTTTGGAAGCAAATATGGGAAAGAACACCAATGAGCAATGCAAAAGGACTGAAAAACTAAAATAAAAGAGAAAAACAATGTTTCTGTCCTTTAACAAGGGCAAAGGAAGTTCTAGAGGTACAGACTCATCAGATTGTGCCAAATACTCCTCAGTTACAAAAGCATGGATTCAGCATACTTCAACTGAGCGTGTGAAGCCCTAGTTAACAACTGCTGGGCTGAGAGTTTTCAGTTCATGCTATCCTGTGGAAGGCTGCAACCTAGGCCATCAGAAACGGCAGAAGTTCACAGAAGTCCTGGAAACAGATTCTTTCAGCTCGCGTGCTCAGCAATATCCTTTTAGGATGAGGTTCTGAAAACATTCCCTGATTCCCCCTTCAGTATCTATTTAGAGGCAAGCCTCAAGAGAATAGAAGTTAGTCGTCTATAGAGGAAAGCAAAAATCCAGCTCTCCCAGATGACTATGTGGACTTGACATGAATAGCAAATATGGCTAATATTAATTATCCACTGATAAAACAGCAGTAAGGAGAAAGCCTGCAAACACTATTATTTTCCAACCTCTATGTGCCATGATTTTAGCAGTACATTCCAATCATGTATGGGTCAAGAAATATGTAAGGATAGAACTCCGCAGGAGTTCATATATCTATAATTTTAGCAAGGCAAGGGCAGATTTCCTTTAAAGAAACGGCTAATTACTTCTGCATCACATCTTCAAGTTCCCTCAAGGTTGCATTGTAATAAGATTCAAAAGATTTGCCAGAAGAGTTGAAAGTACACTCGGCATTTTTAAATATGCATTCAGATAAACGTGATAAATCTGTTGATATGCTTTATCTATTTCTTTATATAAGATGTCCTGACATGTTACTTTATATATAAAATCTGCCATCAAACACGCTGCATCTTTAATAGAAAAATGTAAAGCATTCATCAGGGACAAAAAATATAAGAATATTGATTGAAAAAAAAAAAAAGCCCAAAACAAAGACAGAAATTAAAAGTCGGATGAAAATACAAAAGAAGCAGAAAGTAAAGAATTCCATTTTGCATAGACTGAAACCTCACCTGTCATACTATTGGAGCAGCATCATGACAGAATTGTAACCAAAATAAAAGTGAGGTTTAAAAAAAATAAAATAAAAAGTCTTAGAAAAGGAAAGCATTGAGGAGATGTTAACTGTACAAGTACGCACTCTGAAGCCTGTCTTTGTACAATGGCACCTTTATATTCATCAGGATTTCATAGCTATTCATATCACACAGAGCACTTCAGTAGATTTTGTTCTCATTAGCTCTGTGCAAACAGCTGAACTAAGAGTGGGGGTGCCGAATCCTATTCCTTCTTGAAGATTGCTTACCAGATTCCTCACTAACTTCCAATCAGTTCCACATCTTCAATTCTATCGAAGGCAATGAATTTCTACAGGTATTGTCATACGCCATAATTAGAAGGCAGTTTCAGTTCAATGAGACTTTATTGGCTTGACAAGCCATACAGGCCTTGTAAATATGTCAGAAGAGACAGAACTTTCCCTGCTCTGTCAAAAAAATCAAGCAATATCCCTCTAGGAGAAAGCTACTCTTTTGAGCCTCGGCTTTGATATCTTGTGCTGTCTGCCCATAGCTGCAGTGAACAGGAATTGGTGGATCTCACTTAGTATGTTTGTAAGCACTTAACACCCTTCAGATTTTTACCACCTTTTCAAGGTCTCAGATAAGAGAGCTACAACATGACTGCTGGCACACCTTATTCATATTCCTTAATTACATTTATTTGACATAGCTTTAACATCTTGTTTCTTGTAAGCAACGGTGTATATTCCATTCTCTGTCATTGTTTTGTTTCTTTGTAATAACCCTTACGGGCAGCAATAATACACAAAAATATTGTTGTTACTTCTTCTAGTATTTTGGTTAGCAAAGCAGATCACCTCAGTAACCTGCCTCAGTGCTTGCTATTGCAATCCAGTACTCTCCTAATGTCAATGGCAGGCCTAGGGCTCTTGAAATGAAAAACAAAATCTCAGCTGCGCTGTCTGTACGGTTTTTCTAGGGTAGCATACTGTTCAAAACCAGGTTTTTCTTTCCTGTGAATGGAAACCACGGATGGGCATATGCAAAAGTTACCGTACTGTGTAAAATACAGTCCTTCAGTACTTCACATATCTCTCCGGCCTTCAAGGAAGTTACTCTATCTGCCCATGAACCTAGGTCTTCACTTTCTAAGGTTTTAAACCTGCTTTTCTTTCCCTATTCTACATGAAGATTTTAGGAAATATTAAGATTACAGTTATATTTCCCCTTTTTCTGATTTTGTTCACTGGATTTTTCCAGAGCTATTCTGAGAGTTAGATCTTCATACCATTACTTAGGGTTATGGCCTTATTTAATTTAATTTTATTTTTTTAAAAAAAGCGCTAGAGTATTTAAATGCTTCTCACTGGCTTTTGAGAAAGCAGACCGTTGTCCATAGCATACGTACAGACACTGACTAGGAATTCTCATCAGAACACAGGTAGAGAGGCCTTGACCAGGTTTCAGAGAGCTCTGAGTTTCCTGGAGATGCACTCCGGTATATTGAATCACCGTAACACCATAGCCTTTGTCAATGGAGGAAAGAAACGCTGACTTCAAGAAATGTAAATTTTATTTTTTGAGCTAGGAAGAGCCAGAATAGTTTATGGTTCAGTGCTCCTCATGAATTCAAATCCAGGCTCCAATAGTCACCTCTCTAAAATCCTAGAAAATACAATTTACCTGTTTCTTTCTAAGAGAGTTATTACATTTTTTCACTGACAGAATTAGATGTTTTAAAGTATAAGCTGTTTTTTTTGTTTTTTTTTTAAGAATTAGGGACAATCTCTCTCACCTCTTTCTACCCCATTGCCATTGAAATACAAAAAGAAAAGGATAAACATGAAGGAATAAATTTAGAAGTCTACCAGAACAGAAATCAAGAATGAAATAATATTAGCTGAGCAGAAAGGTTACCCTTACAGGGGAAAGGAAAACAAGAAAAAAAAAAACACCTTACACTCACAAATCATTTAAAAAAAAAAGACTCTCTTTCCACAAGGAATATATTCATGAACTTCTTTAAAAATCAAAGTTATAGATCACAAGTAACCCTCAGTACTAATACACATCAAAAAAGTGATAGCTCATCAATAATATAACTCAACAAAAACAAACCAAGACAACCTTACCTCCTTCCACTTGCATGCTTCTTGACCCAGCCATCTACCAAAGCACTCCCAGCACCCCAGTAAGAAATGAAGCTCAGCTGCTCCCATGGAAGCACGTTTCAGTCCAACTTTTCTCCCTTTACCAGCTGCTGCCAGTTGCCTCATCCCCAGCCTGGCTGGGGAAGGAAAGCGTCAGACCAATTTGCCCCTTAGAGACATAAAGAGTTTATAAGGTCCTCTGTAAGCAATTACTTTCTCACTGTTATTTTTCAGAAACATAGGTTTCTTCCAAGTTAAATAGCACACAAGATTTAAAAAGAGGAAAAATCACAGCTGGCTAACCATATAGAGGAAATCACAGAATCACAGAATCGTTTAGGTTGGATGGGACCTCTGGAGATCATCTAGTCCAACCTCCCTGTTCAAGCAGGGTCACCTAGAGCATATTGCCCAGGATCACATCCAGACGGGTTTTGAATATCTCCAGCGAAGGAGACTCCACCACCTCTCTGGGCAACCTGTTCCAATGCTCTGTCACCCTCACAGTGAAGAAGTTTTTTCTCAGGTTCAGATGGAACTTCCTGTGCTTCAGTTTCTGCCCATTGCCTCTTGTCCTGTTGCTGGGCACCACGGAGAAGAGACTGGCCTCATCCTCTTGACACTCCCCCTTCAGATACTTGTACACGTTGATGAGATCGCCTCTCAATCTTCTCTTCTCCAGGCTGAACGGGCCCAGCTCTTGCAGTCTTTCTTCATAGGAGAGATGCTCCAGCCCTCTAATCATCTTGGTAGCCCTCCACTGGACTGTCTCCAGTGGTGCCATGTCTCTCTTGTACTGGGGAGCCCAGAATTGGACACAGTACTCCAGGTGAGGCCTCCCCAGGGCTGAGGAGAGGGGCAGGATCCCCTCCCTCGACCTGCTGGCAACACTCTGCCTCATGCACCCCAGGAGACCATTGGCCTTCTTGGCCACAAGGGCACATTGCTGCCTCATGCTTAACTTGTTATCCACCAGCACTCCCAGGTCCTTCTTGGCAGAGCTACTTTCCAGCAGGTCAACCCCCAGCCTGTGCTGGGGCATGGGATTAGATTATTCCTGCCTAGGTGCAGGACCTTGCACTTGCCTTTGTTGAACTTCATGAGGTTCCTCTCCGCCCACCTCTCCAGCCTGTCCAGGTCCCTCTGAATGGCAGCACAGTCTTCTGGTGTGTTAGCCTCTCCTCCCAGTTTAGTATCATCAGCAAACTTGCTGAGGGTGCACTCTGTCCCTTCTTCCAGGTCATTGATGAATATATTGAACAGGACTGGACCCAGGACTGACCCCTGGGGGACACCACTAGCCACAGGCCTCCAACTTGACTCTGCGCCATTCACCACAACCCTCGGAGCTCGGCCATCCAGCCAGTTCTCAAGCCACCTCACCGTCCACTCATCTAGCCCACGCTTCCTGAGCTTACCTAGGAGGATGTGATGGGAGACAGTGTCAAAAGCCTTGCTGAAGTCCAGAAAGACAACATCCACTGCTCTCCCCTCATCTACCCAGCCAGTCATTCCATCTGAGAAGGCTCTCAGGTTGGTCCAGCATGATTTCCCTTTGGTGAACCCATGCTGACTACTCCTGATCACCTTCTTGTCCTCCACATGCTTAGTGAGGACCTCCAGGAGGAGCTGTTCCATCACCTTTCCAGGGATGGAGGGGAGGCTGACAGGCCTGGAGTTTCCTGGCTCCTCCTTCTTGCCCTTTGTGAAGACTGGTGTGACACTGGCTTTCTTCCAGTCCTCAGGCACCTCTCCTGATCTCCAGGACCTTTCCAAGATGATGGAGAGTGGGCTAGCAATAACATCTGCCAGCTCCCTCAGCACTCGGGGGTGCATCCCGTCAGGGCCCATGGATTTATGGATGTCAAGTTTGGACAAAAGATCTCTAACCTGATCCTCCTCAACCAAGGGAGACTCTTCCTTTCTCCAGCCTTCCTCTCTTGTCCCCAGGGTCTGGAAGTCCAGAGGACTGGCCTTAGCAGTGAAGACAGAAGCAAAGGCAGCATTCAATAACTCTGCCTTCTCTGTATCCTTTGTCACCAGGGCACCCGCCCCATTCAGCAGTGGGCCCACTTTTTCCCTCATCTTCCTTTTGCTATTGATGTATTTGAAGAAACCCTTCTTGTTGTCCTTGACATCCCTTGCCAGATTTAATTCCAACAATGCACAAATCACTCATATTTCTGTCATGAACATAAAATCAAAAGCTGGGTCGAGAAACAGAAATAACAAAAGTTGATGTGACACAAAAAACTGAGTAACTTCCTACTATCTTCCCACTAAAAAAAAAAACAAAAAAACTGAATATGTTTTCTAGTTCAATGTTATGTCCCCAAAATATCACCTCCTCCTTATAAAAGTCGATAACTTCTCTGAAGTGAAATGTGCTTAGACACAGCAGACTCCTGTGAAAACTAATACTGAGAAAATAAATGTTTTAAAGTGCTTAGCTATCTGTTGAAAGTTAGATAGTATTATTGGCCACCTGCAAAACCTTAGATTTACATTTTGAAATCCTAGATTTCAGAGGAATTCAGATTTAGGTTTTTAAGTTTTCTGATCCCTCATTAAGTTACCTGTGCATTGAAAGATGACTCAGTATGCACTGATCCTGGAAATAATTATGCACATGCTAAATTTTATATGCTGTAAGTAATCAGTGCAATAACTCTTAATGCATATAAAATTAAGTTGGTGTGTAAGTCTTAGCAAGTTCTAGGCCATAGTTTATTTTATCACTTAATTTCTTTTTATTCACTTTGTTTAGATTAGTAATCAAGAACAATAAGAGAGGGCTTATATTAGAGATCAGAGAGAGGAACAAATAATGAGAATTCTTGGTTTTGGCCTTTCTCTTTCTGAAATCTGTGGGCAAATACTAACTCTTAAAATTAGTTCATTTCTAAAGGAAATGATGCACCGAGGACTCTGGCCACCTATTCTTCAACAGAATTCTACATGCAAAGTCACTCTGTGCTTCAGCAGAGTCCCATCAAGTCCAGTCAATCTCTGTAAATATGGGGATCTGCTGCTATGAAACTCATTGCAAGCTTACAGCCTAAGCAGGACCTTCAGAAGTGAAATGCTTCTGTCTTTTCTTCTAATTTCATCAAAAAAGATAACTTCGGGTTTGGAATGAAGGCCTGAAGGCTTGGCAGATCCTGAGACAGATAGCAAGGAGGAGACCAGCTTGCAACTTTCTGGTTTTGTGAGCATTTGGGAGCTTAGATCCTGCCAGAAGGGAGAACCATCACAGGGCAGTATATGATGCTCTGTAGCACAAATACTTCATGTGGCAGAACTTACGTGTTAGGAATGTGAATTAAAATACATATGTCCTACAACACATCTTAAGTATTATACAACAGCATTATAAGGAAGAAATAAGCAAGAGAGAAAAAAATCAAGTAAAATTTCCTAGAAATATTTGGAAAGAAGAAATAAGCAATGTTACTCCCCACTCTCTAAGCGACATTGTAGCATCCTGCAAGAAGGACAGGACAATGACAGGCAAGGCAAAAAGGACAGGAAGAAAAGCAATAAAGAGTGGTTACAAATTTGACTTTCCAGTTTTTCAGGGCATTCAGTCAGATTTTGCATTCTTATTTTCAAGGATATAGTAAAGACAAAAAAAGTATGGAAGTTCAACTGTGACTCACCATGTACGTAGATTGTGCAGGGAGTTCTCCTGGAAATAGCACGGTAAAAAGTAACACTTGTATGAAAACAATTATTATGAAAACTTTGCAGCAGTATCATTGTACTTAAGTGTCCATTCAAGTCTTACATAAACTTCTGCAAACAGACTAGGCATTATAAAGACGAACAGATATCAGAATTGAGTGCCAGTTCTTGAAACGAGAAGATTCTTCCAAATTATGGTTCATTAAAAGCAAGCTACTGAAAGCCTCCTTGACAGCTCAAGTATGCCTTCCTGTTACTATAGTCTAGCCAGATAAGAAAATACAAGTCTGCTCCATTTTCAGCTTACACTTCAGAGCTAATGAAAACTGTTTCTGTGTTTCAGCCAGGAAGAGGGTGGATTCGTATTCCCTATATTTACATGCCTAAGTTATGGGGCTAAAATCCCTGGGCTCCCCAAGACCCTCCTAGTGATACGGACATAACTCATCTACCCCTGCAGTTAGTTTCCTGCTATGAACCTGTCTGTAGAGAAGCCTAAATTTCACCAAGAACAGTATAAAGTGCCTGGCAAGGCCACCCTCCCCATTTTAGGATCATGAATATTGCACAGTCCTGTCTCCTTGATCTCCCCAGCGCAAATCCCTCCATACAGGAACTAAATAGTCAATAAAGCCTCTCTCCTTGTCAGCTCCTTTGACATCCAAAGACTTAGAAGCATGCTCCTAAATGTGGCAACGGTTATGTGTGTATGTAATATCTTATATGAACTTCAGCTTATTCTTATTCACAAGAGCATTTAAGCAGACATGGAAGCTTGAGCTGGTGGCTAAGCTCTCCTGAAATCAGTGGGATGCAAACACATTTTTTGTGTGAAGCAAGTGCCAAGGGCCTTGCTGGACTGCATTTACTTCAAAATCTCCTTAATGGCTGGCCTCGAAGTGCGGAGTAAGATTCAGTTCTGAGCAGCCACTGCCTTGTTAGGGTGACCAGATTACATATATACATGTGTATAGACAGATAGATACACACATGTATATTCACATATATATATACACGTAATCCCACACACATTGCTTCCAATAAGATACAAGCTGTGTAGCTCTTCTTCCAAAGGCCCAGATAATTTTAGATGAAGCTGTCATCAGACTGATTTGGATGAACAAAAATACACATCGATAAAAAAATTTCAGTATCTAGCCTTATTCACTAGATTTGTTCCAAAGACTTTGGCCTCATGCCTAGAGCCCCTTGGTCTATACAATCACTGACAAAACATATGGTTACTCTATTGTATGGACTAGATCTTCTCTAGCTGCGAGTCGTCAGTCCTTCACGTAACTCTACCAGTTAGACTTCTCTCTCTAGCTGCAGCCAGTAGCCTGCTACTCGCAGCTTTGGCTGGTGGCCCAGCTGCCTGCCGACTGCTGCTGGGCAAGCCACCAGGCAGCTTGCGTTCTGCAGCTGTCTGTGCTGAATGCCAAAGCCCAAGAGTGATCTGCGTGCCACCAGCCACCTGGCTTGGGCTGCCTGGCCAGCTGCCACCACTCACCCGAGGCCAGTGTGCTCTTTCCGCACCTCCAACCCTCCATGTGTCGGACAGGCACCACAAGAGTTGCCTGCCCTGAGCCTCTTCCACTGAAACTTGCCCAGGCCCTCGGAGCTGCTCATGCTTCAGCCTGTTCCCAAGGCCACCCTGACAACCCATGTTCCAGTGGCTGCTGCCGCTGCTCTTGCCCCAGAGGATGCTGGCAGCCACCAGGAGCTGTGGCGAGGCAGCTGTGGCTTCTTCCCAGCAACTAAGCTACCTGCTTGCTCTGGAAACCCTACCAGTCTCTTTGGGCAGTAGCTTAGCCATTCCTACTTATCTTTTCCTCCCTCTAATTTTCACCCTACTTTTTAAATCTTCTGGTGTTTACATATCTCTTTTCGCAAGAGTTCTCTTCAGCTTCTCTTTCAAGGATAAGACAACTTTCACTGGTGTTCACCACTGCTGAGAATGAGGGAAAGCTTCCTCCTCCCACCACTGCTGTGTTCTTGTTCTGCTTTCCTCCCCCAGAAGTGCTATATATCATAGGTGACTTAACCCTTTCCCCCACATGTGTTTTTCAAGAAGTGCTGTGCGCACTTTGAAAGTGGAAGGAGGGAATTTTACCAAACTACCAAAGTGAGGGCATTCACGGCTGTGGCTCCGCAACACCCTTCAAAACTTAATCTCTTCCCATTATGCCCAGATGGTTGCAGAGATATCCAAGCATATTACACTTACAAAGCAGTTTTAAGCAGTTTTAAACCTGTCTTACAGGACAGGACTACTCATGGTACCAATGTTATTATGCCAATAAGCTGGACTTCTAGTTAATGTTAAGCAGAAATACAGTCCACATTTTGAAACACTTGGGATGATTTCTTTTTTCCTAGTCAGTACAGTGTCTTGTGAAAGCATTACAACAATAATAACAACAATAATTCATCCTTTCTAAAGAGAAGGCTTCTCTAATCCTGGAATGCCAGATTCATCAGACTTAGCTATGCTCTGCTCCCCAGGAAGCCTATGCATACTGGGACAGGGGAGTTTCTTCTGGTTCCCATGGCATGTGCTTCCTGTGTAGACTTCTGCAAACTTGTTCCCTTGCTTCTCACCCCTGAGACCCTGCACTGGAGATCTAGAAAGAAGGACTTGCCCCTCAGTGTTAGCATGGCTTCTAAATTTTCTAACTTTAAGTAAATGTTAAATGCTATATAGAAAAGTGATGCAAGAGCACATACAGGTTAATGAAGAAATAATTTGCCTAAGAGGATCAAAGATGTCAGGCTCAACAATGAGGTGAGGAGTGAAGTAGATAGTGTCAAAATTAAAAAGTTAAGACAGGATAAAGAGGTGTATGGTTGAAGCAGAGAATCAGAAAAGAAAGAAAAAGGTGCAGGCGTATTGGTCGTGAGTAGTCTTTTTTCTGTTCCTATGATTTCTCATGCTCTTGTGTTCTAAGCCAAGATCAATTGAGATTAATCAGTTGTATAGAAACCATTGTGAACTCATTGCAGGCTTTTAAAGTTTAAATTTGTTTATTGAGCACAATTTGGTTAGCATCAGGTGCTGAAGTTACAGACACCAACACTAGCATAGAAATTACTTTATTTAGCTCCCAGTTGTAAGTTTCTATAGCAACTGGGTCCTATAACAGGAAGCTGAGTTTCTGGCACATGAACGTTGCTGCTGCTGCTGCTAGAGACTGTTAATTCTGTATTTTTGGAGCGCTCAGCTGTTCCTTAATTCTTTTTAAGCTCCCCTCCACCCTTTTTCCTGAGGTCTATCTTCAGTATAAATACGCCTGCTTAGTCATACTTGTAATTGCACCTTTTGCGCTGAACCTTCCTTCCTTGGCTGCAATATAAATTATCTGTTCAGTCAAGGTTCAGTTTCCCTGGATTTGTTTGTAGAGCGCACTGTGCTGCATTTTCATACACTTTCAAGACTGTGCAAAGTATGAGAGACGGAAGGAGAGGAGTAGGGTGCTGAAGCACAGTGAGGAGGGTCCAGAATAACGGGAGACACCTGTTTCAGACCTGCTGCTCCCACTGCCCTTAAACTTCCTCGGACGAAACAGTTACGGCTTCTCAGCCCACTGGAGGGACATCTTTAATGAACTCCAGGGAAGTGTTGATTCTGTGGATGGTACTCATGTCCCAGAATCAGAAAGGAATCATACCCCAACCTGAGAGAAATTCACACCTTTTTAAGTAAGGTCAGGAATAAAACTGAGGCACTACTTGAAAAAACTAGAGACCTCACTGCAAACCCCGTATTTATTGGAGACTTGTGACTGAGTGCCACCTTTAGACAGTGAATTTCGCCAATGAAGCTCCCTATGGCACTTTCAATCTTATCCCTAAATTATTGAGCTCTGTTAAAAGGTTGTTGGGTTGTTGTAAGAAGGCTATATTATAGTAGATTGAACCTGTAAAACTTCTTTATATTTCACAAGTACAAATCAATAGTCTTTCTTTACCTTTCTCCTGGTGCACATTCAAATGCTTGTATGAAGTGTTGAACGAATGTGCAAACCATTGTTACAACAGAAGACACTAATGTAACTAGGTGTTTGGGTGGCTTAACAGCAATTAGCAGGCATTCTAAGGTTGTGGTTTCTTCTTGTGAAACTATATGTTGTCATTTGTGGGTAAAACACAAATGGGTAAATTTGTGGGTAAGTAGGTTGAATCATTAGAAGTTTATACTCTCTAGTAGGGTTAACTTCTCTAGTTCAATTCCTTCTAAATCAAAGAGAAAAGTGCTAATCTACTCAAAATTATCTGGGGACTGGATGTCCCTTTTGCTGTCCTTTAGTGCACTGTCTCATGAGAAAAAGCCTAGGCTACCTTGAAGCCATAGTAAATAAATCCTGATAGCAACAAAATGCAAAATTGTATTTGGTGACTGTGGCAGAGCATAGACCATATATTTTGAATAACAATATCTTTAAGTATCCTCAGGTAGGCTGGCCACTGCAGCCAGAATTAATTCTGATGATTCTTCATGCATGAAAGAAGACGCTGTTATAGGGCCAAACTTCTAAGCGCTTTCTAGCTAAGGCAGCAGCTCCAAAAGGACAGAGAACAGTGCACACTGCAAGATTGCCAGGCTGTGCACTGTAAGAAACCTTTAAGAGCACTGAGGTTTGCGCGGGCATCTGTTTCTTGTTGCAGAAAAACTTACAGAAAGACATATTCTGGACCTACAGTTCACAATTAGTAGGTCCAGTCCCAGCCTGTGTTGTGAAAGTCTAGGTGACCTGCATATTGGCTGTTTCTGTCATTGTTTTTTCTCTTCAATACTATTCACTTTGGGTGTCTCTTACCTCTTTTAATAGGCATTTCTGCTTTCATATCTGATCTTAATAAAAAGGACTCTTCCTTGCACAGGTGTCCAGGACTATTATTTCAAGTGCTGGCAGTTTGATAACATCGTTCTTTGATAATATCTTTTCTTTTTCCTGAGCCCTGTATTTTATCTAGTTCTGAGGTGGATTCCCTATCCTAGGATATTCATTAGGGGCAATGTATAGAGTACTATAGTCTTGATAGGGCACCTGATCTGTCCAGGGATTTTTTGTCTGTTAAGGCTGCAGGTCTTCTCATCTATCTCGTCACAGATCTACTCCAGGCAATTTATAGCTCATTCTCTAAATTCTTAATGTGTATACTGCTGGTTTCTGGGAGGGCCTATTCTGGAATAGGAACCACAGCCCCAAAGCAAACTGTGGTTCCTCACAGCTGTGAAGGCGAGAGTTTCTGGAAGACCAGTGGGAGGATTAAGACACTAGAAACTGTTACCTTAAAAATCCAATGAGTCATTCAGCATCACAAGGAAGCTCAGCAGGACCTTCTGCCGCTACTGCTCCTTGTGCACAGAGAGCCCACACAAACAGAGCAGGGCGTATGTTGCCACGATCTGTTGGCAAAACCCTTCTCCCAGCAGCGCAAAAGCTTTTCATTTTCTTCTCTTTTGTTTTCACAGGTTTCTAGTTTCTCTCTTAACAAGCTTTGAAGAGGTTTTTCAAAATGGTAGCTTTCTCTCTGTTTGCTTCTTGCTCAGAGGTAGGAATTATGCTTTAGAATAGAATGCTTTAGAATGGCTTTCTGACTACCAGTGGTTTAGCTGTCAAATCAACATAATAGAAAGGGGAAGGCCTCTGCTGATAAAGGCAGCGTGGACTTAAAAGTACTGATGAAACTGTACTGAGTGATGTTTGATCAACACAATTGAACAACTTGTCTGATTAAACAGGAGAAATTTATATTTAGTGCAACAAAAATGTTGACATTAGACTAGATTTAGATGTTTAACTTTTTTGCATCGTTGTTTACTTATAATGAGGGTGTAACTTAGAAGGATTTTACTGTGTGTCTCTGCAGATAGAAGACAACATTCTGACCGTATTGTCATATTTTATGCAAAAAAGCATGGTAGTACTTGTTGCTATCACTCTAGTACTATTAGAAAAAAAAACCCTATTTTTAATATTTAAAATAATTAGTTAATTTAAAAGTGCTGATGAGAATGACATGAAACTCATAATGGAATGGGTTTCATCTGAAACATGCCAAATAAATAACTAATAGCTAGAATCTAGTTTCTGCAGGTAAAAACAAGTTAGGCAAAAATATTAATTATCAGAACACTACTTGATAGTAACAGCATACTGTTCATCCATAGATCTCAAAACTCTATAGAAAGGATGTAAAAATCATTGTAAACATTTTATAAATGGAGAAATTGAAGCGCATGGAGGTTATACTAAGTATTTATCAATGAACATACATTTTCCTCAAGTTAGATGTATAGCTTAAAAAAAGAAAAGTAATGCAATCACCAAAGTGTAACCTCACCAAAACCAAATAAAAAGTAAACAAACTTCATACGTCATCATTTTAGAAAAATCCTAAGAACAGAGATTATTTTCACATCATGTGCTATGTTTTAGGTGTCTGGGTAGTGGGTTAAGGCCAGTGTGCCTCTCTGAGAAAGCCTCATTGGTAGCTGCCACATAATGTTAAAAGGTGCTTGTTGATTAGAAAAACCCCTCAGCTGATTCCAGATCATGACCACATAAATCATTTCCAAAGTACTGAAGATATAAAGTAAAGGTTAAAAAATGGATGCAGGAAGATATAAACCAGAAATAAAACCTGGCTGTAAGAAAAAATGTTCACATTGAATTGGAAGATAATGAAGATGAGGGGCATCCTTGACAGAATTAGAGTGGAAGAGGACATTTCACTGAAAAATCCTCATTTCTTAAAATCAGTGGAAGAGAATGTGTGATACGTGTTGTAGACAGTTTCTGAATAGTCTCTACATGCAGCCTCATGCAGAACACACGAATCAATCTGGAGGTGACAAATGTATGGATGATTACTTTTAAGCAGTGAAGGTTAAATTACTTGTCTCAATGAGTTTTAGACAAAGTCGAAAAGAACCAAAGTCTTCTGACACTCATTGTCTGCTCTAAGCATTATGCAATGCTACTTGTTACTAAATTGACTACACAGGCATGACACTTTCAATGCACTTGCTAAGTCTTTTGAGTATTATGGAATTACTGATAGCTAAAACATTATGGAACCGGCCAATTTAGGCAAATCCTGTACGAAGGTGTTGACCTTTGGAAAATGGATTCCTTCTGCACATTGGGTTTTTACTTCCCCTATCTTGTTTCTCCTTTAGCAATTATTCATCTTTTAAGGCTTCCTTCTGTTAAAAGCTTCAGCAAAGGGGAACATTTATTCAGAATCAGAATGGAAGATCTGGTACTTTTCTGTACATTAAAAAGAAGAAAGTTCAATTTAACTTCTGAAAAGCACAGAAAGACCATTACGTGAGATGTAAAGACAGAGAGAAAAAGGGGCTGAATTCCCAAAATATTTGATGGCAGAAGTAATAATAGCAATGAATGAGGCCACATAAATGATTCATGAGACTCATTTTTTTCCTATTGTTACTAAAAAGAGGCTCATTATTACTCAGAAAAAATGCTTTGTTGGTGATGTAAAAAGAAATCAGTATTTGCTATCAATTACTTTCATTAACACTAAGCCTTTGTACACAGTTTTAGAAATATATTTTGTAACAATATAATTTGGTAATTTCATCCCTACTGTGCTTTGAGCCTTCTGAGGCCCACAAATCTCTTTAATACCTCTATTCCTGCTGAAAATAAAAAGTCTTGTGGGTGTAGTAACAGCTAAAAATACAATAGTAAATGATTCTAATATTACCATTTCAGAGGTCACAATGGGTAACAAAGAGACCACAGGCACGTAAAATAAACATCCCTTTCTAAAACATAAGCAAGTTTTACCTCCAGGATGATCCCTTTGAGAAGATGTGCCTGCTTTAAGAATATTTTCTTCTTTGATTTGAAGGCCCTTAGAAACGTCTGAACATATGTTCTGAGGCAGTGAAATTTCAATGGGATATTTTTCCTTTTAAAGCCCAGTCCTTAAAAGACTGACTTGCAACATGAGACAGCAACAAAGTGAGTCAAGCTAAGAGCACATATTTAGCAGGAAGATGTAAGGAACGAATAGAGCTAAACCTGCTCTTTTTGATTTTGTAAACAATGTGTCATTAGAATCCAGTGTAGGCAATAAAGAATGGGATTACCACGCATCCATTTGAGAGATTTCAATCAACATTTAAATAGTTTTGAAGGATTTAATGTAAAACAAGGAACTTTTTAAAACAAATAATCAAAATAATCCATTAAGGCTGTAATCACCATTATGCTTGGGTGCTTTAGAATAAACTGATTGTGTAAATACCTTTGAAGTGGTACCTCAGGCAGTTTACCTTTCTGTATTTTAAGCACTTTTTTAAAATTACTGTACATTATCTCACTTGGTCCTCAACTTCAAAATATAATAAATCCTTCCTAAATCTAGTTAACAGAATATCTGAACGAATAGCATTCTTGATAAGGCTATAAATATGTATAAATAACTATAAGCTAAATGAGGCCAACCTTACAACTTTGGTATACAAAGACTACACATCTGTGTAAATCATGTCTAATTAGTGTAGAGATTTGCTATGAACAATTTATACTAGTTTACTATAAAGACATGCTAGTGACCCTTCAGAAATTGAGGCTATACTAGCTCCCCTCTCTATCCTCCGTTTCCCCCCATAACTGAGAGACTATGTAACAAACGGGGCCTCTGGGTCTCACAGGAAATTTTACTCTGAGTATTACTAGCTTTACAATCACACTAGGGTTATAAACTTACCTGATGAGGATGGCTGTTTCTGTATAAATAGCAGAATAGCACTTCAGACATTTGATGAAAGGAAAAGGAAGAAATATAATAAACCTTTGCATCTTCCAGAGAAGCCAGAAGATTTAAGCAACTCGATTTGGATTAATGAGATCGATAGAAGAAAATACTTGCAGGTAAAGAAACTGATGTAGGTAAAGACACTCAAATATTTTGTTAAATATTTTTTCGCTGTTCTGTCATGAACAATTCTATAGCTCAACAAGGAATCTAGCACTGTTTTTGCAGATTTTCAGTAAGGAGGAGAAATGCAAACCACACCGAAAATGTAGGGATTCTGTAGTTTTCATACACATTTTGCATTTTTTACTATGAGGAATGGATTCTACCTGCTGTCTTTGAGCAGTGAACTTAGAGGAGAGTGAAATGGGAAATAAATAAATACATAAATAGAAATCTATCTTTGAAAGGAACAAATAGGAACAAAAATGTACACTTATTGTAATAAGTAAAATATTAAGTAAGTTTAAAAGAAAGGGAGAAATGTAAATCTGACAGCTTATATCACTTCATACTCTGCATATCAATACTAAAACCTTGTAACTATGGTGGAAATTATGACCATTGCCAGAACAATATGCATCTTGTCAGGGAAAAGTAGACTGCTAATGACTCTCTGTGGAACAATATTTTTCATGTTTCTCTTTTTTTGCTCTTTAAGTCTTACATTTTTGGTCCAGAACTTTCTCAGACCTTTACTCTTCATGCCATAAAACTTTACAGTCATTGTGAATGCCCGGAATGTTCAGTTTGGATAGAACTGGTCTTTTCTGAAGTTTCTTCAGAGAAACTTCAGAGAAACACATATACATTTTCCTAAATTGCTGTACCAACACTGAAATCTTTATCTCCTCTATAGGAATAATCCGCTTAGGTCACAGGAACTTCTTCGGAGAAAAAAAAAATCCCCCTGGGAAGTGCTATACTTTCAGTGGGTACAGACAGTTAATCTAGAAGATGCTAGTAGTATGGCTTTAGCTTTCCTTTTAGGTTTGCATTTATCTTAGCCTAGGTGCACCTCAACTTCCAGCTAGTTACACCTAAAGTTGTATTGAAATTCCAGGATAAAGAGGCCTCATAACTCAACCAGCTTCATAGAGAAACAACTTCAAGATGAAGCCTTACAAACTGCCATTAATTGGTGATGGTGGAAAGATTACAGATACAAATTGCAGACTGGACTATCAAAAGCATAAAATTGAGTATGTTTTAATAGTTTTAACTCACAATTAACATGCAGTCTACCATTTTACACATAATTCCACACTTGTAGACTGGGACCATACTTTTGCTTTGCTACTTGCTTTGCATGTAAGGGACTTTTCATGTGTATACTTTGGATGATAATAGGAGCAAAACCTTGTAGGTAGTTCTGGAACTCCTCAGGGCTAAGGAGTGTGGTAAATGTCAGCTTCACTCAGTATTTCAGTACCGAATGTTCAGCCCTGCATATCATTAACTCAATGCACAGTACAAACAGTGGTTACAGTTGGCCTCACAAAGGTTCACTTACAATTTTCAAATGTTGCATCCAAAAAAAGCATGTTAAAATATTTTCTCTTTGAAAATAATAAAAATATTTCAGCTAAAAAAAACCCAAACATTATTTATAAAAGTCATGCTTCCTAGGAGATGCCGTTCAGTTGCCTTGCCTTCCCACTCTTTCCCTGCTGGGATTGCCTTGCCTATGAAACACAACACAGTAGCATGAAACCTTTGGTGAAGACCTTGAATCAAGGGAACCAGTGTTGTGAGAACTGATCTATAGAGGTGAATGGGATAACTACATTTCAAGCAATCAGAGGAGCTAAGGTAACATTTCTAATTTAACCTTTTATTCTGGATAAAAATATCAAAGAGCGTAAGAGTTTTTTTGGGCAAAGGTTTTTGTTTCTACAGCCCAGCCTTCATTAGAAGCAACAGTTTCTTCATGAAGTCAAATCTGAGTCTTTTAGCTTGAAAAATTGAAGCTCACATTTCTAGATGCTGCCAGTGACCCCAAATGTCCCAACACTATTGATTCAGCAAGCAATTAAAAACCTGAGTACCTTAATGTAGTAAATGGCATCTTTAATAGGTTATATTCTGAGAGTGTGTACAGACAGATACCAAAAAATACTAGTATAATGGCATGAGTTATGCTGGACATAAAGGGCCACATAACTGACAACTGTATTAAGAAAGAAATATGTAATGCAATTCCAAGAAACGACAACCATGCCCCCTCCCCCCCCCCCCCCCCACACAATTACTGGAAATTACTAATGATATCACAGCTATAGTTGAAAAGCAGAAAGAAATGGACATCAATCTTTATTATCCTTAGACATAATTTATGATGTTCCACATTAGCATTCATTATCTACGGAATGAAATTTGAAGAATTGGAAGTTTTTGTACAAGAGATTGAAAGCTGACAAAATGGAAGAAAAAAAAAGGAAGTGGAAATAGAAAGTGGTAATATAATTTACAGCTCTGGGTAACACACTACATAGGTGTAAAAGATAAGTGGCAGGCATTAGCTTTTATTGCTCATTTAACAGAAGAAAGTATCTGAAAATTGAAAGAAACAGCAACTGTTAGTAATGCAGTTAGTTTCAGGGACAGTTTGGAAGCTCATGGTAGACAAGGCATTGTGTAACAAGATTAGTTTAAAGTTTATGACTTAAAAAATAAAGCATGAATTTGTAATAGAAGAAAAGATCACAGACTGAAATAGCTAGTGTTGGAGAGGAATATTTTTAGTACTATTTAAAAAGATATTCATATATTTTCTATCCAACTAGGACTATAAATTCAGTAAGCCTTATTCAACATTAAGAAAACAAAAAAAAATACTGTTTCAGTTATTGTAATTTTTTTTTAAGAGGAAGAAAGAGAGCACCTAGAAAACTGTTTTACACGTCTAAAACCAGCACCATATATCCGAAGGGTAATATCAAACTTTAAAATGTCTCTTAACAAAGAAGTCACAAATACAGGAGTTGTTTGCTTTACTAGTAGAACTGAATCACTGGGTAGTTAGAACTGACAAACCAATCTCATTCAGGGAAACTGGTGAGAGATTCCCTAAAGCCTAGCCCCAGTGCCATACTCTGAAATGACCTGAGCACACATGAAGAAACAATTTAATAGTCAACTGTTTTTTCACCCCCAATAACAGCCTAATTTATGCTAGAATTACAATAAAGTAACTCATTTTGAATAGCTGTTACATCATGAGCATAAATGAGAGCTGTAGGGACTACTTGTGAAATCAGTTAAAGAAAATTTGTTTTATATAAGATTACCTTTATGAAAAATTCAACTGATGTCAATGAAATTACTTGCAGAGTAAGTTACACATAGTAGAAACCAACCTTTCATAAAAACAGAAAAAGAAAACCTGGCCTTTTCCTCTAGAAAAAAAAAAGAGAGAAAAACAAAAATACTCAGGTGCTTTTATTACTAGAAAATTGCAAATAAAATAAATATATACAGCTCATATAACATACCATTACAATACAACATGACAGCCATCAAGACTGGCAAAAGAGTAATGCAATCAGAATTTAGAAAAAGTTATCAATATTTGTTTGGATCCTGCTCCTTAAAACAAATTCAGTGAATTTGAGAAAGAGTAACAGGATTCTGCTCTTCCTTATATAGTACAAAATACCAAGAAGAAAAATAACCAGCAGTCTTACAGAAAACCACTGAACATGTGGTTGCAACATCTAAGTGAGATCTCTTATTATAAGTCAGTTTTTTGCTGGACAACAATGATGATTATAGAGCAACTGACCTGTATCGTTATTCAGAATTCTAGTCAATTTTTTCTCAAAATATTCTGTTGTTCCTTTTTTCCCCTTTTTATCTGTCATATGTGCTCTTTGTGCAGTAGCAAGTTGAGAAATGAGAAATATGCATGACACGCTTCTGAAAATAATAGGAAATTCCTGAGAGAAACCTGTTCTCATGAGACTTCTAGAAACATCAGAATAGTTTGTCTAAACTTTAAAGTTTTGAATAAGTTAGCTAAAATTTTAAGTCACAGGTTCATTCCCAGTCATGAACTGTTTTTACCAACCTCACTAATAATGTGGGAGTTACTATTTCCTAATATAGCTGTTCTTATCTAAGCACAGGTATGGTGTGCTGTAAGAAATTACAGGATACATGACACAAGCAGGAATTATTACAGCAGTTAAAGGCTATAGCTTTTGAAAAAGATTAAAAAAACAAATGCGAAGCTCATTTTTCTAAATTCAGAAAAATTAAAAGGTAGAAAAAATAAAGCTAAACACGAGTTACAAAATGAACAATCTCCTAAAGGGCGGCAAGTGCATCAAGAAAGTTACTTTAAATAAAGTGACTTGAAGACAGAAGCCTATGAATTGTTAAATGGACATACATGATAAAAGCAGTGCAGAAAGAAGTTAGGAAAGCAGAAGAAATAGAACCTGTTTGTATTAGATACAACAACCTCGATCACACTCAACTTTTTTGTTAATTTTGTGTCTGATAAGAAAGGACAGTGATCACTTTATGACAAATACAATGAATAAATGAAGTATAACATCTGTGAAAAATACTGACACTTTGTTAGCTGACTTCTACTTTTTCAGCATGGTTCTACATGTGGAACAAAAAACATCTGGGTGGGAAGTGTTCGAAGAGGAGATTGCTTGGGGGCAAAATCTAACAAAATGATAAGAACTGGTTAAAACTACCACTGGCAACCCAGAAGAATACACACTATACAATCATTCTGGCATTCCTGCCCAGTTGCATGAGCAGCCCAAGGAAGGAACCTTATTCCAGGGAGATGAAAGTCTTTCTCCAACCTAAGCAATGAGAATGAAAGAAATGGCAGTCTATCACCACCCAAAAGTATTGTGAAGATAAGGTGTAGCAGAAATGCCACCTCTCTGTTCAAGAAGAAACAGGCAGCTTACATATTCATATCTTCTTCCACTTTCAGATTTCTGTTCACTTCATTATTGCTACTCATACTTTACTTTTTCTTTTCTTTGTTTTTTCTCATCCTACTGATTTTTGAGGTTATTTGTTAACTACGACAGGGAGACTGAGTAACAGTAATATTCACAAGGTGCTTGCTGTGTTCACCCAGTCTGTTTAAAAAATACTGAAGACATTTAATAAAACAACAGGCCAGTTCAGGACACTGACTTGACTAAATCTGATTAAAAATACTCACATACATTGAGTAAAATCCTTTCCAATGATTTGGTCCATAAAATGAGACAGATACAAGAACTAGTAAGGATAAAGGAGGTATGCAAACCCCAGACCTGACCATGCCAAATCTCTGGTAGAAAGCTTGAGGTAAAACAGCCACCCAGCAACTACCTTGTAAATTCTGCTCTAGAAGGGATTTAGACGTGGGCTACAGCACATGAGAGGTATCTTTAAAAAGTAACTGCAATGCACACCCACCCTTAGGCATTTAAATTGCGCCTAAGGGCACTTAGAACTACCAGGGCAGCACAGAGTCAGAAGGCCTCAAAGCCTGTGCCTACAATCTCACCTGCTAAATGTTCAAATATATCAAAAAAATCCAAATCTGTTTGAGCAAAAATGAAGGAAACAAGCAAACATAGCTTTACCTTATGGTACTTTCAGCTATCAAAATGACAAATCATTTTCAGTGATGCTGGGCTAAAAAGATGGCATATCACAATGAACTTAACTCGATAAACAACGGAGAAAAAAAAGACACACTCACTTCAGAAGACAAGAGAAAGAACAACAGTATTAAGAAAAGTTAATCACCTAAAAGGCCAGGAATCTTTCCTCATGGTCTGTACACATTAGTACTTTAATTTGAGATGTTATTAATTTACCTATGCATCTTAAATGTAAGCAATTAACTAGAAAGGAGAAAATGCTCCTATTTATTTACTTCTGCTATAAGGCCATACTGTCTCACCAATCCTTTCCTTCCAAAAATGCTCTACTGTCTCTCGAGTTTTCACATACTAAAAATTCAGCTTGTGTGGGTAAATTTTTCATAAGAAAATGCTAACTTATGAGAATATTACTTAGTGGTTTTTTTTTTTTTTAGTATTGCTAAAATCGATTTCTGCTAAGAGTTCTAAGGAGACTTTTAACTTCTCTTAGTTATCCTGATTCTCTTTAGATTCATGACTATGGAAGCATCAATGCAAACTTACTGTCTTCAGCCCTTCTAGTCTTTCTAACCACTACTCCGGAAAAAGTGCATTAGAATATTCCTAATGCTGAATTTTGTAGTTTTAAGGGGAAAAATATCTGGGAAATATTTTAGCTTTGTTCTTAATCTTTCTTTCTAAATGAAAGTCAGCTTGTAGGCAGACTTATATCATGTATAGATATAAAAAAGCTTAACAACATAAACACAATTTAAAGTTTTGATTACAAATCAGAAGTTTTCCATTCTGCTTAGAAAAGTTGTTAGAGTAAGAGAAAATGGGTACTTTCAATTCTCAGTTATATCTACTCTAATGTTTGTATGCATATACTAAATGTACAAGATACGTACCTGATGGAAATATTAATTTATCTATAATTTTTCCCAGGAAAGGTATATTAACCTGTTGAAGCTGAAGAATCAAATTAGGATGAAAAAGGACTCATACAGCCATCTTTCCTCTGCTAAAAGCAGAGGGAAATACCCCTGTCAGTACTTGAGTTAGATAAGCAACACAGATCCATTCTTAGATGTTACAATGAGAAGTACTGGCTCCTTTTTCCATCTACTGAACCTCTTTCATAATCATGGGTTAATCCTCTTCAAAAATCTGAAAACAGTATGACTAGAAAAGCCTTTCCAATGGCTGGGTTGTAAATCTTAAGGACTCATATCTGCTCCAGAGCTTTTCTTTTGAAATCTTCTCTTTTTGCAAGTTTCTCAGCAGAAATTTGGCAACAGAATGATTGAGGTTGGAAGGGACCTCTGGAGATCATCTAGTCCAACCCCCCTGCTCAAGCAGGGTCATTTAGAGCACATTGCTCAGGATTGTGTCCAGATGGCTTTTGAATATTTCCAGTGAAGGAGGCTCCACTATCTCTCTGGGCAACCTGTTCCAATACTCTGTCACCCTCACAGAAAAAAAGTTTTTCCTCATGTTCAGACAGAACTTCCTGTGTTTCAGTTTGTGCCCATTGACTCTTGTCCTGTTGCTGGGCACCACTGAGAACAGTCTGGCCCCATCCTCTTGACACCCTCCCCTTAAATACTTACATTGATCAGATGTCACCTGAGCCTTCTCTTCTCCAGGCTAAACAGGTCCAGCTCCCTCAGCCTTTCTTCAGAGGAGAGAGACTCCAGTCCCTTAATCATCTTGGTAGCCCTTCACTGGACTCACTCCAATAGCTCCATGTCTCTCTTGTACTGGGAAGCCCAGAACTGGACACAGTACTGCAGGTGAGGCCTCACCAGAACTGAGTAGAGGGGCAGGATCACCTCCCTCCACCTGCTGGCAACACTCTGCCTCATGCACCCCAGGAGACCATTGGCCTTCTTGGCCACAAGGCCACATTGCTGGCTCGTGGCCAACTGGCTGTCCACCAGCACTCCCAGGTCCTTCTCTGTGGAGCTGCCTTCCAGCAGGTCAGCCCCCAGCCTGTGTTGGTGCCTGGGGTTATTGCTCCCCAGGTGCAGGACCCTGCCCTTGCCTTTGTGGAACTTCATGAGGTTCCTCCCCGCCCAGCTCTCCAGCCTGTCAAGGTCCTTCTGAAAAAATGGCGACAAGTTCAAAGAACAAATCCAAAAAATTGGCAAATTATTATTTTCAAAGACATAACTTATTTCAAATTAATAACTTTAAATGATCATTTTCAATCAACTACACTAGGAAATTTGATAATAAAAACACTTCTTGTGACCTACACTGAATTTAATGGAAAGATTGCTGTTGACATGGCTGTTTCTAGCGTAGTTCCTAAATTCTCTGATGCCATGCAGGTTTTATTTCAATAATACTGCTGAAGTTTCTGAGATCAAAACTCCTGGACTGTTCCATAACATGAAATACAAAGTTATTATATTGTAGTTATTATACTGTATCATACTGTATTATACTGTTATTATACTAAAAGCAGGAGGTTATCATTTGAAAGTGAGATTGTATGGCATATATTATCATATAAACGATCATTCTATTTTAAAAGCTAAGGTATCTCCTTAACTATTTATATTTGTTTCATATTTATAGATGGAAAATATAAAAAAAAGCATTATGTATCCAATTAGACAGGCAGTCCTTATCCTATTCTTTGACTGAATACTTCTATACAACAAAATAAAGATACTAAAAATTAAACTCTTAAAAACTGTTTGCATACCATAGGCATGATAGCCGTTCCTGCAATTTTTCATACTTCATCTGAAGCCTTACATCCAGCAGTAAGAAGAAAAAAAAAAAAAAAAAACAGTTGATAATCTCTTCAGCATACAACATGCCGTGGTAGGGGAAAAACAGGGCTCTGAACAAAATGAAGTCAAATTCCCTTGCATTAAAATAGAAAATGTATAACCACCACCATGTCACCTCTTGGACAAGAGCCCGAAACAAAATATTACAATGAAAGAAATTATTTCTTAATTTTAATTCTTTACCATGTGGTGAGGAAGAACTAAGAGCTGTCTAAAACAGAAGAGGTTTTACAAAAACACCAATGTGGTTTATACAATTTTATGCTTCCACATGGCCACTGGGCTTTTAAAATTTGTACTGCTTAAGTGAGTGTTGGGGAAAGTATGTGTTAGTAGTTGGCAACTAAAAATCAGCTGAAACAAAGGAGGTATGTGGGGACGGTGAGAGGAATAGTGGGCCAAGCCATAGCCATTCTGCAGAGGACCTCCAGTTCCCTCCTGGGTCTCGGCTTCTCAGCACCCACACTGCATGTTAGTCCTCTCACATGGTTGCTTTTGCAATAAACCAGCCAACTTCTAAGCAAAATCAAAATGTGTCTCCTCGATTCCTCACTGCAGGTACCGTTGATTTAGTATGATGAGACTGCACCAGGTTTGGCTCTCTCTACCTTACACAATCCTTCAGCACTATCTGATCAGGATTTACAATTTCAGGTGCCTCCACATGCCCTGATACTATTCTTCAGGGCATGTAACACATTCCCTCAGTTTCATGCTATATAATTAGCATTCTGATGAGCTGCAGCTCAATTCTCAAAATTCTTTCATGCATTTTGAAAGGAAAAAACAAAAGCAGAACATGCATGCATACACATGGCCTAAAATTGACCTACTTTATAGATCCACTTTATAGAATGCATACAATCTTCTCTAAAGAAGGCTATGACTGAGTAGTGTGGATTTAAGCAACTCTACACTACTTGGCCAAGGACCAGACATCATTCCCTGGAACGGATGCATTTAGCAGTGCCAATCTTGCCACAGACTGGCAGACAGAAACGTGATTTACAGTATTATAAGGCCACAACCACATCAGACTCTAGCAATTCCTTGGTGAATACAAAATAGTATCTTACCAATAATAGAGTGATATTCAGCCACCGTAGAAATCAGAACTTTTCTTTTCAAGATGTTAATTCAGCACTGATTAAGTGCTTTTCAGTCTGGCTCAGGGCCATCAATGTACCCACTATTTCACGCTCTTCTTCAGGAAAAGGTTTGTACACTTAGCATAGAGTTACAGTAGTTAAGACTCAGAAGGCAAAATGATGGGTGAGGTCCACAGCAGTGGAAATTTTGTGCATGTCTACCGAACTCCAGAACACACTTTCCTTGAATATGATGCATTTGCTGCTGTGGTTGTTATAGCTGCCACAGACATATCACAATAGTGTAAACATCTGTCACATTCTGCACGTTGCCTTGATTGGGTTGTGCGTGACCCCTTAGGCAAAGACAGGCGGATCACATGCTATTTCACACATCTGCTGTAGTAATTCCAGCCGGTCCTTTATAAGCGGGCACAGATGAAGGAAGACTGCAGAAAAAAGAAAAAAAATTCCAAAATAGACCCCCAAACCTTTTCCCTTAAAACTGGTCAGAACAGAAGTATCAACCAGGTAAAATCCCATCTTCTACAAGTTTCAGTAGCTTTGTAAGCAACGAAATTTGGTTTGATTGCTCACAGACTCAGCATACTGCAAATGCAGCAAAAGAGTGATGTAATTTACATTGTTTGTAAAGTGGAAGGGAAAATAGAAATGATGCTTAATTCTCTTCTCCAGTATACACTTATAACTTTGGTTATTCCAGTGTAAAACTGAAAGAACCATGTCCACTGTATTGGTTGTAATAATGCGAATTTTACAGACTCTGATTTGATTACCTTTATTAAATAAAATTCCATTATATGCATGCCAAAGAAGCTTTTCGCTATTGTTATTTATTTCATGTTAAAGATGGCTCCACTTACAAGGAAGGTTAGCTTGGTTAACTGTAGATAACAGATTGGCCAACTTATATGACATCCAGCAATGGAAAGAGGAAATTCTACACTTTAGAGTCTTTAGAGTAAGCAAAGAGACATTCAATAAAAGCTGAGAAAAAATATTCATTTTTAATATGAAAAGTCAAATCCTTTCTCTCATCCGTCCAAATTTGTTCCCTATAAAATAGCCAGTGGTTTATCCAGGTCTCATTTAAGTGCAAACCTACAAAAGTAAGGAACACATGAAATAATTTTTTGTAGTAAGTAGAAGCACCAAGAAACAAGAAGTCACACAAAGAGCTATTGCCCTGGGCATACTTCTATTAATTTCCATTTTTGTTAAGAGTTCAGTGAACTAGTTCTTTTTTGATATGGTTTAGTTTTGTTCAGTTTTAGCTGACATAGAAAATTTTATAAATGCATTCTAAAATGCAGGTACCTCAACAAAACCATTTATCGATGCTATCGCATTTTTTAATGATTTTGTGGTCCCATAACCATAATGAATTAAGAAAATAACTAAAATGCCAAGTTTTTATTGTCTGAAACTTCCACAGGGACTAATAGGTCTGACATTTTTAAAATGAATCCTTTAAGGAGCATGAAATTTGCACACAAGCATGCACATACACACACACCAATCCCCTCCTTCTACACAAATCAGTCCAACCTTCCTCAAATTTTTCTGGCAAGTTATAAAAAACAAACTGATTCATAAAATGAAAGAAGAATAGAAAGGGGAAGAAATGAGACTGAGAAAATTGAAAAGAAAAAACTATATGCATTTTCTTCCAAATCTGGGAGATACACAGCATTTCAAATAATCATTCTAACATATAGAAAGATGTTTCTTTTTTAAAAAAAACTACTGAAAAAAGTCTATCTATAACAAGGTATAGAAATTCCTACTGCAATGGTGTTAGAGCATAATGATTTTCTTCCTGATTTTGTATAAATAATAAAGGACTGCTATGAGTGACAGTTTTCCTGCACCTAGCTCAGCAGCAAACAAGAACAGCAAATACTACCATGTAATCTGTAGAGAAATATTTCCATTCTTGAGTTAGTGTTTAAAATTTTTTTAACATCAGTTTGCTTTTATTATAGGATTCGATTTTTGTGGCTTTTTTATTATATTACTTCTTGTAAGACCAGAAAAAAATCACAGATACGTTTCTTATAAATCTTTCCTCTGTACTGAAACCCACAGATACAAAGCTGTTATGCCTTTTGACTAAGGCAGGTTTTAGAATAGTTTATTCTGAATCTTAGCAGACAACAATTCATCAAGCACAACAGTGATGCTACTATACTCTGTAACTGTTCTGTCAAACTCTATAGTGTAAATACAATCCTACTTATAAAGGCTTTCCAGTTAAATCAAGATTCTTAGCACCATTGTAAAAGCTATTGCAAACACACCCAAATATTTTCTTCAAATTACAAGCAACAATTCAAATACATCAACCAATTCAATGAGCCCCAGGCTAATCCCTTGGGCTTTGCCTCCATGATAGGTGGAAAAGTGCATGTTTTCAATTGAACTAGTTCCATCAAACCAGCATAACATGACTGAATACATCACTTAACATCAGTCTACAAACAGTGCCACTGCTTAACTAGAAAAAAAAAAGATTCTATCTAAAATTAGCTTAAGGTAATCAACTCATATAAAATCCTCATAAACATAAAGCAGTTATAGTTATAATTTGGGTGTTAGTCAAGGCAACATAGTTTTACTCCAACCATTTAACATCCATTAAAACTAGAGAGAATTCATCTTAACCAGCATTTTAACATGAACTAGATGCATGAGTTATTTTAATATGGAATGAAAATACAACTTTTTTTGCTGAGTGGCCAGGCTCATTAATGTGTGTAATTTTAGCTAGTGGTACAATAAATAAGGCCCACAGGAAATCATGGCAGGGTGAGGAGGAAAAGATTAACTCTATTTCAAACATGGAGATGGGTAACTTGAAGTAATATAGTAACACGGGTTTATATGTCAGCACTTATGATGAGAGCCTCTGCACTGACAAGGGCTGACAGTGAAGCCAGGGAGAGACGTCATCTCTGTGTGCAAGAAGCAGAAGAGGTGTGTCCCAAAGACCTGGAAGGAAAAAAAACTGCTTGTACGTTATTTGTTCTTTTCACATTTGAAGGAAAGATGAGATGAATACATTAAGTTCATAAACTGCCCTCAAACACATTACATGCATATTATTTGGCATATTATTTGGAAACTTTTTTTTTCTTTTTCTATTGGAAACCACCTGGCTTGATGATGGCAAGAGAAAACAACAGGCACACTCCATCAGTGAAATACAAACTGTGCTCAAATTCCTTTAGCAAATGGGTCATTGGCCCATGTACAGATCACTCTGTATAAGCATAACTAAAGATGCTTGGCAAACATAAGCAGTAAGACTGTTTCAAAATCAGCCAGGTGACAATACAGGCAAGAAGAGTTTTGATCTGCCCACAGGATTAACTGTCTGAAGTACCTGAATTTTGCCTAGCTCCTCCACCCCAAAATATGGTACCTTCAATCTTTTTTATTAAACTTATATACCTCCTATGGATACAAATAAAAGTTTTAATATGGATACATTTTTAGTTGTGATTGTGCCATTTAAGTACTAGTCCGAGGGAGCATGTCATTTGAGATACCAGATTTTCAAAGCTTTCTGTAATATTTAACCATTTGACTGTATGATTATGTTTCTTATGCTAGCTTTCTTCCCACCTGTTCCTCACCCCCAGCAAAACCTACAGAGGTATAACTATTCAAAGAAATGATAAATCTACATATTAATAGATAAATAAGACAGCTTGTGAAATTTTAATACTATTTATGGGAGAGAGTTAATAAGACACAACGTTAAAAAAGGTATCTGTGTCACTACAGATGATCTGACATGATACAGATAAGTGTATGAAACTTCTGAGTCCTTAGTTTTAGCTACTTAATTCAACAAGAAACAATTATACCAAAAAAAAGCATTCTGAGACTTTTTTCTTTAAATAATAATGTCAGCCAAAAGGTGAAGAGATGAAGTAGAAGATTGGAAAGCTGCAATACTTGGGTCTCCCAGTGACCTTATACTGGCTATTGGGTACTGGATACTGGATACTTAGGTTTAGGTTCCACAGCCTGAAACATGACAGCACATCTCTTTCCTCTTGTAGCTGCAGACTGGGGATGGCTCTCCTGGCTTGCACTTTCGGTATCAAAATGCAGCTTCGGTTTATCTTTGCCAGCAACAGGACCTGGTTGTCTGGCTTAAAGAAAAGTTTCCCATAGAATAGAAGATTAGTAGCTTCTCTGACCTCTCTCTTTGTTGAAGGCAAACGTTCCTGTCAACTCTAACTGTAGCTGATTGACAAATTCATTTCTGATGTTATCGTGAGGAAGGACATAAATGCTAGAAATTTGCCTCCAGATCATGCGGTCACCCTCACACAAACACGGGCACACCACTTTAGCACATAGTCATTTTTTTTGATCTATCTGAGGAAGAAACTTCCTGCAGAAGGATCTGCACTCCCATTCAGATCTACTCAAAGGTATTTTTTGTTAGAGTCATTCAGAAAAAGTTCCAGTAAGGAGTAGAGTGTTTCCATTACAAATAATAAAGATCATGACCATATCTTAAACTATGTGAGTCCACCACTTAAATGATGGTCATGATATTACCACAGTCAGCAGCCAGAAAACATCATTTGCAGAGTACATAAAATTGACCGACCATATCAAACCCAAAATATATATTCTTATCTCTACTGGTACTTTATTTAAAGTTGAATATATTATATATGTAAATAGGTAGGCCACTACTCTAACAGATTAAAGCAATCCATAAACCAGAATCCAATTGACAGCTTTCTCTCTCTCTCTCTCCCTTTCTTTCTTGTGCGTGCAAAAAGTTGAGTTGCTTCTGCTTCCTATCCTTTCCCTTCCCTTAGCAAGAGTTTAATTTCATTGCATTCAACAGGCCATAACTCATCTGAAACCTCGCCATTTCTGAAATTGCACATGAACATGCAGATAGAGACTCTAAGTGGGCATAATCATAATTTTTTAATTAATACTATTCAAAGTTCTTTTTCTTTATAACATTAGCAGATGGTTTACTTGTGTTATTGTAATACGTGCCCAAATGAGTCAAAATAATTAACAACACACAAATTATTAAGTACTTATGTGCATTGTCAACATTCCCCAAATCTATTCCATCTTTTCTGAAGGAAAATTGAACCACTAACTCATGTAATTAATGCTATCAACTATTACATATCAATTGCGTCTAATTAAATAGTATTGTAATCTTTAAAATATGGTCATTGGAATAATCTTGCCATTATTTTAATTAATGAATAGAATTACAACTCTGCTGTACTGCATTTTGTATACAATAGTATGTCATAATAACTGGATCACAATCAAGGGACCAGAAATCCTCGTTACATTCTTATCCAAATCAGTGAGTTACTTTTTATAATCAGGAACAAATTATATCCCTTCCTTATTCCTTAATTTACTTTTCTGTATAGTGGATATGATAAGCACTTAGACACACAGGTGGATCGGTAAACAATGAAATATATTTTTAATAGACATATGTCGTGTAAAAGTGCTTTTCCTAGACCTTCCTTGCTTTGCTTCTTATTTACCCCAAGTGCTGCTGTACACAACAGAGGCTAAAGCATTTAGTTCCTACATCCTTAACAATACCATTGCCCAGAGCACTTCAAAGCATATGTACTTTGAATACATTGTGGTTAGAGCTGCTGTACGAAATATGAAGATTTTCATTGCTTCTCTGTTCAAGAACAGATATGCAGAGGAGTAATTGTACAGAGGAAAGAACCAAGTTTTGTCCTTGCCTTGTTTTCTAAATGGGATATCTGTCATCAATAGCATATGCTTAATGGAAATTGAAGGCTTAGTAATTAGGTTTTGATTTCATTTCTACTCTGCCATTTGATCAGATGGCTCCTCTAGAACGCATAATGAATTTTGCAGCTTTAAAGCACCTGTATTTTACATTCACAGCTGTAAGTGAACTTTGTTCAGTATCCTTTACTATCTAAAAAAAAAATGCATGAATGGATTACAGATAGATATGTGTAGGCAGGGATCTCAAATATAGATATGGGAAGTTTTTGGACACAGGTAACACTTACTGCTATCACTGAGTTATTTTGTTAATCTTGAAACAATCTTTGTTAGTCTTTGTGTGCCTGTGCTATAGAACAGCATCATTCCGATTCTTTTCTAATCCGTAAAGAACACATTACAAAAACACAAGGGGTTAAATTTATTTCTAGGTATGGGCATCAGGATGTGCTCCATGCTTCACTACTCATGCTTACTAGGTCTGCTAAATCTCTTATGGTCCAAGGGCCCAAATGACTACCAGATGCCAGTAGTATTCTCCTATGACCGTAATTTAGACACACACACACTTTATTTTTCACAGCTGCACTTCTGCTTCGTTCACTCATGCTGCTGTCTGCAGTTTCCTATCAACAGTACAATATATAAAAATTTTTCCATATGCAGATTGACCTTGGCTTAATAGTTCATTTATTAACCAGCAAAATAGCTTTCCAGTGCAGCAATGCACACGCACACACACACACACACACACACACACACGCACACAAACACCTGCAGTATAAATATGAAAGTGTATTGTCTGCAGCTGCTGCTCTGGAACATGATCAGTAGCTATTGTTCAAATCCTGCCATAGGAGGTCTTGAAGCTGAACAATCCCAGTTCTTGATGTCAGTCATTCCGTTTCCACTCTCCTCTCTTTGCACATGGCAGGACTGTGTGCTGAGCTTTTAAAGGTGCGCGTGCAGTTGCTTTGGGGTACTCAGGGCAGCAGCATGGTTAAGGGGAATTTCAGGCACTAATTCTTAGTCTTCTGTTGTGCACAGTTGCACTGCTGAGAATTAGGGATTACACCAGCAAGATAGTCTAGCAAAAGCTATCTTTTACACTGTGCATATTTAGCACATTTCGCCAGGGCTTTGGTCAGTGTATCTTAAGGACTATTCAAATTCAGTAGTGGAGAAAAAACAAGGATACTTCAAAGGTTTTGGCAATCAAACCCTTCTCAGCCTCTACCTCTAGAGTATGTCTTTAACCTGAGTAACTCCTGTCAACTGTCTGCATCCTTGAAGTCTCTCTGTTGCTCTAAGCTTTACATGAATTTAAAGAACACTTCATACTATCACAGAAATTAGACATAAGAGATATTAAGTCATCCTGCCCTTCCTCAGCTGCTGAAAGAAGCCTTATACCTGGCATACAGTTCAATGCTCAATAGCAATGTCTGGCCCAATAGCAATGGGTCTGTTTAGCAAAAAAAAAAATCTGTGCTTAGGACCTGACATCTGTTCAAAACATGTTTAGGGGGGTTTTACTTCAGACTAGCTCTAGCATAGCAAATAGGTATGGCCCTGGAGTATGTTTTCTGGTTCAGTTTAATCCAAAAGGACTCTAGTCAGCATGCTATGAGATTACTCCATGATGGAAACCAAAGCAGAGTAAGGAAGTACAATAAGGAGATTAAGTTCCATACCTCACTGTGTTAATCCAGGCATGCCTGGTGAAACCTCCCTTTGATGACCATCTCTAGATGTAGTGGACCCATCACCTCCCAAGGTTTATTAAAGTTGCTGTTTTGTTTTCGTCTTGACAGCCAGTCTAACATGTAACTACTTGATTTCACCTCATCCATCCATGGTCCATTCCACACACTTCCTGTTCTTCAGTATGTTGAAAATTAAGATATTCACGGTCATACATTTCCAGAAAGCTTTGGATACCTGAACTATAAACTAAAAGGAATAAAAACAGAAAGATCAGTCTGGCTTCTCAGTCCTTCAGCCTTGGCGACTTCTGATAACACAGACAGTACTGCTAGGCCATTCTCAGAAACTTCAAGTGGAGCCACTGAAGTTGGGCCACTGAAACCACGTGATTTTTGCACATTATTTCAAATTATAATTCAGTGAACACTAAATCCAGCCTATGAACCCAGCAAGAGTTCATTTTCTTTCCCTTAATTGTGGTCATTAACATTACAAACAATTGCCCATCTCTCTTCCAGGACCACTGATTCTATGCATTTAAAACACTTACTTGTTAACTCTTGTATTGCTTTTAGAAACCATAGACTTAAAAGCACATTACTCAGAAACTCAAAAATATTTAATCATTGAACTGCTACTTTGTTAAAATTCCTTTCTATTTCAGCGCTGCTCCTACTTAGTTATGGCTTCATTTCATTTGGCTTCTTTAAAAGCTAATGGCTTGATTTTTAGTCAGAAGAATGACTAATTGCAAAAAAGGCATGGGAGAAAAAAAGATTTATTGGACTGCATGCTGAAAGCTGGAAGAGCAGTTTTCACACTGTATAAAGCTACATCCTCTGATTTATTTCCCAGACTGTGTGCTGGCAGTCTAAGTAAACTGTATTTGTTTAGTTCAATACTTTGGATTCATTTGGGTCCTCACAGAGAAAAAAAAAAAAACCCAAAACATAGGAGTGTATCCTATCTGTAAGAAAAATCTGTTTATTTTGCTGTACCACAAGAGCTTGCTTAAATTTTTAAACAGGACTTCTGATAGTCAAAAGAAAAACAACTAGAGGAGGGTATTAGCCAAAATATCTGTCTGCTAAACAGAACTTGTAAATCCTGTCAAACAACTAAAGGGCAATGCACTGTCAAATCATCAGACTGCAGATCCCTGCCCTGTGGTTTGCTGTCTTTTAGAGAAGGATGCAAACTGTTTAGCTTCCCCAAACCTTCCCCCTCCATCTGCCTACTGACCCATGCAGCTGCCTTAGCATTCGTTCCACTGGAAGCTTCATGCCTGCTTTGATAGAAGAAAGTAAAATGTTGCAATGACAACAGCTTCAATGGGACTGAGAAAAGAATGATGGAGACGAGTAAATGAGTTGAGTCTATGGATAGCTGAGAATTGGATGAGAAAACTTTGTGAATCACTGTGCACCAGAACTGTCAGAACAGAACATTTTAGGAGAAAAGTGAAAAATACACACAAGTCCATAAACTAAAATTGCTGTTTGTGACACCATTAGGAAGGGGAGAAAATATATGTGAAGAAGATGCAATGAACAGAAATACAAGTATCCAAACACAGAACGCAAACATAAATGCTTAACCTGCTAAAAATCACATTAACTTCTACTGCAACCAGCTCATAATAAAAGAGCCTCCTTTGCTCTTGACCATCATTTCCTTCACCCCAGCATTTAGTGAAAATGCATTCTACGTGGTAATCGAGCTTGCTTTTCTTCCTTCCTCTTGGGCCTATAAGGTTATTTACAAAAGAACATTTAAAATAGTACCAATGTGATGGATCCCTACAGAACAGTTTCCTCAAATATTCATGCAGGTAATCTCCTGAAGGGGCATATCCTGACTAGTGAGCTTATGCAGGATTCACCGAGGCAGGACAGGCAGTACGGACGGTTAATTTAGAAAATCCGCAAGCCACTATACTTCATCAGAAAGTATAGAAAATAAGTTTACTTTACCCTGCGTAAAAATGAACTTTCTCTGGAAGTTCAGCGCTACAAAAAATACCCTCAGGTAACATTATGCACAATTAACAAATCTTCAGGTGAGATAAAAGAGACATTACCTGTGATAGGCTGTGTTACAGCCTCTGCGTTTTGTTGCATATTATAATCCTGCCTTGTGTCTCTGTAGACAACTCAAGCAATCTGTCATACATAACATCTTGGGAGGCAAGGTTGAGATCAGAAGATTTTTAGGCAACTTAGAGACAGTGTAGCAATTAGCTATGTCCAAATTTAAAAAGCCATCCAACCACAAACCCTGGATTCTTTTCAGTCTGAAGCAATACCCTTTATCCCCCATTCTCACCATACAAAGTTAGCTCTGTTTATTCCTGCAGAGATCAAGGGCTTCTCATTATTTTTGGTGAAACTCAAAGTTTAAAGGAGATGACTATTCTATTCAATGATAGTAATCTCTTTAATCAAAGTGAGTTGAGTTCAATAGTACAATATTTACTGCTGACGTTTTAGAACAATTTGAAGCCTTTGCTTTTGAAGACAATGCTGTAGTGTACAAAGCCATAGTTAAGAATCTGTGAGCAATTAAATTATAAACCCTACTGAAAATGGTTGCAACTAAAGCATTTGGTAATTTTCTCTGAGCAGAAAATTGCCAGAGAAAGTCTCTGCATAATATACAGTATATTACATATACTCAGTTTCTCTTTTGAAAGCAAACACATACACTCACTATATACAACAGCATAGTCTGACAGAAACATACGGTTACTATAAGTGCAACTGAAGTCCAGAAGATAGATCACTGAAAAATGGGCAATGTCAGTCCTATTCCTTGTCCCTACCCATTTGCTACATGGCCTTAGGAATGTTACTTTATCCCCTTCTCCCTGCTCTTGTCTGTCAGCTGGTCTTTGGAGACTACTGGGATACAAATTCCACTGGTTAAAGGTAGTAATTTATGAAGTCACCTGCTTGCTTCTTAAGCCATTGCATGAAACATACAATGTTTCTCCTCATTTCCTCACTGATGCTGTTACCCAGAATATGTAACATCTCCTTTTATACCCCCAAACAAGCTTCCTCAGTGAAAGTTTGTCATTAAGGTCCTACTAAGACAATCTGTCATTAAAACTATTAAGTGCATTCATTAAAACTATTAAGTGCTGACATCCCACAGTCTATTTTGTCGATAGATGAGGACCATACAGTTTCAAAGCCTTTCTGCTTTCCTACTGAAACAATTTCTCCTTTTTTCTTATTTCCTTTTTCAAAGGAGCACAAAACCCCATGGTGTTTGCTTTGCAAGAAATCACCTTCAGGACTAGACTAGCATGTTTGCTTATACTGTTCTCAGACCAACAATGACCATTTACCTAACTTACATTACTGTAAAGATAACCTACATGCATAAATTCCTGTCTATCTACACCAACACACCCTTTAACACTATTACGATGTAGTTTTAGCTGGGAAAATTATCTGGTAGATGTCTGCAGAAATTACTGGACCAGTATTGACTTTGTTGCAAGTAAAATATTGATGAACGTCTGAAGAAAACAATCTTTAAGGCCTATTATAGGCCTGTTCTACTACAGGCCATTCACTATTCAAATGCAAGTACAAAAACAGTCGCTCCCAGAAATTATCAAGCTGCACTTCATAGACAATTGCACACATTATCTAAAAGAAATGGTGATACAAACAGCATTCTATTTCCAATTTGACACAGTAGATATGGCCCACTGCTCAAGGTGCCATACCTCAATTATCTAAAAGGACGACTTCAGCAAATGCACTCCATTAAGGCCTAGCTTCTATCAGTCATGATAGAAGCCCAAGGCAGGAGAAAAATAATTCTAAAGTCATAAAAATCTTGAGTAATAGGTTAATTCCTATTAACCTCAAGCTATACTGGAGGTTTGTGTTTTATTTCAATAAATAGTTAAAGCTTACTTAGCTCCTCTAAACCTCTCTAGCTCCTATTTTCTTAGCAGAAGTCTAACATCTCCTCAGCATTCAGTCCAGTTAACCCTTGAGCTTTGTTTCAACTACATCATAGTTCCTCTGATCAACAAAATGTACCTCCCCAGTTCTCAGCTTAGTGGTAGAACTAATTGATCTCTATTCTTTTTCAAGTATTCCAATCAAAAAGCAAACAGGCCACTATTTCTGCTACCAATGACTTAGTTTCTTCTCCCATTCACTTCTGTCAGGAAAGATCTTTAAATTTCAAAAAATGTAGTCCAAATAAGTGCCCACTAGTTCCAGTCTTCTCTAGTACTCACCTGATCTCTTTCAACCTCATTTAAAACGAGTCAGAGATGCTTAAAGAATCAGATTTAGCTCTCTCCAGACAATACCAGATATACTAAACTACCCTGAAGAGACTCCTGTATTTCTGTTTCAATGCTAGCCAGAAAGAATAAAGATTATTATTTGAAATGTTAAAAAGTGAGCTAAGATTCTATCTGCATTTAAATTAAAAGCATAGGAAAAGTGAGACACAACACGAAGTCTTGATTCTTATGCTTTAGTCAAACTGACTCAGCTATGCTTGGTTTTAAAACTATTCAATTATTGGCATCAGTTCCACCGTGAAAAAAAAAATCTGAAAAACTTCTTTCATTTTACTTGTCCCTGGACTCTCATATTTTACATATTTGTGACCACTGTTTTCCTGATTTTATTTTTATAATGAAAAACAAGTGATTTGGAATTCTGTTACTCTTTTCTTTCACCTGATGAAATACCTCAGATCACCAGGGCAATAGTACCATGCAGCAGGAGGTAAGGAGGCAAAGACCTGTGAACATTGCCTAGGAGAGCAGACTTCCCCTCTCTCCCACCTGTAAAACTGCCAGTTCTCAAGGTGTTGGTCAAGGATGAGATAAAGGGGTGGGCTTTGCTGAATAATTACTGGCAGTAACTTTGTCTGGTTACCTTAAATGTTACTGGTAGATGTAGCACGCAGATCTGTAGAAAGAGATATGTTTGGGCAGCTTAAATACCTACGTGAATTTCAATTGCCTCCATTACCTGTGGCTAGCTGAGAGCCTACTCTGAAAGGATGAAGCAAACACCATGTGTTAGCATTACAGATTTCCAGCATGTCAATTTTTTTCCTTTAATCCAGAAGCTTTCTGTCACAGATGATGCACAAACCAGCCCTTTTGCTTACCAATCAAGTTAACATATGCTTTTAGCTGATGAATGCATGCTTTCTAGTACCCAGAGCTACAATAATGTGGTTATTTTGGAATCTTCTGCACAGGATGGAAGACAGGGGAATAAAGATATAAAAATTCTGTTCACAGTGTGGTGTTTTCAGTTTGAATTTTTGAAAGTCATTTTTTTACTCATAATTTGATTTGATTTGGTGTTTCTTTTGCTGAATGGCATGAGAAAAATCAAGCTGAGCCCTAAAATGAGGAAGGACCTTGCTGCAGATGAAATTTTTTTAGTACTTCACGTCTCAAAAAAATATCAGAAGAATTTATTGCCTGTTCGAACAGCAAACTCTAAAGACAGAAGGACGCCCTCTTCTCTTTTCCCATGCTCAGGGACAAAACGCTTAACCTCTCATTCCTCTGAATCCTTTTGAATGCTTAGCTATGTAAGCAATTATCAGAGTGAATGGAAATATTACAAATTGTAATCATGAAATGTAGGAATACAAGAAGTAAGTGAACAGTAGTCTCCAGTGTAGCTTTTAGAACACAGCTGACAGTTGTTTAAGCAGTGTATAATACTTATTATTTTCTGTGAGGATAACTAATGTGAAGACTCATTACAAATGCCACTCAAATGCAAAACTGCTGGTTTCTGTACTCAAAATGCTTTACTGCACAGAGCAACAAAGGGCAGCAGCTGGACTTCACTGAAGTTGTGTTGCACAGTACACAGCTCTATTAGGAACACAAGGAAAGCTCTGAGGGGGTTAAAAGTCAATCGCAAGACCTGGGGCCAGTGCCAATAATCCTGAACCTAGCCAGATTTAAATTGAATTTTAGCTGCCAAATGTACATTTTCAGATCTCCAGAGGAAGCTGGTTCCTTCGTGTGGGTGAAGTAGACGGAGGCAGCTGTTGAAATGGAATCCATTGCATCAAACAACTTGGGAACTGATTGAATCTAAAATTGGACTTTCTTATTCCTTGATTTTTGCCTCAGAATGCATTGAGGGGATGCAGGTGGCTGATAAACAGAAATGTATCACTCAGCCAAAAGGTTAAAAAAAACCCTCCAAACAAACAAGAGTTTTTGTCTTGTGGGAGGGGGAAATAAAATCCCAACAAATTCAACAATGACACATAGAACCAGGCTCTTATCTAGTGCAAATCAGAGGAGCTGTTCTGGTTTACGGGGACATTATTAGATTGAGGCCTAGATTTTTCCCTCAGTTAAGTCAGTGCAAATTTAATAGAATATTGTATTAATATTCAGTATAATTACAAAAAAAAATTACCGTCACATCATTTCAAGCCTAGGATTAGAGTTGGACTTGAAATAATATATGCACCTATATTATATTCCATAATAAGTAGAATAAATGTCCATTTTTGAACTTACACTTAAATACAATGAAAAGAATATTAATATTTTAATATCTAAAATCTGACAGTAAGAAATCCTAGAATTGGAGTTATCCACTAACTCCTGATTTATCCTTTGTGGATATCTGTACTATAAAGAAACTGTTGGGTAATATCCTAATGTTTTTTCCCTACAGGGTTTCAGATAATTCTGACCTCAGGTCCTCAGGTAGTGTGATTTCTTCCAGCATCAGTAGGAACTGCATTCCGTTAACAGCAATGAAGAAGGTAGTTTAGCATGTTCATGCAGCTGAAAGCAAGACATAAATGCACTGCTGCTTGCCACACGAGCATCCACCTTGTCACCATTGATGGTGTCAGTGTCTGCTTCTAGTTCCTATACTGGAAAGAGAAAGACGGTATTTTGTGTGACAACTTTTCAATTGAAACACATCTTTAAGAGAAAGAAGAAATAAGGAAAACATTAATCCCCCAAATGAGGTAAACCTCCAGGTTTAACAAAGTTTACTATGACTCTTCCTTGCATAGTAGTCATTCTTGCCAGCGTGGCAAGTTTTAATAGTTGATCAGCCTTTATCTTTACCGAAAGCAGGTTATCACAGAAGACCCTTGTTTGTACTTCAGTAATCTCAAGTCTGCAGATTTCATTTTCAAGTTTACAGATAAAAGTATATGTTTTTCCAAAAGCCATTTTCATAATGAGATCCAAGGTGAATTTTAATCAGTTATTGTGAAGTGTTGTAAGGTAAACTGAATATCCAAGGTCTTCAATGATTTTCCATTCATACTAGAGCAAAAAAAAAATCTAACATAAAATGGAACAGTGAAAATCCACCCTAAATACTTTTTCCTTGAAATATCCTTTTTAGGGAATGTGCAAATATAGATAGGAGGAAGATGATGTTAAAATATAGCCTTTCTTTACAAAATGAAAAGTGCAGGAATCTTATAGCTCTAACAATAACTAGTCTTATCTGGAGCACACCACAGATTCTCCTTCCCTCACATTTCCAAGAGAAAAATTAAGCAAGAGTTCTTGGCCACCATGACATTATTTTGGAAAGTATCACAGACCGTCTTTCTCCAAATTACCAAAGATAAAAGACTCATGGAAACACAAGTCTTAATACTGTTTGGCTCTGTGCTGTCAAAATACAAAACTAACAGTTTCACAGACACAAATCAAAACCAAAAGAGGGAGGAAAAAAGCTGAAAGAAATGGAGTAAAAGCCATGTTCCTCTTAAAATTGCTACACACTTTTACAATACAGATCTATAAATTCAGATCAGATCTTGCCAGGGCAGATCTTTGTGAGAGATCACGCATGGAAAGATGTGATTCTAAAGGACGGCCTGATAACACAAAGCTTTGCTTTGGAGGCTCCAGACTGCACACCAGTTGGTCATTGCCCCAGTGCCCAAAGCCATGACAACGCCCACAGCTGGTGTTCGTGTGCATTTCCTGCAGAAGAGGCTGTTGCAACTGCGTGGGAGCCGGACATTGAGAGGTGGGGAACCCCTTCAGTTCTCAGTGGGACTGGTCACAAATTATTCAGATCTCTGAGCATCCAGCAGATTTGTCTCCTGGGGGAGCACATTTAGCCTAGAGATGTACTGAATAGCTGTGTTTTTTAGGGGCTAAACATGTTTACAAGAACATGTGTCATCTATTAATGGTAGCATTATCAATCATCTCAGTAAGTGTGAGATGTTTATTTTCTGGACAGTAGGGAAGTAAATCAGTGCATGATGCTGAGTCCTTCCCCCCACCCATGTGTTTTCCCATAGAATATTTTATCTAAGTTCAAAATGTATTTATGGACTGAAACATAAACAGTTCCTGACTTGATGAAGGTAAAAAAAATGAGGTTTAAAAACACAAAATTTGCCATTTTATAAGATGAATGGTCCTACTTTCTGTCCCAGGTACATCTCCTGTGTATTAACTGGAAGACAAAAACACCACGTTCAGGGATAATTTTAGATAGTGATCTCATGGCTCTAAATAAAAAGCTAGCATTCTCAGGTGAATTCAATTCATATTTTACCTGTCTTTCACAGCCCACGGAGATAACTTCTGCCTAAGCTAGATCAAAAAATAATAGTACTGGTAAAAAAATCAAATTAGAATAACCAGTGACCTTGTATAACTTTAAGACCTGTTTGACTTTCAGATAAAATCAAAAAACTTCTATAGAACAAGCTCTCATTTTTAGATTAAGCTTATTTTTAGCCTCAGTAGAACTGTGATATACTGTTCTCTGAGGAATAAGAAACAAGCATCCTGGTTAACTTAATAGGGAATTTGACTTTGAATTTATTTCCTATTTAAGTTTCCAGAATTTTTCACAAAGACTGGAATGTTTTGGACTGTTTTTAAAGAACAAACAGAATTCTCCCTGTTCTTACCCTTAAAAAGCACTCTCTGACAGCTGAATTAAATCCACTTTGAGGCGGTAAAATGGAGCCCCAAGTACAGTAGTTCCCTGGCATAATATCTTTGAACAGTTCTAAGCCCTTTGTTCTTTCTAAGCCTACTTTGAAAAAGGAAAAAAGCAAAGATGAGCATGTGATATAATGGGGATTTTTCTTTGGTTGTAGTCTTTCTTTTTTCCTTTCTCCATGATTTATATGAGTGCATAAGAAAATTTGCAATGGTCAGACACTGGAAAGCTCTTCTATTGTAATTCTCTCTTTTTTTTCCACTAACAGATGTACCCTTTTTTCCTCTCCAGATGCCTTTCAACCCCCTCTTTAAACTACTGTTTTTTCCATGGTACTTTAAATATTTCAGTCTCCAAAGATGCAAACTACCAGGTTATGAATGCAAGGTGACCTGTTTCATAAGCAAAGCAAAACTGATAGAAAATCACTGCTCTTAAAATAGAGATACATAATTTCAAAACCTCAGCAATACAGGTAGGTTACATTTCAAAGAGAAATACTCCATGTGTGTCCTCAAGACTTCCTAATACACAATTATGATATTATCTAATTCGGTATATATATAATTTGCAGTTTACAACCAAATAGAAGGATATCTTTCACTAAAATAAAGTGGATATTTAATCAGCAAATCTATAAAGGGCATACATAATGCAGACTTACCTCACCTATTTCAAGATAAATTTCATTAAATTTTGGGGCAACAGAAGTTGACAGAAATCTTTGTACTTTGCAGAATAGGTCTAACTGTGATAATTTGTGAGATAGATAGTCATACTGCTGCATTCCTAAATATTCTCGTTCCACTATCCTGTACAATAGTTTGGGTTTTTTTTTTGTATTTTAAAGAGGTGATTTTCTACCTTGGAATGTCACTGCTATTAATGTACCATGCCATACAGCAAGACAGAGTATTTTGGAGGTTTTGCATAAACTCTGTTGTTATCAAAGGTCCATCATTTGAGATACATCGCTGTAAATGAAAACAGTTAAATTGATGTTTTATAGCTATAAGTTTCTAAAGAATAATTTTCACTTTGCACTAATTTGTTCTTATTGGCATTTTAATAAAAGGTGATTATCGAAAGATAGAATTACAAATAGGATTTGCAAACTATCTATATTTTGTGCTCTTCATTCAATAATTTATCACAACACATCACTTCCTAAAGTAGAAGAGCGATGTGCAACTTGGGAAACTTAATTCAATTCATTTGCATTGGATTTGAACTGAAGAGCACCAGAAACAAAGATTGATTTACCATACTGACAATCATAAAGAAAGTAATAATGAATAAATTGAATTAGATTGTACTTCTAAAGAAAGGTTTAAGTATACATTTGTTAGATATTGTTAACAAATATCTATTTTATATATAGAAAAAAAAGAGACAGGAATTAAATGACTTCCCCGTCTCACACAAAAATCTACTATTGAATAGTATGAGGTCCTTGGAGTACTGGGCCTAAACATTAACTTAAAGTCTTTTTTTTTTTTTTTAATATGAATCCAATTTTATTCCTAGATATGAATAAGCAAAAGCACTTATTTTAATAAAAGTAAGTTTTTGCATTTAAAAAAAATTTATTGCATTTAAAATTTATGTTTGATGTTTTTGCTTGCTGTTGGTGGCATCTCATACTAATTGAAATTCTAGCTTAGTAGGCAATAGACATTGCAAAACCTAGAAGAACAAAATGTCCCTTTGGGTCATGAGCAATTTATGGTAAAGCAACACAAACTGGTGAGTTTCTGAGAGAGAATTAGTTTGTACCCCACCAATAACTGTTTCAAACCAGACACTTATGCTGCAATATATCACACTCAGAGTATCTATAGTAGCTACTACCACCTATGAATTTCAAAATTTAGTGCAGTACTGCAGTAGTTGGTTACTTATAAATTAATCCTTATTATGTGATTCCTTTTTAAAGCCATGGAGAGTACGAGGTCTTGACTTTTCTGTGTGTCTTCCAGATCATTTTTTTTCATTCTAGTCCAAACCACGACAACCTTTAAAAATATATATGTAATGACTAGTAACAGAATCCAGCGAAAAGTGACACGACTGACAGAATTTTAGAAGGCGTGATCTATGAGGAAATGAGGAATGAACTGAAATTAAGTTGAAAGATGAAACATGATTATAGTCTTCAAAAAGGAAACAAAAGTCTACAGATAGTAAGGTACTGTTCACCATATCTACCAGACAGCAGGGCAAGAAAATTCAGCTTAATTTGCAGTAAGTAAGATTTAGATCAAATATTAGCAAAAATATTCTAACTAAAAGAACAATTACATTGCTCGGCAGAGATGGGATAATTATAATTATTCTGTTTTTAAGAAAGTGTGGGACAGGAAATATGTATCGTCTGTCCAAGTACGTTAGATTTGGCCTCATGGTAGGAAAATAATGAACAGGGAACTTCTAAAGTTTAATAGTAAGAGCCTACTTTTGTGCTGCCCAAACTTTTGCATTTAAAAATAATCTTATTTCCAAAGCATGCTGATCATCTATACTATTATAATTGTATTTATAGACCACAAATCAAGTCAGCTCTCCAAAATGGAATCACTCTGACTCACTGGTCATTTTATAGTCTTGGCTCTATGATGAAAGGATACAAATGCAGACAACAATAACAACAAAATAAATAACACCATCAGATAAATCCACATGAACTTTCCAAAAAAAAGAAGACCACAGTGCCCAGATATGGCCACATTTGGGTTATGAAATTTAAAGACTCCAGATATTTTTTGAAACTCATCCGTATATATGGATACTGCATATGTCATCCAAAGTTTATTTTTTTATCCTTTATATACTAAATAAAGATTATTAAATACATATAGAAATGTATATTGCATTTAAAATGTACCATCCCACTGCAGGATCACACATCTTCTGGAAATTTGTACTATTTACATTAAGTCATATACAAAATAACCTATTCAGAACTCAACAAGTAAGAGTGAAAACCAGTAACTAGCAACCCTTATAGAATCCCAAAGAGATAGTATTTTCTCCAAACGTTCCTCAAAAAATTAATGAGCCAAAAAAGGACTGTGTAAAACAGGTAATCAGTTGTTGATTACCTGTACTGTATGAAACATGGAGTAATACACCTGCCACAGAGTCTTGAGAATATACTTATTGGTTAAGCCATACCTTGAGATAAGCTGCAAAGACGAGCACCCAAATATGTATTACAGGAACAGAAAGTGTTGACAGCTCATTAGTGAGATAAACATAGACTCTCTGTGAACCTAGAAATACCCGCACACACTTGAAGATCTGTGAATATGACAGAGACCCCCACCAGGTAATCCACCACAGCGCCTGCTGTGGAAAGCTTTGTTCTTGCAAAGAGAAAAACAATACACAGTGTGAACTATAATTTCCTTCAACTGAAAAATCTCTCTGATGAGGACAGGCACGAATGCACTCCAAAGCTGCAAATCATAACTTTCAGAAGGTTGGCTGAGTAGAATTTTTTTGTCCTCTTTGAGTTTGCTTTGTTTTCTTGAAGTTATTACAGGTCATTAAAATTCATACGGCACATTGGCATGCATAAGCCTTAAAGCGTATCTCTCAAGGCTCAGACCCCCTTTTTTTCTAAAAAACGGTAGAAAAGTATAAAGAGTATTCTAAGAAGTAACATGCAAATGTTCATACTGTATATTTGCATGTAAAGCTCGAGTATGCTTTTAAAGCACATTGTTTCTTCTCAGAAATACAATAGCATCTGAGCCTAGGATGGTAAATAGGAAGAAGGAGAGGTCTGAATGCATATGCAATGGGTTCTTTTTTTCTGTGCTTGGCAAACAAGAATTGCAGACTTTTATGACTTTTAGCATCCATATTATACCTTTATTGAGTGACTGTACAGAAATAGCATTTAGACGCTTTGTTCAGGGAATGAAATCTGAACAAATAACAGACATGTGGTATTAAAATGCTGTGGAATTTGAAAGATGGTGAAGAAATTGAAAACAGATCCCACATGATTCAACCAAATCAGGTATTCTATGTTCTTTAAACATACCAAACTAGAGTACATTAATCAACTAGTGAACAGGTGGAGATGATGGCCTCATTAAATTTCTAGCCAGAATTGATGACTATGGGGGAATTTGTTCTTATGGTCTACATTAGAGACAGTAAATGATCTGAGCATTCAATGAAATATGGTGTCCACATATGGCATCTGCACTTTAGTTCTCTAATCATCAACTTCATTTTCAATTAGATACTCTCTGTCCACATTTACAGTTTGACCTGGAATATAGAATAAGGCTGCAAGAAGCTGAATCTGATCTTAACAGAAATACAGAAGAAAATATAGCAACAATACAGAACAAGTGTTCATAAGCAAAATAATTACTTTTACTTTTCATATTAACCTTGACATGTAGCTGATTAGAAAGAGGGGAAGAGAAATAGAATAGCATGGGAATGATTATGATGGCCCAAAAACTGGGAGGAAAAACAAACTATGTTCGGAGTTGCACAAGTATAAATGGTGTGTGTCAAGGAATTGTGCTGTCTTCACACGGCTGATGACGGAGTTCTGATCTTGATGAACATGCATCATGGCAAAGATCAGCAACAAAAAGAAGGACTTGTAAGAAAAAAAAGTTAAGTGAAAAATCAAGTAATTATCATTATTTCTTTTTCAAAATTTGTGAAGCTTAAGGAAAAGAAAAAATATTTTGAGTGAGGAATACTAATGATGAAATAATTGTATAGGTATCAGACCAGGACAAATTCACAGGGCTGTTGATGTGCCTAGTCTTTATCTAAGGATAGGGTGGGGAAGAAATCTATTTGATCTGAGAACACTTGTTATAGTTTGCCCTTGCTTTTGGAAGTAGAAGTCACTAGATCTTTGGGGAGGCTTCAGTTCAAAATATGCAGCATAGCTGTAGTCCCAATTGCACAGGGAATGGGGAAAGGAAAGAAGTCAGGAGAGCCTGAAAATTATTTCAGTGAGACTTCAATGCATATTTAAATGCATTCCTCTTAAAGAACAATTTCAGACATTGAGGCTAGATTCTTAGTTCTCCATTAATGGAAACTTCTACTTTTCTTTGACAATTACTGAGGTTTCACTTTTACTCCTTCCTTGAATGACACTGGTGAGCAAACTGTACATTTGCCATCCACAGCTGCCCCTTTGCTTGGGCTTTGGCTGCAGGCTGTTTTTCAATTCTGTTTTTTTTTTTTTCCTGTTTTATATTCCTCTGGTCTTTTTTCATTATGTTGAGTAATGTATAGGCCAAACAGATGCGTGGGATGTGATGAGACCAGCACTCTGTATATGTAGTACTTTATTAGTACTTTTATTTTATGATTTTTCTTCCTTTTCACAGACTTCCACATAAAGCCAAAAAAACTGCCTGCTGCAGCTGATGCTCAGTCGATTGCTTTGAAATCAAGAGTAAAATCCATACACACTTTGATAATACACATATTTTGCTGATATGTGTAGATACCTATAGATTTTACTCTGCAATTTAGAGAAGCTGAGGTTAACAATGTCTTTTCCTGAAGCAACAGGTTTAGGTTACTTCCAAATATAGTATAATGGATTAGATAGTCTGTTTTAATCTGGCAGTTTTCTGTGGTCCTTTGTTTGGAGTGGACCAGATGTCTCTTGCTTTGTTAAGAATTAACTCCGTGATTGTTTTAAAAAATATTTAGTAGACCAAGGCCACATACGTGGCACAGGTGCATTTTAACTGATTTTAACTGCTCCGCTGTATGTTTCTGTAATTAATGACTAGGATTCTGGATGTCAAGCTTTTTTTCTTTTTTCTTCCTTCACGAAGGCTGCATGCCCACTCTATTAAAAAGAAGACAGAGGAAGAGAAAAAGAAAAAGATTGAGAACTGCAATTGTAAAACATTAGACCAGTACTATGCTTTGTAACCTATGATTTGTTTACATATAAAATAAAATAGATGAACTCTGAATATATAGACAGGATTAGCAGCAAGAAATACGAAAGTTAAGTATAGAGGCAGTTTGCTAATTTTGTACCATATGCCACAGGATAGCAGAGGATCTTTAATCATTATTCTATTTTAAATATGTGTAACATTAGCACTTTATAGGAGAAGCTATTACCTGCACGGTATTAGTTTATCTTTTTTTTTTTTTTTTATTTAGAAAAAGATCAAACCCAAAAGTTAGAAGAGGTAAGGTTAAGGGGAATATTAGAAAATCAACTTTCCAATTCAGATTGATGTATTCAGGTCATCTAAATGGATATATAAACCAGCTGCTTAGTGTAAGGATCTACATCTTAGGCATCAACATCTTTTCCAGAAGAGTAAGGAGACTGGAAATTACTGCAGGAAAAGAGGAAAATACCAAACTGAGCAATCTCTTCTCCTGCAGATATTCGTGGTCATCCAACAGCAGAGAAAACTTTTTTTTATTTATTTATTTTTACCTATAGTTTTGTTCACTTCAATAGTCAATAAAGAAACTATAATTTAAGTTGGTTTAGGTAAAGATGATTAGCGTGAGTTGTTCCACCTATCTCCATGAGCTGAGTTTTCATCTAATGGGCTGACTTCAGGAAGATCTATGTCATTTTACCATTTTATTGTCTGCTGGGCTAAAGCTAAAGCTAAGAAATTTGCTCACAAAATCTAGAAGCAAAAGCTAAAATCATATTCTTTCTAACATATTACAAACTTTTTTCTTCCAGGCCTCAATTCTTAAGAACTTATCATTAAGAAACAAATGAGAAGGCTTGCATCATCTTGGATTCTCTTGATTTCTGGATTTCCTTTGCTACCCTGGTGTCTTCTTAATTTATGTGTAATATCTGAAAAGGATTAAAAAATTTTTACTATAATTTATACTCATTGTTTAAACATACACTCACTACTTTTAAATCCATTGAACTTGCCTGCTTTGTCCCACAGAGTGATACATGTACAAGTGAATAATGAACAAAGCCAGTTTTGCAGAAGGAAAAAACAAAAGCCGTAAGAATCCATGAACTTCAGGGGACTGCAGATCACATATCAAGCCAGCAACAGACACAAGAATTACACAAAACATACAAGAGAAAAGGCAAGTAGAAATACACCCAAGAATTGAGACACAATTATGGTATCACCCTGGACAGAAGAGCATATAACATAAGATTGATAGTCCCTTATATCTCTGAACCTCATTCATTTTTTCTTTGCAAAGAGACAGTCAAAGTTATATCAGCATAAAGGGGGTGTAAAATACTGGTTCTCTGACTTAACAGTTGTGCTTTTTTACATGATTACAAAAGCTGGAGACAAATAAGAATTAAACCCTAAAGGCTTGGTGGGGCTACTTAGGGGAGGGGAAAGGGACTTAAAGGAATCTTTTTTTTTAATCCATTTTTCAATTAAAATAATCTGCAAGTTTCAAAATTCTATCAAAATAGTCCTCAAAGCAACACTAGATTGGAGATGTCAGGTTGCACGTTGTACAGAACTGATCAAAATAGCTTTCAATGATCAAAATATTTTCCAGTAAAAAAAAAATCTAGATTCATAGTACAAGTATATCTTGGGAAAGCTGAAACATTTTTTAATAGTTCAAAATTTTTTGACTCTACCTTTTTTATTTGAAATGAAATTAATTACAGTATAGTTATCTTAAAATGTACCCCTAAATACTTTAAATTTCATATAATATAAATAAGTTTGTCTTCTGATACTAGAAAACATATTAATGGTTTCAAAGGGATTTTCAAATCATCACTTTTCAGGAGCTATGTACTGGCTTATCTTTCTGAGTGTCACTTTTCATTTTAAACACTTCTGAAGACCAGAAATTCTAGTTATAGGGCCAGATATAATTGTCTTCAGTAGGTGATGTTGCTTATCAGGATCGATATAGCATCAATAAATGATCCAAGATACCACATTAGAATGCAGTACAGTTACATATAGGTAGATCTGTTGTATTGTTCTGCTAAATCCTTCAGAAAATGTAGAACTACATATAACCCTTACCACACATCTCTGATATTTTCTGTTGCTTTCCCTTTAGATCTATCGTAAGGTGTCTATGTCGGGGATTGTATTAATTCTGCTCGTCATTAGAACATTAAGCACATTAGATTTACTAAGTAAATCAATATGTTATGACAATGGAACTATCACTGTAGCTCTATGATTTGTTGCCCAGTGGTGGCTAAATCTTCCTTAATGGACATGTCTGTTTTGAGAAATAAATATACTACTCTAATAGCAGAAGGAAGGATAAGATGAACAGTATTGATATTGAAAGAATCGTCCCAGAAGTAAAACTCAGTCCATACCTTTCAACTAGGCAGTTTTCTCATGTCATTGGAGAAATGTTTTTTTTTGTTGTTGTTGTTACTGTGTTTTATTATTCAGCTACTCAAAGCCTGTACTTACCGTGATAGAAGTAGATACATGTTTGACATTTTTAAATTGCATGCACAAAAGCAGGAGTAATATGCAATAATATGGATTAATATATACCTTATGATCATTTGAACTTTAAACACACATAGTCATGTCAAAAGTGTATACTGTGGAGCTCCCTATCTGTCAAAATACAGATTCCGGCTCTTCTAATAATTTACTCCTCCAATTCACTTCAAATATCATGGGCCTTTTCTCTACAATACAATCTGCAAAACACAGCGATGCTCCAAAAATGAAGAAGTTTGTGTCAGTTTTTCAACATACAGCAGTATATACAGTGTGGTAACGCTTTCTCATATTTAGTATATTCTTTGTGGGTTAAAGGAGTACTTTGTGGGTTAAAGGAGTAATAGGCAAAATTTTCCTTTTTCATAATTACGATAGTTGCCTTTTGCAACTCTAATTCAGAATATGGTATATGAAAACACTTTTTGAAAGGAAAATTTCCCTGTTGTAAATTGTTTACTCTAAGATCCCTTTCCTCATCCCCCCCCCCCCAAAATCCCCAAACCAAACCAGACCTGGAAACAACTCAATCAAAATCTATTCTTGACTTCTCCCAAATCTCTCTAAAAGACTGATTACATATTTAGAAAGTTAAAAACAGAACTGTGATACAGAATGGAGAAGCTTTTACCCTACAACGAAAGGAGTTGGAGGTTCTGTGAGGTCCATTACAGTCTATGACACTGTATTAAATTTCACATGGATAACACTGTTCAAAGCCCACGACGCTTGTCAGGTCTGGATAAACCTCTTCCTGCAGTTGCATGGGAGAGCCTCATGCTTTTGTCTCTCAAAGAAGCCAAATCTTTTCTGTGAAAATAGTTGCTACCCGCTATCAGCTTCTTTTAAGTTCCTCTCTGAGAGCCAGCACCTCAGGGTACTTGCAGAGTCCAGAACTCAGAGCTGGCAGCTAGTGCCTTTTGTATGGGCACTGCTGAATTCACTGTCTTGTGAGCATGAGAGGCTGCAGCGCCTCACATCATCTCCTCTCCTTGAGTTTGGGAGCTGAGGTTGAATGACAGAAGCTTCTGTCTTTCACAGAAACAAGATATTCCCAGCTCAGTTGATTAGGGCTGTCTTGCCTTTTTGACAACACACCTGTCAACTGAAAATCATTAGAAAGATGAAAAAAATCAATGTGAAAAAAAATGGGGAAAAGGAAAAAAATAGAAAGGATAATTGGCAGATCTGTATAAAACCAACACTTAACTCACTCTCTCAGAGTTCCACATGCAGTACTTTTCATTTACCAATAGCCTTCTTTCTCCACAACAACCTTTCAAACAATGCAATAAGATATATTCAACATTTCTCTGCACGTCCAATGAGAAATAATGGGAGTTATAAATTTGCATAGCTCCAGGGACTTCACTTATAACAATAAGGATCTGTCTTTCATATTTTAATCAAAAAATGTGCTTTTTAAATAACTTCTTTACTATAAAAGGTATAGATTTCTCTACAGATTAAGTAAATACAGGAACACATGAAGAGACCCAAGACAAAACTCAACTCCAAAAGTACTTATTCTAGAAAACTGTAAACCTTAATCATAGAGCTTAGAACAATAAATCCTTCTAAATGATATCTTGCATTTAAAACACTTACAGACAATATCCACCCTGACATCAGAATCCCCCATTCCCACTCTAGTCAACAAAAACGGACAAAGAACAGAGTCTATGAATCTGAAATCAGCGTGAAATTAATGTCTCGTAATAATGCCTGGAGAGTAAGAATGTGCATATGTGTAAAGACAACAGATTTTTTTATTCCAGTTCAGAGCTAAATAAAGAAGGTGTGCCCTATATTTCTGGTGCTGAGTGTATATTATTCTTGTGGGTTTCAATGGCATCTACGGCTTCACAGTGGCAATGAATCCTTGCTGCATTACAGCACTTCACTGTTCTGCCTGATTTCTTCTAGGGTAAACTGTTACAAAACATGCTGTATGGATTAGAGGTGATTTCAGAGTTGCTCTGAATGACAACCTGTTGTCTGGCCCAATTCACAAAATAAACGTGAATCACTCCTGCTCTCTTTTGCGTCTTGATGACTGGAAAGTGTGAAGGTGAAGTCCTGATTCAAAGGAAGGTACACTCTGGGAAGAAGAGATCAGACTAGCAAAACCTGAAAATATTGGCTACTCAAAGAGAGCACAAATCAGCCAAAGAGATTAAGAGACCCTACCAAATAGTCTACAGCAGATATGACCTAGGAATCATTAAATTATCAAATTTTTAAAAATCATTCTTATGGAAAGAGAACAGAAAGAGGAAAATGCGATGAACACTCCCTTTAATGACTTTCCTCTAAATCTTTCCTATCAAGATTGTCCTTAACAGAAACTGGAAAAACACAAAACTTGTATTTTTAGCATATTACTTGGAAAGACCCCATACCACTTGCATAGCCCTGGCTTTTTCTAGAGCTGCTTTTTCTCCCTAAAGAATAGAGAGTGATTCCCTTTTTTTTTCATTTCTCTCTGTGTAGAAAAGTATGCCTCTAGGAATTAACTTTTACTGCATTGCATGGCATCGTGTCTGTTCCCTATGGTCATAATGCTGAAAAGAGATTTTTTGCGCTGCCTGATGTTTCTGCTTTAGGTTTCCAGCAATCTGGGTCTAGAAAAGGCATTAGAAATTAGGAATTAGGAATGTTACATATGCTCTCATCATTATTCCTGAAAAAACAGTAAATCACTGCAAAAGCACATACTGCTTTCTTGATTATGCTTTACCGTAACACTTACTATATTAATTATATTTAACAACTTTGTGTATTTAGTTCTGAAAAAGAGAAGTCTAACTTTCAGGAAGAAGATTACACTGATTAATCCCATGGCTGGAGCTGGCTGGAGGTTTTTGTTTTTGCAAGTAAAAATCTCTGTTTTTCAGTTTATACTGCATGAAATATTGTTTTGCCGATGGATTTGAAGTCTCAAGTACAAGTAACAAACCTTTTTGCGTAAGCATGGCTTCCTTTTGCCCATTTGGACAACAGCCAAGGTTTTACACAAGAATATCAGTTCTTTAAACTGATAAGTACAATATACAGGACTGCTCAGGCACAACTGGCTCATACTTGCAGCTGCTTTTTACTGCTTTTGTTTAGAAAGAACTAAAACCTTTTCTGAGTTATCAGAAAACGCTAGTAAAATCTAGAGGAGATACAGGATCATACCACTGGATCAGGGGTTTCTGTTTGCACAGATACTTGTGCCAGCACAAGAATTTTCAGGTGCTTATGAATAGAGATTACATGAACTGCCAGTCCTATTTCTTCCACTTCATTACACTTCATTTGTCTGTTCTAGAAAACTCTCCAAAAGATGCTGCTTTAGCTCCTTGACTTTTATCATCTCCTCAGTTCTATGCTCTTCCTTTTACATCCTTATTACTAAATGAACTACTGCTTACTTTGATTTTCCTTTCATCTGCATTTTCTGGGTGCTCAAGTTGTGTGTCTGGATGATATCTTTCCATATTTTAAGTGCCTGAAAAGGCATTCCAAAAAAAAAAAAAAAAAAAAAGAGTAGAAAATAATCAGAGGCAGAGGAAGGAGATCTACCTACATTATTTCCACAAAACAGTCACAGTCCAGCGTTATTTCTACATGAAAATAAGGCCTTTGCTTGTAATTTTTATAATTTTTGGTACAGATGTATTTCCAGGGATGCCGCTGCACATGCCAGCCATAGATATCCTGGTATATTCAATGAAATGTTTTTCTAGAAAAAAATAAAGTGAATTAAAATTTAATTAGAATTCTCTATCCATGTCATAGGCCTAGGTAGGATATGATTAGGAAAATGATGATAGTAAATGGGGATGATAGAAAATGGCATTCTAAACCCTGGACAAATCTAAGACAAATAACTTTTTGGGCAGTGAAGAAGTTCCATCAATAAATGTAAAAGATGTTTAAGATTTCAGAATAATGTATCAGCAAATGGCCTGGTTCAAAACAGAGAGATCATTTTGCAGAATTTATTCTACCAATCATTTTCCACTGATTGGCTAGATTTCTCCCTACATAAGCAACAGACATGTCTCAGAGGTAGGGAAAACGGAAGAATTTCGATACGCTGAAGTAAATGCCAAAGTAAATAATGGGTGAACAACAACTGTAGATTGATTGCTTTCCTCAACAACCAACCTACCACATTCTTTGTGGGAAAAGATGGAAGGAATGGAAAAAGAACAAACCTGAATCCAGACAATTTTGCCAGGAGAACTCGATTATTTTTAAGCATGCTCTTTATAACATCAGTAAGATCTCTTCCTCCCTCCAAATGTATGCACATGTGCACACACGCACACAAACACACTCAAATGCCTCAAAAATACCCCAAAGCCCCGGGTCCCCACCTACTCTGAGACAGGGCTAAACAAAAGGACACCGCTGTTTGCAGACTTGATCACTAAGAGCTCGTCCATATTAGCAAGGCCACAATTCTTGGAAGTAACAAAAAAATCCATTTTTATCTTACCCATAGGAGAGTAATCTATGAGTAAACATGAAGACAAACATATAGATAATAAACAGATCATTTCCAGAACCAGTTTAGAAAAAGATAAGTCCTGAAATGTTACAACTGCACCTCCAAAACAGTGTGATCCCATAAGACAGCTAGAATTTCTAAAGTATTATCCTGAAACATTTAATGTTTAGCTGATGAATTTAAAGTTTTTCTTTCTTTTTGCTTCCGCTGCTGGTCTTGTCAGAGGTCTTTTAATGCTATGGCCAAAAGGGAAAACTAGCTGTGGAAATTCCTTTCAGAGTGTTTGGTCTTACCCAGACCCAAATACTCCCTAGTGAATAAAAATCTTTCATTGAAGTGACTGGTCTTAAATTCCTGAATGCTAATAGGAAACACGGTTGGCAGCACTTAACAGATTGAGGTTCTGGTTCCTTAGCTCTGAATGTTAAGAAATATTCACCTCCTTTAATATCTTACTCTGTTCATCAGGAATGACTGCGGTAGCAGCCTGGGAACTTTCCTAGAGATACTCCCACCCTCTCTGTAGGCCAGCTCTCCTTCAAAGCAACGAGGTCATGCCTGTGAACAAAGATAGCACAATTTTCAAGTAGTCAGGAAAATAATATCTCAAGCTTCATGCAGGAGGGGACCCTTCAGAGACATAGTGCCAGATTTCCAGTTTATTTATTCCCTTAGCCTGCAGGTTCTACTACTCAAAGACTTTACTCACTAACCGCACTGGTTCCCTGTCCAACAAATGTCCTGCAGAGCCAGGTACCTGGAGATTCCATTGCTCCTCAATTGCAACTGAAAAGTGCATTGCCCAAAATCTTCTCTTCACATATTTGCAAAAATTCATGTCTGATGAGCTGACTGTACACCCAGAAGTTGCCTTTAACATGCTAGAGTCTGCCGACAGCCTGAAGACATCTATGAAGAAGCTGAAGTCATGTTTCTGATGAGATACTATTAAGTATCATATATTTTGTGGGGAATGAATAACAGGGGAAAAAGTGCAGAAAGGCTGGAAAGGCTGACAATAGAGAAAACAATGGTGAAAATGGCAAGGGAGGTTATGTGCATCAGATTTAAGAGAATCAATGCCTCTTAAAAATCTGTACTACCTACCTCCCTTCTTTTATAGAGTTTTGTTTCCCACATTTGGTCCAGAATTATTTGGCACATAATCATGTAAATTACTGAGACTTCTTACTATCTGGTTGCTTGGTACGGCTTTTACAGAGGATGAAGCCAAAAATCTCACCAGGGAGAAATTGCTTCAGTGTTTCAGAATAGCTAAATATTCAGAAGTCAGGAACTGCATGTGAAGAAGAATATACACACTATCTACAGGTCCCCTTTTCTGTGGTTACCATTAGCAGGCATCCTCTGAGAACAACTCATTGAATCAGAATGATGAATGTTCACTTATTCAGAAAATTGTGGAATCTTATTATTACAGCAATGCATTTGTGCCACTGCAAATATGCATGTATGTGCCAGGGCTTTTTTATTATCCTTCTTTTTAGGGATTTAAATTGTAAGCATGCTGGTGACTAAGCTAAAGTAAAAATTTGCTTTATGAAAAACTTTGTTCTAAAAGTTCCTAGTCAGGAACTAATTTGTTTGATTCTAAATCAGAAACATACGATATATAATAACACTGAAGAATAAATGAGAAGCAAGAAGCAAGAAAGCTGAATTACCTTCCTTTTTCCCTTCTTTCCGCTATCTCCAGATTTCCACACGTCCAAATAATATCATTACTAACCCAGCAAGTGCAGCATGAAAAAATGCTCAAAGCACTAAGTAACTCTGTTAAGTGCTAGATTTGCATGCACTGGTTACCACTGGGGAGACTGAACTACTGAAAATTATGAAGGAAGCACACATCTAAATCCCCTAGTGAGTAGGCACAAGCAAGGACTGAGGTGTTTAAATTCTTGCAATGGCAATCTAATATTTAACTCATGGTTAATTGCATCCTGCAAATATTACACCTGCAAAATTAGAGTTTTAATTTAAGCTTAAGCTGAAAATAAATGTTTTAAGCAGTTTAGAATATAGTGTAAGTATACACTTACTTCAATATTCAGTACTCTAAGCATTTAGTCTAGCCAGAGTCTGTGTACGTTATATTGTGGAAAGAGTTCCAATGACAGTAGTAGGCCTTGGGTAAGCATTAAATCATTAATACCTACTGGCAAGTACACACTTAAGGTAGAGACAGATCATCAGTAAAGCCAAACAAAAGCAGAATTGCCTCACAGGTTAACCTTAAATTGCAGTGGTTCAAACAGTAATGAATGAGTTGCTGAGCAGCATGTTTCTCCAGAATGGCCAGATCACAGCGAGCTTATATCAAGGAGATGAGTGCCTCATGCTCTGCAAGGTTCTGCAGCCTGGCCTCTGCTGGCTGCCTCTGCTCTGCACAATTAGGAATACTGACCTCATTGCATTACAGGATTTGGGGTGGACTCTCTCAAGAACTCATTCTTTTTATTTTCACCAGACATCAACAAAGAGTTCCTAAGCACTTCCACATGCAGGACGTGGTAATGTTCCTACTCATGTTCAGTAATTGGACAAATCAGCTCGATAGACGTCTCCTGTATGGAGCTTATCAGTGCTGTACTAACCCACTAACACAAGATACAGGTAATGAATCCAACTATATACATAGCTGCATTTTGTGTATGTATATGTACATCTATACACACACACACACATATATACATACAGTATGCACAAACATATATGTATCTATATGTACAAATGCACACATACACAGGCAGCCCACCTTTCCCTGAACACTACATGCACTATGAATACATAAAATGCAAATGCTGAATACCAATTCAGTATGATTCAGTAACATTCACCACAATTTTCTCTTTCTCATCTATTTGAACAAGGAACTACAGTACACCGTGTGCTATGTGCAAAGCCAAGTAGCCATGATTTTCAAACTTTTAAGGAAGAGTTTGGCATCACTACTAGAAGGCTCTTAAGAGAGAGAAGAAGTGAGAAAGTTCTTCCAAGTGAGGAAATGTAGCCTGGTGAATATGATTTGCAGTTCAGGAAAGGAATATGGGTGAGAAAAATACTCTCTTCAGAATGTACTCAGATTCGACAGCAGTGGACAGCAGCTAAAGGAATGGGAAGGGAACATTCCTGGAGGTTTTGTGTTGAATTAGCCCTGACACTGGAGGTGTAGGTCACCAACATGAGAGTTCATGTGAGCACTGGAAAGCAACATTAGCAGTAACACCAGGCTTACTATCAAGATTCCCTAGGAATCCACATAATTCAAGACCGGCAAGCTGATTTGAGTTTGAAAATTAGCTTTAGGACATGACTAATAAGGCAACAGCGTTTCTTAGAATAAGAAAATGCCTTTGGTCAGTTTAGACAGATCATCTGTCTATTTAATGCTTTATTAAAAACTTTATCCTCTTCAAGTCCTTACTGCCAATTAGTGCCAATTAACATGAATTTAATCAGTCTGCTTCTGCTCTCAGTACAATAGCGATGTAACTCTAGTAATTTCAGTGTGATTTATACCAGCGTAAATGAGATAAGAATGAGCCTTAACAGGTGCGCATTTAAGTGTATGTTCTTAAACTACGGTTTATGAAGTGCCCCAAAACAGGTAACAGAATTCCTCTGGGGCACATATGTGATCATAACATTGACTTCTACTTCTGGGTCCAAATCATTAGCTTGTCAGGCAGAACCTTTGAGACACTATTGAAGAGGGTAATACTACATAACAGCTTTAATTATGAGCAACCTAAATATAAGCTGTATTAGTAATTCTGAAAATAACTTAGTTTGGCCAAACTACCCAATCATGTCTCATAGAAAAAAGAAGTCACTGGGGAGAGTACAATAGTGGTGGCATGGCAGGAGTCACCTGACCATGGAAGATGAGGTGCTTACAAAGCAGATAACCCAGGAATCTAACATTTTGATATTGGTGTTTTAAAAGAAAAAACTCATTGGAAAATCTTGTGAAATATCAATCAGCGAGCTTTCAGTACAAATATATTTAATTCAGAAATTTTAGAAGTGTAAAAACAAAACTTTTCTGTTTGAAGCGCCTTTTTCAAAGAATCTCAGTTTAGCTAAAGTTCCTCCTTCTATTTCTCATGTAGCCCTCAATACATCAGTATTCCGGTGTTCAGTCCATAAAATGGATAAATACTCTTTCTCTCACAGGAAAGTATGTCCCTTTTTTGTGATAGTGTTCACTACAATGCATGTACCACAGAAATACCTATTTTGATTAAAATAATTCAACCTGTATCATGTACCAAGCTGAAATAGCCACGACTACCAAGAAAAAAATAGTGCAAGAAGAAAACAGTACAGTATGAACGTACAGAGTCCTACTTGGTAAGCTAATAGTCATGGATGGAAAAATATGATAACTGCAACAATGGTAATTCCGAAGTTAAAAATGCAAATATCATTTAGAAGCAAAACAGCAGGAAGATTAAAAAAAAAAAGTAATGATAGGAACCCCCCCCAACATCAAAAAGGTAGTAAAAGAAATGGAAGGAGAGTGGGAGATCATAACAAGTCACTAAAGCTAGCTACTTAGGAATATAAACACAAAATGAGATCAAAACTATGTAGTTCAGCAGATGATTGAGAGATTCAAATACGCTGCCAAGAAGCAGATTAAATTGTGGAAAACTATATACAAAAAAGACAGGAATTATAGAAACAATTGCAAATGATAATGAATCAGGAAGACAGAAAAATTATCCAAGGAAATGAAAGGAAAGGTCCAAAGTTACAATAAGCACATATAAGAAAACAAAATATGGAAATATGTACACACCTGAATGAAATACACTACAGAACTAAGATTTATCAAGAAAAATCTAGCCCAAAATATGCTTCATTAAATTATGTCAGTGTGCAACTCATATTATTCTGTTTTTATATAGGCATTTTGATATAACTTTTAATTACATATATACATATGTTCTCCATTAACTGGCTGGATGATGCTTAACTGAATGAAGTTGCTTTCTCTATGTCCTTTGCATCACTCATTTTAGAAGCTAGAAGTTATATTATGAGCAAGATGGTGTTAAAAAGGCTAGTAGCATGGTTAAAACAGTTGAATCTTCTCTCACAATACTGGATTCTGCTCCAGACCCTCCTGCTAAGTGTCTATGCAATGCTGGACCAGTCAATTACAACAGAACATTTTCATAGGCGTTCATAAATTGTGTAGTTGTTTTTCCAGAAACCTACTTTGAGGCACCTTGATGCAATCCGCAGAAGACAACTGCAACTGAAGCCAATGGGATCTGTGTTTTCAGCATACAAAGTGCAAAGGACTCTGAAAATACAAACTCTAGGTACCCAAAGTAATAGGCAGCTAATTAAATGGTCTATGTAATACTTTCGCAGTTACCTCAGAGGTGTTAAGTGCAGGTATAGTCATTAATGCCTTTGATGTATTTGTATATTATGAGAAGAGTTTTATACAAATGGCAAAAGAAAAATTAAGATTTTATATTTAATGTAAACTTTACATACAATATTACATATGTGAGACACTATGAGAAAAAGTGAACTTGACTTGAGCCTACCATGTACGCATGATCACGAAAAGACACAAGAACAACTTCAATGCTTCTGTTTTGTTATTGAAAATCATTTGATTTTTCACCTTTTACCCTTGTTAGTTTATTTCTGGAAGTATTAACTTCCTAATAAACTAAATCTGATTTAAATAGAGAGATTCTAGAAGGAAAAACCTTACTACGTTTTTTTTTTTTCTATTTCTCTGTTAATCATTAGAAGGTTCAAAACCTTTAGACTAAGAGAACAGACTATTGCTACATCAGTAAGCAGCAAGAACAGCAGCCGGGAACCCATAGTCAGCAAAGAGACGCATTTTCCTACCGAAATTTTAAAGTTATTTGTTACACAAATATATCAAAAAAAACATAGTAAGGGAACCCATAGTCAGCAAAGAGACACATTTATTCCACTTCAGGGACCAGCTTGTCCAAAGAGCTTTATCTATAACAATTAAAGCTGGAAAGTTTCAAAGACAAATGTCACTTATCTACAGGCAGTACTAACAGTGCTTTCTATGATCAGCAAATTTTACTAAGCAGCTCAACTCCCACTTAAAAGCATAAATGAAGTACCCCAATGCCCAGAATTACCTGGTATTCATCAACTCCCCTTGGCTGCCCTGCACAAATGTTTTGAGAGCAAGCATCTCTGGGTGATGAAATTCTATTCTTGGACATGTAAATCTATGGAGAAAGTAAATTCATTTAAATTTGCACAGCTGTAACAGAGTAAAGAGAAATAAGATTACAGCCTTTCAAAGAAAGAATGAAATTAAATACAGTCTGAGACAGGCATCTGAGGAGCACATCAAAGAAAGGGGCTGTTTAGCAACATTAACGGGGGAAGTATTAGATGGTTAAAAAAAAGGCTAGACTGTCTAAAGAATTGGCTAAGTTACAAAGATGGTGCAGACATTCCAGTAAATGTTCAGACACTAGCTTTGCATAGTTAGGTGTTGCTAAGTGATTTTCTTTTTGTTCCATTGTGAATTAAAATGGATAAAATATTTAAAGTGCTCACTGATTTACTAATAGTTTAACATTACTCATGCTGTCCTACATGTAATACACTAAACAGTCTCCTTCTGGGTCAGCAACAGACAAAAAAAGAAAAAATTAAAGTCTATGAAAAAAAAGAGAAAGACCCCTTTGTTAACCAGGGGCATTAACAGAAAGAAGAAAACATCTGAGAGCCACTGAGACACTCTTCACCTCACTATATCATACCTGCCTGGTATTTGCTCTGTTTAACAAGGAACGCTCTGCTGGAGATGGACAGGGCTTTTGTGGAACCATGCTAAGGCTCTCAAGGATGAACTCCTGAAGATCTCTGAAGATCCTCTTGCTTGGTTGCCACAATAGCCTAAGTCAGCTCCCATATTTTTTAAAAATCTAGTATTTCTGAAATCTGAAGTTTCCCAGTTGTCATCTCTGCCGTGTGTTGCTGCAGTCTACCCCTTTTCCAGAGACAAGTACTCTTTAATAGTACTGGACTTGTTTTTAAGGATGTTCACTTTGTTTTGGATTCTAATATCTGAAGAGATCATAAAAATAAATACTTCAAGTCCTGCTGCTTTATTACTTGTCTCTCACATTCAGAACAGGAAAACAATTAGTTTTACATCACAGGGCAGGAGATCAGGAAGAGAAAGAAAATAGAGAACCCCAACCAGGGAGAATATAGATGATCGGTATAAATATAGGTATAAGGATAAAAGGAACTGGACAAAGAAAGGCAAAGAAAAAGAAAAGCTCAGGCAGAAGGAGCAGGAAGAGGTGGATTCAGGAAAGTGAAGAAGATGTACTTGTGCTGGCTGTATATATTTGTACCACCTTCTGGTAAATGTCCCAGAGATAAAAGAATAACTACTGTAATGGTTATCAGAAGGGAGCTCTCCTTTTCCTTAAGCAATGAAGTCTAACTGAAGAATCAAAATAAAGCTAAGTAAAAAGACTGACATTTATTCATATTTAAACTTGTATTTATTTCAGTGAATTTTAGGCTTAAAACAGTGAGGGGAAAGACTAAAGAAGGAGTATACAGAATGAAGTGCCTCAGAGAAGAAAAATTGTAATTAGATATGTAATTAAAACTCAGTAAATAATGGACATTTTGCTTCAATGACTAAGGTAAAGATTCTGAAAATAGTTTTAATCAAATTAAATCATAAAAAAATTTTGAGATTTTTTTCTGAAATACACAAAACCAGATTTTGTTGTGGTCTAACCTGAAACAATTAATTCAACAAAAAATAAATATTTGGTTTAATTTCATTTATATATTTTTAAATAGGTCATTCTTAGGAGAAAACATAGAAGGACAATGCAGGCAGTATAATTCTGAACATGTCAAAATTAAATATTTTAGTTTTTTAGACCATCCTTTCATTCCTTCTCTCCATTTTTCTTTACTAAACCTACAGCCTTTACTAAACTTTAAGTCGATTAAAATATTGTGATCCTATCAAACCTTATTTTTGATCAATTCATTAGTCAGTTAAAATTAGTCACCTGTTTGCAATGTAGCAAGGCAAACATTTAACCCATTAACCTCCAGTCTAAAATACATGCATAAAAATGTTAAATACTAAACTATCGAAGATCGGTATTCTTTCCCTTTTCTGCTAAGCCCTGCCATCAGGCATTTTTCCGTAAACTGTGTCATTCACCACAGAAGCCCAGTTCATGCTTCAAATGCTTCCTATGAAGTTACTGGAATGATGAGGGAGAATAGAAATACCTGGTAACCTCTGTTTTAGTCTTAAAATGAGCTTCAGAGTAAAATTTCCAAGTGGAAACTTGGTCTTGGCAGCTGCATAACTTAGTAAGGTTCCAGAATGTAAAGCAATCGGAATATTTTTTGGAATACAGTTGCTAGCATTATTGACAAGCTTGCTAGCAGCTTTGTCTGTGTGTTTTCTGTACTCATCGCCAAAATGGATGTGTAGCAGAGTCATGAATGTAATCAATTTCTTACAGTTAACAATTAATCTTGAATGAATCAGAACAACACAGGCCATTAAATTCCTAATTATACATATATTTAAATACATCTAGATGTAGCCCATATTTTCACTGTATTTAAGTGGAGGAAGACAGAGTGCTGAACGACACTGAGGCTGCACACTAGCCCTGCTCACAGGCTAGTGCGGTTGGTTTAGAAAGCCTGAAATGTTTCTTCTTTTATAGTCTCTGATTCTCATGTAGCCCTTGCTATTAAATATGCAGCTCTGCCAAGCCTGTGACACTTAACTCGGGCAGATGCATTATAAAAATCACAGGGTGAAATCAGGACTTCTTGGCTACCTGAATACAACAAATTTGAGACTTGGCTATTTTAACTAATGTACACATTGCTCTGCTTAACAGAGTGTTACTGAACTGGATTAACACCGTCACTGCATGCCAGAGAACATCACAGCTTACTACCAAAGCAGAAAAAATTATGTTTCTAATGGAAAAAATACCTTGAGTTCTGCCATTTCATGAGTGTCTCTTAGATCGCAGCTATATTCAAAAAAAAAAATTCCAAGTGTACTCTGTTCTCTGCACCAGGCTTATGAAAGTATTTATTTTGCTTTTTTGTATTTACATATACCCTATTTTCCTTGTTTCTGTGATAAAACTTTTATAGCCAATAAATTATAAATCACATTTATGTATAATTTATTTTTAAATACATATTTCACATTTTAGCTTTTTAAACAGGGAACTACTTTACCTTTGTTACTTTAAAGTCTCAATAGTTTGAGAAATTCATGAATAAAGCATGCTTCAAGCTGCATTTACATTCTTATAGAGTCTGCTGTAACAGTATACTTTTTGCTTTCTTCATGAACACTTTTAGGTTAACATGATTGTCTTAAGAATAAACCTTACAGAAGTCTCTAGTACTTCATGAACATATTTTTTCATTATTTCCCAACACCTGGGACACCTCCCTAACATACTTGCACTTTATTTGTCCATCAACAATTATGATGCTTTCTAGATGCACATACACACTTATGCACATACACACTTACGCTGGTATCTGTCACATATTACTTCCTGCACTGATTTTTGTATTGCAGCCAGGTAGGATTTAGCTATTTTGAATCGTAAGTCTTAATTCTACTATGGAATAAGTAGAGTTGTTCTGGAGATGGATTTAGATGAGCAAGCAGGTTAACTTCATTCGTACAGTTAAAAGGCCACATTGTGTTGTCAGTCACTAGAAAATGAAATACACTCCTTTATTTCAGAATTACCTGGATTTACCTAGATACTTTTTAGATTAGAATTTGATTATATTACCTTACATCTCCCAAATATGTCTCAGAGAAAATGCAGGCGATTTACTGGAATCAGTCTGCCTTGGGACAAACACCACATAGCCTTTCTTCAACAAAAACAAAGCCCTACAGGCACTGCTTTGATTCAAATTCCTTTCAGCTTCCCTAAAAGCATAATGTGGTCCAGTTTACCCTGGAAATTAGCTATGGCTTTTTCCCTGGACTGAAGTTTTTCCTCCAGGAAATTTAACCTTATAAATCATTTTCTCCCTCCCCTTTTTTAAATTTGAAAGCTTACACAGAATAGAATATATATTTTGCAGATAGTAATATTTTTAAGGAAAATTCTACCATTGATGTAGAGAAACAAAGGTAAGACAATAATTTACTATTAACTATAAAACAATCTAACCTTTGTACTGATATTTTTGCCAGTATTTTAAAAAGAGTGAAGTATCCTCTTCTAACTAATTACATCTGAACAATAAATGAGAAGTTGTTTTGAGAGAAAAGAGAGCATAAAGAATGAATGGAACATACTGCAAACTATACAACAAATTCTGGAGAAAGTGCCAAATTTTTTGTATTTATCTCAAATAATCAGGAATCCCCACAGATGTAATGTTGCATTCATTTTTGCAAAATGAAAAAAAGAAAAAAAAACACTTTTAAATCTTTTTTCCTACAGAAAAGCTCACATATGTTCATTTAATCATTGTTAAAATAATCCATGTTTTCTCATATTTGTTAGCTGAAGCATCAAACGACTAACACAATCCATTTTGATGAGGCACTGCACAATGTGTGAGCTGGCAAACGTGAAAACATTCCCAGAACTAACATTACAATTTGCATTCTCAGGGGCAAGTGTTTTGTGGCTAATTAGTATTGTGTGTACTTAAACAACAACAGCAAAAACCCAACCCCAAACTCACACCAAACTCCTTATAGCCCATGCAAGCCCTATTTACATCTTTGAAATATCTTCATTTCAGCCAAGATTATTTGGCATACATTTGCAGACTGTATGCACACGAAGGATTCAAAACAAGCTCTGATAAAAATCCCACAGCTAAGTACCTGAGCTCGTTTGTTGCAAGCACTCTGAAAAAGGGGCAGTGACTAAGAGCAAAGCTATGCTGGTGTGTCACTGCATGCAGGAGAATATACTTGAGCACTTCTGAGATTCACAGCTGGACAGCAGAGATCTTGGTACTAGGCTCTACCAGCTCTGGCTCAGAAATCAGCCACTTTCTTCACATTCTGGCACTGCACTACCTTTGGAGATTACCACAGTATATATTTTTTCATCCTTCTCCTCACTTTTATGGTAAGGGTATTTCTAGTGGGAATAGAGCTCTCCAAAAGATCATCTGTAGCCTCCAATTCTTTCCTCTTGACTGACTTGCCCCTGCTGTCATAAATAAGACTTGTCCTTCCCCTCTTGTCCCCACCTCTCTTTTCCCCCTCTTACTTTCCTCCACAAGTAGTGAAAAGAAAGCAGAAAACTTCAGTGAGAATACAAGCTTTGAAAAGGAGAAGTAAGTAGGAGTAGGATTTGCCCATTATTAAATTATCCAGAGAATCCAAATATTCCTAAACTTAAAAGGTCATCACAGCTGTAGAGTCAAAAAAATGCAGTTTGCACATCAAGCCATGAAAGCAGCTGTAGAGGTTTCCTTTTCAGTCTCGTTACCTGGAAGAGAAAATGATTCCCTTTATTTTGCAGAACAGACAGAAGGCAAACAGCACATGCCATTGCTGACTGAACTGCAAAATCAAAATTGACAAATCCTGGAGGAGGAAGCTACTATTATAAAGCCAGGCACGACTGCTAATGCTGCCTTGACTTCCTCAGCTCGTACCTGCTGCTACTGCTCAACAGCCCCCGAGGCCCAAGTGACATTACTCTGGATTCTAAGGCAAGCCAAGAAAGGGAATGATAATTTTGTCATAAAGAACAGGAAAAAAAAGAGGCTGACACAGAAGACTAGCCACCATTGTAGGTTTGTACTGTGATAAAGGAGCAGAGGAAGGGGACTGTATTAAAGCTCAGCACACTTCATGAAAATAGCGACAATACTATTCATGACAGTTAAACTGAAGACAGATGAGACAGAAAATTAATGCCAGGGCTGAATAACTAGAAACTAGGTCTAGCAGCGGTCCCTGACATTCCTTCCTGTTTTAGCTTGTCAAAATAATAATTATTATTCAAAGAAGTCGTCTGACTGTCTCTTTAGAAATAAAATAAAAAATGCCAACCTATATCCTTTTCCAGCCCCCCTTTAAAACACTCTGTCAATGCCACTGGACAACATTAATTCTAAAATGCAGTTTGTGGACTTTTTCTTTTGTTATACACGTATGTGTATGTACATACAAACACATACATAAATAAATATGTATGTGGATATGTGGGGGGGGCATATACACATATGGCTAAAGAATCTGTTAGTTGCAGAGCTCTCATTTCAGAATAGCAGAACTGCCTTAAGAACTTTGGACATTTGAAGAAAAATAACACTATTTTAAAAAGAAGAAAATGTTATGTCCTAATTTATACCTATTCATTTATCCTCCATTGTCACAGAGGGAGTTGATTTGGGGAAGAGCAAACATTTCTCTAAAGTTTAAGAGTACTATTTATACAAGGATCTAAATTTCTTCTTCTGCAGCAGCGTTGGCTTTAATTAAAAATCCAAGCTGGCCTTCTAACTGTAACTTGTAATATATCACTGTGAAAGAGAAGCATGACAAGCACAGCACGTTAAGATTGGCACGTTTAGACCTCCTCTCACTCTCATGGGTTTGAGGAACAGACTTGGAGCATTAATATTCTATCTGCGAATGTGGAAAGCTCACTTTCTGCTGAGTTCACACAATGAACACAGTAACTTTAAAGCCAAGTCCAAACCCGAAGAATTTTACATAGTTCCAACAAGTCATTGTAGCTGTGTCAATTGTCACCATTAGAGGAGGTACTCCTCAGTTCACAGCAGCTCATTCTGAGCTGCTTTTCAAGATCCATATATCTGCAACTTGAAGTTTTACAAAATATAATATTCAGCAATCCCTACAAATACAACAGTTGGAACAGAAATGTTAAAGTCATTATAGAATCAAACTAGGAGAGGAAAACTATTAAATTAGAAGTTATTCACCATTTCAGAGAAACAGTTGAGCCTAGGAATAAATTTAAGCACCTATTTCAGTCCCATTGCCCTCTCTTTATAAACATCAGGTTGTATGTCTCATATGCCAAGACATAAGGGAGACATATTTATTGAATCATGTGAGAGAGACATGACAGAGAGGACACTTAAGTCTCAAATCATAGGATAGCAGCAGAATGCACCTTTTAGCAAGCTGTGTCTTTGCAGCACAAAGCACAATCTCAAGGTACTTTTCAGTGCTTTGGACTCCTCCCTTGCTGCCGAATCTCACCTAGCCAGTTGCTGCGGACACGGATTTCATCTTCCAAATTAAAGAGAACTTAGTAACCACAGAATAATCCTGTTGACTGTTTCTCTCCCTTTCCAATAATTCTCAGGAAGTGACATCAAGGTAGCAAATTGTTAAAGGAGTGGCTCATATGCCACTCTATCATATATGATTTAACTGAGGTACTTTTATATTCTTCTTTTCCAAGACTTGAAATAAAAGGATTGTTTTAGTATTAGAATGCTGCTTTCAGATTGCTTTTATTTTGAAATTCTTACTCAGTGAAATCTTTTCCTGTGTAAAACTCAACACTAACTATAGTTGATTAAATTAAGAATCGATGAACAACATGTTAAAAAATAATAGTGGAAATGTTATAAGGACCTCATTTTTACTCAGAGTTTTCCTGGCTTGCAAAAGCTGGAGAGTGACTGGTGGAAGGATCTGTGAACATGAACAAGGGGCCACGAGTGAATGCAAGAAGTTTATTCTCAATCCTTAGCTGGCCACCATTTTATAAATACCCATAAGTACTGTGATCTTTATTTAGTAACGGGATATGGACTTTGGGACTTTACTTTGGGACTTTTTTTTTTTTTTTGGTTCTTCGCGTTTGGATTGAAACTTTTTAGCGGCATAAGTTTTGGTGTTTTAGTCTTCCTAAATTTTTGTTTTTTTCAGTGTACTTTGAAATGGAAAGCCAGAGGTTTAAGTTCTCTCTTTTCTGGATGCGGGTAGTTTTCAGAGGAAACCGGCTGCCTTTCGACTAGCAGCAGGTCTCAGTACTACTACTGTTAAATTAAAGTTTGATGAGTTATAGAAATTGAAAGTATTAATGGAACAGCAGTTGGGGTCTTGGAAGGTTACACACACAGGTGCAGGGATGAAGGAGCAGAAGACATATTGAAGTCCTTCCTTTCCTTGACTGAGAGTCAATTTTTGAGCAGGAAGAAAGGAAAAGCGAGGACATCTTAATATTGTATTTGTTATGGCAGGAAAATATGATTTTATGTATAAATTTATGCCTTCATTCTGTGATCATGTAAGTAGAGTTGTAGCTGTTATTCCTATTACCACCTACCTAGAGGTCACTATAGAAAATACTACCGCATGAGTACTGTTTAGCATGGTTTTCTGTTTGTGACACTCTTACATAAATGATGGTTTTTTTTTTTTTTTTTTACATTTGATATTCACTGTGGCTGTAGTAATGCCTTACTATATTAAAAAATAAGCCCAAACTCTCAGAGGCTCCAGATGATTGTAATTAAACAATTTAATTTCCTCCAGAATTCCCCAAGACTATCTTTGATGACCACTAATACCCAACTGCCATTTTCATTTACTGTAAACAAGTTCAATATTTTTCTGCCAAGTAAAAGTAGTTGTTCCCACTGGGAAAAATATTGCTCGACTATACTCAAAGGAAGACTACTAAATAAGAGCCATCTTTCCAGCAGCCATATATACAGAAACATACTAGCCCTTATAAAAGAAAGCATTAACATCTATAGATAAACTCTAAAGGCAGAAACCAATGCGTGCATAGGGGAGACGGTGAGGAGGGAGAGGCTTTCATGGAGCACCTGCACGAAGTAGTGGCTCAGCTCGGCCCTCAGTCGCCTTTCAGCCCTGGCCACGGCCCCAGATCCCGCTGAGGCATCCCTGTCGCATCCTGGGGGCTGCCTCCCTGCTAGGCAGCTGTGCCCTGTGCTGGCTGGGCTGGGCCATTCCCAGTCATCATCCCTGGCCTGGCTTGCCTTGCTGGGGGCTGCAGGACAGGGCTGGTCGAGGAGGGGGCACCGCACAGCCCTGCCGCCCCTCCGCATCCCCAGGGCAGGCAGGTGTGGAGGGCAGCGCTAGCATCAGGAGCAGGGACCTTCGTATGTGGGTCCAGGTGGGAACGAAAGCCAAGACCTAAAACCCAGAGACCACGATTTGCTGTTGTCTGCTCTGACCACCTCGCAACACAGTAAGGCTAACTACACCGAGCTTTGGAAGGAAGCTCGGCCGTGCCAAGGTAGATGCATGAACAGTCAATACTATTCAACACAGCAGCGAGGTCTGCTACAGAAAAGTATGGATGCGATCGTCTCTATTGTCTAAGGACTTAAGGAAGTAATTCAGCAGAGCAACGTGTTTTGTCTCCGCATTATGCTCCAGCTTGAAGCCAACGTAGAGGGCTCTAACGTATGGATGGAGAGGGCTCGAATGTACTGGTGAATGACGGCTGGTCCCGGTGACTGCTTCAATAGTTTCTCACTGTAAAATACAATAGGTAAACTAGGGCAGCAGAGAGGGAGAAAAATAAAAAAAAAAAAGAGTGACTTGCCTTCCCCAGGAAGGAACTGAGGACAAAGTAAGAGTTAGACTCTAGTTTATATTTTACATCTGCAGTTTTACTTTGTTTATCTTGAATAAACTCTTTCTTGCCTGACTCGAGTGCTCAGAAAAGTGCAGTTAGGCAATCCAGAAAACTGAAATCCTTTATGCACACACCCCATGATATGAAACAGTTCTGAGTGGGTGAACGGCTGCAGTACTAGCCCACTGAGGAGAACATTAAAAACCTGAAATCAAAGGGAATCTTTCATGGGTTTTGTATGTCTTCCATTACTTCTGCTTAGCTGTTAGTGCTTTAAAAAGATAAGAGCAAGTTTAATATAATTTTTACAGCATATGGCTGCCAGTATAGCAGTTATTTTTATATTTACCCTAATGTCTGTGCCAGCTTCATTTCAGTGCTGACACACACTACAATACCCATGCTCTGTCATTACTGGGCCCCTCTGGAACGGTGAGGCTGTCAATCATGTCTAATTCTGAGCCTCAACAGGGACTGTGCTTTGGATAAATATGCATCAGGGAGTGGAGTGATGCCAAGAAAATTCATTTTCCCTGTGACATAAACCAGATTTAAAAACAGTTTGGTATGTAATCTTTAGAGAATCAGTTCCTTTCTGGTAAAACTATGATGCTATATAACAAATTGTATTCATTTGTGCTTCAAGGCAGCTTGAAGGTCTATGTTTCAGTCATATAACATTTTTGAACCCTGCTGTATGTGGGTTAAGCCTTTTTTCTGTAGTAGAAATTAATTAAAATTAATTTAAACCAACATATCTTGGAGGTTTTCTGGATACTGTAGCTAGTCCTGTTTGGAAACGACTAGCAATCTGCTTATCTGTAGTTAGCTAATCAGCAGCTTGCAAAGTACAGATGCCCTTCTCAAGCTGTCTTTTTTCTTCTTCTTTTCTGCCTAATATATACATTTTTAATGATAATTCATTTTTTTCTGTAGAGTACCGCTATGTATTGCTCTAAGTGAACAACTCAATTCACCTAGGCTCTGTCTTAGAGTAGGCCATCTGTGAAAATGCTAATAAATTGTGCACAAAATTGATTTAATCTATACTGGAGACATGATTTCTCCTGCAGAACATCCTCTGTGCAGTTCACTTGCATTTTTTATTTCATTTGGTATTTTGTGGCCTGCTCTGCTGTATATTTACTGCAATGATTATTTTCTAATCGGAGAAAAACAATTTTCTGACACTTTCTGCTCACTTTTATTTTAGCCAAGACAACCCAAATATGTGAACTGAGGTGTATTTTATGATTCTTTCCATTTCAACCACGCTAAACTCTGAAGTCTTTTACTTAAATATTTGCTCCATCCATAGAAAACACCTTTCACTAGGGCTCTCTGTTGTTCTCATGTAAAAATCATAGTCAATCGAAAGATGCCTACCAACTTCAGCGGGCAACAGATCTGAATTTCTCTGCTTTTGTATGCATAGCATGGAAGGGAATATACAACTAAGTCCTAAGATGAATAATAGGAGATACAGAGGAGAACACTGCATTTCCAGTATTCATATGTTCCAGTACCATGGACCGATGAAATATAAACCTCCTGCCATACATACATCTATCTGGTCCCTCCTTTGTTGACAATGGTTCTTGCGGTCTACCACTACTCCCAATGTCAATTATAAAGGAAACATAATACAAAGTGTGTTATATCTGTCTTTGCAAATAGAGTCACTGACACTCGATTAGTTTCACAAAGTGATTGTTAATTAGAAAATTATATTAAATTTTTTCTAAGAATGTGACATGCTGCTAATCCTGCTACGTAAAACACAACAAATTTGGATGACTTCTGCTACAAAGGACAGGAATCCACTGACAAAGGTATAAAATGATCCAATGGATAGAAGCAGAAATTGGAAGAAAGACCAAATCAGAAGGAGAATGAAAATGTCTGACAGTGAAGGTGACAAATACAGTTAGAGATTTCCAAGGAACTGCTATCACCTTAACATTTATAAATTAAGACTGAATGCCGTTATAATAACATATTATTATCAACTGATTTCAATCTCTAGGGCAGAAAAATTCCAAACAAACATTAAAAAAGCCTTATACTTGACTTGATACCATAACAGATAACATCCTAATAAAGGAACAATAACTTCCACTATAGGAAATGTTGAATGAAATTCCAAAGCCTTTGTTACACAGGAAGCCAGACTAACTGATTACAACTGTAGACCATTCTTGCAAATGCTTATCTTTTTAAGAATTTGAGTAAGCATGGGAATTCGAGTGTTGTTTGTTCCTGCTTATATTGTTCTATATATCCTCAGAGTCAGTGAGAGCAATGGAAATCTTCTTCATTCAGAGCCACAGTGCTAATTAATCTAACATTAGCCTTGTATAACATGAACCTTCAATGCAACACAGCTGTTCCAGCTAGCTCACGGCAGATCCTCTTCTAAGGCATCTCAGTTCCTCAAAGCTCTTAGGCAGGCAACTTAGATGCTTTTGAGAAAAGCTGAACCATTTATTAAGGCATATAGGAAACCTGGTACAATTGCTACCCTGCCTACTTTATATATGAAGGCAAACAGATAGTTAGGTTTAATTCAATCCCCAGTTCAATTGCATACAATGTACTCAAGCTAAGTTTTGGCTGAATCACCAAGAGATAAAATAATAGTAACTGTTTGGATGCTTTTTTGCTCACAAGTCTGACTCACAACAACTTTGAGATTTAGTAAAACTAGATACATTAAGAAAAAGAATTGTATTCTAAAATGAAACCTTACTTTGTGAATTCTGGTTTAATTTATGTAAAAACTTCTGTACATTTGCTATTTTATTAAGAATGGTTTGCTGGAATAAATCAGATTAATGACTCCTAATATTTGTTTTGCCACATTAGACCTCTGTGGTGAAATGATAAATTTGAGACTTGAAAATGGCCTTTTTACTTGTATTTATATTGCTGGGACTGACAGATACTTTTTCCTAGTTGATAAAGCTTGGGCATGACATTTTTATGACATCCTCCAAATTTAATATGTTTTCCTCCTTATTGAGATGTGGCTTCTCCACCAATAAATCAAAAATTGGTCCAATCCTTTTTGGGGATCCTTTCACCCATGTATCCTTCTCTTTTTTCCACAGGTTTTAAGAAGTCATTCACTGATCTTTCAAGGTCAGTATTGTTTCTATAACGCAATCTTGTCCATGGTCTGGCTAAATTAAAGTAGCTTTGACTTTATCTGCTTCTGAAAGTTTTGGTTTAGCCATAATAAGTAGATGAGAAAAGTATACTTTTTCAAATATTGATTTCTTGTTTTTTTTTACAGTAAATTTAATAATAAAAAAACAATAACAAAAGGAGAAGGGATATAATGCACATAATCAGCATTTTTGCCAGTTCGTGCTCCATAAGAGCTATCCATATTCCAGTATTTATATCTTTCTATCACTTCATCAGGCTTCCTGGAAGTGCTTTTAATAGAATTTAATTTTTCTTCAGTCAGGCAAAAATTATGGTCTTGGGAAGCCTAGCAGTAATCACTCAGGCCAATCATAATTTGACTGTCTTTCCTGTATGGTGATCTAAAGTTGCTTTTTAACATTCTGAAGACTACCAGTATGGTCTGTCTCTCTGTCTTTTTTTTCTTTAAAGGATGTTTTTCTTATACAAGCATACTAAACTTTCAGAAACTACCTATTCTTCCAATGAGTTTTCCTTTTAAAACTGCAGCATACAGGAAGAACGGTAATTTCTCTTCATGTTAACCAAAGGAGTTAAAGGATTCTTTTTATTCATATCACCCTTATACACTTTCGCTTTTTGTTTTCCCTCTACTTCAATTTTTTTAATCCTTAAATACTAACTTCATCATTTTCTCCTATTTGCTACATTGATTTTTTGTAGTATACCTTCTCTGTATTCTCTTACAAACACATACATCTACAATACACATTACAAAGCATATCTCCCATGATCATATACATATGCATGCCCATATGCAAATTTCAGAGATATTCTATATAAAGCCATACCTCCAGGAAAATTTAAAATACATTCTCCCTAATATTTTCCAGTCTTAGACTACAAAGATTGTCCAGCATAAATTTAACCCTGGGTTTCCTGAAAAGGATCAAATTTGTGTGTCATTGCTTAGGTGTTCTTCCATTACGAAAGACTAATTCTGGGCAAGCATTCAGCAAGGCACCATTCTCAAAGAGTTATTCTCATTATCTTAGCTATGAAGCTATAATCCAAAGAAGCCAATAATGCTTCTCTGTGGGTTTATCAGAGTTGCTTGCAGTCCTCTTTTACTCTGCAATTCCCCTTTTCCCCTTCCCCTAAAGAAACAACAATAGGCATCTCAAAATTGAGCCTTCAGTTATGTCTTTGCATGGGAGCAGTATGGTTCCCTAAAGTGACCAAGTGTAATATTTGATGAACTTGCACAGTTTCTTAGTTTTCTGTTGATTCAACGTGTATAAGTATCTGGAGGAGGAGTGTCGAAAGGATGAGGCCAGTTTCTTCTCCGTGGTGCCCAGTGACAGGACAAGAGGCAACGGGCAGAAACTGAAGCACAGGAAGTTCCACCTAAACCTGAAAAAACTTCTTCACTGTGAGGGTGACAGAGCATTGGAACAGGTTGCCCAGAGAGGTTGTGGAGTCTCCTTCGCTGGAGATATTCAAAACCCGCCTGGACGTGATCCTGGGAAATATGCTCTAGAGGACCCTGCTTGAGCAGGGAGGTTGGACTAGATGATCTCCAGAGGTCCCATCCAACCTAAACGATTCTGTGATTCTGTGATTCTTTCCTATGATTAAATCACATCTTTTGTAATAAATTGCAATAGGAATAAAAAGTGTAAATAAGGTAAAGGTTAGGTGAATGGTTTCAGAGTCTAATCAGACATGGCTGTATTTGCACAATTTAGCAGCAAGAAATGAGTAGTATTTCACAACAGGGAGATCTGCCAAACTGTGCAGGTTTATCTCACAGAGTACTACCTATTTTCTACATTCCCTCATGAAAAGGATTAAGTAATTAGACTGCACAAACTCCTGGACCACTGATTCACAGCCCATCTCTAAGGACCAGTGTACTACTTTAAAATACTGATGATCACTACAGACCAGCCTACTCTTTTTGATGCCTTATCTAGTAGATCTTTGCTGTGCTGGGTTTTATTTTGCTTTTTTTTTTTTAATTTAGTATGTATGTATATGTGTGTTTGTGTACTGAACAGAAGACTGTTGAACCTTTAGTTTAATCACTAATTCTCCTGTTCTCTACTATCCATTTCTGGTTCAGTAGTTAGGATATAAATATGGTTATTTCTTGATCTAGGTTCAAATAAAAATATCGGTTTGAACTAGTACTCCAGTTTAGATTTGGTTCTAGTTCAATTCCTGGATTCCCGAAATCACAGTTCACTTTAAATGTGTTTGTTGACATGGTTGGGTTCAATGCTTTCAATGTGAGGCAGAAAGCTTCACTAAGCTTTCACAAAGCTGCTAGCAAAGCTGAGTTGGAAAATTCTACTTGCTTACTTGTTTTGGCATAGTTGAACTGAACACAGGTGAAACTTGGAACATCAGGACAAATCCCTGAAGCTTGCACTAGCAGCAAAAAAGCCTGAGGAAGAAGGAGAAAGTGAGGAGATAAAGCAACCGGTAGAGCAAGGGAGTGCTGAAGGCATGCATTAAATATTAGCTGATATATATTTGCAAATAATTCTCATGAGTTCACCCATGTGGCAAATTCTGACGTACTGCCTTTAAAGTTCCCCATGAATGCATTTTTTAATCTAAAGTAGAATCCCACACCAAGAAAAGCTCTTTTATTTTGAGTGTGAGAAAGTTTCTCTTTGTTCTAAAATAAAAACTCTAACTAAAAACTCTTAGCTTTTCCCTATTCTCTCCACCTCCCAACCTCAAAAAAGATTAATTTCTAAAAGGTACTTCAGCAGTTGCTAGTAAGCTCTCTCTTGGCTGTGTTTCAACAATATGATAGTATTCAAATGCTGCAATAGTTCTATATTGTATTGGAATGGCTGAATATGCTACTTAGCATGCATGAGGGGGTGTGTTGTCTTCTGCTGACATATCTGAAAGAATCTTTAAGTATATGCCTATTTTGCTAATTTACCTCCAGACTACCTTTTTTTCTGTACACAGTGAGGCAGACTTCAAGCAATGAAGGTGAGAATTTAGCTTCAGGTCATGGGAGGCATGGGCACCTATCAGACCCACTGCCATTACAACAGATATTCCTAGGGCTCTTCATATTTGATGCTCTTAGTCGGTATTGAAATGTCCACTCTTTGTCAATTTCCCAATTATGGAGGCTTTTCTCCCTTCACCTGAAATTTTTTTAACCTATCTCTACATTTATTTTTCAACCTTTTCATCCATCACTGTGTTGCCCCCTCTATTCTCCCTAATTTCCATGCCTATATACTTTGTAGGCATTTCAATACTTCTTATTTTTCCTTTTCCATTCTTTCTATTTCAGTGCCAGTGCTTCTCCCCACTTCCCACCCACTTGCAATTTTTCTGGCTTTTGTTTTCTTTTTGTCACCCACATCTCCAGTACCCTGACCCATTTTTTCTGCTCCATTACCACACTAAGCTGCAAAGTAAAAACTACTAGCTTGCCCATCAAACTAGTGAACACACTGGGTAATACAGCTGAGAGAATGTAGGTGAGATTTCAGTAGCTCCCTTGCAAGTGGAAACAAACAAGTAAGGGTACGGGCACTTCAGGAATGGTGAAAAGATCTAGGATAACTTAGGAAAAAATAACTTACCACCTCTGAACCTGGCCTTCAACAGTTTCCCTATCAGCAGTTACAGGCAAACATAGTTTAAGATGTTTTCAAAGCCTACCAAATAAAGGAGATAGATATAATCGTTTTGCAAGTTGGGATGATTTCAGTTCTAGGGTGCTGAAAAAAACTGTATTTCTCTATCTCCCCTTCCTTCCTCATAAAAGAGTCTGTTTCAAACATTCCCCAGCTCAGTAACATCTTCCTAGGAGGGCATCTCTAATAAGAAATATTGAAAGCTTTTCCCTGAATTTTATATTGAGCAGGTGGGCTGTAGGATGGATTTTGCTTTGTAGTTGTATTTTGGATTGTTTCTAAAAGCTGTTTGTTATCATGCCATCTGATGGACAATTTTTCAATGTGGCATTATGAGTAGAGCATCTGCTCTCACCACAATGCTTCTTGTAACATGAATAGGCCTAGGAGAAATTCATCACTGCAATGTATTATTCATGCTGATAAAAAGGTTTGCAAAATATTTCAAATGATAAAATGATGATAACGTCTGCTCAAGGGCCCTTTTACATATTTGTACCCCTGTTTATTGTTGTGTTTTCTGACATACCCTTGCTCCTAAAGAAATAAGCACATGCATAAGTTACTAGGCCTCAAATTAAAACAAGATATCACTGTATCGTCATATTCTGATGAAGATTCTTCAGGACTAGTTCTCTTTAATTTGGTGTAGCAGGTAGACTTAAGCATGGTAAGCTAACCTGTTTAAAATAGAGATAGTTGTAAATTTCCAGTTACTGCTGGAAACTGTACAGCAGATGATGATCTTTGATACAGAACTATACAAATAAGATGCAAATAGTGTAGTTCTCACTCCTAATGAGCTCAATATTCATTCCCCCCACCCCCCCACCCCCCACCCCCCCAAAAAAAAAAGAAAATTTCTACTAGGGCAGGCAGGAATAATTCCATCCTTGATCTTCCATAGCTGAAGATCACACTAATATCTAGTCAAACTATTGCACATTCCAAAAACATTATGCAATTAACCTCATAACTGTTAATTTCTAGTCCAAGCTTTTCTTCTCTTCTATCAAAAAATAAGGTAGATACATGGCAATAGTTTTTAAGCATTCAAACACAGACCTTATAATTACCTATACAAGCTCATAAAGTTATTAACATGTCTTTTACTAGGTAACAAGCAAAGCATTACAAGAACTACGTATCACTACATACGGAACAATTTTTGCAGTTCTTTACCAACGAGCCTTTTATTTGGTATCCTTAATTTGACAGTGCTTTTACAATCAGCCTTGAACTAATTTTAGATACTAAATTCTTCACTGACCTCCTGTGAGCAACTTTCTGTACTCAGACAGAGCTTATTCAGCCTTCTGAAGGCTATTCTGAAGCTGCTTTCAAAACCAGATCCACTGTCCTTAAGAGACTGCATTTTCAAATGCAACCTCAGGCACAGCTGGAGAGTGCTTTCCAGAGCATGAGGTGTCCTACACACCCAAGTGGACCTCTACGCCACAAGGCAGCTTAATATGCCACGAAGGCACTCCAACACGAACCACATGCATGCTGCCTGCGGGCTGTCCACAAGCTATCCGTGCAGAAGGCAGGTGGGTGTTTCAGGTAGTGTGCAATATTCACATCTACTCTTTCACGGTGAAATCACTACTGGGATTCTGCACAGGTACAGGGTCTGCCAGAACCATAACCCGTCACAAGTTAAGAATATAAATAACTATACTAGATGTGATACATTACGGAACTTTTCACATCCCATATGAGGAAAAGACTATAACTTCTCTCACATGTAAGGAAACAAAACACAGTCTCATCAACTATCAAGATTTTATCATGAATCTCATGGTATCTGTAGATTTTCTCTCAGCTGAGGCTGAGAAGCCTCAGCTCCCAGAGACAAGTCTTTTATGAGCATTTCCACTCTCTAGTTTTTTTTTTTTTTTTTTTTTTTTTTTGTATCTTATGTCTCTAATCCTCATGGTTACAGAGGAAAGCTTGGAAATACATGACTCCAGGTCAGCCTTAAAGCTCAAAAACAGATACAAAAGAAGAAAAATTAGTGGTAGGTTGTCTGTTGTTATTTTTAAAACTCCTGCTATTCTGGCACTTGATGTGCGTCTTTTGAACATTCGGGCTTAACAACACTGAAAACACTTCATCCTGTTTGTCACCACAGGATATAGTATGTCTTCCAATTTGGAACCTGAACTAGGAAAAATAATAATTCATATGATCTACATCAGACTTCCTACTATGGGATATCCTATACAACCCCTCAAACTCATGTTATTTTACTGTTAACTTGGACTTCACCGTATCTAACAATTGTTTTTCCAGTTGTTTTCCTCATGGCAGGGTCTTAAAAATTGGGCATTCTCAAAGTCTTTATTCAGCATAATCAAAAAAGAGATTAGTTTTTGTAATGACCAAATTAATGATGTGATGGACTCCATATCTTCCTTCCAACCTAGATTCCCCACCCTCCTCCCCTGGCAAATAACCCCCAAGACAACCCCTCTTCTTCCCTCTCAGAAGTCCCTTGCAAACTCTTGTGGGACATCTCATTGATTTTCTGCTTAGGTATATTTAGGCCTTTCCTGGGACAGAGATACCAGTGCATCTTAGGAAAAATTATTCTCTCAGATTTACAGTCCAAGTCTTCCTCCAGATTTGCTTTGAATTTGAAATGTTCAGTTGCAGATTATTTGACTATGTACCTGCATTCAAGGTGCTTTTTCCAACTAAAAAGAAGTTTCAGGTCCTCTGAAATTCACCTGTGTCTAGAGATAACACCCTTCTAAAACAATGCATCAAACTGGAGCTCATACTGAATAAAGCGCAACAAATCATAACAGAGAAGGAGACTCTGAAATCTTTTAAACAAGTAAAAATGATGATTGAATTATCTTGCCAAAATAACGATAGTGCGCAGAATGATAAAAGATAATGAGAAACTGGGCTGTAAAAAGAAGAATTTGTAAAGGGGATGCTTTAAATTCAAACTGTGCTGTTCACTGAAATATTTTGTAAATACACCAAGATCTATTAAGAAATTCTCTGTAGCATAGTACTATCAGCTTATATACTTAAAATTTTGACTTCCACTTTACCTCACACGTTGATAAGCTGCGATACACCAGGATGTTTCGGACAAAAAAAAGCAGAGATTCATTTAACATCCAAGAGATGATAAAACATTAATAAAAAAAATGGGGGCATCTAACCACTACGTTTTTCTGTTCCTTAGGGTTGTCACAGGAGGCCCAGGAGGGTCGGCTGAGCCGATCGCAGAGCACCCTCATGCTCTGGTCCCCACAGCGAAACACTACAGGAAACACACTACAGGAAAGGTTTGGGGTGGCGGTATAGGTGTCCCTGTCACTTATGAATGGGTTCACAATTAACGGCCAAGAAGCAGATAACAAAGTTCAATATGTATCACTGGTAACAATAACAATTAAAAGCCAGTAATAGCAACAACAATAGCAGCAATACACCATTAATCAATCAGTAACCATACATTGACATTCCCCCCCCACACACACACAACACAGAACAATTATAGTAATTACAAATAGAGACATGAGCTCAAACCGGTGAGGTGAAGGTACCTGGTGGTTACACCTGAAGGCGGGGGGGAGGAGGAGGAGGAGGAGGAATGGACAAGCAGGCCATGCCTGGGGTGGGGGTTGGTGCCGCTCCAAGCCCGAGAGGGCTCCTCAGCAGGCCACACCAGGCGCGGTGTGCTGCCGCCATGCGCACTCTGCAGTGAGCAGGCCACAGCCGAGCCGGTGTGCCGCTTCGCTTCGGTTTCCGCTCCCCGGAGCGAGGAGAGGAGCGCTCACGCGTCCATCCGCCGGTGTTAGTAGCAGTGGGGGATACCCAGCTGCCTGACCGGGCGTCCCCAATCAGGGGGCACAGTAGTGCTGGCTCCCCGCAACCTGCCGGGGCGGAGAGCTTCCCTCGGTGGCAGGAAAAGGCTGCCTGGCATCTTGGAGCCTTGAAAAAGGCCACCGAGGCTTCTTCTTCCCCAGCCACTTCAGTGATTTCAGCTCTTGGCGGCTTCTCTTTCTTCTTCGCCACTACCCCTGGGCTCGCCTGTGCCCCTTTTATCCCCGTCCCACTTTGGGACCGCGGGCAAGTGATTGGTTAAACTTGTCTAGACCCCCCCACTCTTAGTGGTGCGGTATCAATCCCTAATCATATTGCGGACCTGTTTGCAGCCGGCCGTGCAGACTCGCCTTCCTTCTGGAGTATTCTGCTGCCTGACCGGTGTGGGCTGCGAGGGCACATCTCAGCCCTCCACTAATGGTCTAAGGTTGGGGCAGTGGGAGGTTTCTGCAGGCTAACCGGGGTCACAGAAAGGGCAGGGTGACTGGCACCTTTTACCCGTTGTTTAGTAAAACCCATTTTCTTGATTTTTCCCCCTAAACCAAACCTCTCCGTGACAAGGGTGCTCACTATAAAAAGAAATAATTGATTTTCTCTCTCAGGCAAATTAGTATAAACTACCCATGATCCTCTAACTTTTCTAATTTCCCTTTCGTGTGTGAAGTTAAGCTGATTCCGCTTTTTCCACTGAGCTGTAAAACTTGTTTTCAGTCTATACAGCATGAGTAAATATAGGAGAGAGGAAAGTCAGTGAAATAAGGCAAGTTAATCAGTTTTTTTTCCATCTGCCTTACAAGCATATGTTCTTGAGCAGACCATGGAATAGTATTTTATCATAAAGCTACAGAACCCACTAGGCAAACATAATTGCTGGAAAAAGTAATCTATTTCTTTAAATCAATCTACTTTTCCATGCTTGGGAATCCACTTTGGCAAGGTTAGGGCATAAGAAATGCTAAAGGGTCAATAAAAACCTTGTTAGATGTTTTGGAAATCAGTTTAGGATATGATGCCTGCTGAGCATTACCAAGGATAGAAAATACTACAGTGAGGGAAAGTAAACTGGAGCATAATCCCAGGCTGTAAAGTTACAGCTGGCCATCTGGGAGCCAGTCCCAGTGAGGAAATAGTGCAACTGGTTAAGAGAGAATCCTTAATAAGAAACTTAAAACCTTGCAGTTGGAAAGAATAAGTCGAATATCTAAAGGTCCACAAATTTTCTTTCAGAATATAGAACTGTCTGTAGTAATTTCAGAAACAACAATGGTTCTTCCTAACAAACTAATCTTGAATGGGAGAAGGAAAAAAAAAATAGAAAGGAACTAGAAGATTCTCCTGTTACTTCCGACTGCAGCTTGATCATCAGCTGAAAATATATACCATAATAGTACACAGGTCTCCAAAAGACATGGGAAGTAATACATAAAAGTTAAATGATATCATTGAAATGGTTTGGTTTCTGTTGTAATCTCGAATTACAACAAGCAAAATAAAGATATGTGAAGATTTACTGAAAAAGCGTAGAGCAGAATTGGATGGTACAGATAAAAGGAAAAAGGGTGGCAGTCATGAGAAAATACAAACTACTGAAAAAGGGAACACAACTATTTTTTTTTAAAGGTAGTACTTGAAATGCAGCCAATCCACAATAATGTAAAGGCTCTCCATTCATTCACAGTATGAGTGTCCCTTGGTAAATAGAAATGAACTGGCAGTTTGAAAGTAAATAGATACCTTCCTTTCCAGTCTGGTGGTCATCATCATCCTGCCTGAAAATACTGTTCCTGAACGTTAACTATTGTATGAGTTGTCCTAGTCGGTTTCGGAACAGCTGTGCTGAACTGTACCCATCACTACAGTGTTTGTGCTGCTTCCTATGATTAAGCAGTTGATCTCTGCTGCTGCTGCAAGAGGAGGCTGTACTAGTACGTCCAATTACACACAACTTGTTTTCCTCCTTCCTTTACACTCTGTGACCAAAATCCCATCACTCATTCTGCAAATAGCTCCACTAGCAACTTTTTGCATGTTCCAGGTCAGCACTGCCTTCTAGCTTCAGTGGTTCTCCCGTGCTTCATCACACAACCCACATTCAGTGTGGCTAGAGATATTTTCTTTTTATGAGCTAACTCTATTTCTTCAAAATACTGATTCTATTTGACTAAAAATTGGGGTCAGATTTGACTTGTCTTCAAGTTTCATTCCACTATTATCCAAAAAAGTTTAATTTTGTTTAAAGAATATAATTTCATCCAGAAATGGCAGCTAAAAAGATATCCTCAAGTTAAAAAGGCAACAAAAAAATTACTATTGTTTATTTTCCAGGAGAAAAGAAAAAAAAAAGAGCAATATTTACATCCAAAAATGGATTTATGTCAAAAGATATGTCCAAGATGTAGAGATTTCAGATCCACATATTTTTCTGCTCTTGTTAAGCACTTTCCATCCAAAATGCCAAGCAATTCCCCACCCCGTAGAATCTTCTCCTTTCAGGGAGAGCAAGGTACTAAAAATCCAGCATGTAAAGGATTATTTCTGGCTTTATAGTTTCTCATCTGCCACAGCTTGAAAACCATTTCTTGCTGGCATAAAAAGAAACAATAGTACATTTAGCAGCACCTCCTTCTGGTAAGTGTTTATCAGACTAAGCTTTTTAAAATTCTTTTTGCATTCTCAATATTTTTCATATATTTTCTGATTTCTATCTAATGGTATTCCTAGCTATGCTGTAAATATACTGCAAACACAAGTTCTGAAATGTTTGACAGATGCTACAGTCAAAGCAAGCTGAATTCTCCTTTTAGAAAGAAAACAGAAAATCAGGGAATCTTTACATACTGTTAGTGGCTTTGGGCCTTTCAAGGAGACCACCATCATACAAGAAAGCTGACACTGTTAAAGCTGTTAAAGTCTTTATGTTGGTTTATTTTTACTCCTTTTACAATAGTTATTGCATTCTTTTCCAAACCAGCTGCAGTTTGGAAAAGGATCTACAGAAGGTGGCTGAAGAAAAGGAAGATTTTCAAGGCTTCCTCCCCCCAGCAATACTTTCATTTTGAGTCAAATTAACATACTGCTCTTCTCTCTTTTGCCATGTGTAAAAGATAAACATTTCTGTAATGCTGATATTGATTAGTTCTTCCAAATCTTGCATGAAGAATGTGATTATTTAAAAACATGCAAGTTACTGGAAAGCTCCTTTCAGATCATCGTGCAGAGTATGAGAACTTCTCCATGTGTCTTTCAAAAGTTCTAAAGAACACGATGAAATGTAGTCTTGTAGGATTTTGTGTGTGACAAATGAAACAGGCAGGTAATCTATCATTCTATCTTCAGTTCATTTCGACTACTTTACAGAAGAAATCCCCGTATTTGCTTTCGATTCAGAAATGCCTGAAGCATCAAAAGATATTTAGATGCCTAGATTGTGCTGAAAGAACAAGAATTGCCCACCTACATATCTAACTCGGAGCCGAGACCCCATTAAAAAACATTGTTTAAGCTTCTGTGGTTTTCAACATGACCTTGTTAGAAACATTATATCTTTTGAAAATAAAGTTCAACTCCCAGTTCATTAAAAAACACTTGAAAATATCATTCTCCATCCATTTTAAATTCTACACAATATTTTAAGTGTAAAAAATGGAAGATAATAGAAATCTTCTGTCCTCCACCCTTAACCCGTAGCAAACAGATTCTCTGTCTTACATTTTTTCAGGAGATGATGGTTCCGAATTTTGAGACTTTTAAATCTAATTTTAGTTTATTGAAGGCTGAGATATAGAATAAATTAGACAGCTATAAAAAAGCTTCTTCAAGCTGCCCTGCCAATAATCTGAACTTAGAGATGAAAAAAAAATGTCTTTCAGAAACAGAAGAGCGAACACGTTCAGATAACAGATGCAGCTGTATTCTTATTCTTCAAGAACAAACTCTGCTAAACTTTGAACGTGAAAGGTACTCTTCAGGAGTAACATGAAGTCTTCCCAACACCGATCTGCAAGTTGAATGAAATAAGTGTAAAGTATGATTTCAAAGAAATGCCAGCCTTTCATACTGCCAGGCTGATATTTTACAAATCAACTAGCAAAATGAGGAACATAACCAGAGCTTTCCAGTATTGTCCAGAAGACATTCTGATTCCCTAGTCTCCACAGACTTGAAAGTTTCTGAGGCAGGCATCACATTGGCAAGAAGGCTCTTTAAAGCTAATTCTAAGGTCTTCTGCTCTTCCTTGTGCAGGAAAGGTCTATAATGACAGAAAGAGCTACCTGGTCAGTAACAAGCAGGAGTTAAGGTATCAACCCATTTATTTATTTCCCTATCTTTGCTCTCAAAAATGATAAAGAAATGGGTGCAGAACAGTATGGGATGAAGACATCATTCAAAACTCCAAATAATATGTGAAAGATAGTAAAGTGAAGAAGGGGAATTTAAGAAGAACTTTAAGGCTTATCTTCAGTGAACAATTAACTCAAACAGGTCATGTGTGGAGGATTCTGCAAGGTCCTCTCTTGGAGCCATGACCTTGCCAGTGACGTGTATCTGGTAATCTTTGAAGCTACTAGCTCTAGGAAATGGGAACTAAGACTGAACTGAACATGACTGGTGGAAGGAAGGCAACAGTGTTTGCCTGGATATTAGTGTCACTACTGACCTAAAAGAAGCAAACAACTCTTCCTGGAGATGATTAGTATCCAAAAGTAGCAGTAAAAAGAAACCAGCAACAGTAAATGAAGGGGATAATGATTGGATGAAAACATTGAAAGCAATGTTCCACTCACATAATGCTCAGATGAAGTGACTGGTGACACAAAGCTATCATGAAAAAGAAAGCTTGGTGTGTGGGAAAAAGATCCACAGAAGATCCCAGAGGGAAAGTTACCAGTAGGTGCAATGACTGTGCAGAAATACTGTCTTCTGGGAGGAAGCACTGGAGTCTTGTCCTCGTTGCTGGACCTTCGAATGAGGTAAGCTACAGACTGTTTTCCTTTATCAGTGATCTGAGCCTTCCCTGTCACCTCCGGGGTAGGTAGGTGCACTATACCTCTGGGAGCATGACTTCCCAGGTGTAGCTGTGGTATAACTTATGTGTCATGTCCGAGATGTGTTTTGTTTATTATTGTTGTTGCTCAAGTGATTTTTATTTTGTTTATTGTTACTTCACTAATTTTAGTTACTATTGTCTTATTAATTTTAGTTAAGTATTTGAACTAAGTAAGGGTTCATCTATTTCCCTGGCATAACTGCACCTACACAAATTGATCAACTGTCACAGTATAGCATGACATGATTTGGTGCATGGCATGTGGGCAGAAGTTATCAAGAGCCACAAATCCATCCCTGTGTTCCAGTGCCACAGCTGCCCTCTGCGAGTTATGCAGCTGCTGTCTAAACACAAATCATTCAGGGACTCTGTCACATCTATCCACTAGCTTGCCTGTGGGTAGCAGACAAGATATAGTCATGCTAAAGTCAGGATAATGACCTGCTCATTTGATAATTTGGATGCAGGACATAAATGTTAACCATCTTCCAATAACAGTGCCTAGGATAACTGAGAAATTAGTCCAAAATTCACAGAGAGAGAATGAAAGAAGTGCTCATCACAATGTGGGGCTACAAAAGATGGAATATTCCAACTCCCAACTCTTCTCATGTCAGACAAGTGGAGGAACACATCAGCCCTGTGAAAATTTTCCTGAGGTAGATGACTTATTGAAAATGGAGGAGAATCGATCTGCACTTGATAAAATGGGGAAAGAGAACCTAGATGCAGGATGGAAAGAGAAGCGTGGAGCAGCTCAAGTCATAAGCTAGGGAAAACCCTGCACAGAAATCCCTCAGAGCAGAAGGTAAGAATGACTGCCAGAGATAACAAAAAGTATTTGATGCACACATGTTGGACTGATTAATCCAAAGAGTAAAATGACTTGCTGTACCTTCAGTTACAGAATTTAGAAGTGTATTCACAAGTTATCCATAAAAACTAATTTGCTAAACTGAAAGTAATACACATTTCTTCTCATTTTCTCTCTGGGTTCCTTTCCCTCAAAAATAACAGATAAAATCACGACTAAAGCAATATCCATAGCTACTGATCAACCAAGGAAAGATCAATTAGAGCTTGCTTCATTAAGTGAACACTGAATTTGTGTTTGGAATTGTTAAATGAATCTGAATCAAAGATTAACTTCCTATTCTAGCTTATGACTGTGACTATTTGTGACATCACTGAGAGTTGAGAAAGTCTGATCTGAAACAAAACTCCTCTTTTTCCTATGGTTCTGACTCACAGTAGAAAAAAGGAGATCACAGACATTTTCTATTTCTTCTTTGGGCTTGCAGTAAAGTGTCTGAATAATTTCAAAATTAAGTACTGAATAGTTTCAAAATTAAGTACTTTCTATTGAGGTATCAGGCAAGATGTGGAGGCAATACTTAAGAGATATCTGAGCAACTGAGAAGAGAATGGGAGAGGAGAATGAAATGGTGGGGAACTGTGTCTTTCTGTATGACACTGAATGACTGTAACTATTTTCTGAAGAACCTGTTCTTCCAGTGGAAGCTTCTTATGATGCAAGGCAAAATAAAGCACTAAAGTAAGAGAGTATCAGCAGTGTAGTACAGTCCACTCCAAATTGCATCAGTTTGCCCAAGCTGAGATATACATTGCTTAACATACATACTTATTTTCCTAGCACTAAGTAATAAATATTTGGAAAATTGAATAAACTAGTCTTCCTCTGACCTTGGGCCAAGGCCAACTGGCCTTGAGGCTCTGTTAATAACACTTCATCAGTGGACAGTTTTAAAAAAAAAAAAAATCCTGGAAATTGATCTCCTGTATTTTTCCTTGCTGTGGACTTGATCTGAAGCTCACTGAAGTCAACTTCCCACAATTTTCAAGTTGGCAGATAAGATAGAAAGAAGGAAGACATTGTTACTAATACTCACACAAAGCCTTTCTTTACTTTTCCAATAGTCTCACTGAAACCACAGAAACTATTCAAGAAGTACAAAACCCCTGTAATTTTACATCTTGACTAAACTGATTGGCATGCTGTTTTTCTAAAGTTAGTTACTGTGTCCAGTTTTATTTCCTCTGAATACAGAAATCTTTTGGATCTACCTACTCAGGTTAAGATCAAGAATCAAAGCTGCCAATATTTGATATTTTTAGTTGCTAAACTCGTCACAAAAGAAATAACATGTATCTTGCTTATACAGCCTGCAAAACAATAAGAGAGCAAAAAAACGTGAAAGCACCCTACCTATAATAGAACATGATTAGAGTACAATTGTGTAATAAGGTATAGTAAATATTAGTGGGTACTATTTTAGTGGTGCTTCAAAACCCACAGATTCATGAAGAGTTTTTTTTCCCCCCTGTCATTTATTCACCTGTGGATCAGCTGAATTCTTCTCAATGGCAGTAACAGTAATAATTCTTGAATAAATGTCAATATGTATGTTGTATTTTTTCCCAAATATCATAGCAATTCATCAGAATTAATGCAGAAACAGAAAACTCTACTAAAAAACACTTACATAAATGTAGAAAAATGAAACATTGTAATCTATACAGCTTATGTTACAAAGAAAGTGCAGTCTTAGAAGGTATGCTTGAAAACTGTTGTGTTTTCAGTGTTTTCAGCTAAATCTGCACTCTAGTTTTGTTGTTATGTCTGAAAGGTGACCTAAGCTGTGTTTATAGCAAAAAAGGAGGAGCTACAATGATTTGTTCACCTATTCCTTATTTTGAAGGAATTTAACAAGGCAAAGTAACAGTAAAATTAGACCGAACTGGTTTACTGATTTAACTCAGAAGGTACAGCTGAAAATAACTCAAGATCCAGTACTTCTATCATGACTTTTTTCAAATGGCTTGTCACTTAAGTATCAACGTTTAACCACCTACGTAGTTACACCATATATTTTAATCTAGTGACAGTTCAAACATGCAGGAATATGTTTTCAGCCAAGGGCAGTATGAAATTCCTTTTATTTGTAAGCAAAATTTAAACCTTCAGTAAACACAAAACAAAGTTTGTTTTCCTAGGACGAAATTCTGTCTCTGTAAGAGTAAGGTCAGATAGAAAGTACTGCATAGCTCAACTTTCTTATTTTGTTGCTTCTAAAATGTTCATTCCGCCAAACAAAAAGAAACAGTATTGCGTTTTTAAAGCAATGATATATAAAGCACAAGAGTTGTTCAGTACTTTGGATATCAGCAACTGCACACAGAAGCTTGACTCACACAGAAGCTGGATTCAGTGTCTAGTCACAATCAATGGCTTGATCATCCATTAAGATGTTGAACTATTGGCTTCCCAATACCATCCTGTCAGGCAAGCAGAAGTCTAAATGCTTTGAAAATTAGCATCACAATTTAGACTCAGCTACGCCACTGTGCTGTAAATAAGCTTATATAAAAGTGAGTTCTGCATATAGAAGAACTTGTACAGGGGACTGAGATTTCTTAAGACACCAATGCTTAGGTCAGTCTGAAAGTCAGCTCAACAAAACATGAAATACAAGCTAAGCCCCAGGCTGTCTGAGACATTAGAAATTCAAGTTGAATACAGTTTTTAAAGGTGAAAAGAGAGACCTCACCATCTGACTAACATTAATCCAGAGGCTTGGATGTGTCCTCCACGCACAATTTTTTTTTTAAACCTCTTGATTTCAAAGCAGAAAATACCACAAAGAATGCTACATATTTCTTATTCATCTATTGCTTTCTGGAAGGAAGCTGACTAATCAAAAGAAAGCAAAGGAGTGGACAAAATGAAAGCCATAATTTTCTAACGTGATGCCCAGTTCTGGAAACTAAATCTGATGCATTTTGGATCAAATTTTAGCACGTATTGAATGCCTTGTTGCCATGTTTGGTTTCATCAGCCTCATGCAAAAGCTTTCAACATCCAAAAAACTATTCTGTTCCACTTACCATTCCTTTCTCAGAGAGATACACAGGGAAAGGAAACCTCAGAGAATTTTGGTTTAGTTTTTAAGTTACAATACAGAATAATTTATTGATAGGCAGCATGATTTATAACTATCCAGATGTAGACGGCATAATAGAAAAGACAGTATGAAACAAGCTGAGCAGGTGTCAAGTGATACTACAAGAAGAACTGACCTATTATCTGGATAGCGATAATTCAATCCAATCCATTCAGCCCCAGTATAATTTAATATCTTAAAACCAAATTCATAACCCATTGAAGCCCCACTGAAAATCACAAAATGTTCAGAAGAAACTAATCCATAAATGAGAAATGGAAGCTCATCTTGCCAAAACAAAGGAGAACAGGGTTTGAGAACTAAATTCTGTACCATTACTCAAGCTCAGCTGCGTGATTATTTGAGGAATAAAATATAGCTGAATATATGGCCAAAATGTAGAATAAGGCCAGATATGTAGTGCTACTGCCCATATGACAACAAAATATGAAGCTGAAGGGAAAAAACAATGCAAACTTCAGGCAGGAATAGGTTAATACAGATCTTTAATGAAATATAGTCCATTGCAGTACCTAAAACACAGAGCTAATGTTTACTCAGATTATTTTTTCAATATAGGATAAACTGACATATTTATGCTTTGGCACTGGATTGGAGAGGTCAAGGAGAAAGGAGATTAGAAACTGGCTGGATAAAGAGAAAGCCTGGAACTAATTCCTGAAAAATAGCTGAGCTTTAAGTAAGTTCTAGACAAATATAGAAGACAGAAGCATTTATTACTTCAGTAATTTGAAATACGGGTCACAGTAATCCTAGACTGGTATTTTATATGTGTGCATTTGCACAAAAAGGAAATAGAATTCCTTCTGTCTCATTCTTTTCATTTGTATGGAGTATTTTAGTATTTCCTGTGCGGTATATATTCTCTGCAGTGTTTTCAGCAACAATGTTAGCCTGAAGGCCACAGATTATAGAGGCAACAATGAATTTTTTTTTTTTCCAAAAATACAGCAAGGAAAAACTCTATTTAGAGTATTTAGTATTCATTACTATTGTGGAAAACTGCAGAATACTTCTCTGGAGCATGTGGGAAAATCAGTACACTTTTGAGAAATGGACTTCACTTGAGGCAAGTTCTTTTTATATAGATATTTGTGGATAAATAGGGCTGAAAGTTTTAATTAGACCTATCCCTCCCTTACAATAACTCATGAATAAAAATGAACATTTTTTTTGTCTCCATAGTAACTTTCTCCTATGAGACTTTTTCAAGAGTTTTTGTAGTAAGAGTTCTAACTTATTCAAAGATGCATCAAGTGGAAATCCTCAACTTTCACAGTCCAGCAAGAGATCTAGTTCTCAATGCCAAGCTCCACAAATCTTGGAGATGCATTTTTGACAAATAACAAAGAAAAATATATTTTTTAAACAAAATTCAAACTACACTTTCTATGTCAAAAAAACTCCAAATCTAAATCGTTCATCCCACAAGAGAACATTAATTGGAGATAACTAGCTAAACTTTCTCTGTACCTGGAGAGACACTTGTAGACTAGAGTGCGTTCCTAAAAAATCATCAAGAGTACTGGCTTCAAGCAGCCATCTAATTCTTACCTCTCGTACTGACTGTGCTTCTAAGGTCTTAACCCTGATTCTCTGACAAGTGCCCTTTGCTAATGATAATTTGCAGCTGAAGAACAGAAAACGTTCTGTTATGTTTGGAATAATGTCTTACAACTTTCCTTTTTGCAGACATCAAAAAAGAGTAATTGAGATTGAACAGTGGAGAAAGGATGGGTGTGGGGTAGAGGAAACTATTTTTACTGCATTTATGGTTTTATAGAACCTTAGCGTGCAAAGCAGCAACATTTGTTTGGTCCCTATTTCAACTGGATTCTTCTCTCAAGCCTCCTGTCATGTGTTCTGCTTAGGTCATTCTTTTTCATCAACTGAAGTGCACAGAAAAAAGACTTGACTCAGTCATCTATTCTTTTCATTAAATGCAAAAACAATTAGTCTATAGCACGAAAAAAATTTAAGAGTGTGTCTAGACACAAGAAAATGCTCCATTTCAGTTGTCCTTATGAATGCAAGAACTCTAAGATGGCAGTAGCGATGGTGGGAACTGTGATGAGGCTCCTCAGGAGTGTCAGTACACTAATTAGTTATAAAGGTTAAAGAAAAGACTCTTGGGCTTTGTAGAATAACTGTATGTCAGTTGATGCTCTAGCTATCTAATAGTTTGCTGATATAAAAATTAGTATAAAAATAGCACAAGGATGGGGCAGGGGGGAACTGATGCATAGGCACAGAAACGTACTCTCCCATGACAGAGCTGTAGAGTATGCACACAAACGTCTAACTCTAATAGGAAGGAGGAAGAGAGCTGACAAAAAATCAGAGCTCCACAGATTAAATCCCTAATGCTTGAATATGCTGAGACTTGTATACTGCAAAACAAAACACATGCAAGCAAAAAATGATTAGTAACTACCAAACAGGTCACAACAAGCCACGCTGGAGGTGCTACAACAGAATAAGCCACCACCTCCTTTCAACAGGGTCGTTTTGAAGAAGTATCCATTGTTTGCTTCTGCCAAAAGGGAAAGAGAACCTGAAGGAACACATCAATAGATTTCAAGAATTTTTCAGGCAAAAGTTTATTTCAGCCTCAAAGGCAGTTCCACTTGTAACAGGTCTGAAATGATTTTTAGTCATGCTTCAATGTCATCACATGTTGTTCGGGGAGCACAGTCCAAGTTCCAACTGCTGCCATTTTAAAACAGCCAAGTTCTTCTAAATGTCACTGTTCATATATACTGTCACCTGCCTTAAGTTTCTCTCGGTAGCCCCTGACATTTGAGTCTTTGTATGACTGTAGGAGTTTAGGTGTTTCCCCTCCCCTTCGACACCCTGTCCATAAATAATGTCACCTCTGAACACTGCTTCTCAGGTGACTTGATGTTCCTTGGAGTTGGTGAAAGAGTATGCAACAGTTAACTTCATTGTTACAATCTTGAAGAAAATAATGATCAGACTATATTTAAAATTATTGGCTTGATGCGTTGAGGCATAAAGCATCTCTAACTCCCATTGAATTTCAACAGCTGTGGCACTTCCACACCTCTGAAAGTAAGACTTTTATAATATTTTTTCCATTGTTTCTACTGCCTCCTGAGAAGCTTGAAAGAGAAATCTGTTTGAGCACTGAAGTGTTTTCTTTCATAACCCACTTGTTCAGCTTTGTTACTGTTATTAGCCTCATGAGCCTTTGTATGCTGATAATGATTCATACAATGATCTGGGGAAAAACGAAGCATTTTTAATAAAGGATTACACTGAGGTTATAGATACATTTGAAAAAAAATTCAGATGGGAGGCTAGAAAATTTGACCAAGTCCCTTTAATATACCCAGCTTTTAACAATAAGGCAATTACTAGAGTGGATGTATTTATGGAAAAGCCATAGGCATGGGAGATTTAGCTGAATTCCTTATTCTCTGAAGACTTGTGTTTGACCTTGGGCCAGTCACCTCAGTTCTCCATGCCCCCATTCTCTTTTGGCAGTCCTGCCCATTTAAGCTGTAAAATACAGTGAACAGCAGTGGCCTACACTGCATATAAAATAAAACGCCCTCCTGTTAACTGTGCATTTGGTCACTGTTGTAACACAAATGCTATAAACTTTTAGTCAGCCAGTGAATAAGGTGGAAATTGAGAATAGCATTCATCTGAGAAACTAGTTTATTTACTGTCATTTTAATAGTGGCAGCGCATCATCATGGCCTCTTTCTATCCTAGCACAGCTGCTACACTTATTAGGCAAGCAAGCTGTAATCAGCCACTTAAAGTTGTCTGTACATCACAGTTGTGCTCAATTTATCCGTTTAAGTTCATTTCTGACTGTGCAGGCCTCTTTTTCTTTCCCCTAAAATGTTTGAGGTGAGAGCTACAGATATATCAAATTGGCAATATTGCATGTAATGTATTCAGTGATTAGATCAATGTTTTCCATTTCAGTTTTCTTTTAAAGGGGAACACTCAGGATGCTGTGGGCTCACTATCTATGGTACTCTGGATCTTTCCCGCTCAGTTGGAACAGGATCGGCATATGTATGTAGCCCACTTGAAAATATTTTACATTTTCTTAGCTTTCATCCTAGATAGAAACTTATATGATCACAAACACTGTTTCCCATTGTAGCCCTGTTGTGATTAATAACAGCATTTGGGCAGTCTGGAGAGCCAGACAAAGATCACTGCACTGTTAACTCTTTAGAGAGAGATGGAGACCTGGAGCTACAGCAAGGAGACAAACGGAGGCCTCAGTGCTGCTTGACCAGTTCATGAGCAAGCAGGTTTTCTCCCTAACAAATTCTAGTTGTACCAGTGACTCAGCAAAGCAATACTATTAGGAAACAGGGGGGGGAAAAAAAGCAGAAGTCCACTTACCACACAAAGCTCAGAGGTCTCCCAGGATCTTTTTGTAGTAAATTTACTACTGCTATCACACCTTCTATGACAGATTTGGACAGTGTGCAGCCCTGAACATAAAGTCCACAAAATTAGACATTTGTCCCTGCTCAGCAAAAGGAATTTTACTTTTTCCCTGGCTCAAAGGTTAAGTTTCTAATTAAGTATTCAAACAATGTCAGAAAGGTTTTGTTTACATTTAGTTAGGCTTTATTTTTACAAACTTGAGCCCCAGTTCCGCACTGGGACACAACACTAAATGTACCAGTACCAGTACCCATCAAGATCCCCTTGCCTGTAATTCACAGCAAGGACTAGTAAATTTTAAGAAACATAGTAATACTAGCCAGTGCACCTAGCCAAAGATTCTCATGAAAAACTTTATACTCAAAAGGTTTATATATATAATCTATAAAATGGTTTTTCCCTGGAAACAAGCTACATATCTTCTGAAATATATTTTTTTACCTTTGGGGTATTTATCCATTCCCATTATTTCTGATACATAAAATCACACAAGAAAAAAATACAAAAAATACCCGTGGTTTGTGGGAAGTAGAATAGTTTTCAGGAGAGAGAACCCAGGAGAGCTGTTTCTGAATCCGGTAGAGCGTTATTGTTTTATTACACATTTTTGATGCATATTTATTTTCCAGTCTACTTACCAAGTCATGTATTATGTTTCCTAGCATTCTTTCAGCATTTCTTTTTATACAATTCAGTTGCTTGGGTAGCTGGTAAAAAAAGAAAAAAAAAGAGTAAATCAAATGTTGTCATTAAAAATGATTGTTCAGTACTATTTATCTAATTATATTTATCTTGTTGGTGCTTTTGGGAGGGGGGCGAGGGGGAGGTGGCTACGGTTCAAGAGTGTTGCCTCACGGGGTCGGTTCAAGGATCAATGTTGCTTGCTACCATGTCTCCAGGAGCTGTTCACTGCAGATGATCAGCCAAAACGTATCACACTACTCCAAGTGCATCATGATCCTTCATCTGAATATTCTCTCAGCCTCCAAAAATGTGAAGCTTAGACACTTTTCCTTGAAATACGATCTCAATGTACTGTGAGGCTTCACATCTGGAAGTGAATAAAAAAAGATAAGAATTAGGGTTCTTTTTAATAGATAAACATCAAGTTTGTTAAGACACTCCATTTTGGTGCCCGTTACATACTTTTGTGAATATTGAGAATTTGCAATAATGAGCTAACATACTTAAATAGGACACCATTTATCCTTCTCTAAAAGTAATCTAGAAGAAATGAAATAGGCTTTTTTGAGAACTATGTACACTAGGCTGAATGTTTGAAAACATAAAATATTTCTTAATAATCTGGGTGTGGAGTCTCCCCAAATGCTTTAGGTGCATATTCATCCTATTTTTGAATGGACTTTGGCATTTCTAATGGACAGCCTTCCTCCAGAAGCATTTGTTCTCTTGACACCACACACGCTACCAGATGATGCGATGGAATGTTAAGTAATCAACAAAACTTGGCAAATTCCATATCCATTGTATTTCCTTTAATTCAAATAACTGTGGATATTGAATTTTACATAGAAAAGTTCATGCCTTGCAGCAGCAAGTGAACAGATCTCAGCCACTGAGGTGACAACCGCAGTTTGACTTCAGCCCTGGAACAGAGCACTTGTGCCTTCACAGCAGCACGGCAGGCCTCCGTGAGCCAAAATAGCCTTGCTCTATTCTGACACCTCACACTGTGGCAGACAAGCCGTGAGTCTTCTTCCACAAATAACACCAGTAACATCCAGCTGTAGGTTCAGTGGCATTATAGAAGCTTATGTCTTGAGTTCAAGCCAGAAGCTAGAAATACTAAGCCAGTAATAACTTTGTGCAATGTCCCTGGAGCTCAATAGTGCATGTTTGAGCTGCTGTCTATTGGGCTCAAAGAAAGCTAAACTTTAACAGTAGCAAAGTAAGCCAAAGCAGCCAAAGAAGTGATTTCATCTTGATGATGTTGTCTAAGTTAGACTCTCAAAGAACTAGATCCCAATAACATTCCAGGAAGCTGCAGCTGCTGAGACAAATGCTTTCCATAGAAACCTTTCTGGAAGAGTACCAAATCAGACCAGGCAAGATATGGGGGGCAGAGGGAGGAACACACACATACACACATATACACACCGAACCATATGTAATATTTTCACACGTTTCCACACAGCAGTTGATGATACCTTTGGGTTGAGGGCAGCCACTTTCAGCTTTCCAATGACAAAAACAAAATGATGTCCACAGGATAAAAACCTGCTTTCCTTCTCACTCACAAAGATTCATTTTCACGTCAGTATCTGCAGTCTAGAAGGTTGACCCATCATCACCCTCAGAGTAGCTCATCCTATAAGTGATAGGTAAGTGAAAAATTTGCTGTGCTCAGGCATTTTTATGTAATTCACAATAATTTAATACTTCCACAGATAAAAATTCACATAATTTTCTTCTTTGTGTTTTGAATGTAACATGCATTCATCTTTTTCTGGGGGCAGTAGAAGAAGGAGAAAGAAATGGTAGAAGAAAAATAAATGCTTATTTAACTTTTACTTATGACTGAAGTTAGTGAAGAATCTGAACAGAAAAAAGCAACCGGAGGAAAGAAGAGAGTTCCGTGCACGTTCAGTTTTGAAGGTAACGTACCTAAAATTGGGAAAGAAAGGAAGAAGTGTTGGACTTCAAACTGCATACCTTGTTTTTTTTTTTTTCTCTTTCCTAGATCCTGATGCAGTAGATAGATAATTTGTAATTCATTTAAAGAGGAACAAAAGGAAATAGAAAAATAAGCCCCAGAAAAGCTGGACAGAAGTAAAGGATACCCAGTCCAACAAATGATCTAAATTTGAGTAGTATTATTCTAACACATGACCTGGAGATCACTTTCAATCTATAAGAACAGTTTATAGTAGGCTGAAAAACTGAAGAACTTCCTGTGAATTTGATGCTGTTACACAATTCTCTTTTTTGATGCAATTACTTTAAAGAGCAGGAGTTCAAGATTCCAGTGAGAAACTAATATCTGCAGACTGGTAGAGATTAGGGAGCAAATTAAAACAGAAGGAACTGCACTAACATCAAACTACAATTATGACACTGAGGAAAAAAAGTAGGACCTTGTTTTTTCTCATTTGTGTATAAGACAGTTTGTGGGAGGCTATAAATTTTTACATGTGGCATTTAAATCACTTTTAACAAACGGATCAAGCATTTAAGGGGGTTTTGTTTGGTTGTTGGTCGGGGGGGAGTTGTCAATCGCATTCCTGCACTGTTTGTACGCTAGAAAATGTGTAGGGAAAATATGCTAGTATAGAACTGACACACAACAGTTCCACTTGAGCAATTGCTTTAGGATATGCCTAACGCAACTTTCATATGTTTAAAAACTCGTATGAAGGGAGAGTAACTTTTCCAGCCATAAGAGTTTGTTCGAGTCTCACCCATGGTTGCTCCAAAAACTGACTCACCAAACCAGACGTCGGGTAAATGTTCTCAGGAGCAGATTAGTTGCTCCAGCAAGCATTAGACTTCAGAAAAGTCAGATCATAGGAACCGTCGTCATTGACGACATACAGACAGCAACACAACAATACAAGTGTGTTATTCCAGATAAATAAAATGCATGGAGATGTTAATGAAAGCACAAGAATGCAGCTAAAGAGGAAGTGAACCTGAGTTGTTTCCTGGATGGAGATGATGTCTCATTGGAAAATTCTGAGGAAGAAATGACAGTAAATTTGGAATTTGCACACAGGAAAAGATATGTTAAATTAGATTTGGAATCACCATGTCAAGTTTGAAACCAAGTATGACAAGCGTAACCAAAGATCCCTGAAGAAATAAAATAATTTTCTGCAGGGAGAAGAAAGTTGTACTGAAGGATAAAACCACACAGGATTACTAATGGGTTATCAAATTAATACAGTCAAGTCCTCTTAAATGGGACACTTCCATGGATAGCTTATTGTCTCTATTAAGATGATGTCCTATTTTAGGCAAGTAATTTAAAAATCGAAGCTGTACAAGAAAAAATGTTTACTGAAAGATTATTTTTAGACTTATACATCCTCTTCTTCAGAATTCATGTGTCTTATTATTTCAGCTCAGGGTGAAATATATAGACTCCTCCTTACGACTTAGCTAATTACATTAATACATTTAATAACACTTATGTTAACGCTGTCCACCACCAAGAAACCTAAACTGCTATTTACTTCAATAGACAAAAATGGTTTCTCTTATCTGTAACTTCTCCGTATAGTACATAAGAATAATTTAGGCTCACTCAATAAATCATCTTTGTTGACCAAGTCAAACCAGTTAAATAAACGAAGTTTACTCCAATTTAAAAACAAACAAAAATGTTTGTTTAGTATTTTTCTTCTCAAAGGGCTACATAAATTTGCAAACTACTCTAAGCATATTAATTGTTTTAGCCATCATTAAAATGCATCTCTTTTCAGAATAAACAACCGTTTAACAGCATATGACTGTAAGGAGGATTATTATATTTGTTAAATTGGTAAGAAAATGCAAAGCTAGTGACATAAAATTATTATAAGAGTGTTCTGAGCACGCGTAGTCAGCACGAACCAGGTATCCACTATATGCTTTCAGCCGTATGCTTTCAGGCCTATACAGACTAGCCTGCAGCTAGTAAAATTATCAGAGATTATATTACCCGGATAGGACAAGTTATAAGAAGGAGCAAGAGAACGCAGGTGACATATAACATATATCCACATGAATATGACTCTTTGCTCGGTGTTTCTAATGCATCTCAACATGCACCTGAACGAAAGAAGATGGAGCTCTAGTAAACTCTAGCTAAAGACTAGTTCAGGGCATCACCAGGTGAGTAGCTGATACTAAATCAGTTGACATCAATCTCAAGCTTTTAAAACAGTACTGGATGAAATGAAAAATAAACTGAATAGGAAGAAAAAAAGCTGAAGAAACAAAATCTGAAGGCTATACAAACAGGCAAATGTTTTCAAAGTCCACTATTCATAGACATGATTCCATAGTAATATACAAAAATGTTCAGGCTATGAGCCTGAAAAAATAATCCTAAAGCTTCCTAGGTAACACAGTTTCTATTTCCAAGAAAATTCTGAAAGTACTTGTCTCTTTCTAGTGAACAAAATCTGTAGTGTTGACATTCATTCTAGAACAACAATTCTAAGAAGATATCAATTCATATATTACTAAATTAATATTTAAGTTAGGCTTTTAATCTATATTGAAATAGTATCATATAATGTATGAAAATGTTGTACATATATTAAGAGCCGCTATTCACCATTTTCTGATTTTTGTCTTCACAGAAATAGACACACCTATGGAATGCATATTTGCAAATTGAAATTCATTCTATCTAACATTTTTCACCAGCTTAATTATGTTAGGTTTGAGTAATATTGATATAAATATTTTATATTCCATGTTAAGCAAAAAATTAAAGAATCAATTAATAGAGAAAAAAAGCAAGAACTCAGGATAAAATTTGCAAGAGATTTGGAGGCATGTTCAGACTGCAAAATTTTACCTAAATCTGTCTATCACCTAGTGCTAAACCTATTAAAAATTACTTTTAAAAAGTATCTCTCTCTAGATATTTATAATGTCACTTTTGAGGAAAAGATTAAGCTGCTACTTCATTTAGGTAATGTTAACACGGACATCCAGTAGCTTTTACTCTTGGGGTCAAGCATGGCACACCAACTAACGTGCAATACGATGGCCATGCTAACTATGCAATAGTATGCATTATGACATAATTAGTCTTTCCACACTGGTCAAGAAGTTCTATGAGCTTAAGACATTCTTTTGTGGTACACTAATCTGGTGAACCTCTCATTCCTAAGAACAAGCTTTTATTGCCATTAACCAGGTCCAGATACCTTGGGGCTGAGCTGCAGTTTTGAGAAGCAGTTCTTCACAGCTTGGCTCTTGATTACTGCTTCACAGCAGAGGCCTGCTAACAGAGGGAACAAAACATTCCTATTGTTTTCCAAAGTAAAGAGAAATTAACTAGCTTAATCCAATGTTTAAGTTAACCTGTAGGACTTAACACTGAAAGAGATGACAAAGGTCGTGCTCTGCTGGAAGGAGTGTCTCATTCGCACAGAGCTCTGTTTGGGAGCAGGCTGTGAGCCAGCTGAGAGCTTTTGGCGTAAAGATGAGAAGACAGATACATGCAGGAGACACTGTGAAAGGAATGTGCTACAAACTACCTGATTAAGAAGAGGAGGCAAATAAAATCTTTTTCAGGTTGAAGGCTCATGACTGCAGATTCTGATATGCATGGAGAACTTCAATCTCCTTGGTATCTACTGGAAGGGCAACGTCAGGGATCAGCAAGAACAGGACTGCTCCACAAGAATAAAAGAGCAGAGAGCCAAGGTTGACTCCGGAGCAGCACTGGCCTCACTGTCTGAGCTGGACAGCCAAACTGAGCGCTGGTAATAGGGTCCATTAACAACTTCAGGCATGGCAAGGGTATAAACTAGGGCCAGGGAGCCATCCACAGGGTTCAGTCAAGAGCAGAGATAACATCGGGCAGGCTATAAGACTACAGTGTGACCCTATTTCATGGATAGACTTTGGACCCAAAGGCAGGACTGGAGACCTCCATATGAGGAGTCCATTTAGGAGGCGAGCCACATACAGCATAGGGCAGAGGTCATGCAGGAGGCAGGGGCCAGAGGCAAAGCTGGGAGCAGATACTCCTACAGCATAGCTCTGGGCCAGACTGGGCTCCTGGGCCCTTGGACAGAGGAGCCTGAGTGAGGGGTCCCAGATGAGGCTGATCAGGGCCATTAAGGCCTATATTAGTTCACTGAGGGCTCTGACAGACAGTATAATGCTAGACATAAGCAATCCAGGAGACTTTGAAAGTGTGTTCAGGACAATTTACTGACACAGGTGATCAATGAGCTGAGTAGCAGAAATGCTAGATGTGTTACTCACAAACAAGGAAGAGCTGATCAGAGGTATGAAGGTCAAAGGCAGCTTTGACCACAGAGACTCTGAAGTTCAAACTCCTGAGAAGAGGGAGCAAGACAAATAGAATCATAGGGAGCAAGACAAATAGAATCATAGCCTTAGACTTTACGGAAGCAAGCTTCAGCTGGAGGACTAAAGGGCCCAGGAGAGCTTGCTGATCTTCTAGGACAACCTCCACAAAGCACAAGAACAGTCCATTCCAGTGTGCAGACATGGCAGAAGGCTCAAGTGGATGAAAAGAAGACAAGTCCTGACTGAACCCCAGTGCAAAAAGGTGAAAGTGACAAGCCACCCAGGAGCAACGTGGGGACACTGTCCAACTGTAGAGCGATGTGGTTAGGAAAACCAAAGCTCAGATGGAGGTGAAATTAGTAAGGGGTGTGAAGGAGACCAAAAGGCTTAATCCAAAGGCTTAATAGGTACAACGACAGCAAAGGAAGACAAAAGTGACAATCCTCTGTTTAATGAGGCAAGGGACTTGTGAAAAAGGACATGGAAGAGGCTGAAGTATTATTTTCAACAAACAAGTCATTGGTTTTTTTGGATTCAGTTTTCACTGTTAAGGACTGACCTCAGACCTCCCACTTCCCTAGGCTTCCTGACAGAGTCTGTAGGAACGCAGTTATATGGCATGCTTCCACCATAGGAAAAGATACAACTATGAAGCACTGCAGCCCACTGGACATACACAGGCTCATGGTACTAGGAGGGATGCCTTTGACTGTATTAAGGAGATTGCTGGTATCATTGCAAGGTAATTCTCTCTGCTTTGAAAGGTCATTGCAAATAAAATGGGTTCAGGAGTGCTGAAAATAGATTAATTCATCTTCAGGTACGTGTTTCCAGCAAACCACAGGTCAGTCAATCTAACCTCAGTCCACAGGAAGGTGATGGGACAAATCTTACTTCAAAGCTATGTCCAGGCCTGTGAAGGGCAAGGTGATTAGAAATAACCAGCACAGTTTTACCAAAGGCAAATTGTGCTTGACAAAGCTGATTGCCTTCCATGATGAGATGACTGGCTGCACGGGCGAGGGGAAAGCAGTGCATGTTGTTTACCTTGAGACTTCAGCGTGGCTTTCAACATGCTTTCCCATAGCATCCTTATAGTCAAATTACTGACACGTGGACTACGCGAGTGGATGGCAAGGTGACTGGAAAATTGGGTGGACCGCCGGCCTCAAAGAGTTATAGCCAGCGGTACAAAGTCTAACTGTCAGCCTGTTTCAAGTGGTGCTCCTCAAGGGCATATCCTGGGGTCAATGCCATCTAACTCTTTCATTAATGACCTGGACAATGAGGCCAAATGTATGCCTCAGCAAATACGTGGACAACCCCAAAATGAGGGGAGCACTCAGTATACCAGAAGGCAGGGCTGTTGTTCAGAGAGACCTAGACAGGCTGGAGAGCTGGACTGTGAGGAACCTGCTGAGGCTTAACAAAGGCAAACATGAAGTCCTGCACCTGAGACAGAATAGCACTGGGCAGCAGTATAAGTTGGGAGCTGGCTGGAAGGAAAGCAGCTGCTCAGAAATAGACCTGTGACACTTGAAACCAACTGGACTGAGTCCTGCGGAGGGCCAGCAAGATGGTCAGGAGCTGAGGAACATGATATATGAAGAGCAGCTGAAAAATCTGGGTTTATTCCGCCTTATGAAGAGAAGGCTCAGGGAAGATGATTATCTTGTCAGCAGCTACCTAATGAAAAAGCATAGAGAAGACAAAGCTAGACTATTATCAGAGATGCACAGGAATAGAAGGAGAGGGAATGGACACAAGTTGCAAAGAGGGAAAGTCCAATTAGATAGTCAGTAACAGTTTTTCTACAAGGAGGGAAGTCAAACACTGGGACAGGTACCCAGAGAGCTTAGGGAAATATTATCCTTAGATATATTCAGAATTTGACTAGATGAGGTTCTGAGCCCTAAATGTCCTCTGATCAAATTATTTTGCGTGATTTATGTTAACATATAAATTTCCCTTTGATCCAGCCTCCATGAAGATAATGTCTGCAGTGGGTTCTGCATTTAAATTTCTACCACCTAGGGTAACATAATGAAAGCCCAACTCTTGAGGCAGTAGAATTCCTTCACTCCCTAAATGTTCTTTTAAAACAATATTTGTATTGTTTCAAATAGGAAAAGGAAAACATGCCTATAGAAAATGTCCAATGTAACCGGATTATCCCTGCTAACAGGGCCTTATGAAGTCTTTTCGGTTTTAAGATCTCCTAAGTTCCATTACGATTTCAAGTGATTTAGAAATTCAAATTACCTAAGAAATTTGGTGTCAGTGTAGGGGATAACTAGCAAATACTTGATTTCTGTGGCAGCTTCACATGCTGTAAATGAATTTAACAATCATTGTTCCTAGTTAAAATCCACTCTATACCAAGATGAGAAAATATTTTACAAGCCACCTGTCCTTTGGGGTATCCTACAAATAGATATAGAATACACCTGACTGCATACATAGAAGTGTGTATCAAAAAGCAAGCAAGCATATGCATGTATAGGTAACACAAATGACTTTTAGAGGATAGCCACCTCAGTATGTTATTAACTGTACTTACCTGTGGACCCAAATTTCGATTAAGCTTAACTATTCTAACTATTACTGAAATGGGCCACTTCTCTCTATACTAAATTGAAAGACCACACCCACAGCTAATACCCTTTCCGAGTTAATTAACATTCATTGGTACTCCATGAGGAGAAAGATCTAAAAACAGCATTTGTTAGCTTCCTCACCTTCTTCATCTGTTATTTTTCTGTGATTAATGAGATGCTGGATGCAATAGGCTGCACAGCCATAAGGCTCTTTTCTTATTAGGTGCTGTGGAGCAGATACCATAGCAGGCACAACTAGCAGAACTACAGGGTTGGGCTGGGAGTGGTTTAATCTGCTTCAGAAGAACTAGATGATAAAACTGTAATTAATTTCCACATTGGCTAATAAAAAACCCAATTTTTAGCAAATTCTGATTCCTGCTGCTGCCTTTTCCTGCAGGATGTGTTCCTGCCTGCACATCGCCTCCTGACCTCCCACCTCAAGTGCTGGCCACCACTACTGTGGCAACATGGCTCTGCAAGTTATAAGATCCAGATATCCTGAAAACCAACTCTGAAATTTTCTGAATATTCAGAAAAAAAAATATTTTTTAATCTTGAAGAAATGTCAAAAGTTTTGAATTATTCAAGTATTTCATTTTCTCTATTTAGAAGTGTTTTTTTGACATTAAGTTATAGTAAATTCTAAGTTATAATAAAAATACTGTTTGAAATTTTAAAATGAGCTTTTGGCAGATCAGTTTAAATAAATCAGTTCACAGAAATGTTCTAAATAAACATTTTCCCCTACTTTTTTTTCTTCCATCTTACAGGTTTTCTTGAAACAGGAAAGCATCCCTACTTCAAGATGAAGCTTTAGTGATCAGCAAAGAGCATGTAAATCCCTATCACCTTGAATGATGTATTGCACCTCTGCATTCAAAGAGTTGGAGAGAAGATGATATGCAAGATTCCATCTCTCAATTTTCACATTGCCAGTAGCACATAAGTTTCTTCTCACACTTCAGCGTACTCTGTAGTCCAGTAAATACAGTATTACCATTGTTAGCAACAGGTTTCAGGCCTTCAGGTTTCTGCAAGGCCTCAGAACTTGTCAGGCTTGTCTTTTGTTTTAACTTGCTTAGCTGTGACAGCAACTTTTTTAATGACCAGGTGAATATTACCTAATTTGTATTAGTTCTATCTTAGTTTTGTGCAACTATTTGGTATAATGCCTGCTGGTATAAAAATTTTGATATTTATCTGGAACTAACAAAGTAATAATAAGCTGTCTCTGTGTAGAATGAACTACAACCCTAGAATAAAAATGCAGCCTAAAAGAAAAAGTGCAGATATTAGATAATTGCAGTGGCCTCAACAGTATAGGGACAGAATGAAACCAGAGGCTCCACAGCCATATATGTTCATCATTGGTCAATTACTAGCCATTAAAGGAAAGTGACCTTAAAAGCTGGGTTAAAACAGTTTTAGGTGTAAAGAACAAGCAACTAACATATGTAAAACATCCCATGTAGGATTTATTTTGTGTATCAGGTGGTATTGCAGACCAGTGAAGAAAAAAAAAATCAAAATATAGTTTTTTAGAAAATATAAAATAGCCCCAAGCAGACCCTACAGTAAGAGCGAAGAATCTTCTGCCCATAACATCATACTACCTGGTGAAGGACTCAGGATGATGATGACCTGCCCTATAAGTCTTAACTATAATTTTAGGATAAAGAGGAACATAGGATGGGTAAGCATATCAGCAGAGAAAGGGGCAGATAAAAAGTCCATGTGTATCAGTTTCACATGCATCATTCCTGGGAATGAGCTGTAGTAAATAGATTAGAAAGTTTATCACTGTAACTGGACTAATAGCAGCCATTTGGTTAGATTGCAAACCTTTTGATTAGACTAACAATGCATTCTTTGAACCATATGTAGGATGCATTTTCTCCATACACACAGAAATTATACAGGGTCTTTGTTTTGATATGCTCATCCTTGCAGCTTTGTCATAATTTGGGTGTAACATCAGAAAGGCCATAGTGCAGTCAGGAACTACTGCAAACCTTCTGCCCCAGACTGCTGGATTTTCTTGGGATACATTTCACGACACCCTGAAATTGAGATCCCTGCACATTACAGATTTAGGCTTCAACATGGGAAATATTTAAACTTAATTATTTGAGTTTGATTGTTTGAGACTGGATGTATATCATATGGCTTTTTGGTTTTGTTTTTTTACTGAAAAAGCCCATAAAACAGCAATAAATATGCAAAAGGGCCGTTTCCAAAGAATGACAACTGAAGAAAAATAAAACAATAAATGTTTCTGAGAATGTCACACAGCAACAAGAACCAAATTTTAGTCTTTCATTCCAGACTATCAACTACTCAAAGCAATATAACAAAATGATATATTCCCTCCCTTTAAATTTTCCACTATGAAGCAACATGTCAGTAGGTTTTGCATAAAAGTTAAAAAAACAAAACAAAACAAAAACACACTTACAGGAACAGAGATGCCTGCAAAAAATTACAACAAAAATGTTAAGTCAAGTATCATGAATCCAGGACTGTAAACATTCACTCTAACTACTAACTGTAAGAGTGTTGCACTGAAAATAATATTAAGCAGGGAGGGGAACGAGGACATTTATTTTGAGCTATTTCCATAAAATTGTAATCAAGCCATTTTTCATCAGATAAACAGTGATACAATTTTTAAGGTTTTTGTTCTTTTTAAAGCCTCGAATATTCTTAAATCCATTAACTGAAGAATAATCATCCAGAAGCCTAAGTTCAAGTGGAAATAATGGATACCTAAAGTGTTAGGTTAACTTTGTACATCTACTACATTGTAGATGTATTAATGAGAACTTCCTGAAGTCTGCAGCTCAATTGTAATCATGGCACACCACAATATAAAAAACTTTATAGTTTTCTAATTTTATTATAAAGATAAAATTCTCACCTATAATCTGAAGTCTTAGAATTTTATTTATGCCCATGTCATCTTTCAAAGAGCCCAACAAAAGCAGAAGAAAAGCACAAGTTTCAACAGCAACAAATATAATTTCAATGTAAATTTAGTGAGGCAGACATCCAAGGCTTTGTTTATACTTTACAAAGCAGCTAATAAGCTGATTTGCTTTATAAAATTTTTAATCTGTAAAACTGAATGGACTTTGAATGGACTTTCAACATGAATTGTTTTAGTAACCTGTGCTAATAGAACTCACTGCCTTACTAATGTTTTTTTAATCCTTTATCATGAAGAGCTAGACCAAGTGGTAAAGTCAAGGGGGTGCATGCATCCTGTATCACTTTCCAGCTTCGTAAACTGTCTATAATTTGTAATCCTACTAGCAGTCTGAACAATCCCTGACAAACTGGAAAAAAACATGCAAGTTCTTATACCTCTTCATGCCAGGCAATATGGTTGCCATCTGCAAGGCCTTCCTCTACCGATCACCTCTGTATCTCCTTCTACTTAGAGAAAGTCTATCTGTCCAATGCATCAATAAGATAGAAGCATATGGTGTCAATCCAACAGGTGCTGAGCATTTCTCTGATGTTTGAATCAATTTGTCATCAGTTAGAAAAAGTGAAACCTGCAACTAATCGTAACTTTCACCCTTTCTCTACTTAAAAAAGTCAGAAGGCAGCCTGAAATGAAGAGATGGGGAAAATCCCCTTTAAGACTAGTGACAGCTTCTTATATGAAGACTGTAATGTTTTAATATAAAAACAGAATGAGCACTGGCCACAAACGTTTTTCAGAGATAACTAGCTCAGTAACACAGGCTCTAATACAGTTTTAGAAACCCAAGTGAAAGAGACCAAAGCCTCCTGAAGCAGAACTTGCACTTTTTGAAAATGGTGAGCCAAGGAAGTAGCTTAACAATATGCTGCCACACTAGATGCGAATTTGAATAGTCAAGAAGGAGAAAGGTACAGAAAGTTTATAAGGTCACTGATATATGATTGCTGTAAACTGCAAAAGGCTGAATATCACTGATGCAAAACAACAAGGTTACAAACAGCTAGACCAAGGCTAAAAATGAAAAAGTAACAACTCAAAGGCTAACCCAGTACAAGACAGAAGGTTAGTACTCTAAATAAATCAAAAGCAGGTCTCTCTAGGAAAGGAAAGAGGAGTGCTAATGAAGGAAATGCGAAGCCTAAACACCAAGTACTAAATGCTGTTAGACTGATTCAGGCTTTTTTTGTTTTTTGTTTTTTTTAGTAAGTGGATTTACTGGTGGAATAACATATTTTGCTGAACTTAATTCTGTTTAAAACTGATGTAAATGATACCAGGATCAAGTCTACAGGACAGACAGATAACACATTTGGAAAGAGCTAGTGGCTTACAAAATATGAAAGTCTTGTCTCAAAGGACATGAGATAAAAATGAGCGTTTTTCCCTACAGGAGGTATCTTTTTTTTTTTCTTTTTTCCTTTTTTTTGTTGAGTAGCCTCAAATACTGATATCAGTAAGCTGAACGATACCTGAGAAATAGTAAAGTTATTAGTTCTTCACAATGCAATGGCCTGATGAAAGTGATATAGGCATGGATTCTCCATCCCAGCAGACTGCTTTTGAAGCAGAGGTCAAAGAGTCAGGCAGGAAATGCATGCAGGGTGTAGCTGCCTTAATTGGAAGCATTTGTGAGCATTGTCTTGGGGTGAAAAAAACAACCTGTCGGGCTGCAGGTTCTTTTTCTAGCTCTACTATTGTGGATTCACCACTGTATGTCTATCAGAACTGGTTGACTGCATTACTGAAAAATAAATTCCTCTTGGAAAACATAACTTTCCATTTTACAGAATTTAAAAACAAAAGGGACTGGAAGTCTGAATACTGTAGGCCCTAAATAGTAACCTAAATAGTCCTGTATAAAAAGTCTAAAAACTCAAGCTAGGGTAAAGCAGTTTACAGTAAACTTAGACAGAGAAATTAATAGATGAAAAAGGGCAGCATAGCCATATCACATGCTCTCCCTTGCTGACAAATACTTCCTTGAGTTATAGACTCTTTACTCTTTGATCAAAATCATATCATATGTTGTGGTCACCTAAGTTTTGAGAATACAAATTTGAACAAGGATAACAGAAGATAAATCTCTTGCTGCACACAGCTAGTTTGTTACATACATCAGATTTAAAAAGTAGTATTTTATGGGCATGCCACAAGCAAAATTACAGGTCTTCCTGCTTTTTGGATCTGTTCTGCGTCATGTAATACTCACGGCAAACTAATATGGTTATGTAAGTGGGATTCTAAACATGTATTAATGTTGAGGTATAAAGTACCTTCATCACTAACCCTGAAATTCATTGTTCGCTAAAGGCCGATATACCTTATGGCAGAAGCTGACAATCAAGGCTCTCCGCATCAGCTGAACTGTGAAAACTTGCACAGGTAGTAACCTCTTCAACTAAGGCAAGTACAAAGTATTGCATCTTAGTTTAATCATCTTTCATCAAAAGCTGCACCATGTCATGCAGGAACTTCCATGCAAACAACGATAGTTATTAATTAAAAAAAATAAGAAAGAAGGTACAAAGGTATCAGTTTGTGCGGAGTCAGCTATGTATGAAGCTACCATATACTAGAGAGCTTTTGGGTTTTAAAAACAGAAAACACACAAGTCAGTGTTGTGGTATAGTCTATAGCACGTCAGATAGGCTGTCAAAAACAGAATGATGATGCCATAGCTTAAAGCTCAGAAGACGGGGGTGCTACAGGTCTACGGTTGCTGCTTGCTCCACATTCTGCATCTTGCCCAACTTTTTCAGTTCTGCTGCTCTTAACTTCTAGTGGACAGTCCAACTACTATGGTGTCTTTCATAAAGCCAGTTCTTTCCACATCCTTGGTGAAGGCCTGGGGCTGCAGAGGGCAGCGGAGCCACCAGGGCTGTGCCCTGCCCTTCCTCTGTGGCAAGGGCCCTGTCCTGAAGTGCCCACCTGGCCAGGTTGGTCCAGGGATGGTAAGCAGGACTGGTCACAGCCTGGCTATCACCAGGTGCTCTTGTAGGAGCCAGGCCCTGCCAGGAAGTCAAGTCAGCAAGGGAAGATCAAGATCAGCAATGTTAGGCACAGACACGTCACAGCCATAGCTCAGGCAAGCTCAGGCCTTTGGTCCACAAATATAGATCCCAAGTCAATGAGCAGAGGCTCAAGTCGAGGCTTCTAACAGTTCTTTCTCACAACCTAGCTGTTTTTCACAAAAGTCTGATGCAAGGCTACACAGTCATGAGAGCCGAACTTGAACAGAGGCAGCCAAACCCGTAGGAGAAGGGAGAAGCTGCAGATCCTGCTGGTGTACTCAGGACTGTAGCTTGCTATAATTTCTTAGCTGGACTAACAAAATAGGCACAAGACCCTTTAACAGAGTTATTTAGGCTAGGTCTCGGCTTGGAGTGTTTCCTGGCTTTTGGTGAATCAGTGTTACAGTTTGGAATGCTCTTAGCTTAAACCCAGTTTATTCTTATGCAAATCTACATTGCTGTAGGTGATATCCTTCATGCTTACATAATCCCTATATCAGATACAGTTGTTACTGTGGAAGGTTTGGAAAGAAATCCAAAAGTAATTTCTGCCTGCTAGGGAAAAATAATGCTCCACCTGTCAAGATTCTTCCACCATCCTTTATAGATGGTTCATATGGACAATTGGTATTTCTTTCCATATTTTTAATATGTAACTGAATATTGGAACTGCAGAAGAATGCACCACAAAGAATGAAAATTTTGGAACAGAATCATGAGTACTAGAGAGTATAATATGAAAACTACATAAAACATTTAAGAAGTTCCAGTGTGTCAGCTGTGAGCTAGTAAATGACCATGTAAATTCTGAGTCGATTTCAATACAACCTAAAACAGATCAGGATAAGTCAGCACTTACAAAATATGAACAACACTTTCCCATGCCTGGAATCCAATAATTGCGTATATTTATGCCGGAATTTGGTCATTCCATGAACTACACTATATTGATTCATCTAATTTTCCCCAGAACATACACCTCTACCATGTGGAAAGTTGCAAGTATTAGACACTTAATACTGTGAAGTTTCTCCTCTTTATTCTTCCATCTAACATCCATATAATAATAGGTTCTTGACTTACAAGGGTATTTTCAGCAGTTAGCAATGGAAAAGCACTGAAGCACCTTAGCTTGGCTAATCGTATTGTTGCACAACACAGAATGTGGTGTCAAATCCCAGAATGAGCCAGATTCATGAGCCCCTTCAAGTTGCTTTCCACTGTTTTGGTAATGGAAAGTATCCATAAACCCACTTTAGCTGAACATTTAAGCTGGACCTATGCCTATTTTGCTCTCATGCACAAAGCAGCTGGAACCTACTAACAAATCTGGCTTTCTATTTACTTATTCTGGTAGTGAGGGATTAATTTTCAGACCATATGCAATTGCTTGCTGGTGAGAAAGGTTTTTATACTTTCCACACTGATATTATGCAATATAACATTTTAAGAGGGTGTAATATTGCAAGCTGTGAGTGATTCAAATCAGACACATGCAGTGGTATAAGTCAAACACTTACTTTTCTAATTTAAAAATGTTTTCCCATAGAATAAGTAATATTTTACCCTTGAAGGGTTTTCTTTCTTTCATTTGTGGAAAGACCATATGGGTCTCACAGGTCATTCACAGTTATGAAAGAAATAACAAAAGAAATCCCTTTTCAGAGGTGAGATATATTATATTCTTCACTGGAAAACAAATAATTTGCTTGGATGAAAACCTTTTGTATTCCAGTGTAATTGCCAATATCTGTGGGGTGTCCTGGAAAATGAGATGCTCTCTCTCAAAGAGTTATAACTTATCCCTGTGCATAAAATCTAAATAAATAAATTGGAGCAGACTTTAACGTATCATGCAGGGAAGAGATACAAGAAATACAGCCGTGAAATTAGGGGAAAAACCTCAAGAGATAACAAGTGGACAAGATACATTTCACAATGGGATTAGGGTGAACTGGTTATAAAAGTTTTTTTCATTGTTGTTAAAAAGAGAAAGAAGGGGAGGAAAGTTTTCTCAGGCCATTATTTTTTAGAGTGAATCTTAAACTATTTTCTGCTATTGCAGTAAAAATAGCTGCTGTTGGCAGAGTTGACCAGATATATATATATTTTTTTCCTCTGACTACAAAGATATTTTTTCTTAATTAGTTTTATAAAATTAAAACTATAAGTTAATTTACATTCTCTAGAAGAGAGTCCTTGTAAAAGGATTATAGACTGGCCAAGAGGAAGCAATTTACGAAGGGATGAATTTCAAACCCAATCTGAGGAATCCATCTATGGGCCACAGTCAAACCATGACAACTTAAAAGAAGTGCAGTTACAAATAATATAGAGGTATATACTCTTTAAGGGACATTAACAAAGCTCAGCAAGACCTTTGCCTGTGAGAACTAAATAACTTAAGCTTCCAGTTAGCAGAGTATGGTAGAGCGTGTGATTAGTCAAGTTATTGCAATTCATGAATATTACAGAGAAATGAATAGTCCCCATTTAATGGGCCTATACTGCCACTGGTTTCAGTGCTTTCACCTAAGCAAAACTCCTTTTTCCTCAGAGAATAGAAACGTGTACGAACACACCCATTAGTTTAGGACATGAAAACAATTGTCAGCGTTAGAAGACTGATTTCATCAGCCTTGGCACAGGCCTGACTTCTGCTGACCACAGAACTCACTGTCAACAGAAACCAAACATTCAGAATCATACAGCACAAGTTCTGCATCTGCGTTGGGATTAGATGAATTATGCCACCGAAGCATCTACAGCAGTTGATTTGCTATAAATAAAACTGCAAATATGTGCATTTGATCATATGAATCCCACAAATGGCAGGAGATGTGGCAAAAGACAGAAGCGTTAAGAGGGCTTTGTATAAAAATGATCAGTGACTAGAAGGAGGCGTGAAAAAAGCTCAGCCTATCTTCTTCAGTACTAGCATCTATATGAAAAAGTGAAAATACAGCTTGATGTGACAGATGTAGGACACAAAAAAGAAGGGAGAAATTATCTTTTGAACATAAAATAAGTTTCACAAGAATTTTGACCCAATGCTATAAAGATGAGAAGTGAGGAAAGGAGATGATTCAGCTTTAAGTACATATACAGAGAAATTCATACAATTTTTCAGGGATTCAGAAATTCATGTTGTTGGTGTTCTGCAGGGATTTTGCCTTTTCTTTCCACTTGCTTTTGCGCAGTTTCTAGTAATTAACAAAAGTTAAGCTCAGGCTAGTAATGCCAAGCATGAATTACTGTCTCCTGCCTTTCAGCAAGCTTATCAAAACTCACTACTATTCTTGTCAGAGCCACATAACTTCCACTTTTAGCCTTGGAGAACAAATTTGCATCTGCTAATACTCTAATCAGAAACCTTGTGTCCGCCTACAAAATACTCTTTGGACTCAATGCCACTGTAGACAGTGGCAAAAAATAGTCCAGATGCTCACAGATGTACACATAACTACTACTTAGGTTTTCAAATTCACTTTATTAAAAAAATGAAATTCACTTTCCCTAAAGGAGTTGCGTAAGGATCTGTTACCCTGAGTCTATAAAATAGATGTTAATTGGGATATAAGATTTCAATTGACCTTTTTTGCTGGTTAGATATTCAGAATGGTAAACAGACAAAATATTCAGTCTGACTGGGAAGGCAATATGCCACAATTAAGCCACTGAAGGTCTACTAGTCAGGAGGCAAGCATGTATTTCTTCCTTTATATTACTTTGAAGAAGTGGCTTTTAATGTTTAAGAAACACAAGACTGAAATTAAGAGATTACAGGATAGTGTCAGAATGACCTTACTCATTTCCTCCAATGTGCATTTTCCCCTCAATTTCTTAACTTTCGAAACGCCACTTCTATAAATATAGTTTGGTTGCTACAGTAATACTTGTATAAAACTTTTCACTTACATTTCACTCAACATTTCCCAAAAGAAACTAGCTGTCTATGGAATAGATCCAAAGCCCATTGATGTCAAAGTCTTCAGTGGGTTTTGCCTCAGGACCTAAGTGCGTGGAAAAGCTCATGACAGTATCTGACAAGAGTGATTTAAGAGGAAAATTAATATTTGTAGGTTAACAGCAACAGCTGAGAATCAGTAGTTTGACCTCCTTCCATTGAACCTCACTCAGACATGTTTGCACCAAAGCTGTAACCTTGCAGTTAAAATTATAGCACACCTTTTGGAAGCTATCCAACCTTCTTGTAAAGTTTGCACAGTATGAAGAGTTGTAGACCTCACTTGACAAATGACTCCAAACATTAGTTACCCTTGCTGCTAATTGCTTCTTTAAAGAAAAAAAAATAGCACCTTATTTCCTATTTCAGTTTGTCTAGCTTCAGTACTAGAAATTACTTAATGCTTTTGTCTGCTAGATTAAAGAGCCCTCTACTGTCAAAAATTATCTTCCTGTGTAGGTACTTGTAGAACATGATTAAGTTACCTTTTAACTTTCTCTTCAATAAGCTAAATAGATTGTAGTGGAAGAGGATGTCCTTATTAGGCAAGGAAGAAGGAAAGCATAACTACTTTGTACAAGAACCGCTGGAAGGCTTGTCAGCTTGTCCTTACCACTCAACACAGCACACAAGTTCCTCTGAACCATCCCAGGATCACATGCAGTAACAGAAAAGGGAATACTAATAATAGTCATGGTAATTTTTTTGAAGTTAAGCAACTCTGTGCTACAAGAAGTAACCCCACAGAAACTAAAGCCTTTGAGGCCTTATTCTTTAACTGTATTCAGGAAGGAAAATATACATAAAATAACCATATATTTAAAAAGTTTCTACTACTGAGTTCAAAAGCACAGCAGGTAGGAAATCCCTGACTGTCAGCATTTCAATACTAAAATGATCTTTAAATATGAAGGAAACTAAAAGTCAGTTTCAATATAATATACTGTGTCGCAAATACCTTTCTTGGTTGTATAACATTATTAATACACATTGAAGTAACAGGGCAGCTGGAACACAGTATCATAGCATTTACCATTTTGTCAGAAAAATCAGAATTTTTTTTTGAAATAGCTTTTAAAAAATAGCATCACTTCAAACATTTAAATCCAACAACATTAAAACTGTATTTGAAATAATGCACACATCACATGACAATCAATAAAAGTATTTCTGGACAAAAAATCTAACTAAGTTAGTAGTTAGAGTCAATTCCTGAGTGTGAAATGAGTTTTTCCAAGAGAAGAAAAACTTTTCCTATTTACCAGTCAAACATTATTTCTGATACCTGTATATTCCAAGAAGAATAAGCAAAATAGACTAATTAAGGTAGTACCATTATTTGTTATAGTTATTTTGCTGTTAGGCAAAAATGATACTAATTGCCTAATTTTAAATGCAAATGGTAACAGCAACTATGGTGATAATACTTTAGTGTAATTCTCATGTTTAATTTCTGCTAATATAAATATATCATGATAAACAATTGCAAAACATTTCCACTAATATTACTAGCCACATAAAAAAATCTGTAGTTTGAAAAAACTCAGCCATTTATCAAACTAGCTTACAGACTGTTATTTGAGTAATTTTCCCAATGGATTTATGAACGTGTTAGAGAGTATTTTTTATTTATCTAAGTAATGTAAGAGAGATTAAAGCTGAATTTTAGGATATGAAAGACATTTTCAGTCTATTTTATAAAATATGATAAATGAGTAATTGAACTTACAGTTAAAACATACCTGTATTTTTAATTTTTTGCAAAGTAAACATGAGGAAATATTAAACAAGTTTGCTGAAGTAGTTTGCTGATTAGGCTTCCCCCCTCCCTTCAAATAAATAAAACAATTCTAAAAGGAAGAGTAAATAATTTATTTGAAGGGGCACTGCACAGCAGGAATCTGCCTCAATCAATTATCCATGATGCTTTAAAAGCAGACTCTAACCGGGATGCAGGTTCACCATACTAGCAAACTAGATGCAAGCTTGCTGTGTAAATCCTGTTGATTTTTACTTCTTTAGGTATGTGGTATATTTTCTACAGGATACAAACAGTAGGACATCTGCGTACTGTTAATTATTAGAAACGGCATCTGAAAGTAGGTGAACTTTTAACCAAGCTCAAGCTCTTCATTTAATTGCTTGTACAGACATTGTGAACATCTATTTTAAGAAAACCAGATGTGACAGTGTATAGTATATCCTCACGATAACTATTTTGACTGTGAATTTAACCACTAAAATTGAGATGGCATTTCCATTTAAGCAATGTTATGTTATACTGTTGAACTTGCTTATAATACAAGCATCAGCAAGTTATGCACATCAAGTGTTTTAAATAGTTTAGAGATAATTTAATAAAATCAAATTGCTTGTTATCTTGCTATTTTGACATTTCATAGACACAAAGCAGCAGTTCAATATGATGCCTTAATAGGCCCTTAGAGTCCAAATACTCGGTGTTCCAACACAGTCGCAAATAAAAATACTATTTCAAAATAAGTACACTAGGAAAGTGCTTTGAGATAAAACAGTATCAAGAACTTGCAGTTCATTAGGCCATAAGCAAGGAGGATACTAAGAATCTGTACCACTGCTGAAATTTTGCTGCAAGAATAGGTGTGGTATAAAAAGTTTCCATAAGTCATTGTTAGAAAGGAAAATGGCTTGTTTGAAAAAGGCAGAAGTTGATCCTTACTCTTTGGGGAAGGGAGAACAGTTTTAGTTACCTCTTCATACAAATGACACTTTCAGGCACCTCCATTATAGAAATAGATAATTACCTAGGTGTTCCAGTCTGTATATAACACTACTATATGGACAGGTCATTGTCACCTTAGCTCCCATTTTGCTAAGGGTGAAATACAGCTTTGGGCAAAATTCCTGAAGAAGGGCAAAGCATCAGCTAACTTCTACCTAAAACTTCAATAAAAAACATAATTAGGCACTCAGATAGCATCAACTTTATGCAGAACCTAAATACAGAGGCATACTCCATTTACAATGATTCAATCCATTAACAGTTTAGTTATACTTCTATGATCTTCTTCCTCATAACATGGCTCATTTTCAGTATCACCAAGCATAGTCAAAGGTAAAACAGGCAAATTTTAAATTCCTTGTCTTCTTTTTTAGTCCTCCTTTTTTAGACTCCTTGTCTTCTAGTTTGAAATATCTTTCAAGACTACAGTGCTACAAATTTGGTTAGCTCCCTGACCAAGGAAATCCAAATCATGAGAAGAACTGGCAGGCTGACTACCAGAGCTGCTTGGAAAACAGTTATTTTTTTCCTGTTATTTGTTTTACGTGATCTACTTTTAGCTAACAACTTCATCAAGAACTTTCTTCCTCTTTCCAGAAGTGTAAATCTGGGAGAAAAAACCCATACAGTAAGCATCAGCTAACTCATTTCTACATACAGTTTACTTTATTGCATCTCGTACTTGTACTGCTTTTATATATTGATTCTTAAACCACCTGTAGGTAAAAGAACTTGCAAAGTAAGAACTTCACTGCATTACAGCTTAACTGAGTCAAAAGGTTTACTTTGCATTCAGTTCAACATTAACTGGTATGTGTCTGAAATATTAATGACTACAACTTCCATGTACCATGTGGTTCAAATAGATATTATTGTGCATTATGGGAAATCTATTCTGTCCAAGAAGCACACCTATAGGATCAAAACAATTATTTAGAAAAAATACCCATTGACTAACTGCCTTTTAAGATGTGCCTAGCATCCCTGCCAGAGACACTACATCATCATGACTCTAGTATATAGTGTAAAAAGATTCCCAAAGAGGAAAGCATTAAAATCCTGAACGCTTTTCTAGAGCAGCATTTTGAGCTCTCGACAGATGTCACTAACGTACCTGATTTATTGTAACATTCACTTTTACATTTTGTCATTCATACCGACTTTCCATTTGTCACTCTCTAATGGATAATCAAGGTCAACTAAAGCATAATCAATTAATCTGCATTAATTGGTGGCCAGAACTACGTTTTTCTTGTGATTTCCTACCTATTCATGTACTGTACATCTTTCAGCTTTCCCTAGAGTCTCCCTCAAGCATGTTGCTTTCAGAGTAATTATAATGAGTTAGAACGTCTTTGTTCAATGATATTCCAGCAAATTATTCTCCAGGAGCACCAAATAGAAGGTAGATTTTGTCTTAAAACGTTCCCAGTTTATATCAAAAGTATCATTTGCTCTATTTCCGGCATATTGTTAGTAATATCACATAAGATATCGTGACAATCAGAGTGGCAGGTAGGAAGACAGGCAAAAGTTTCCTCATCTCCCAAAATACTGAAGAGAAAAAAAAGTAAAGAGGAAATGTGAAATGTGTTCCTGCTGCAGCCTCAGAGGTTTCCCCCCTTCACACATACCTCCTGTGAGTTTAAACTTTCTCTTTAACTGCAGCTGCTCTGAATTACACCCTAGAGAAAAGGAGACACAAAAAAATTGCACAAAGAGCTCTCTCTCACCCGCCTCAGAGGTCTGCAGAAAGGAAAATTATCATTTCTAAAATATTAAACTATTCAAAAAATACAAGAGGAAACTGTCCACATAGCTAACTTGCCGCTTTCATTTTTTCCTAGATAGACAACCTGGAATGCATACTGTCCTGTTGCCATACTCCAGTTATTCTGACACTTCTCTCAAAACACAGTGATGGATATAACCAGAAACCTGGGTCTATCATGAGGTTATAACCGTATCCACATCAAGTGCTCCCCTCATTTTGGGGTTGTCCACGTATTTGCTGAGGCATACATTTGGCCTCATTGTCCAGGTCATTAATGAAAGAGTTAGATGGCATTGACCCCAGGATATGCCCTTGAGGAGCACCACTTGAAACAGGCTGACAGTTAGACTTTGTACCGCTGGCTATAACTCTTTGAGGCCGGCGGTCCACCCAATTTTCCAGTCACCTTGCCATCCACTCGCGTAGTCCACGTGTCAGTAATTTGACTATAAGGATGCTATGGGAAAGCATGTTGAAAGCCACGCTGAAGTCTCAAGGTAAACAACATGCACTGCTTCCCCCTCGCCCGTGCAGCCAGTCATCTCATCATGGAAGGCAATCAGCTTTGTCAAGCACAATTTGCCTTTGGTAAAACTGTGCTGGTTATTTCTAATCACCTTGCCCTTCACAGGCCTGGATGGAGTAGGATGCTTTTTTGAAGATGAGTGTGTGATTTATCTATTTTCAGTGCTCAGAAATGTCTCCCAGTTGCCACGACCTTTCAAAGATGACAGAGGGCACCCCTGCAATAACATTAGCCAGCTCCCAGCATCCTGTCAGGCTGCAACTAGATCAGGGGCCTGGAAAGCCTGAGAACAGACATTACCACTAGACTCCATGTAATGCCGTTGAGCACCTCAGCCTTTTCAGTGTTGTCACTAGGTCTCCTGTCCTACTGAGCAGTGAGCCACAGGTTCCTTAATCTTTCTTTTGCTGTCCGCTTCCAGAAACATCTTCATTCTAGTGGTATGCCTTTTTAACTCAGTAAAGCAGTATTGACTTGTGCGTAGACAGCAGTAACAGCTTGGGAATGACCAGCAGTCACTTTCACAGAAATCTTGCTCTAAATGCAGAAACAGCATGTTAACATGAGACCTCTCAACGGAAAGCATGTAACTAATGCTCTCTCAAAGCTTGTCATCCAAAGGTAGTCTAAGACACTGGTTAAAGGGCTTCATAGAAACAGAACAATTATTTAGGTTGCTGTCATGAAGGCATATACTGGTGAGAGGTTTATGGTAAAGGTCACGAAGGTAATGCAACTTGTCAGTGAACAGGAATGTATTAATTCATTCTGATAACATTGGTCAGAGCATTTTGATTTTTTGCCATCCAAAGCAGCCACATGTACTTTCATGCATATTCATGCACGATCTGCCTCCAACTGTATGCTCGAAGTAGCTTCTGACACAATGTTTGAGTATACTAGAGACTCAGATGCACTGACAACCATCCAGGAATTATCTTCTCAGGTCAATCCCTTCCTTTCACTCCCCCTCAACAATATATTCTTCTCTTATCCTACCTGCACTGTAACATATTCAGGTAAGAAACCATCTAACGTCAGCATGTTTGTTTAAATATAGAACACAGTAGGAGTATGGAAACAAGAAAGTTACTTTGCTTTTGTGGAACTGATCAAACTGAGTTTTCAGCATCTTAGCATAAGATATGCTTCTCCAAATGAAACATGACAGCACTTGGCTGCCTACAGATACTCTGCCAGAATTGTCCATCTCATGAGTAGGAACAAACATTGCAGAACTCTGGTAGTGTGCTTTATGCACGTGCCTCAAGTTTTTTAATGTCTTCTATGAAACGTGTTTTGGTACTAACAGTGCACAACAAAACAGCTTGCTCTTTGCTATGTGTACAATCTGTAGTGACCTTCCAGGGTAGCAGTATTCTGTGAAGAAAGAAGGTGGCAGCAACTTTGCAGATCTTGTCCGTCAGTCCTTTGCTATTCTGAACAAAAGCTTCCTTTGCTCCTCAGTTACTTCAGTCTTCCAGCTGAAAGACTGAAGAAGTTCAGAATTTATTTAGCTGTCCCTTAAGCCAGGCACATGAGCAGCCTAAAACCCAGGTCTTACTGAACATACAGCTTCGGATGAGACATACATTGCTGTAATATTTCAACAGTAAGAACAGGTGTCCTATTTGCAGAAAGACAACATGTAAAGTCACATGACATCTCCAAGGCTCACTAAGAATGAAAGAGGCTATAGAGCTAATGTTTCCAGATCAAGGAAAAGAAGCATTTTAATTATCTTTCTTGATTCAGTCACTTTAGCAACAATGACTGTTGTTCTCTGCTACTGAGTCTTTTATTCTGACACACTATACAGACACACAATAACTATGTGCGTACCCTTTAGGCCAAGTGAAAAAAAGGCAGACAAGAGATCAGTCAGATTTTCTTGCCATCTATTACAGAAAACCTACAAGCAAAAGACAACTGAAAGAGAGAGGCAGAGATACCACCAAAAAGGAGGAAGACATACCGAAATACATCCTTCAGCTGATGAAAGACAGACATTTCTGACACAGTATTATGCATTGTTTCTACACAACGCAAGAACAGAAATCACAGCCCAGCCTTGCACAGAGAGCAATACCACCAAAGTGGTTCTTCCCACATAAGCCTTTTATGGGCACCTTCTTTCTTACATCACGTTGTAGAACAGCTACTTCTTTGTGGTGCCCACCTCCCCCCTGCACACAGCCCACTTCTCCACTGCAAAACCAAATGAAGGCTTCTTCCTACACCACTTTATATCAGAAATAAAAGTTACTGCATGGCTGCCTCATGGCTTCTTGAAATGTAGTTGAGATTCACTTTTGTCATTCCAAGGGAAGGGAGAAAATAATTAGTACACATCTGGTCCAGACTGCAATTACAGAGAATCCTTCCTCACTCACGAAGGCCTAGGAGACTGTGACCTGTCTAAAGACCTTTCAGAGACTACTTTACCATTGTGTCCTTCCTCATAGGTGTAACAGCTGTCCAGCTGCAACATTTGCCCCTAGCAAAGGAAGAGAAAGGGAACTGTAGGGCTTGGAAGCTCATTCAGTCTTAGTGCTCCGAGTCCCTTGGACAAGAAGATGCCAGAGGATATTGCTCTACCAAAAGTTGCTCTTTAGACAGTTCTTCAGAGTAGGTAGTTGCTCTACTTTGTCGGTTCACAAGTGACACCTTAAAACATTTACACGGATCTGTGACATGTTCAATACCAGCCTTTTTATTACTTCTAGGCATGCTATCCACAAACTAACAACAGCATTAAAGTTCACACTATTCTGTGTTGAGCTCTCTGTTGCTGAGAGCTCTTAGGCAAAGCTTATTCAAGACCACTTCCATAGAAAAAAGGCATAAGAAGAAAGCCTTCATCACGCTTTGCAGCATTCTGTAGAACTTACTACACTAGAGCTGTTACTCAAGTCAAACTATAAAATTTGCACTACAAAAAAAATATATACATAATGATAGAAAGAATCACAAAACCAATAAAATTATTTTTACTTAATTTACCAAGGAGGTTAAAAAGTGAGTGCCTAATTTGTGCAGAAGTTACTGCTCCTACAAGAGAATACAGTATCAAATATCATTACATGACAAACCAAAATTCCTACAAAAAAATCTTTGGTGATTACCTTAGCAACAAACTAGAACAGCTACTTAATGATTTATTTTAAAGAAATTTGTCAAAGGAAAAATGAAATTGCTGTGCATGCTAGCTGTATTAAGGTTCCTGAAAAAAATATAAAGAAGCAGCCATGTACTGAGGAGTTCAAGACTGCATGCTGAAAGTTGCAGGCATCTTACCCCTGAGTAATAAAGCTACGTTTATTGACATCAGTTCATCTCTGATACAGGGTCACCCTGTGTAGAAGACCTTTGCAACTGTATTCAAAAGAACACAGGAAGATTTGCTGCATTTTCTGTAGTGCTGGATAAAATGTGAGTAGCAGATCTAAGTTGTTGATTTCAGTGATGAATGACAGAAGAATTTGAAACTGAGGAGCTACTTGCCCATATCTTGAATCAAAGTAATCATTTCACATTCCATCGACCAGATATTTGATTAAAATAGCATGAAACACCATCAGTTACAGTTCCTGTGACAATAAAAGAAGAGCCACCAAAGGACAAGGAAGTTGTTGAGGCCCATGTATGTGCATTTTTAATATGGAGGCCTTGCTGCACACATCTTCAAAATTGATTGTCATGAACAGTTCATTAAAATGCTTGTAAGTTCGCAGTCTGAGAGTTCAGAACCACGTTTTGACTTACCTAGAAGAATGTGAGAATTTTTTTGAAGATGTCAAACACATCAGCCCATATACTGTTTGACAGCCAAGCCGAAGTGCCAACCAGAAGCAGAGGGACTGTTGAAGAAATCAAATTAATTCCTCCATTCAGAAGTGGAAGGCTTAATCTAAAAAAAATACTACTGAGCTGGTAGCTGGCCTCATGTACTTTGACATTATTGGTTTTCCCTATGCACAGTCTGAAGGTGAAGGAAAAAAGTGAAATTTTCTGTGTTAGACCTAAAAGGTTTGGAAAACAGAATCAATTTCTTCTACAAAAAACAGAAAGTGAGTATTTTTTTTTTTAGTTTACAGAAGTCACCCTTCAAATGGCCTTAGATCTTTAATGAGGCATCAGTCTAAAATGTAAATACTCACTTTCAAAATAGCATGCTTACACATTCCTTTCACCTCCTTCTCTTACAGGAAAGAGATCTTGTGGCAAGATTTTATTTTCAGTGATCCATGTTGGTCTGCACATTGTACTGGCTAGCATACTTAGTGCTCAGAGAAGACAGACTAAAGACATATAGGACTCTCAGATACTCGGACTAGAACCTAACTGAATTATCCAAGAACCGCTTTGAATTAAAAAATGCTTATTCTAAGGCATTCTGTTTTCCAGAGAATGTTGGAGGGCAAAGAGTCCTCCAGATGACTGTGGTTTTGTGAAAGAATTGTATCATCTCTCTGAGGTGGGATTTTTTTGGTTCTACTTGAAAATTACTTTTATCTTCACCACCACCACTGAATAATAAGTAGACATACACAGTAGAGCTAGTTACATAGATTAAGATGCAATAAAGCTGCTACAGCTGCTACATATAGGTGTCTAGCAAACTGCTAAAGCTGTTATCTGCACTGGCTAACTAGCAACAGCAAAGGTATAGCTATTCATTCTGCAGTTACAATACCCAGCTGACTATGTAGACAATGAATTTAACCTGAAGAGTTCTGCAACTCCCCTTCAGGTAAAGACAATAATCTTTGTTCTCAGAACTATACAAAAACTATCATTATGCTTGAGCGTGTGCAGACAAAAAGCTGAGTTACTCACCTTGAGACCCAGTAAGAAATTAGAGGACAAAAGATGAAGCTCATTATTTGCCAAATGGCAAAAGACAAAAAGTCAATCTTATTCTTTATAATATACTGTGTTTGAAAGTAGGACAGAATACAGCTTTTAAAACTTTGTCTCCCAAGAAAGTCTTTCAATCTGTCATATCCAAAGGGACTACCTTCAAAAGGTAAAATGTCTTTGATAGACCTTGTTCATGATTATAACAAAGAAAATTCTCATTTACTGAAAACAAATGAAAGAGGGAGCGATGAGGGAGAGGGACAGAGATGCCCTACATTACATGCAACTGATATACTTTGATAGCACAAGTTTAACAGAAAAATACTTTGTTTTCAAGTTTGCTTCCCCAGGAGAGTGCTCTTGATACAGAAGGAGTAGCAACTAAAGATGTGTCAGCCACACACCACCTGCAACTTGAAGCTCTTCAGAGAATACTTGCAATGAACAGGTAATTACCCACTTCCCTTCTGTAAATGTGTATAAATAATATATTTTTTAATATATAAATATATATATATACACACACACACAAATTCTACTTCCCTCCCTCCCCCTCACCCATGTACGAAATCTAGATCTTTTTCTTAAAGTTATTAAATCTACCTAGAAAAACCTAACCACTAGCAAACTGACAAAAAAAAATATCAGTGACACACCATAGCAACTCCCAATTTGAGAGTCTGGTTTCCTATCTATTTTCCACTTCTAGCACCAGATGAAAGCACAGGAACTTTTTAGTATGTAATACAGGGTAACTTGCTGTGCCACATCCTTCTTTCTACCATTGCTTCTTCAGTAGAGTAAGGTTGACCCCAAGATATGGTACTCTCTGAACGTGAAGTACTAGTAAAATGTGAAATCTTGCAGCAAAAGTACTAGAATCTGAGCGGGGAAAAAACCCTAAAACCCGTTTCCATTGTTAAAGATTAAACATCTCTCTGAAAATGGCAGATTTTGTATACTCAGTATATATTTTCCTTCCTCTGGAAAGTAAAGTTCATACTAAACTTGATGTAGCACTAATCACCTCACTCAGATTTTGCTGCTGCATCTAACAGGACGACTCTCCTCTTTAAGGGAAACGAAGTCTTGCATCTGATCAAATTCTGTTCTATCATATATTTCTTCACAGACCTTGGAAAGCTGATGCAGACAAAAACTTAAGAGAATTGAAGCAAGGTTTAGGAAAAGCAAGAACAAAGGCTTGTGAACAGAATACTCCAGCTATTGTGTTTGTATACATTCTCCTTCTGTGTTACAGCAATGAAAATATCAGTGAGAAAGAATAGAGCTACAGAAGGACCAGCTAGTGCAGAAGAAAGCAACAGCAAGGCAGGTTATGTGACCCAAGGGAAAGGCATGCAAGTGAGGATCATCCCTGCCCCCATCTCCAAATCAGGCCAGCCTCCCCACACCTGTGTCTTATGAAAGGAGGGTTGTAATATTTCAGAAGACAAAGAAACGGTATGTCCACCCTGTAAGATGGAGACTGAAAGTAAGATTCTAGCTTCGCTATCAATATTTCAAAATGGATGAGTAAGTGTAAGCACCAAAGACAGCGAGTATTTCCCACATCACCTTAATCTGCATAAATAATCTGGGGTTATGTGGCCTCGCTGACTTAAGTGAGAGTTAAAAGTGACACTTCCAGAACAAACAGAAATTTGGCTTACTTGCAGACACATGCCAATAGCCAAAGAGATGAGACTACCTTTCCCCGTGATTCTTTAATATAAAGGTAAGTTAATGAAAATCAGAAGAAAAGTTCTTCGTAGTTATAAGCTCCACCAGAGAAGCCTTACAAACTACTACTTGGGAACATGACACAACATCAGGAGGGTGATTAGCAACAAAATAAGCCATCTCATTTCTGTTTTACTTAAAACAGATGAGGCAATGAAAGAAAATGGAAATGTAACTGAAGAATTTCAATATAACAGAAACATTCCAGAAGTGCAGAACTGGAAGGCTTTCAAGTCAGAATTCAGTCTCTTCAAGAGCCAATGTTTTAACAGTCATTACAATAAAATCCTTGCATAATCACAGAAGGAAGAGTTACCAAGTGAGTTTCCCCACATACAGTTCCCTGAAGACCTGTTCCAAACATACAGGAAGAAAGGCAAGATGCTGAAGTGTTTTAGTTAGGCTGCCACTCTATTAACTTAACCCATCTAGAAACTACTAGCAATAACCCTGGTCAGTGTAAACTGCCATTCTTCAATTGTTTTCACCTGGTAAAAGGCTGACCTCAGTCTCCATCCCTTCAGAGCTGGTCCACAACCTGTTGGGAGCACCCCACCCATCCCTCCTCACAAGTAGGTTAAAAAGGCTGCAGAAGAGGAGTTGTCTCCTTGCTGAACCAGAAATCAGATGCTCCAGCTTTGTTTCTCAGCTTCCCTAGGGCACTCTTCAGCATTTATTCATCTGCCACAAATACAACTTAAATTCCCACCATCCTACTGAACCCCTGAGCTGTTGGGGAGAAAGCGGGGGGGGAAGAGCTAGACTGAAGAGAGGAGAAGGAAGAAAGAACATTTATCTAAATTTGTCTCTGAGGAAATAATCCTTGTCTGGTGCTCCTTCACCAAACAGGTGAGTGTCAGAATAAGAAAATAGGAGTTAAATGTTTGACGCTATAGCCATTGAACGACTTATTGGCCAGAGGGGTAAGGATCTCTGAATAACCCAATCCAATGTCATCACAAAATATTCAATTACTAAACATGTCATTCATTAGAGCAAGCATTTACAACATTACCATTCCTCTGGAAAAGAGCAGTGCTTCCCTCCTTGCCAAGTTAGGTGAGTAGAAATGAAAGGAGGAACAGATCCATCCCTATGAGCAACAAGTCAAGCAAAGGGGGCAGGAGATATACATGGATGAACAAGTTGCTCCTGGCAAAACTTCAACAGAAGAAGGAAGCATATAGAAGGTGGAAGCAAGGACAGGCAACTTGGGATGAATACAGGGATGTTTTCCTGTATGCAGGGATGAGGCTAGGAAGGCCAAGGCTCATCAGGAGTTTAATCTAGCAAGGCATGTCAAGGACAACAAGAAGGGCTTCTGTAAATACATCAATAACAAAAGAAAGGTTAGGGGTAGTGTGGGCCCTCCACTGAGTGGGTCAGGGGCCCTGGTGACAAAGGACACAGAAAAGGCAGAGATGCTGATTGCCTTCTTCACCTCGATCTTGACTGAGAAGACCAGCCCCCAGCAACCCCAGGCCTTGGACACCACAGAGAAAGTCTAGGGAAAGGAAGATTTTTCCCTTGATGGACGAGGACCCGGTTAGGAATCACTTAAGCAAACTGGACATACACAAGGCCACGCACCCTGATGGGATACACCCCGGTGTGCTGAGGGAGCTGGCAGATGTCATTGCAAGGCCACTCTCACTCATCTTGGGAAGGTCGTGGCAATCGGGAGAGGTCCCTGAGAACTGGAAGAGCGCAAACGTCACCCCTGTCTTCCAGAAGGACAAGGAGGAGGACCTGGGGAACTACTAGCCGGTCAGCCTCACCTCAGTCCCTGGAAAGGTGATGGATCAGCTCATCCCGGAGACCATTTCCAAGCACACAAACGACAAGAAGGTGGATCAGGAGTAGTCAGCACGGATTCACCAAAGGGGAAATCATGCTTGACCAACCTGAGAGCCTGCTGTGATGGAATGACTGGCTGGGTAGAGGAGGGCAGAGCAGCGGATGTTGTCTACCTAGACTTCAGAAAAGCTTTCGACACTGTCTCCCATCACATCTTCATAGGCCAGCTGAGGGCTAGATGAGCAGACAGTGAGGTGGCTTGAGAACCTGGCTGAGCTGCTAGGCTCTGAGGGTTGTGATCAGCGGCCCAAGTCTAGGTGGAGGCCTGTAGCTAGCGGTGTCCCCCAGGGGTCAAAACTAGGGCCAAACCTGTTCCACTTGTTCATTAATGACCTGGAGGAAGGGACAGAGCACACCCTCAGCAAGTTTGCTGAAGATACGAAACTGGGAGGAGCGGCGGATGCCCCAGAAGGCTGCGCTGTCATTCAGAAGGACCTGGACAGGCTGGAGAGCTGGGCGGAGAGGAACCTCCTGAAGTTCCACAAAGGCAAGGGCAGGGTCCTGCACCTGGGGAGGACGAACCCTAGGCACCAGCACAGGCTGGGGGTTGACCTGCTGGAAAGCAGCTCCACAGAGAAGGACCTGGGAGTGCTGGTGGACAGCCAGTTGACCATGAGCCAGCAATGTGGCCTTGTGGCCAAGAAGGCCAATGGTCTCCTGGGGTGCATGAGGCAGAGTGTTGCCAGCAGGTGGAGGGAGGTGATCCTGCCCCTCTCCTCAGCCCTGGGGAGGCCTCACCTGGAGTACTGTGTCCAATTGTGGGCTCCCCAATACTAGAGAGGCACGAAGCTACTGGAGACAGTTCAGCAAAGTGCTACCAAGATGACGAAGGGACTGAAGCATCTCCCATCTGAGGAAAGGCTGAGAGAGATAGGATCGTTCAGCCTGGAGAAGACAAGACTTAGGGGGGATTTTATCAATGTCTATAAATATCTAAAGGGAGGGCTTGGAGATGATGGGAACAGACTCTTCTCATTGCTGCCCAGTGACAGAGTAAGAGGCAATGCGCACAAACTGGAACTTGGAACTCAAGTTCCATCTGAACATGAAAAGAAAAAAACAAAAAAAACCAAACCTTTTTCCTTTGAGGGTGACTGAACACTGGAACAGGTTTCCCAGAAAGGTTGTGGGGTCTCCGTCCTTGGAGATACTCAAAAGCCATGTGCACAGGGTGCCGGGCAGCTTGCTGTAGGTGACCCTGCTTGAGCAGGGGGCTTGGACTAGATGATCTCCAGAGGTCCCTTCCAACCTCAACTCTTCTGTGATTCTGTGAAATGTTAAACTAAATATTTCAGTACAAAGGTAGAAGTCATCATGATTCCTCCATACTGCAGCATACTGCTGAGCAGGAGCTTGAATTCCCTCAAGTAGCTGACAGCATAGTAACATATATTGAATTCTCAAGAGCCATAAGCCTTTTTTAAAAGTTTGGAACATATGTTACACCTTAAGAAAATATACCAAGTTTATCAGTAAAATATCAGTATATTAATGTTTAGTCTGTGTACGTACCTGCCAATGTCCTAGAAGACTGAATATCTTAACCTTAGCAAACTTTAGGAGACCTCCTCCAAAATTCTTTACGTGCAAAAATGCAGCACTATTGGGGTAACTGGTAAATTAGTGAGTCCAGTGGCTCATTATGGAAGAAGTGCAGTGAAGTACTTGTTTTGTAATCAACTACCTGTGATTTGTAAGATCTAAGGAGATTTGGAGTGGAAGAGTTAAAAGGTTTAATCCAACGGTGGGGCTTTGATCTGCCAAAAAGAGACATTTTAGAACTGAATCTGAAAATAATTCTTTGTTCACCCTTTTGTTTTTCTTTGTTCACCCTTGTTCTGTTGTCTAACAAAACCTGCACGTGCTAGCATTGTGATGGATTTGATTAAAAAGCCTTTCTTGTAGTAAAGATTTCTAATGTGTTATCTTGGATGAAAACCTGTTATATAAAACATTATATAACAAAGCTTGACATCTTCAGTCCTCTAAGATTTCTTTCTTAATGTGATTATGTAGTTGCAGAACAAGGAAGATGACAGATAAAAGAAGGAATTAAGAATTATCTCCCCCCACCACCCCCTGCTTGGGCTGCACTAGATTCTGAAGTTTTTGCTATGTGAATTCACCAAAAGATGGTCAATCAAATCTAAAAAAAAATATATTTCTTTGGTCCTGTGTCTTACAATCAATTTCAACTTGTTTTTTGCTAAAAAATAAACGCCTTTAAGGGAAACCAAGTACAGACTTGCAAGTGATCTAGGAATATCTAATATCCTTACGCTACATTTAAGTTTGAAATTTTCCTCTTGGTTTGTAGATTTGAAATCCCTTTTCTAACAGAAGGACTATCACATTGCTAGCGACATACTGCTTCTAGAGGAAAAGTGGCAATTAGAAGGCTATCTAGCTTGCTAAACGTTCTGACCCTTAAAATAATAAAAATATGTTTAAAAAGATGTAGCGAAAGAGCAAGTGTCCTAGCTACTACTCAAAGGCTCTAAATTGCTGCCACTATCAACATTAATTCCCTGAAAAATTGAATCAGAAGGATTCCTTGACATTTAAAATGACTTGATAGCCTAGACAGCTTCGTCGTCAGATGCAAGGCCAATAGTTTTCCAAACAGCAAACCACATGGTCAGAAGAGTTTTATTTCTTAGCATACCTTGCTCCTATGATAGTATGACTTATCTAGGACAGTAGAGTAATAAAGGAGAAAAATTAAGACACCTGCAGCTTCTGTAAATGGAGGAAGAAGAAAATTCTGAATCTGCAAGTTCCAAAGGAAGGCAGGCCATCAGGAAGAAATGGAATCAGACAACAGCAATAGAACAGTCACAGAATCACAGAATAGTTGGGTTTGGAAGGCACCTCTGGAGATCATCTGGTCCAGCGCCCTCCTCAGACAGGGACAGCTAGAACACGTTGCAAAGACTGAGTGCTGTTGTTCAAGCTGTTGAATTTATAAGTTTGTGTAGAAGCAGGCCTTCAGTTTTCTGTAGAAGTATGACACCCTACAAGGGAGAGTAAGCTATATTTTAGCTAGTTTTGAAGGCACAGTCCAGCAGCCAAAGAATACATACCAAAACTGGCATAACTAGCTGGCCATATAATCCATATATTTCTGCTGCCTGACAGACAACCTTATTGCTAGTTTTGAACTTCCTCTGACTCCTGCAGTGCTGTCTCTGCCTCTCTTTCCTCCTGAACTGTTATCAACTCATAACATTGCCCTTCCAGACCTTTCCTTGGGCCTGCATTAATCATTCCCATTTCACATCTCTCCTTCCCTGCCAAGTTATCAAACTAATACTATTGTGGTAATTAGTAAGGTATCTGCCAAGACACATGACTACACAGTAGTGACAAATTCTCAGATTTATATTTCAGTATTTTCTTATTTAGCATTGTTCCAATGCCTCTCAGAACATTTTATAAAAACTAAATTAAAATAATAAAGAGGTAAGGAGTTAAGAAAAGATCATTATTAGATTTAAACCTAGAGAGAAGCTAGGGGAAGGAGGAGGAGCAGAGAAAGAGTTTGAAGTATCAGAAGATTATTTCAATGAATGAATAAGGACAATAAGAAGCTGGTCTTAAAATAGTACAGAAGCGCCTGGAAACCTTTCAGCAATCTTCGAGCTTCAAGAAGTGGTTCAGATGAGAGAATGCTAGCTGAGACAATCCTACAGGATAAGCACAAAAGCAGAAATATGAAGTATGAAAAATGGCCTTAGAAATCTTGGGTCTGTTATCGTTTTACCAGCTAAATTCTGTAGCCTGTTTATATGTAGTGAGGATGGCAAACAACTGAGAAAAGAGAAAGGACACCTGATCTGACATCCCAGAATGACCCCTCTATATTTCTGCTGCTTCTTGTCAAAGATAGATATCTGAATAATTATCTCAGCATCCCACCTACATCTATTACTTTGTAACTTACGATATTTTAAGAGTTGTATAAAAACTTTATTGCTTGATTAAAACAAATCACAATGCTGTCAAATGTAACACCCAAGCTAGAGGCTTTTGGAGAAGAGAATAAATAAGACAATCAAAGAGGAAAAGAAAAATTTGTTGATTGAAATTCCTCAGTAATAGCTCAGACCTTCCTACAGAAAGCAGTTAGTGTAGAAAAATCACTGTAGAAATCATTCAGGCTTGCACAATATAGGGAAGGTCATGCAGGGCACCACAAGCTGTCACAAGGACAGCAGGGAGCGAGATGCAATCATCATCCTTCCCTGGAACCTCCAGTGGAGACTGAATGGAATTGGAGGATTAAGCTACAAAACTTCACTTAGATTGTGATACTTTGCATGGGTAAAACATCTCTCAAGGCACTTTTCACAAACTGGTTTACTGGCAGATAGAAAGGTACAGAGAAATTAAGTAACTATGTTTTAGGGTGGTCCTATTGGGGGGAATCTAACTTGAGACTGGTCTTGATTCTTTAGAAGATCACAGGTTTCTTTAATGTCTAGCTTTCTGGTTAAAAGGTTTAGTGTTTAGTACTATGAAAAAAATATTAAGCTCAAATGTTATCACTCAGGTGCTCCTAATTACCAGCATTTTTATTTTTTTCTGCATGCAATTGCACACTGTTCTAGTTGAGTAGCAATAGACTACCAAAAATACTATTCTAACTTCAAGTCCAACTTGGTAAGTCTTCAAGGCACCTTAGGATGCCATGTGAATATATTGGCTCAGGTCAGAAAGCTCTTTTCTGTACTAGCCTGTACTATATGATGCAGGAATATACTTTGTAATTTCAGTAGGAAAAGAGCAGTTCTAAGTAAATAGTGTAAAAAATTCATCCTAAATGTCTGTGTCAGCCAAAATGGTACAGAGTCAATGAAAAAGATATCTGTTAAAGAGAACAATGATGCCAATCATTTCTGAATAAACTTCTAAAATCCTGGGATTTGTGTTTGTCTTTATGAAACAATGACATAAATGAAACCTTAGGCCTGAATGCAATGTGTCATGCAAGCTACTCTAAAGTATAGCTATGCATAAGCTGTGTAGAGTTCACATGATGCTATATATACCATATAATGACATCATGCACTAAAGTTATGAGCGTGTAATATTAAGAAGAAATTTGTATTTTAAAGACTAATAGAAATAGGCACATCTGTTATGAACCATACAGCCATAAGACCTTTGTTAAAAAGTCTCATCTCCGTCTGAATACAATAAGTTAATGATGTGGCTTATTTTATTCCCTCTACAGTTCAGTCACAGAGGAACTAGCTGCAGTGGGCAACAAATATTTAATATGCTGCTTTATCAGAAACTTGTCATGGCAAATAACTTGAAATAATTTATTTAATTAAACTGCCATGATAGCCAATAACATTTCAACAGGAAGGTTGCTCTTTGGACTAATTAAAACTAAAGCTTTTGAGACCTTCGTGTTCTTCCCCCCCCCCCCCCCCCCCGCCCCTTCTGATGTGCCTTCGAAGTATGAGATGAAGAATCTTTCTGAGGCTGTTTACTAAAGGTAATTTGATAGAGTTTGAGCTCTACTAATGAGCTCATGTGTCTTGCATATTAAATAATATGGCAGAATAACTCCAGGAATTTGGAGTCCTTGGTTATTGTACCACATAAAGGAGCTGATCTTGTAAAGATCCCAACACTCCATCTGTGCGTAATCACTTGGCATGTATATACTCCTATTCCTTTTAAAACCATGTCTGAACACACTGGATATTGCACCAAATTCTGGTTTTAAATATTTAAGATGTGTTCTGTTCTGTTGAATGGTATTTATATATCACTTATTTATAAATGTAAAATGTGTTCTGCTTAATAACTGTATTTTAATGCAAGCATAGTACAGAATACTTGTGTTAAGATTTAAGTATGGGCTTCTTGCTTCTACTTGTTTTTATAAGCTTTCAAAAAAATTTAACAATCAATGACAACATGTTTACAGAAAAATAATTTCAAAACTATTCACTAGAATGGCTCTGTTCCTACTGCAGGCATCAACAGCTCTCAGACCAAAACAGAGTATTCTAAAATGCTCTTATGGTAGGTTTTTCCTAACTTGAGTGAACACAAAACACATTCTAATCTTAAAGGTTATATGTTCACTTAATTCATTACACTCTGATTCTATTATCGCAGAAGTGCATGTTAGAATGCATACATTAAGCTGATAAAGATGGAGGCTTAAGATTCTGAAGAAAACAAAATATAGATTGAAAAGATTATTTCATCTTCAGTGATGGCATAAACATCTCATATGAACAGTTCAGTTCTATCTATGATTGGTAATATTCTTAAATAATGAAAAAACCCTAAACTGCTGTTTAGAAACAGCCACCTATTTGAATATTTTCTGCCACAGAAATGAACAGAAAAGTATTTCTGAAGTTCTCATTTCGAATTGCCTAAAAATAAGGAAGGAATATACCACACAAATAGTACAATGTTTACATTACATATTATTTTTCTTCTATAGTCTGTGTACATAACTATATTTCACAGTCAGTTACCTTTTGGTGGTCTTCACTATTTTTTTTTTTTTAATTGAGGTTTCCTCAAAAACAAAGAGCTAGAAGGTAGGCAACAATAGTCAATGCCTCAAACAAACAAGCAATTGCTTGACCTGAGAAGCTTACGACAAAAAAGATAGTTTAAAAACATATTTCCTTTCTGAAACATTTGAAAATAGAATTTGACAAGTAATATAAGAAATGTATCTAGTTTTAGCCCTTACAGTTTTTGAAATTTCACTGAACTAATACCTGAAGCAGCCTATTCAGATCAGAGTGCCAGCATCTGAAGAACTATACCCATTTATATTAGAAACAGCCCCAACTCAAAGACTTTGTCTACAGAAAAGCCAGGTGGTTATAAACAGTCAGTCAGGAAGTATAGATAGGTCAATACATCATGATTTCTTATTCTGCCTGCTTTTCAAGTAAAATGAAATGGAAGAAAACAGAAAGAAAGTATCTCCCCTCCAAAATGAAAGATCTCCCATCTGCTTCCCCCACCTCCAAATATGTCTTCTGAACACAGTTTAGGTTGTACTATACCTCTTCTGAGCAAAAAGGTATTTTTTTATTCATAACGGTTTAGGCACCTGAAATAGTTAAACATTATTCAACTATCAAAATCAGACTGCTAGGCTTTTCCAGAAACCTACTAGCTCCAACTTTTCCCAATCTATTGCTTCCACCTTCCATATTCTTTTCAAACACAGGAATGGAAAGGAGGAAAAGCAAATGAATTTTTAGGCCAAAAAAAAAAAAAAAAGGCTTAAAAGGTTTCCTAAGTTAAGCAGTTCTTCAGAACGTAAAACTTTCTTTCACTGGATCAAAATTCTGAATTGTCTTCAGTGAAAGAATTTTGACCTGCTCCACTATGTCTAAATACTTTCTGCCTCCCCAACTAATTCCTTTAGTCAATTCATGATACATCCATTTCAAACAATTACTAGATTATATATTATATATCCACTTATATATATATTTGCAAACCAGAATAAGTGTTACACAGACCAGTTAACTGTTTCATTTCTATCTTTGCACTTCATGTGGTCCAGTTCAAGTGGCTGGTACTCAGGCAAAATAACAGATTTGTGAAAGCAGTAGGAAAAGCATTTTCCCAAGCTTGTCATGTTTTTTTGATTTCTCAGGAACTCTACTTCAGAACTGCTTCAGATACCTGTGTTGGCTTGCTGAAATGATTACACACTGGAAAGTAGTCAGCTACAATAAGCCCTAGTTCTAAATAGCACATGATTTTTATGCAGCTCTCAAGTCACTATTACTTCAGTGCTTTAGGGTTGCGATGGCCACATTCTGCTACTTTAATGTACTGGATACTACATATTTTCTGCCACAATACCTTGGGCTACCATCTCCTATGCCTGCCTTTGTAAATCATTGGATCCACTAGGATAATTAAATCAAGCATTGGGCACTAAATTATTCATTCCCCTGAGCAGAAGATTTAACATGATCCATTAATGGCAGCATTTAATACTTCTATAAAATCCTAGCAAAAACCTTAACTTGTTTTACTCTTTCCTGCCATATGAAATTACATTCCAATCCACATACAGAATCCTTCACATAGAAGTGCTGTATATTTTGGCAATCACATGTTGTGCAAATACACAGGTGAGACTGATGCATTCAACCCATTATAATCACTGTGGTAACAGTCATGGTATCCTTCAGAGAGTATGACTGAAGCATGGTTAAATAAATGGACTGGCTATTCTTTTTCTAAACAAACTTATCCCAGAGCACTTTTGTACCCTGATTAACCCGTGTCTTGAAACTGTAACGTGCTTAGAGTGGAGATGAGGGGAAGTGCTTGCCTTGTCATTCATATAAAATGTTCTGTTACAAAAGCTGTATGAAGGATGAAGGCAACACTACTGAACAAAGAAACAAAATTACACTAGGAAAAATTCATAAATGCTTATGCTTGATTCCTTAAAAGCACGTTCAGTTCATTTACTACATGCATATTTTGAAATATGGCAATGAAAGAAAATCAACACTTGTACTAGAAGCTAGACTCTCATTCTGTCAGAAGGTACTTATCAGGCAGCTTACTAATATGCTTCCTGGAAAGAAATATATACTGCAGAGAAATTTTCCAGGACATCAGATATCTCTGATCTTACACACTTTGTCTGCATGAACTACCCTGGGATAACAAATCATAAAGCAGTGCTGGGCTTTAAACACTAACCAGAAATCGAAAACACTTACACCGCCCAACCAATCCTCCAATACATGCTAAGCTGAAACAGCTTAGCTGTAATCTATGCAATATGTGAGCAATAAAGAAAAAAGGGTATTTCAAAAAGAGTAGTAGAAAACCCCTACATTGTCCATACCAGAAAACTCACATTCTTCTTTACAGAGAAATGCTCTCTGTCGATCTACTGGCCAAGAGCCATCTGCTGGTCCCCTCTGCCTCTCCCCTTCCCCTCTTTTTTTAAACTAAAAACTTTCTTTTCAACCAAATGTCTTTAAGGCTACCTCTATGTAACCAGAGCAAGGTGGAAGTAGCAGAAACATGCCATACATTGCACAACTAACAGTTAGCAATAGGCATTCACAAAGGACCAAAGCCAGCACTTGGATAGCGTTTAGTTGACTCCATTAGGAGCACAAAAAAGTTCAGGATCTGGCGCAAGCAGACACATGGTCCAGCTCTATGTAGCAGCTAACTCATCATCCTGTTTCAGAAACCTTTATTGCCTCGAGCATTCTTATCTGCTAAGCTTCAACCAAAAAGTCTAGTGATTTCTGCTATTTCTTTCTTTTGTAGAAATGAGCAACTCATGTTGCAACACGCGACTCATGTCCCCTTGACTGATACTGAAGGTCATTCATCAAAAAGGGAAATAAATCAAGGAAAGTTGACTCTCTAAATTTAGAATTATCTCCCACTCATCTAGAGTGTGATCGAAATAAGTTTTGTTTGTTCATAATAAAAGGGGTGAGGGCAGGAAAGTTATTTCCTCCTTTTGCAGGCAAAGCTAACCTGTTCACTTTTCTAGCACTGAGCGTGCATCATCTATGCCATTTTCCATTTTACTGAGCTTCAGTAGGAATGCCTAAACAAATAAAAAAACCTGATAAAGTTATTTAGAAAGCTGTGACTGAATTTCCAGAATCTTCTGTAGCTACTACAAAAAATAGGGGGCTTGGAATAACATTTCTTATTAATGACATGTCCTTTAAGTTACATGGGCTGTTAATTTGCTCGAATACTTCCAGTTCAGTCCAAAGAGGAAAGCCATGGGAAACAAAAACAGCAAAAAAATGTGATTTTGCAAGATAAACCAGAAATATTCTAGTTTGGGTGTGTCAAATTATTTTCCTTCCTGTTCAATCAAGTCGTTCTATAACCATAAGAAATGTTGCTATACTCATTCATTCATATGTATATATATATATGAATATTATATATATAAATGTTTATCAACATTCTAGCAAATAAGATATAAAGTCACTGACATTCTACAAAACAAAGTTTGAACTGAATACTGAAAAAAGGAAGTTTATAAAGCATTCATTTCAAATGACAAGTTATCAGTATTCTCATGGAAGGCCTGATTTTAGAAGACAGTGTAACCAGTCAGGAGACAGGTGCTGTATGCCGATTGACAACAAGTTGCTCAAAACAAGTTACAAGAATTGGATCAAGAATCACTCACAGCAACTCAGAAGCTGAAGCATATTCATAAAAATGTTTGTCACATCATTCTGAACACATATGTTCATTTTTTAAAGTTTTAAAATTATTCCCAAGGCTGAGGAGAAACTCTTCCAATGAATTACTTCTTAGCTCTAGTGGGAAATTATCATTTAATATAATAAACTTGGTTCTAATTTGTCTATTTGAAAGACTACTTGTGCAATCATAGTATTAAAGCAGTTAATAGCCAGTCAGCAAATTCTGGATGAATATGACAAACTAATGTGCTTTCCAAAGGGGGACTATACAGTTGAGTTTTCACATTATAAATGCAATGGACATTGCATAAGGACTACATCGAATAAAATGTAGTTTGTATAATACACTTCATAAATGCTGTCATATAGAAGTCTACCAGAGCAAGAAAAGCAAAAAACCTTCCCCAAAAAGTCAAAACTACACTGCTTTTGCAGATTTCTGCAAAAAGTTCCAAAGAAAACAGAAAATGAATATAACAGTAAGCACTCCCTAGCTTCTTATAAATTCTACAGAAATAAAGACAGAAAAAGAAAATTTCCTTCTTCATCTATGCCTTTCCACATCTCCAGCCCTAACCATTTCCATCATCCAAGCTATCAATACTCCATAATCTTTAATTAGCATGAGTTGTTTCCATCTTTTCTACCTGTAGCTGTTTGTAACTTCTGACTTTCCTCAATCAGCACATTCCAACTCATTTTGCCAGCACAGCAGCAGTCTTCTAAGAGAGAATGTTTCACTTGAAGATCCTTTTGAGTTACAACTCAATATTAAATTGATTTTAAATATCATTTGAGTTCTCTACCATACTCTTGAAATGATAGGTTTCTGATCTGGAATATACATTGAATTTTGGTGTCTCACTGAAAAATACTGAGTTTATTATATCAGAAGACCAAATTATTGAGCTGAGTGATTTGCATTTATAGACTTCAAATATTTTTAAAGCAATTTTGCTAACCTTAAGATAGATAGCCTTCACATTTTTGGCTTGTTTTTAAAAATAATTTTTGGATAATGGACTGAAGGTTTCAGCTAAGGTCTACCTAAAAGCAGATCTAACTTTCAATACCTAAAACCAAGTTTTTAGTAGAATCTAGGCCAAAACCACGTTGTAATGAAGGATTTTAAATCCTCATTTAGGTGTCTAACTAGAAAGGTACCTACAGGTGGTGGAGATGCCAACAAGGAGAGGTGCAATGCTAGACCTTGCACTAACGAACAAAGAAGGTCTAGTTGGAGAGGTGAAGGTTGGGGGCAGCCTCGGCTGCAGTGACCATGAGATGGTGGAGTTCAGCATCCTGCGAGGAGGGAGCAGGGCAATGAGTAGGATTGCAACACTGGACTTCAGGAGAGCTAACTTGGGCCTCTTCAGGGAGCTCCTTAGGGGAATCTCCTGGGGTAGGGCCCTAGAAGGAAGAGGGGTCCAAGAAAGCTGGCTAATATTCAAGTGTTACTTCCTCCAGGCTCAAGATGGGTGCATCCCTCTGAGTAAGAAGTCGAGCAAAGCGGGCAGGAGACCTGCATGGTTGAGCAAGGAACTCCTGGCAAAAGTCCAGCAGAAGAAGGAAGCATACAGAACGTGGAAAAGGGGACAGGCCACTTGGGAGGAATACAGGGACGTTGTCAGAGTGTGCAGGGATGTGACAAGGAAGGCTAAGGCCCAGTTGGAATTAAATCTGGCAAGGGATGTCAAGGACAACAAGAAGGCCTTCTTCAAATACATCAATAGCAGAAGGAAGACTAGGGAAAAGGTGGGCCCGCTGCTGAACGGGGCGGGTGCCCTGGTGACGAAGGATACAGAGAAGGCAGAGCTACTGAATGCTTTCTTTGCTTCCGTCTTTACTGCTAAGGCCAGTCCTCAGGACTTCCAGACCCTGGGGACAAGAGAGGAAGGCTGGAGAAAGGAAGAGTCTCCCTTGGTTGAGGAGGATCAGGTTAGAGATCTTTTGTCCAAACTTGACCTCCACAAATCCATGGGCCCCGATGGGATGCACCCCCGAGTGCTGAGGGAGCTGGCAGATGTTATCGCTAGCCCACTCTCCATCATCTTGGAAAGGTCCTGGAGATCAGGAGAGGTGCCTGAGGACTGGAAGAAAGCCAGTGTCACGTCAGTCTTCCAAAAGGGCAAGGAGGAGGAGCCAGGAAACTCCAGGCCTGTCAGCCTCACCTCCATCCCTGGAAAGGTGATGGAACAGCTCCTCCTGAAGGTCCTCACTAAGCATGTGGAGGACAAGAAGGTGATCAGGAGTAGTCAGCATGGATTCACCAAAGGGAAATCATGCTGGACCAACCTGAGAGCCTTCTAGGACGGGATGACTGGCTGGGTAGATGAGGGGAGAGCAGTGGATGTTGTCGACGTGGACTTCAGCAAGGCTTTTGATGCTGTCTCCCATCACATCCTCGTAGGTAAGCTCAGGAAGCGTGGGCTAGATGAGTGGACAGTGAGGTGGCTTGAGAACTGGCTGGATGGCCGAGCTCCGAGGGTTGTGGTGAATGGCGCAGAGTCAAGTTGGAGGCCTGTGGCTAGTGGTGTCCCCCAGGGGTCAGTCCTGGGTCCAGTCTTGTTCAATATATTCATCAATGACCTGGAGGAAGGGACAGAGCACACCCTCAGCAAGTTTGCTGAAGATACGAAACTGGGAGGAGCGGCGGATGCCCCAGAAGGCTGCGCTGTCATTCAGAAGGACCTGGACAGGCTGGAGAGCTGGGCGGGGAGGAACCTCCTGAAGTTCCACAAAGGCAAGGGCAGGGTCCTGCACCTGGGGAGGACTAACCCCAGGCACCAGCACAGGCTGGGGGTTGACCTGCTGGAAAGCAGCTCCACAGAGAAGGACCTGGGAGTGCTGGTGGACAGCCAGTTGACCATGAGCCAGCAATGTGGCCTTGTGGCCAAGAAGGCCAATGGTCTCCTGGGGTGCATGAGGCAGAGTGTTGCCAGCAGGTGGAGGGAGGTGATCCTGCCCCTCTCCTCAGCCCTGGGGAGGCCTCACCTGGAGTACTGTGTCCAATTGTGGGCTCCCCAGTACAAGAGAGACATGGCACCACTGGAGAGAGTCCAGTGGAGGGCTACGAAGATGATGAGGGGACTGGAGCACCTCTCCTAGGAAGAAGGGCTGAGGGAGCTGGCCTGTTCAGCCTGGAGAAGAGAAGACTGAGAGGGGATCTCATCAATGTGTACAAGTATCTGAAGAGGGTGTGTCGAGAGGATGAGGCCAGACCCTTCTCCGTGGTGCCCAGTGACAGGACAAGAGGCAATGGGCAGAAACTTAACCACAGGCAGTTCCACCTAAACCTGAGAAAAAACTTCTTTGCTGGGAAGGTGACAGAGTATTGGAACAGGTTGCCCAGAGAGATAGTGGAGTCTCCTTCGCTGGAGATATTCAAAACCCGTCTGGATGTGATCCTGGGCAATATGCTCTAGAGGGCGCTGCTTGAGCAGGGAGGTTGGACTAGATGATCTCCAGAGGTCCCTTCCAACCTAAACCATTCTGTGATTCTGTGATTTGTGTTTTACTCTGAAACTGGATATTCTCTAAGTGCCTAGAAATCTGTTCCTGCTCACAGTTAGGAGTTTCCCAGCACTGCACAGGCACATCTGCACTGTTAGATAATTAAGTTTCTCACTGAATTCCTTGATCCTGGTTCCCTGATCACTCAGAATGCATGAATGTTAGTCATCATTTGCGGTAATATTTGAGATGAGGTTCTCACAATAATGTGATCCAAGGACCACTCCATGAACTCAGTATATACAATCCACCACAGATTGACTTGCTCAGCCCTGCATGGTCCTCCAATATTATTCCAGCAGGTTTTGCAACCCCAAACGTTCCCATATGCATCATATTATGCTGCAAATGAGGAAGCAATATACATTTTCAGAGTGCTGCAGATGCAAAACCCCATTTTGCTAGACCACGCTGGTGGGCTGTATGCAGTGCTGACATTATTTCTAGTTCACAGTGCCTGATACCAACAGAGACAAAAAATTTACTCATATACAATAGAGATGTTCTAGGCCCATCAGGTATCATCTGAGGCCTAGAGGAGACCCAGAATCAAATATTAATTAGTATTAATACAGACAGAAGCTAACCCTGGGCAGTGCTGACAAAGCAATTTGCCCAAGAGCCAAGGATTAAATCTTGGAACAGATGTATTTAGCTGCACAGATATAGCTTGGTGTCCATCTCGCATCCCAAGCCAGAAAAAAATTCCAATGAGAATAAGTCCTCTTTTTTGTCTCTGGAAAGACTGAATACATTAATCATGCTCAGAACCTCCCAGCCAGGAAGACTGCATTACCAGGAACATGGACACCTTCCATTACCAGGCCTGGACAAGTTACAAAATGAAGTCATATTTTTTTCTAATTTTTAGACTGATGATCATGTTAAATTATTTATAATTTATCACTACATATTTATTTCTTAGTTAGTACATACTCCAAGCAAGAAAGGTAGGTTAATTCAGCTTTCCCCTCAGCCTGAAAAAATTCCCGCATCTCTCAGCAATTAGCAAGGGAGAAAAAACAACTAGTCACCCACAGACAATCCCTGTTCAGATTAGTTTTAAAACATTAAACTCAGTTTAAAACATTAGTCTTCAGATAAGACTTAGGCTTTTCACTTCAAGTACATAAGGGCATATTCCTAAAGTCCTAAACTGAGCATCTTAGCCCAGAGAAGGACCAGATATTACGCTGCTATATGCCTAACAGTTCTCCTGAACACAGCTAAGTGCATCTCTGCTAACTGTACTAGCTGTCTGCATTCCACTTTCAAAGCCTCTTATTCATCTGTGGACTATACATGAAGAATATAGAGCATGCATACATCACAAGTGGTTCTACATTCACTCAGAGCCAGGCACCTACAGCTTAGGCAGTGCAGCATCTACAAAACTTGCTGGGCAGTCCCATTAAAGAAAGATGCAAGCATTCCTGAAAGTAAAATCCTAGTTCATAAAACTTTCTTAAAATGAAATATAAGCTATTAGACCATCTGAACACTTTGAAACCATCAGACACTGGTAATAACACTGTGATCCCTAGTTATCATCCCTGGTTTTATTTTTGGCTTTCTTTCTGTAAAATTCTATATATTCAGAGACCAACAGAATTATATCTAAATACAGTTAACAATTGATACTTATAAAGTAATGCAACATTTATAAATTAATCATAATGCTTAATGCACTTTACTCCATGCTACACACAGTAGAAATAACGTTTGTTGTAGGGACTAGTAAATATGACTGCAATCTCTATGTGATAGCTGTCCTCATGATGCTAAGGATGATTTAAGAAGAACAAACTGAACAGACTGTTTCTTATTTACATATAATCCCAGCTTTTGAAAAACATTTTTGTATATTTCACCTTGTGTTTTTATTTTAAACGATCGATTCCTAGAATGCACTCCGATCTACTTTTACAGCGACCTGTTTGAATATATGCCTTATCCTCCAACTACATCTGGGGTATATATCTTTTATTCTGAGTAGTTTGAGATACATTAAAGCAAGGGAAAGCATTTGTATGTTTTTGTGAACCTGGTTGGGTTTCTACCCTGCCTTTTTATTGTTTTCAATTTCTGGCTTCCCAGTTAATTTCAGAAAGGATAACTGATTTTTCAGTTTTTACTGCTCAAACAGGTCTGCTTTCCTGAAACCTTAAGCTGTGAGAGAAAAAACATTTGGAGCATCTTGGTAAAATTCCCTAACAGGAATAAGTCTGATATAACTTGGTAAAACTCCAAGAAACAAGATGGTTGAGCAGAAGCATGCAATGGAGCTTATTCAAGATAAAACTTGAATAGTCAGTTGCTTTGCTTTGGCAGTGAAGGGGGAAAAAAAACAGGGAGCACTGCAGAAGGGGCTCAGGTATCAGGAACTGCCCAACAGTAGAAGAATGAGATAATGCAGTTGCCTAGTTGAAGGGCTGGAGATCCTCAGCAGAAAGCAAGAGGAAATTGCTGGCCCGTCAAGTATCAATGACAGACACATTCTTTTCCCTTACTGTGTACATATAATTGACACATTTATGACTGCACTGGATAGATATAGGCGCTTAGGAAGGACAAGCCAGAAAGGTGGGGAAGGGGAGTTCCATTTATGCAACAGAGCAGCTGGAATGCCTGGAGCTCTGCCTAGAGGTGGGCAATGAGCTGGCTGAGAGTTTGTGGGTAAGGATTAAGGGGCAGACTAACACAGGTGACACTATTGTGGGTGTTCACTACAGGCAAACTGATTGGGAAGTAGAAGATAAGGTCTTCTACAGACAGCTGGAAATAGCCTCACATTCACAAGGCTGGTCCTCATGGGGGACTTTAACCACCCCAAAACCTACTGGAGAAACAACACAGCAAGGCACAAGCAATCCAGGAGGTTCCTGGAGAGATTTGATGACAACTTTCTGACACAAGTGGTAGAGGAGCTAGTGAGGAGAGGTGCTCTGCTGGATCTCATACTTACAAATAAGGAACGGCTGGTTGGAGGTGTGGAGCTTGGGGGCAATGTTAGCTGCAGTGACCATGAGATGGTGGAATTCAGATCCTGAGAGAAGGGAACAGGATGAAAAACAGGATCACAACCCTGGATTTCAGCAGAAGGTCTTTAGTGTCTTTGAGAACATGCTTGGAAGGATCCCATAGGATAGGGGATCTATTCTTCTATTTTTCTAGAAGGAAGAGAAGTTCAAGAAAGCTGGTTGAAATTCAAGGACCACCTCATCCGAGCTCAAGAACAGTTCATCCCTATGAGCAAGAAGTCAAGCCAAGGGGGCAGGAGACCTATATCGACCTAAAGCAACAAATACAGAAGACTGAAGAGTGATTTTTACAGACATTGAATGAACTCAGGTTTTTTAAGATAAAAACCTGTATTAAAATGACCAACATACTATATCTGGACAGGGTTTATTCCTCATAAGCAAGTATCACTTTACCAGGAAGGGAGAGGGAAGAAGAAATCAGTTCTAGTAAGAGTCATTATCCTAAGTTACTAGTTTTAGCTTGTGTTTAATGCTCCGTTCATCTATTTGGATTGTTGTTTTCAGTTATCAACTTGCTAAGTAGAGTCACTAAATCGTTTAACTTTTACTGTCACTTTGAAACTATGCTTATGAGCAACCGAATCTAGTGAAGTTGTTAAAAGAACAAAAATCTTAAAGATATATTTTCTGTTTCATGAACTGCAAGCATACACAAAAATTAAAGAGTCTGTTCATAAGTATATTACAAATGAAAATTCAACACACTGAAAAAAACAGACAGAAGAACACAATAGCTTTGAATGTAACGTGAATAGAGCTTGGGTCTCTCCCTCTTCCCCAAATAATTTTCTTTAAATAAGGTTAGGAAGAACAATAGTGAAATTTTTAAATAACAAGTAAATCTCAGATGCACTCCAAGACCATATCTTTCATCTCTATTATCATGCTACATTAACATAATACCTTAGAGCTATTTTTATAGGTAATCATGTGATCAGACAAACCATAACACATTTGCAAGTTACCAACAGGAGAACAAAGAAAGCTTGGCAATAAAATGCCAAACCCAATTAGAAAGCATACATCTTTTGAGAGGAACTTGGAAGAAAAAAAAAAACCACAATCTTCATCAGAAATCCTTGAAATCAACTGCTCAGTAATAATTCCCAGAAATTACCAGTGGTGACATCTTCTGTAGCAATTTACGGTGGTATTAATTTATATGAAAGTGAAGTTAAAAATAATTTTAAAAAGTCAAATCAGAATTCCATGTACAGCAAGTTTGTTAGAGATAGAAGTTTAATTAGCCGTAGCTTTAAGCTCCTCTGACCCTTTTTGATTTGAAGTTTCTTTTACTGCCATCTTTTATATTACCTGGGTTGGAACATGTTCTTGTGTAGGCAGTGGGCAGAATGCTGATGTAATTCATGATTATGTAGAAGGAGGTTGTAATTGCTGACTTTTAAAAATAGCACCAGCTAATTCCCCCATGACCTCTTTAAGCCAGTAGAAGTTGCTGAAGGAGATGTCTTCATAGTTAGGGTAATTAGGAAGCTTGGGGATATGAATCCCTCTAGAGGGTTATCTTCATTTTATATTGTGCTATTTATACTGCAAGTTTTAATGCAACTAATAATTCCTCTTTTATGCATCATGATGTATCAGCTATTAAAGGGTTGCTATGAGGAGAGAGGAAGAGAGGAGAAAAAAAAAAGTGTACTGGAAAGCATGGACCCCCTGTAGCTAGTGAGACTAAATCTTCCACTGTTATGACCCAGGCGGAGAGTTTCAGTGAATTACATCTGGAACTTCCAACTTGGTATCACAGCAAGATAATAAACAAACTGCTTAATAAAATACTACACTATTCTTTTCAACATTATCTGATGCCAGATAATAGAAGTTCTTCACAATGAGGAAAGGAAAGCACACATAATAGCAGGAAAATGAAGAAGTTTCCTTGGTCTGATTTTAAGTTATTGAGACCAAGGTAACTATTCTAAATCAGGGCCATGAAAGCATTCAGAAGATGAGCACATTTTTCTGGAGAATCACATACTATTTCTCAAAAATCCTTTTTTCCATTTCTTAGGGAAAAATAGAGGCTCCATAGGAAGCTCTATAGTAGAGCAGAGACCTTAGCCTTGTTGAAAAACATCTTACAATAAAAATTTAAGACTGGTGTGGCTGAGATCAGTCACTACACAAAGTTTCCACTAGCAGCCCTGCATCCTCCTCTTTTCATACTGTGTTCAGACTATTCTTATAGAGAAATTCACGTCCACAGCAACACATTTAATGTTAAGTCTTTTAGATATAATGGTTGCTTGTTGCTAAGAGGTTCAATGGATTCTCATATAGCCACTGTCTCCTATAGGGAAGGAGGGACAAACTCAAGAGAAAGGACGCCGAGGAGAACATAGACTATACTCTAACAATCTTGATTTTGTGTCAGCACATAAATGAGAAAAAACAAGCTCTAATGAGTCAGCATGCAAGTCTCTGCCATTAACTATGGAAGCCAATGAAGAGTATATTATCTCAGAATCTAACAGATATTAGAAACTAGGTAGTTCAGACACTGAGTGAGAAATTTAAGATCTTTCTTCCATCTGTGAGCCAAGAAATCCTGTGAGCAAAGATTCAGTTTTGAGGTGCTAACACAGGATGTCTGTTCCCACAGGAAAAAAAAAAAAAATTCCAGTGTTATTGTCTCAGCATATCACAGGATAAGGGGTGAGAAGAGAGAAGCCTACCATTCTGTTGTGTTGGAATTGAAGGAAATTCTCTTTTACTCCTCACCTTGCATTTGGTTTTGAAAGGAGGCTATTTAGGCATTACATTTTGAAATCAAGGGGAGAATTCTGGGACAGCAGTGGGAGTTCATAGGGCCAATAGCAGGGTCTTTCATGGATTTTTTTTTTATAAGACAAACTCCTTGGAAGGCTTTCTGTGTTTTTCGCTTACATTTTTTGTTGTTTTTTGGGGTGGGAATGGTTGCTTAGTTATTTCCAAAGGTTGCTATCACAGCGATCATTCAGATTACATGGTCTCCAGAAATTTAAAATGCCAAGTGACTTCTACTTGAGCTATTTAAAGGTAGAGAAATAGCAAACTACACTAGCTGAAAACATTAATACTACCACCTCAGATGAAATAGCCGGTGAACAACAAGATTAGCAGCTGGTGCCACACCACCTTTTAAGTTCTCGGTTTGGTGTGCAGAATCAGAAAGTACACACATAGAAGATGCAGATTCTGCTGGGAAAACAAGAACTCAGTGGTCTCAAAGACATGAGTAAAGACATGTCTGCACAGGGGAAGAGGCACAGGGTAAGAAAATACTGTGAAACTGTAGATCATGTGACAATTCATGTAACCATAAAACCTGACCATATAAAGAGCATGGTGTGAAGAGTTACACTGATCTTCCTATCAGCACATCTTAGCAAAATTACTCTTTATCCATGTGGCACACGGACAGGAGTCAAGCCAAATTATGGGCCTAAATGCCTTTAATTTGATGCCACCAATGTGTATATGTGACTGAAAAAAGAAGAGAAGACTCAGCTGGTGTAATGCAGAGTTACCTTGCTGGAGTTAACAGAGCTTTCCAGTTTTATACCAAGCAAATACTTGGCCTCCTCGGTATATTAGCTTATCATGGAAGTTAAGGTTAACAATATATGCTGGAAGTAGGTAACAAGATGACAAGAAAGAATACCAAGTATGGCAGCAACAGCTAGATAGCAGGCTATTAGTCTTTATTACAGCTTATGGCACCTTCTAATAATATAGATAGCCAGCATGCAAATAAAAGAGTGTTTACTGTTATTGTACTGGATAAGTCATATTGCATGTATTTTTATATTTGATCTGATACAGACAATGTGAACACAAAATGACTTCAGAACCTTTATTGCCAATTGCTAATAGAAAATTTAGATAGAATACTGCTATAGTGATGGCAAGAAGCACAGAAATTTCACAGAAACTTTCCTAAAGCACAAAAAAGTATATATGCAAAGGAAGCCCTAAGGCACATAGGATGATAATTTAGTGATACAGACCTTATATGGACCTAAACACATACAAAAAGTTATGGTTTGCCTGTAGAGAATGATGCTGACTTAAGCTTCAAGGCAAAATTTACTGTTTATATTTTTTAGTTTACTATAATACAGCTGTCAAGAGTTATGCCAGAAATTAAGATGCAGATAAGCTTTGCCATCATGTCATTTCTTACAATACTGTCCCCGACATTACCACAGCATTATCAATGTCTTCCTGAAAAGAAGAGTAAAAAACAAAGTTAAGGATATTTAAGAACCTCAATTTTTTACCATAGTCATCTTTACACTCTCAGACTATCAATACAGAACTCCCCACACACACCAAAAAAGAACAGAGCAACAACAGAACAAATCAGCTTGCAAAAGCATTTCCAAAACAGTTTACCTCATCCTTCTGTTAGAAGAGAAACATATGCTCTTACATACATCTAGCATCAATCAAAACCCAGGGTCATCTACTGCAGTTTGATTATATTCCCTGTGTTTAATAAATATTAAAGAATTAAATTAATTCAAGAATTAAAACTAATCAGCCAATTTTCATCATTACCTGCTTGCACACACTGTCCACAACCACAAGAAGAGCAGGTGGTACCATCTTTTAACACAGATAAGAGTCAGTAGCAAAATGAATAGTTAACAAGTTGAAACCAAGGTAGATGGCATCCACTACTCTCCCCTATACAGCCCATCACCTCACCACCAAAGGTAAGCCTGGAAGGGTGCCTGGACAGGCACCATTTGTCCTTGATAAACCCATGCAGCCTCACCATATCTGAACAAGGCAGAGTCAGTAGCAGGTTCTGCAGGCAAACCCAGACAAGGCAGGGTAACACATTAAGCCCAGGGACTGTCCAGGATGCCCACACAGGAACAGCAGTAGGTAGGGACACACTGGAGACAAGCTCCCTGTAACAAATCCTGGGTCCACTCAGGAGAAAGGAACAGAGATGAGACTACCTACAACATTTGCCTGGGGTCCCTCCAGGAAAACCAATCAGTAAGTCAGGGCAGCCAGGAGCTGAGTCAAAGACAGGCACCCCTATGCCATAGCTCAGGACAGGAGTAAGTGCCCAGCCTGAGCTTAAATGGAGCTCCTGGAGCAGTGAGGAGAGGGTGTAGGTTGGGGGGGTGGTCTCAGATGAGGCTGGTGAGGGCAATTAAGAACTGTTGCTCTCAGGTACGCTCAGGGTCCTGAAACTTGGCCAACTGCCCTATTAAGCAGTGAGCTTATGTTTTCCTTAGCTTTTCCTTTGCTGCGTATGTACTTACAGAAGCCCTCTTGGTGCCCTTCACATCCCTCACTAGTTTCAACTCCATCTGAGCTTCAGTTTTCCTAACCACATCCCTGCATATTCAGGCAGAGTCCTCATATTTCTCCTGAGTAGCCTGTCACTTCTTTCGCCTTCTCTGTACCTCCTTTCTGTTCTGGAGCTTGGTCAGGAGTTGCCTGTTCATCCACACCAGCTTTCTGCCATGCCTGCACACTGCTTTGTGTTTTGTGGAGGTTGTCCTAGAAGATCAGCCAGCTCTTCTGGGCCCTTTGTACCTCCAGAACCCTGCTCAGCAGGGACCTCAACAAGCTGAAACATGCTTCACCAAAGTCCATGGCTGTGATTCTGCTATCTGTCTTGCTCCCTCTTCTCAGGAGTTTGAGCTCTACAGTCTCACGGTCTCTGTGGCCAAAGGTGCCTCTGACCTTAATTCCTCTTACTAGTTCTTCCTTGTTTGTGAGTAACACATCCAGCAGATGATCTCTCCCACTCAGCTCGTTGATCACCCGTGTCAGTAAATTTTCCTCAACACACTTCCAAAGTCTCCTGGATTGCTTGTGCCCAGCCCTATTGGCTTTCCGGCAGATATCGAGGGGTTAAGTCCCCCATGAGTACCAGGTCTGTGATCTTGAGGCTTCATTCAGCTGTCTACAGAAAGCTTCATCTTCTTCCTCATCTTCATTAAGTAGCCTGTAGCGGACACTTACTACAGTGTGACATGTTGGTCTGTCCTTTGATCCTTATTCTTAAGCTCTCTCTACCGTCTTATCACCCAGTCCCAGGCAGAGCTCTGTGGAAGTGGGACACTCCTTCCAGTATGGAGCACAACCCTGCCTCCTCACCATACCAGCCTATCTTAGCAGAAAAGCCTATATCCATCCAGTGCAGCACTTCAGTCCTGCAAGCTATCCCATCACATTTCAGTGATCCCAACAAGATCATAATTTGGAAACTGTGCATGGCCTTCTAATTCCTCCTGTTTGTTTCCTGTGCTGCATGTGTTTGTGTGCAGGAATTTGGGATTGACCCCTGGTCATGTTGCTTTCCCTAAAATAGTGAGAGAGACCCTCCTATCATGCTGTAGCCTAGACACTTCTTTTCTGTCCCTTATGCCTTCACTTCTCTTCAGGTTATGATAACTCTCCCTCAACATACCAGGTTAAAGCCTACCTCACAAGGTTAGCAAGCCTGTTTGCAAAAACACTCGTTATCAGATAGATTCTGCCCCTTCCCTGCAGTCCTCAGTCCTCAGAGGGCCAAAGCCCTGCTTGTGACACCAGATACACAGCCAGTTATTCACCCACTGGATGCGTCCACTTCCACTTAAGCCTTTTGCACTTACCAGCAGGATTGAGGCGAGCAGCACCGGAGCCCTCACACCCTTGACCCTCATCCTCAAGAGCTATATGGTCATTCTTGATGCACCCACAGTCCCCGTCCCCCCTAAAAGCATCATTAATGCTCACATGGATGATCAGCAAGGCATAGTAGTTGAAGGGTTGGATGAGCCTTTGCAGTCTCTCTGCAACATCCTGGATGGTCTTAGACCCTGTCAAGCAGCAAATCTCTTGAGACATCAAGTCAGGTCAGTAGATGTGTTCAACCATCCCCCACAGAAGGGATTCCATGATGGCTATAACGCACTTCTTCCTTTTTACGCACACCCCTTGGTTCAGGCTGTGCTAGCTCTGATGCCTACCCTCACAGGTCTTGTCCCTGCTCACCCTGCAACAGGGCACCGTACCTGCTCTGTAATTGCAGCTCTGCAGGCAGAGAAAGAACCTTCCTCCTGCTGCCAGAAGTAATTAGTTTCCAACCTCCCTCATCATGGGAGTCCATCCATCCCTCCTCTGAGCATACACACTAGCTATCCTTCCTTCTTTCCATCAAGAGGCTTGGGCTCTAGTTTCTGTAGTATCTCTGTAAAGACCCTGTCAATCTTCTGTTCAAGCACACTGATGCTACTTAGCCTGCTCACCTCTTCCCATAGCTCCTTATACTCAGTGAGTCAGTGTCGCAATCAGATCCACCTCGCAAGGATAAGGACAACCCCCATCCCCAACCCCAGGGAGAGGCATCAGGTATTCCCTGCAGTCGAAGACCTGAGCATCCTCCTCTCAGAGATTCCTATGGGTCAAGGCCTCAGGTATGCCAAGAACAGTTATTCCAGCTGCTGCTGGAGAGTATGCCCTGCGGCAAGCTGACACCATCTTTGAGCAAGCTCAAGCAGTCCCACACAGTCTTCAGCAGAGTTTTTAGGCCCCTTTGCACTAAGAGCTGCAGCAACTGCAGCGCTCCAGGATCTGCATTCCTGCTCACTAGTTATATAAATGCTCCCCATACACTGGTTGAATAGGTGCTTGTCAGTGCCTGAGCAGCAGCCAGCTGGAAACAAGAGTTGTAGGCACCCCCTAATCAGGGAACTGCCAACACAAGCTGACTCTGAGAGCTGACAGAAGCAAAAGGCTCCAGAAGCCAATCCTCACCAGCAGCAGCAAGCTGCCGTAAGTTCCCTGAAGGAAGATGATCCCTATGGAAGAAGCATATGGAAGAAATTCCCTAAAGAAGCTTGGAAACTGCTGTGACAACTGTTATATCTCTCCTAGCAGCCTCCTTTGCTGTGCTCAGGCACAGACTCAGTGAGAACTAGTTAACACATGGGTGTCATGAATGCGGTATAGACTGAGGAGCTTCTGAGAGCCAGTCTGCAGTCAGGTTTTGTATGATGGAAAGGGAGAGATTTTCTTAAGAACCCTGAAGGGACGGTGTAGGGGCTATTACAATCCAGATAGACATTCACTGAAAATTGTTGAACTGCAGGTAAAATTTCAGAAAAGGCTCCTTTAGGAAAAAGGGTCAGGCAAAGCTATGTATGGTCTGAGGACCTGTCACAAACGGACTCTCAAAGAGTTCTGTGAAATTCTTGCATCATTCACTACTAGTCCCACTACCAGACCCACTAATAGAAAATTCTCTAAGTCCTAGGGAAAGGTTATTGCAGTGTCCACGCAGTCAGTTCTGCCAGATTTTCAATTACTTCCAGCAGCCAGCTCTGCTACTTATTAAACATACACATACTGAACATACGCAGAAATAAACTACGCACTGTCCTACACACAGAAACACTCACTGGCTATGCTTACACTTGTGAGTAGTGCAGCCCAAATGAAGCAGATCTGAGGAGCAAAACAGCTGTGCTGACAGCCAGATTTCAATATTATTTGTGTTTCAAGAGGTTTTATTTCAGCCTAGGCCTATTCTGGCTTTGTGGAACGCATGCCTATTAGTAGCTGGAAGATACTGGGCATGCTCCTGGAGTGCATCTGCTGCTGTAGTTTCCTCTGAAAGAAATCAAGTTCATGCTTTCATGTCCTGGGCGACTGTTCCACAATGTGAGCACTTTGCAGCAGGTGGGAGATTTGCTTCAACAGATTCAAAGGCCCATATAGATTCACTCACTTTTTTAAGGAATGCTGAAAAATGTAATAGATCATCCTGCTCTCAACCCACCTAACTCTTAAACCTTTGCATCATTTGGACTGCTTGGCTGATAATATCAGTCTCACACCAACAATTAGTTGTTTCTAGAGAAATTCTTTGTCCTTCCTAGTCTGGCTTCTGACTGTTGTCTAATACCATTATGGTTTGTTAGCTCAATTCTGTCCACCAGCCAAAGCAGACTGGCTACTAGTGTGACCTTGGAACAAAAATACCCAAAATATCCATGTATGATATTGCTGAAGTGGCATATATAATGTGTTCTCGCTAACACTGAGCTTGCCATCAATCGTTCCTTTTGAAATAGATCCAGAAATTAATGATCAGCAACTTTTGCACCCTAACCACGTAACCCTGATGACAAACAAGCTCCTTCAAGGCTCAGTGCTGTCACAACTCTTACTGCAGACACGCATATGTAACATTTTGAAAATAAGATGGTATAGTCTACAGCACAGTTTCATGCACATTTCCAGCCAGTGAGGATAATATAGAGACGAGGAGCTAGATGAAAATAGGGAAGTCTGTGGTGAAATCCAAGGAACACAGAAGAAATATGAAAAATAAGACTGCTCTTTTTTAAAAGGTGGTGAACTTCTCTCTCTAAAGCTTAGAGTTATCTCCCCTGACTCCTCTTAATAAAGAATAAGCACATAACAACAATTGTATTCCACTACTCAGAGTTCTCCTAAGTCTAAACAAGAAGTTATGTGCAGTTGATAAACAACTCTGGATATCGCTTATGTAACAATGATGAAAAAGTAAAAAAGAATGAAATAATTTGAAGTTGTTTCTACTGGTGAGGTCTGTAATGCACAAAATTTTTCTGCAGCTATAAAAAAATATTCCTAATTTACAGCAGACTATGTTTTCCATAACTATATTTTTTAGCAAAAAGCATTTAAAAGCAATGAAAGAATTGCATTTTAAAATTCTGACTATTCTTATTCTTAGTAGAAGGAGCAAACAAGTACATTATACCAGGGCTCTACAAGGAAGCAGATTCCTACTATATGTCAAATTCATTTTAAGGATTCTGATTTTGATGTGTAGATCACTGTCTTAACTCGTGGAATTTCCCCTCTTTCCTTTGCTATCTAGCTCTCTTCAGACTGTAAACTGGTACTCTATGTTGAGAAAAAAATACTCGAGGATTAGAGAGAACTTCAATTTTAAATCCTGGAATAATTCTTAGATACTGTAATAATCCAGGCAATAAACACTGCATATACAAATGATAGCTGACAGAGCTAGAGCTGTATTTTCAATCAAAGGCATAATATAAAGTTCATTTCCATTTAAAATATAACTATAGCAAGGGATTCTGTTAAAATCAATTATTAAAAAGCAATACGAGAAAAATCTTGAAATAACACATTAATCTGATTCAAATCATATAAACCTTCTAATTCTCATTTCTAATAAAAAACATGGTGTCGAAGGAGGCCCGGGAGGGTCGGCCGAGCTGATCGCAGAGCACCCTCACGCTCTGGTCCCCACAGCGCTCCGCGCTACAGGAAAGGTTTGGGGTGGCGGTATAGGTTCCCCTGTCACTTATGAATGGGTTCACAATTAACGGCCAAGAAGCAGATAACCAAGTTCAATGTGTATCATCAGTAGATGATATGACAATTAAGAACTAGCAATAACAACAACATTAGTAACAAAATACAATTAATTAATCAATAAGTATACATTCAACTCCACACACAACATGGAACAGGACTAATTACAATATTTACAAGTACATATATATATACATGAGCTCAAACCGGTGAGGTGAAGGTACCTGGTGGTTACACCTGAAGGCGAGGGGGAGGAGGAGGAGGAGGAGGAGGAAGGGACAAGCAGGCCATGCCTGGGGTGGGGGTTGGTGCCGCTCCAAGCCCAGGGCTTCCTTAGCAGGCTACACCGGGCGCAGCGTGCCGCCGCCATGCGCGCTTTAAAAAGTAAGCAGGCCACACATGAGTCAGGGTGCCGCTTCAGTTACTGCTCCCGGTGGGTATACTCACGTGTCCACTGATGTTAGTGGCGGTGGGAGGGGGATCCGTAGCTGCCTGACCCAGATTCCCATACTGGGGGCTTCTTCCCCAGTCGCCTCAGTGAATTAAGCTCTCTTTTACTCTCCTCTGCCATCGCCAGCGAAAAAGCCGCTGCTGGTCTGGCATGTGCCCCTCTTATACCTACCACGCGTAGGGATCACAGGCAGGTGACTGGTAGAATTTATCTAGATCTCCGCTGTTACCGGTCCGTTTTCAATTCTTACTTACACTGTGGACCAGTTTGCAGACTACTATGTAGACTCTTTCCTTCTGCAATATTCTGCGTGATTGACAGGTACGGGCTTCTAGGAAACATGTTAGGCACTGATTCCCTTCCATACCAACAGGTATCCATGTCGAGACTCCTTCCACACCTACCCAGCCCAAAACCCGCCACACACCAAAAGTTCACAGGCCTGGCCACATCCACAGCGATCCACGCCATTTCACACGGAACCATAGCCACAGGCAGCAAAAGCTATCGATCCCCATTGATATCGATGCCTATCAAGAGGTATGGAAATCCACAGGCATCACCAATGACTGACAAGATCGAGAGCTATCGATTTGCCCTCCATATCTGTGGATGTTGTTCCCTAGCCATACCTATGGAAAGCAATACTCCGCAAGGCTCCATCACTCCCAGAACGGTCAACAGCGATGGGCCTCACCGTCTAACAACGCCAACATCAGCCACACAACCAAAGCTGTACATGCCTCTCCACATCCACACCTAGCCATGCCTAGCTCTAGGTAACGATATCGATCCCCCTCAATATTGATGCCTAGCGATAGCTATGCAATCCCACCCGCACCCATTCCTTTCCATACCAACATGTATCCATGTCGAGACTTCTTCCACACCTACCAAGTCCAAAACCCGCCACACGTCAAAAATTGAGGTTCCTGTCAATATCTACTGATGTCATTCCCTAGTGATTCCAATGGAAATCAACACTCGTTAAGGGCCCTCCAGAGCTACTATAGCCAATATCGATAGGCCTTGCCGCCTGCCGAAACCAACATTGGCCACATAACAAAAGCTATACCTGCTTCTCCATGTCAGTAACTAGCTGTGCTTATCAATATTCATGGAATAGCACAGGCATGCATTCCCTTCCATATCAAGAGATATCCATGTTAAGATTTCTCCCATGCCTACCCAGAGCTGAAGCGTTCCCACACTGAAATTTTGAGAAAGTTTGATATGAATAGGCATAAGAACAAGAAAATCTCCTTCAGTTCTTATGATAGCTAGCAGTATGCAGCTTACACAGTAGGAGTGAGTGAGAGATACAGAGATCAGATAATAAAAACATCATTGCTGTTACTTGTGGACGCAGAATAGCAGAAGAGTGCAGAGGATGACTGAACACCTTTCTTAACATTAAGACAAACTAAGGAGTTTTAGTTGTTTCTTAGCATTTTTAAGTGTTTTTTTCTGCTGTATAAAGTCTCACACTTTGTTTTGTTTCTCCCTTGACAGTGCATCATGATATTGCCTCATTGTAAACTGCAGACAAAGTGAGACAGATGTCTTGAATGTGTAAATACCAAGGGAATTGTTTATCAAGAAGCTATGGCCAAGTGTAGCTCTCAGGACTTTCTCTCTCCTGTTTTGTGGGAGATCTGTTAATAATTTGCATAACAAGCAGAGAAAATCAGATACAAACTACTACACCAACCAAACACATTTGAGAAAACCTGGGAGATAAAGCCAACACAGTACTTGTGAATCAGCAGGTTTGCTACTTACCACAAGCTAACAGAAAAATTTCCAGGGAATCCAATACCTTTCTCTGCCACACTCAGAAGAAAATACATTTTTATAAATGGTAAAGACGACCATCTGTTTCTATATTATTTTGCTTTTTCAAATATTACACCTTCTCCCTTTTTTATTTTATTGCCAGGAGGTTGGTTTTCTTTCTTTCTTTCTTTTGACAGAAAATGCCAAAACTTAGGAATAAAATATTTATTGTCAAATAGAACTTCCTTTCACACCTTAATTACAGTCAAAAAGCTTTTCTCTGCCTTTTTTTATACATCATAAGTTTCAGCATATTGCTTATAACATAATCAAATGTAATCAAACATATGTTTATTATCTGTAAGGTAATGAATGAGGAAGATTGGATTACTATGTTCTTAATCATTTCAGAGTCCAGATGATATCACTAACCAAAGTAGCCTAGCTCGAGTAGGTCTGTAATAACATCTGAACCCTAGTATTGATTTGTAATGTGTAATCCACCACTTCGTTCACTGTGATTCATACAAGGAAGAAAAGATTACAGTTTCTTCTGGAGAAGTTTTGAATACTAACAATGTAAATTTTTAAAACATTTTTCCTTGAACCCAAGGCCTGAAATAGAATTTGATAGCACTAGAGTAGCATGTTACATTGTGCTGACATACATGCATTGACTTTCTCTCATCTAGATGCAAGATTGTTTTTTTTATACTATTGATTTTTAGGTTTTTTAATAATTTTTTTGGGGCTGATACTGTCTTATTCTTCATGCAACATAGTTTCAAAAAGACCTTCTATTCTGGGCTGTGGCACAGGCTGAAACACCAACTTGCCCTTGAATCATCAGTCATCCCCTTATGTTACTGTTAGTTAAGTAAAAAAAACAGAGTTTAAAAGAAGAAAGGTTATATCTGACCCGTATTTGGGTAAACATGCAACTTAATAATTCTCACTTTTTTTCAGGGCTCATATGACATCTCTGAAAGATTGTTGCCTGAACTAATTTGCTTGCCATCCTTTATCAGTCCCTCCCACCCATGGCTGCAAAATATCCGAAGGCAACTAGCATGGCTGCTGCTAATACTAGTAGTAATAGCAATAGTAATAGCAATAGCAATAGCAATAATAAAAATAATAATAATAATAATAATAATAATAATGTGCTCAACAGACTTCAAGTTTGTTTTAATTTAAATGAAGAAAACAGCTAAGATTTAGAATTGCAGTGTCAGTCATTCACCAGCAATCTCTCCATCACTTGTGTGAGAATTGCTGCGCTACCTGATTTTACTCACTCAGGGCTCCAAAGCACAGTTGGCAGTAAAAAAGAACAAAAACCTGCCCTAAACAGTTAGATATTTAAATTTATCCTTGATGCCAAGAGAGGATCCAGAGAAGCAGTGTGGAGGAAACATGGTGAGTCTAGATGTGGGCCATGAAAGTAACATTTTTGTATTTACTCAACTATAGGTGTGACTTGAAAACCCAACATAGCCTTTTAAAGATACTTGAATTAGCGAGGTATGAATTGACAAGACACTAGGAATAGCACAGTTCAGCATAGGTGTACACGAAGCCAGTCATTTCAGATTTTTTGGTTGGTAATTTGATCTTCCTGAAAAAGTGCAGTCGGAAATTCAGCGACGCCTCCTCGGAGTAGAAGAAAGGTCAGAGTCATTCAATATGAATTAATGCTCTTTATTATAGCGTCTGCCTAGCAGCCCCCGAAGCTTTCCCCCTAGTGATCTTTTATCTGCCCCCTGAGCTATCACGCGCCACTTCCAGTGCTTGGATTGGTTAGGTCCCCTTGTCCATGTGCATCTTCCATCAGCCTGATTGGTCTGGTCACTCAGTTCACGAGCTAGCGGTTGTCTCATTCCGCTTACTCTGTGACCTCCAAATCCAGATCCAGGCGGTGGATTCAGGCATGTTATCTACTTGCTCTTGCTCAAGCGGCTAGGGTTACTCTAAGTCAAACAAGAGTTAGTGCAGTCCTTATGCAAGGTTACTCTAGGTCAAACACAGAGTCAGCGTATTTCAATCACAACGTTAGCGTATTCATAGTGCCCCAATTCCATTAACCATACTTCCACCTCAAAAAAGTAACTGTAAATGTGAAGTACACAAAACAGCAGGTGAGCAGGAGGGTGAAGAGAATGGCCTCAGGAGAGAAAAATGGAAAAAAGCAAAACAGAAGAAGCAGAGTGGGGTAAAGCTCAGAAATGGGAAGATTATGGTATGATATGTATGACAAAGGATAAAAATGAGCTGATAAAGAGTAAGGAGAAAAAGGCAAGGCTCAATGAGGCAATAACCTCAGCATGAAAAATATACAGATTGGTATTTGAAGTCATCCTCCAAAGGTTTTTGAATGCAGCTCTACTGGTGCCAGTTTGCAGTTCTTCTAAGAGAGAAGGAGACTCTTCCACTCTTCCTCTTAGAGCAGTTTTTTGCCTCCTTTGTACTGCTGAAAGTCTGCTGGGAAAGACAAGGTTATAGTCCATTTTTTGATTATAGATTAATGTCACTGATTTAACATGTCTGCTTTGAAGAGCTGCTTTTGCTCCTCTGTGCTATATCTATAGGTTGTGTTGTGGGTTGTAACTCTAGCACACATAAATTTTGCACAGCGCTCTGCCTCCCTTACCCTACCGCTATCTGGCTGACAATTTTGTTGTAAAACATCAACAGAAAGGATGTAGTTGCATATTTCTGGCTCCCCAAACAGACCACATTATGTTAGACTGCAAAATAATTACATGACATTCTTTGCTTTCCAAAATCAGGATTATCTGGACTGTGCCTGTGGCACTAACACTACATCTGCTGGTGATACGCATGATGGCAAGAACAGGGGCTGATTTGCAGTCTCAGAAGCTATCAGAACGAGCCGTACTGAAAACATGGTAATTATATTAATTGGGCAATGCCTCCACAGCGCTAGCTTTAGCTTTGCCTTAGCGTTTAATAACTTCTCATATACAAACTATGATAATACTAAGAAAAGCCAGAAAGTACTCGCACTGCCTTGATATCATAGTAGGTACACAAGAGGCAATCAGAGCTGGTTGAAAGTTTTCCAACGGGATGTTTTTTTCTTGGAAAATATTACTTCATCAAAATAAAAACATTCGGCAGGAATGTACTGATTTTGACAATTTGATTTCAAAAAAACATACTTGTCTGGATTGAATCAGCATTATCTTTTCCAAGAGTCAGAAAGAAACAAGTTCAGAAATCACTGAATTTTCTGTTCCATAGACTTTGCATTTCTGCCATAGTTCTGCAAACATGAAATAAAAAGTAACCTCTCTGCACTATTTAGAAACAGCTAAATAGTTTGGTAAATAACCTTCATAATATATTTCTCCAAATGAAGCATAAAGATTACAAACTGATGTTTCCACTAAATGTTTTCTAGAATTCAGAGCAGATCCTGAAGTGATATAAATCAGAAAAGTCCACTGTGACCACAGTAGGTAGCGTTTAACAATCAAACATCATGAATGTTGAGGATTTTCAGACACACCTCATGCTGGACACTTTCAGCATTTAAAGCACTTACCATTGCAGATCAGTTCTCTGTTCTGTTCTTTGGTGTGAATTTTTGGCAAGTCATTTAATCACCCTCTGTCTGGTCTGCTTCTGTGAAATAAAAACAATATTTTCTTACTTTCATTCAGCTTGGAATTAGACCTTAGTCCTGCAATACAGAGATATTGGTAGACAGTATACAGCGAAATGGAAACAGCAACTTGAACCCATTACTGCATGGTTAAGGGGACAGGGATATTAGTTCTTCACAGTGGGAAATATCTTCTTCTATACTTTTATGGAGAACCTATTAGAAATCATGTCTTAGTCAGTCTTATAGGATCTATTAGAATATAAATGAAAATAATTAACAATTTCCTGCTTTAATTATTGGGCAACTGTATTGTAGTTCTTGTACTCTGAGGTTAAGTATCTCAACAAGTTGCTAACTGGTAACCTCTTTTCTTCATAATTTAGAAACTTTTTTTAAAATCTACATGCTTCTTAGATCTTCACATCTCTGCAGTAAGCTAGTTCTTTAACTTTTTCCTTTTATTTTTAAAGTTTGCAAATTAAAATAGTCAGTGAAGGTACAGATGCTGTATTGCAAATCCAAACCTCCTGCACACAGGCTTACTTTTTAACATTGCTTTTAATGTACCCGTGGGAGCTAGTCCACAAGCCCTTGAAGATCACAGGGTGAAAGTCATTGACACAGAAGGATGAATTAGATTTTGACTAGACCCTGCAAGGAAAACCAGCTTTAGCATCTCAATAGTTCACAAATTCCTCTACATTGAAGGATTTCTTTATATAGACCAGGATGGCAATGGTATACCAGAGAAATGTCAGAGAAAGACAATTACCGATCTGCAATTATCCTGTAGACAAGTGGCCTGAACAATGCTAATTATTTCTATTATTAATTAACTATTTCTGCATTTGTCACTACAAAACATCTCTCAAATTTTAGCAAAAATTTGCAGTATGTGCCAGAGGGCAAAGGACTCTTACTTTGTCCCAGGAATAATTAACAAGGAAACAGAACTTGATTGATAAACTCAAATGTACTATGGAATGGTACATAGGCTGGAATTTGATGCTCTCCCTGTAAGCAGTATTCCTGATTAAATGCAGCTTGTGGTTTTCACCCATGCAGGAGGAAAAATTATGGAACAGTGTTAGAAAAATAACACTGTTAGTTGACAGGCGAGACAAATGCATGCCAATTGCTGGAATTCTCAACATGTGGCCTGTAAAATGCTCAGCAGCAGAGCATCTACAATCCTGACATTCATTAACACAAATTACCTTGTGGTATATCAGAAGAGCCTGTAGCAGCATGCTATATAATAATTGTCTAGGATACAGTGCTACGGATTCTGCAGTACCTCCCAGGAGTCAGCCAACTGCACAGCGGAGAGCCAGCAGCTTGTGTGCAACAGCTACGCATGTGGCCTGTTAGTGAACAAGACTCCTTAAACAGTCAGGAGTGAAATGACAGTCTCCATTAGGCCATTACACAGACACTGAGTACCTTTCTTGCTCTACAGAGCAATAGGAGCTTCCTAGCAACTCTGAAGTTACATGATCAAAGAGACGTAATTGGCCCAAGAAGAGAAGTTTGGGACTTCAACGTGTTTCTTCTATAACAGTTCTTAAGGCAAAAATGGTTTTGTTGGTAGGAAGTTTTCAAGTTGTGGAAAGAAAGTCAAAATAGAATTAAAAGCCATTCTTTGAATAATGATTTTATTTATATAGCACCCTTCACTATAAAGTTCCACAGTCTGAATCTGTTTTCCTGTTGGTATACCTATACAAATCAAATTTATGCTATCCTAAACAGTCTGAAAAGCCTTAGCAGAGTCTTTTTTCACTCCTGATTTAACCCTGACAACTAGCTTTCCTTCAACACAAGCCTGTTGAACTTGGTAGAGTGCCAACTTCGCATTAAGAGTTTAACAGCATGGCCTCAATTGCAGGTGTTAAATAGCAGAATAATCTGATTCAATGACAATTCGGGGAAAAAAATAATGAAATTATATATAATATATAAATTATATTGTATATATACATTACAGTTTGTGATGAGACTAGCTTGACTTATCAGTAAGTAAAAAACAAGAAGCGGTTTTAATTACTCTCATAATTATTATATTATTCAATAGATTTATACCATAGAAACAAAATGAATAAATATATTTTTTTCCATAGATGTATACATACATGTTGCCATATATACCTATGACAATTTTGGTCACGTTGAAATATCACATAGGTTAATAATATCAGTATCTATTGTATCAGGTACACTCCTCAATGCATAATTTAAAAATGAAAAATGTCTGAGGACTAATTTCAACCTGGATATATCATAAGGACCAGATTTGATTTTCTGGAATCATAATGGTTTGCCCCTATTACTGCAATTCTCAACAGAATAAATCCTGAGAATTCATCAGATGTCACTACAGGACTTTACTTAGGCTACTCACCAAAGCTTTAGTTTTTGCCACAGACTGGCCAAAGTTTTTGTATATAGACTTAAACAGTAATGCTTTCAGTCAGTGCATTACTTCACTTGCCTTGCTGTAATCCCTCCTGAACTGAGCTTCAAAGTTTGTGAGGCATCTTTACCCCTATAGTAAAAGGAAATTAGGACTGGAGTTCAGTTTACCATTGTCCACCGTAGATATCTCTGCAGTTTGCAGTAAATTAACGAAAAGGAAATGTTAAGCTACGTTAGCCTTATGTAATACAATACTCTGCTATATCCAGCTAATTCGTTTAATGCTGCTGTTCCTGTGTTTTTATATCCATCAAAACACAACTCCAGTACAATAAGTGCCCAGAAAAGTCCTTGAATACAGGAAGAGAGTGCACATATTTACAGTTCATTACTTTGTTCACACAAACAGTTGTTAACAACCAATAACACCTAGAATTCATGTGCTTTAACTTTTGTTCAGAAGTCAATGCTGTAGATACTATTGAAAAGACAAACATTACTTCACTTCCTTCTTGACCATATCACTGTTATTACAAGTAAATAATGAGTTGTGCTACTTCTTATTTGTTATAACATGAATTGAAGATCATCTTATATAATGATAAGCTGTAACAAGAATACAGTTCAGCGGGAGGTGTTGCTACACTCAGAAACCTGTTATGCACAAAAGAAAACACTCCTAATGAGTAAAGTTAAGAATTTATTGCTAGTGTAATTGAAATCCTACCTGTCTAATCAAAGAATTATAATTTGTTCAGATTTAATTGTTGCAGAACAAAAAAGAAAAAATTACTATTTTGAAAAAAATCTCAACAATAAGACAGTTAAAACTGTTACAGAGACAACTCCTAGTATCTAGCCAATTCCCTGGTATTACGGCTCACCCTCACAACGCCCCTCTGGGTCCTAAGGCTGGCTTAAGTCTGGCACAGACAGGGTTTGGCAGCAAGTTGCCAGCATCCCAAGTACTTTAGAAGGAGGACTATGATGGTGATGGTGGGAGTTTCTTTCTCCTCTCTCGTGGCAGAAGGATAGTTTCTTCTTCCTCTTTCTCGGATCCATTTGGGGCTATTGGATGTGTTTTCTATCACTCTTTACACTTTGCTCTTTTTTCATGGGTCTGCAGTTCCACATGACAACTACATTTACTATATATGGAGTGTCTTGTATATACTGGATACTGTTTTTTGTTGCCCCTAAAAACTGTTTTGCCCAGCTCCCATACCTGCTTTTCTTTAACCATCAGTAACTGATCACTCATGAGTTGTTTATAGTCCTGGGTCTCCAGTGTCACCATGGGTCTCCAGTGTCACCTTCGTACTGTGTTGCACCCATACTCCCTCTTCTGCACTGCAGTGTCCCCACTTTCCAGCCTGTTATCATTCCATGCCCAGACTCCTCTATACTATCCATTATGCTAAGGTCATAAATATTGTGTTTTATGTAGAATAACCACTTGTTACTACTACTATCCATATAAAAATATGGACTGCCTTGGGCAGACCAAGACAAGTCCAGACAAGGCCTGACAGATTCAGTCCTGAGGTCTTGCAGACTTAGTAGCGAGCCTGTGACCTGTAACAGGAGCGTCAGTACTGTACCTACTGGGCTACCGGGCTACAGATCTGGAAAGCATTAGTAAGCTGTAAAAGTCAACAAATGAATGGTGACAAGCTGGACAGCTGCTAAACCAGTCACTGACAGCACTTAAGTTATCCTGGTAACATCAGAAACTTTAAAGAAGATGCCAACCATTCTGCCTCCCCAGGAGAAGGTGCACCTACATATCAAAACAGAGCTGACATCCTATGATAGCAATATATTATTTTCTTTTATTTCCACTATAAAGTAAAACAGAGGTTGTATTAAACAGTGGAATTGTCTAAGTAGTTTCAGATACCACACTATAATTGTGGCCCGATGAATATCTTCAAAAGTATTTTAATATTTGACCACCAACCTCAGTGTGATGTGTAATTACCAAGAACATGTTTGTACTCTGAACATATTTTTCTAGAGTTCAGAGCAAAAATAATTTTGTAAATGAAGTTTAGTGCTTGATAAAGCCCAGAGTTCTGCCTTGTGGAAGTTTTCACATATAAACATTTACAATACCTCATAGCATGGAGAAGCTAACAAAGTGGAGAAAAACAAATTGTTGAAACAGGCCATACTTTTGAATTTACAGAGAAATGCCAGTAACCAGAATCAGAATTGTGATGGTATGACTCACTTTAATACAGATACATATAGATCTCACAAAGCTTAGAAACATTTGGACTATTATTCTTAATGGCCTTTTTAAGACACCAACAATAAATGCAACTAGTAAAGCATCTTTATTGCATTGCTGTACTCTGGAAGAGGTAAGAGTTCTTTTGGACAATGGCACTAACTGTATTTCTTTAAAATAGTGTGGTAACTGCCACTGTGTACATGTGCTACAGTGTCAACAGTTAAAAAAATAAAATTGCAAACTCTTTGAGATGGGGCACTCTGGACAGGAGGCATTAAAATAAAATATTTATTTTTGATACCATAAAAGAGAAATATCACAACGGTAGCAAGAAAGCTAGGAGCTATTCCTTTAGGACTTCTTTATCAGAGGGATGAACAGAAAGTAATTCATAATTTCTTAAAAACACCCACAAACTTAACTAGGTCAAATTCTGAAGTGAATTACAAAGCTTCTATTTATTTTAGCTTGTAAAAATAAGCCTGTACAGGCAAACTTAAGTACAAATATAAAAACTAGAAGTGAAGGCAAACTAAGTTTAGGGGAGAAATTGTCCAACTAATACTTAAACTTCTTTTCCAAGCCACTATATACACTCTCTAAAACTTAAAATCAGCTGGGAAGTGTTATGGCTAATCCAAAACCAGGAAAATATGATTGTTTTCTAGGTGATAGTTTCACCACAGAGCATAGGAACACATCAGTGCATTCAAAGAAGTTTAAAGAAATGCACTTATCTTAGGGTCAGTCCAATATTAATAGCAAATAAGCACTAAATTATGTAATTTTGTGAAAATTAAATAGTTGTTCTAAACTCATCCAGGCATTTCCTACAAGCTCAGAATAACTTTTCTCTTTCTCCTTCTCTCACACGTCTGCCAAACTTCAAAATTCTGGAGTATCTGACAAGACACTATAAGAAAAAAAGGCAAGCTACAAAAAAATAGTAATAATAATACATTATCTACTAATATTATCTAGTTCTCATTTCTTTCTTAATGTAAGTAATGCTTCATTTGCTTTACAAATAAGTTGGCATCCCTTCTGTTTTGCAGATGGGAGATAGAATCAGAGGGAGATCATTCAGCCATAATATGCCAGACTAAGGAGAGAACACAGTCTGAGATTTGGGTCAGGGATGGGGGGCAAGAAAGTTATCCCAGGTACCAAATCAGTCTGTCTTTTCCATTCCCACAGCAAGTGAGTATGCACCCATGCAAGAGATCTAAATACTGGTCAGTGGTTTTAAGTAAACATCTCTTTCCTGATGTTTTCCTTTTTTTTGAAAGCTTAGATATTTTTTCATGAAATAAACCCTGTTTCCAGTTATTCTTGCCATAAGTACTCACTTACTATTTCAGGTTTGACTGCAAACCTTATGTCCTTCCTCTACCTATTGTACTTCATCACACAGAGTCTACTGAAGTAACACGCTATGAAAACTGCGTTCTAGCATGTGGTTAACTTTTGGTGTATATTAATTCACTAAAGTCTCTGTCTTGTAAGTAGTTGCAACACTTTACATAATGCAAATAGTCCCAAAGCATTTAGTAGAACAATTTAAGATTCATAACGTAAAGGAGAAAATAAGTCTTCACAGGATCAAAGTCTTGTTATGGTTTTCAGTAAAGGTTTGTGTCATATTTGCAGCAGTAGACTGTAACATTGAAAACATCATGTGTTATCAGTTGGGAGAAAGCCTTTCATCAAAAAAAAAAAGAAATCTCTGTTCTTAAAATTGACTAGAATTATGTTTTTCCTCATTTCCATTCAGATCTGTTCTATTCTGAAAGGCTTACAGGGGAGTTTAGCTGGATAAATCTCATTGATTTAAATACAGTTTAAGTGGTAAAAGTCCCTTTCAATTCTGTTGGCTTATTTTACAAGTCAAAACATGTAAATGATAATCAGTACTCAGTGTTGTTCAGATATATTTTCAAAGTGCAGGTAGAAAAAAATATGTAGATATATACATATGACCTTATATATATAAAAGCTTATATTTACATTTGCTTATACAAATATATTTATATTCGCTTATATATATATATATAAGTTTTAATATATATAATCAAAGTGAACAACAGAAAACCCACACAATTTCCCAGATATACTATTGAAGGCTTCTCCTCCCTCCCCTTCTGATACCTTCTGAAGTCTGAATATGTAAGAATTTACTGTTCATACTCAGTGAATTTTGTACAGATGCTCGCTAGGTTGTTACTCCCATCTTACAGAGAATATCCTTAAGCAAAGGAAATTACTGAAGTCACAGAATTGGTCTGGTGGACTGCCACTAGTGTGATTTCAATACACTAAGTAAAGCTCTTCTGATTTGAGATTGGCAGGGTTTGGAGTTCACAACTCACAGTGACAGCCACTACTAAATATGCAGAGAAAAAAAAATAGAGTAACTTTACCACTCACTCCTTAGAAAAGAGTTAGTGATCTATGCTGTACCTAGAACATAGAATTAATAGTGCTTCAATAACATTCAGTAACTGTGCTTGAGTGCTGTGTCTTTTCAAAGGAAAGGCTTTTGTTTCTTAAATGACTAGGAAAAAAAAGCTGTCATTATGTCTGACAGACATTCAGTTACAAGATCATATTGGTGACTTAATCTTACAGAACTGCCCCTTCTAAAAAGTCCTAATCAACCCCACAGGCATGTAGGAAGAATTAGATTAGCAAAACTGTATCTGTTGGGCTTAATTCTCCACATCCTTTCATTTTTTATAGTAATGTAATGCCTCAGCATAATGACGTGCAAAATACTTGTAAAGCGTAATTCACCACTCAGCTACAAATCCAGTAGCAGTGACATTTCGCACATACTTTATATAGATATAAATGAATACATAAAGTATATTATTATAGTAAAGAATACAGAGCGGAGTTAAACTTTTCAATGCTGTTTCATGAAACGTTCCAAAAGAGTGTAATGGTTTTCTTTTGCTCCTCCCTCTGGTGCCTAGTAAAAAAATGGGCCAAAATTTATGATTCCCTTTTCATATACCATTGCTGAATGAAAGTATGAATTTGTTTAAACAAAACAAAAAGGAGAATTTCATGTTGGTAAATCATAAAGAAACTAAAGAATAAGTCAGAAATATTACAGTGTAAAGGATGTCTTGTAAGAACTGTCTTCCAGGTTGTTTTTTACTGGTAATGCATGTTTAAAAAAAGGACTCATAAAGAAACATCCTTTCCTCCAAGAACTACTTTTGACATTAATACTGAATCTTGCAGGGAAAAAAGGTCTATACAGAGCTGCTTTGAGTGCAGAAGTCCTGATTAGCTGATTGAGGGCAGGACAATACTATTTTCTTCCAAGATTAAAAAAAAAAAAAAGTAAAAATAAATGCACGGTTAATACAAGCACAACAAAAGAATCAGTCAAGTAGAACAGTCAATGTTATACAACAGTGAGATAGCAGTAATCATAACAAAGAAAGAAAGTTAAAAAAATAGGAAAGAAGTAGGAAATGGAATTGTGTTCTTTTTTTTTTTTTTAATGTGATATATTTCAAGAACTTATGAAGGAGATGTTCTTTAAAAGCAAACTAGAGTTCTATATAAACTTTTCCACTCAGCCTTTTAACATACAATAGTGTTTCCAACAGAAAGAGCTTCTCCACTGATGCATAAGGATTCTGTTAGGCAAGAACACTGATTTATGGCATAGACTAGCCCACATCCAAATCAGAACCAGACTGAGACCATCAAATTCACCTTAGCAGTGGTGAACTGCAGGAATTTAAAAATGTCGTGCTTGTCGGCACGACCCCCTAATATTGAACTGAAGTGGACAGCTTGCACATTTCCTATTTGAATAACTGTGGGAAGTTTCTACTCCAGCTTCCTCATCAAGGTTGTTTAAATTAGTGTCTTTCCAGGTCCTGATATGCATTCAGTATAAATATTATTAATGGTAAATAAATACAATATATGTAAATAAATACAAGTAAAAAGGCACTCACTTTATCTGAATGACTCTACCAAATATTTAAGATGAGGTCCTATCTATAAGCTTAAACAAGAGACTATGAAAGGAACCAGACGTGAACTGGATCTTTTGCCTTAGACTCGCTGGAGCAAAGAGGGAGCCTTTAGGATGCAACCAGAGCAACCGTCTCTCTTCTTTCTTTCTGAGCAAAGGGTACCTAGCCAGGCACCTCCTGCACTAGACCTTCTTTAAGATTGCAACAGAGAATACAGGCCTTGTTTCTTAGGTACTACTGAAGTGAGTTTCCACCTTTTTGGACCTACATTAGGAAAAAAAGAAACATTGATCATGATGTGGAGGACATCAATTTGGGGATTTAAAATTTCAGCCCAGCTCTGCTGGCAATTTTCTTTACTACCGCTCATTTTTGACCATGAAAAAAGAAACTCGTAACTGAACGAACATGTTTCTGTTATCTAGGCATCTGCTGATATTTTTCTCCACAAGTACAAAAAGGTGGAAGCAGTATCTGATGGATTCTATTCAACTGCAGTTAAGTGATGCTGCTGAACTTTTCTCACCAGGACTGTCAGCCATGTTCACAATGAAGAATTTGATTAGCATATTCCTCAGTTGCATTTAAAATATTGGCAGTTTGAACAAACTAGGCAACGTTTAAACTTTGAATGCAGCCAGGTTAAGAAAACCCTGGAAGGCTTTAAAATACCAACAAATACAAGCATCTTCTCTATGTTTACTTCAGAAGGTGTTTATAAGTCTATGATTTTAGTTGTAGATTACACTGTCTTTCCATTTCTTCAAGAATGTATTCTGATTCCCAACTCAATCACCACTTAACTTATCTTAATTGACATATTTGCCTTGCCCCATATCTTTATTATCACTGTTTGGTGTTAGAATAGACTTTATAACTATCTATCCGTGCAAGAAATACATGGAAATTCAAGATTTTTTTTTTTGAGGCCTGAAACCTACATAGCTCTCCATAAGCAAACATTTCTCATTTTACCATTATCTTCCTTTTTTTTTCTTCTGTTCCCTATAAATAGAGCTAGGCATTTCCATTACTAAATTTATATATGGTACTAAGGCAAAAAATTATTTTCCAACAGAACAAAAGAGCTGTGAAATATAAGTGCTCATCAAAATCATGACTAATTACCTAGTTAAATTGGAAATCAATAACTAAGTAGAATTTCTAAAAGAATTATGCACACCTGCCTAGTGAAAGCTATAGAATTTACAATGACTAACGTAGAAATCTTTGACCCAGTCATATTAGCTGAACCCAATATACAAAATTCTCATTTCCTGAGTAAAGGATGGCAGACCTAGTCTTCTCAAACCCATACTGCAAGGCATAATTGTGGTCACCAGCTGTGATCAAGACAAAATCTTATACCATCTCCCCTCAGCACTCTTGTTATGAGCACCATAGAGAATTTTTGTTTTCTTGACAGTATCTAGAATAAGATACTGCTTGAAGTATTTCACTAGGGTGCTGAGGCATCAATAGCATCACTATTTCTCAAAGTATTTAAGTAGGTGCTGGGCCTTATAATGATATGAAAATAGCTCAGGAACGCTAATAAATAAGTATCACTTAAGCACATGCTTAAATGCATTACTTAATTAAGAAACAAATGAGGTACTAGGATCATATTCCTGTGAATAAAATAACTAGGATTTGTCCTGAGATCAGTCTGCTGATTCCTGTAAAGGAATATTTCTAAAGAGACTATACAGTCCTCTGTGTAAAATAAAATAAAATTGTATTTCATTAACTAGTGACAAAATAGGGATTCTGTCACTACTGTGATAATTATCTGCATTACCATAATACCTGTAAGTGCATGGAAAATCAATGTTCTCCAATAGGTGCACAGAGAACTTAGAGTCTCCATAAAGTATTTCATAAAGATGAATCACATACAGCTATTTTATGGTCACCAGGATCAACCTGACATGAGATTCTTCCCGTCTAACATGACCTCTGTATCAGCACATTTTTGTGCAAGTAACTTCTTTTCAAAAAAAGTTAAAAAAAAGTGTACACTGTTAACATGTCTATGTCACCTTACCCCCCCAAAAAACAAAAGTTCATATTTTAAATATGAACTGTGTTAAAAAGGTTCTACAAACTCAGCATTTTTATTTTATTTTAATTTACAGGATACTTGTCATGCCTGTTATAGACTCTGTTACATCTCCGGCACACTGGCAAAAGGCAATTTTTAGATACTGTTGCATCATTTTCCCGCAGCATTATCGCTATTTCTACCTTTCATAGAGTTCGACTAATCCCTCCCATCTATTTATCCAGGCTGCTGCTCTTGGTAGCTCTAATAAATGACATATCCTGTGGCATGTTGACCAGCAAAATATTTTAAAAATAAGGATAAGATTGACTGGGGTCAGTAAAAATAAATAGCTTATCTTTTTGCTACATCTCTTTCTACTCCATATATTTTCCTTGTCAAAGATATCAGTAATGCTTCATTTTCAGAGTTACCATTTAAAACGGCTGAGGATTTAAATGTCATACTTCATTACTGTTTGATGTGATAAAGGTTTCATGCCATAGACCATCTTAGCACAGATAACTGTTTATCCAATTCTTTTAGGAAAAGTATTCATTTTGTTTCTTAAACCAGTTCTTTATCAGAAGGTCTTTTGTTCTCCGTTACACACACTATTAAATAGACCTTACCAGACTTAAAGTTCATCTGGAAAGGTATTTTATGTGTTTTCCGAAATGCCTTTTACGTGTTTCACATTTCAAGTCTACCAGGTAAAGGCGTGATAGCTTTTCCCAGTAGGAGGGAGGGAGGTTAGGTGACGCAGTGAATTAAACTTTAAGACATTCAGAGGCAAACGCTCCCACCCACCGTCTGCATGCCAAAAGCAGCAGTGAGCCCCGGTAACATCCCCTCTCCAAAACATGCCCCACCCCACCCTCCCGCCCCGAGTCTCCCTCCCAGGTCAACGCACAAGCTGAAACGCTCGCCCAGCATCGCGCGAGGCCCCTGAGGAAAAGGCCAAAGTAACTGCGCCGCTGTACGCCAAAACTGCCAAGCCCTTAAACGAGGCTGATTTTCTGGGCCGGCGCCGGTCTCTCAACTTCGGGCTGTTTCAAAATGTCGGCAGCGCCCGACGTCCCACCTCACTGCCCCAACGCCGGCCCCGTGGCGCTCGCCGTCTCGCTACGGGCCAGCGGCCACCCAGCCCTCCGCTACGGCAGTAACAGCTCGCAGATATCAAGACTGATGTCGTAACAGCCTAGCAGCCCCAGTGAGCTCATACACAAAAGCCTCAATAAAGCTACACTTAAAATCGTGACGCCCCAGCGTGGAGGTGAAGCTGCCCCCAGCCCCCAGTCCCCGGGCCGCTGTTTGCCCCACAGGGATGGCCGGGGTGGCCTCTTCACTCCCCTCCCCAGGGGCGCTCGCAGAGCCCAGCTCACGCAGGCCAACCATGACTTGCTGGCCACTGACAAGCCTTAAAAAAGGCTAAAATCAGTGCGGGCAAGGCCGGCTGCTCCTCCCGGCAGAAATCACACCGCCTGGGCCGCACCAGGCCCCTCGGAGCGGTGAAGCAGCCGGTCGGCCAACTCCAGGAGCGCGGTGAGCCCACCCGGGCAGCATAAAGGAAAATACAAACAAAAACTAAAATTAAAATGAAATAAAGTAGGCGGATGCAGCTTTTCTTTTTCGACTTGCATTTCCATTAAATCCATTCACGGCAACTTGCTTGCAGACGTCCAAGCTGAGTTTTGGCAACTCGGGAGCTTTGTTGTTCTAAGCTCTGCCCGCAGTCAGATAACCGTGATTTGTGGAGGGCACGTGCCCGCCTTTGATTAGCGGAGGGGGGGGTGAGGTGCTTAACATAAATGCCTCGTTTAAGTACCTATAATTGAGTGGAATAAATGGAGGCTTAGTGCTGATGAAATGTTTCTTCCGTAATCCAATCCCTGAAACCAAAAAGAGCTGGAAGATTTTACAAAGGTAAAATGTGCATCCCATGCACATTAATTATTCCTGCTGGGAATTTGGGATGTTCATGAAGTAAGGAATGAGGCCCATAGTGAAACTGTATTATCCACATGAACAGAGGACTGCCAGTGGAAATACCATTTTAACAGGTTTTTTTTTTAGCTTGCTTTTATTCCACTAAAAATGGAAACATTATACCAAGACCGGGATTTTATCCTATTCTTCCCAGCTGTACACTTTTCAAAGGCACGATTCATTCGTGCTGTGTAGCATTAATTAGGATGAACTCAGCAATCCTTTTCTTTATTAACTTATCTCCCCCAGGAAAAAAAACAAAAACAAAAACAAACCGAACCACAGACACGTTTTTCCCCCAACTACCTCCATAGCACCTGGGCCTGGCTCACCAACAACCACCCCGGTGCCATATCGCCTCATTCGCCGCCGCAGCCAGCCCCCGTCCCCCGGCTTGCCCTCATCGCTGCCCGGCTCAGCCCCTCCAACACCCCCTTCCCCGGAGCTGCCTTTCCCAGCCGAGGGGAGCCGCTGGGGGCTGCCCAGCCTGCGCGGCGGGCGCTGCCCGGCTCCCCTGCTCTGTGGCGCGTTCGTGTCTGCCTCCGGCGCTGGGGACCCAGGCTGAGCCCCGATGTGGGGAGGAGACGGGCCGGCGGCCGCAGAGGCAAGGGGCTTCCTCACTTTCAGAGCCTTTTTTATGTCCCCTGCCTGCCGCCCCTTGCTTTGCGTTGCTATAAAAGGCTCCACTGGCTTAGTGCCCCCTGACTTAACTCAGTTTATATCCTCCAGTCAATATCCTACCTTTTTCAATACTCCTAGACCTCGTGCTATGCATTCTTCCTCTCACGATCCCACGGTTGCAAACTTAATACCCCTTGGATTATACAGAAGAGTTAAAAACAAAACCCTTTCTGAACTCTTCAGATCATGATTACAGCTGAGGCAGGATCTTAGTCTAAGTAGTAAGGCAATACTGTAATTTCCCACTTATTTGTTTCTTGCAAATATGTATATGCATACACTTCATATACACACACTTCCAGATCGCTATGGTTAAAAAAGGTGTGCTGTGATTGATTCCTGTATAAGCAAGGGCATTTACCTCCTAGCAAAAACCTCCTCGCAGAGCTGCAACAGTATGTTTTAATTTATGCTTCCTTTCCTTATAAAAGATTAGAGAAGGATTCCAACAGGGGTCCTCCCTAGCTCTCAGCATTGTTTATGGCATTTTATAAGCAGCATTATTAGTGTTAGGAAGGTTTCCATTTTTGCACTTCTCCTCTGTGAAAATTTTCATAATTAGGTATGTATAATTAAGATTTCCATTAGGTTTTTTTAATTCCCCTTGTCCCAGTAAAAATGACAGATAAATGCCTTGAGACTTTGTAATGCCTTAATTGTTCCCCAAGAGTTAGATTACAGAGTTAGGACCTGATTCATGCACATTTTATGCACCATTTCCCCAGGTTTTTATTTTTTCAAATATTTTGCTCAGAAATTTGATATTGCTGAGGAAAGTATAAATACTTCTTATTTACATAAATCCCCTGAGAATAGTTGCCATGTCTTCCCTCTGCACCTCATTATGCACTACATGCACTCCAAAGAAGAGAAAGAATCAGCTAATAACAACTCATGGAATGGTCCAACTAACCAGACATACACAGCTATTTGTTATTGCATTTTATTTCAACCTTTCAGATAAAACTTGCCATGGATTTCAGCACTGCACACTTAATGCATCTCAGTGAAGTCACTCTGGATTCACAGCAGTGTAAATAAAAACAGATTTTGAATCCTAAGAGACAGCCATTAAAACAATGATTAAGGCAACACCAGTGCACAAAGCAGCCTGCTTTTTGAATTTGATACATACATCACAAAACCCAGTTACTATTACGTAGGGGTGAGTTGCTAAAAGAGTGTTTAAATAATTGGATCAAGAGGCAGCCACAGAATTATTTGGACAGGTATTGCTCCTCTTCTCCATGGAGATGGGACGTCGGCCAGGGCCTGAGACGGCAGCGGAAGAACAAACTCTTCCCCACAGCAAGCAGTGGCAATGCAGCTCCCAGCAGAAAGGATAGAGCTGGAAAGCAGTAGTTTTCAACAGCCAGCTCTAACTGGAATGAAGGGCTTCCCCCCCAGCCCCATCACTGCATATGGCAGTATTAAAATAACTGTAATGGAATACAACTGGCAAACTGGCATATAACGTACTTATTGCAAAGTAGTCTTTCATTCAGTATAAAAATGGCAAACTCCTGATAACTCACCTACCACTTCAGTGCCCGAAAAAAACGTAGTATGCTAGCCCAAAGGGCGCTGAGCATGGCAGGAAACAGAATTGCTAGCTGTACTCCTCTGCTTCAAAGACCTGCTCTAGACCTTTTTGTCTAACTAGACAAAGCCTTCTTTCCTCTGAGTAGCTGGATTCTTGTCAAGGAAGAAAATCATTCTACAGACTCTCTTTTTGTTACCCGGTGAAACCCTTAATATTTTTCCTTTGTCAAAAGTATCAGGCAAAGATGCTGGTGACTGCTCTGCTACTCTTGAGACTGAAGCTGTTAAAAGATTTTGTGTCCTCAGAACAAACTCTCAGTGAAATCAACTCATTTTATGTGGGTGCTGGAATAGTGTAAGTTCACCTAAACTTTTTTTTTAAATAAATATGAGTTCCTCTTAACACAATGCAATGATGAGATGGAATTTAACTAGTTTTCCTGGATGGGTCATGTGTGAAAAGATATCCAGCAGAGAAAAAGAGCATAAAATAATCTATCCAAAATTATATAAGCAAATTCAGTTTTCTTTGTACATTTCTCCTCTATTTAACCTGTTTTTCCCCCTTAGGAAAGAAAAGGTTTATTTACCTTTTCTTTATATCGATGTTTTTCAAATCCCTTCCTTCTTCTCTCCGCTCACACAAAGTAAGGATAGCACAAAAGAGATTGCAACCCAAAATGTTTGGGACAGGAAAAGTCAGTAAATCATTATGAGATTTGGAACCCCACTGGCTAAAAAAAGCTCTTATATGTGGTATATAACTCTAAGACATGTTTCTAGGACATATATGTGGATTTTCATAGGGCCATGTTGCTTCAATATTTCTTGTCTGTTCTTCTAGAAGTTTTAAAGAGATTGAATTCTTATGATTCACTCATCTATGAATCTCTCCATTTCTCAGTTGAACTCTCAATGAACTTAAGCAGCACAGAAAGAGTAACAACTAGCATTTTGTTAAAGAAGCTGGAATTTGATCTTTACCTGCAATTGTATGTCTTTTACATACAATCTCTAGGATTTTTTTTTTGTAGGGTGAAAACGCAAATTCAAAATTAAATATATTCACTAGGTAAGTTTGTGCATGAGCACACTTATTGGATGCTTGCTGCAGAAATGTAAACTTACTTACCAAAGTGCCTTGCCTACCACCATTCCTCTTGAAGGTTTTTCATTTCTAAGAAAAGAGGGCAAATTAATATTTCCTGGGGATAGACACAAATGTAAATAGCTGTGATTATAACAGCTACTAAGAAATCTGTAATAATTAATCTACATGATAAAAGCAAGTAACTACATCCCTCCCCCGCAATCCATATACATTCTCACACAGTTCTTGTTGTTTGTAAGTCACTTATAGCAGAACAATATTTCAGAAAGGTCACTTACATTACTTATGCAGAGAAACATAGCATTTAAAAAAATGTGATGGATTTCCCATGTTCCTTCACAAAGAAAATTCCGAATGATCTTCAAAAGGCAAGAGGAAGGAGTTTGCCCTCTATTTCAGTGAACACCCAAGTTGCAGGATTACTAGATCTTGTAAGATGTACTCTTTATAATTCTGTTCTGCACTGAAAGACCTCTGAATCACACACAGGCTTACTGAAAACGCTAAGAGTACCCAGAACCTACCTTCAAAAACAGATATACTTGCTTCTATAATATACTATAGTTACAGCCATTCCTATGGCAGCCCCAAAACTGCTCTATTTTGACAGATCTTGATGGCAAGATACTTGGTTAAGGTATTGTGGTTCTTCTGCAGTATTTGCCATTTTTTTCCTCCCTCTTTTACCTTTGAAGCTAGCATACAATGGTTTCTCAATGAAGGTCAAATATTGTTTTCCCTAGTTCACCTCTTCTCACTAACAGACCTGTTAAAGCCTACAACTTATCTGATCACATACAAAAATCAATGTTATTGTGCAATTGATATTTTAGGAAGGACAGTCTACTGCCTTATATTCTAATGAATGTGTGTGTGCAAGCTCTGTAATCAAAATGCCCTTAATAGGTGCATTCTTCTTGGAACACACATTTTTCTTACCTTTTTTGTTAGATAATCCATTCTCTTTATGCTACACTCAGGATGTGTAACTGAAAAAGAAAAGTAGAAAATTATTTCAAAAGTTCATAATTCACTCAGCACTGCATAAAGCTCGAAGGAATTTTTTTCTAAATGTTAACTGCTCATATGTTGCTTCATCAAATAGCTTTTGGGGTCAGAGTTTCAACAATTTTAAAGGCACCTCAAAATGCACTGCTTAGAAGAATCATCAAGAATACTGATTTTCAGAAGTTGTAAAGATCACAACTACTGTAGTTTCTAAATAACCTTAAAGAGAAAGTGTTGATGAAAAAAGAATTCTGGAATTCTAATGATCACCTTTTGGTAATCAAACAGTTCATTTAGTTTATATTTTCTGTAGAAACCATTTCTTTTTTGTAGTAATAAAAAATCTATATTACATTCAATATGAAATATCCTTAGGAAGTCTTAGGCAATATGGAATTTTTGCAAGTTGGTGAGTTCAAAGTGAAAGTCATAGGGAAATACAGAAGACTGCCTTCTATAAGTACAATTTAGAAATGGTTATACTACTGCTTTTTGAAAGAAATTGAATTTTGATTTCTTGGCGGATTTTAGTAGATCCCCGAATTAAGCCATGTCTCCCCATGCTATCTACAAACAGAATTAAAATAAGTCTATTCTATATCTTATTTAGCTAATGATATTTGGTAAATATTGCAATAATTTTACTTTTCTTAATCCTATGTAATTTTGTCCATTTTTTTTCACTTTTCAAACATCTTACCATAGGTTGTGAGGCTAAAAGAGAGGTGATAGAACATGCCAAAGAACATTCCACCTCTTGTCTCCATCAGACATTAGCAAGCGATAAAAATGGGACAAGTAAATTTAGGCACTGGCCAAGAACAGAGCATCCAAGTTTCAATCTAGACAAGTCTGATGGCATATTGGAGCAGTTTGTAGACTATCCTAGAAACTGGACTTTTCCTAAATGCTTATACCATCAGTTTATATCTGAAGAAACAAGTACAGCTTGTGCATCTTGATATGAGAGTCATATGATCTTGACAGGAAGATCGTTTGATAAGAGAACACCAGTTTGTTGAAACAGCAACTATCCAAGAAGGGGGAAAAAAGCACCCTGATAAGTCTCAAAATTCATAACCCCTCAGAAGAAGCTTTTCAATGCCAAGTTGATGCTAAGAGCTTGTTTTGTGTTTTTGTAAGACTATAAGCTTTTTAAATGTTCCACAGTTAAAAATGAAATGTGCCCGGTCTAATTATTTGAAATGATCTATTTATGAACAACTGAAATGCTTTACTTTTGGTCTAATATTTGAATGAGAGAAAAATGTTGAAGTCAAACTTCCACAGGATTAGAAAAAAAAAAATCCCACGGGCTCATACTCCATTGTTCCCTTTACAATAGAGTACTATAATACAGTTCCCATCATACTACACACTAAGACCACACTTCACTTATTACAGTAAGTGGATGCCTGATTATCTCATGCTAGCAGTACATTGCACTCACTATTCTTAAACTGGCACCGGTGATTCCCTTTTGGTTAGAAATTGAGAGAGTCCTAAATTGTCTGATACGCACTGGCGTGCACAGAGATTACATCTTTCCTCAGTCTGAAGAGTCCAGCAGAGTCCAGTAAACTCTGGAGTCTGCTTGGTCATAACTGAGGAAAGAGCTGCGAAATTATACCTCAGAAGAGTGTGCAGCTGCTCAGTTTGAAAACAACCATCTCCCTTCAACTTGGGCCACCAAAGCCCAGCTGTGTTCGACTTCTAGGCACAATGGGCTACTCTTCTGCACAAAGGGAAAAGATGAGGTTCACCGAGGCACGGGTTGGGAGTGGCGCTGACTAATCTGTAGTGTAAAGACGTCACTTGGTTAAATCATCTGTTTTGGCATTGTTGGAGAGATGGTAAGGACTACCAAAGCACGAGATGGACATTTTTCATAAGACCATTATAAAAACAAAACTCTCTCATGTGACACTAGTTGTGGCTTGACACATATCCTGTGTTAAATTTCCAGTGTATTTTCTCTATGATAAAGAATAACAACTGACCTATGACTCCAGGGATAAAGGACTCTAGGCAGTATTCAGATTGCTGTTTTTGTCACGTAACAATACCAGATGTCAGTTTGCGAGTCATTCTCGATTTAGTTAAATATTAATTCTACTTTAATTAAATATGAAATCTACTTCTAAGGAATCTTTAAATGCCTCTTTTTGTATACCATTATCTTGTTGCTTCTACAGAACTGTTGCTAAGTACCCCCATTTTACATTAAATCTTTAATTCCCATCCTTTACTGACAAATCGTATCTTTTCTCTGTTAGATCTACATTGCTTATTATAACTTCCAGCTAGCACCACCTAGGAAATCTAGTGAAATATTAGCAGTGAGTTAAGCTGTCCATACACAAATACATTTATGCTACAAATACATTTATGCATTTAATCAACACATTTCAAGTTTTATGGCAGTCTGAAAAGAATAAAGAATTCACATACAACTACAGTAAACACAGGAATACTTTGAGCAACCTCTACTCTAATAAGCTAAACTAAAACCAAAAATCTTTCTTTTCTCTTAAGATTTGGATTTTTGCTCATGAAAGTTTACTACACCCTAGAAGTAAAGGGAGGCAGGATGCAAACACACAACATTGTCATTGCTTTCACAGCAGTTGCTACTGTAATCAAAAGGAAGCAAGCAGAGGCAATGGAAACAGGAAGTTGCAACAAGGTGTGACTACAGTTTTCAAGGCTGGAAATTTGTTGCCCACAGAACTACACAAAATGTCAAGTGTTTTTCTGGTAGATAAATGCTGTAGTTCTGTAAACTACAGAAGGAACAAGCACAAGTATACACTCACATGCCATTGTCCCCGGGTAAACAAAGCAGTCTCTGCTTTAAGATGCTATGATCTGTAGGTTCTTTTTCAACACCCTGACAAATATGTCTATTTATCTACAATTAACTGAGGAAAATTTGGTTAAGTTCTTCCATTTTTTATTGCTGCTCTGCCAAACTCAGGACCAGTGGTCTTCACTAATTAAGTTTTCTTTATTCTTTTTCTAATTTAAAATAATGTGTTCACATTACATTGCCTTTCTTAGAGTATACTGCAGTAAAAAAAAAAACAAAAAAAACTCAAAAAAAAAAACCCTCCATGAATCTTATGTTCTGTGGACTACAGCATTTTGATACAGCATCACTAAACTCAAAGCTGCATCTTTCCTTTAGGTACAATTCATTTATATATATATTTCCTTCTCCAGATACGCAAAGTGATAGAACATACCCAAAGTAAAGCAGATCACTATGCTAGAGAAGAGTATGAATGCAGGAGGAAAAGTGTGTTCAACCCTCCCTGGTTGTTGTTACCACCTCCACAGCCTCTGGTCAGTACATTGTTAAGCATTGTTTCTATTGTACACTGAGAGGTTACTATTACAATTTAGTTCCAGCCTGGAACTTTCCCCTCATTCAAAACATCAGCAGTGTTCAACATAATGTATGTGTCTATGCAGATTAAGCCTGGGTGAAGAACTGTCAGCAGGTATAATACAAACATTTCTGTTGACCCATCACTGGTCCAAGTGCCCCAAAATGATAATAGATAGATATGTTTTGTTTTGATATCTTAACAAATGTGTCATTCCTACTTATTAACATTTTAAATTTACGACTAATAAGTAGCTGTAGTGCAAATTACAAAGTTATTGTCTCTCTGTGTAAATGGAACATTGGTATAAACAAATAGTTCTATTTACACATTCTATTTGGTATTTGCATGTTTATTGGGGTTGGTTTTGGTGAATTCAGATTTCAAAAACTGCTTCTGAACATAGCAGGTGCCCTTGACATAACATATATGAATGTAAAATCAGCATAAAATAACTGAGGCTAAAACCCAGATTGAACAGTTTTCACTTTTTATATGAGACTCATCTTTTAGCTTTGGCAGTACAAAAATATGGCAACTGTTACTGGAAGTTACAGTGGTAACTATTACTGGAAATTATAGTTTCTGTGCAAATGTTCTGTGCAAAAACTGCCAAAAAGCACAGCACAGATGCAGCCATAAACACAACGGATCTAGATGCCTGAGAAAAACACTATGAAAACAGGAATCCTTTCCTCGAGTTTAGGGATGCATGTAGTTTAAGAAGGTTCCACTAAGACCAATATTAGGTCCATATTATTCAAGACAGGATGAAGAACCGTTGCTGAAAACATCTGCAGATCCTAGCAAGTAAGAGAAAGATAATTAGGGATAGAAAAGTCATGCAAAGTGAGATGGAACAATTTGTGAACTGGACTATTAAAAAAAATATCAGGCATCTACAAATAAAGTTTTGAGATGAGGAGCCAATTCCTAACAGTGAGTGTTATTAAAAAAATGAGCCTTTTTTCAGCTTCAAAAGAAAAGAGATGACTTGAGTACTGCATGAAATCATCCTTAGAAGACAATATCATTACAGAAAGCAAACCTAGTGGAGAAAGGTACAAGAATAAGAAGTACCTGAAAACAAACAATTCAACTGAAAAACTGGACATGCATTTTTTTTTACTATGCCTGTGATAGCTAAGCCCTCAAAATAAAGTGCTCGAGAAAGCAGAGGATTCTCAGATTCTAGAGGTCTTCAAATCACAACAGCGCATTCTTCTGGAGCATAGATGTGCAGACAAGTTAGTTTATACGATAATTGGAAATGTTCTATTCAATGTTGTGATACTAAAGTAGCCTTCATCCCAGCACTCCCCTTCAACAGATACGGCCTACTTCCTTGTAGGATTATTAATAAATTACATACTGTGATATGAATAGTAAACAGGGAAACATTTTCCCACTGTAACTGACAGATCATTTGATGCATGAATTTGTTACTTTTACAACTTTATTCTTATGTACTAAACCTAGATAATCCTTTTTCAACTCAACATCCCAGAGTAACAGCATGATCTAGTTCAAGTAACAGATGAATTGTCCTTTCACTCAGAAGAAATTATTCAGCTATAGCTGATTCTATGTTTTCATTGGAAACCTTTTATGGTTTCAGTGATGACCTCATACTACACGAAGAACATCTTCCTAATATACTGGCAGCACTTCAGCAAGTAAAGGAAAAATCATCTCATCTTCTGCACAGGGCAAGTTATGCAAAAAAAAAAAAAAAAAAAAAAAAAAATCACAGTTTTGTTCATGACAGTGTCTATCTCTCTACTTTGGCTACCCTGTCAATGATTGTGCTTTTGCATACCTTCTACCAGAAGTCTGCAGCATCAGCATTGCCTGAATATCTTCCACATCACAGAAGACAAGGCTTATCATTTTACGGCAAAAGGTATCAATGATTTGCTTGTTAGAAATCATGTGTCTCAGATTTGGGCAGACTGAAGTACAACATCAAAATCAAGTTTGTCTGTAGCTCTTTGGGTGCAACAGAGCACAAAAGAAGCTCAGTTGAAACACAAGGAGAGCAAGTGCCTAACTAATCTTTTGGGGCAATGCAGTATCAGAATATCAGAACATGGCATTATTTTAGAGATTTTTCTAGGAGAAGTAGGGCCTCTTGGGCAGAACGTGGCCCTCAGAAAGACTTCGGAGATGCAAAATAATGCAACAGAATTGCTTTTCAGGAACAGAGCAAGAGACTGCGATATAAGAAACGGAATGCATGCACATTTTCGTAATAAACAAAAATGAGAAAAAAAAGACTTCTGTCACTTCAGCTTTTTATTTAAAAAAAGAAAGAAAAGACAGACTAGATCCTGATCTCTACAATTGCTCAGCAAAATAGCATGTTATACTGTTCTCTAATGTCTTTCCATTGTTTCAGGACTCAGCTATCAGGCATTAGTGAAAATATCTCCCAGTCAGCCTGCTGCATTGCAAGAACAAGGTTCGCAACTCTTATTTAGAAGGGAATTATGAACCTGGGTTATATATATATCTGTATATATAAGGATCCACCTCTGGAGCTCAATACTTCCTCTGCCTGCCTCACCAATACAAACTCTGAATACAGACCTGGACTATAAGAGTGCTGGCTATAAAGGCTTGCTTCCTTACCATTACAGGACATGCGTTTCCTGTATCCTAGTAGCATAATGTGTGCCTAAATTAAATAGGAGACATCCTGGCAGAAGCGTCTATCGTTCGGCTACACCCATAGGGAGAAGGAAAAAAATGCTGTTTCTCGGTTCTGTTCATTTACGAGATTCTCTCTTATTTCTCAGGATCCAAACTCTTTTGAAAAACTGAAATATCTGTAGAGAAAAACTAAAGATAAAATATCTATGATAAGATAACATAAAATTTGAATGAAGTATATACATATTCATGCACTGGATGTTTGCAAAACTGATGTATGCTGCTGAAGAGAAAAAAAAAAGTTATGTTTTCACTATCTCCAGGAATCCTTTGCCATGTGAACGTAATTTTTTTTTTCTAGTTATGGTGCAGGAACTCACAATTATAAATTTATGCAGGATGTTGAATATTTTATTAATATAAACAACAGGTAAAAAGTTCTTACTTGTGGAAATCTTAAGTTATCATATTGAGCTTGCATCATTGGGTAGGAAGTGTCACACTATCAGAAATTGTTTCTGTGATGTGTCACTGCAAATAGAAAATTTTGTCTATATGTCTAATGCATTTTGAAAAAATCATAATAGATATGTTTACTGAACTTTTATCTTTTATGAGCACTGCATTCTGAGGGATAGCAAAAAACTCTTGTTCTATGTCTGCAATATGAAGTATTCAAAATTACTTTAGGTTGCCTATGCTTAGATTAATTCTGTAAAGGATTATTTAGACAAATTAGAATTTCACCTTTTTCTACAGGGGAGTGAATTAAATAAATAAGTCCTCTAAGTTCCTACTTCGATATTTCCTTTCCTCGAGGACTATAATTCCCGGATAAGTGCCATAACTGCTTTGAGCTGTTTAACTTACTGATGATCTTACCTTTTTCTCAGAAAAATACAGTATTTATTCATGTAATATGACATGTCACAATATTACAATCATTATCCAGTTGCTTTATGTATGGTCATAATACCATCTGGCATAAAGCTAGTCTTCTTTTTGCATGTGTACCATCTGGAACATCTAGCTATATTCTAATTATTGTACAGATGAGATTTTTATTTTTACAGAAACACCACATTGCCTGTATCCTTCCTTGATTACTTAATTTAAAAACAAAATACAATGTGAAAATAGAATAAAATGGAAACAAGAGCTTGGCATCTTAAATTAGTTTCAGCTATCACATTTTCCCATGCACTTCTAAGGAATTAAAAAAAAAAAAAGGAAATGTAAATGTATGTACACTTACTGCAGTATTCATTTCAATAGAAACAGGATCTGGTTATTCAGGTGAGATGAGATGACACATTTAGGTTAGAGTTGTTTGGAAGCTATTTATACACCAAAGCTTCCTCATATTGGACTGAATTCAGTTCCCAGTTGTGCTGTACAGTTTAAAGTAATTAAATCCTTCTTACTAAACTGTATTGTGTGACTACAAAATAACTTGATGCATTCAGTTGTTGTTGGCAAGTGTATGTGCATATTTATGGATCAAATGATGGTGTAATTTTGATTCAGGGATTAAGAAAAGGTTGATACATATCATTATGGTCCCACTCTAGCAAATATATTAATAGCTTTGAAAGCACAAAAGTTCAAAATGCTTCTCAGGATCTCCTCAGTTATTTGCATGCATTTACCTAACATAGAGCATCATACCTGACTCTGTATATTCATACTAAAAACATCATTAGGCTAAGACCCCATTATAAACGCATTACAACTCAAAGCCATCATGGAGGAGGGAGATTTGGTAATAGCTGACAGCTGGGGCAGACAATGACTCCTCAGGTTTCCTTCTGCTCCACTGAAGGACTGGACAGGTCTAAAGCTAAAGAGAATTCAATGACATTATCGATCCCAATGCGCTCCAGTAGGCTGCTTCTTCGCAGAGTCAGCCTGGACTAATCCATGCATAACACTGCTGGCCCAGGCCGACACCTTGGCAGAGTCTGCACTGTCAACCAGAAATGCTTCATGGCATATCTTCCAACCCTGGTATCCAACTATAACCTTATGGCACCTCGATTCCATGTCAAGAGGAGACTAGGTTGCACGTCGTTGCTCCATGCTTTGGACGTGGACACCCACAAGTCAGGGCAGAGCAGGAACTACCACATATTTCACTCATTTCCCAAACGTGCATACCTGGTACATCAGGACTGCAAGACACACTGTAAACCATCCTTCTTCTGTAGTTGGGATGTAGCTACATGTATAGGATGGAAACATGATTGCTGGGTGCATCAAAAGCCCCTGGCCTGGTGCGGCCTCAGCTACTCAAAAACATTACAAAAACATTACTACCATGAGACAGCTGAAGCAACACAACTGAATTGTTTGTAACAATCTATTCTGCCCTGTATTCTTCTAAAGGATTACACAAAAGATGAAAACTAATACACCTGAAGCATTTTGAGTTTTGAAGTATAAGGGCATCAATAGAAACGCACTGAAACTCCCAATGCTTAGCATAATTTCCAAGTCTTGTGTCTCTCTATGTACAAAATTTCACATGAAAAACATATGAACATGTTTAATTTGCCTGGAATGTCAATTTTCATTCATATTTCATTGTGGATGAAGGTTGTCTATGAAACTATCTGACACACAAATATTCTAGCTGGTTTCAAAAAGTTCTATCATCAGAACACATGCAAATATTTCACAGAAGAATTGTCTCAAAATAGGAAATAGTACAGCTTTAGAACAAGTATCTGGTACAAAGCAGGAAGGATTCAAACGAGGTTGATGAATTTCAAGGGCAAACTGGAAGTTTTATCTCAAATTGGAACTTGCTTTTAAAAAAAATTGCTTAGAAAAAATTCAGTCTCTCCAGAGCTAAATATTTTTCAGTCTTTCTATGCTGAGCATATGAAAACTAGGCTGTGCTATATCAGAAATCTTTTATTGTGATCTCAGCCCTACCTAAAGTAATCTTAGGAAGCCTCATTTGTGGAAATTAATCGCTTCCCCTTTAGGTTGGAAGGTGAGGTGTATGATTAATAAGTGATATGAAATGCACAGAAATGTTAATATCACTTAATAATAGGTCTCTGGTATACAATCCACAAGCCCTATGTTCTAAGCTTAGTTTTCTTCCCCTAGGCTTTGATGTATTTTGTAGGATATAAGCTTTCTAGTTGCAATTAGGGCAAATGCAAAAAATGTATGACACTCATTTGTATTCAGACGCCTAAATTACTGTCCTCTTAGAAACATTCCTAAAAGGTTCAACTTACAGAGGACCTGTGGCTGGCCTATAACATAGTTGCACTAGAATAACAGAGTCAAGTCTGGATTTAGCCATATGAATCACATTTTCAACATAAGTAATGTAATCCTTACACACCAAAGTATGTAATGTAAAATATGTAAATGCAGGATAAAGGAGGGTTCACAGCTATTGTCTATACAATGTATTGTATTTCATATATGCTACTACAGGAGAGGCTTCTGTGATTCTGGTTGATAACACACTAATTAACAAGAAAGAAGAGAGAAGAGACACTCAAAGAAAAGAATAATTTAAACCATCTTTACAGTCACTTTCATTATATTCAGAATTTCCATCCAAAAGGTAATGTGCAGATTGAGATAATCTCTGCACTTTCAGAATATCATCATGATTCTATCATGGTTTCAAAATACATGGCAGATTGAGTAGTATCTCTAATTAGCGATTATTTGTTCTGTTTTTAACTTCGTACAAGATATTTTCTCTTGCAAACTGTCTTTTGTTCATGTTACTTTAAAATCTGCGTAGTAGCAGGCCCTTAGATAGAATAAGGTTATAATACAGTAGTAGAAGTATATACAACTATCTTTTAAACCCAAATGCTCAAATACACTACACTATCAAATATGCTACGGGCTATTACTTCCCCCAGTGTTATCCTGCTTGCTTTTAAATTATTCTCTTCTGGCAAGAAATCAATAAGATACAGAATTCCTTTAATTAGCTGGAATTTCAAACTAAGCATCTTATCCTGTTAGATTTAAAATCATTATGAAGGTAGGAAAAAGTCTACAGAAATTAATTCTATTAAAATGATACACAAATTGCAAGATGTTCTTTAATTCTCAATGAATTAGATACAATATTCTCTAAATGTTTTCCTGGACTGAATTGTGCAAAGTGATTCTAAAAATATCCACAGCTTGTGTATTTCTTGACTAAGAATCCAGGCCCTGGTTCTATATAGATAAACATAAGCTATTCAGGCAATACTCTAAATCTATTATTGAACTTAAAATAACTATAAATGAATTTAAGGAACGTACAACTTTCAAATAAGGCCCAGATGAATAAACCCTTGCTTGCTTGTTTGTTTACAATGTATGGCCTTAGCTTCTAACTCTTTTATGACTTAAGATATAATTCAGCTATTAGCTTCTCATATTCTAAATCATTTCCTCCTTATACCTTTCTAATACTATCTCTGCTTCCTTAATAATATGTCTTTGTCATTCTGAAAACAGAATTTAAATGGCTATTTATAGCCAAGATTCATGTATTTATGAAGAAGAGATTAAGCAAGATTTGAATAAATGGAAGCATCTAAGTAATCAGGGCTTCCTCAAGTATTTGGAGAAGTAGTGAACACAATTGCTGAGTCATGAGTGATTATTTGCCATGACTCAGAGTGCAGATGTTGTCTCACAGACCAGTAGAGGATAAAACACAGTCTCTTAACTTTTAAACGGAGGAAAAAGAGTATCAGAAGATTATAGCCCTGTCAGCCTCATTTCAGTATCCAGAAGGATAGTGGAACAAATTAAACAAGCAATTTTTAAAACCTTGAAAGGATAACAAGGTGACAAGAAACAAACTATATTAAAACAACTAAATTTCCTTATTTGTCAGGCTAAGTGGCCAAGGGGACAAAGGTGTGGGGAACAGTCATAAACTGTTTTAAATGATACTCTCATAAGAAAGTCAGGAAGCCATGGTCAAGCTGAAATTACTATATGGTATGTGCACAGCTACTGAAAAAAAGACCCCCAAATCTAAGTGAAACACCAGGCACAAGCAATACTTTGATAAGTCTTCTCAGTTCGACACCAAGCAGAAGTCTGCTCGGAGCCCAGTTCTTGTCAGTAGTTAATAATAAGACTTGATTCAAAGGAGAGAGCAAGGTTTTCAGATGTACAGATTATGCCATTTATGTGTCATGGAATTTTGAAAACAAGAGATCAGATCTGATTCTGTGACCTACTAAATGTTCATGTCACCTAAGATACATGAGCTTGTTATTCTACTGTCCTTACTACCAGTGGTGCTTCAGCTTGTCCATCTGTTGGGCATTGTACTTTAAAATGTAGACCAACTGGAGGGAGTAGAGAGAAAGGGAACAGATATAAGACATTTAAAAAATCTAATGCATTAGAAGAGGTCCAAAGATAGACATGTTTATTCTTGAATGCCATACTACTACTGTCCTTGGAGACTGCAAGGATAGACAGGGGAGGGAAGAGGTGATTAATGATTATGCTCTTTTCAGTGAGCAAAAAGTTGTTATGAAGAGAGTGAACAGTTTTTCCCCTACAGGTAGGGAGGTTCTGGCAAGGAGTGATGAGCTTAATTTGCCTCCAGGAGAATATAGATTAGATACAAAGTCAATGTTTCAAACATAGGAGCATAGTACCTAGTTACCTAGAATCCCTTTTCAAAATGGTTCGACTCATATCTGAGTGGATGACAAAATCCAGGAGAGGTAAACATCAAATAAATGACATTAGTAAGAAGATTCAATACATGAAAAATTATTCTATCCTCCTAAGATAATGGAATTGAAGAGGTAAGGCACATCTGAAGCTGATTTTACTGCTAAAAAGAAACAAACAAACAGTAGCATTTTCACTGGTGCTGAGTCTCATCAGGAGCACATACAACTAAGAAAAGTAACATGTTAAATGTAATATAATTACAGAAGAGCAAAATATTGATTTCTTCCCAAGGTATTTTTTCACTTCATGGAAAGTGATAAAATGTGCACATAGTTGCACACATATTTACTGATAATTACAAAGAAAGAACATGTGCGTGCCTAAATACTCTCCTTTATCTAAATCAACATGAAAATGCTTGAGAAATTCCCTTTCCTCAACTCGACAAGAAGGATATAAATATCATAACTAAAGGAGCTAAGAGAATGAAGAAGGATAAGAAATGTAACAGCGATGGGGGGGTAGCTTAACATCTTAATCATCTCCCATCTTGAATTAGTCACTTTACAGAAATTGTTTCACTAAACGAAGCAAGGGAAACACTGCAACAGTTTGAGACAGAATCACAGAATCGTTTAGGTTGGAAGGGACCTCTGGAGATCATCTAGTCCAACCTCCCTGCTCAAGCAGTGCCCTCTAGAGCATATTGCCCAGGATCGCGTCCAGGCGGGTTTTGAATATTTCCAGCGAAGGAGACTCCACTACCTCTCTGGGCAACCTGTTCCAATACTCTGTCACCTTCCCAGCAAAGAAGTTTTTTCTCAGGTTTAGGTGGAACTGCCTGTGGTTCAGTTTCTGCCCATTGCCTCTTGTCCTGTTGCTGGGCACCACGGAGAAGAGGCTGGCCCCATCCTCTTGACACCCTCCCTTCAGATACTTGTACACATTGATGAGATCCCCTCTCAATCTTCTCTTCTCCAGGCTGAACAGGCTCAGCTCTTGCAGTCTTTCTTCATAGGAGAGGTGCTCCAGCCCTCTAATCATCTTCGTAGCCCTCCACTGGACTCTCTCCAGTGGTGCCATGTCTCTCTTGTACTGGGGAGCCCACCATTGGACACAGTACTCCAGGTGAGGCCTCCCCAGGGCTGAGGAGAGGGGCAGGATCACCTCCCTCCACCTGCTGGCAACACTCTGCCTCATGCACCCCAGGAGACCATTGGCCTTCTTGGCCACAAGGCCACATTGCTGCCTCATGGTCAACTGGCTGTCCACCAGCACTCCCAGGTCCTTCTCGGCAGAGCTGCTTTCCAGCAGGTCAACCCCCAGCCTGTACTGGTGCATGGGATTATTCCTGCCTAGGTGCAGGACCTTGCACTTGCCTTTGTGGAACTTCAGGAGGTTCCTCCCCGCCCAGCTCTCCAGCCTGTCCAGGTCCCTCTGAATGGCAGCACAGCCCTCTGGTGTGTCAGCCTCTCCTCCCAGTTTAGTATCTTCAGCAAACTTGGTGAGGGTGCCCTCTGTCCCTTCCTCCAGGTCATTGATGAATATATTGAACAAGACTGGACCCAGGACTGACCCCTGGGGGACACCACTAGCCACAGGCCTCCAACTTGACTCTGCGCCATTCACCACAACCCTCGGAGCTCGGCCATCCAGCCAGTTCTCAAGCCATCTCACCGTCCACTCATCTAGCCCACGCTTCCTGAGCTTACCTACGAGGATGTGATGGGAGACAGTGTCAAAAGCCTTGCTGAAGGCCAGGGAGACAACATCCACTGCTCTGCCCTCATCTACCCAGCCAGTCATTCCATCTGAGAAGGCTCTCAGGTTGGTCCAGCATGATTTCCCTTTGGTGAATCCATACTGACTACTCCTGATCACCTTCTTGTCCTCCACATGCTTAGTGAGGACCTCCAGGAGGAGCTGTTCCATCACCTTTCCAGGGATGGAGGTGAGGCTGACAGGCCTGGAGTTTCCTCGCTCCTCCTCCTTGACCTTTTGGGAGACTGGGGTGACACTGGCTTTCTTCCAGTCCTCAGGCACCTCTCCTGATCTCCAGGACCTTTCCAAGATGATGGAGAGTGGGCTAGCAATAACATCTGCCAGCTCCCTCAGCACTCGGGGGTGCATCCCGTCAGGGCCCATGGATTTATGGATGTCAAGTTTGGACAAAAGATCTCTAACCTGATCCTCCTCAACCAAGGGAGACTCTTCCTTTCTCCAGCCTTCCTCTCTTGTCCCCAGGGTCTGGAAGTCCTGAGGACTGGCCTTAGCAGTAAAGATGGAAGCAAAGAAAGCATTCAGTAGCTCTGCCTTCTCTGTATCCTTCGTCACCAGGGCACCCGCCCCATTCAGCAGCGGGCCCACCTTTTCCCTAGTCTTCCTTCTGCTATTGATGTATTTGAAGAAGGCCTTCTTGTTGTCCTTGACATCCCTTGCCAGATTTAATTCCAGATGGGCCTTAGCCTTCCTTGTCACATCCCTGCACACTCTGACAACGTCCCTGTATTCCTCCCAAGCGGCCTGTCCCCTTTTCCACATTCTGTACACTTCCTTCTTCTGTTGGAGTTTTCCCAGGAGTTCCTTGCTCAACCATGCAGGTCTCCTGCCCGCTTTGCTGGACTTCTTACTCAGAGGGATGCACCCATCTTGAGCCTGGAGGAAGTAACACTTGAATATTAACCAGCTTTCTTGGACCCCTCTTCCTTCTAGGGCCCTACCCCAGGAGATTCCCCTAAGGAGCTCCCTGAAGAGGCCCAAGTTAGCTCTCCTGAAGTCCAGCATTGCAATCCTACTTATTGCCCTGCTTCCTCCTCGCAGGATGCTGAACTCCACCATCTCATGGTCACTGCAGCCGAGGCTGCCCCCAACCTTCACCTCTCCAACTAGACCTTCTTTGTTCGTTAGTACAAGGTCTAGCATTGCACCTCTCCTCATTGGCGTCACCACCACCTGAGTCAAGAGATTATCATCAAACCTCTTTGACTGTTTGTGCCTAGCTGTGCTGTCTTCCCATCTGATGTCAGGGTAGTGGAAGTCTCCCATGATAACCAGGGCCTGTGATCATGAGGCTACTTCCAGCTGTCTGTAGAAGGCCTCATCGATGACTTCCTCCTGGTCAGGTGGCCTGTAGTAGACCCCCACAACAGTGTCACCCATGTTACCCTGCCCTTTAATCCTTACCCATAGGCTCTCAACTTGCTCTTCATCCACCCCGAGGCAGAGCTCCATACATTCTAGTTGCTCCCTCACATAAAGAACAACTCCACCACCTCGCCTTCCTGGCCTGTCTTTCCTAAAAAGCACATAGCCATCCATGACAGCATCCCAGTCATGTGAACTATCCCACCATGTCTCTGTCACTGCAATGAGATCATGGCCCTGCGACCGCACACAGATCTCTAACTCTTCCTGTTTATTCCCCATGCTGCGTGCATTGGTATACAGGCATTTCAGAGAGCCAGTCAAGCACATAGGCTTCCCAGAAGAGGTGCAAGAGGATCCTCCATAGCCATGTTGCATGCTGTCTCCCCTGGCTGTATGCACCCGCTGGAGGCATCCTGACTTGAGCGGTGTTTTACTGACTCTCCTGCCCCCCATCTTGCCTAGTTTAAAGCCCTCCTTACCAGGCTGGCCAATCTGTTGGCAAAGACGCACGTGCCCCGCTTGGTAAGGTGGATCCCATCGCTCCCCATCAGCTGTTGATCTTCAAACAGGGTCCCATGGTCATAGAAACCAAAGCCCTGTTGCCAACAGCAGCGGCGCAGCCAGCTGTTAACTTGGAAAACTCGTCTACTCCTCCTCCTGTCCTTTCCCCTCACAGGCAAGATTGAGGAGAAAACGACCTGGGCTCCCAGACCCTTCACCACCATTCCCAGAGCTCTGAAGTCCCGTTTGATGGTTTCCAGTTTGCCTTTTGTGTCATTAGCACCCACATGGAAGATCAGCAGAGGGTAGTAGTCCAATGCGTGGACAAGCCTTGGCAGTCTTTCCACGACATCTCTTATTCGAGCCCCTGGCAGGCAGCAGACCTCTCTGGACAAGAGGTCAGGTCGGCAGATAGGTGCCTCTGTCCCCTGCAGCAGGGAGTCACCCACAACAATCACTCGCCGTTTCTTCCGGGGGTTCCTGCACGGCACAGGGTCTGCCCGGCCAGTTGCCTCCCTTGGAGCCATGCCCAGCCTCTCCTCAGCTTGGAGGGCGCTAAACTTGTTCTCCAAGGGTAAGTCTTGAGGAGGAGCAAGAGCCTTTCTCCTTCTACGAGAGGTCACCAGCTTCCAGCCCTCTTCAACAGTGTTATGATGCACCTTTACACACGGTGCTGAGCCCTCTGACAACTCCGCTGCAGTGGGGGCTGGGGACTCCTGGAGCTGAACAGTCTCCGAGAACACCCTGTCAATCTCCCACTCATCCTCTCGGATGCTACGCAGCCTACTAACTTCCTCCCACAGCTCCTTTATCTGGTGACGCAACTGGTCAACCACAGCACACCTCACACAGGAGAGCTGACTGTCAGCCCAGGCCTCACGGAGAGGCCCCAGGCACTCCCTGCAGCCTGACACCTGCAGAGCTGCATCTGCTGTCTGAGGGTCTGTCTGGGTTGAGGCCTCAGACACAGCCAATGCAGCACCTCCAGCAGCCACTGGGGAACGTGCTCTGCGGCGTGTCATCACCATGCCCCAGGGAAGGACACACTACTGTGCAAAATGGAGAGGGGCCTTCTTTGCCTTCTGGCACCCTGCTGCGCAAACTGCTGTGCAAACTGCTGCATCTGTTCACTGCCTCTGTTGGCTGCACTCTGGGAGCTGCGCTCTAGGCCTGGCTCTTATATAGGCCTCTGCCTAGCAGTGACTCACAAGGGTGCTTGACCCACCCAATCAGGAGCCACCTGAAACAAAAGCCCCAACTCCCTCTGACCAGGGCAGCCCAAAGAGCTCGTTAGCAGCAGCCCCACCTAGCTAGAACTTCCCAGGAGAAGTTAAGTCAAGGTCCCCTGCAGGAGTCCTTGCCCAGCTCTCCCTTCCTGCTAGCAGCAAGCACCGTCTAGTTCCTCGGGGGTCCCCAGAAAGTCTCCACAACTTCCAACAAGGCCCACAAAAGGCCCAGGCAGAGCCCAGACACTGCTGCGCAAACTGCTGCGTCTGTTCGCTGCCTCTGTTGGCCTGCCTATCACATTCATTGTCCATGAAGCATATGAGCTCAAAGTGAATCACCAGTACACCTACGTAGCATATTTTCTGCTTTTGACTCAGACTAAAAAAAGAGTCTGATTTGCACCAATGCCCTAAATTTTAATCTTCAAGATGTGTTGTTCTGAATAAAAAAAGTAAAACTAAAGCCTTGACCACTATATGTTTAAAAAAAGAAAAGTGAGGCAAGTCAAGAGTAAATCATTGAGATCTTAGGCAAATTTTGTCCTTAAATTTCTGCCTGCTTAAAGGTCTTTCACTGTTTCAGTGAAATAAAACCATGTTCTTTGCTATTTATTCTGAACCAACTGAAAAAATGCAGCAATACATACAGTAGGCATCTTGTGCTACTTAGGGTAGCAGCCCTCAGCCCACCTCATCTCTGGCCACCACTGCTAAAGGTCCCAGATCACCGTGGTGCCCCAATGAGGGGGTGCAGACCTATGAGTCTGAGTGGGGTGGGCAGAGCTGGTGCCACAGCCCCGACTACAACTCTGGACAGCAGGGAGCAGGGCTGGAGAAAGGCATAGCTAAAGGTCCCCCCACATCTTAAATAATTATTTCATACCTCCCTTTAAAGCTGAGTTGTCAGAGTATTTACAGACCCTAATTTTATTTTTATCTTTCTTTTTCATTTAAGAAACTGTTTACAAATATATAAATATATTACCATAATTGAAAATTGTTATTTCGTAACTTTACAAAGGAATACATACAACAGTTGGCAAGCATTGTGTTCTGTGCATACTACAATTCTCAGTAAGGATGATAAGTTATTCACCGCCAGCTGTTTACAGTGCAATGATGATTGTGGACCAATTGACCAGGAATTATTGCTTCCTCCCTACTTAAGGTGAAGTGTTTTCATATTCTGTGAATACTGCTGATGAAGAGTCATATGGGAAAAGGCTGGAACTGTGCTATGATCAGATTGTTTGTGGAGTTTTTTCAAATATTTCTGATTTTGTTTTTTAATTCTGATCCACATATTGTACTACTATAAGTCATCAAAAAATAGGCATCACATATTATTGAGTATATATCCAAAGGAGATTAATCTAAAATAAAAGCAAACCCATTTGTATTTGTCAAACAAGCCCAAAGGAACTCATTGCTAAATTAAAATTACTAAAAACGGCCTTCCTCTTGTAGAATATGTTGTAATACGTCTTCTGGTGGCAAACAAATTGTATTCTCTTAACTATGGAGCAGTAGGGTGAAACTCTGTCCCTTCCCTCCATGTAGTAACCCATTGACTGCAGTGTGATTGAGAGAACTTATCTGCCCATCCATAGAAAAACAAGAAAACCAACCAAAACCAAAAAACAGGAATCATTGCAAAACAATTTATTAATAGAAAAACTGTTAAGCATTAGTAACAAAAAGATACTGAAAAGATGAATACAAACTAATAAAGCTTGATAACGAGCATATTTAATAAAAGTTCACATTATTAGAATATAACAAGCACACAGCCAAATCACCACAAGCTAAGAAACGATTCCATCTTAGTGAAAACACCCTGTATGCTTTATGTGATGCATTTTATATAGAACTAACTTATTAGAAAATATATTTAACAGATTAGCAGGGTAAGAAAGAGGTCTGGAGTATACTAAATTCCACTGCAATTAGGAAGAGCTTTTTTGTAGTTCCTTTCTGATGTCTAAGCTTGTAGCTTAACAGTGCATTTCTAAAGAAAAAAATGAGCTGTGCAGAGTGGTAATAGTACGTAAACTATATTACTATAAAAAGCAACAAAGCAACTCATTTAAGAAGCATGTCTAACTGATTTGGTATCAGTTTTCCTCACTTAACAAATAAAGATAGATAATCATAACTTTTTAAAGAACCTGAATATAAATACACATTTAAAATTTAGAATGAAAGTCTCCGTGTGTGCCTTCCTTATCCCTGCAGAGAAATACATTACTTATGAAGATTCAATGTGTGCAGGGAAAGAAGAGCTTAGCAAGTTTTTATGTTATCCATAGCTCTAAAAAAAACAAGAGGCAGAGACAATAAATGAGTTAATAAGCAATACTAAGTAAAATTCTGTATGAATCAGCAAAATTGCTATATGGGATTATACATCTGGATCCTTAGATAGATTTTCATCTCTAACTTGCAGAAATATTTGCCCCAATTCTTCTCTCTCTCTCTCTCTTTTTTTTTTTTAACCATGAAGAATGCAGTACATGGTTCGGTACACTATGGGGCACAGGCACAAGCATGATATGGAGCCCACTGAACAAGCTTTGCTTGACATGCTCAGGTCTGATGCAAACGGTTCTTGCCCAGCACTCCGGAAATGCAGAATACCGAGGAGGTAAGAATAGAAATGTCAGAGTGACTATGAGTTTACGCAGCCAGTTCCTGCTGGGCTTATTCGTTTGGTTTTAGCTGCATGCTGCTAAACTTGGCAGCAGAGTCAACGATGGAAGGAGTGAAAGTGAAGTAGTAGAATTCACAGTGAAAAGCAGTGCGGAAAAAGGAGAGTGAGAAGGTAGGCACAAAGAAGCACTGAACATTCCCACTTTTCTCAAGAAATGCTCACTTGCCAAAAAAAAAAAAAAAATCATGCCATGGAATAACTGGCATGGAATTAGAAGACTTCCCTTAAGTGGCTAAATCTTTTATCTTTTGAGAGAAGCCACTGCAAATAATCAGTGGGTATCACTGTGCAACCAACATACATCGATTGATTATGCCCCGGGGTATAACTGTCCTCACTAATCATGTATTTGACTGTATAAATAATATTGTTCTATTTGTTAACAAAGTGGCTGACTATAGCACATTTTAGTTTTATCTGTTTCAATCATTAGTTTACTCAGACTGTCAAGTGTTTCAAAAGGGACCTTCTTTTGAAAACTGAGGCTCTTGCATTGACAATTCTAGTGAGGAAAAAGACTAAAGCTATGAAAATCCAGATTTGGTTACTCTCTGAAAAAATCCCTCCCAGAGTGATTCATGGAGTAAGATACTACTCAGATAAGTAAAAGTATATTGTACTAGATAATCAATATGCAAAAAGTAAGGTAACACTTTTATAGGCATATCCCTGAAGAACTACTCATAACTCTCTCTTTCTAGAAAGACTGAAAACAAGCAGTTAATATTAATATTTTCCAAATCATTTGCTGTCTTTCACTTGTTACATTCACATTTTCTCTTGTGCTGTCCCTCATACTTGAGCAAAGTTCTTCAAATATATGTCTCCAAAGCTACCCCCGTTATTTGCCTTCAAATCCTTCCTCCTTCTGTGAAGGTTTTGCAGCAACGGGCCACAATACGTTGCTTTCACTGCCAGTCATGCTGAAAAAATACTGTCTCATCATTTCCAGGTCCTGTCTTGTATAGTCACTGGAGTTTAGGACCATCTACAGCTCTGTATTTGTACATCCTTCTTATGTGACTATGGATGCTTAAAGTATACAGAAATTATGCGCGTATACAGAAATTATCCATGTGGCAGAGTTAACAACCACTTTGCAAGGAAAAAAGATTCAAGTACAAAGGTCAAGAACAGCTCAAGAATCCTTAAAAATACCTAAAGCACAGGTTTTTAAGCCACTGCAAAGAAGTAAATTTTAACATAGTCTCTCAAGCCATGAACCAGTGGTCAATTACAGAGCCCTTAGGTTATGTATCTGAAATCAGATTCTAATCCTGTTTTTTAATGAAATAATTTGTTACAGTCCCAGGGAAGTTGTGGGATTATTATTAAAAGATGTGCTCCATGCTAGGAAAAAGATTAGAAATATCTTTCCTTGTAAAAAAGGTGCTGAACTAGACATGTGGGTTATATCTAAGACTCCAAAGGAAATTTTGGCCTCTCTGAAGGTGATGGAATTTTGTCATTTTATGAAATGACATTTATTATAAAATATCATTGTCATTTTAACAAGATTTTATTTCTCATCACTGACTTTCTTGTAAAGACCTTTCTAAACATGCCATTCTCCAACCATAAAATAAGGATAATAATGAATTACTTTCCTTCGTGAGGTATTTCTAAAATGATAAAAACCATCATAAGATTGCATTCTCAAGAACACCGATTATGCTTCTACAGGTCAAATATATAGCATCCAATTGCCAACACAATCTTCTTCAATAGAAGATCGGTTCTATACTAACTGTAAATTAAGAAATAAATTATATGATTATACTGAAGTTTTATAGTTCTGCATTCATTTGCAGTAGCTAATGCATGCTCAGCCATTTATCCTGGTGGTGAAACAGTTATTTAAAAGTTCTATTAAAATGAGAACTGATTCTGGCTAACACAAACGACTGATCTTAAAGATACATTCATTCCTATCAAGGAGTGAAATTTTTATGGTCCATTCTCCCACTGCCATTTTGGCAGGTGTCAGAATGACAGCACTGAGCACCAAGGAATTCCCATAGCCTAGATTCTCAGCAGATGTAAATCAGCAGAGATAAAATACATTAGAGCTACAAGAAATTATACCAGCTAAGAATCTGCTCTCAGGTACCTGCTATTCCTACTGAAATACCTTTTAGGGCAATAGTGTGCACTGTTATTGTTTTAATACCATGCCGCGCTGAGTCCTAGAAGTCATATGACGTGTCTCTGAATCAATGCAAAAAACAGCAGATTAGAATTAATGAAATTATTGCAAAGGGTCTGCAAATTGTCTGGAATATTTTGTGTACCTTACACACCCAGCTTTTTCATAGAGTCTTGTATTTGCTGTTTAGCCTATTTTGCTTTAGTTAAAAGTGCATCTTTTGAGAGCTGGAGCATGATTTTTGTCATCACAACACACCCTCTTTTTGTCTGCTTTGTTCCTTTCATTTTGAAGATACGATAGTTTTGTTTTGAATACGCTGTTCTTGGTCATGTATTCATAAGCTGATGACAATTCCTGAAGAAGAGATTTGGCTTGCTCAGCAGTTGCCATTGACTCAGAGGGTGTCCAGCAGTCCAAAACAAGCAGACATATGACAAGATGCTGGGCCTAATAAAACTAGAGGGCTAACACAGAAGGTGAGGTCTCTGAAGGTACCAATTTTTATTGGTATTCCAGAACAAAGAAGTCTTTACATGTCCAAAAATAAATCTGGAATTTATCATTGTTGAATGAAAGCAAGCAATTATTGTTTTTCTTTTCTACTTCATACTAACAAATGATAATTTTACATCGTATTTCCAGATGTCCAGGTCCAGTAAGAACAACATGCCATATAGGTTACCATCTATTAAATAGCAGAAAGCTTTGAGAAATTAAAATCAAATGACAGATTACTGTGGTGGTTCAGAAGACGGAGAAGAAAAACCTGACGCAAAGCAATAATGTGCACTACACCTTGAGACATTTTAAAGAAAGCCCATTGTGAGCTGGTTTTGTTTGCATGTAAAGCAGCCAGTTTGTAAGTATTTGAAATTTCCTGTTATTTCCTCCTCTTGAGAAAGAACCTACCTAGAAATTTTGTGAAAAAAGAACTGTTATGATGTTCTTATACTCAAGAAGAGTGGAAAGATTTCATCTTAGCAGTATTAGTTAAAGGTCTTCTACACTCTATTAAGTGAAGACTGCATGCTCAATATATATAACGTGTAACAATAAGCAATAAACATTTTCCTTTGGTCTGAAACTTCAAGACTAGGAGAAGAAAGCACACCCAAGGCATTAAGCACTCCTACTTTTATGGGCACCACTGCCATATCAATAAGGGATGGTGGCATAATGAATGAATAGATTTTTTTAGGATTCAAGAAATTGCATCAAGTTCCAAGGAAAAATTGCCATTTGGTACTATATTTGGGGGAGAGCACACATAATCTGGAGATATTTAGAAGTATTAGCAAACAAATTACAGTAAAAAAACCACTACTGAGGATAAAGCAATAAAGTTACCTTTTTGTAGCTGCCTTTTTTTATGCTTAATAAGCCATCTGTGTCTGTGTACACAGCCCAAGTACCTCCAAGCCTGATACCAACACAGTGAGATACCAAAAAACCAAAAAAATTTGCCTAGTCACTACTTCAGGAAAGATACCCTGTTGCATGTAATCCACAAGCAGTAAGGGATAAGTCTTCCATCTTGTTTCCCTCATCAACTTCCCTTAAGAGGCTCCAACAGGCAACTTCCTTAAGCTGTTCCTATACAAGGTTTTTTCATGGCGAAAATATTAGAGGTTTGAGCATCTTCCCAGTCTTTCAATACTTCCTGATCCCTTTCTGCAAGCGCAGCATCACAGGTCAGGTTCACAGGAACTGATGAATCCCCTCCCTTTTCAAAGTGAGTTCATGTATATCTCATCACAGAACACCTGGGGAAAATAGAACTCTTAATGAGTATTTGGACGTAGTCAGGACACTGAATTGTTTTTCCATGTTAGATTTGTTTAATCCAAAGTCCTAGAACATTCCTCCCTAATTAGCATTGCTTCTGTTTAATTACACTTTCGGTTTCTATAGAGAGAGTCTATAGCTATGAAATTCATTAGAATATCATAATTAGAATATTTTCACCACATTGTGGATTTTAGAGAGAGCCATGCTATCTTAGTGAATTCCATAGCTTTGGGAGTATGTCATATGAACAGATTTCAGATGGAGAACGCCGCAGAAGGTGAGAGAATAGAAAACTGCTTTGGTGTGGCAGATAAAGCTGCAAAAAAAGCCTGCCATTGCAAAAACCACCAGCTAAATGCTATAAACCATGGACTACAGCTCTTCTGTTGATATTCTGAAAATAATTATGATTGTGAGCTGTCAGAAAGATTCACTGCACCAATTATGTTCATCACCAACTGACAACCTACCTAGGCAAACCCTTTTAAAATCTGAGCCTCCTACAACACTAATGAGCATTAAAGAACAAAATATATAGCTCCCATGAGTCTGAGGCGCAGCATCATAGCTTAACACTGCTATAAACAGTAAATCTTTACATATGCCTATTGGCAATGATGTTCCACAAATGTCAGCATAGACTCTTGTTTTCTAACTTCATCAGTAATGCTCCTGTCCATTACATTTATAATGTGCAACCTAATCAACTGTCTGAACATAAAGAAGTATGTTTCGTGCAGGGACTGAGATTTCATCTTAGCATGGGAAGAAGCAGGGTGGTGAGAAAAGGCTTTCATTTGACTTTCAAGAGCCGAGAGTCCCCCTGAAGATTTCTAGATGTCTACCTGAAGACTATAGTACGGTTTTTTTCCGGTGAAAGAATTTTTTTTGTTAAATTTTGTTTTTATTTTTAAACGCAGTGCTGGCCATGGAACAGTGCCACAGTCTCTGTCATATTCTATGCTGCAATGTACCCATTTGTCACAATGTCATATGCGCTGTGGGATCTCATTGAGGTGTCATGCCCTCAAAACCCATTCCTGCTGCCAAGAGTGAGACTCAATAAAATAGGAGTATGTGCTACTAAAGAAAGAAACTGTTTTGTTTGTTAGGAATGCTGAGAGCAGTAACTTCACTCAGAGGAGCACTCTCAGATTATTTTAGCACAGTTGTCACATGCACAGATAAACCCAGGGAAACACAGTTTACAGGATCGTTATTTGTATGGCATTTCAAGACAATTTGTCTTGACCTAATACTTCCATAAATACATGATACTTGGAAGTCCCAGGTGTGTGTACAGGCCATTACAAAACTGAAGCCTAGATAAATGTAGCAGTCAACTGCGTGATACTGTATTTGGAATACCATTTCATTAAAATAAAACAAAACAATAAACTGCACACTGAGAAATATATATCTCTCATAACACACTGGAGAAAGACTATGAAAACTATTTAAAAGGGGGGAAACATTTCAGACTACATTCAATAAAAAGAAGCTGCATTGTATAGTCAGATGCAGGTGCACCTGATGACAGACACATCAGCTGCATACTCAGAAGCGTATCTTGTTACAGTGTCCCTGCCCATGCTGTTAGGGACAGTTCCATGGGGGTCTGCACTGTCCAAAGTGATATCTAGCTGAAATGCAGGTATAAAAACCTTGAAGGACAACCTTAAAGTGAAAAACCTTGTAGTGGTAGAAAACCTTCTAGCATCTAATGGAGCACCCTCATATGTATCTTGGAGCACCTTGAGTCTCTAAATACAAATCCACAGCGATCTGTGGGCATGGTTTGTCCAACAGACTCTACCCCACAGACACAGGGCCAAGTTCCTGTGACCTCAGTTATTGACACATAGCACTCAAGTAAGAGTCAACGGACAAGTGCAACCAGTGAGTAAGAAGTATACCGACAGTATAATTCCTGCCTCAGGAATTAGACATTTGAAAAGGTTCTTGGCAGGACCACCTTCCTTATAAAATGACACCTTTGATTGTTGGGTAAAGGAGAGAAGTAGGAAGAAGAAAAATTAGTAGCCATCAAAAAGTGGAAGAAAATTCAGGCCTCCAATGTAAGAGATGGAGGAATGCAGAAAAACGAATGGAGAAAAAGGCAATGAAATAGCCAGTATGTCCATACAACCTTAGGTTTCCCATCACCACATGCATATCATCTGTATTAAAATGTGTGAAATAGCTAAGACTACAGCACTAGTCTTGTCGGCAGTGAGATAAATGACCTTCAGGAAACAACAGCTGCCCCCTTTTGGACGGTAGACCTTGGTAGCTGAGAGGTGAATTCTTAATCTTTTCCTTAGCCAACACGGCAGCCAGGTTTTCTCCACCTGGCAATAGGTCACAAGAAGCAATATGGTCTCTGCTAATCCTGCTGCTCCTGAAGGGAGAATGCTTACCTTTCTTTATGGCTTGCTTCAAGAACATCTTTCCTGATACCTTTCTTCAAGAATCCCTTTGGGAAGAGAGGTAGACAGAGGGCTGTCAGTACCTGGGTGAGGAAATCCCAAAACAGGGTCTTAGGACATACCTTAGAAGCACTGGCTACACAAAAAAGCAGGAACTGATCTAGAGACTGGCAAAGATCAAAACTTCATGTTAGTACTCTTCACTCCCCATGGCTTACAGACGTGGCATGCTGTAATAAAAAGAAATAGCAGCCGGTGCACATCTTTAGGAACTGGTCCACACAGACAAACCAAATCTGCACAGGAACTATGTAAGAGCTGAGCAGAACATACTAAATCGGGAAAGCATTACCAGCTCTGTAACAAATAATAAATAGCTTTCTGCACTGTTTTCTGCACAAGAATAGGAACCAGGGTACTTCTGTTGTTTTTGCCACTCCTTTGCTAAAAGAACAGGCAAAAGGAGACATGACACCTCCATCATGTATGGGAATGCCCAACTCCATTGGGATTCTGTGTCTCTATAAAGGCATCATGCAAGCCACAAAAAACATCACAGAGAGAGCAAAAACAAGCAAGGGGACATTTACATTAAAAAAAAACAAAAACAAACCAGCAACATGCACCCAAATCAAATTGCTCAAGCTCCTGCATCAGGTGAAGTCTGCCCCACAACTTGAGGGCAATGGCAAAGACAGTAGAAGCCCAGGTCAGCAGGAATATCTAAGATCCCCACTTATGGTTAGCCTTTCCCATGCATAGATGTTACCACACTTCTCCAAGCACAGTGAAGACTTCTTGGTGGTGGTTTCATTAATATCACAAAAGGAACAGCACAGCAAAAGGAATGGAGCAGTAAGTGGCATCTTTCACAAGCCTCCACAATAACAGCTGGAATGGACTTGCCAGTCCTGAACTTCTGTGACACACAACTGCAGGAGTTTGGCAAGATAATCTTCCAGAGAGGAGCGTGTTTCCAGGTTGGAACAATATGGGAAACTGACCTTTGTCAGCTGAAAGCCAGCACCAGCTTCTGTTACAGGGCTATGAAGATCTCTTCCTGCATTTCATGTCCCGAAACCACTGAATTTCCCAAAGCTGGTGAAGAATAGGGTCTCAGTAATGTTCTCACTCACGAGGAGCACCCAGAACCACCGGGACATAATGGATACAAGTTGAACAGCAACAGCCTTCAGCAGTACAGCCATGTCCTCACACACAGCAGGCAGCTGGCCTTCAATGAAACATAAGGACGTGACCTATACCCCAAAAGACCAACTTCACCTCCAGAAATTATCTTGAATTGCTTTAAATTTATTCTAGGCACATGGTAAGCACATGGGTAGTTATACTGCAAAATAGATGACAAATAAATCTGTTGGTTAGCTTGGTCATATGCTTATATCTAAAATGCAGTGAAAGTCCATTTTCTGGACTTTCATTTAATTAAATGCCTTCTTGCTCTTCTCCTGTTATAAAAGCTTACATTTTCTGCTGTTGACTCCATCCATTCAGTGAATTGGAAGAAGAAAGTCCAAATTCTGCTTCCAAACAGCTTAAAGTCCAATGCTGCTCTGTTTTCACCTTGCTCAAAAAATACAAGTTATAAATCTCTACCCAATAAATAATGCATAACATTTTTCATAAATTTTAAGACTACTGTAATTATATAGTCCACCTCCTGCATAACCTAGCTTTTCACAGAAATACTACTGAAGTGATGCTTGTAATAAGTTTTACCTACATTCACCTTGCTGAAATCTGTTAAGACTTTCAGACGCATAAGTAACTCCACCTTTTCTGTTCCTGAAGGATTATGCATATGCATGAGTGATCTCTGCAGCTGGAATGTTAACACTGTTGAGGGTAATATTCTATATACATGGAACAGTAGCCATATGCCCACATATTATGCCTTGCCCCTTTTACATAAATATAATCAAAATCTACATCCTGGGATATGTGCTGTTGCAGAAAGACAGTGTGGGAGAAAGAGGTTCACTGGGTAACATATTTCCTTGAAGTCTAGGAAAAAAGGAAATAGAAATAATAGTTCTGATGCTAGCTTCCCAAAAATAACACAGCTATCAAAGCTCCCCATCTATTTGATACCTCCTTTTCTCTGAGGTAATAAATGCACATAGGGAAGGTTCTATTTTGATAGCCCCCTCTTAAAAACCCTCCATCCCCTTCAATACCAGATAATTCTTTTAAGTACCTTTTAAGATCATTGGAGTTACTCAAGCCTCCTTACTGCATAACACAGAAAAATGTATTTTCTGGCTGAGGAACAGCAAACCTTTTAGAAAGCTATCCAACTCTTGTAATATAATAGGCTCCTTATGCAATCCATGAGGAAAAACAGATACCTCAGAAAAGGAGAGCCAAGGCACCTACACACATTTCATTAAAAAGGGACAACTTCAGCTAATCAACAGGGACCAAGGTTTATTCTGACATATAAGCCAGTAAAGTGTTTGTTGAGCAAGTGAAAGATCTCATTTTGATGCTGTCTGCTATAGTGCACTGGCCCCTCTCACTCACCTCCCAGCAAATGCCTGTAAGCAGTTGGCTGTTCCTAAGGGGTAGGACTCTCCTGGTTTATCTTGGGTTTGGATTCCGTAGACAACACAGATATTCAACCAAAAAGAGAAAATTCAAAGGTGATTATGGCTGCCCTTCTGTTTCTTCTCTGGAAACTACAGACTGGGCCTCAGGTCTCCTGCTTTCCAACACAGCTGCCAGAGGAGCTCCTTAATTGCTAAACTAGAGTTTAATTCTCATTCTTGCTATCTGTCTCATTCTTGAGAGATACCCTGCCCACAATGGTTAAATGCCATTGCAGAACTTGAGTAATCCTCTCTAATAGGGATGAGAAGTGTTCCCTCAAATCGTTTCCGTGTTTAAGGGAGCTCTAAATGGTAAGTAGAATATTTCCCATAATTCTTATACCCAGAAAGTTATATTGTTAGTGTAACTGTAGCAAACCATGAACTTAAATACTATCTTGCTACTTCCATTTTTAATTAATATAAACCTTCCATTCATGGTGGACTTGTCCCATCTAAGTAGATTCTATGTGGTTTTTACAGTTTGCAACACTACCAAAGGAGTTCTGTTTTCATCATGTGTTTCATCATAAATTCATTCAGTTCTATACAGTGAAGTCTCTCTTTCTCAAATCACAGGACATAAAAATTACATGATTTTTTCAGCCCAGTAACCTCATTAGACCTGTATCCTTACTCACACCAGAGAAGTGTAACTGGTATTTCTGAAGCAGTAAGGAGATTTTTTTTCCTAATATTACAAGTTTAATGAGTAATTTCTGTCCTGAGAGATGAGTGATGTAAGGCAAACATGTCACAGATGTCATCAGTCGTTATGGCAGCTCAACAAAATCAAAGCATTTTATTATAAAGCAAAATATTCAGGTTTGTATTTTTTTGACAGAAGATATCAATGCCATCTGTAGAGAGTTAATATGAGAAAAACAAAACAAAAAACCCAAACCCTAAATATACTCAGCTTTCTTCTAAACATTTGGACAGAATATTTTTGACCATCTCTAATAACATACCTGTAAATTATGCATTTCATCCACAGATCTGTCTCTTTTTGTAAAGGTTATTTTTTTTCTTATTTATACTGAAGCAATTCAGAAGCAACAAAATTGTTGTGTTTCCTCATGTTTAGGCCATAGCAAATGAAAACAGTATTTGGCCGCAAGTTGTTCCAGAGAGAAACTAGAGAAAGAGATTATGTTCTATCCTCTATCTGCTAGAGACTCTGGGAGATTAAAAAAAGAGAAGGGGAGGAGGAAGAGTTAACCTGGTAAATTTAAAATCTCTCCCTTGTGATGTTAAAAAAAAATCAACTAAACAAAAAACAACTATTCCCTCAGTTATGTCAAAAAACTTTAACTGATTCTCATAGGTATTGCACAGGTGAAGCAGAGAGCAAATTGACCCTAGGATTTAAAATAAGTACTTTTCATTTTTATTTTCTGAAAAAGGTCTTACTATACCTTCCATCTTCAGTGTGTTTCTCTCAGATGTAGCTTCAGGAACACCAGAAATGTGTTTACATGCAGATATCCTAGTGCTGGCACAGAGAGGAACTGTCAGTGGAAATGAAAAAATAGCTGAACTTCTGGAGCCATGCATCTGCAGCAGCTATTCACTAGTTTCTTGTTAGAATAGGCCACTTCTGAAAACAGAGTAGTTCCCAACTTCAAGTGCTTTTAGAAGGTTGTTTAATTACTTAAACTATTTTTATTTGTAATTGGTACTTTTATATAATGGTTATGCTACCTAATTGATTGAGCATTAGTTTCATTTTACATTACGTCTGACGAGTTATTGATTGCCCTTTGCTTTCGGGACACTTAGGAGTTTCCTGGTGAAGCACATAAAAGAGAAAATACCTTAACCCTGCGGAAACAGTAACTTGTCCTAGAAAGGTTGTTGCAGGCTTCCAAACAAAAGATTCCTACCATTGCGGTCCATTGATCCAACAGTGTGTGCTGCATTTCAACGCTGTCAACAGCTCCTGTGTTTTTTTCTTCCTTTCACAGCTCTAGTATTTGAATAAAGGAAACTCAAAACTCAGAGAATTGACCCCCTTATTTTGAGGGGTGAGGGAGGGCTTTTAGAGCTAGAAACTTGTTACTACTTTAGCTATGGCTGCTGATCTCAGAGAAGCGTACAAATCAAACCTGAATTTTTCAAGAGCAGAAAGATTTTTCATAAGAAGACTAAATGGCAGACCTTAAGTCTTCTTACTGAGCTATTGTGCTTCAGCTCAACAGACAGTTCAAAGGCTTTATAAAATACCTGTTCTTGTCAATAATTTATTTTTCTTGCTATCATTTCAGTTTTGCCAAAAGAAGGTCAGCACACATTGCAAGGACCACTGAAAAAAACTAGATTAAGATGTTTGTATTTGTTAAACAAGTGAAAGAAGACTCTGAAATGGTGCTGTTCTGAGGGTACTTAATCAAGCAGAACAGATGTTTATTATATAATAAGGGAACACTTTGCCATCAGTATGAACAAATCATGAAATCAAATTGCTCCATAATACTTTCCATTATTTCACAGACACTTACTGTGAAGAATTAGGGGTGAGCAAAAAGGCCAGATACTCTGTGATTCTCCAGCCCAAGGCACTATTTGATTACCCAGCAGGGAAAGTAATGCTCCCTATTAGCATAAAGCGAGAAAAGCTGGTGCGTGCTGCAGCTGCCAGTCTAGTATAGACGTCTTCCAGAGGAGGGAGAGCTGCGTATGAAGTGCGGCACAACTCTGCTGTATTATGCCCATCTTTTACTCATACAAGGTCACTTACAGATCATAATCCGCTGGAGAGCATTGGCATAGCCCCAGGAGCTTTCAGTGCAGGTTTGTGTTAGATGAGTCTTCCATTCTAGTATCAGCTAAGTTTCTACACCAAGATTCATACAGAGGCATAATATCCTACAGTTAAAAAGCCCCAATTCACACACAGCGTTTTGAGAGCTGGGCCTGTCCCTCGAGTGCCTACAGCAGGTAGGGAGACCACATCTATGTTAGTACGCTGAACGGAGGCCAAGGCAGTGGCCTCCACCCCAGTGAGTAGTTGTCCGTGCTATTAAGTCCTTCGCACCTTATAGGTCAGGCCAGCAAGGCCAGCTCTCTCCAACAGGGTTCAGGCATGGTTCAGAGGTTAGCCTGGAGCAGTGACTATTCCTTTTAGGCAGCTCAAAAGTGGCTTCTTTGTTCTGAAGAGTAGAGCATTTAAGGTTTTGGACAGGATAGCTACTGCGCCATGTGGCCTAAGGATCAGAGAGTAGTTCCTGGCCCATTTCACCCGCTCAGATAGGACATAGCTAGTGAGTCTCTAATATGGCAGTACTGCCTTTGAGGTCCAGCTTCAGCCATCTCTGTGCTCCACTCTGACTATAGTGGCTCCAACAGTAGCTTCCTATGCCGTTGTGTAGTATACACCAGGACACAGCACTCAGGGAAGAGGTGGGAGGCAATTCTTGTTGTGATTGCCTTCTAGGAACTGTTCAGGCACGGAGACAGGGAACATGACAGCCAAAGTGGTGGGTGGCTAGTGCCTGCAGCAGAGGAATACTCAGTGGAATTTGGCTCCAGGCTAGTTGTGTCCTAACCTTGCAGTACTATCATCTGGAACAAACTGTACCGAAGAATAAGCCAGCCCCCAAAGGAAGAAAGGTATGTCTGAGGCTGGAACCAAGACTGTGTGTTGCTGGGTAAGCTTACTAACCAAACTGAGCACTTGCAATTGAGACCACTGTTCAGAGACTTTTCTGAGTGGATGCTTCCTTGAGCAAAGGTCTCACCTGCTGAGTGAGTGAGTGGTGGGCATCAAGAACTCACTGCTAACATACGGATAGCCCAGCTCACCGTGCAGTCAATAGTTCCGATAATCTGTATTTGTGCACATGTAAGTCAATTCAAATTCCAGACACATCCACTGACATTTGCAGATTAGTTCTGATAACAGTTGTTACAGTAGTGCTCCAGATCTCTACAGACAGAATTAACTAATAGATAAAATGCCAATACATGGTGCTTAAGAACCTGCTGAGCTTCACAAGACCAATTTACCTTTTTCTGAGTGCTACAAATAATAGCTTCTTATGATGTGCTGTTAAAAAGGCGGATCATTTTTAAAGCTTTACATTATTCTTACTTCATGTGCAGAAATCTCTTAAACAGGACTGCAGGAAAAAAGGTTTATAAAATAATAAATTGCCTTATGCAGATATTATGAATCTCTTCAGATCTAGACTTGAGGTGTGAATTCTGGAGTAGGTCAGTAACACCAGTTCCCATGAGACTTGCCACTATCTGCTTGCCACTGCTCACTCTTACCATCTGCTCACCCATCTCCAGTTGAGCTCAGGAAAAAAGAACGGAGCAAATTAATTCCTCCCACCCCAATCTGAGATGACAGTTATTTACCAGCTTCTTGTTTCTGAACCTTGCTGAGATACAGGTATACCTTAGTTTTGGTATACAGAATTCTATTTTCAAAGACTTTGAGTGAGCAACGAAGGCTGCAATATGGAAGAATTTAAGGCAGACAGAAGACAGTTGATCTCTGTGGTAGCACCTGCCAATGGTAAGATGGAGTTGGAATAGCTTTGTAAGTAATAAAGTCCACACTGTTTATGTATGTGATATATGCAATATTCTTGCTGAACCTCATATATATGACATGCTAATGTGATGGGATTGTTCCTCTTTTTTCATATTTTGATATTTAGAAGAGCTCACTAACACATTACAACTGTCACAATCCAAGTATTGCAATAGTGGAGTGGGAAACAGCTAAAATCTACACAAACAATGTCCTAAATTTAATTAGGCTTACTCCAGCAATAAATCACTTTTATGTATTATCTAGCATTTACAGTATGTAATATCCAACAAAGGGTTCTCAGCACGTGAGCTTCTGCCAGAAACTGCTAATATAAGGTCAAATCATATGAAACTACTCTCAACTGTCACAATCAATGACTGATCAACATATCACTAAAATGAGTATAACATTCATTTTCAATTCACTGTGCACTAATTTTTTTATTCAAACATGACATTATTTTCATTCAGTGTGAATCACAGTCCTATGGCTATATCATCATATGACCTCCCTGATCTCGAGAGTGAACAAACTATAAACGCTAAGTAACCTAATATAACTCTAGCTTTGGTATAGTCAGACTTATAGATTTTGAAAATATTTGTTCTTCTACCTGGCACTTGAGTGAATTTCTCTGATATCCATTTACACACAAGTGAAATTAAACTTTTATTCGCCCAAACCTTGTCTCTGCATAACCTACAGTAGCAACAAGCCTCACAGATGTTTTTTATTTTACTTTATGCTTTGCTTATACTCACTCCGGTCTCATTTATTACTCTGAGATCTAAGAGGAGAGACACCCTCGGGTACTGCAGCATTGTCTGTCCATAAAGAAAGGGAAGGAAAAACGACTTTTACTGCAAGTGACAGAACAAGTGTCATGAACTAAGGCTGTGGAGGGATTAACCAGGGGTCTTAATTTTTAAGGGAATCCAAGGAGTGCATACATTGCTCTGAACAACACTGGCCTCTGTGGAAGAGGAACTGATATTGAATCGCCATGAAGCAGATTCAGAGAACTGTGCCACCGTTCCTCCTCAGCCATGCTTTCAGAGAGAAAGGGGCAAGGAGAACTGCTATCAACAAACAGGTCCCTTACTTGCAGGTTGTGGAGTTACCAGTCAAACCTCCTGAAAGCCTTCAGATGTGGCATTTCTTGCTTAACTTCTTTCAGTGAACTTGGAAGATAAGAGCTATAAAAAAAAGGCAAAAAAAACCTTTGTGGCAATAATCATAAACCACTTTCTACTTACTTTGCCTGCCATTCAGAAAGCTCCTCCCCAGGAAAGTTTCCTCTGGCTCTGTGTTCAACCCTTGTACTGCTGATTTTTCTAGTCTTCTAGTCATCTCACTATATAAAATTCCTTTGAACACAGTTCAGTCTCGTCTGTACCCAGTACATTCAGTTACATGCCAGATGGTGAGGAAGGGTATCTGGCCTTTCATATAGAACATTTCCACTGGCTTTCTGAGATTATGGCTAGAGTCCCTTTCTGCAATTGCTGCTTTTTTACATTAGATATTCAGAATGGAAGCTAATAAGGTGATTATTCATCACATAATATTTGGCACACAGTTATTTTACTATATAATGTTGGATGTCTTTCAACAGCTACTTAGACCAAGGCATAGATACTTAGACCATATTTTCAAACAAAAATGCTCTCAAATATTTTTCTCTGCCCTTGACCCTATCATCATCCTTAAAAGCTTCTGTTTTGAAATAGTTCATGATAGATATAAATCAAAGAAAAGGCAGATTCAAGACAAGAAAGGAGTAGATTTTTCATGAACATCACCAGCTCCTTTAAGCCTATAAAATTACTGTAGATGCTTTAACTGATATTGCAAATAACCTGGTATGGCCAAGGAGAGGAAAGGATCACTTTAAGAAAGTACTGTTTGACAATGAACTTTTTTACTTCATTAGCTGCTGCACAATGAGTTCTCATCATAGCAAAACAGTTTTCTTCCCAGAAGAGACAGATTTCTACACCTATCACTAAAATACTGATGAACCTCTATCCTGCTTCCCAAATATTTACTACAGTGTTTGACACCGTTACAAAAGCTTTGGAAGATTCATGTTTAATCCAGCCATGTTAATATTTAGTATTATATGGCTGAAACTGGCTAGTAAACTAATTAAGATTATTTTGTACTAACACTGACAGAAGTTCACGGTATCTTTTGCCATCAAGGGTCATCACTCAAGTTCCAGTCTGAGCCCTGGTGCTGCTGAAGCAAAAGTTGCTGGACACACCAGCTTCTGCTGCCATCAGCACACAATAAGGAGCAATATAGCAAGCTCAGCTGCTTTGGACAGCATAGTACAGGCTGGTGAGGCTGTACCATTTACAGCTGTGTTTATGGAAGATACAGGTCTTGAGTGGGAGGCTGAACTGGGATATTTGAGTTTTAAGAGAGACATCTTAAAGCTCTTTCACGAAAACCCTGTCAGCTTGGCCCTAGCATATGAACAGCTGTTGATGGATGCATTAATGAAGCTTCTTTGCCGGGGAGATAGCTTCTGCCTCATAGTTCTCCCAGACAACCTTTTCTGTCCTAGCATGCCTCATGATAGCTTCAGAAAAGCACAGATAAGTGTTCAATGGCCAAAGCTGAAAGCAGTCTAGTAGTCACCAGAACTCCCTGGAGGATGGACAAACAGCACTACTGGGTTCTGCCCTCCAATTCAGGGAATGTTTTCTACAAAGCCAGAGGTCTGCAGCTACAGAACAAGAAGCCAGGGGAATCTACGCACCACTGAACTCCTCATACTGCCAAAACCCTTTTTAACACAGCCCTAATGTTCAGGAAGAAAACATCCTGATAGTGATTAAATAGTCTTTGCCATTTCCAAAGACAAAATAAGCAAATTGTTTTATAGACTGGGTTAAAGTTAGCACCATTCCATTGCGATATTACATCTGAAGATAAGACCTTACCATTCTTTGTTGAAATACGATGAACAAGATCTCCAGAGAACTGGAAGCTCCACCGTGATGGACAACATACACCAAAAGCCAAAGAGACAGTGAGAGCCCACAAAGCTTTTGAAGACAAAACAGATACAAAGTCACTTGGCCCAAGGATAGATAGTATATCACTGGTCAACTGAGGAACATAACTCCTGTCTCCTGATTCCTAGTGCTGTGTGCAAATGGCTAGTCAAAGCTTCCCATCTTAAGTAAGTTTTTAAGTACCTTATCAATAAATAAGACGTAATAATAAATGCTGTTGCACAAATTCAAAGCAGCCTCCTGGACTGAGGTGGAGGGGGGAAAGGGAGGGATGGACAAGCTCTATTTACTTTTGAAGAAAAAGGTAGTGGATTTTTCGTTTCATCCGAGTTGAAATTACAGCAAGTACAATAGCTCAGCAGTGATTGCATAGAGCTGTTTGTATTCTCTATGTGCATTGTGCATAGATTTTTTTTTTCATATATAATTTATAACCCACTGCAGTGAATCTACCGAGTTAATGTATATGTTTAACACAAATAAAAGAAGAAGTTTTAGTTAAAAGGAAAACTATTTCCCCTTCAGTTGAAAAGGCAGTATCCAGTGGATGGCTGGTCACTTTTTCCAACAAGCAAGCATTTGCTTTCTTACTATAAACCTCACCCACAGGGGGAAAAACAGAGTATACTATTGTACATTATATATATTTTTTCTTTTCTCTATTTTGTGGTTGAAAAACCTACCCTATTGGGGCTCCAAAGATATAATAGAAGTGGATTTCATTTTGTTTCACTGTACCACTAACATCTATGGTAATAAACAAATACATTACCACAAACTGAAAAAAGAATTAGAATTAGAGACTTATGCATAGGTCACCTTTTGCAGTATATAATGGGTTTGATCGCCATTATGGCTATTTCATAAAGCTGCCTCTGCAGCTGATAGCCGCTCTAATGATTTGCAGCAAAGAAATTAATTTAGGGACATATTTTTTTAATCCATTTATATGGTCTACGGAGAAGTATCTCAGCACCTTAGAGTTACTAGCAGATTTTATCCCACCAGCTGCCAGCTGCTGAGATACTGCTATGCAATGGTCACTGCCATATTGTTATAAATCAGCAGACTGGGCATGTTCTCCATGGAGACACTTAAAGTGCATGGGGCAGAAAGAAGCTAGGGAGCACCAGCCCCATCAAACTGCCCATTTGGATATATATTGGGGACTTTTGGTACTCTAGAGTGTGAAAGTAACAGACTGCGGTTGCGCATACCTTGACAGGTTGTAATATCTAGGTGACCTTAAGATTCAGTTCCAGCCGGGACACGTTCAGGATGCCTGAGAGGGTAGTCCAAGTGTTAGATGTGAGAACAACTTTGGGATTTGAGCTAACAACTCTAAAGTGAGAAAGTACAAGCATAGGTAATAGTATTATCTAAGAGGCATTCTATGCAAGAATATACATATTAAAATATTTGATGTACCTAGAATATTGCAAATTTTCCATCTATGGGATTGATCAAGTCATTTTTCCAAGGTTTCACAGGAAGAATGTCGCTAAGTTAAGAACAGAGCCCAACTTGCTTGACTATGCTAGCTACAAAGCCATCCTTTCTTAAGTGGCAATTGAATTACTCACAGAGTAGCACTTTACTTTATGGATAAGTCCCTCTGAAGTCAAAGTGAGCAAAGACATTATACTCTGGTTCTTAAATAGCCTCTGTAGTACATTACTCCACAGTCTGTCTCATCTTGCAAGATACCATCACAACATTATTATTACAGTGTTTCACATAATTCCTTTTTTCGAATGCATTATCCCTCAGGGAAGTCTTATTTTGCCAGACCACTGATAAAAGCCAGAAGTCTTTAACAAAGCTCCATTTCAGAAACGTTTCTTCTAAGCTCCAATTCCTTGTCTATGGGAGAAGGATATGTAACATCCACCCTGGATTTACTCATCTCTGCAATGTCATCATTACTTTGACAGCAACATAGTATCAGTACCACCTCTGAGCCTTAGGACAGCACAGTGCTAAATAGTTCAAGGACTTGAGAGGAAAGTCAGGTGTGAGCTCTGTTAAGGAGAGAAAAACAGGGGAAGTGACAACTGGCTGATTCTGAAATTTCTTGGCTTGGGACAAAATTATCATACAAACAAGAAAAGAAACAGAAATTGCTAGGCCACATCCCAAAGTGACTCCAGCAAAATTCTGCTTTTTATTATCTGAAATTCCAGTCACCCTTACATTACACAACATATAGTGTCAAATCTAGCAATAACGAGGAAAGGATAAGCACTTTTAAGACCATTAATTTCAAGAAAAGACCATTTCCACCACCTATCACTGAAATATTAAAGGAAAACACTGCAACGACATTCTGAGATGTTTTTGTTTAAGTGACTCTTCTTGTGGTATGTTTTCTTTTACAATTGGGAATGGGCTAGCTAAATTCCTATGTAGAAACTGAAAACATATAACAACTTTGCAACCTGTGAGTTACATATGTAATTTACGATGGATGATATTTGCTCTGCTCATCTGCTTATACCTTCCTGTGCTATGGTCCTTTAGAGGTATTTGCAGGGGTTGCCCCTTTGCTTTGTGAAGCAAAGCAAAGCATCTTGGTGAAGAAATGTTTAATATTTCATTTAAGAAAATAAACCCAGTGTTCTTTGGCTCCTCAAGAATTTAACAACATCCATTACTGTGCATCTCCACTGAATAATCTACATCCAATAGAATATTTAAGAATGAATTAAATAGAAGAAACCACTAAGTGCTTAGATAATCAACTGCTTACCAAATCTACATTTTGCATATGTAAATACAGACATCTGAAAATATAAGCAGTCACACACAGAAAATACACATAGAAAGAGCCAGTTGGATGCAGTTTAAGAAGCACATAACTCTCACTGAAGAACACAGGGCTTGGGCCCAAGGAGCAATGATAAGAAGAACTGGTTATAACTCTGATTCCCTGGTCCCTATGCAGACCAGCTGGAGATGCATTCTAACTTAATTCATCAGCAGAAGAACTTATAAGGAGATTTGTTTTTTTTTTTTTTTTTAAAAAGACTCTTTTCTGCCTCAATAAAGTTTTCTGATGTTGTGAAATTCTTGAATATATCAGTATCAGAAATTTTTAAAGTTCAAGTCAGAACGATATTTTGATTAACACATTCTGAAATATTTCTTTTTATTTTGAACCCTTAAGATGTTCATACCAGGAACAAGTTTATTAAACAAAAAAATTGAAAATGTAAGAGTGTTATAAATAAAATATTGAAACAGATTAGTTTTTTGAAAAAAAAAATTGAAAAAAATCAAACTGTTTTCCAGTGTCCAGTGTCTTCCTAATAACTGACATTTACAGAAACAATTTTTCCAAACTTTTATTTTCCACAAAACTTTCTTTTTTTTTTTTTTTTCCCTGGTTGCTACTGTCAAACACCTGTGTGGGTGGCTGTAGGATCTAACTTCACACCATAAAATATGCTCTTATTGGGGGAACATTCAGCTGGACAAATGTAGCATCTGTTTATACCATCACTGGCACAACACTGATGTAGATGGTACTATATTGATATACTTAGGGTAAAAAACAGTTCCAGTAAGTAAATAACACTGGGAAATTCTCACAGTACCTGCCTATTCCCTTAGGTATTCCAGCTCAGATTAAAAAACAAAAAGATTTCCCATTCTGTGAGCACTGTTTACAGTTACTGCTTACATCCCTCTTCCCCTAGTTGATTGCAAGTGAGGATGTGAATATCCCAACCTACAGCACACTTACACCACATCTATATAGCACACCTACAGTAACTTCCCCTTGCATACCCAAAAGGTTTCCCTGCAGCTCTATTGATTCTTTTCTATATCCATGTCTTAGTTACTACAGCATCATAAAGCTCCATATCTTTGAGGATCTTAACTTTGTAAAAAGAGATGCCACAATGTAAATTAATCTTCAAAATTGTTAATACAATGACAGTATGAGTGGAAGAAATTAGAAGAAAAAAGCAGCTGAAGAGAAGCATTCCCATGCTTATAAGGTAAATAAGCAATATATATAAGGGGAAGAAAAATGTTCAACTCTCTGGAGATGTTAAAAATACAACCAAAATAAAATGCTGATGAGAGAAATTGCAAAGCTGAAGAATAGCAAGTGTCTCCACACTTCAATAACAGAACAGTAATTGCTATGCTGTGTTAAAGAACAGAGTGAATAATACGAGCTATAAAAGTTAAAAATCTAAAAGGAAAACACCCTAAAATCACTTGCGTTCTCTTTTCTTCCTAATCATATAAAACTTCTCCATTGTCTTTTCTGTCATTTTTTTCAGTCTAGAGAGTTTTTATATAAGTTTAGTTAACTGAATTAGCATTTGCATTCTATGAAATGAAGGAGCAAGAGAACTCACGCTTTCTCAGCTTTGTCTCTTCAGTTGTAACACAGAATTACTGAAACCATGAGGCCTTCTCCTACTTGTTAATCATATTATTAAGAATGTCATTATAACCCTAGAACCTCAAATCACTAAGCTCTTTCCATTCTCTTTTTTGTGCTTTAGTTCTGGGAAGTATCAGGAATTAAAATCAAAGTCTTTATACTGAATGATTATCACACAAACCTCTTTTTTTGTTTTTTTTAACTTTCTGAAAGCAACTTCCAAAATTCCCGTGCAGATTTTATTTCCTTTTCAAATGCTATTCAAAAGGCAACCTAAATCCAACAGATCTGCACCAAACAATCCTTTAAATGTCAAACAACAGTTTTAATGTTGTATGACTAAAACAGATTTTAATTTTCTTAATGTCAGAGTTCTTCTGTGGGAGAGATTTAAATACAGCTATTTGATAGCTACCTCAGATATTCAGAAAATACTCTAGACAGCAGTGTTGGTTGCCAATAGAGAGGGTAATGAAGGGAGGAATCTAATAGAAATCAGCTGGATCAGTTCCTGATGCTGGACAAAGGTGGCTCTGCCTCGTGTGATAGAAGGAAGAGAAAGAACTGCTCAAGTGAAGAGCAAGAAGGATTAGTAGCGCAAGGTTTAAATGTTACTCTTTCAATCTGTGTGTGCTGTGTGTGGCAGCAAGTGAAATGTCCCTAGATATCTTTTTTCCTATAGAAGTTTAGATTAATACACAGAACTCCTTAAAATGGGAGAAAATTAAGAACAACCATATAAGCAAGTAAAACAAAGACTGTTGAGCTATAATAGAGATACTTTGTTTAACTATCTGATACCACACTTGTATGGATCAAATACCTCTTGACTTCTCTTCACTGGATAAAAAGAATGATAAAATATGTCAAATATAGAGGAGACGGTATATGGATTTGAGTCTAAGTACAGTAGGTTTACATAGATAACTAAATCATACAATAATAATTTGAGCCTAGGAATACGTCTTGTGGAAGCTTACCAAAAAAAAAAAAAGAAATGAAAAAGAAAGAAAAAAGGTCTTATATAAATAATTTCACAAGTTTTGCATAATAAGGGACATATTCTTTCCCATTATAGCAAATAAAACAGACTTTCTTTTCCTGAAGTGACCAAAAAATCTATCCTAATAAGTACCACTGCAGCATTGCAGCTCCTATTGTGTGACCAGAATCACTCCACGTGACACTCACTGCGTGTTTCCTAGATGGAAAATACTGGAGTGTGACACCCTATCTATTTAACGTGAAGCAATGACATTTTGCAGATAGAAGAAAACATTAGGTTGGGTTTGAGCACCAAAGGTGAAATACTACTTCAATTAAAATTGACTTTAACTTTGATGTTGTGTGCCAGTCAGACTGTCTTTTGTGAATTTATGGGATATTAAGAAACACTTTCTGTGACTGATATTCATTACACTTCCTGGTATGCTGCCATCCAGTGCTGATATGCTTAATACTACCTTCGAAAACATAGTATCTAAAATGTACTTTGCTTTTGGGTCTCATCATCTAAGCTTGTATTGACATGCACCCCACTGTCATACGACTTAACAGTCTGAACTGTTCTTGTAAAGCTATACCCTTGCACAGCAGCTAGTTTTTGGCATCCACCTTTATTCATTTTTAAGTATAACAGCTTATGAGAGAATTATGCAGAAGTTTTATTGTGTATATTGTTACAGAGATCTGTTCAGTCTGATACTTCTTCCTGCTCTCCACTGCATCTATTTAATATCTGGCTTTGTCCTCAAGTTTCCTGTGATACAACATAAAATATCCTTAGACAATGAAACTTTACTGCTTGCCCAGATAGCAGCTGGAGACCGCAATTCAAACACAGAGAGCTGGGCCCAAAAAGATAGAGAAGATACTTGCGTGTGAACCTTAACCTTCATTGCTCAAGCCACAGATTCCAGATTCTGTCAAAATAAGTGTTTTTGTGCCTTCACTTCCATTAAGAAGAACTATTTGTGGCAAATAGAAGGTTGCTGAACCAGGTACCAAACCAGCCTCTGTACTCACCTGAAGCTTGCAGAGATCTCAAAGAGCATTAGCACAAGAAATATGCTAATAAGGTTTTGCCCCTCCATCTAGGCAACATTTTAAACCAAGATGCTCATTTTGTCATGTGAACTGTTGCTCTCTGCAGTCAGCAGGTTGGGGCACATCCAGGCACACGCAAGAGTACGAACCACTCAGGAAAAAGTGTCCTGAAACAGGCAGCAGAAATTGCTCTAGCAGCACCCACTTGCTTCTGACTCTCATCTTTGCTGGGACACAGTACAATGCATATTCGGTGAGCCTGAAAGTTGCTGGAAATACTCGGCCTGTAACTGCTGCACAGCCAAGGAGGTCCGATTGTGGGCAAGCCTGTGCCCAACAGCACTCTTCTGCTTGCGAAATAAATCTGGAGGCAAGCCTCACTGTACGGTTGGATACAACATCCTTAATCAGGTGGATATCTACTTTTGTTTCTGAATTTACATTAAACACAGAAATCTGTATTTACATTACATATAGAATTATATTAAATACTCTCTACATTTACAGAGAGTTTTAGTTAGAAAATTGGTACATACTGTAAAGTTATATACATGCTTATCACCTTGTAGGACACAATGACTACTTTTAAACTACTTACAGTCATGTTTTCTCACTCTGGAATAATTCCTTTCCCAAATAGTTTAAAGACATGAGATGAAAAGTTCTCTGAAGTAGTAAGCATAATTTCTGTCATAGATAAAAATAGAAAAATATATTAAATGCATGTTTCAAGTGAAAAGTAAACACATGATTATGAAGTCCTCTTAAACTCACATAATTGTTTTTCTAAGCGACTTAATCACCAGGAACAAGTCAAGAAACTAAACATCTACCAAGTGCGTTGGGCAGTACAAAGAACACTAGTAAGAATGAAAACAATATTAAAAGGCCCAAAAGTATCTGCTACGTAAACTGAGCATCTGCACTAGTTTTGAGGTTAGTGCCATCAGTCCACAACACAGCATAAACACCCAGTCAACTTGATATAAATGAGCAATCTATTTTGACTTCATGTGTTAGCCTAAGCTCCTTCTTTACTGGGAACTGAGGTACCCCTTGTGGCTTGTTTGGAAAACAAGTAAAGTGTTCTGTCACCTTTTTATATTTGCTTAACATCACAAATTTAAATCTCCCTTACTTTCCTTGGGCATGGTGATGTTCTTGGAGCCAAGGGTAAAGGGAGACTAAGACCTGGAAAGCTTAAATGTCCTCCCACCTCTAGTGTGACCAGTGATGGACTGAAAATAGACCAAGTAGGAACTCTTGGCTCTGAAGCTGTAAGTAACTAGTGGGAGATAATAAAGAACAGCTTGTTAAACCATCTCTCAGCTGTAACTGGCAGGGTGAACAGTTCTACCCTCAGGTTTACCTTTAGCCATTACTGAAATTGGTTTGCACTTTGATCTTACAGCGAGATGTGTGGGGGTTACTGATCAGCACTTATAAGGCAAGGTGCAAGGAAGCCACCTCTTATGACCTTTCAGTTGTTAGCTACTGCCTCTGAGCTAAGACATGGTTATTGGCCTTGTGAAAGCTCCTTGATAGTTTCAGTGCAATGTTATATGGATTAGCTTTAAGAAAGCTCTGTAGACGTTAACTTGCCACTGGCACAGACCAGGAGCACTCACCTGCTCAGTAGCAAGGTCTTCCATGATGGGCTGATATAATCAAGCAGCTACGAGCGTGAGCAGTATCTCTCTCAAAAAGAGTAAATTCTTTTGTAGATACACTAACTGCAGTGTCCTTTACATTAGAGGAAAGGTTTTGGAACAGCATTACCAGCAGAATTGTGGGCATGCACATAGCTGACCTCGCATACTAGAACTCAGGCAATGAACTGATTGTTCATATGTGCCCAGGTTCTTCTTATTTTTGAAGCACACTGCATCTCTGCTGCTGCCATTTTATTAGCAATTGGTCTTTGCTTAATATAACCCCCATACTCTTTAAATGTGAATACGTATCATAAAGTTCAGAGAATTAGTTGAGCAAGGAGAATACGTTTGCAAATATGCAGCCAGACAGTTCAGATAACAATGAATTCTCCCTTCTGGTAATAAAGTTTTGAAGGCACAGACAACAATACCTCCCTCCCTCAAACATCAAAAATGCAGTTTTTTATATAAAACTGAATAAAATGGCTTCTGGGATAGTTTATTTTTTGCCTCTGCAAAGCAGTTTCCAGTGGTCAATTTAGAGTGTAGAACAGGAAACCCTTTAGGGAACCGAGCCTGACCTGACTGGCAACCTTGACCTAAGAGTTTCACAGGTGACTTGCTTGAGACCAAGACTGAGCTAGGGCTCAAGGGAATCTTTCAGCTGTCCCACAATTTTTCTGGTTAGGTCGGTTCCAGCTCCACACCAGTTACTTTAGGTTTCTTCCACAGGGCTGGGAACGATTGTGAGTACTGAGGAAGGGAAAAACAAACAAACAAAACAATCCCCCTTCCCTCTACAGTATGAACCCCATCAGTCATTGAGGATAATTTGTTCCCCTTTTGAGAGGTCACGCTGCCTTATTCCAGTCAAGTTATCTCGTCCACAAGTATTTTAATGGCTGTTACTGGAGCCCTGTTAAGTCTGGTATTTCAATACCTGCCTATCTCTAGCTAATAATGCCTGCTGGCAAGTTTTAATTTCATTAGAGGTATCATTGTAGTACATGCTAAATGAGCACCACCAAAAAGTAGCACAAGAGTGCAAGAAGTCATTAAATTATTACTCCCAAAGTCTCATGATGATTATTGTTAATAGGGCAATCAAATCCTGCTGTATTGTTCCCTAACTACATGCCTGCTTAGTGGGTGGCATACATTTTCATTAAATAAAGACTTATGGTTAGAAGAAGAATGTAATCAACATTAATGACCTGAAGAGTAATTGAAAATACAGTCTCAGTCACTACCCTACCTAGCTATTAAAAAGGACAATCATTAAAAAAATTCTGAACTAATTCCATTTTGTCTCTGCATGTTTGTAGACTATCATTCACACTTCCTCACATTGTTATCTCTTTTTTTTCCTGGTCAAATTCATTTAATGTAATTAGAATAAAATATATTGTATGTGAAAATAAAATTTTGGCTTTGACTACTTCTGATAACAAGTACGGCACGGAAGAGCATTATGCCTGAAAAGATTTCATTTGTGCTAACTAAATCACTGTTGATGAAACTGACTTAACCACAACATATGATAATTACACTTCCCCCCAGTTTTTACAAGTTCTATAAATTAGGTCAAAAATTGGTTGTAGTGTATGTTTAAACAAAGATCTGAGGCAAACAATGAAGTTTGTTTCTCTCAAACTCACAACATACACAATACAAAATCACTCTGGGATTATGTAAACTTGTGTTTCTTTTTTATTATTTTACATGGGCTCAGTAAAAATAAATTGTCTTTGTGCAATCAGAAAAAAAAGAACAAAAGCTGAGTATAACATAGAGGTCATTTTAATTTCACCGTAAGACAAATTACTAGGGCTTCATTTACTTCTTCAATTTAGACTATCAACAATTTGAAAGATCAACAGTTCTAAAATATTTCACGACCAGGGACTAAAGACACAGCAGGGACTTAAAATACCTAAGCATTTCTCCACATAGTGACACCTGAGAAATAATGTCAATCCACTAATCAACTACGACTTCTACATTTTGTTTTGATAAGGGAAAACATTAGCTTTTGAGGAAAGAGCCTCAATAGAGTTGTCTTCTTCCCCTCACTGTTATCTGTAAGCAGGCAGATGTTCCTGAATTAATGTATGTGAGTCACTGACCACTTCTTCTTTAGTACAAAATGAAATACATTTTGTAACGTTAAGCAAAAGTATTAAGCGCAACATTTAATACAGTTTAATGATTTTCATGAAACAGGGAAAGAAAAATAACTATTTCTATAACTATGCATTCTTCACATTGATTTCTTGGTTTGTTTTAATGTTGATGGCATTATCATCAGTTCTTCAAACCATTTTTCTTTTGCTTACAATCTAGTAGCAATTCAAGGAAGTAATGAAGATAAGAATGAAATAGTACATAATACAAGCATATCTCACTGGATTTAAGAAATAAACATACTGAGCTCACCAATAATCTCATACGGATCCAGAACAACCTACACTCAAAACTCCTACCTTTCAGGAAAGGTAGGATCCACTTTCCTTCTAGTTAAATCAATGTCATTTTTTTTTTCCCCACTGGTGAAGGATTAAGCACTAAAGTGAACCAGCAGATGAGGATAGACAGCTGTGGAGGAAAGGAGACTACCATAATCCTGTTTTATTCTCAACCTACCAATCACTTGCACCACTTTTGGAAGAACATGCTGCTTTTTTTTGCCCTTTAACCTATCTTCCTTATGAGATGATTTTCTAATCATTTAGACCTGTGCAAAGTGAGCATATAATTTCCCATTACAGGGTATTCAGGCAGTAAAATTTGACATATATTTTTCTTGGGTTGAAATGATTATGCACAAGGAAGAAGAACTGGAGAATCAAAAATACTGTTTTATGTTTCCAAAGTTTATACCAGAAGGTAAAAGGAGTAAAATAATATTCTTTTAGTACTAGTTAAATAACTAATAGCATCAGAAAAACCACTGTTAGCACAAACAGTCAAAATACCATAAAAATATGCAAATTGGATGTGGTACTTGTGTGCTGAAAACTTGAATGTTGCTCTCACTTATACAGTATGCCTATGCCATATTGAATACACTGATATATTATTCCATTGATTATTTTAAAGAGGAAATGACTCCCAAAACCACTAAATGATGTTGATGACTCACTACAGTCTACGTTCAAGATGATGTTAACATCTCTTTTTAATACCTGTTTGCTTAAGCTTTTCAGCTGGCTGCTTTTAATGCCAAACTTTTTACAGACTATTCTATAGGAATTACATGTTAAATACAGACCCCTTTTGCTGTCTGACTGCACTCAGGAATCCCACCACTGTCAAGCATTCCCCTATCATTCAGGAATCTGGCATTAACCCTTTATCAATTTTTTCCATAACTGTTTTTTTCTGCTGCTCTTTGTGGCTAATGGGACTGATGAGTTGGTCATTTTTACACTCCATGCAGTCCTGAACAATAGATTTATTGTTCAGGGTACTATCAAGAGAGATGCTACTTACAGCAAAAGAGCCCATGCAGACCCCTTTCTATAACCCATAAAGGAATATATCATGGGATCAGAGGAATGAATATACCAGCACCTTCTCTTTGTGACATAGTTGAGCAGTATCAATGAAATTTACTTGCCAGCATCGGGCATCACACAGAATAGATTAGCGTATGTGTTTATCTAGAGGAGGGCAATGCAAACAAGGCACTTCAAGGCAAGCTAAGGTATGGATTAATAGCATCTCAGTTACTTCACAGGTATCATCCATACATACACTTGAATGTATACAAGAGTAAAAATCATGTATCTGAAACTGGAAAAGAGAAATCAGTCAAAAAACTATCATGGACTAGCTAATGCTGGGTAAATTCAGACACTTGCTTATACCATGGCAACACGTATGTGCACAGTATCTGTAAAACCTCTTTCTATTCATTACATCTGACAGTTGGGCAGAACCTATACCAGCACCAGACTGGAAGCTGATGTTGGCTCCTCACTTCACACCAGGGGAAATACTACACTGACTACATAGAGCTGAACCCTGTGGTCTGTCACACCAGCACAGTCCTGGCTAAGCTGCTTGGACCAAGATCCAACATCTCCCACCCCCGACACACTGAAACACAACAAAAAGTTCCACTTGGCTCTTATAAAGGGGCAGATCAAGCCTTAAGTAAAATTAGCACATTTGTTCTAGAAATCATTGAAGCCCAGTAAACATGGAATCCAACAAAAACACTTTAATCATTAGCTTTGATGTGCGAGTGCACTTTATACGTCTGTTTTATTTGATTATCCACTCGCTTTTATGGCTAAGATCAAGCATCTATAGCAGGTTTAATATTTCTCATGCTGTCTCTGGGGACTTTATCACATATGTACACAACGGTGTTTTTCTGTTTTCAGTAATTACAGCAGAATTTGCAATTGCTAGAGATGGTCAGAATATATCATTTGAAACATGGGCTTTTTTCAGAAAAGTAAATTAGTTCTGAACATTTACTGCTTTTCAAAAGTTGTCAGCGGAAACATGGCAAGAAAATATATACATATAGGCTGCTTATTTTTTCTCTAAAACAGTCCTTAGTTGCCATGTCTTTGGTTTTTCTCACCTCAACTTCTGACTGGTCAGCTCTGCTACATAATGGATCCTTCCACCTCATCCCCACTCAGAATGTTCTATTGTAAAAGCTTCTTTCTGAAAGGTAGAATTTAAAAACATTACTTCCACTATCAAATATAGTGTATCGGAAAATGAAGAGTGGCACATCATTCCTCCTTGTGCTTGTCAGAGAACAATGAAGTTGAGGAGACACTAGTAGGACCTACTGAAAGTTTAAATTAACACTAGTCTGCTGCTGTTACTAATATCACCTGACTTGGTGTACCAAAGGCTTTTTAACACATACATATAATTTTTTTTTTTTTTTTGGCTACAAGATAGCCAAGGGCACTCAGATCCTGTTCTGAATCCTCTTTCCTCCAGTGATATTACACACTAAATAAAAATAATAGGATGAAACTTTGTTGACAGAATTTTCTTCCCAAATGTCTAATCGACTTTCAGACTTAGTAATCATAATTATGTACTTATATTAAAGAAGAAATGCATACATGTCCCTTAACTGCCACATTTTTTATTTCACTATATCCTTTGTGTATCTTCTTCAATAATATCCATTTCTTTCCCATCTCACTTATTTTCACAGTTCATCTTATTATTTCTCTTCTAATTCTTTTGAATGTGTCAATTTTTGAGACCAGCCAAGAGAGCTGACAGTATGTAAATAAGATCCAGGATAATAGAAGAAGAGATTTGTTATTTTGCTGTGAGATTTAAAAGAGATAAGGAAGAGAGTGAAAAGATCCTTCTGAGTATCTGCAGTCCTAAGATAACTTTTACTGTGGTTAAAATATGCTAGCCTCTTAATACAAGATGTGTTTCACTGTTCACCCAACTGTTCCAACAGATTGTCTTCATGAGCAAAACAGGAAAGAAGGTAAGATGTAGATATTTTAAGTGAAATTCCACTCTAATTATTTCTTAATTAAGAGGATGTTGTTCAATTAAACAAAATTACACTGTGAGAAAATAGGATCAACTGGCTGAAGAGATCAAAACACAGCATTGAAAGGGATTTTAGAAAGATATGCCAATACAGATAAAGTGCATCAAAAGAGATTTAAAGGGGACAAGACAGAAGACAAGTTATATCAGGTGGAGAAGTAGTCATTTTGGTTTACTGCTGTTCTGATATTAATTATAAATGGCAGGTCAGCTGTCAGCCAAGTAATGTACTTTCCCAGAGATTCAGAGCGCACTACCCTTCACTCAGCTCTTCGGTCAGAATTTTGCTTTGGAAAATGACAACACAAAAAAGGAATGAATAGAAGGGGAGACACATAAAACCTCCATCTATAATTCCAGCTGAGCCAAATCAGTTTTTGTGAGATTACAGAAGTTTTACCTATTTTTTTAAAGTTCATTCACTTGCTACAAGCTGCATGCAAATGTATCAAAATAGCACAAGAATAGGTTTTCTTCTGTTGCTTTTGATTTAGTCAAGCCAGAGCTACTTGAATTTTGTGAAGAAGTCTATGATTTCAGCCTGATTTTCACGTACAGATACATGGAGTTCATTAGAACCTTACAGCAGAAAACATTCCTATTTAAAAAATAAAATTCTTAACAATTGCTATTTGTCCTCTCAGGGATGCAAACTGTTGGGTTACTTCAGCTAACGGTGAAGGCATTCCATCCAGCAATTTGGGGAAATGATCAAAGTGCCACTCATTTCAATGAGACTTAATACTGGCTCGCCTCATCTTAGGTAGATCTACTGAGGGAAAAAGTTGCTTCTGAGGATCTGATACCCGCACAATAACCTCTTTCAGGCTCTTTTAAAGCTCAGATTAGGTCTAGCCTTGTCTTGCTGACTGAATGGCCATTTAGCCAGAGAGCATTTTGCATGTTCCTGGATTGCATCTCCCAGTTTACTTTCACCCAAAAGAAATCCAGTTTGTCTGCTCTAAGGCCACAGCACACGAAGTGGTGTAGAGAGATTCACTTCTAAAGCATATTTCTGATCTGAACTGAAATACCACTGAAGATATATTCTTTGCATCCCATTTGGTATTTAGAAAAGCATGTTAACTATGCTCATTGTTCCTACTCATAAAATGTACTATTGTGCATTCCAGGCTATGTGTTTTAGTAAACATAGACAACAGATATTTGCCCACAATCAAATACAAAAAAAACCCCCTCTAAAAGATTCAGGGAGAGGACAGCTAGTCCCAGAAGAGAAGAGAGACATATTACTCAGCCTATTGAAATAATCAAAATTAAGTCATGTCGTTAAATAAGGGGCTTGTGCCTTTGAGGGGAGCAGAAGAGGTTAGCTGTTAATTGTGAAAAGAGAAAACCATTTGGCAGTTGCCCTTGAAAATGAAGTTCAGTATATTTTAATATACACAGACTGGTTCATTGCTAGTCACCCCCTGTGGACAGAACCATGGGATTCAATTCATGAGACTTCTCACAAATAGAGCCCCACAGTGCTCCTGCAGCTACACTCACCATACTGTGAAATCTAATGTAGAGAATGCAACCATTCTGATGAAAATTGCAAAGAGACTAGCCCAGAAAGCTAATTATTTTGCCAGTGCATTTTTGCAACTAATTTAACGATGCTTTTTGTTTAATCTGCAGGAAAGACTCAGACAGGGAATTAGTGCACTAGAATGAATAAATAGAATAATTGTGAAATAATTTCTACAGCTCTATTAGGAAAGTTTCAGTGGAAAAATAGGCGTGCAGAACCCTTGCATTAGAAAGGAGCATTTCAAAACCTGATTCTAATCCTGTGTTTTGTGTAGTATCTGGTACAACGAAATTCTGCTCACAGTAGAAAACAAAAGGGACAAAATCTAGTTTTCTGTGGTTTTAATTCTTTCTATTCCTTCTTTAAAAGTGCATTGTAAGTGTTAAGTAAACTTTTTTTTTTTAATTATTCTACACAGAGTACTCCAAACCAGTCATGCTTGGGGAAAAAAAAAAAAATTTCAAACGACCTATTTTCTCACATAGCTCAAAGTAGTGAAGGGGTGCGATGGCTAAGTTTCAGTAGTGACCCATTAGTACTGGGGAACATTCCGAGGGGTGTGCAGCTCTGCTCACCAAACCAGGCAAATATTAAAGAGTGGAAAATAAAGCACTCAAGGGGACTCCAAAGGCAGCTAGTGTTACCTTGACAACATAAGTTAGACACATTCCTCTGCTCTGTTTGATACTCCAAGGGAAGATTTTTAGTTCTTTATCACGATGCTCAAACCAATATCTCTTAAATACATATTTCTGTCTAAACTGTAGGAAAAAAAATCCTATATCCTATATTCTCCCTCTTTCTTCATGGAAACAAAAACAAAACAAATCCACAAAATATTTCAGTTCTAACGTTCCACTGTTTACAATTTTTTAGATTGTTTACTCATGCTTAATGTCCCTAAGACTACGAGCTCAGGAAACAAAAAGGAAAATTACACTTAAGTTGTTGTTTTTTTTTTTTTAATCTAAACTCTTCCTAAGTCTTTGAAGGAGCCTTCAATTCCGACTTCAGGGAATATATTTAGAGACAAGTGGACACCAGAGAGGGATGCAGTGTATATTGGAATTTGCCACAAGTTCCCGATAAGGTTACATGAAATTATTTGGAGTCATATACCTACACATTTTGCTGAGTGGGTCTACATACTAATGGAGATAAGTACCCTGGATCTAACCCTTGGTGTCTAAGCGAACATGAAAGCACCAATAATTATATATTCCACTGGGCTATGTAGCATGATATACATAAGCCAAAATACTTTTGGCCTGATTTCCAGCTTGTCATGCGGTCCTCAAGAAGCAGGGGAGTATAAATTTGGTTTACGACGTTTAGGTTAAAAGGGTCAGTGTAGATTTAAGAACAGGGCCTAGGTTACTTATGAGTATAAGTCAAGATATTAAAGCTAGGGCTATCCCAGAGCATTGATCTATGTACCAATCTATGCACAGAAGAGATCGGATGTGGGAGGAAGACCCTTTTATGAAAAAGACCTATCAATCTTGCTACAAAAGACTTTTGAGTGTTCACAGAAAAGACAGGAAGTCTCCTTTCCCCTTTTGTAAGCTTTGTGAGGTGACTGTCATCAAACAAAAGCAGCAATTAGGCAGGTCTGCTCAGTTTGATGTGCTGCCAGGGAGCAACTACTGCATTGCACACAGAGCAATTAAGAAACCAGATAAAAATGGAAGTTTCATGCATTTGAACCAAAACCAACAAACACATGACAAAAGTTCTTTCCTAAATCAAAGGTAAATAGCTCGTGGAACACATTATGCATTATTTTGTGTTATCAATGTGTTATGGAGTCTAAAGATTACAATTAATTACTATGGTATTAAAAAAAAAACCTTCATATTTTTATTTCCTTTTAGTTGCAAAGCATCCTTAAAAGATAAAATTCACATGTGAAACACATATTAACTTTAAATATAGTCAAACCATTTATGGCACTGAAAATCATTTTAAAAAGCCAGTACGGATTAAATTGCTTTTCAGAGAGAAGAATCTGTACAGTGGACTGGAAAAATCCCTGTGCTTTTAACATAGGCTTTTACCATTTGGTTTGAGAAACTCTTTATCTGTTTATGGTACCTTGGGGCTCTAGGAAGCAGAGCAGAATGCAGCCACTTCAACTTTTGCTCTATTATTATCAAAGTACCTGCCTAAGGAATTTCGATCTTTTATGGTTCCTCCAAGTAGGGTAAGTAAGGGCCTGAACGAAGTTTTCATTCCATGAGGAATAGGGTATCATTCTTCCCATGGATTTATTTTTTGAAGAACTTAGTGGATAAAATAATATCACAGAAATGCCACTTCTCTGCCTTGTTTCTCTACCAGAAGTACTGATTCTTGACATGCCTGGGAATGTTTACAAAACCACAGCATCATATTCTATTTGTAATGAATTAATGGACTATAATGGTTTTAACCAGAACATTCAGTTTTTCAGGCATAAGTGATTTATTCAGTATGTTTTAAAGAATTTTCTAGTGGGTAAGGAATAGACTGATGCCAAGTGCGAGTACAGCTAAACAATCCCAGTATATGCTAAGTTCTTGTGTTACTTCAGACAAGCCATTTAAGACCATATTTTCAAAACTGTTTAGGCACCCAAAGATGGAGTTAAGGATATAAGAGATTGTCTACGTTTTTTGGAACAATACCAAAGCAAATCCCATGGATTTCAACAGATGCTACAGAAAACACTGCTAAGCAACTATTTTTGTCAATAAAAGCTTAAATATCTTTGAAAATACAGCTCTTTAACTATGCTGTGATGTCCAGCTATAGAAGTATTTCTTTCTCATCTGCACACGTAGAAACAAAATAATGATTTTGCAACAGAAGTCACACAGCACCATGATCATGCAGCGTTTCACAGCCCAGCAATGTAAGAGAACTTCGTTTCTGAATAATTTTACTTCCAAGCAAAACATACTAACTGTTCTCTTGTCCAACCTACATTTTATTTTATACTGATTAATTACTAAGCACATAAATGTCTTCAGATTGTGCAAACAATATAAACTAATCTAGCACAAAATAATTTACTTGTATGGTAAAACAATATCTTCCAACTCCAGTTTTATCTCATAGTTCATAATATAAAGTTATAAGAGTCACCTGGCCTATGGGGCTACCCCTAGGTACAGCTCAATTAGTGGGAGCAACTACTTCTACAGCTGGTAGCTTGCCTGAAAATATTCTACTGAAAGTGAGAGTTAATTTAGCAAAAAAGAGAAGAAAAATTAGATTTTGCTTCACTTTTAATAAACTCACATATATTCTTAATAATACTGGTTTGAGCTTTAATCTGTGGCAAACAGCAATTACGTTCAAGCCAAACCTCTCTTCCTTTCTTTACACGTTTTTCCTAGCAGCCCAGCGTTCAGTCCAGCACTCCATTTTGATCTTTTGGTGGAGCGGAGGATTGGATAAAAGGTGATGGGCACGAATCACTCTTTATGCAGAACCATTCTGAACTATGTCCTACTTCACTAGGAGGGAGACTGAAATTTCAACAAACAGCTTATTTCCCAAGGCCCAACCCCAGCATCCTCTGGTTGCCAGAAATGAAAGAAAAGAAAAGGGGAGCCTGCTGCTTTCCCCTTCACTCTGAGATCTACGACAATAGCCACTACCTTCTTTGGCAAATCCTATTGCCTTTTGAGGGGCTAAAAAGTAATTCTATAACCTCTTAATCCGTAGGATCTTGAATGAAGTAATTGCTTTGCTTCTTTCCACAGCAACAGCCAAGAGCCCTGTGGGCTGCCAGCGCCCAATCCCACACATGGCAGAGCCACAAGGAAGGGCTGCTGCAAAGCCAACCCGGCTGTTTGTCTGTCTTCCCTCCACTAATGGAAATTTGGCTACTCAATTAAGAAAACTTTTGAGCTTTTTTTTTTTTTTTTCAAGAGGGACAAATTGAGAACTAGGATCTGATTACTGAAGTGTAACTGCTATATATTTGACTGACAGAGAAGCAGCTAAATTATCATTTTAGCAGTTTATCTCAGCTGCAGCATTATAAATTTGAAAATTTTATGGCTTTTCTTTTAGCCTAGTATGATAAAAATGTGAATATTTTCATGTATTAAACATTGTCTTTTAGGGAGCATTATTGCTTAATATTCCCTTCATAAATACTTCATAAATTAAAGCAAAAAATTTAAAGTTAACTTCTTTTTCTCAAACAAAGCTACCAGCGGATTTGATTAATATACAGATGGGCTCCACTCTACTGGGGCTATGTTTTCCTTTTAGCAGAGTAATATGTTCTGCTTATGCTCTTGCAGCCACATAGATTTATACATTTTGCATTTTAAGATAATATATGGAACCTAATATTGTTATGCAAAATGTGTCCTTAAAGTAAAGCATAGCACTTTTATTCTAGACTGTGAAAGTAAAATGCACTGAATTTGCATAACATTTACCAAAGTTAAATTTAAGAGTAGCTCTGCATAGCACAGGTATATATGGAAAAAATACATTCATCTTCAAGGCTCATTTTAAATATAAGTAGGTCACAAACCAGGAACTAAAATTCTCCAAGATTTTCTGCACAGGTGGTTGACTGCCTGGATATGCATGCTGCTGGACTAGAAATCTTAAAGTGACTTGAGCGGAAATCCATACAGAAAAGTATGCTGCTTAAAGAACACAAATAAATGCTAGTGCCCTTCATGACAAGTGCATTTTGCTTTGTATGCCTGCAAAAGATATCACATTTACCAGGCTACCTATACAGCCCCTGCCCCTAAACCCTCTGGGCACTACAAAAGAGTTATCCATTATACAGTAGATCTGCATTTGGACTTGCCAAAGGCTATGGAGAACGTAGTCAGAAAAAACTAAGAAGCAAAGCTACAAACATGGAGTGAAACTCAGCAAATTCACCATTATCTCCTTCTTTTGTGCTTATCTTCACTTACCCGGCCTTGAATAATCCTGGCCTTCATTAAGTAGATGTCCTTTTTTCTTCATATACTTTACTGTCTTGCTACTTTGCAAGCAGTGTCATCCTAGCTGATGTTCGATTCATCTATTTCTACCTTTTCTTTTCCTTTCACTTCTGTAATTATCAGCCATGAAAGACATATAGACATTTCCATTATCAGTGAGATCCTTGCGAATACCTTTGCAAAAGGGGTGAGAAGTGAAAAGACTGATAACTATTGAGCTGTCTGTATCCTGGAGCTGCCCAAAATTTAGACCTAAATGTACTTCCCTATGAAAAATGAAATTCATTTTTTATCTTCATTTTTATAAACCTGTGTCAAACAAAATTGTCTGCTTATATACACACAACTCCCTGATACTTATAGTAAGGAAAAAAAGTGAAATTGAGTTCAGTCAAAGTAATTATTTTAAAACTAAATTAGAATCATTGTTGGAATGAAGCCCCCCAATAAAGTAAGGAAATTTAACGTTATAAAATCCACAGAGAGATCCCATGAGACCTGTGAGTTTTCCTCACAGTTAAAACCCTGCAATAAATTCAAAAACATTTCTGAAAAGAGGAACGCTTGGCAGGAGGGCTGTGTGAACAGAGCAGTTAACCTACCAGAAGATTAAAATGCATTTGACATTGTTAATAAACCTTGTAAAACCCTGAAACAACACAGCATCTCCTTGAGAAGACCACTCTTGGGTTTAAACAATGAAAAGTGGGTAATAAACAGCTTTTCAAGCTCTGCAATTCAGGCTACTTAATTTCTACAGATTTACATCTCTTAGCTGTTTGCCTGTTTACCTGAATTATCCTAAGGGCTTCTGTGACCTCCATGTACAAATATACCATCCTCCCATGCAATACTGTGGCAACAAGCTGCAGACTGCCATGTCTAACTGAAAAAAATCGACAAAGAGAACCACAAGTGAATGTTTAAAACTTTTTTTTTCCTATATGCTCACTTATTTCTAATAAAATGCATGCAAACTGAATTATCCATAAGACTTTTAATCCCTTGTCAAATCTTTTCAAGTCAGTCAAAAGCTTTGGAAATTATAATGGTCAGATACACAGATACACAGATACACTGCTTAAAGAGGCTTGAGGCCATAAAAAAAAGGATGAAAACTGAAAAGAAAGTAAGACACTAGATACAACAGAAATTCCTCTGAACTCCAAGCACTTTTCTTGGAAAAATAAACAAACAAAAAAAGCAAGGAAGGGAACAGATAAAGGAACTAGCAGTTACAAGAAAGAGTGAAATAAGGGTGAAGGACCAAAAAATGCTAACTTCCACTAGCTTGCATTCAGCAGTCATTTACATTTTACAGAGCATTTAAACACTCTAAACTACCTCACATCCTCACTGGTCAGATTTTATCAAGATTAAAACAATGCGTGGATCCTATTTGGACACCAGGTTATCATCCAGGAGAATCTATGATTTATTTCACCGAAAATAATTTCCTTATTTGTGGATGAAACATGCATGTATTTAGCCACTTACGTTGTTATGGATTCTTTATGGGATCATATAAGCACTCTATTCTGGTGACAGCCTTTCTAGTTTTCATAATCAAGTAGGAAGCCATATTATATCTGTGTTAAGGGAAACGTCTGTGACAAAGAACTGGATCATACGATAGGTGCAATACTATGCACAAATTATTCTTTATATTTAGAACACTTCTAGCAGCAAAGCTACCCAGTACTCTCTTGTACAGATAAATATATATGCTACGATGCCATTTTTTCAGTCTGAAAAGTCTCATTTTGTTTGTCATGTTTTTTCTGCCTCCCAAGACTGTAGAAATTTGTGAATTAAAGTTTTCGTATCACCATAACAAAGCCAAAGTGTATCACTGTACATATTAGTTCAGAGTTCAAATGCACACTCATGAGAATCTACAAATTAAGACTTTCACACAGTTTTCTCTATGTACACCAAACAAATAGTTATCCTGCAATGAAAAACACAAAGGCTTGAACAAAGATGTTAAGGAATTGTGATCCCCTGTTATTTCCTACATTTGAACAGGAGAGTTCTTATTTCTCTGGAAGGATGAATGAAGAAGCAGCAGTACATCACTAAAGCAATGCATACAGCTGTACCTTCATGCTAGTCATCGACATCACTAGAGTTTGCAAACTTAACCTGTCCAGATAATACTAAGAGACTGTGAGAACACATGCAAAACTGCAATCAATTAAAAAGTTAGTGACTGACCTTGCCTGAATTTATAAATTCCTGCTCAGTTAACTAGGCCTTTAAGTTCAAGAAAACTGCAGTCTTTATTGAGACTGATTCTACTACCTCCTTTATCATTTTCTTTGTCATTAATCAAGGCTAAATCTAGACATAAGCCTTTCTTGGTAGTCTCTTTGATGTAACGGATCAGGAAACAGACATTAACTAAACTCATCATTTGTTTCTTCAAAAATCACTTTTCAGTGCTAGAAGCCTCTTCAAAAATTTTGGTTTGTCTACTAAGAAAGTTAAAATAATCCACAGTTATAACCTTTTACTTTGGATTTTACAAAGTTTCAGTTATCATGTTATATATCATGTTTCTCCTTGATCTCTGTTTTAGGATCACAGTATTTTAGAATAGCATAAACCAGTGTATTTCCAGTGATGTAAATCATTCTGGAGCCTGTGATTTGAAGTCAAAAGAGTGTTTTTCACATCTGCTGAGAATCTGAGCCATAACAAGTCTCTTAGTGTTACATTGGGTTCATGAAAACTTATTGAAATTTTTCTGTCTATAATTTGTCTTAGTAGGATAAAAGTATTTTCAAGTAAACAAATATTTTTGAAGAAATAATGAAATAAAATTAAATTTGGGGTTCTTGCTGGATGATGTAAGAAAAGCCCTAAACCCTTAGGTTTTCTGGAGCGTTCTTCTCCCATTTGTCAACATTTTCCTGTGAAAAAACATCCCAGCTACTGCCTAGCTCACTGTTCCCATTTCCATAAACCTGTTTGGGCAAAAATGCACTTAAGAACTGCACAGTTATTTGATCACTCTGAGATACACCGATGGCTGGCTAAGTCTGCTGTCCTATCCTCACAATAAGAATCACCGACAACCATCACGTCCTAGTTTTGACCGCCACTCATACAGCTACTTACTTCCAGCTGCAATAGGCTTGATAAACTCCACTTGACTACAGGATAAATGCTCATAGGAGAATTCATGGTTACTTATCGAGTGGAAGGAGCTCTCACTTTTACTGCTTCCCCCCCTCCTTTTTCTCTAAAATGTAATTCCTCGCAGCAGCTACTGTAGAATATAAAGTCACACTTGAGCTACTTTGGGCTCGTTCCTTTCTAACAGAAGCCTGAACTCCTAGTTCATTACTCAGTGACCATCTCTCCCAGTCCTTAACAGACTCATCAAGAATGCAGGAGGATAAAGTACGCTGTGTGGAGCTTTAGCTGTTGTAGTTTCCTCCTTTGCTGACAATCCCTTGCAGTCTAGACCTGCACAGGGGGAGTGGAGAGATTTGAAGATGAGCAATCTAATTCTTCTACAGAAAATTCAACGTGCATGCAGCGTAGCAAATTTTATCATCGCTTGCTCCAAGAAAACGGTCACCATGCCTTGGTCCAGCCTGCTATAGGAAATGTGTCATTGAGCATGCTGTGCTGAAAAAATCCAATACTGATCGGTGAACACTGCACTGTCTGAAACAGGACACTGTCTCCGAGTATGGCATGACTTCTACTTTCACCCAGCAGGTAAGGCTAGTAGAAAAAGTTCAGACAAGGTGCTGTACTTTCTGAGTTACACGTTACCTAGAGAGGGTTCAGGCAGCTGCTGCTGGGGTGATCCATGACTAACAGATCCTGCTGCCACTGGAGAGATGGTTCAGACTCACAGCCCAAGTGGAGAATCCACTGCCACAGCCCCTCATGAAGAGCACAGCACTGCTGCCTGCTGCCTTTGGAAAAAAGGGTAACTTTTATACCTCGAAACAGTTAATTTCAGAGAAAGGTATAAAAAGCTCTGGCCAGTTCTTGTTTTACCTGAACTATTCCACCTCATTCTAATGAAAACGTGGAATGTTACTGGATTAAGTATAAGGAAAAACCAAAAGATGAATGATTTCATTTTAGATACAGAATTCAGCTACTATTTTCCAATTAAAAAAAAATCACAGCCTTGTTTGTAGTCCATGATGCATATTCATAGCTGTAAAAATATTCAAAGATATATGAATCCATAAGTACTCATTAGTGTTTATTAAGTCAAAATCTGCTCTTGTAAAGGCCCAAAATGTAAATTCACATTCCCTAATTTATTTTTTGCAATTTGCTATGTCATTATTTAAGCAATTTGGCATGTCTTCACTTATTACTTGACCTGCCTGCAATTTTTTTTTGTTTTGTTTTTTGTTTTTTTTAAGTCAACATTAATAAATGACACAGAGAATAAATTTGAAGGGAACAGTCATGATCTACCAGTACAATGTAGGAGAGAAAATTGAGATTTTTTTTCAGTGGAGTGAAATTCAGTTCATTAAGCACAAAACATTCCTCTTTAAACTATTTTTTTCTCTCTTAAAAAGTTTTTTGCAAGCTTGGTTTTATACTGGATTTTAGCTAAAGATTCTATTTGAGAGTTATATTTCTTGCCTCATATACAGCTGTATTTTCTGAAATAATGACTGGGCTCAAATGAAAGAGCAGTTGTGACTTTTCCCCTCCTTTGTGCATGATAGCTGCTTTGGAAAAGATTTTCAAGAGATGGCATAATACAAGTGCAGACTCTTGGATTAGAGAAAAACAGTCCTATAGTATCACAGAAGTCTAAAAAAATTCCTCACAAATGAGCAGACAGCCTACAGTTTGTATTATTAGCTTTGAAAGCAATTTGAAGCCTAGTTAATCTGAGCTAAAAACAAAAGTTTCACAGGAGGTAAAATTACTGATGCAATGCATATCAAAAAAGCCTGAATGACAGACAGAGGATGGATTATTTTCACAGTGTCGCCTATTTTTATCTAAATGAATGAAGAAAAAAGTGAAAAAGAAAGATGGATTAAGTAAGGGACAAAAGGGAAGAAAGGAGTTATATAACAACGAATAATTACTTTTAAAATTGGACACACTGCAAAGGACACTTTAAATTATTTTTTCAGTGATAAACCTGCTGTGCCTTATTGCTATTTTGAATGCCTCATTTTACTAGGGCATTTTCTTTGCCACCCAGAAATCCAGAGAAAAAACAAAACCTACTTTTCTCCCTCTCTTTTAATTTGATATTTAAATACAGGGGCACATACTTAAATAGTCTGACTCGAACTGGGCAGAATTAGACTTCAGGACACTTATTGCAGCTTTGAACTCTCTACAGTTGTTTAATTTTTGCCTTGTTTTGATACAGTCTGTCAGGGGAAGAGTCAAGAGGGAGACAACAGGAAATATTAGAAGTTTCAAGGAGTGAGCTCTCTTTTCAAATATGCCGTTCCTACTGCTCATTTCAGTAAGTGTTACTGTTCAGCGATTCTCAATCACATCCTGTTATCTTCCATTTAAAAAGTGATTAAAGGTAAGTGCAGTCCCAAGCATGGACTATAGAAACTCAGAGGTAACCTCCATTGCTCTTAATGCAAGCTGTCTTTGTGCTGCCTATGCCCAACACTCATTCGGCTTGAACTGCAATGTTATGGTACCATATGCTAATATGGTAACTTTGTGTTGAAAACAGCATAATGGAAAAATGAACTTGCTAAATTCATGCTTGATTACTGCACGGTTTAGAGTGTGATTGGGAGGCATTGCAATTTTAATTCTACTACACTACAGACGAGCATTAATAATATACTTATGTAATTGGATGTGTTCCCTTAATCAGAGCTGGGAAAATGGATAGTTCAGCAAATCAGTTTTGGTTTTAGATCTTTTAGAACTGAACATTTCTACATGTTGTTACAGAACTAACCTGAATTAAGAGGTATTAAACTATAAGGGAAAACATAAGGGAAACATATATATAATATATAAAACTACAATATATAAAAATAATAAATGTTAATTATTTAAAATAATTATTTTTGTAAAATAATAAAAATTATTTAAAAGTAATAAAAATAATATATAAAACTATAAGGGAAAACTGCTGAAAATGTCACTCACGGTGAACCATATTCTGACACCTTAAACTCAGATTTACTAGATTTTGAGTAATTCACTGTTATCCCATAAATAACACCATCAAATTAACTCCACTGTATCTGTTTCCCTGGTGAAGGCTAAGACTGTCACCAAGTGACCAAAACAATTCCTGAATCTCTCCTGGAGCAACTGGCACTTTCAAGACAAATTCATGAATAGGACAACTGAACGACTTGGCAAATCCTAAGCAGTTAGATGACAAGCAGTCTAGAGTCCCTAGGTTTCTCTAATCAAAATATTTGCTTGGATGTTAGCAACACCTGGATCTAAAAGAACAAATGGGAACAAACTGCTTCTCGCCATCTCCTGGTATCAAGTGCAGCGGTCTAGACATGATGTGAGCCACTGTTTTCATGAAGCAGTTAGAAACAGAGTAAGTTGTTACGAAGAGGGTTCCTGAGTCACATAGCAATGTTTGTTCTGTAACTTTTTATACTACTGAGTCCTTGTCTCAAATACAAGAAAATTAAGCTGTATCATGAAACTCTTCTAACTACTTCTGTGGTCAGCAGCGTGATGTTTTCTTTGGATTACACTATATCTTTCTTTCTTTCTTTCTTTCTTTCTTTCTTTTAACCAAACATTTGTCAAAGGCATAGTATCTTGTTGTGTCTAGATAACTTAGGTAAATGTTAATATTCCTTTGGAAATATAGCTATATGTAAAATCAGGTTGTTTTCAAAATGCATTTTAAATACACATTTAATTTAAATATGTATGACATTTCTTCTGTATGCCAGCTAGATTTGAACTGACCATTAAAAATATAATTATTGTGAATTATCCATAACACATGTATATTTTTAAGTGTTCTCTCATCTTTCATAATAAATATATTTCAGAAAACAGTGTTTAATGAACATAGAGTACCTCTCTATTTAGCCTGCATTTTAATGTGCTTGCTTTTAAAAATGCAGAAGAGATTTTTTTCTATCTATCTCCCTTAAAATTACGAATGAAATAATGGCAGCATGCCAAATATGTGAGTAACAGAACGTTACCTTTGTCCTTCATAATGCATATCCTGCTTTTCAGTCACTTGGTTTTGAGACCCAGTGAAAACATTATTCTGCACTGAAGCACTTTGCAGTGGTTACACTTAAAATAAATTTAAAAGGTGAACACGCTTTATCTGGAGACTAGACTTACTATCGATTCCCTCAGTGGCTTTCTAACCAAAGCTTGGAAATGAAGTAATTATCTACTGCATGTGGAAACGAACTGAGAAACATCATGGTTCACCAGCTACCTGAATTACTATAGCTCACTATATCTCCAGCTACTGTACTTCCATCAAGCGTAATTTGTTTTATTTCAGCGTTCATTTTAACAAGATTAAGGCTGGTTACCGTAACACCTATCTCAGGTGTTATTGATAGTGAATCCTGCTTTCCTCCTCTGGAACTGAGGATTACCATAGGCATTGCTGAGCTTGAAAGTGATTCTGCTTTACCCCAAGCTGCAAGTATTTTTTTCATGCCAACTGGTATGAGATAAAGCAACCCATCTGCTTAGCAACATAGGTTGCTGAGAACACACTGTCCTAGTGCTCTGTTCCCTGCAGTCACTACCCACTGAAAGCATAGCTCATGTCATGGTCTCTGCTTTGCTACTATGAACTCTAATGGGAGCTGACTGGGACTTTCTCTGCTCCAAGAAGGGAAATGTATACATTCACTGAAGCCACTCTTTTAAGGGAATAACTTTCAGGCATTCGTTGTGGATGACTGCTTCTTGATGTTCTTCTTCAATGAAGATGAACTTCCTCCAGTTCCTTTCCCAGTCTGAGATTACTAGTGCAAAAATAGAGCAGCCCAGTAAAGACATTAATATCAGAGAGGAATTTCTGTTAAACTTCTGCTCAGAGTTTTACAAATGATGATGATTAGCAGAAGCTGCCTACTGGAGAGCTCTGAAGTCTTCCGCGGATCTAGTGAACATATAGGGCTTCTTCTCTTCTTCCAAATACCACTTTTACAGACAACTGATTTCTTTGAATTTCTGTTCATTTGCATCTATGATTTCAGAGTGGGGGGATAGGGTCCAATGAAGAAAAAAAACCTTATCATTTACTCCAAAGTCAGAAAAGATTGAGGTTCACTAGATGGAATGAATTAAAAACTTCCCTTCCAAACAAGCAGTCCTAGACTGAATGCAACCTGATTGTAGAGAATTTTTGCATTACTGCCCCATAATCTATTTGTAATGACTGCTTTTTGGAGGTGCCTTTCCTTTTCTCTGAACAGAAGCATAAAAGAATTAACTGAAACAAAACCCAATGCCATAGCCATGAATTAATGCAAGTGTTACACAAGCTGAACTGGGTGGGTAAAACTTGCCTTATATACATGCGTAATATAGAAAACACAAATGACTTTCTTCTTGTGAGACCTGTACTTTCATGCTAAGGAAAAGTATGATGTAGTGTTAAAATATGTATAGAAGAATATGATAGTCACTCGTCTTCCAAACATTCTTAAAATATTAACAGTTTTGCTGTAATGGACTCCTAATAATGTTAAATGCCTAGAATTGCTAAATTATTAGGATAAATCTATAGCTGGATTTGGGGGATTTATTCTTACTCACTTAAAGAATTGTTATACCTGAAATGTTAATATTTTGAATTAAGGACAGACAATCTCAGCTGCTTACATGAGATTATGTGGTTTGCAAAAGTAAAATGTGAAAATTATGTTTAATTAGAAAAAAAAATCTAATAGCTTATTTCTCTGTTAAGTTAGGATCTAGAGTAAAGTTTAATTAACTCATAGATTGTCTAGGACTTTTTCCTGGACCATTTCTAAGAGGCTTGTTAGAAGACTGCTAGCAGTCATGTAATAAGACAAAATCTCAACTGCTTTATTTTAATTTTAACTGTGAAGAAATTCTTGAAAATATGGCCAACCGGCTTTTTAAACCAACTGATTCCCTTTAAAGGAAGAATTCGCCCCTTTTCCCTGATTTGTTGAGCGTACCCCTGGGTTCTGGGGTTCCTTCCCCACTGCTTTGTCTATGCATGACAGAAGCAGAGCTGCGCCCCTGTCGACAGGGCCACAGCGGTCCTAAGCCACTGGGGTATGGCCCAGGGTTCCCCTGCTTTTGCTCAGCCTTTGTGGGAGAGAGAATCTCTTCTCTCTGATTCCTAAGGGAGAAGCTTTTCCCTGCTCCAGCTCTGTTTTTCAGGGCTGGAATTATACTTGCCCACCTAATAACAACAAAAAAAGGTAAAAATAATAGTAATAATAATAATGCAGAAAATTGAAGAAATTGAAAGTAGAAGTAAATATGATTATAAAGAACACACGGAGTTGAGTATAACGTGCAGGCAACTTCAAGCATCCCTCATTTAATAACTGCAGTGCTATTTCCCTTCATACGGCCAGTTAAGCAAATCATCTTGTAAAAATCCTGTAAAATTTAATACCCTAACCAGGGAAAGCCTGCATTTGAAAATCAATGGATGCGCAAGGCAAGAAAAACGAAGATTGTAAAGCATATCAGATTCAAAAGGGTTTAGTAGAAAAAGTGACTGGACTTCAGAAAAGTCAAATCACGGTTGCTTAAGGAAAATGCATTGGCACCAGTGTATTCCCAAACCAGCTCCCGTAATAACTGCTTCTGTGCGATGAAAAGAGAATGCTAAAGAAAGAAACACACACAAAATCCTACTCTACCTCTCTGGGTAGTTCACCATATTCCCATAAGTTTCTGCTGCATGAATGTCCTATATGGATGTGGCCCTGAGCCTTCACCTTTCTTCAGCAAAACAAATTCATTACAGTGTAGTATTGCTCAGAGCTGTTCAACCACCTATCGAGTAAATTCCTGCTGTTCCAGCTATGCAAGAACAGATTGTCTTTAATCTGCAGTTTTTACAGGAGCTGACTAGTTATAAACTGAATGGTTACAAAGACTACTGATGTTTGTATAAAGCTGCTCTCTCTCAATTTCTAAGAAAAGCTGGACCACCAAAATAGACAGAGCTGGCAAATTAATAATTTAAAAAAGTCCATGAAGAATGTACTAGAAATTTGACAAGGAATATCTTGAATAATTTATCTGATGAATATCATTTGACTATCTACAGAACTGTTCCAAGTAATGAAGAAAGCTATTTCAAACCTGTTACTGGAAATATTCACAGATGTTATTGATATGTATAATACACCTTGTTGCAGAAGGTTACATTTCCAAATTTAGGTCAGACTTCTAAACGCACAGTTAGGCTCTCGAACCAAAGCAGCCTGATTTCCAGATATCCTTAGCAGCGTTAGCGTCCATTGAAACTCCGAGCTGTGACTAAGTACACAGTGTCTGCCAACTGAATGCAGCTTGGATAAAGTTTTCACTTTGTCTAGCCCATTTAACTTAGAAATTCAAACCACATAGTTCCTGCATCTCCCAAGTCTTTTCTTTTTTTTTTTTTACACTGCTTCCAGTTAGTTGTGACTTTTTAACTCTCCTCTTTAAAAGCAATAAACTTCATAAGATTCTCCTAAACTGCATTTTGAATCTGAGTCCACACTGCCTCTCCATCCAGACTGCTTAGATGCCGACACAACTCGGTTTCTGGCTTTAGCTGAGCTTTCATGGATGACAAGGGAGAAAGCTGGAGGCTGCACTGTCCCAATCACCCCTGTCAGTAGTCACATCCCTCTCTTACACTGTGCACAAGCAGGTCTGGCATGAGCTCTCACAGAGCCATTTAACAGTTTCACACAGCTCGGCTTTCAGCAGAGACCTCAGCCCAGGTTCTTTCCAGGATGCCTCAACATTAAAAACTTATGAGAGAAGGGGCGACTGGCATCTTAGAACTGGCAAGGTGGACAATGAATATAAATCATGTTTTAGCTTGCTTGTGGCTCAGCATCTAACAATGTAAACACAGCCAGATGTATCACATTTTGCTCAGTCTGTATCTGTCATTTCATGAGCGTTACTTTGTAAGCTTGCACGTCCATCTATACTATCCCCCTATAGCCCACGTCTCTTTCTCCTGCTCTTCCTTAACCATCCTAATCCAGCAGGAGAAGCAATAAAAGAGGAGGAAGCAGTGATGGGCATAGCAGGGCCCACACCTGATTCTTGTGAAGCTGAAGGAAATGGCTTTCAGCCTTCCCACAGCTCAGCCAGATGTGTGAGATCCCTCCGAGGTGCAGGACTGTGTGGCAAGCCTGCCAAAGTGTGACTGCGCCATGAGACACATCATATTTGGCACCTACAAGGCTTCAGCGGCATCTAATTAGCTCCCAGCTTGGAGCACCTTACCGGACATTTTTACTGCTGGCTGGGAACAAACCTCCTCAAGGCAAGGCCATTTGCTGGATCGATAAATTCTCCGTCTAGGTTTACTACTGAGGTTTGCCTGGCAAAGTTTCTTAATTTCCTGCAGAATGCAGTATAATACCTTAACATACATTTCTTACTCAGAAAACTGAGAGGTATTTCACAAGTGTACCTGCAGCCTCTGTAAAAGTGATTCTCCACACTTCTACCACAGGGTAAATTACCACATGTGTATATGCTTAGTGAGGAACAGAACCTGCATGTTCTCACTATCCATCTCTATCTTTCAGACTGTAAAAAAGGGAAATGAAAAGTCAGATTACACTTGACTCATATATTTTAACCTGATATTAATTACAAGCACACTGAGAAGAGCAGGCAACCAGTAACTTGGTTAGAGTGGCAAAAGCTGAGATAAAATACATATTTAATGACCAGAGGTCAGATATTGTCTCACTTGTTCACTGAATAGTTGTGGCTGCACAACTGGCTGGATAATGAAAACAAAATTATATAAATATTAACTCAATCCCCAGGAAATCTTGCAGCTCAGCTCGATGTTCCTTACCATGTGCGATTCTGTTCAATGGTTAATGCATGCAACATTGGTACTGATAGCAGAGGCCACTATCAGGTAATGCCGCTAGTTGGCTACTCTAGGCTAAGAACAGCACAAAAACTTTTGGAAGTCAAGAATTCTGCCAGAATCTTGGACAGAGCAGAAAGTCCAGTAATGTGAATATTGGGCCGCAGTTATTCATAGTTACTACTAGCATTATTTTTAACCTCAAATACTTTTAAAGCCTATGCATCTGCAATGAAGGATACTGTCCTGTAACAAGGTCAGTCCTGCAACTGTGTGTTGCAAACCTTTGCTTATGTGACAGGTAGTAGTAGCAAGACACACCAGGCCTTCTGACAAGGTTGAACATGTCTTTCATGTTCCCTACAAGTTCACCACCCTCAGTAACCCTCCACTAAGGCTAAGGTTGGGGAGGTAGGAGGCTGCAAAACCTTCAAAAAAGGTTTCAAAAATAGTTATTCTTCCCCGCTAAGAGGGAACCAAATGACGTTGAAAGCAGCCAAAACCCCTCCAGACTGGCGTACCTCTGTCTACCAGCAGGGATAAGCAGCCCTACTTCTTCATGATTTATCTTCTTTCAGTGCCTTGCAAAGTATCTTCATACACAGAAGGCCTTACTGAGTTCAGTAAACAGAAATCCAGAAGAAGGACTGGGGTTTATATTCATATTCTATTTCATGCTTACTTTGACTTACCCTCAACATGTTTAGTATGCAGAGTAAATTACACTGTAGTCTAAACCTTTGTTTAAATCTAGTATTCCATTAACTAAAGTTGACAATAATAAACAGCCAAATTTACACAGTAAAGGCAAACAGTGTGGTGGTTTTCTGCTGTGTATACTTTTGGGGGGCATGTGGGTCACGTAGCAAACATTCTCCCAGAGCTACACCAACAACATCAATAATAAAAAAAAACAAAACAAAACAAAACAAAAACTCAAAGCTTCTAAACTAGAATGGTAAGTTCTATTAGAAACACAAGTTATGTGTCACCTTAACAGTAGGGAATAAGAAGGCTCTCTACAAAGGACATAGACTAGTGGGAAAGGAAGTTTGTTCCTCAAGCATCTTTTGCAAATAACGGACATCAGCAATAGCAGTGCAGAGCACTTGGTAATGTCCTTCAAGGCCTGAAAGAACAAAAAACTGTGAAAGTAAAGCTCAGCACCTGGCCTGACAAACAAGGTTTAATTCACTTCCTTGCAAAATGTTAATTAATTAAATCTCATGCCACTGAGAGACATTCAAAATAGATGAGCTAAAGAGAAGAAAAAAGTCTACTGCTTCTACTGAAATTATAATCTTGCTTCTGTACATGTTGGAAATTCAGCTTTCAATGAAGAGTATAGATAGGCAGGCTTGGTATAATCTGGATACCCATCCTGAATACCTATAGAACCTGAAGACTTCTTCCCTGCTACCCTCCAAAAAACAACCAGTACGGGCTTGCTGGAAACTGTGGCCACACCTCTCAGGTGCTCTAAGCATCTGAGGGACAGTGAGGGACAGTGAGGGACAAAAGCGACTTACAGTATTTCTCTATCCCTATCCTATCCAGCAAGTTTGACTCTGGAAAGCAGAAATAACCACATTCCCTAGACTCAACTCATTTTCTTCATCCTATTTTTTTACTCTCGCCCTGACACATCCTTTACATTGTGAGCTGGTCTAGAGGCCCTAAGCAAGATATTCCGACCATCAGGAAACCCATATGCTAAAGGCTGCTTTTCTGGAAGCTCTTTTGTGACCATGGCCTATTCTCACAGTCACACTGGAATAAAGGGGCATTAACGTACCTCAGAATTTTCCTCCTTCAGTTTTTGTCTGTATGGTGAATATTTAGCTCGTAAGACTTAGAACTAAGTATACAAGGTGATTTCACGTCGCAGCAAGTTTGAAAAAGTATAACTTTTTTTTTCCCCCTCAGAATTTGCTATTTTGTTGAACTGGAAATAAGCTGCAGAGATACTTCAACTCTGCCAAAGTGCTAAGGGAGTTTTCTGGGCAGCAACTGGTTTCCTGAGAATTTAGCCAAACAGTTCCTGAGAAGACAGATTGACTGTTCCTGCGGCTTCAGAATTTCATGGCTCTGGGGAAAATCATCAGGTGGACTGCTTCTGAGCTCGTGACAGAGGGCTCCCAGGGTCCGCACATCTATTTTCTTTCACAGAGAATTAAAAAGAGAGATTTTTTTTATATCAAATGAAAAAATGAAGCAAAATGTGTTCATGTTGAAATGCTCTGCAAAATGGAATTATCTTTCTTTTCCTAGTTTCAGTTCTGCTCTTTCCCCTTCGCATTTATTGTTGTTTACACAGTAGAAATGAGACTTTTTTTTAAAGAAAATAAAATTCTTAAGGCATTTCATGGCTTTTTAGCAGTCATTTCTATAACTCTGTCCTCAAAGAATGACTGTCGTGAAAAAAATATGGAAACAGAATAATAGGAATCTTTACAGATACTTCTGTATGCAAATACACAGAGTAACACCAGCCATGGATCTCAATGGATTCTGCCATTAGCATTCACCTGCAGACAGACACTCCCCTGGGATTTAGGTAATGCAGTGTACAACATGGATGACTGGGTTTGTCGACAGCAGCCATTTCCCTATGAAGCTAATCATCATGCAGCGCAGTATCTTGAAAGGCAGAAACCAAGGTGAGCGGAGAAGCTCCTTCCAGATACATGATGGGGAGTTGTTACACAGTAAATCACTAAGAGAGAGGTAAACAGAAGATATATGATTATTGGAAATTACATCCTAGCAAGTGACATCCTATCAATTTCTCGGTCAGGGTGTAACAGTAGTCTGGAGCCACACATTCTGCTTCATATATGTTGTAGCTTGAACCTGTTGTGAGTTATTATGAGAAGAAATGGATGCAGGCAGGAATCTCCAAGCCTTCCCCTCCCTACCTAACACTTAGAAACACAGGGAGCCCTAACCACAGGAGCAGAGAAAGGGCTTTGCAAATGCCACAGCCACATGGCATCAGCATTGCCACCAAACAGGTGCTCAGCGGAGAGTCAGGCAGTATCAGTTCTGCCTCTTGCTCTCCCATGACACACTGTGTGACTCTGCATAATAAACCTCTTTTACTTTACTTTTCCTTCTGTGGGGCTATTAATAGTTTTACTCCTTTTTGTAAAGCAGCTTGAAATCTGTGAGCAGAAACTACCTAGAAAAAAGTACGAAAGTGTGAACTAATGTTATGAATTATTTCCGTTAACTTATTGTCTGGACTTCCGATAAGTCCTGTCATACTTCATTACGAAGAAATAGAGAGGAAAATGAAAAAAAACAGTCTACGTCCCAAATGTTTTATTAAACAAAATCCCTATACAAGAGAGGTAGGAGTACCACTAAGTAGCTGGCATATTGCAACTTCCCAGACTAGCTAAGCATAGTGTAAACCTCTGATGCACCCAGATTATCATTAGACAACTCTCTTTTACTGCGTAAAACTACTTTAGCATCAATAATGCTTGGCAGAAATCAGTCCAGGAATTAATAGCTGCGTGTTAGATGACTGGCCAAGTAGAGAACAGAGATTCATCTGGCAGTCACAGAAGTCAATTTAGAAAAATCTTTAGCCAACCTGCAGACTCTTTTAGCTGGTCAGTTCAGTCCATAATTAGAGGTACTTCTGGATAACGGTAGACAATCCCCTCTGCCTCCCCTTGCAAAACTATGAATGGGGGAGTGAGGAGAAAAAGAATAACAAAGGTAACCTAAAAAATACAAGAGGAAAAATACTATTTTTATATTGTCCTCGCTTTATTAGCGGACTATCTTGTCCTGGTAAATGCTTATATGACTTCATTATTCACAATTTCATCACCTCTGACCAGATTCCAGTAATATATATGTAGTCATAAAGTATCAGTTTCATCATCTCTCAAAAATTCCAATTCCAATACTTCCCTTCAGTGACATAAATATATTTTGTTTTTACTTCCCATATAATTTTGGATCTCCTTCAAAGATATGAGTCCATCCACACACTTAAGGCATGAATCGGGCCAAAGATATCTAAATTAAATGAAGCAAAGCAGCCAGAATTGTAGAAAAAAGTCTCTTTAGCAATAATGTTCCTTCAAGAGAGAAATCATTATTATCAGCATCAGGTATTTGACCCAAGTTAAGTTTACACTGCTTAGTGGGTCTGCCTTAAAGTGGTCTTCAGGCCTCTATGCAACAGCTGCTTACACTCATATTCCTTCAGCTGATTTCCACTAGTAATCCAGTCTCACCCAGAAAGGTCTAGTAAACTTCCAGGCAAACATTAGACTCTTGCCACTCTTCATCTTTTAACTCACCCTCTGCTGAAGTGCGCTTTGAACTTACCTAGCCAAGCTGTAACAGTTTGCAGTCCTACATTTTCTTTTCTCTCTTTTTTTTTTTTTACAACATTTTTCAGGTTTTTCCTACCACCTTCTTTCTTCTTCTCCCATGTGAAAAGAGAGACAATAAATCTGAGACTGATTTCTGCTATAGTTAACACAGGAGAGGAACTTAAGGTGCATCTTAATGCCACACTTGAGGAGTAAGAAATGTAGATAGGCACACTGTGGACCAGAAGGAATTTTATAAGGGAAGGATAGTTATATGACCTGAAGTGGCTGATCTACCTTACCTAACCATTACTACCTAAATGTACTTCCTATTAATATTGGCTAAAAATAATTCAGAAATTCTTCTATCTTAGAAATATTGTTCTGGCATTTTCCTAGATTGAAAGCAAATCTTCATTGATGCCAACCATTGTCTGAAACCCACCGTAGGCAAGTACAAAATAGACACCTAAAATATAAATGGTAATATCTGCTCAAATGATAGGCAGGAACAGACAAATGCCAAATAGTGAGAGTAGCTTTCAGAAGAGAGGAACACTTCCCTATGAAAAGTATAAAGTTATCAGGAAAGGCTTGATAAGCACAAAATATCAGGAAATATCCTAGGGATGTTGATAATTAATATAGTTTACTGGCTACTTTATATGGCTATAGTTTCAAAGCAATAGAGATGGCTATAGCTTTGATGTGAGTCTGCCTAGGCCCTCTTCTTATAGTGAGCTCTTCAAAAAATAACTAGAACGCTCCAGGATTTTTAGAGCAAAGACAACCAGAATACCTCATTTTTAAATTTAGAAAACTCAGACCACCTAGGTTAAACAGACTAGAAATAAAAAAGGATTTACACAGAACTTTCCCTCGCTTACTTGCAAGTGGGTCTTGGTTTCCAGACTTTAATTAATTGCCAATTTTCTGAACAAAGTTCACTCTGCTCAGTCCCTTTGACATCTCTCTGCCCCTCACTACAAGCCCTCTGCAAGTCTCTCAAGCCATCCCTCTTTGAGCAGCAACATCAGATCCCTCAAGAAAGGAGCAATTTTCCTGTCTTTCCAGGGGGCTTCACCTCACTGTGGCTTCTTAAAGGAACACAAAATCAAGGACAAACAAGACAGATACCATCTGTCACAACTAATCTTGGCATCTTTTAGGTTTTTTCTCTTTAAAAAGATAACTTTTAATTAGCTCAGTTCAGTGATCCAGTTTCCTGCTCAGCCCACCACAGAGCAGATTTTGCACAGCTGAGGAGGTAGGTGGGAGGACAAATTGAACCATGAGGATTAAAATAAATGACCAAAGAAAGAGTGGCATAAGAACCACTTATACCAGACTCACTGCTAGTTTCTCCTGAAACTACTGCCAGGGAGAATGTGCAACTCTCAGAACAATAAACCTTCCTTCTGGAGATCATTGGAAAAGCTTCCCAAGGCACTTAGTTGACCCTCTTCCGAATTACAGCAGAGAGTGATCTGAGAGACAACTTGCACTAACATGTATATTTATTCATAGAAGGGCAGTCTTTTGATTCTGTGAAATGTCCCAAATCCATCACAAGCTGGCACACATGTAGCAGTGGATCCAAGGAAATTTGAAAGTTCACAGTACCGAGAGAAATAATGAAATGTTCTTCTGTGCTATTCTGAAACTGCTATATAATACTCACCCGACAAACACAGCTGGTCCCTCAAAAGTTATGAACAGGAAATGTGAATGGTAAATGCCAGTTCCACTTGCTTTAGGTCACTAGAAACTTTTAACTCAGATAGCACTTCGGAGTTCCAGCAGCAGCAACTTTGTGGCAGTTACTTACCATCAGCATAAAAGAAATACTCTCTGGAACACCCCAGGCAAACAGCCTTAGAAATTAAGGCATATCACATTCACTAGACAATAAATAAAACACACTTTTTTGGGTCTACTTCAGAGGCAAACACCAAAGACATCTTGACTTCAAATCATAAACTTTAGAGAAGCTACTAGCTTTGCCTTGACGTATACTAGACTGACACCAAGGTAAGGCTTTGGTAAGGTTACTGGTCTAGCCAGCCATTTGCTGAACTGATGTCAGGATTTGGTCTTCTCCAAGTCATTGGATCATTATCCCTAGCCTGCTCTGATTTGAGATCAGATGTTGTGAAGTCAGTAGATCAGAGACTCTGGCTTGCTGAGATAACAATTTATTGGAGCAGCATCTTTAGCTTACTTGACTTATTTCAGATCAAAAAACTGTCAGGCTCGTGTGGGCTATGCTGATAAAAATTGTGCAGGGCTCTGTAACAACTCTATCTCGCTTGCCTGCTGCCATGTCAAAGACCACATGACATCACTGATGCGGCCCTTCTGTCATGCTGAGCCACTGTGTTGTCATGGGCTTCAGAAGGTCCTGGCTCAACTCCTCTTGATCTCACCACCCAAAAAGTGAGGTTCTTATCACAAAGCATTAAGGAAAATGAAGTGCTAGGTGAATACCAAGCAGAGCAAACATATCTACTTTGATAAATAGCTTTCTGTCCAAAGTGATATAAACAGGATAAACAGTAGTCTGCTAACATGGTAGGGGCAATGCCTCTTGAACAGTGCTTCTGAGGAAAATAAAATAAAACAGAAGCAGACTTTAGTGATACTTCAAGAGGTTGCTGTGCTACTGGCAGTAAAAGTCAGCAACAGATCTGCCTGGTTTTCAGACAAAGATTTTGCACATGGAGGACAACTGTATCACGAACATCACTGAAACTGAGCTAATAATAGCTGACACATGAACCAAACAAGATTCAGTCTTGCTCTTTAGGCTACACCAGGCAGGGGAGGATGAAAGACAGAAGACAAAAGTTGGTATGTTTGTCTGGCAATGTGAGAGTTGATGATATTAGAAGAAAAGGTGTACTTCACCCTTCCTTTAGAAGAAGCAAATGACTTCCTTTCATGCAGCATTAAGAAGTCAAAGGTTAAACTGATTTCACCAAATGGGAAATGTGTCCCATTCACAGACAGCATAATGTGCACTCTTATGGCTTTTTCAGTTTTCCTGAATAGCAGCAGGTAGCTATTGTTCTTCTCATTCCGTAATCTTCACCGGTTTTCAAAATTTCCAGTAACATCCCAAAGCGGTTCGTACTATCACTCTAGTTTCTGAGATACTATTCCAGGTCTCTATTTCTTTGGCTGGGTTTTGATGTGAAATAACTACTTTGCATCTGCCTGACTCTTGATACGGAATTTTGTTTTCAAAAATTGAGAAGCTGCAGTGCCACACTTCCTTCTTTTGATCGGTTATTCCCTCTCTAGCTAATGAGGTGAAGAGATGCCAGCCTCACCTTATAAAAAAAATCCTTCTATACCTTATGTAATTCTTCTAAGATTTTAGTTAAATATTAGTTGTTTCCTGCATTTACTTGTGGACATCTGAAATAACAACTGCACCAGAGGCCAAAGAAATTCTAATCATCTAATTTGTCTATGTTTGCTAAGGCCCTTTACTATCTCAAAGGAGCAAGCATTACTATTACAGCTTTTCAGCCTTCATTCCATTTTCAAGTTCTATAAAGTCAGTAATAGCAGAAGGCATTGTAATATACGGGGAGAAAATGGATTTGACAACAGCCTTCAGATTAACTAGCTGGATTTTTCCAATGGAAAAATCAAAATTTTGGCGTGCATTTTCCATTTTAAAATTCCTAAGCATCTCTAACATCCCAAGCATCACTTTCTTCATTGCCAGATTGAAAGTAAAAATGCACAATGACATTTATCTACATCCTATCCACAAGCTGAACGAAATTCCTGTTTGGATCATTGGAGAAAGAAAACAAAATTCAAGGAAAAAAACATTTCACAGTGTTTCCTATACAGTCCAGAAGATTTGGTCTGGTTTTCATCCAGATATATCAGCAGTAGAAAAAATATTTTACAAATACCTAGAACTTTCAAGACATTTTTAAGTGCACATGAAAGCAGAAGCTTACCAAAACCTAAAATGAATTAGGATACTATGAAATTATTAACCTATCATTCTTTCAACCTATCACTAGTGCATGAAAGGAGAAAGTTTTGATTTTTGCCTCCCATGGCTAGGCAATTTCCTTATTCTCGGGGCTGTTAACTTTAACTAAAAAAGAAAAAAGAGTCTAGAAGACAGAAATAGGGTAAAAAGAAATGCTGAACTACAGGAGCGTCAAAACCAAAATCAAAGCCTTGATGAGATCACTTGATCATCACTTCTAGCTAGCACAGCTGAAGCCAAACATCAAGTGTTTCAAATTACTGTCTCAGCACTCCTTGCTTACAAGACCGATTTCAAGTCAAAAGCATTTGTGAGGACAAACTCATCATCTTTACCTTCCAGAGCCCACGTCAATGTAAATGCCTCAGTGAGGTCAATGGATCGATATCTCCTACTTGCAGGACTGAAGCTGTGAACAGTTTAGCACCCTTAGCTGCAGAGAGCGATATCAAAGCAAAAACCTATATAATTTCCTCAGCAGTCAGCACATCAAGCTTGCTTGGCTGATGTCAAAGCAAAGGCTCTATAACATAACCATAGACCTAAAGCACATCTAACTTGCTGAATTTACGCCAAGGCATAGGCTTGTGTGGGGTTATTAAATTAACATTTTTACCTTTCTGAGCTGATGCTAGTTCTCACCCAGCTATAGAGAACTCTTAATTTGCACTAATTTCCTTGCCCTGAGTAAGAAAGAAGAACCTTGCTGAACAGCAAAATAATTTTATGTTTCCTTAGGCTTAAAAATGCTGGATCATTCCAGGCCACGGTGAATGAGATAGCATTTATACCCCAGTGGTCTGACCATTCTTTGTTAAGTAGAATAGGAGAAATCAAGGAAGACTACCAGTGCTGTTCACAGAAAAGAAGTGAGAATCATATATTTTTAAGTCTTCAGAGAAGGAAGGATATTCAGGTCATTAGCTCTGTATTTAGTCTGAATGCTTTACATTGCTTTGCAGATCACTCATGTCCTTCTTCCAGACACCTATATCACCCATACACCCTGCTCTTTCTTCCAGCACCCACTATATTTATAGGATAGAGAAGCAAGCCTACCGTCTCCGAACTCTGAAGGATGTGTATGTAGAACAGATGAATTAAAAAACAACACAAAACCAAATGCAACAGCTGATATTATCTTTGTGTGTCTTATTCATCATAGCTTGAATTCTGACTCCCAGATCCTCAGGTACTGGCATAACGGAAAAGTGACATTAAAGGCTCAAGCCAGACTGGTATAAGTCCTTCATAAGGTGCTCCAGCATTCACAGACACCAGTGCCAACTGGGTAGTAAATTACAGCCACCTCGTAAGAGTCTTGGGTCTCATAAAATGGCTCACGTGCTTAGGTCTAAAATACAATGTACTCCTGCAACAAAACCTTGGGCCTTTCCTTCACGCATAACAGAAGTCTCTCCTTTGCTATTCTCGTGACCCTCATGGGAGTCATCATCACCTCAAGCAGGCTTGTGTCAAATTCTAGGGTTTGTCATTGGCATCTCCTGGGTTCCCAGCAACAGAGGATCCTGCCACGTCACCTCTTCACTATTTTGCAATAAGGATGCGTACTTCCCTTTCTGGGCAGCTGCTGCTACTGCTACCAGCCACTTCATGCTTCAGCAGTTATTGTAAAACCAATATTTTCTCTACCAGCTGACACCTCTGGCAGTGAGTCTAAGCCCAAGGGATCTTTCTCTGCTGATGACAGAGAGAGAGATCCAGAAGCCAAAATTCTTGAATCAGTTCCTTGCAGCTGCACTTCCAAACTTTTGTGCCACTGACTTCAACTGATCAGTGCCATCAGAAGAGGTTGAAGATAAAAACAATTTCCTGTTAATCTATATAAGAACACAGTGTTTCTGGCCTTGATTACTGACAACTATCTCACCTTTACTGTCACTAGGCAAACTGCCTTACAACTTTATAGCTGGGTAAACAAGAGAAAAACTACTTTTTTGAGTGCTTTCATAAACACAAGCAGTGATTTCAGTTACCATAATTCATAACTTTATATTTTTCCTTACTTATGGAAAACATTATAAATATCCAAAAGCATTTAAAAAATCCTACTTGAATCATTTTCACCAAAGAGTTATTTGCTTGGTAACTCATGCTGAGTGCTTGTTGTGGCCTCACCAACAAGGGAATCATATCACAGAACCTGAGCAAGAAGAGCAGAGTAAGTCCAGTGAGAGTAACCAGGTTCATTCAGGAGTTCAGATCTCCAGGTACATCCATAGCGAGAAGGCAGGTCTGGCTAAGAAGTCAGTCCACGGGTTAGGGTCTGGATCAACAGGGTATTTGTCCAGACATATGGCTGCGATGAAGCTCAGGCAGAGAGCAAGGGTCAGACCTTCAGTTTAAAGGCAGCTCCTGAGTGACAGGCTTGATCCCCCATCAACGTATGTCAGATAACTCTCTTATACAGCTTCAAGGCTGGAAAGCTGCTCTGCCAAAATCAGCCTTGAGCCCAGGCAGCAACCCCTTGGGAAAAGGATGTGCTTATGGCCCTGCAAAAGAGAAAAGATCAGTTACTCACCTCAGTTAGTTACCTGCACCTCAGAAGTTTTCTGTTGTGTGCCAGGAGATAGCGCTGGCAGGAGGACATGGGGGAACGAAGGTTGCCAGAGAGCTGTGAGGGCAACAGAAGATACATTAGGAGGTGCTCAAGCCTTCTTTTCTTCGGCCATAGTACCAGTATCCTCTGCATTTCTTCACAGCCCTAGGATTTGGGGTTGAAAACAACGTTTGATAGATTCATTCTACCCTTTCTAGACAACAAGAAGGGATTTTCTTTTTCTAATGGGAAAGCTGATGGGTATTCAGATGTGCTGAAATGCTCCACTTCTCGATTGTCTTCATTACATTGTGAGACATTTCCTGAGAGCTGACAGAGGCAAGTGGGGCAGAAAGCCACAGAGGGAGGGAGGGAGGGAAGGAGCCTAGCCAGGGCATTATCACTCGCAGTGTCTCTCGTGAGACTACGACTTTTGAAGACTGTGACCTGCAAACAAGCATGTGAAGACTCACAGTTACAGGCTGCCATCGGAGTCAGCGTACAATTATCCAACCTCTGCAATTAGTTCCTGAGGAATTAATGATAAAGTTTCAGTTGCCACCGCTTTCTATTTATAGCCGCTATTTGAGAAGGATTTACTGCATTTACAAAGGTGGTGACCAGCTGATAAAGGCTTATAGGCTTTTTCCATCTCTCAGACAACTTTGATTCTTAAGCACCCACAAGATATGAACTTGAGTCAGATCCCAAAAGTATTTAGTGTCGCATTTCTTTTTCTTCTGAATGGACAGAAGGGATTGCTCAGAGAGCTCTAAGGACTGAAATTGATTTTGTATTCTCCTTTCCTCGGTCTCTTGGGGACACAATGATAAACAAAGAAGAGAGACTGTGAATTCTGATGTTTGCAGTAGGGTAAATAATTAAAAACTGTTCAGTGTATAAGAGGAGTTCCCAAGGTTGCTGCTGATAACAATAGAAGCTCGTAATTAGTAGTGTTACTTTGTGTTGTGGCATAACTGAATATGACTTATTTGTGGCTTTTAAAATGTTTAGCATTCTTTTAGACATGTTAGAATGTTTCTGTTTTGTTTTTGTCTGTGCTTTTCATACAGAAAGTTACAGAAGATACATGAAAGAGGCTTGGAAGGAAAAGAAGCTGCAGTGATCAAGGAGGCAGCATAGAAAGAGGAAAACAAAAATACAAAAACCTCAGAAACCCACTGTGGAGCAAGGAGACAAGGGAAAAGAAAAATGAATGAATCCTGGGATAAATAAGCTATATCAGAGCTTGAAAAAGCTGCACTATATAAGTAAAACAATCCCTATAAGAAAGGGTATGTACAGTAAATAGCTGTTTCTCTATGTTATCTGGCTTCCATTTCTACTTCTTCCAAGTCAGGGTGAGTAATCCTATTCTTGTAGCAGACCAAGTAACATATAACGGGGGGAGGCAGGGGAAGCAAGGACCAGAACTGGCAGCTAATGAGAACGATTGCTTTATCCAGAAGACTGTGTGATGGGATCAGGACTGTACGGATTGGAAGCGTGACACAGATTCACAATCTGGCTAGGGAAGTCTTAATGTGGGAAGAGTGAAGTCTTAATGTGGGAAGTCCACATCATACTTCAAAGCTTTTTAAAAATATTTCTTCTTCTATTTTGTAGTCAAACAGTGACAAGATATAGTCTACAATACGCAATCTCTTTAGTAAATGTTTTAGAAATTCTACATGCATTTAGTGAAGCAAAGCAGCAACGGCATGGCACATAATGGCATCTTATGTGTGACTGAGATTCTCAACTAAAAGATTTGAAATATTTAAAAAAAAAAAAAACCCTTCTTTCCCCATACACCAAAAGCTGCAGCCTGGTAAGAATTTGTTTCATTTTGTATTTATATTCAAAATTAAAGATTAGTTATTAAAAGCCAGATTTTAATTTGCACAAATCTAGGTTCAAGCTTCTACTAAAGTAATATATTTCCCTTAGTTCTATGTTTGTGGTGGATTTCATTGCAGCTTTTTGAAGAGACCACATCAGCAGTGACATGCAACAACACAGGTCTAATAGGTGGTAGTGGGTGGAAATATGTTTTCTGCTTTAGGGGACTTTGAAGTGATTGCTGGTGTTGCACTGAATTTGGTTCACAGCATGTTAACCACAATGAAAGAGCTTACTTGTATACAACACATTAAGAGGTCAGAGGAACCTATCTTCACCTCAGTCTTAGATCCCATGTTCAAAGAACTGACATCTGCCTTTCTCACCTTCTCTCACAGAGAGCAGTTGACCTAGAACACTATGGAAAACCAGACCTGCAAACTACTTATTAAAAAAAAAAAAAACAAAAAAAAAAAACTGGTGAGAACAAAGAGGGAATCCTGACGTACACAGACACTGGAGCATAAAAGCATCTTCACTTAAGTGGGGAGGAAGTTGCTCTCTGATTGTATTGCCACTGCCACCATATTTTTCTTCATACTAATTCTTCTTCCGGGTCTGAAATGTCACTCTGGGAAGAGCTGCCAGATCACAGAATCACAGAATGGCTGAGGTTGGAAGGGACCTCTGGAGATCATCTAGTCCAACCTCCCTGCTCAAGCAGGGTCCTCTAGAGCATATTTCCCAGGAGGGAAATGTTTCAATGGGAGGGAGATGTTTCAATGAAGGTGATACAAAGTGTTATAATGCCAGATTTATCGGTGCATCATCTATAATAAAGTTCTTCTGCAAGAGTAATGGTAAGTTACACAAACTGATGAGCTTTTGCTCAAGACAAAAGGCTATGGCCAGCCATGGATAATTAGCATGAAATCCTGTAGCCCACTGAGGGCTCACTGTGAGCAAGTCAGTAATAACAAATTTAGGAATAACAGTACAAATACATGCTAAAAATTTTAAGAAGTGTTAGCCTCGAGAAAATTTAATTCAATATTTTCGATGCTCAGTCCAAAGCACAGAAAGTACTTGGTAGCTCTGGTCAGAAAACAAGGAAAACTATGGATGTTTCATAGTCATTTCAATAGCATAAATTTCAGAAGAGAATTATGTTAATTTTCACTTTTTTTGCAAAATTTATCATAGTAGTAGTTTAGTTTTTATTATTTGGCATTCCTTCTCCTGACCTTTTTTTACTTTACTCTCTGCTCTTCCATTTTGCTTTTATATTTGTCAGTGAAAAGAGGATCAAAAAACGTGTTGTCAGATAACTGAAAACACTTGTTAGCAATAAATGAATAAACAAATAATCATGATGTTCCTTGTTTTTACTGCTATCTGTACACTATACATACATATATCTACATTATATGTATATATTCACATACAGAAATACATAAGTACACACATGTGTAGTGAGAGCACATAGTACATCTCTGTACACAACACTAGAGGTGTAAAGAGTCTCAGAAGGCATGTAAACTACAATACTACCATTTTAAGTCCCCAGAGTAATTTCACTTTAAGTCAGATTAAGATCCAGTGTAAGTATTATGAATGGGGCTATTATTCAAGGTGGATGACAGTTCCCATTATAAAGCTTTCATTTTGGTGGCTTATAACTTTGCTGAACTTTAATCTTTCAGGCTAATGTGTTCCGTACCAGCAGGATTGGGCTGGAGGCTATGCGGTTCAGAAGGATGGTTCAGTTGTCAGAAATACAACCTATCTCCCAAAATAAATCTTCATTTTATCCCTTCACAGCATAGGCGTGCTCCCCCCTCCCCCCACCCCCACCCCAAATAATTTCAAGAGATATTCCCGTGGCTCTAGGCTCAGCCTCTCTCCTAGCTGTCCGCTAAGTGCGGCAGTGGGACAAGGGTCTGGGGCAGGGTGTGAAAGAGGGAGACTCAAGGAGAAGCTGTGAGGGAAGGAGGTCCCTGCTCCCATAATGAACTCTTCCAGCAACTTCTCCTTTGCTCCCTCTTCTCATTTCACATTTGAACCCCACACTTCCAATCCCAATGGGAGGCCAAGGGAAGAATAAACCTGATCATCTTTGCCACCCTTAAGGTAGCTAAAGAGAATATACAGATATATCTCTTTTTAGCTGATTCTGAGAAGGATGCTGGAGAAGAATGTGATGTGACACAACCTAGACTAAACTAATTTATATTTCTCATTTTCTGGATGCCAGCTCTGGGATGTCAGGGTCCTGTTTGCAGAACTCTGGAGTATTCACAACATCAGCTGCCATCAAGAAAGGCAGTACTGTTAAGACAGGACTAACTAAACCTAAAAAAAACCTCTGAAAAGACAACTCCCTTGTGTCTCAGTGGGAAACCAAAACTGAGGGATACATTTGACCAACACGTTCTGAAAATACATGCCGCAGTCTTTGGAAGGTTTCAGATACTACTGTATTAAACAACATAGCAACACTAAGGAAGATTTTAGCAGTTCTGTCTGCAGTTTACAGTAAATAGGCATGACTATGTGCAGAACAAAAAAATGAATACAAAATACTGACTAGTTAGATAATAAAAGCACCATCCACCCTATGTGCAGAATGGGACAGAGTTCTGCTAGACAAAAACATGGTGGGATACTGTAATTAGAGACTTCTGAATAACAAATACGCATGGGCAACTTGAGTATTGTCATTCTTAACTTTTCCAGGCTTGACTTCATGGCCTTAATAATGTTATTTTATTTGTATAGTTTGCACTGTGTTTGTATAGTTTCTGCATTGAAAACCAAGTGATTGAAACAATACAAGAAATACACATTTTTTAAAGATCCCTAAAACAACACTTAGACCACATTTTCAAAGTTTGCTACTTGAAGTTAAATATCTCTGTCCACATGAAGCACAGTAATAATTAAGACCTGCAGGTCCTCGGCTCCTACATGTCAATATTAGTATCATAGTACTTTGAGACACTGACAAGGTATTGCAGGATAAAAATTTAACAGATGGTCTGTGGTACCAGTCAGTTAGTCTGTGGTAACTTTGCTCGTAGCACATATTCCCAAGTAAGATAACTTGAGAAAACTTACTTCTGGATGAAAGAGAGGAATATACACCTGCTTACTTGGCGCAGAGTGGCTGACATGTGGTAACATGTACCACTGATGTAACTTGTTCAATTACAAAACCTCGTAATATTGGAGGACCAGCTTGGTCTACTCTCCGATATCCTTGAACACTGATACATGCATTGTAGAACCTTAGGCTGGCAGAAAACAGAATGCACAAAACTGGAGAAAGAAAAAAATGAATTATAACATCTTACACTTTTGAGTAAAGCACATGTTATGATTCCTACATCTTTTTCTCCACTACAGTACTAACTATCAAATAGAAAACAATTCACACGTGTGAAAACGCAATGTTACCAGCTCCTCAGTAGTCACGCAAAACTATTTTAGTGTTGTTCTCTGCATTGATTGCTTTTCTGACACTTCTGTGCGCAAGTGTAAAAGTTTGCTTCCTAGTTCATTCCGTAATTTATTTTTTCCATCAACTCTTCTGAACTAACTAGGAAGCAAGCACTGAAGTTTGCTTGTCTTCAGTTTAAACTATATAGTTTATAGCTTTTCCATAAAGTAAACAAGGCAAAGGATAGCACCTTAACCTCAAAATGGCAGAGATGGGCTCCTAACTGTGTCAGGGCAGGAGTCTCTAAATGCTATTTTCCATAGAGGCTTCTCCTGGTAGTGCAGAAGCCCCCAATTCTTTGGCAAGATTTCTTACTCAAAACTGTGACCACCAATCTGTGCTGGTTCCCACCCTCCAGCTCTGCAGTGATCATAAGCATCCGCCCTACTTAAGTTGGTTCCCTCCCTCTCCCTCCTACTACAGTTCTTCAGAAAGTTCAGGCCAAGCCTCCTTTTTCCCAGTCTCCCATGAAACATTCACGTTCTCTAGCCAAGATCCCCTCCCCTCGCAAAGCGCACCGCCTCCTGGCCTGGCTCCATCCCACTCCCCTCGTTTCCAAATTGGCTGGTACCTTCTGTCCTCCGAGTGGCTCCCCTCCACTAGGTAGCAGCAACTCTGAAATCTGCCCATGAGGTCTGCCTTAAAAGAACTGGGAACTGCCATTTACCAGCAGCAAATTATCAGTGATCATTGGAAATTATCAGCTCAGAGGCACCTCTAAGACATACAATTCCCTTGCCTAGGCACAGAGGTCTAATACCGTTTAAGATAACCTACTGTGTCCCAAGCAGGTGTCTGTGGAGCTGGCAAATAGGAGACTGAAGAACCTCATCCTGTTAAGACGAGAGACAGAAGGATACCCCAGGGCATCCAAAGTGGCACCAGAAGTCTGTGCTGACTAAACGATGGGGTCTTACTCAAGATTTTTCAGCAGTGACTGCTCGCTCCTCTGTTCACCAATATTTGGATCTCCCACTTGAGACATATTGTGTGATGGTTATCAGAGGGTAAAACTGCCTTCAGAGCTTAGTGCTCTCAGGAGGAGATACCTGATGCTAAAATATTTATGTGAAAGACGCTGAAATTTTTTATCCGGCTACACTTAAGAAGCCGTTAGACATCATTCAGAGTTAATGATGTACTTCAAATGTTCTGTTTTGAAATAAGTACAGTCACCTACATATTTTATAGACTTAATTCAAACACACACCTACACAAAAACATACAAATATATATATACATTTATGTGTACATATACATACAGACACATATGTGTACACACACACACACACACATACATATACACGCACTTATAAAAAAACTAAACCCACCTTCAAATGTATAAAATCAACCATAAAGAAGAGCCTCAGCAACACAGAGTGGAGGCACAGCTTCTAAGCTATTTCAGACTAACCAATAACTGAAATTTTAAACAGATAAATGTGTTAGCTACTTTTCTGGATGCAGTCTCAGGGGATGTTGAGAGAAAACATATGCCACTAACTGTGAACGGGGACTGCTGCTCACTTTTAATTGCAAAACGTATTAACAGATTTTTCTAAATACTGTTTAAAAAGTAATACTTAAAAAACAAGAATATAAAATGAAAATAATTAAGCACTGCAACAACTATAACTACTGCAAATATAGAGAGGTCATTACCTTTGAGCACTGACGTAACGTTTATCTTAGAAAGCTCAGACACTAGAGTTCGGATAGCTATATCACCATTTCATTACTCATCAGTCACTGTTTGTGATTACACTACGGAAGTTAATTGTTTACCTTCTCCTCTACCCTCTATATCCCATAGTTTCTTTGCTAAATTTCCTAATTAAAGTGTTAACAAAAATGTTCTTGTATGGTGATTTGTTACCAAATTCTTGCTGATTTCACTTTTATTTCTTGATGGCTGGGCATGGCTAACCTAAAAAAACCAAAAGTAATAAAACGGTTTTAATCATTATATTCACTATAGACCTTACCAGTGGGAAAACATTGATAATACTTTCTTTAAAGGTGTACCACATTCTGCAAAACACAATGCTCCCTCGTTCTGATAAAGTCATACTACTTATTTTGCCTTATTTTTTATGAGTGCGCTTCCTAAGTATTCCTCTGGAAAGGAAAATAACTCTTTGCTATCTTTCCTCCTTTTTTGGGGGGGTCTATAAATTATTAGTGTTTAACAACCAAACTGCACTCAATTATTTCTAGTCATCTTCTTAAGCTACCTGTTGAAAGGTTTGTCCATTTAAATTGCATTGGATTTATCATATTTTAAAACATCAGAGATATTAACTGCTTTCAGAATATATTTAGAAGTTCTTTCAGTATTTCCGAACTAAAATGACTGCATGGCAATTTACCTTGCTTACAAACATGGATCATCTATTTGTTTATTTGTTGAATATCTATTATGTTCCAGTATGTCCTTTTTGGATGACAGGATATGATTACTTCCAGGGAGTTAGCAGCATCCAGTATGGTTACCCTCTGTCCTTTGATTATGTCTGTTCCGCTTTAGTAAATTATGAATAACTGTTAGACTATTACAACCACATTTGGAAGAAAATTAGGAACATGAAAGATATTAAGTCCTTACAATTTTTCTTGAAAATGGGTAAACACTGTACTGGTTTCATAAAACACTAAAACACTAAACATAAAACACTAAAGCATCAACTCACCCTTTATTAAGACAGTGACGCTGTACAGGCCAGCTATCACAAGACTGAGCGTACCATAAGCAATGGTAGCATGTAAACCGTTACAGGAAACATCTCTCATCTGTATTCTTAGGATGATTAAGTATCATTAGCTCATCAGCTGTATAAGTAATTATAAGAATCTCTTATCAACCATGCGGATTCTGTGTAGACCTCTACCATTTACAAAGTCTATCTGAAGCCTGAAGCATCACCTGCTATTTCGCTAAAACGAAGCTCTGGCACACCATGCATCTGCCAGCAGGTCCTGATGTCTTTGAGCTACCTGGATTTGGAACATGTGTATGGTCTGCAGCAAAATGCTGCCTGTTTCCAATAATCTCCACATGATGGGCTAGCTATGCTCTGAGGCTACAGCTTCCAGCTTCTTCCTAAATAGCTAGGCATGAGGTAGAATGATAAAACTGGGATGTACCCAATACCTTCTTCAGCCTTTGAAGACTTTTTTTTGTCTCATGTTCATGAAGAGTTTATTATAAGGAGTTACGCGTTTGGAGGGCAGATTAGGTTCTTAGAGTAGATCTGCTCAAGCATATATTGCACCATGGAACCGAATCCATGAGGGATTCAGTTTTTATCAAAGTTGTTCCCTGGATACATTTTTTCTCCTTTTTTCTCTAAGTCACACGGCTAAAAATTTCAAGTCTGTAGTAAGATACGTCTTCTCCTTCTACTTTCATCAGTTACGCTCCATGTTGTTTCTAAACTTGTATGAGTCTCTTCCTCAAACTTCCCATGAACTCAAGTCCTCCACATGCTTTCATTTTCTACAAACCTTTCAGACTCTTGCTTGTTACTTCACTCTGTAACAGCTTAACTAGATTTTGGCATTCCGAATATGCCACTGTGCTACTACATCACCTTAGAGAAATTTGTTCATACCTGTATCCCCACTTTCTTGTCTATCCTTGCTGCCAAGGCAGTAGTCTGAGTACTTCACTGACCATATACACCATATATCAATCTTAACTGTGGTATCAGAGTGCTAGTCTCATAAAAATAATGAGTGCCAGAAGACGCAGAAGGCTGCATATCAAATGCAGTACTCTTCTTCATTCCAGCTGAATTTACTGAGCTAACTATTTGGCCATTCATTTTTAGTCCCAGTTTCAGAAACTGATTTTGACCAAGGTACATCCATATTGCCTGTATTCCACCAAGCATGCGATATTTGGGTCCGTGTTGGAATCAGAGCAAGAAAGCCAAATCTTTAAGAGACCCATTTCCAAGACTGTAGTAAAGGAAGACCGTTGGCAACGGCCCCTTAACAATAGAAGCATGAAACATTCTCCTTTTTTTTTTGTAGCTGGTGTGGTCTTTTAATTGATTAGGAAATTCTCTAAAATCAATTTCAAGTTCAACAAATTCATTGTAAACCCTCAGAGTAAGTAGACCAAGCACGTTCTTCAGTGGTTGCCTCTGATGCAGATGCCAGGAGCTGGGCATGCACATTCCTTGACTAGACCATGGCCCCCCATTTTTGTTGCTACGGCAGACACAGTCCTAGAGTTAGAGCATCACGCTTCTGTTGCTTTCTGAATATACTGTTACAAAAGAGTAGGCAGTACAAAGGAGATCAAGTAAGAGCAAGGCAAATCTTAACAACAGGTTAAACAACAAAAAAAAAAAAATCAATGAAACTGCTTCAGGGAAAAACGCTTCCCAAGGAAAACCTCAAACTAAGTTAGACTATAGGCATGCACAGATTTTTCAGTCTATTGCAAAGTTGAGGGAAGGAGGAAAACTTGAGGAGGAAAACACAAAACCAATATGGAAAATAATTACAAGAGAAGTGGGACTCGGTTCTGGTCTTTCTGGAAAATTACAATTTATATTCAACTCAAAGCATTTTGAGTTATTTTACCTCAGATTCCTACTATTTGAACAATATAGGTCAATTTTTAAGCAAAAAATGCCATTTTGAAACAAAAAGTCAAAGTTTCATTTTACAAATGTCAAAATGAAATGGTTTGGCATTTCTGAAATGAAACATTTCATTTCAGAAAGGTCAAAACGATACGTTGCGACATTTTTTAAATTCCTCCCTCCCCCCCACCGCTTTGTTCTGGCTAGAACTATTAACCAAATTCAACCTTGATTAGTCTCAGGCCCCTTGAAGCTTAACTTTCTATTAGAATTACTAGTCATAAAATAAAATTTTACTAGCTCTATTTATCAGAACAAAGAAAACAATATGATATGTAAAGCTACATCGTCTCTTGCAGCTTCACTGCTTCTGCTATGATACTCTCCACCCCCTTCCTCCCTGGATTCATCTTCCAGCATCCAAGTATCTTCCCATGCATTTTCACAGCTGTGAACTCAGCTTTTCCCTACTGCATGCCTTAAAGAAAATTCAGTAATATAGTGAAAGGCACAATGCCTCAATTAAACCAGAAGCTGGACAAAGAATTAATTGCCCTAATGGACAGTTCTCAACATTTTTACAGTGCATATATAGAGCCCAGGTGTTACAATTATAGTCACTATAAAAATGCTTACAGATTAATAGATGCACCATGCAAACCTAATGCAGAATAATCTGCCCACTGCCCGTAGCAATAACATGTCAGCACTTCTTTTCTGTGTCTCACAGGCTGCCCAAACTAAACCCGATATTGTTAGTTTAGCATCTTACGAATAAATAAATCATATTAAGCGCTGCAACCAGGATGGAGGTCAACAAAAAATGAGCATGAATAACTAAGAGAAGTTATAATACCCTTCTTGCTGACTTGTTAGAAGATATGTGTAACAGATTTATAGTCTACCTTACCACTGCTCTGCCAGTCATCACAGGAGCACTTAAGGGGTAGGCAGAGGACAAAAGGAATACTATTGTGCTGAGTACAAATGAAGTGCGCTAGATTTACAGTAACATCATACAGAAATATCTAACCAGATTATCAGTGGTTCTTCTGTGAGTATTCCCAGAATGGCAGAAAGAATGAGAAATAATTCTTCTTTTTGCATATGTTAAAGACAAATCCAAGGAATACAGGAATAAGGGAAGTAAAAGGAAGTTGTGACTTTTTTCCAACCTGATGGGTAAATAGATCCTGATGAATGATGCAATTTATATCTTTCTGTTAGGGCTCTGGCCAAGGGAATATTTTTCCTCAAAATACCTCTTCCTGAAACTTGCTCTGCTACAAATAGGCATTCACCACCCCAAACATGTGGCTGAGTAGAATATCAACAACATAGCTCTAGGCACTTGAAGGTTTTTTAAATGAAGATTTAGGAGCTCCTGGCAGAAAGCTCTCTCCAGAATCTCAAAGGAAGGCCACAAAAATATATAGTAATGCCTCTCTTACTGTATCTTGCTGAATGCACCTGTACTGAAATTTCCTCTTTTGGTCCAACGCACATCTGGCTTGTTCTTTCGCTCCTATCGAGAACGTCCAGCTCTCTTCCACATACTCAAGTAAAACTGTCATGCTTTTGTCCTTTTCATGCCCTCAAAATTGGCAGCTTGTCAATACCTACTGGCGTGAGCTGTGCTGTGCTGCATCTCCTGGAATCCTTCTTAGACTGATGACTTTCAAGCCCTTAAACCTGGGTATGCAACACTTTGTGTATAATGCTGTCTACTGACAAAAATCTAATAGCCATGTTATTAAAATTTGAAAAGCGTTATCTATTTTTCATAAGCATTTTAACAGGCATTGCATTCCCTTCTGCCTCCTATACGCTCAACAGCCAAACTGATCGCAAACCGGACATTGCATACTTAGGTTTATATTACAACACCTCTCAGAGCTGGTACAAAGTAGGAACAAACCACACGCCTAGCTGTAACGTACAGCCTAAGTTGCTGGGGTTACTAAAGGTCTGCAGCCTGAAGGGACTTTTTTCTTTTGTTGTTGTTGCTCTAAGGCTGGAGTTTGAACCTTAGCTGCACTTGTTACTTGCTATTCTTGCAGACTTTTTCTGTTTCTCCATTTCTCTACTTTCTGTTTGGGAATATCACATAACACTCCTAACAGTAATGTGAATGAATGAGTCCCAACATGAGTCTCAATGGAGCATGGAAACTTCGAGTTAATGTCCAAACTTCTCTCCCCTAACTACCGTGTGAAATCAAAACACACAGGTTACATGTCAGAGTGTATCGTACTATGAAATCATTCAAATATGCTGTTTTGCAAAACTGCAATAGGCTTTTATCTCCTGAGATATTGTCCTAGACATTCTCCTGCAGAAAATAAAAACAATTTAGACTTGGTACTTCAGTTAGTTTTAAACATATACATATATATATATATCCCCCCCCCCACATATATATATTACTTTTTAGAATAAGAAATTAACTGAAATTTTTATCTAAATAAAAGTTTTCAACCAGTTCTTCTCAGTAATAGGTTTCGAAGTCGGATCTTAGTAAACAGAGTATCTTACCAGAAGAGCTTTTGAACCCTTTTAGAACATGCTGGACTGTTTATTCTGCTAAATAAAAGGGTTCCAAGGACAGATCTCTAATCCAAGGCCTTCTATAGACTAGCTTGAGCTTGTACTCACAAAGAACAGAGATTGCCTCCTTGAGTGCATATTGGCCACATCTATACTTTATAGCGTTTGGTCTTGGTTCTACACTGATGTTATGCCAACAGCCTAAGAATTGGTTTGGTTTGGTTTCCATTTGTGAATGAAATAACATAACAGGCATAGTGGAACCCACACAGATGGTGGGTTTTTTGGCATGAGGGTATGTGGAGACGGTTCTGAGGGCTAAGGCCTCTGGATTACCACTGCAGGACTATGTGGAAACAAGAGAGAGAAACCTGGTACAGTCTCAGTCACAGTTTTGGGGAGCAGTCCTTACAGTAAGCTATTCCTAGAACTACACCCGTGTTTTGTTTTAGAAAAGGCTAGTTGGAACACTCCAAAACAGAGCCAGGGAGCTGGCTAACAGTCTAGCGGTGATGACAATCAAGGAGGTGGACTTCTTTGCCAGTCTTCTTTTATTTAGCAGCATGGCTATACCTGTGAGGACCTCAGCCCTATCATGCAACATATAAACTTCACACATGTTGGAATGCAGCAATTTCAGGTATTGCTAAGAGGAAATGCCAGTGGGGGGAGTCAGCAACCAAAATGATGATGTAGTTAGGCAGAGAAACTTGTCTCAGAATTAGAGTAATCACTGCTTTCCCTAAGGCCTGCACACTTCACACCTTACCCTGAGGACTTATGAATAACATAATTGTTTCAGTGGCTCAGTGTTGTCATTCTCTCTAATAACTTCTGTTCCCTTTACCATCATCTCCTTTTTTTGAAAGGCTCACAGCTTTTTCACATCTTTACTTAACAATCTCATGATGGGAAAATGACAGGAAAAACTGCCTAAGTCTTTTTGTTTGGATGTTACCTTTATGCGGTAATATTTAAAGGAAAAATTCTAAATAAAATAGATTGTTAGCAAGGAACAAAACATCCACAGTAGCAATGTTTCCACTCCAGGTTACTAACTCAACCTCAACCTATTTGTATTAGTTAAGTTCCTAAGCATATAAAAATCCCAGTTCTCTATTCCAGCCAAACCTCTTTTGCAAAAGAATGGGGACAAATCTCAAGTAATTTTCTGACATAAAGGAACAGAAATCTTTTTCTTGCCAGAAGAAGAGTATGCCAGCTCTCTCCCAACAAAGAAGATGCAATGAGAGTGCATGGCACTTTTACCAATTACAGGTGTTAAGTACCAAGGAGATTCAAAGAGGCACCTACCCCTGCAGGATTAAGCAGCCAGGATGGGGTCCTACTGCTCACTAGAGCTTCTTCAGAATAGCTTCAATATTTGCAGTTCATTTAGTATTAACCTCCAATTTTGTCAGTACCACCACAAACAGAAGTATTACTTCATATGGAGTTTTCTTCTGCTTGTCAAACAGATTTTTCTTTCATTCACCAGTCTAGAGTGTCCAGCTTTGGTAAAGCTATCTTTGCCTATGCCTGAGCAAAAGATAGAGGGATAAAGAACAGGTAAGAAAACCTTGTGCTTGTTTCTCTCTATTTGTTTGAGTCTATACTGAGGTTTCATCAGAACTCATCCAAAATTATGGGTGTATAGAGTATTTTCATACACTTGACTTATGTACACAGGATAAAATTTCTTTTCTTTATTCATGACAAAATCAAAATCAAAGTTGACTTCAATGTAAGCTATGTAATATCAAAACAAGTACAGCTTTGTCCCACAATGAATGGATCGTTAGAAAGGATTAGGCTAATGCAGGGAAGATAATATAGTAGAAAATGAACCTGAAAGAAAACACAAAGAATACTAAGGACCTGTTTCAGCTTCAAGTTAAGCATGTGCATAAATTCTCTGTTGAATAAGCCTTAAGTGCATTAAATGGCATGAAAGAAAAAAAAAAATTGTGTAACAACTATGACTATCTTGTATCCCTGAGACATAAGGAAAAGGATTCAAACACAACATTGAAAATAGTCTCCTCTTATTCATTAAGTAACTAAAATGAAGATTTAACCTAATACCTACAGGAAGTTATAGGTGTACTTTTACGTGTGGAATAGGAAAAGTATACCCATGCTGACACTATCACTAACTATTTAAGTTAGTCAGACTTAAGATTCAGTAGCAATTATCATGTAACAACTTAGCATATCATATGCTCTTCAGTTTCACAACTAACTTCAGCAGATCAAGACAGGTATGAAAAGTGGTAATATGACTTCCGTGTCAAGAAGCGTTGAATTAGTGATATATTCTGAAAGAAAAAATACGTACCTGAACAAGTAAAGCGTAAATAAATAAATCCCTATTTCAGCTTTATAGAGATGGAAAATACTAGCATGTCAGTGACACAATTACTTAACTCATTTAGAGGCACAAGAGTATGTAAAGACTGAAACACATCATGGGCCAGAAAAATCAAGAAAAAGTTATATACCTTTAAATAAATAAATAAATAAATAAATATTTAAGTTTAACAAAAACAAAGAAGTGGAAAAGAAAATAGAAAAATAAGTACTTGCATCTCATAAAATTTGTGTCACCCTGTAGAAACTTACCCCAGTACAGGATTAAAAAGGTAAGGTATTAATGATATGATAATGTCAATCAGTGAGAGACATTACGTGTAATAAATGCAAGACATAAGAGCTCCATTAAAAGATGGGTCTTCATTTTCTGGCCCCTATTCACCTGCCATAAATCAAAAAATCAGAAGGCCACATGACAGGGGTCAGCATTCAGTATCTCCGGAGAGGACTGTGCCAGTAACTAGTAATAGGCTCAAATCATACAGGAGGAACTGGTGAAATGGAGTCAGAGTCATTATAACACAACAATAATGTCTAATCTTACAAGGAGATGAGAAAGAAGATTTTTGTAGCTAGCAGTCAGAAATCCCAATCTAAGGGTTAAAATATTAACTTTAAATATATTGGGAAAATTTTTTATGGAGAATAATACAAGCATGGAAAGGACATGCATCTATTCATATATCTGTTACATTTGTAATTGCTCTAAAGAAATAATTTTTCATTTTATTTTGATAATTTTAATTCATTGCTGACACAATTTCTAAAATATATATGCGCATAGGGGCATTTACCAGGTATGTGCACCTATATGTGCACAAAACACACAATCTCATGGCACACAGTACAGAATAAGAACTAATGTAGGAAGATCAGTACTGACTTTGTTGCATGCTGAGCACTTTACCTGCAGACTTGTGTAGGATAAATTCCATTGGAGAGAGTGTCTCATCATTAGCTGATCCCTGGGTCTCCTGGAGATTGCACTTCATTGACCAGTAGTGTCTTCCCTCGTTCCACTGAGAAGTACAGTCTGTTTTTTTTTCCTAGATAGAACAAAACTATGCAAGTTAATAACTAGTTTGAAAGGCCTCAAAAGATGTATGTGTTTCAGAAGTTAGTCAGGGAGGAAAAGGAAAAAAAAGAAGGAATCAGAATAGCAAAGAATATTTGTTTTAAAGTTGTGCCCAGAAGGCCTGCACGCTTAGGGTAAAATTTTGGTCCCACTGATGTCAGGTAAAATTTTGCCACTGATTTTACTCCTGCTTTTATTAAAAGCATTGTCAAGGGGAAAACCAAAAGGCAAAGATCAAAAAAGAAAAAAAAAAAGAAGAGTTAAATAGAACATATTAAAAATATTTTTTAAAAATAGGAAATCAACAGGTGAGAAGAAAAATTAAGAAAAAGAAGAAAAGTCAATCAGCTAAAATCACAGAAGGTGAGGAAGGGCACATAACAGGGTTAACAATACAAACTGTTTAGCAATTCAGAAGAACACATGTAGATACCTTTCAAATAATTCAGTCTGAGCACCCTCTCTTCAGACTGGCTAATTCTTTTGCTATAGGAACAAAAGCCAGTCACAGACTAAAACATCTGACATCTTGCTCTTAGAGCGTACTTGATTTTCAGTATGTAATTTAAAGAAGAATTACAGTTAACAACAGGTAAGACAAGAACCCTTTAGATTTTTCATTATTCTGTTTCAGCTTTATTGCAATGGTTCAAGAGTTTTGGGTCGTGGGGTTTTTTTTTGTTTGTTTGTTTTATTTTCTTTCTTTCAAGATTTACTAAGAGCTAGTTTGCAACTTGAACAATGCAAGAGGCTCCTTGAAGAAAAGACCACAATCTCTTCTCTCCCTGGACATGTTGCACCCCAACATAAAGGACTCCGAATCTTGCCTTATTCCCAATTATACAAGGAGGGGAAGTAAGGAACAGCCAGGGCTCTGTCTCCTTCTTGAATACTACAGCTTGCACAATAAACTGTTTTGTGGATGCTACTATACGAAACATCTAAAACGCACTGCCAGCGAGAAGTACAAAGGCAGTCGTGCTTCAGGTTAAGATGCGTCAAATGTCATCAGTCAGATACATGCCTGCTGAAAGGCTGTGTTTTAAGGGCAGGCGTAGTACATCGAGTCTAGACCAGGACTGACAGGCGGAAGGGCCCACTTTCATTCAGCTCTTAAGGGAGGAAGGTTTTTGCGTCTCTGCTGCCACCACAGCAGAGGTCACTGTTTAGGAGCAACTGAGCACCCTTCAGCCACATCACACCATTTTGCTACCAAATGGCAACCCATGTGTGAACAACGAGGGTTATATTAGGCCCTGGAATTCTGCAGTGCTAGTTATCCTGCTATAGAGATGTTTCTTTAAAGCAATTTTATCTGTTTATCTTTGTAACAGATAGTCAAATTAATTAGCTTTATTAAAGAGCAAGCAATCTGATACTCAAGAAAACACAGTAGCAGGACTCCAAAAATATGCCTGCCAACTGGTATTGCCTGTTATGCGTGCTTCCTTACAAAACATAGCTGCAGCTGTAAATTTAATTTGCTTCTATAGGCAAAATTGACGCAACACTTTTCGTTGTTTACCTAAAGTATTTGCAGTTCTCTTGACTCATTAATTAACACGTTGATTGGAATATCTGCAAACTGGGCTGAGATTCAATTTATGTGAACCTTTTTGATCTAAGATAGCTTTCTTATTTGCTACCTATCCAAATAGCTATTGTGTTTCCACAGTAAGTTGTTTTATAATCTGCTTTCTAGAAAAGAACCTCATCCAGGTTTTCATATTGGCTGAATGCCATAGTCTAAGATTGGGTTTAGAATGGATTAAAATCTTGTCATTAAATAACTGGCTATGATTAAGAACAACACACATGTGTTGGCTTGCCCACACAGAGTATAGCAATAGAGCAGTGAACAATAAAGCTATTTCTGGGCTATTGTGCTGATATTGACTGTGTCATTGGGTCACTAATAAAAAATGTATAGCATACTATATATGACTGTACCTTTGAAATCATTTACCATATCACAGCCACAAAGATGGCAAGAAACTATTCTAACATTTAATCCAATTCACTCAGGTTATTTTTACGCTGTACATTTCAAATGTTTCAACTCATTAATAGTTCAAGATCAATTAACTGGATCATAAATTCCCCGCAAACAAACCTCTATACAATCTTGTGTTTCCAGGTTTAGACATTGCAGAAAGCAATAGGTTTATCCTGTCCACATTAAAATGTACATCCCCGTTATTCATTATTCTAAAACATGTCTCAAAATGCAAGTGTAGCTTCTATCTTTAAATTTTTTCCCTATGAATCATCAGGAATGAGGGAATTAGGGCCTATTGAATTAGGGCCTTTTTACTTATATTATACTTACATGTGCAAACACAGCTCTGCTATAGGTCACCTTACTCTAGCCTATTCTTACTATTTTTCATGCATTGTTTTATCATTATTATCCTAATGATGAGGAAAATGTGAAGCCTTGACAGTTAAACACTTGCAGCACTGCATATCTACTTAGGGAAGCTACAGCTTGAAAGTAGCAGCTGAAGCTTTTTCTCTGTAATGAACTTTTGAGTTCGTTGCCAGAAAGGTAAGGAATGCTGGTAGTAGTACCAAAACATAAGCTTAGGCTAATTCACTCCTTTATCTCTCCGATGATGCTGCCCTTGAGTTCACTTTGATGTGGCCTTTGTTTAGCAGCCTAAGCGCTATATACAGCTAAGAGACAGAAACATGCCTAAGACTACAGCTCAAAAAGAAACTGGTAGCCAGCACTGAAATGATATTGCAAAAATATTTGGTGCAGGCTCACACAATGCCATCTTTCCCACTCATTTTTTTTAGATGCAAAATTATGCTAGAAAAACTTCCCTTCTCACCAAATCACTTCAGCACATAAATATTTCACAACAGGTAAAGGAATTTTCGATTCCAATAGGACTAGATAGATATTTAAAATTAAGCATACTCTGAGACAAACAGGGCTATGATCCCAAAATAATACTAGCAATTTTGAACTTCAAACTTGTCCATTTTTGCCTGAAACAAGAACTCTATTAGTTGGATAATAGAATTTAAATAATTTTTATATACTTCATGGCACTACAACATTTCTCTACCTCTTCTCTCCATCTGTCTTATCATTCTCTTTTGAAAGTTACTTATATATTAGGGATGTACTCTACTCAGTCACCTTGGCAACGAGAATTATTCCCTTATGGAACATATTGTATTTTCATATTTTGTATAGTAATAATAATGCGTAGCTATTATTATCTGAAAGCAGCAAGAGAAGTGGAGTTTTTGTGTCTGAAATTTTCAGGTCATTATCAAGACTGTAAGATAACTCTCAAAGACTGCTCCCTTTTTTTTAAACTGAGACTTATTCTGTTGTTTCACTCAAAAACATCCTAAAACAATTTGAAAAAAAAGGCTTAGAATCCAACTCAAAACAGGAAAGAAATGCCCAACATCAGGCTTAAATGGAATTCAGGGGCCTAAAATCCAAACTGTATTCTCACATCCCACTCTGTTCTCCCCAGTTAGAAGTTCTTAAGGGCTACAAGTGCCTCATTTTTTAAGCTTAATGTTGGCACTGCTTTACAACGTTTTTATGCTGAAACTAAGCACAGTCCAGATACTATCTACGCCTGTCTTTTACAAACTGGCCAGGATGCCTTGTCAGGTTCAGCCAGCAGAGCTGCTGCCCCTTGTCACTCCCCACTTCTTGGCTCAGGGCTGCAGGCTGCACTCACGCTCGCTAGTGGGCTCCCTTCAGCACCACCGCGAGCCCTTCCCACCCGCCCAAGCTTTCCCAGGGGCTCGAGGAAGGATGAGGGAAGAGCACCTCTGCTCCCGGCCTACTGCATGCATGAAGGGGTATCTGAGCACTGACCGTGGAGCATGAAGAAACCTGGAACGTAATCAGACGTTTGCTTGTGAAATATCTGTGGCAGTTTAATGAGTGACCGTCTTTCAGCAGTCTGTCACCACCACATCCTGCCATTAGGTATCGCCTTGCAGTGAGAGCGAGGAATTGCTCATGTGAACACTCACAGCTCAGTGCAACAGAAAGTAGCTCAGTTTAGATTATTCCTGATGCCAGCGTTTCCTAAAACCCTGGCTGTAAAGGATTTCCTGCTGAGTGGGTTTGCCTTTCGGCTCTGGATATAGCATTCTGGCTATGCGGGCTTCCATTCTGGGATCCTGTCGGGACGTCTGCAATATGCATACAACACAGGATTTGGGAACTAGAAATTAGCTACCTGAAGTTAGATATCACAAGGCTCAGTATACCCATCTTTAAGGTTCCTAGGTCATTATGCTCCTGAAAGACTGCGGTGCACATATGCAAGTGCTCTAAAAAGAAAGCATACGCTACCCATGCCCTGCAAGGCAACCAACTTTGGGATGGAACATAAAATATCTCAAGAGCACGGACAAACATCACACCACTGCTGAGATCAAAAAAATGAATTTCAACGATGTCTGTACATAAAAGATGAGGATTTTAATCTGGAAAGAAAAAAATACATTAAAACGTTCTTTAGTTAGACCACAGGGTTAAGGGCCCTCACTCTTTTGGAAGAAAAAGAAGCAGCTAAATGGGAACACACTTCTAGACCCTCAGTTCTTTGCCTCACTGAAAAGAAGATTTTTGCTTTTAGCAGAGGAATTAGGTTTCTATCTTCTGTGACAAGAACTACAGCTAGCTCATCAGCTATGCTGGGTGACCTGCTCCTGCTTTTGAGATGGAATGGACTTTGAGAGAGGTCTGGGAGCCACTGCTTGAAAGTTAGGGAGTGCTACTTCTTCTATTAATATTGGAATAGACATGCAAGGGTAGGAAAGATAGGGATAAGGAAAAAAAGTGCACACATCAAAACAAAGGGAAGGAATGAGAAAAGGAAAAAGACAGTAAAAATCTTTTCACTTTGTGCTCATCTTTTCTTCCCTGCCTTTTATTAAATCACTATATTGCATCAAGAACAAATAACTGATTAAATAGAGAAATGTTATTAACAAAAATAAGCCCCAGTGCCTGAAACAAGCAACCAAACTAATGTTAAACGCATTTAAAACTGAGTGAACACTCTATGTAACAAGATCATAGAGATTATAAAGCTGCTTCATTTTATTCATATTACAAACCCTCCACATATAATTCGGTAATTTCAGCTGTCTTTGATCATCAGAGGATGAAGATTTATCTATCATAGAGGCTAATTACTGTTATCATCTTCCATAGACACTGGTCTCTACAGGCCCTGCTTGCACTTTTGATGGAAAGCAGAGGGCCAGCCTTTGATGATTTCAGACCTGTCTCATCAAAGAGCCAGTGGGGCACTATCATTAATGTATTCACTTCTGAAGAGACAGTAGGAGCACTGCCTTCTGCTTTACACCACAAAAAATCCACCAAGAAACCTTTGTTAAAATGAAGACATCTTACCCTTCATTGGAGCTATGGACACAGACTTGTGAGCACTTCAGAAAAAAATGATAAAAAAGGAGCAAGAAAAGGAAGTTACGAATATTGCAATTGTCTTATCATATCAGAATCCTATCTCTAGCTAACCTTCATGACCTCCATCCAAATAATTAGCATGCGCCAGGACTGTGCTAATAGCAACATTCTCAGCTTGAGAGTCTCACGTTATTAGCATGCTGCTTAAAGAAAAAAAGACAAAAGGAAAAGATATGGAAAGTGTGGAGCATTTAACTGCAAAAATAAAATAAGCACTTTTTCTCAGTAAATATAGAAATAATTCAGTATATCATTGATTGGTTTTAAACCTTGCAGATGAAAAGAAATGAGTGAACAAACAAGCTGAACTAAGCTGTTATAAACAAAACATTCAAATACTCAGAAAGTAGTTTCTCAAACCTAAATTACCTCTAATTCCTAAAGAAATTAAGTAACTCATTTCATCTTGTTTGGGTTATTTAATTATCTGATAGAAATAAAAAAGCAGGGAGCAAGGCTGAATCAAAGAAAAGAAAGATTGGCTTTTTGTCTCACAGTGAGACATACAGCTTAGTTGTTAACAATAAAATGCTATAAGCCATATGTTTCGTGTGGTTTTCTTTTAAGCTTGAAATTAGAATGTGCTAATTAGAGTGTGGGCCACATATAAAAATACAGCACTCCATTGCAATTGTGCCTGTATGAGGACTACATTGTTGATGAGAAGACGACTGGTGCTATAATTATCTTACAATTCGAGAAGTAATTCACCTTAGTAATTTTTGAATATGTCAAGAGCCTGGTTCACAAATCACTTAATTGCTTTTTATGCACTCTTTGTGCTGCAATTTACTGTATATGAGAAAAGTGACTTGTGTACCAATATCATATAATTTGCCTCACATTCACCAACCTTTCAAATCATAGCATGGTAACTAACGGCACTTGATTTCAGCTCCATTTCCCAGGACTCTAAAGACCTAAGGAGATGTGAAGCTGACAATGTTTCCAGCTGTGAGCAAATAGCATTTATTCAAAAAGGGAGCCATGAAAAACTTCCCAGAAAACCAGTAGGTAAAACAATCTTGTCAGTTTGAAGATCATTCCCCCAAATTGCATTTTACTTCATTCTTTATCAGAGCATAACCCACATTCACCCATCAGGAAAAAAAAAAATTGCATGGAAGCTGAGAGGTGAATTGGATAAAGAAGAGAAATTTTGGTAAGATATAAAATACTTTTTTCTAATTTTTTTTTTATTTTGGGGCAGGCTCCTTGAAACAATAAGCTTGTAGTCTTTATTATGCAGGACATATCAGACACCAACTTCTGGCCATCCAGATGCCACCATGTGAAATATACTGGCAAACAGATCTGACTGGGAATTTTCCACCAGAATCTAGATGAAAAACTGAGATTTGTGTAAAAGAAGATATTTTTAGAAAAAAAAGTCAAATTTTTAGGAACTGATATTGTTCCAAATTGACTAGATCTAAGACATTCTTGTTTGACAAGTCAAGGGGAAACGTTCCTTCTGTTTCTGTTTGATATCTAAACTACATGCAGTCAAAGGTGCTGTGGTGCTTTGTGGGCCCCATTTCTCACCTAGTTCTGAACCCTTCTCCTCTCAGCATGTACTACACCCTCTCTTCTGACTGATTCACTTCAGAGTATCACAGGAGACCTACAGTTGTATATTGAGAGGTGGCTTGATCCTGAGAGAAGTAGATAGATGCACGCAACAGTTATACTACAACTCATAACAAACAACAGAACAGCTCAGGAGGATACAGAGATATTTAACTGTCTTCTAAAAAAAAAAAAAAAATCTCTAAATAATAATGGCAGGGTTTACCTAAATAAACGATACCCAAAGTAATGACATTTTTGACTGGACTGAAACTCCAAATTGAAGATTATGGGGTTTTTTAGGCCAAGAAGCATTTCTTCTTTTTACAACATACACTGTTTTCTTTTCATGAAAGTGCTCTGCCATCCTGCACTGGTACAAAGATTACTAAATGGTTAGTAAATAAGAGACTGGTGGCAGCAGTGTGTATTCACTTTGCACTTGTATTAATATCACTGTAAACTGCAGGGTGACATAAAACGTAACCTTTGTTCCATGTCAGTTCTCTATGCTGTTTCATTCCTTTTTCCATAACTTCATACAAAAGATCGTCTTCATTAACAGAATTTATTTTGGCTGAAATTTCCTCAAATATTATTTCTAATTCAGTATTTAGAAGTTTCCCCTAGTCCACACTTTGTTTGTGATACCAGCCTCCATTACTCGTTATAAATATTCATACACTGGTCTGCTTTTTCTTAGTTATCTCCCACACTGTAAAAAATCCTAAAGCGATATCTTTTTCTTCCTTCAAATTCCTTATCTGCTTTGGTGCTTATGATTAGACTGAAAAAAAGAAATCTTGCCCAATTGCCTATTCATTCAACAATTTATATGGATTTTCCATAGGGTAATAGAACACGTTTTTACGTGTTCTATGTTAATATTTTACTAACTTGTTATTGTTAATGAAGGAATAGTCTACAAAGATATAAACTGAGCACCAAACTAGATTTGATCCAAAATCCATTGAAGTTGAAAAATTTCCAATCTCTGAGTTTCTGAAGAAAGCCTTTGTTTGCAAAAACATTCCCTTTTCAGTCACTAGCTACCTGGGCTGAACTTGAACAAGTACCAATTTCAAAAGGATTTTTTCAGTAATTTAGTTGAATACATTGATTGGTGAAGTTGATGATAATAAACTTCACGTTCGTTTTAAACTGAGATTTGCAAATAAGCTTACAAGCTGCCTACTGTAGTAAGTAGGCTGGGCACTTAGAATATGTTGCCATGTGAATCCTAAAATTAAAATACAGTATTGCAAAGGATGAAAATTAACAGCTTTTCACCTCAAATTAAGTGAAGTAAATTCACATTCTCTACCTATATGCTTTCTGTAAATTACATTTGCACTAGAAATAACATAAGTAGAATGATACATCTTGTTTCAAGGGTTAAAAACGTAAGACCATAAGAAATTAAGTTATGAGACTGATTTGCATCACATTTAAAATGAATATACCTTACATTACTTGTGGGGTAAATCAGTTTGGTTATTTATACACTTTATCATGAAGGCATGTTTGTAACAAAGTCAAGTCATGCAGGCATCAGTAACCCAGAAAATAAAGAAATAACACTAACAAACTCATCCAGCTTCAACATAGGTAAATAACCTTTGTGTGCATGCACAGTCCTTAGATGTCCTCTTGTTGCCAATCCCCTGTAAATGCCATGTTATCATGCCTTCAACTCTTATTTGCTATATGGAGCCTTGACTACGTGGGGATTTCCTCTCTGGCAAGAGGAGTTTCACAGAGATACTATGCTGATAATTACACTGGAAGTTTCCTATTCAAACTGTGGTTGGTCAACAGCAGCCCACTAACCATAATTTGTAGGTCTGCTAGCAAGCAGTTCAATTTCACCTACATACAACAGCAAATTATCTTTCGGATGGATTCCAGGGTATCTTCTGGCTATTTTCTGCTCATACCTTGGTATCAATTCTCATCCTTGCCTGTATGCCCCACTGTTGCTTTTCCTGCTTAACGATACACCCTCCTTCCAAATTAGAACAAAGAATAAACTGCTCCTCTGCTTGGCCACGCTCAGATATCTTCGTTTGGGGAGCTAGCCTCAGACACTGAAACGTGGTGAATTCTTTACCAGTTTCTTAAACATGATACATCTGATTTGCTATTGCTAGCAGACTGCCTAGGCTCCCTGGATTCGATCCATCTCCTGTTTAGCTTAACTAGATCACACACACATTTTTGTTAAACAAAAATGTAAGTACCATTAGCCACATAGATATTCTTTTAACTTTTGTGGGGAACATCAATATGCGATTACGATGAAATATGAATACAGTATTTAAGAGTACAGTGTAAACTAAAATCACATTTATAGACAGTCCTGGTTTTGGCTGTACATTTCTCCCATCATTACCTTTATTCATTCTACATTAAATTACAGGCATACACCCGTATAGCTTTATTTTTCTCAGTGAGCATAATTTTATTCTGGCCATACCTTTGTTTCACTTTAGTGACGCAGGATTTAAATAATTTTCCTCCAACTGTGGGTTTTGAAGAAACTATTAATACACTTTAAAACTAAAATTAGGTGTAAAGGCTACTTAGGGAGAAGAAGCAAGCTCCTATGAAAAGAAAACAACTGGGTACGCTGTCCTCCCTTCTTTAGAAAGATAGATAGACATGAACTAGATAACTGAGAAGAGAATCTTTCTAAAGAGGAGGATAATGATAGATCATTTAATGCTGCAAAAAATATAATTAATGTTTCCTTTTGCACAGCATCACAAAGATGACTGTTTTTAACAGCCACAGTCCAGTATGGACTGTCAGTATTTGGTACAATTAGCAGCTATAATCCTTTGTACTCTATACCATGATTACAAGCCTGTCAGCCGCTTTTGATACTGCCTCTAAAATATTTCCTTTCCCTACCTCATATCCTTTTCCCAGAGTTTCTCGGTAGTGACATTACCTTCACATACACTTTTCATCCACTCAGAAAAGTGATTTCTCATTATTTATTAGTGTTATCTGTAAACTTGATTGATTATCACGTTAAAACAAATGCAGCTTTTGTATTTTGCTACTTCATAATCTGTATCGAAGTTATCATTACCCTTTTTGACTTGAGCAGTCAACTAATAATCAAGCTTGTCTCCTCGGGAGGAAAAATAGCTGATGGTATTAGGAATTCCTTTAATGTAGTATTTTTCATGTATAAAAATTATATTTAAGGGTCTGATTCCATTAATGTACATGCTCACAATTTTGAATGTCTTTCACCCACTTCCTCAAGGATTTTTTTCAAGTTTGCACTCCTACATGACAAAGCATTGAAGCATGTTGCCTTAGTTGGTTGCTTGTTTTTCTGATTTTGCTTAATCAAAAGTAGGAAAAAAAATCCTAGAAAAGCACTTCCCCTCATACATACACTCACTCAGATGCAGGTCTTAATCAAACGAAATCTAACCCATGCACAAATGTTACTGCAACACATTCCTGCAAAACACTTTGGGCTGTACCTCTCAGCCACCACTTAGGCGATGTCATCTACCCTGGTAGCTACTATAACTCAGTCTGAACAGATGAATTACCAGTTATTTGTATTTTTCTTACTCTGAATGGGAAGACAGACATTGAATGTAACAAATTCCATGAGATGGCATGCTTACAAAGCTCCCACATTACCTCTGACTAGCATATTATGATTAACAGTTCTGTGGCTCATCATCTAGAGCAGGAAGCAGGACAATGCAATATTAAGCAACGCTACTCACTATTATCATCACACAAGGGCCGAAACCATGTTATCTCAATACAATTCTGCAGATCAGTATGTGAAGTGCTAACCTTTTGTATATCTTTTGTTTAATATTTTCATCTCTGAAGAGTGTTTTTTTGAGGATGCAAAGAAAGGTGAATTTCATCACTGTGTATTTATTATTGATCTTGATGTTTTCTTCAACATGTCACTGTTTGTTTGATGCTGGTTAGTACATAACCTTATTCTTTGAAATGATAATTGTTACAACAAAGTTTATTGAGGCTGCTGAATAATGAGATATCATTGTCTTCAGCTCTTTGGGTGCGCCACAACTGCACAGACATTTACAAACATAACTTTCTAACGGGGTTCCTGACACTACTCTTGATATACGTTAACTGAATTAGGCTAGAATCCTTGCCCCGGGAGAATCCACCTAGTGCTCTCTCTGATTACGAGTTGCCTCATGTAATCTTACTAGAAGAAGGTCTGAGCACAAATACTACTTCAACCTGCTTTACAGTATTTATAGCAGTAGAAGGAAAAGGTAGCTACAGCCTAGTCTACCCCTCCATCACAGAACTGATGGATGATGTTGGCCTTCTTATCTGAGCATTCACATTTCCTCAGGAATTTCCAAGGACCATGAAGGCTGACTATAACAAAGGATTTTGTCAGAATGATAAAGATTATATAAGTATCTCTATTTTGCTTCCTAGACGTTTTCTGCCATTCTCAAACAGTGAAGATCATGTCAATAGCTCTATGTCACAATCAAAATTCCACTGTGCTTCTGGGAATGTGGTATGTATTAAGTTGTACAGTAGACAGCTGAGGAGAGCTCTTGTCAATATTTTTCCGGCAACTGTCAATTGAGAGAAATCTTTCTAATTACAACACTCACTTTTTTGAGCCATTTTGCTTGTAAAAGTGGAAAGACTGGATGGAATTCTGTAACTTCTCTTTTGCAGACAGACACTCCTAGGAAGTCAGACACTATTTTCCCATCAATGTTTCACAGCTGTCTGTGAAAGTATTTAAAGTATTCTGCTGCTAGAAGGGTATTATTCACTCCCTTCTCTTTTGCAAATAAAAGCTACAAAAAGGTTATTTCTAATAGGTTGCAATTCTACAGGGGCCGGGGCATTTTATATGGTAAGATTTATGAATGCAGTCAGATAATACCCGCACTATCAGTGATGGATCCTTCTTTTTTAGGCAATTCATTTTCTTTTGCTATATGTATCACTATCAGCCTTGTACAGAAGATAATCCTGAATGCTTCACAGAAATTTTGTATTTCTGCTTAAGCCTAATCATAGTTGTAATTCAACAGCTCATCCCCATCGGAATTATACATGAACCTGAAGTCAGTTAGAACTTGGTTTGGGTCAGTATCATCTGCACAAAAAAAAAAAAAAAAACAATCTGATTCTTATCTAGAGATCATGAGTCACTCAGTAGAATGCTTTTCTTTAAAGTAACCTTTTTTCGTGTGAAATTATTTAAATGAGTGACACAGTGAAGTCTGTGGCAATTCATGTAAACATCAAACTTTCCATTTTGATTCTTTTGATGACAGCTACAGCTACATTGGTCCCGTACACCTTAAATGTTAGTGAACATGTCATCAGTCACACATTTCAAGATCTTTCAACGTGGTCCTTATATTCACCCTGAATAGAGCGACAGAAGCTTGAAGCTGTCACGGTGGGTCTTTCTCTGCGTAAAATAGCTAGAGCTTTTAAGAAACTGCTAACGTACTTTCTGAAACTCCACTAGCGTGGAACTCAACATGGTTTTGAACTACGCTGATGAAAAGATTCCTGGGGTGTTTTTAGGAGAGTGGTGGGCATGAGACAGTGATAGCAAGCACTATTACTATCACTGATTGAAACAACAATAACGAATAGAGAAAGAACAACGGAAAGCACTAACGCTCCCAAAACCCAGAAGGATCTAGCAGAGGAGAGTGCTGGCTGTTTTGATCCTGCCGGGTTCAGAAAAAACAGGCTCTGCTCATTCTTTGTAAGTGAACGAAAGTTAGATGTTTTTGTGAAAGAAATATGATTCTACCCTAACTTTTAAAAATTGTCTTAGTAGGACAGTTTGGAGATCAGTTCTTAAATTCATGTAATTTCTTATTTACAACTATTTGATCTCTCTCTGTTTGGAGCTTGAGACCACTATTTCATTCAGAGATACACATAACCAGTGAACTGGATTATGGCAGGTTAATAAGCTACTTCCAGTCAGTGGAGCCACAGTGACTGATCTTGTGTGAACTACCAGCCCAATCCAATGGCAAAAAGAAAAGCACTTAGTTTAGGGAAGTCTTATCTACAGTTGTTTCAGGTCAGACAAAAACTTCAATGCTTCAAATGCAAGTTGAATATTTCATTTTTTCGCTTTGTTATCATTTTCTTCAGATAGGGTATTTGTAGGAGGGAAAGCTGTTTCAATTTGGCAAAAACCAGTTTCCCACTTCCCTTCCAAAGCTTCCCAGTTCAGCTTTCAGTTAAGGAATTCATTCCTTACCAAGCTCTACTCCTAAAATCTAACTATCAGCCTCCTCCACTAACATTTGATAGTTAAATTCATGAAGGGATTTTAGATGTTAATACCCTACAAGCTTCCTGCTTGTCCAACAGCCATAGGAATACCCGCAGTGCCTAAGTTTCTGCCAAGAGAGGCCCCAAGCCTCTGTCTGTGTTCTCCAAAATTGCCTTAGAACTCAAGCATTGCTAAAGTTCTCAAAACTCTACCTCTTTGAATAAGGGCATCTCAAAATATGCATTTCCCTGCTGTCCTACTTTCAGCACGTACCTGACAGTCATCCTTAGAAGGTATCCAGCTCAGGCTGGAACTCGCAGAGTGGGTGGGTATATCAAATTGCCTAGTATGTAAGGCACTCACTGGCACAGATGGTCTCCTGCATTCAGGTATCTGCTCTGCCTGATCTGAAGCAAGGACTTGAATCTTTTCAGGAAAATTCCCTAATGATCAGCTTTCTTCGGAATGATTTTTTCTAAATCTCACTTGTTGAAACAACGCCAATCTACCTAAACATATTAACATCAGAATAAGTTACCTCATATCTTTATCAATTTTAGTTAAATGACCATTACTCTAGTTGTTCTCATACATTTCTCTCCAAATAATGAACTAAACATCTGAGGCTCAACCATATTTTTCCATTTCCTGACATGCTTTTGTAACTTTGCTAAGTCTAGACCAACTATATTTAAACTGTTTCTGACCAATCTTAAAAACTTTCAATAATGCAGATTCAACTGCCTCCTGAGGTAACCTATTGCAACAATTTCCTTTCAGCTTTCTTACACTGAATCTGAATTTCCATTGTTGTTTTTTATTTCTCCATATTCATTAGCAAGAACAAGAACAGTTTATTCTCTCTTGTTTTTGCAACCTTTTGCAAAGATTGCAATCTGACACTTGAGACTGTTGTAAGGTACTCCTCCATCTTCTCTAACTAACCCCAATTCTTTCACTCCTTGCTAATAGGTCATGTTTTCTAAATGCCTGATCATTTCCATTGTTGATCAACCATTGGAAAGAATAATTGGCACAGAAAACACAACTGTGGTCAAGAAGTTATGAATAGAAGGACACCAATAGCAGGCATGCACTGAAAAGATTCAAGCCAGTTGTTAAGCTAATTAAAAGTAATGGTATAACAACAACAACAACAAAAAGGTGTCCTACATAGGTACAGCACACATTTAGCATACTGCCTTCACGAACTTTCACAAAAAAAAGAAGACACGGAAAATCAAACTACGTTAGTTTCCATGAAAAAGGAATTAGTACCACAGCAAAACAGTCTTAAGATTATTTTATATCACTTCACCACGGAACAAATAGCCTTTCAAAAAGAGTCACTAACATTTTCTCTACTAAAACACAATGGCTCTACCTTTTTGGAATAAAAAGCTAAACAAGAATTAAATATTGCAGTCCTGTTTTTCAGGTGCCTTGCAGAAATGCTACTAACTGTAGCTGTGTTGCATGATTATTTTGAATTGTTCACATTCTTTTTAAAATAAAATGAAGAATCAGAATTTACCATATTATGTAAAAAAAAGTCCATGACTCTTGTGAAGATACAGTATAAAGAGAGTTTACCATGGAGGCTTCTTACTTTATTTCAATTTTATTCTGGTATTTCCAAATAGTGTAATTCTGCTTATGGCCAGTACATCTCATGTAAAGAGGCTAACAATAAACACTCTAAATAACAAAATGAACTAATTGGTTTTTAACAAGGTGTAATAAAGCAGTGTAATAAATCAAATACATACATATATAAATAGTATAGTCTTCTGTACAATGCTGTACTTGCATTTTAACATGCAACCAAACAAATAGCCAACAAATCACTAAGTTAACTTCCTGTTTGATATATAACATGGCTGCCTGAATCTGTCTCTCCAGTAACTCATATCAAATATACCTTATTATTTTGCCAGAGACTTACCACGTGACTCTTTTTGGAAAACCACATGTTGACAATGATCCTAAATGGTTTACATCAAATGCCACATTTCTTTTCAATAGAAGAAATATGAGCTATGCCCACTGCCAATCATCGGCATCCAAAATATTGGCAGAAACACTACTGCCTGTTGGAAACAAAAATAAAAGGAAATATACACGACAAGAAGAAAGGTAGCAGACAGCAATATACACACAATGCTAAACAATTCAGTGTTTTGCAGTATGACACAAGTATTGAGTGACATTTTAGTTTCTCACTAAGCAAGAAAGAAAAAAAAGGGAATCAAGCAGATTTTGTTTCCCATGTAAAACCCCCACACTTTGCCAGAACTCTCAATTCAGCAGTGTTCTGCAGTGAGATAGAATTAAATAGTAACACATCTAGAAAACCTAACACTAGCACCAAAGCAAAACAATTGATAGAAAACTGCACCACCATCCTCTGTGCTGTTAAATATATCTCTACATATCATGTTCTACATCAGTTCTTACCAGACAGTAGTACTCGGGTCTACTCCAAATGACCTGTGATAAAGTTTGACTCTATATAAACATCATATCCAATAAGCAGCCCCTGTTAATAAGCAGAAGTAGCAATCTACTTTTGGAAGCAAACTCCCAGAGATCATGCCCCGTGACTAGTTACAGCACATCCACCCATAGCAGCACAACTTTTCAAGTGATCTCTGCTTCTGCAGAGCTCTGCCACCCACATAGACTAGAAAGCTACGAGTAAACACAATTCTTCTTCTTCTTTTTAACAGTAAGACTAAAAAAGCCTTTCCTACTTTCAACTATCCACCCCCTAGCAGTTGCCACTCCACCAGGTTGACCTCTACTTTTAAAGTTAATGAGACTGTGAATACGTTTCTGTCATCTCAAGGGTGATCCTTTGCAAAACTTTAAATAGCTAGATCGCAGAATGAATTAAACGAAGCTTATTTTCTCTTTGAAGGGAAATGTGTAGGATTCTATTTTAATACACCCGCAGGCTAAGACTGATAATTCTGTTTCACAGAATAGGCAAATATTTCAAAATTCTGGTTAATTTCCACCAAAAATCATCATGAATTTTAGAAATCTCTGCACAACATAAGTCTCCTGAACTCCACTGGCACTAAGAGAGCCCTTGTGATGACTTCCTCTAGAACTACATGCACTTTGATCACAGGCAACTAGGGACACTGCTTTTGAAAGCTGGGATTCCTGTGGCCTTTTGCTTCCCAGCAGCCCATCATGAGGCCAGCTGGCAGCAATCTCAAAAAGTTTTGTGAGCTGCCCAGCTTCCTTGCGGAAATTTACCCAAACTCACGTGTTCCTAAAGAACCTAGGGAGTGACTACTGCTGACTATTTGAGCAGTGGGGTTTGGGGACTGCTTGTCAAATGAAGCAGCAAGGCAAGCAATTCTAACAGCTTCTAAGATCGGTCTAGTCAATACAAAAAAGAGCCTATAACTGTCTATTTGTGATAGCAGAGAATTAGTTCTTTCCAGTTATGTCTTTTGTCCCTTGTATCAGTCTAGGCTGGGCTTCATAGTGCATCCTTCATGGTCACTGAAGCCTGCTTGAACAGATGCGGCATATCAGCAGCCACATGTTCATGATACATTCAGAAAGACCTAGCCATAAGAGAGACATGTTAAGAATGAAAATCAGCACCTGGGAAACTTAAACTGCATGAGGCAGTTCAGAGCTGAAACAGAAGGACAGCAGCACTCGGGTATTCCAATAATTTTATCTTGACTGGGGGCAAAACAATTTATGGAAATTTCTAGTTCCATTCATGCAGCTTTGCTACAAGGGAACCTATCTCACTCATACTTTTTTTGCAAGATGTGTCCACTAGCATTTTAAAGATCCTCTCTCTCACATTTTAGTAATCTGAGGTTAAGCAAAAAGTCCTATCTTGACTAGTCTCTGCATCATCTAAGTTCTACTGCTCAGGGGAGATAACAGCTCACTCACTAGAAAAATGCCAATTCTGCTAGCCCTGGAAGAGGGCAATGTACTACAACAAAGGAAAGGTTGGGGTTGAAGTCCTAGATCCATTCAATTAGCTCCAGTTTTGATATCAGAATTTTCCTCTCCCTTTACTGAACTGTAATTCCTACCAGTATACTGGTATACTGTGCAAAGATTTTTTGCGTTAAAGTAGACTTCCTAGAAAAAACAAACAAATAAAAACCCAGTTAATTTACCTGAGCAGTAAGTATTTGAATTATAATGCAACAAAGCGTGCATGTAAGATAATTCCACTAAGTGCACAGTATTGATTCAAGTCCCACATCACATATGTAAGACAGGTGAATGTAGCTTATTTGAGTATGCAGTGATGCAGGCATGAAATAAATATACTTATGCATAAAATGTATTTGAATCCCACACTGAATGTTAAGCATATTTTATCTGAATATGTAATTAATCATGGAGTATTGAATTATTTCTGCTTATGGTGTCTCTAATTTTTAATAATCATTAGCAATTGAAGCCAACAATGCTTTTAGTACCACCACCCAAATCATCAAAGATATTCACAGATATTTTCCGCAGCAACAGTATTTCAGCCATGTTCTAAACATACAGAGGAATACAGAAGAAAAAAATTAAAAGCAAGTATAATTCTGTAAGAAAATAGTACATATGTGAAGGGGATTGATTTAGCTTCTGTGTGGATCATTTCTTAACTTAAAAAAATTCTTATACATATTAATGTAGGTCTTTTTTTTCTTTTTTGTATTGAATTGTAAAGTAGTTTATAATGAGAAAATGACTCAGTTATCCCCACTTGTGCTACATTATCTGCTGTGGGATGGGGGAAGGAGTTGATAATGAATATATATACATATATACATATACATATATTTTATATATATAGATAAAAATTGGAGGATTTGATGTGGGATTTAGATAGGGCACAGACCTAGTGCTCATCACCTGCCTAAGGCTGAATTTCACCCATACCACAGATGGCAGTATTAAGCATGTGAAAGCAGCAGTTCCATTGAATAACTGATGAATTCTTTGAGTTTTTTATTGACTCTATTTATTGGTGGGTGGAAAGATCCTGTAGTTTTTCTTCTCTCTCCATAGATGACTTCTGACAGGTGCTTTGGAAAGATGCCTTAACCACTCTGCAAATAAAAGGTATGTTTTTTCCAGCTGAATAGACCAAGTTTTCATGGGAAACGTTCTTACTCGCATATGTGCATATGCATGCACACACGCCCCCTACCTTCCAAGAAAAGCAGTCTAACCCAAAGAAACCCACTAAAAGAACTGTTTTAGTCACACCAAATTATTTCAAAGAGTAAAAAAAAAAAATAGCTAAAATACTTAATATAAACATTTTAAAATACCCTGTGCATCAATTAAGATTTTCACATCCGGCATTTTCTTTCAAAATATACCTAAATATCACATTTTAGACTTCAAAGTTCCTTAAGATAAAACAGGATAAAAGCCATGGTTTTTTTTTTCTTGAACAAAACATTTTGTTCTTCCCTAAATAAATTCCCTTTCACACTAAATGGAAAGGTAAGATCCTGATTGATCTAAAGTAATTTTCCCAACTTTTTATTGTTATTGATCAATCATTAGAGAAACAAGTGCAAAAATCAGTTCTTTCTCCTCAGTTTCACTTCCTAACACTTTTCTATTCCAATCTGATGATGGGATTTCTGTGTGCAAATTCACTCAGCGCATGCTGTTTCTGTGACCTCTTTGATGATGTGTTAGTTTGATTTTCACAGGACAGAACCGGCCACAGATCTTACAGAAGTAGTTCCTTTATATTTTCAACATCCGCTTTTCTCTAGGGTTTCTTGTACTGGACGCCAGCCTGGTCCGTGCATAAGCTTTAGCAATACCAATACTTGAAACTCACCAAGACATTAGATGTACACAGAAGAAATGAACATGCATATTTACTCGCTTGGAATGGGATATCTTTCATTTCAAAGCTAATGCCTTAAAAAAGAGTTAAAAAGCTGTCTTCTGAAAGTTTCACTGGCTTTTGCCACCACTCTGTTACTTTTTCATCAGTCTTACTATGCATCTGGAGAGACTTGTAGCAGCTGCACCAAACAAGAAATGCTGCAATTCTTGGATGTGGATTCCTCAAAGAGTAGATGGGAAAGATGAAGAAAGAGTGGGAGCGATCTATTCCCTTACTAAAACCAAAACAGAATATCAAGCATAGGCAAAACCATTCAAATAGGCCACGTTGCATTCTCCCGAGCCAAAAGGGCATCAAAATAGCTTCTTGCTTAGGCGGCCATCAGACAAAATAAGGAGTAAACTAAGTTGGTAATTTCCTCAGTCACCAACAGGTCACTGAAACTCACAGAGATAATGAACTGGGTAAGGATTGGAGATGAGTATTAAAGAATTAAGAAAACATGTCATGAAAAACACACAACATGTAAGAGACCCTATCCCCAACTGCAGTGCACATAGAACTAAACTCTTCATGTCAGATACTTTGTGCATAGCATAAGCCAAAACTTAAAAGAGGGAGAAGTCATGCTTCAGCACTCAAAAAGGAACAGCAGAGCCACGATGAGCAGTATCTTCTTGTTGGCCCTCCAACAGTGGTGAGTTTGCCTGCTGAACAACTGGAAAGATTTTTACTTCTTGAATTGAGTCCATCAAGCATTGGTATTTTGAGATAGCCTGCTGCAAACATAGCAGAACTTGTCTGCAAGTTTCAGTTTTCCTTTGTCAATGCATACTACTGGCTCTATGTGTTATATTGTGCGGTAGGAATGATTTAAGATCTCCGTTTTCTTTATTCTGGCACCGGCATTCAGCTCAGCCAGTAAAGCGTTCCATTGGCTTCCATAAGCCACTGACAAATGTGGAAACGTTGACACAGAGTGAATCATAGGCAAGCAGCTCTAGAATCTTTGATTAAGGACAAAGTCTTTGCAAGTTGAAATTACTCCATCTTTATGATAATTAGCATATACCGCTTTATCATTGTTTCTAAATGCACTGGGAAACGTTGCTGCCCAGAAGAGGTAAAGCAAGAACAATGTGTGGACAAACTCTTGCATAGTGCTGTGCAAAAATCTCCTTGCTATTATGCTATCGTAAGTTAGAATGATAGTCACAAACTTCACTGCCCGTTCATATTTGGCCAAAGTCTCCAGACTCCTTCACAGCTGACATTACTTAAAGCTCTGGATAGGGCTGTGTATCTGCTACTCTAATTTTTGAATACTTGTTTATTGAACTTTCCCTGGCAACAAAAAGATTATTATATTTTAGTTTCCACTGTCTTCCAGTTACAATTCACAAGTTAGTTGCCTTTTGCTATCAGCTGCAGCGGTCTTGGAGCGTCTAAGCCAGAAATAAGAGGTGCTTTGCACCTCTTACAAATCACATAATTCTTTGGACACATAGTAATTCCCTTTGCATTCTTTGTGTATGGTCAGCTGGCCACAGATGACTGGCTGGATGTAAATACAGCAGTAATTTGAAGAGAATTTTTTCATGATTTTTCTGAGGTGGGATACTGGCTCTGTGTTCACGTTGCTTAGATGTGAAGAAAGCCTAAATATCACTGTTCCATCAAACAAATGTAAACACTTTAGCCTGTGTTAAAGTTCGTAACCAGGACCTTTCAGCAGCAACATGTGCATATTTCTGTCATGCTTCCTCATGACCTCAAGACAAGGAATAGTCAAAGAAAACACTGAAGAAAAATCTGTATGAATAATTGATTATAATGTGAAAGGCTCATACTGTTCCAGCCCAGTTCTTATTTGTGATCACAATTATATGCTGCTAAATTTGATTCAGTGAGCAGCTTACAACAAGAGGAAGATGTTCACTTGAGTGTGCATAGTGAATTATCTCTGCTCAGACTCGGTAGTATTTCTGTACACTTGAATGTATCCTTTAGCTCTCAGATTTTTTTGTTAAGAGCATCACTTAGAACAAGTGCTAAAACATATGCACTGCTGCTTCTGAAATTACAGACAGGGTGCAGGCTGTCAGAAGACCACTGAACACATGAGCTTCAATGCAATGCTACTATTACATTATACTCTAATCTAATTGACCTTGAATTTCCTTTTACAAATACAGAGTGAAATCCACTCCTTTGCAAAGGGTTAGCCCACAATCTATGCATCTAGTAATAGGCAGTCTAATAAAAGGCAGAAAATACCATTTTGAAAACTTTAGATCCCGCTCAGCTCTCAGCTGCCCCAATGTAAGACCTTCTTTGCTCTTCTCATTGTAAAGTCCTATTCTTGTTTGAGTCAAGGAGTATGTAACCATGCTAAGTGCCCAACAGCATCCCTGAGTGATGAAATAGCTAGTCCTGCAACACTGCAGAATAGTGCAGAATACTGTAACACTGTAATATTAGTTCTGTAAAACCTCAGATAAACACACAGAGCACAAATTACCTCTGCCTCAGAGTTGGGTTAAAGAAATACAGATGTATTTAAATATATATTGTTCTCAGAGGAAAAGGAATTTGATGCAGTAATGAGCTTGAAGAAAAAAGCTATTGCTGCTGGCAACATGCTGTACAGCACTTTAAAAGAGTAACTCAGGTCTTGAAGACCTTCAGTACAAGTGTTTATGTAAAGGCAAACGCTCTTCTCTACTTTTCAGCTTGTGTTATTAACTGCTCCCATAACGTCAGTTTAGTGGAGCTGATCAGGAATATCTCAAGAAAGGTTTTCTACGTCTGCAAATATAATTTCAAATACTTTTTAATAATACTTTCACAAGGAGATTTTAGTGGGGTCATGACACATGCTGAGGCACAGTAAGGGAGAATCCTAGCTTCAGATTATTAATAGCACAATAGTAAAGGTATTCATCTAGGAATTAGGATACCACATTTTCTGTCTGATTTGGAATAGATGCTTGAACTTGGATCTCTGACAGGGGGGCAAATGTATGGATACACCTGAGTCATTCTAGATTATATTTTTCTCTATTGTTACTGTTCTTCCTACACATTTTTAATGGTCTTTTCCCCAAATGGAATGAAAAATGTTGAAAATTGGATACCTCCCAGGCAGTAATCATGTCCATCTAGTATTTCATGCCCCTATATTGGTGCAGGACTTTCCTTATAATTTCTGTCTGTAATATTTTAAGCAAAGGGAAAAATGGAACCTGGAACAGTGCTACACATCCTCCTTACTTCCTGCAAATGTAAGAGATTTCCTGAATTCATAAGGGTCTGGAAAAATTATTTGAGACATAATCTCTCTCCTGTCCCCCTTTGTCTCTGGCAACAACCACTCTCTCATTTTTGTAACCTATTTTCTCTGATTAACAAATAAAACATTGTTTAAAAGTATGTATATAACTTATCCAACATCACCAAAGATTTAAGAATTTCTAGATACTCTGAGCAGCTAATGCTCACAAACATACTTTATGTTACAGCTTCGAACAACGTGAGACTTGTTCAATTTTAAATCATTACCAGGAATCCTTAAACTGCTATGAGCCAGCACTATCACTAGATACCTAGGCCAGAGCAAACTAACCAAAAAAGACGAAAAATGAGCAGAATTTTGTTGGTTTTAATACCTTTGGAGTGGTAGTTGACATTCCACTTGCAGGTGGTAGAACTTCCCATCAGTCGATATGCAGCGTTGGCTGTTCAATTGGAAATTAAGTTTTCCGGAAGGACTATAAGATAAAATAGTTAACATTTTCAGACATGGATACCCCAGCCTATGCTCCTCAGACATAAGCATTTCCAGAAATGCTTAATAACAAGACCTGCAGAAACAGGGGCATCTCTACCCTGAGTTTAGATCTTCAAAACTCCTGCCTCTGCCTAATTCTAAAACTCATACAATATTAAACATTAAATAATTAAATCATGAAAAAATAATTTTTATTATTTTTAATTCTGAAAGTCCTACAGGAGCCTGCAGGTTTTCTTCTCGATGAGCTCAGAAGCACTTCCTACCTGATGGGACTGAGCAGCTCAGCAGATTTCTCATACCTAAGTGCTGCTGAAATGCATTAATGAGATACACTTTTGACTCTTTTTCTGCCCGATATAGTCTGGACACAGCCTGTGCTCCAAACCTTGTTCTTGTAGGTATTTTAGTATTTTATCCAGTGACTACCTAATGTAAAACAAACAAAAAGTGCTAAGAGCGTGGACAAAATTCAGCTTTTCCCTCTTTAAACTAGATGATCCAAACACTTCCCTACAGACTTGATCTCCAGCTTCTTATGTCTCTTTGGTTCACTGAGTATCATGGAAAGTAAACAGCTTTCAACAGGCCTGGAGATTAACATAGTTCAAAAGCTGTCCGCTGCCTGACAGGCAGGACATCCCACTGGGCTAAGGGAGGCAAGAGTTTGTGCAGATGGAGAAGGGAACTGAACTCAGACCTTTTATGTTCTTGTTGACTGTTCTCACCACTGCTGCCCTGATGTGGGCAGGAGAGGGGCAAGGAGATCCTCTGTAAGCACTTCCTCCTCTTGAAGTGGTATTTTTTCAAAGAATTAGAAGCAGCTGTTTTCTTTCTGAAGCATCTGTTTGCAGGAGAGAATGCAGGGTGGAGAATTCCCCAAACTGAAAGAACTGCTCCCTGGTAGAGGCAGAGTGGCACCCAACCTCCCAAGGGAGCTGGGTGTGATTTAAATCCCACTGCCTCTGCAGTTAATTCTTTAGGTTATCTGGAGGAACTGCTCAATATGAGATGCCCAGCATGTCTTAAATATCTCCAGAGGGGAACACAACTCTCAGATTCAGCTCAGATACCAATGCCATTTTGCTTTCAAAACTTCATTTTGTAGGTTCAGACTAAGGCCTAAATTACTTCAAAATACAAACTGATTCTAATGCAGACTGTGCTCCCAAATCAAAGAAGCAAAACACCCACAAACAAATTTAGAAACTTCTCTCATATTCGAGGCCCACTAACACGGTCCAGAGACATTTAAAAATCCATTCCTAATTTAGAGATCTTAATAGATTATATGTTTTTCAGAAGCGCTGACTACCAGTGACCTAATACAAAAAAGCTTTGCTGCTTAGATGTATCACTTTAGAAACCTTTTTAAAAGGAAACTTGAGCCTTATGCAAGTATTTTCCACAAACATGTTTTGCATTCACAGATTTTACATAGATTCAGGGTGGGATTAGACTCCGGAAAAGCAATTTCTTGTGAAATAGAGATAGAAAGTGGCTAATAACTGCTTAAATAAGAGGCATCTTTTTGTGGAAAATATAGAACACCCATTTTCACATACGAAAATAAACAACATGAGTGTTTGAAAAGCTTATGGCAAACAGATTCAGTACTGACGATTATTTTTAATATAGACACTTTTTATTTAATCCCACTGCTGCTCTTTTTTAAATGCTCTTTTTTAAAGTATACTTTAAAGTGTTTACTGTCTTATTTTCCTCTTTGAATTCTCTCAGTTGTACTATCTGGTCTGTATCTAAATCAAATATAGAAGTCAACATTTAGTTTGACAAGTGTCAATTTTACTTCTGTTTTCTTACCTCTTATCCGAGTTTCCATGCATCTTGAAAAATATAAGCAAATCCTCTATTCTTAACACACAATAGTTTGAATTTCTATTACTTTTCTATATTACCATAAATATTCCTTCAAATCAACATTCTTAGCATAGTATTTTTTAGAAAATTTCATTTTAATCAGCATTTAATGGTTTATATAAATTTTGAAATATGCATGTTAATTACACAAAAAGACTCTATTCCACAATGTTTCAGAATAGCTGCTCTTTACATAAAATTACATAAATTAAACTGGATGTAATAAATCTGAACAATGGGACATTTTTATGAAGAGATCTGTAACATTGTACGCCAAATCAGAATTCATATGGGGCTGCTTCTGAGGTATATTTCTGTGAATTTTTCTGTGAATTGTCACTGGATTCACAGAAACCCCCTAAGACCAGACTTTGTACTCATAGCCTAGATGAGGCTCTGAATGGAAATCAGCATGGAGTTTTGAACTGAGAAGTGACTGCAGGATCATTATTACTAGCCTGTTGATAGACATTTTCCTCTGTGGTTAACACTATCGTAACATAAAGAGTCCTAGTCCATTTCAAGCAAGGTGTTTACTTTAAAGAAAAGAACCACAGACACATCACAATCTATGATACAGCTCTGTTTGAATATTTCTCCCTTATTTCACCAAATATGTCCATCCTGACCATGCATTCCACAGAAATATTTAGTGACTGAGTGATACACCACAACTAAGGAGTCCATTGCTATTTAAGAAAAAAAAATTAAGTGAATTTAGTAGGAAGGTTTTCTTGCAGGGCAGGGGGAAGGGAAGGAGTGAGCTATGAGTAAAAAAAATGCATTTTGATTTCCCCCATTTGAATCTAAGTGCTGCTTAAAAGATAAGAAATGTAAGTTACTGTTGGGTATGTTGGAGATAAAAGTACAGTTTCTTACTGCAGTCATAGTAAGATGGTAAATTTATTTGCTTATTTTTCATTTCCAAAGGTGTTCATCTTAGAAGTACAATTAACCAGAATGTGATTCTGTTGACTTCTTTCTCTTCTTTCTTCTCACATAAACAGTAGTTTAAAGACCCACTACAAATTCGGTCTTCTGGTTGCTGAGGACTTTTTTAAGTCGTTATAGTGAGGCTGTAAGTGATGCTACCACGTCATATAGAGGGATATTTTGACCAGAACTTGTTCCACACAGGAAACATTACTGACATGTTTTGTTTTGCTTCAGCATGGCGAAATATATTAGGTTAGCTTTTCTAGGTAAAGAAAAAAAAAAAAAGATTTATCAGGGTATTCTTTCTGTCCTTGTCCTCTCCCTAAAACAAGTGTTAAATGAGAAGCAAATTCAATACTAGATTAATTTGATGTTTGTTTAAATAGAATCTCCAATGTTCAAAAGCTAAGTAATTTAGGAACTCACATCCCATCACTTTTCAATAGGATTTAAGCCTCTAGGTGAGGAAGATGCTTTGGAGATTACTATGATCCGCACAAAGAAAATGATGGGACAATTTTCAAAATGAGCCAGCATGTTCCCGGTTTTATAAAAGACCATTCTATGGGCAAAAGCTTAATGACTTTACCCCTTCCTTTATCTTCCCGCTGCCAAAGAAAATTTCTCTCCTTCCTGAGAGCACAAACTTCCGTTCAGAGGAAGGATCACTGAAAAAAAGGGCTGTGCTTTAACCTCTTCACATCAGCTTGAAGAGTGGAAGGAATACAGCAAAGACAGACAATTATATTCTACAAAAAAAAAAAGGCTATCTGTCAGCATAACCTATAGATATGGGGAAAAGGTATTTTCTTCTCTCCTGGTATAACATCTTCCAGTGCTAGGACTGAGACAATGCAGCTGTGCAGCACCTCTCACGGTTTACTCTGATAAAACGAAGTAATAGACCTCAAAATAAATCAATTTATTTTGTTTTGGTTTTAAGCCAAGCGAAATTAAAGTGAAATAACTTTGCTTTCAGATATGTCAGGCAATAGAAAACAACATGAAATCTAGACAGCAGAAAGCCCAAGCACACTTGCTGATTTCTTCTAATCTGGATACAAACAGCCCTCATAAAAATCCTTTATCAGTTTTAGATTGCAATGTTAGAAACAGAAGTAGTTGTCTCAATGCTGACAAGTGGCCTTTCCTGTTTACCTTTCCTGTACTTTCAGGGTGAAAGGGTAATAAGTAGATTCTATCTTTTTCTTTTCAGACTACACCAGAAAAAGGCTGGGATTAAGACCCTTACAGAGAAAATCCATTAGAAATTCAGTGTATAGTTTACTTTAGATAATGCTGGAGTTTGGAATGTTCCTCTCATTTCTACCTTCATCTTTCATAACCAGGAGATAACATAATAGCAACTCAATCAAAAGTTTTTAAAAAAAATGTTGTAATGAAAAGTGTGAATCCTGGTCTTAGGGTTCATCAGAAATCTTATTTATTTAATTTTGTTGTCAAACCAGAAAACATTTTTATGAGAAACGGAGAATTATGATTAAGTAGAATAATTTCTTTAGCCAAAAAGGTGTGGTGACAGTACTTCCTCCTCGGGCTTAAATTTGGATTTATCATCTACTTGGAGAGAGAATCTAACCAAAGAAGAAGGTATTACTTAGGACTAGTCCGACTGGCAAAATTTGACCTATGTAAAAGCTTTTTTTACAATCATTTCCAGACTAACATTTGTAACCTTATGTCATGACACTCCTTGAAATTGGGTGGGGTATCAACCGTCATAGTCCTATTATCACCAAGACTTCACCATCACCACGCAGTGGTTGACTACTCTTGTATCTATTCTCTATCAGCAGCAAGTAATGATCTAGATTCATAAATCCCAATTATGGAGTTACATTAAGTATGGCTGTAAATTTAAAGATCATCTGAAATTCCAAGGTCCAGGGTGTGAAAAGGCTTCATGCATCAATTTATACATTAACTTCCTCAGCAAGAGAAAAAGCTGTTTTACTTCTCACCTCTGCCCATTGGATAAAGTCTGGCTAAAAAATTCATATTACCATCTAAAGGTCACAGCACATCTGATCTGCCAAAATATATGTGCATTTCCTGAGAGCTGAAGGGAAGTAAAAGAATTATTTTATGATAAAAATTTGGATTGGAGTCTCAGGACAGCCTAGAAAGAAACCGATTGTGAAGTCAGGAACATTTTGAGAAGGAGATTTTCTAGTGCTACCTGAGCTGTAAGGTACGGGAGTGAACTTAGTCCCTGGCTGCATGGAGGAGGTACGTATCTGTACAAGGAGGTACGGTGAGCTGTGGTGAGGACAGACTTTTTGGGGTGGAAGAAGCCTTCCTTCCATTCTTAAGACCTTTGTAGCTGTTTGTAACCCTTAAGATGGCTTTTGGCTCACATACTGGCTTGAATTAAGGTTGATTTCAAGGCAGCTGCTTCACATCAGTACCTTCCACATCATTTTTTAAGAAAGGAAATAGTGGTCTGGGCTACTCTTGAAGGACAAAGCATGCCAGTACAGTCCATCAGTGTTTCCAGGGTGGGGCGGGGCGTAACAGAGTAAAATTTACTTCATGTACCAGAAAGCTGCTGTCAGCACAGGGAACTCCCCCACCCCATGCCTCCCTGGCTGCATTCACACCAGCGGGCGGGTGACAGCCCTTGTGGAAAAGACATGAGCAGCCTTGGCGAGAGCTCTCTCGTCCTTTTCTTGGGAGCTGCTTTTAGGCTCAGGCTCTTGCATATGGCCTCTACTGCAGCTACAGTACAGCATAGCACATGCCCTGGCCCTGGATCCCGCTGAGCTGGGTCCCAGCTCCATCCTAGCCTGGGGGCTGCCTCCCCATTGTGTGTGTGTGTGTGGGGGGGGAACCAGCCTATGGCACTGCCTGGTGCTGGCCGGGCTGTGGCTGACCCTGGTCGCCATCCCCAGCCTGGTACAGCTCCCCTTGCTGGGGGCTGCGGGCTGGGCCAGGCAAGGGGCCCTCCTACTGATGACCATGTGTCTCCTGATACCAGCAGCTCCCCTTGGGTCACGCCAGCACTCCCTTTCTACAGAACAGCTTGAACTTAAACAGCATGAGGGTAACTAACCCACCTTCACTGCTGGTATCCCTGTCCTTTTGGTGCATGGGACACCCCCCTCAGTAGTATCGCACACAAGAAATTCAGCAGAGTCCCCTTCTGCTGAGTGTCCATTCACCAGGTTTTCAGGAGCCCAAGGGCACCCTGCTGCTGCTCACCAGGCCAAATTCACACCAAAACACGTTGTGGAGTAACCGTAGGCTGCTGCACCCTGAACAGTCCCCAAAGGGCCAGCAGGGAGCCACTCCTGTCGGGGCCGGGCACAGTGGCGAGCTGGCTCCCTGCATGGCTGACCGAGGCGTAGCTGCAGCTGTAGTGGCTAGGAGTGAAGGGAAACAGCGGGTATGTCCTCAGGAGAGCCACACTTCAGGCACTGTAGCAGATAAAACTTCTGCCACTTCCCTTTTCTGCCAGCATGGACTCCCTCTCACCTTAACATCCTGTTTGTGGAGAGCCGCCCACAGAAAGCTTTGGGTCTTCTCTTGTAAACAGAGAAGCCCTGCTCAGAAAATTTTGAAATACGTTTTCCCCTTTTGGGGTTATTTTTGTCCCCTACCACCTGGCCCTAACAAGCAGGACTCTCTATGATGAGTACCGCCTGCCACCGGCAGCCTCCACAACATGCTTCCTCAGAAGCCACCTCCATAGCTTGCTAGTCACGGCAGGGCTCACGCCATGGAGGCATGTGCTGAAATGGGAGTTCCCCTTCAGCAGCTCCAGCTCTCACCCCCCTCGATGCCATCTTTTCTCTATCTGACTTTCACCACATGATGAAATATCACTCTTTTCCTGGAGGTTGATACCCACAGATACTCAGGTCCAGGAACCAAGGTGTCAGCCCTCAGCGCAACATGGCTCTGGTCCTCAGGGAAAGCCTGCAAGAAGCTGCAGAGACAGCAGACCACCTCCAGAGGCAGCACAGCTGGTGCTGGTCTCGAGGAGGACTGGCCCCACAGCAAGCTGAGAAACCACCTCAGACACAAACATTTCAGGTGCTGCATGTAAGCTCTGACTGACAGGAACTCTCTAAGCAAATACTCCTGCTGGTACAGGTGTCACTTTGCTTTTTCAGATATACTTTTATAACTTTTTGACAGGAAACCCTTTGGTCAGCATCTAGAGTGCTCCCTACAACGGGATCCCCTGCCTACAGCCCATTTGATAGAACTCAAAAGTCTGTCCACGTTTTTTTCATCTATCTACTATACTGTCTACATACAAATTCCTATTCAAATATCATTAAAACTCAAATATTGAATTATTCAGTGTAAGCAGCTTTGTGAAACACAAACTTTATGGCTGAATACATATTGCCTACCCCTTATGGAAAGAATTTAACCCTGTGAGTTCATATATCAAACAGCACATTAAACTGAGTTTCATATACTGTATCATAAAAACTGTTAAAATGTTTTTCCTCCACTTTCTACACATAGTAAAGTGAGAAAATAAAAAAATGTTCAGTACCATATAACAATGTTTTAAATAATACTGGGGGAAAAAAAAAAAAAAAAAAGAAACATTTAGAAACATTTCTATGCCAGCACTGAAAATCACGTAGAGACTATTTGATGGGAAAAAACAAACAAAGAATACAAATGGTCTCCTTTAGGGAGACAAAACGTGTTCTTACAAGGGAAAGCACTCAAGTTATCTGAATTTCCAAACAATATGGTCGCATACAAAGCAAAAAGTACCTTCTTAATAAAAATCTATGATACTGTGTAAGACAAAAGACAAACACTCCATTCCTCAAAGCTCCTACAGAAAAGCACATGTAAAATTATTCAAATTAAATCAACAGTAGTAACTCCTGTATTAATACCATATGCAAAGCTAAAGGCTGGCATACTTGGGCAAGCTATTGCTCTGTCTTTGTCTTGATTACTGCTTGCAGAAATGGATTAAATATTTACCCGGGGCTGCCCAATTTTGTTTTATTTCTTTTGCATTCAGTTCAGAGCATACCTACCTGAACCAGTGCTTAGGGGAGTTACACAGCTGTTACTCAAACATGAGCATCAGCAACACTTTTTTCATTCAAAAGTTGTGTTACCATCAAGCTTATATAGGCAGTCCTCTATGAATGAACATAACAACAGTAAATCTTTATTTTATTTTACTTGGATATCTATTGCCACCCAAAATTGTGAGGCAGTCTGTTAGATCCCAGATCTTTTATACTCTGTCTGAAAGCAGATAATACTCCATTTCATTATGCAGTCCTATCCTACAGCTACTTTTTATTTCTACAGCTGTTTCCTAGTAGGTTGCAATACTATGAGCCTAAATCAGTCTTGGAGCTGTACCAGTATAATTAAATTATTTCCTGTCAGGTAGATTCAACACTGTGGAGCCATACCTGTAATTGTCTTAGAGCACAAACACATGTAGGATTTAGGGGTGTTTATTTACAGAGTTGATCTCTTTTCTCATAACTCATTATAAAATATGCATACAGGTTATCTCATAATATATAACAACTGAGTGTATTAAAGCATGGATCTAGTGACCAACCAGTAGTATCCTGTTTTACACAGGTATTTTATTTAAATGGATATTTAATATCCTATCTAGTCAGGGCTGCTTGCAAATGGTGTCCTAACTAGAGCTTATTTTCTTGGGAAATACTTGCCTACTTAGTAGGGGAAAGAGAATTGCTGGTATTGACCGCCCTGCAATTAAGGCGTGTTAGCATTAATAACACTCATTTTTCTTTTGTTATGTATCTCTAAACAATGACAAAAGATCAAAAGAACCTGCCATGTAACCTATACTATAACTTTAAATGGTGTGAACTTTAAAAGTTCAATACAACAAAGTTTGGGTTCTCCTGAGGATCCTCTGCACAAATCTCTTGACACCTAGAGGATCAGGCTCAAAGCTTCACATCAGAACCTCAAGCCTACGCAAAAAGCCGGCCCTCGCTTAGCTAGCCATTTTCCATGCATTATGACACTAACTAGGTCAGTTCACAGGATAGTTTAAGTTACAGGGTTTGAAAAAAAAAAAACAACATAAAACTTCAGCAGACACCTCTGTGCCAGTAACATTCTTGGAATAAACAGGAGCCTATTCCAGACAGAGAGCAGACACAGAACTTTTGTCAGCTTAGTTTACACTGTTCAGAGAAGTGAGGTACCAACTCTGTTCGTAAAAATTCCCATTAGCTATACTTATGTAGGTATATGAGGAACCTTTTCGAACAATTTGTATCTTATCTCAGAATCTCCCAAGAATATACTGTGCAATGCATGGCTTGCTTGACCTTTGAGCAAGTCTGTGACGGAGCAAAGCTATACCCTTAATTCCTTGTGTAATACGTATATTCTGATATATAAATAATATATCTGAATAGATATAGATGTATTTACTCATTCTGATAGATTAGTTTTCTGTCTGATCAGAGTGTTAAAACGATTTATCCCACAGTAATAAAATTGCTGGCCTAACACAAGGAACGTGGCCATGGCCAGAGTACATTTTTGACTTGCAGATCCATGGATAGGATTGGGAAGACTGAAACACTCTCATATGGTAGCAGGCTATAGCTGTAATAAAGTAAGCATGCCATGGATCTGCACCTTAACTCTCTCATTCTGGTGGAAAAACGGTCCCACTATAGACCTAGGAGGTCCCAGGCAACTCATCAAATCAGTTTAGCTTTTGTTTACCTATATGCAAACTAAGCATAATAACAGTTACCTCTTGAGCATTTTATCTTGCCTTGCAGCATAACCTTTTAGCATTGTAGGTTGCAGGCTCTGTGGATACATACTAAAAAGAAGAACCCTGAGGAAAACAGACAGAAGGTGACAGTGACTGGAATAATAAATTATTCCTTCCCCCCCCCCCCTTTTTTTTAAAACTTAGTGCAATTTCTCATTTCCTTTCTATGTGAACAAAGCATTTCCATGAAAAGTATGACAGTCTTGACTTAATCATGAGCAGAATCATGCCTGAAATATCTAGAACTTTGATAGCTGGGGAGAACAAGAATGACAAAGAACTTACTATTGTTATTCAGAAACTCGATAACTTCATGAGTCCAGGGAAAATTTCACTGAAGTCAACAGCCAACTTTAAAGTGGGGGAAAATGGAAAAATAATAAATAAATTAAAATACATCCTGACATTCCAGAAAAACATCTTACATTCTAGAAAAAGTTGAAAGGTGTAGGAATAAATCTACTATGTTCTGAGAAATAACATATTTATAGAGAAGAAATATCATAACATTTCATTAAGAATGGACAAGGATATTGGCAGATCCACCTGCTCACTTCATCAAAGTTGTATCTTTCCGATGTCCTATGTTGTGACGGATCATACAGACCTTAGTTCCTAATCATACATAAAGACTGTGCATATAGAGCTATGCTTAGGGTTGAAAATTATTTATATGAGAAATATGAATGTGGAAGAATAATTAGTACAATCACAGTTAAAAAAAAAAAAAAAAAAAAAAGCATGGATTTAATGCACCCAAATGTGACAATTAAGGGCTTGAACAAAGCAAAAGTAAGCTTTGCTACTGATTTTCATAGGATAATAATTTCTTGACCTTTTTTCTAGAGTGACTATGATCTAATAGCAAATTCTATTTGAAAAGCTCTCTGCTTGTACAAGATGATCTTTCTTGCTAACTGGACTTCTGAAAAGCAACTGAAAGGTTTTCAGGAGATATTTTACACAGAAACAACAACTTCTTGTTTTCCCTTTACATGGATGATGGCTTATTCCTTGTTGAGACAAGGAGAAACATTAAAATAAGGTATGTGGATAGAAAGGGAATAAGAACAGACAACAATGGAGTACAGAGGAAAACAAACAGATGCAAAACAGTTGCTTTAATGAGAGAAACAAAGCTTTTATATATGTTTCTGTCTACTGGTTTCATCAATACTCATTTGGGAACAGAGCAAAGGGTAGGCAGTATAAAAGCAAAAAATGCCTATTTCCTATACATCTAGTTAGAAACATGCATGAGTTTCAACACAGAGAAATTCAAAGCATTCTGAAGCTCATCTTCATTAGAAATTACAAATTATCAAAGAGCAGTCTAATTTTAAATCATACTTAAAATAATTTCCCCCTAATTTAAAAATTCAAGTAAACCCATACTAATTATGAGAAAATGTAGAGGAAGGGATCCTACTACCACAGAAAAAGCTTTGTTTCATAGCCATTAAATTTATAATGTCGAATTATACGTGCACTGGTAACTTTGATTTGAAATACTTTAGCTTTTTACCTGTAATTTTTTGTTTGAACAGCACAGGGATAATAATGAACAAAATAATTTAGAAATTATGAAAAATAAACCTGGCCAATTTGGGTCTTCCACATTTTGCTCTTAAGATGAATTTTAAATGATATGCTCTTGTCATTCCAGGATGTTTAACTGAATAAGAAGAGAAATAAGCTCTATTATCTCATCAAAATATGTTACTGTTTAGACTTTAGGAGGACTCTTTAGTAGCAAGTATATTTAAGCAACCAGATTGTAGATTATTAATTCAGTAGGAGGGTCAATAGCTTAATAAGGACTGGAGGTGACATAGCATTTTGTGAATTAAATCTGCAATAGGTTTTTGTGAAATTGCCTCAGGGTGAACACAATCAGTTTGGAGCATCTAAGCAACGTTTACTTTGGTACCAAAGCTGACAAACACAGGAAGGAAATTCACCAGTGCTCTCAAACAGAACAGTAACACACAGAACAATAAAGGTAGTATTCTTCAGAGCTGGGTGAAAGAATGACACCAGGTATAAGACATCCACAGAATCTTTTGCATGCATTATCATATACTGCATTCATTTCCATGAACAGAGGTGGAATTTACCACTTCCTAACCCACAAATAAGTGTCCAAAGTTTTATGGAAAGACAGTTATGGAAAGACAGAAAAATAATACTACCTAAATTTAGAATTCAACATAAAACATCAGCCTGTGTATTCTGAGCAAATAGGACAATGTAATATAAAAGTATTCAGACATATTATTTATTAAACTCCTACAATGAGTGTCTCTAAGTCCCTTCTCACAGATAAATTATGTATTACTCAGCACCACTTAAAGAAGCTTCTGAGAGGTCACTTCTCTGAATTTCTTATATCTGATGGGAAGAAATTCACATCAATAGAATGCAAGGAAATATGCACAGCACGGCATAAAGGTGCCTCTTTGCTCATTTGGTGTAGATGGATAATTGGCAAAGATGTCTTGATTGCATTTGAATGCTCTGACTTTTCAAACAGGAAGGAAAATATATTTTACTATATTGGCCCCAGAAAGAATTAATGTTGCAACTTGACCTTTATGTCTACATTGTTCAAATATATTCTAAAGTGTTCTGAATATTGACTTACAGAAACTTAAGATCTTAGATTGTGTAATTAGTTTGGCTTATAGCCGTCAAACCATACCGGAGTTGCTCATCATTAAAGGTGCCACTGAAGAAAGGCATGTCATAGATCTAGTAAGAGAAAAAAATAGTGTTTCTTCATGTGGTTCTTTGATTTTCATCTTGAAAAACAGTTACATTGGCTTTTTTCTTCCTTCAGCACAGAATCAATAAATTGAACAAAGTTGTGAACACTGGCAGAATGACTAATATCAATGCATCTCCTGTGGTGACCCAAGCCAGCCTCATTCCCCAAAATGAATCTCTATGGTTATTTTATAGCCATTAGTACAGCATGTCTTTAATGAGAAATATTTCATAAGCTCTGCCTGTGTTCACAGAGAGATGGCACATTGTTTATCCCAATAATGAAACAATTAGAACGCTTAGCAGGTATAAGAAGGATATGCTCTAAATATCTTCCAAATCTATCATTCTCTGTTGGATTTCTGTAGACTTTCCAATCTGCAGCAAACAATTACAAAAATCTTTTTCTTTAGTTTGTCTTCTCTAAATTCAAATATTCACTTATTTAAGCTAGGATGTAATCCCAGAATAGATTCAGATACTGCTCTCTCCGGAAAAGTTCTAATCAACTCTGCTATGCCCTTTAGAAAGGAAGAGACAGGAGGAAAAACTCTTAAGAATGGCACACTGAAAACCGAGGGTAACAGGCCTTTAACCATAAACCTGATGGAACCGCAGGCAAGTGATGAAATTTGCTTCAAGTCACTCTGTCCATCAGCCAGAGGGACAAAATTAAAGACCGGATTCCAGAGTTTTAAGAGGTCCATTTCTATAACGGACCCTTGACCCAAAACTCATTCATGGATTCAAGGCAGGGGGATATCAGCATAACAAACTAAAATGAAGTACCACTCAGGTAGGGCTGATGAGATGGGAGTCTTCATGAGAAAAAAACAGAACTAAAAGTTCACTGCTATTGGAGTAAACCAAGCATTTAGGGTGAAAGAAACTTTGTGTTTCTTGTGTGTAAGAAACTTTATTCCCAAATGATTTTAAGGATTGGTACAGCATTGTGAATATGATAAGCATGAGTTCGGAATTAAAGTGGTAGTAGCGTTACTAAGATGACACGAAACATTTATCTATGGAGCGCATTCAACCCTGAGCACCTGAAGCCTTAAACAGAAGCATTCGACAGCAAACTCGTACTCGCATTAATACAGTCTCACTGTTTCTGCACTAGCCTTTACAAATCAGGTCCTTTTTGTGGAATGTCCCTGGAACTCTTGCCCAGCCAGCTGCGTCCATTAAAGATGACGTCCATCCCCTTAGACTAGCCATGCAGAAAGGGCATTGGAAAGCTTTGAGTTCGAGTCAACATACCTGCAAGTTGAGTGCCTTCTAAAAATCACTTTTTTTTTTGTTTTGTTTTTCTTTTTCTCCCTCTTTTCTTCCCCTTTTGTACATGCAAACATAGAATCAAAACATAGACAAAAATACGTAAATCATTTTATGTGCAAACCACTTACGTGAGACAACAATTGCATATTAGAGTAGAGCGTTAGATTACACTGTAAACATTCCTTAAGAATGCCTGTAAGAATAAATGAATAGAGCACAAATCAGGAAGTAAGCAACATAAAACACTAAGGAGAAAGATAAATGAAAGAGAATGGTACCTGAAAAATGTAACTGAAGAATAAAATTGTATAGCTCAGAGAAGAAGGTGTAGAACAAGCGTGAAGCATCACCTGAATGCCCAATATAAGAGAAGAACAGATGCAACCTAAGAATAAGTAAGCACAAGAAATGCATTACGCAAAGCATCCTATAAGGATTTTAAGGCAGATAATCTCACTAAAAGTCAAACTGGGCACACTCTTTCCAAGAATCAGCCCAATGGTGTAAACACATATCTCACGTGAATACAAAAAAAAAAGGAACATAAATCAGAGCTTCTTATTAGAAGAATTTCTGTAAAGTCTAAAATGTCATGCCTCAGGAATATCACAAATGAACAAAGCAGATAAAAGAAAGCAATGGAAATGTGGCAAAGTAGTAAAAATTAGCAATCACAGTCACTGAGCTGTAGACTGGAAACAAGAGAAGAAAATTAAGATAGTGTTTTGAGTATGAAGGGAAGAAGAAATCAGAAACTACTTTTGTAAGGCTGAGGAGAACTAAAGACCTGCAAATTAGACTTTACTGGATAGAAGATTTTTAGATTCTGTTTAAAGTATGAGCAATTTATCTTCTAGTTTATGACCTCCCCACTATCTGAACAGATTTCTAGTTGGTACCCCATATAGGAAATTCCTTCATCACACAAAGTAAGCAGGGTTTTATCTGTACCAAAATACAATGGACTAGCTTCTTGTGTTTGTAACAACTGTAATTGTAACAAATTAAAGTAAACTTAACTAAGGCTGCTATTCCTAAGTGCTTAAGAAGTTTATATTCGTGCCATCCAATCTCTCATTAGCAACATGCAAGGAAAATACCTTAAAAATGACCACTAGCCAAGTAAGGAGAAAGTACCAGGATGAAGTAGAGTTGGTTAATTTACTTTTAGCAGATGCACTTTTAAGAGTTTGCAGGTGGAGGCTAATTGTGTAATTTTCATTGGGTTAAAATCTACATAATATTTAAGATAGATTGCCAGTTAAAATCATTTCTACTTGAAAATAGTTTACCTGCAATTGCTGTAACAAGTACCTAAGACTACTATAAGACATAAAATAAAAATTCTCTTTTTCAGTTTGTTTGACTTCTTTGCATTTGGCAGCACACTATGTATTGACAATGTAACTGCTTCCAATATACACTCAGTTTGTTAGTCAATTCATGTGCTGTTGGCATGGATCTCCCACACAGCAACAGAGAAAAAATTTCAAAACCCCCACAAACATGTGACTGCAAGCTCACAAAAATTGGCAGAATTATGAAGTACAACTAGCATATGAAATAAGTTGGATTTTGTAGGCAAATAGATTTGATTTTTTTTAATTTTGTTTTACAAAACTAATTTTAGAAGCCTTCCATCCTAAGTTTTAAATACCCTTCAGTATGAACCTGTTGGGCTGTTTTCCAAGTAAAAAGCACCTTCTCCCTGAAAAATGCTGAATTATGAAAACTGAAACATTTTGTAAACATTTCAAACATATTCGACAAACTTGTGACAAAAAGTAAGCAAGCAGTGGATCCAGCATCCCATTCTCATCATATCAGATCAGTGGAGAACGAAGGGCTCAGCTTAGCAACACCAGTTAGATGACTTTAAGGACTCCAGGGCCTCCAAGCTCTCTTTCTGGAGTGCCCTTGTCCCAGGCCTGGGATTTCAAGTTTTCCCTAAGCCATATCTCAAGAACATACTGCGGACTATGCTAGGACTAGGGACTTAAAAGGTTTCACGTCATAAGGCCTGAAAACTTGACGCTGAAAACCAATGGCAGTCCCAGCTGTAGTGGGGGCTGTATAGTACAGGTAACTTTCTGTCTTCCTGATGAAGAACTAGCTCCCACACTTCAGCGATACTGGACAACCCTTGGACTCCTGTAAGGTTTTAGCGCTTCTTCTCTAATGACTAGAGAAGTAACAGGAAACTGAAACACAGAAATCCTGAGGGCTAACCCAGAGCTAAAATAGCACAAGGTTGGGCTCTCTGACTTCCTTTTTTGTCGCTGATGATACCTAACCTATTCATAAATGTCTCCCATTATGGTAGCTAAAGTTTTCCCCAACACTCTAATCTGTTGCTTTCACTATCATCACAATGTTCTTCACAATATCTAATCTGATTAACTTCTTATTTTATGGACAAGGTGAACAGGTTATTTTCTTCCTCTTTGCAAATGCTTTTCCAAACTAGAAAGTTTGAAATCTGTGTTAAGAGTTGAGGACCAAGCTTCTTCAGCTCATTTAGCAGTGAGTGTTGGTATTCAGGTAGAGTTAATAAAAAACTGAACTAAAAAGTGAAAACTCAGCAAAATGGCTATAAAAAACAAATGGGAAAAAGGCTGGCATGTAACACAGGCTCCTTGACTAAGAGCTTGTTGCCTCTGCACGTTGCTAAGCAGAGAGGATTTTAAAATGAAGTGTTTTTTTTTATTATTTTTTGGAGAAAATGCTAATCTTTTCGTTAAAATACATTAAAACAGTAATTTTGGACCCTAGAACGGGAATTTAGTAAAAATACTTTTTTGTTGGAATTGATTTTCAACAGAACATTTCAGATCAGCTGTATCACAGAGATTCAAAACAGAAGGGTCCTGTCGTATCTTCATCTGCTCCTTAATGGTTTTTTTTTTTACAGCTTTGTCCAGTAATGTAACAATGAGCTTTAATTTTAGATGAGAACTTCACCATGCGTTTTAAGTACCTGCAGAAATGCCTACTAAAACTTTAGCGACTAGAGCTATTTTTGAAACTAGCTTGGATATTTCAGGTCAGCTCTGCTTACAGCTGTCTACTTAGCTAGTTTTTCATGATGGGAGCCTATAGCACTTCTGTTAGATGACCTGTAGTGATTTATGTTTCATGCAGGGATGCATTGAAAGCATATGTGTTTCAACAGAGAAAGATTTGACTTACTTCAAAAATCTAAACTAAAGTTGAAGTTAGGGATTCAAATAAGATAAAATGATTGGAAGAAAAAAACAAAAAAATCCCTCAGATAAACATTTTGTCCCTGTCTCCTTGCATACAGTTCCCCTGCTGTGGTTTTCAAAATTTGACCACTTAAAAAAATAAATCTTAAAATTAATCATAATTAAAGATATAATTTAGTTGTACTAAATTATATACACAGAATTTGTGCTACACATTTTAATCACAACATTTCTAAGTTTTAAAGTAAGTGCATTGAAAATAAGAAATTTATGTCCATTGTAAAATAAAAAGTAAGACACTGTAACAGCCACATGTATTTGAGGCACTTGTTCTATACACCTAAACAAGGGGTTAGACCCTCTTGGCTTCAGTGCAGAAATAATTTCATCTAGAGGGCAATTCAGTGCATCTAAGTAGTACAGTATGAATGTACTTTATAATCTCCGTTTTCCCTCTTCTGTAACATTTGTAATGAGCTAATGATGCTTCCTTCTTACCGCCCTTGCTAGCTCTGGCCATTTTTAGTAACTTCTATAGTGATTACTACAGTGCACACAGAACATAAGGTTGCCAGCAGTGTGTACAAGAGCTCCCTTGTGCCTTACTTACAATCTTGTCTTGCAAGACCAGAGGAGCCCAAAAACTAGAGAAACCCCAAACAGCTTTATTGTAAATTAACTTTCATTAGTGATAAATGCCTGAAAACTTTAACAGAAATCTTACCAGATATTGTCCCTTGCTACAGAAAGGAGGAGAGAGGCCAATAAATTGTCTTTATATTACTAGCCCCCTCCCCCCACCATATCCCCATAACATAACACTAGCATAATCCAGCAAAACATTTTAGGGACACCTTAAACAGGGGGTATGCCACAAGTGAATTCACTCGCTGGGAGGATTTGGAGAATGGATGCCAGGAGAATTTGAGACAGCTGTTAGCTTTACTTTCAGTATTAACCTTTCAACATTTTAAACTGCAAATGTTCTCCTGAATCATCATATGGAAGACCTGTATTTTTAATGACTATTGATAGGTCAGTTTTTATAAGCAGAGAACAAGCTTCTTTTACAAGCCTGAATTCTTCTTACTGCTCTTTATAGGCATTACAGATAAGTTTTAAATGTCATATTTGATTTGTGTTTATTTGAAATGGAAATAAGCAGCCCACACAGGTTTAATAATTTATTTAGTATTCAGTTTGAAACATTAGGGCACACAGTTTAGATGTGAAAATATCCACTTTGGAACTGAACAGTTTAGCAAGTCTTAAAATACAGCTATTCCAATAGGCACGCTAAGGCAAACTTTTTTTCTTTTAGGTTTTACTTGTTAACGGGCAATTCTAAATGTGAGCATGTGTCTGGACACCCTTGAATATTTTTTGCTGTAGCTTTCACACATACATAAAACAAAGGACATGAACAAGTGAACTTTGTTTTTCAGCTGCTGCATAATTTCCCCACAAAAAAACTCAGCATTTCTTCATGCCGCATGTTGCTTTTAATGCTTAAACAAATACACCAGGTCTCCAACTTACCTTCCCAAAGCAAACGCATAGTTTTCTGGATGGATCATCACAGTCAAATTTGGTCCCAATCAGATTCCACTGCCAAACTGCAGAACCTGTAGAAAGAAGTGGAATTACTCTAGTTGCGTCTAGTAATTAGAAAAGAAAACAAGTAGCTATGAGAACATTGCTAGGGAAGGAAATGATTTAACATGGAGAAGAAACTGTCAGAAAGTAGAATGAGAAAAGAGTAAAACCAGAGCAGCATGACAGCAGTGGGGCACACCACCTTCCCAGACGTTGCACTCAGGAGGTGGAGCTGGGGGCACGTCTCCCACAAGAGAGCGTGATGGGAGCTTTCCAGCTAGCACAAAGGTGATGGGGCTGTCTGGGGGAGATTCATCACAGCATACGTGGCTGTAGCATTCACAGCACAACCTGCTGTAAGCTTCGCCACAGTTCAGCAGAAGGGTCAGTCTGAAGAAGCCTTTTGCCCTGCTATTCCACCCTGAGAACAAGGGTTTAGTGCTAAACACTACAAGCCTCAGAAACAGATTCCCATGCCAGGGGAATTTAAATGATCCAGGGGAAAGATGCCAACAGTGCTCTATAAATCACAATACATAGGTAATAAAAAATAATTCAGATCATTCTCTCCCCATTCCCAAACACAGTCATCAAGTAATGAAGTACAGCAACTATTTCCTAAAAATAGATTCTGCTATTTGTTTTTTGACACGATCGCCTACTGAGTGGATAAAAGGAATGCAATAGATATATCTCGAGTCTAGTAAAATGCTTGACATGATACCCTGCAGAATTGCACTGAACATTATTTCCCAATGACTTGAAAAAGAATATTGTCACGTGGATTGAGAGCTGACAGTAAAACAAAGGTTCAAAGTATTAAATTGGGTGTATAGGGGGGAATATTTAATAGCATTCTGTGGAGGTTCATTCAGTTAATGTCTTTATTAATAATGTGGATGTGGGAGCAAAAATACATTAATGAAATATGCAGGTGAGAATAAATTAGAACCTGAGGTGAACACTAGAGAGCACAAAGGAATAATACAAACGGGACCAAGTGAGATTAAGGAATCAGGTAGAAAATTACAAAATGAGAATCAAATAGGAAAAATACAAACTAATATGTTTGAGGAAAATAATGTAAAATACAGATATTCAAAAAGCTTCAAAAGCTGGGATGCAGTGTAATGCTGAAAAAAACACCTCAGAGTAATAGTTTATTGAAAATAGAGTGAAAATGTGCAGTGCATTATGGGCCCGTTCACCTTAGTTCTGTTCCAAGGCTTCCTTCTCAGACAGTGAAGAAACTACAGCAGCTCAGAGTGCTGCTACAGCCACCTGACTGATTGAACTGAGGAACCTCTTTAGAGGTTCAAAAAAAAAAAAAAAAGATTTCATTCTGTCTCAAGAGTAACATGGCTATTAAAAAAAAAAACAAAAGACAAATAAGCAAAAAGCAAAAAAGGAAGACCTATGCCTCAGGACAATCCAAGTACCCACCACAAGTAATCCATGGTATGACATATTTCTGTAGCTGGACTCCTCTGCTTCTGTCCTATGGATGAAGATGGGATTTTATATTATACTGAATATCATGGAGCGTGCATAACTTGATTCAGGTCTCACCTGAGCCTATGTCCTAAGATGCCAGAGATCCATGACTGTTTAGATATTTTTCTTAAGATGAGGAGGAAAAGAGGGAACTCGAGGAAGGTGTTAGAATGTGCCAGTAAAGCCAACTGTGTGCAGGACAAGCTGGAAAAGCCACCTCTTCCTTGGGAAACACAAAGAAGTCAAAGTATCTCATTTCTTGAAGAGTTAACTAACATTAGGGCCTGTAAGGTATTTTAAGAATAGTTGCTTTATTTAACGAGTTTCACTTCTGTCCCCCTCCTATTAAATTGGTGTAAATTCATGTCCTCCCTCCCCCATGAATATTAATATTTCTGAACTACAACTAGATATTTTCCCAAGTATAATCATTAGCACTTGTTAAAGGTCTTCAGACGCTCTGGGCTCTGTCTCGTTGAGATTATTAAATGAATCCTTCACTTACCTTCTGGTTATTTTTCAATTTGTTTGAAGATGGCTGCAATTAAGTCTCTTTCATAGAAGACGAATTCCTCTAATGAGGAGCACTTTGCAGCACAGAGCTCTGAGTTTGCTCTCCATGATCCTGAAACAGCTTGGGTCATGCTGGCTGTCCAGGGGAGAGCTTCTGGTCTGCTTTTTCACAGCCTTCGATGCACTTGCCTCCATGAACTCTTCTGTTTCATTTGACCTTCCTACAGATCTTTCTGGCGCTATCTGACAGTTAGTCACGTCTAAACGTATTTATTTTGGCTGCTCGCTGTAAACCAGACCATAAGATAAGGAGGACAGGAGTGCTTGGTGTATGGCTCATCCACTCTTTCGTGTCAGACAGAGGGCACAGCTAAAACTGGTTTGAAGCCAGCAGGTTCAGACTTGTAGCATACTATTCAACATATTGACCGCCAAAATCATGACACGCTGGTTTAAAAAGTACAGAACCAATCAGGAAATAAAAAGATAACAGTGACAAGGAAACACAGCCGAGACAAAATTAGAGCTTTTTTTTTTAAGCTTATGTTGGTATTACTTTGTTAGAAGGTTTTCTTCTGTTTGATGTAAATAATTTTCAATAATAAGAAGTGAGACTGTATTTAATTTTTGGATAACACAGAAAATTTTGACATCTCTTGAGATAACGGGGTTTGAAAAGCAATTTTTCACAGTGTCTGACTTACAATTCATAGCATGAAGGAGTTTAGATGCAGGTGATACACTTGGTCTCTTTGGAAGCTTGAAAACAGATTGTTACTTTGCATAATCAAGTTATTGATATCCAGTAATGAATATCTTCATGTGAATCACAGACAAACATTTCTAAAACAAAACTGTAAATATGCTGAATTGCACGGTTTACTGACACAAATGACTTTGGTTTCCTCTTAAGCGCTATTTCTTCATCTTCCAAACGTGACAAATAAATCATTTAGTCAGTAATGTGATATTCCCAGGCAGATGTCTTGATACCACCACAGTAAGGTAGGCTGGTAGTCAAGGCTGTAAGTACAAACCTACTGTACATTGGTGCTGTGGCTATTACTAAAGCATTTTGAAGTTGTAAATCATTGTTTAAGTGCTAAACGCCTGTTCTTTCTTGAGCTATCTAAGGTACGCTCCCCAATAAAAATGATGAAATTTTATATTCACAAAATTGAAGTTGACTTACATCATAAATTTTGCAAACACAAACACTTCTTTCTTTTACTTATATAGCTACATCTTTTCAGCTCTGTAATCAAAGCTAGCCATTCCCTCTTGACCGTTGTAATATGCAATTATTTCTATAGGATCCATATCATTATTTTTCCATTATTATTTCAGACATTGATCCTTTTTCAGTATCATGACTATGGTAACATATTTCAGATTCTTCAAGTCACAAATAATAGATATCGTCTAAAATGCTCCTTGGTTGATCAGGATTCTCCAAATGGTTCTTCAGCTGCTTTCTAATTCTGTTAATTTTTAAAAATGCATCTGTTTTAGATAGGCCTTACCACTCATATTTTGTATTTTTATAAGGTGACTTGCCACCTGGACTTTTGAGACCCTTATGTTGTTCATTTCTTTTGAGATTGGCACTGCCACCATAAAAGATAATAATGATGAAACAGTCTAAGGATAAAACATGCTTAGAAGGCACTTGGCATATATTATTAAACGAATGGGAAATGATCAGTTAAAGCAGCAGATGATTAGGAAAGAAGGCACATTTTACTTGCAAATAGGGCACAAGTTGGCAAGTAAACTTGAGCAGGTTTTAATACTGTAGAAATGTTACGTTAGTACGTTGTGAACATTTGAAAGATGAGTTTGTGCACCAAAATATTCCTGCTATAAGGAGTATTGGGAGAATATTTCGGTAAGGATGGCATGGAAATACTGGTCTAATAAAGGAGGTACTATGAATTTGTATAAAATGTCACTGAATTAGTGGACATATGATTTCTGCATCTTGTGATGTAAATAAATTTATAAGAAATAATGAAGATGTCACAGGAGTGACATGAAGGGAAAACTCCGTGGAAATCATACTTAAAGTTACACTTAAAGCAATTTTTGAGATCCCACGTTAAATACTTAATATACTTAAGCCCCATATTCTTAGCTTTGTCCCTTGAACCAGAAATCTCTATTTCAGAAGTCACAAAGGCAATTCAGGGTTGGGAAAAGCATCCAACAGTGTTAAAATCGTTGCAGTTTATTTCAGTGCAGGAAGAAATGGAAGGAACCTCAGGTTCTACAAGGGAAGAGAAATGGATTCAAGAGAGAGCAGTAGCAGTAAAAATGCCACAGTTACCTGTCAGTTACCAGCAAATGCCCCTTCAGGTGTGGAAAAAAAAAAAAAAAAAAGAAGAAGAAGAAGAAGAAGAAGAAGGAGGAACAAAAAGGAATATGTGCAGGAAAGGGCAAAAATGCCCCATGGCAAGAAAGAAAAAAGTGGGATTCCAGGAAATATAGTCAAATGTCACAGACAACCTTGATATAAACAAGGAAGTAAATGGAAATCACTGTTCTAAGTTATCTGATGGCTTAACATTAATGCAATAAAGATAAAAAATATATAACGGCAATAAGACAGGAAAATTAACACATTTAATAGTCCATGCCATACAGATTTTAGCATTTTTTAAAGTCACCAAGTATGCTCTGCATTGATGAGGCTGCAAAAAAAACCAGGCTCCTAACTAACAAAAATCGTGTTTAAAGCTGTTGAAGTTGGAAAGGAGAAAAAAGTTTGCTCCAAAAAACCTATGCTTAAACTCACGTGGTCCTGTCCTCTCAAGTCTCATGACTGTGATGGGATGACAGGACTCAAACTTGAATAAAGCATTTGTGTTTCTCTCATTTACCAAAAATTAAAGGAGAACTGGATTGAAAGTCAAAAGGATTCACTGTAAGATTCAAATTCCCTCCTGCAGAGGCCCAGTACCAAACTGCAGGAATTATGCTATTCATCAACACAGGAGGATTTTTTCCCCCTCAGTCCTGTGATAATGCATCTACCACATACTCTGTTAGTCATCTAACAGTTTAGATGATACAACTTACTTAAGTCAGGTACAGATTACACCTAAATTTAAGGTACAAACTACCTCTGACTACACTAAGGAGAACAGTTTTTCATTTATGAACACCATTAGTCATAACACTTTCCTTTTATGCTGTGATATTTTTCATGGTATCTTTTCATCAAATTAATTTGTCATAACATTTGTTTTGTGATTAATTTCAAGATACATAATGTGTTGTGCGACTTCTTCTTTTTTTCTTTTTTAAACAAAGTCACTTTTGGAAGATAACAAAGCATTCCACCTGAGAAGGACTGCTAAATATTTCTATCTTTTAGCGCTTAAACTGAGTTAGTCTCCTTATCTATAAAATGTTACCAGTATCATATAAATGCTATGTTATCATTTGAGCCTACTTCTTGTAAAACCTCTCCTCCTCCACTGTTTCACTCGCTATTCAAATGTGCACACAAGCATTAATATTGCAGGCGTTTTTGTTTTCATTCCTCTGTCAAAGGCAACAGTTTTGCAAGTTATAAACAGGCTTGCAGTACCACTTTAAAATCAACTGTCCTATACTTCCATTATAATACCCAACTTTGTGTTACATATAAATTTACCGAAAGTAATCATTTGAGGTGAGAATGTTACATATGGAGCCAAGGCTAGTTAAAAAAATTGCTTTTTGCTTTTTTGTTCTCTCAAGAGCAAGGGAAGACCTGACCTACGCTAAGAAGTTTGGGAATCATTTCTTTGAAACAGCCTAGCGTTCAACGGACTCTAACCCATTCTTTGGACTAAGGAAGCTGCCGTTGGCCAGAAAAAGGAGAGAGACCATTGTATGTATGGGGGCAGGGAGAAGGGAAAGAGGAAAGCCAACGGGTTGTGTCAGGAACGTGCATTTCCTCCCACGCACAAAATCGTCCCCAAAGTTCCAAAGTTGGCCAAAGCCTTTAAAAGAATACAATTCACGTTTGCTCAGTAGAGATGTTCATTACTAAAATCTCAGAAGATTGCACCCACAGTGAGCAACTAATTCCCGCTACTGCTAGAATAATATGAGTAATATCTAAGAAATTAAAATTTGCACGAGGAAAAGCAATTAGGTAAAGAAATAGTGAGGATAAGTTAAAAATAATAATAATAATAATAATAATAATGTCAGAGGCTCAGAGCTGAAGACATAAAATGGTTGAAGGTGATGGGTACAGCTCCCAACTTCAGTACTTGGCTTTATAACCACTTTAATGCTTGTTTGTTGTGCTGGGAGAGAGGGTCAGGAGGAGATTTAAATGCAATGAATGCTACCTTTGCAATAAAACAGCATGCCCACACAAACACCGTGCCACAAGACAGAGGTTTCTAACCTGAAACTTCTTCCCAAAGAAGAGAGGAAGGCGCTGTCAGAGCCCCCCAAGCTACCAGGAGTTACGCTGCCTTCTGCTGGCTGAGAGCACCTCGCTCTCAGCCAGAGGCAGCCGCCTGCATGGAGGAGGTGAGGAGGATGGGAAGCTGCTTTGTGCGGTTAAAAGGCAGTAGATGTTTGCTGCCGAGGGGCCAAGCTAGTGGTCAGCTTGTCGAAATGCCTCAAAATCTATATCCGGTCCCCTGCCTTAGCTGTAGAAGTAAACTAAGTAGAGCCCATAATCAAGGGGATCTGTATCTTCTTTCTGCCTGAAGACATTAAAAGCACAAAATGATCCGGCTGTCACCTGCTTAATTAAAGGTCAGTGCAACTTTATAGCCTTCAAAAATGTACTGATTCAAAAATGATTTACAGGAAAACATAAAAGTCAGCAGAGAATTGGGCCATCTATTTTAAAGATCATTATTGTCACTCACTTTGAAATAATACTTCTTTGTTGGAATTGAAGTTATATTATTCACTGTGATTTGTACATTTAGAAATGGGAGTTGAGCAATAATTTTTTTTCAGGCCTCAATGTTTAGTTAGACTGAGTTATGCTGATTGTTGCAAACAGACAATTAATACAAAGAAATAAAAGATAGCAGCAAATTGAAGAAGAGATGTGACAGGAAAACATTCTATCCCAAATAAGATGGAAAAATTTTATAGGGGAAAGGAGAAAGATACTAGATTGATTAATATTATAATAAATAGCCAAGGTCCCCTGTTTAAAACAAAATATATTATACATATGAAAAACATAATATTGGCTCTGATAAATAGAGCAAAAATGTGATTGCAGACCAAGAAAATGGAGCTCGAAGGGATAATCTGGACATTAACAAATTGGAAGATTTAATGTGGGTTTTTGAATACATGAATATCATTTCTCTAAAGGCAAGGACTAAAGGACTAGGCAGGATTTTTTTTTTTCCTAAACTCCAAACAGGATCAGAGGAGATTTCCTTTCCTTTTTCCTGCTGCAAAGACAGAGTGAGCACTGTAGGGTGCACATTTTTACTTCTCCCAGCCTGATGAACCAGAATTTGAAACGTGCTCAGAAGAAAATACAACCAAGTTTGACAGGGGACTTAAGCTCCCAATTATTTGTACAATGAGTAAATACGTTTCCTTCTCTAAAAGTACTTAATTTCCTTAAATAAGAGAGGAATGGCGACTAAGGAGGAAGTTGGACTCGTGCTAGCCACCTTCCAACAGGTAGAAAAGATTAGGAAAGAAAACACAAGTTATTCCTGAATAGATCTCAGAAGAGCTAGATTAAAGAAGTGCAGCCAAATCAAACCAGATGCCTTTTATCCAGTCTGTCTTCGATATAGCTAAGGAAATGACAAGTCTTTGGCCAGGGAGCCAGGGAGATAAGAAAAGGTGGTGGCAAGTGAACAATTGATTCTTCCCTGCCTTTGTTACTGCTGCCTTCTCCTTCGGTCCTGGCACACTACTACTCAAAGCCAATTTAAGTAGCTTGCACGGACTCATCACAATATAAAAGTGACTGTCCCTATGTTCTCTTCTCCTCTGCTACTAAATTGCTGAGGAGAAAGGAAGTTGACAGGAAGAAATGTGAAGAGGATAGAGATGCTACTGCTCCCTGTCTTAGCTGATGTTTCAGGTGCTGGTGGTGCTAGCAGAAAAATTTGCAATCTTTTCCTTTCCACTTGCAAATGCTACACTAGAGAGAGAATCAAAGGCAGAGCATCAAGCCATTTGACCAACCCTGACTACGAACCAACTACCCATAGTAAAATTTTCTTTTCCCACATTTATTCATATTTCTGTTTTTATATCCATACACTTCTATATTTATTTTATATTTTTTCTCTTATATTTATTTAGCAAAATATTGAATTAGGCATCATATGTCACTGTGCTATTCACCCTTTTCTTTCATCCAAATACAATGCAGACATACTCCTTTTCACTGCTGTGGAAAACAGTGTCATGCGGTCACAGAAAAAATCCAAAACAAAATAATTCTGAGTCTCCTGTGCTACTGATCTCCACAACCAAATTCATCTCCATTAAATAAAATCATTGAGTATTCAGAGAACATTGCCAAGCAGAGTCAAATGGACCTTAGCAATTACTCATTGAGTATTCAGAGAACATTGCCAAGCAGAGTCAAATGGACCTTAGCAATTACTCCCCTTCAGAGTTTTGGCTTTTATTCTATATTCATCAGGCTTGTTCAACCACCCAAAAATCAAGCTCTAGAAAAGATCCGGACAGACTACTACTTTTCACACTGTCGAGAACTAAATGACTAGATTCGAGTCCTTTCTCTTTTCCTTACAGCCTAATAAAAGACCTTAAAAAACAAAGCATTAAAATGGGACCGGCAGACAAACTTGACAAATAAACAATGCACCCAAGACTCTTAATTTCTCAAACCTCAAAGCTGACTAAGAAACTGGAGAAGGTAGCTATATTATTTTTGGACCCTGAGTTTCACTGTGCTGTCCCATGTAGGCAACCTGCTCCGGCCTTTGCTATGTACATGAGCAGAGACCATAGAAGGCGGCGACGCTATCTGGCCCTGCTTTGTCTTCAATCACTGCTTCAACTGACGAATGAAAAGGCAAAAAAAAAAAAAAAAAAAAAAGGTGGGGGCAGAAACACGTTTCTCTTTTTGACAGAGAAGCTGGAAAAGGTCAGTTCCTGTTCATGCCATCGCAATGGCCACGCAAACGTAAGTATGCAATGCTGCCCGCAGACTGGAAGAACTGACAAGGAGATTTGACCTTACTGCTTTTAAGCAACATTTTTCAGGGTTCATATTCACAAATTTAGCCCCAGGAATCTGGGAAATGAAAAAGAGAAGGCGTATTTAGGAGTTCAATCTCCTGTTCCAGAGGTGATTTTAATCTTTTTGCTCCTTTTAGCTCTAGTATTCAGCACACTTTTATATATGAAGTTGCTTTAAAAAAGTTTCTTTAGAGTTCTCTCTCATATGAAAATAGCTATGAGCCACAGCACCTCTTGAAACAGTTTTCTCCCTACGCAGCAAAGTAAAACTGTAAAAAAACAGGGTTGTCACGGAAAATATACCCCCAAAACCCTTTAAAAGTTAGACAGACTTTACTTTCTGACAACCTCCAATATGTGCTTTAAATTCTAAAAGTGTTTTTATCAGAAATGTCTTGTCTGAAAAATACTTCTATTAGCCTCAGCTTTTAATAGGAAAAATGTTTTCCAGGGTTCATCAGCAGTCGTTATATTAGCTACTCCTTTTTCATTAAACTCAAAGCAACATATACAGGTCAAATTTTTTCTCCAACCTGAACATTCTGGTCACATTCACTATTTTTCACATGGTGAGGCAAATCTCATAAGATAGAAGCAGATGGTGACAGCTTCCCAGTACTATCAAATCAAATTGAGATAGCAAAAATAAACATTGGTCCCAAGCTTGGAAACTAGGTGAACATTTTGTCTTCTGAAAAGCTGTGCCAATTGCTTTAGAAACCATGAACAAAATAATTATGATTAAGAAATAACCACGCATCTCCAGAAACAATTCTTAGGAGACATTAGTTTACTGGAGACCTTGTGCTTAATCTTCCGTATCAAGATGGGTTTCATTTGAAAAAAGTAAATCTCCTCCCTCTGGTCTCACTGTTGAGAAAGTGCTCTGATCTGTCACCTGAGGTTCGCTATTTGAAATTCAGGAACTACTGGTGATATTTGCACAGTTTCTTCAACCCCTCTATGGAACAATCAACCCCCCCCCCCCCCCCCCCTTAAAATATGCAGAAAATATATCATTATAAAGTGAAAATCCATCTCGTAAAAATCATCCAATTTGACTGATTTACTATCAACACAAAACCTTGCTTCAGTATTTTTTCTGTATTTTCTGCATTTTTTAGCCATTTCTTTCATGTATTCGTTTTTATCCACAGTCAAAAACATTGTACCATGCTACAGAGCAAAAAAAAGAGAAAAAAATTCCCCCTGAAGACTGGAAAACTTTTCCAGACTTAAGTCCAGAAATAAACCACAGTGGGAATATATAACATGCATTAGATTACATCAGCCTTAATTATGCTTCTGGTTTTGGACATTATGTTTAAGGACCATACATTTTCATTGATGTAGGGCTTTGGGCATATTTGGTAGTGGGAAGGGATAAACTGAATTCATGTTGGTACAATGAAAGAAAGATATCACCCTCTAGGATTTCATTCGAGACAGAAGCAGCTAGTACCGCTTACTGTCATGCGGTCTCTACTGGAACGGTAACTTCCCATTTCTGGGAGGGCAGGCTTTTGGCAAAATCATCGTTATAAACAGAACTTTAGGGATGAGAATTTAAGAAATGTTTTACGAAACAGGATGCTTAGCTGCTTGCAAAGCCAGGTGAAATTGAAGTTTCCAGTTCAGAGGAAATTTCATTCATTCATTCAAAAAAAAAAGAAAAAGAAAAAAGAAAAAGATTACTGTAATGAGAATGTAATGACATCAATTTTCCTCATAAATCTGAAGTCCTTTCACACAAATTACACAAACCACCCAAGTGCATTTGGGGACTGCTTTTCCTTGCGTGCGCATGTGTGCGTGTTTTTAGCAACAATTCACCACTAAACAGCAAAAGCTTCTTTTGGCATGAACACATATTGTACCATGACTGGACAATGCCAAGATAAAAGGAAAACAGACCCCAATCTCCTAGCACGAGCTTTTGTTAACATCAATACATTGACATCAATAAAGGCTAAAAGATTATGACAGTTGTGCTTTCTATGCCTGAGAAAACACAAGGTAGAAGACAAGCTGCAATATGCACCCGGGTCAGGGCTTGTGTCAATGGAAGCAAGGTGAACTTCCAAAAGAAACAGCAGGCAGTTCAGGTTAGGCACAGAAGAGGTGCAGAACAAAAAGAGACCTAGTTTTCTTGGCCTTGTGGCACAGGGACAAAAAAAAAAAAAACAGTGATGTGTTAGGAAATTCCTCAGGGCATATATCCTAACTTGAAAGAAGGACATTTCAAAATGGAATGGTTTTAAAAAGAATTTAAATTAATTTTAAAAGGAATTTATAACTGCAAACTTGAAGCTAGACTTCTTGCTGAGATTACATGTCAACAGATATTTACAGTGTGTTGTGGTCAAGCTCATATACTGGAGTAAGAATTCAGATTGGTAGTATGAAGGAATCGTCTTAGTTATATCCTTATATTTTTTTCCCTAAATATTTTGTAATGTTAAAATCACATTTAATCAGAGAGGATATTTTCTGTGATATGTATAGAAGCAGAAGGCAATGGTAAGTTAAAACAACCTCAGCTTGAGCTGGTAGAAAATAATTTAGATAGTTTTGTAGTGCTGATGTATTGCCAAGGTCACAAACAAGACTGATTTATTCAGGAAATGTGAGTTAGAAAGGCTATTTAAGGGAGCTGTAAATACTGTGCTTAGATGTCCCTAGACCTAGATGGATTTATTTCTTCCATCAGCTGTATTGAAAAATTATGATTTACCTGTAATCTTCCTGCACTATTCAGTGATAGACTATTTGATAATTTTTCTTGAACGGAAAACACTCCCCCCTTATTTTGCATATAAAACTGATATCCAGACTAGATCCTTCAGAATTTAGAAAGATGTCCTGGGAATCTGCTCCTGCAACGGACACATCTGCTAACTTGCTCTCAGCATAACAGAAGCATGATCTGAAAGGGTCAAACAATTCTTTTAGACACGTGGTAGTTGATAGAAAGGTCCCCTAAGCACTGGAGAAATATTTCAATTAAAAATGGAAATGGTAAGGGTGAAGCACGTACATAGCCTAAAAGAAAAACAAACCACCACTCGTATTTCCCTACCAACAGCACTCTTGTGAGCATCTTTTCTCATGATGATCTTTTCACTGCTGAGAAGCATGTTTCACTACTTAATCTAGTCAACTGCTACCTGTGATATAGCCTATCAGTTTGTACTCATTTTCCAAGAATTGGGTCAAAATGTTCTAACTGATATATTTGAAACAGAAAATGGTAAGCATTTGTCTCAAAAACCTTGGTATGAAAGGGTTTCCAGAGTAGAATTGCTGCTCTCATCTCCTTAGTAATTTGCTTTAAGATGAAACTCAGGTCCCAGTTTTGGATAGCTAAAATCAGTGGCAGCAGGATTGCATTGCTCGTCACAGCAGGCGAAGGAAACAAGGCACACATTCATATATGGGCACAGGGCTTCAATGGCTGCCTCTGCTTCAAATACAACAATATGCCGATTTTCCAAAGCTTCTCCCAGGTCTGGGGCAGGGGATGAGTAGGTATGAAAGGGATTACCAAGTGGGCTAAATGGGTCCAGCTCAGCAAAACCTATGAGTGCCTGGAAACTGCCACCTCCTCTCTTCCCCAGGCTTTCCAAAACGCCCTGGAGGTAGGAAGGTCAGCCTCAGGAGAAATTACCCAGCAGATGGCAAGAAAGAGAAAGGCACAACTACTTATTCAAGACTTTAAAGGGCTCGTATGGACTTTTAGAAATAAGATGACCAATGATGAATTATAGACATATTCTGGGAGGAAAGTAGAGTAGGCAGACAAATGACCGTGGCAGGAATCGTGATCTGCCCATAGCAAGTAGATTTTAGATGAATAATGCAAAATGAGCATTTTGAGGTGCAAGAAGGTTAGTAATAAAGTTTAGTTTCCTAAGTTTACTCAGAAATAAACTTATATCAAGCAAAAAAAGTACTTTCAAGGAGGCTAGCTAATCTGTATATTATTCACAAGCTCAGCTACCAGAGGCTAATGTTAGGATCTGGGCTTTCTACATTTAACCTAGAAACTTTGTATTAGCCTTTTTCTTAACAAAATTGCTACGTACTTACTTCTAACCCCAGCAATTCAATACCTGCTTTGCATAACTGCAGTAGTATCTAGAGCCTTACTTAAAATTACAATATAAGCACCACAGGGAATGCAGTAGGGAATAGTCTATAGCATTTCTAAAATGCAAAGAAGGTGAACACCAGAAAGCAAATGCAAAAGTCTACAGGCTGATAAAGTTTACTGTTTTTTTCATTACTTATACTCATTATCGATAAAAGAAAATATCACTGTAACATTATGCTAAAGCACTATTAACCAGTAGGCAAAACACTAGGTTTAAATTCATACTCGTGGCTTGCATGTTGCAAGGAAGAAATTCCACACAAGCCACTAAGACGACAGCCATTCCATGACTAATTGCTACCTGTAATCACTATTCTGCCTGGCTACTCAATTGTTACCTATTTTACAGTTTATGGCTCCTGACTGCTTAAAACTCTCCTTGAGCTCCAGGAGCACAGCGTACAATATCCATCCCCTCCAAAACACTGGAATTTTTGTCATTGCTCCAAAAGCACCAAATTTTCCAAAGCTGTTTCTCTTCCCTCATTTGTTCACAAACCCAGATTAAGATCACCTACGGTTGTGAAGCACAATGAATTTTAAAATGTCTAGATCGTAATGAAAACTCTTGCCTCAGGTTGGTTGTATGAGTTTTCTTCTCTAGCTAAGACCGTCACATGCACTGATTAATGCAGCTTTCAGCAAAACACATGGCACCAACAGATAGGACACAAAGGACTGAAAACATCTGCACTAGAAGTAAAAGAACAACAAAACAGTAATAGTATTTTGCATCAAATCAGGTGTTATTCTAAATTTTTTACTGCAAGAAGAAAACTTCCTGCCAAAATGACTGTGACATATTCCAGTATTAGACAGTGCTCTTTCTTAGAAAAAAAATGTTTTCAGGGGAAAATGACCAAAAGCAGGAGTAATAAAATAGAGAAGAATTAGAATTAATTGTCCTCTTTTTTTCTTTCCCACAGCTCCTCTCTGAATGACATTTCTATTTCTTCAGTATCCATGTTCTGATTGTTATGTTTTCTTTTACTGTCACTGATCCTTCATTTCTCCCCACACATTATCTCTGTTTTCATCCCTGGAAACTACTTACATATGCCACAAAAATTCCTGAAACCCCTTTGACTCCTTGGGATGGCCAACACTGCGTAGACAGTGGGTAGCGCCGTTCTCAGAGGCGACTGTGGCCCAAAAGAGGAAATGAGGAAAAGACATTAAACACTGCTCTACCAAAAGAGGAAAAATTGAGGTCACTACTCTACTTGAGAATTGTGATCTCTTGGCAAAAAACAAGATTATAATTTACCTAGTATAAACACGAAGGCAATTTTCTCTCTATTGCTTTTCTATTTCCTTAGGAATTCACAGAATTATTCCAAGGCCAAAGGTTGGGGGGTGGGAGAGCACACAGGTAATTTTAATTCCTATGTATTTATATACAAAAAGGGAAAAGCAAACAAACTCTGTGTTTTCTTGAAGAAAGTAAAATTACCTGGACACTGGTAGAACTGGAAAATAAAAAAAAAAAAACAAATAAATAAATTAAAGTCAATGAATAAGTTTTAAACTATAGAAGCCTCATATTGCAATGACTAATTCCTTACTGATACCGAGATAGCACGTCTGCTTGCCACTCACTTTCAGTTAACGAAAACTTGAGTTTTCTGCTCCTACTTATGGCCCTTTCTAGGATCATCCTCTTTAATCTTAGAAGCTGCAAATATTCATCAGGGTTCAGCCAATGCGGTTCTGAAGGAGCACGGAAAAGGGCACTAGAGGAGAATTCCTTGCATAGGGTCATTAACGAATCTCCCTCAAGCACATGAGTAAGAAATATTTACTGGAACTACAGGAAAGTTGTTTAGCGTCAGAATCACATCGTTCTGAGAAGTTTTTCTTAGCATAGCCTGGAACAAATGGGAAAGTAAGATGCAGTAGTAACACACTTCTGATATAACAAATTGCTCTTTATTTAAAGATGCTTTTTTAATATGAATAAGATTTTAAAGCCTGTCAAAGATGGCACGCAAAGATAAAAATAAAGAAGCGTCAGGAACAAAAATGTTCTTTTTTTCCTTTCCTCTGAATTAATTGGCATGTCAGTCAAAAAATCTGTCAATGCATATGCAATATAAGCAGCATGACTTACACTACTAAAAGCATAGGAAAAAAGGAACAAGAAGAACTGGAGAAAAGGAAAACGGCAGCTGTGATGAGCAAGGATTCTTCCCAATCTATAGTATGCATGCAGCTATAACAATACAGTCAAAGATGGTGAAGAAACGATGACAGAACTGTCAATTATAGCAGAGCGGCGTGTAAACAGAGATACAAAATCTGCCGAGCAGAACCGACATCAGGTGGTAGGGCTTTTCTGCTCACCCACCCCAAACCCTGTCCAGAGCAGCGGGGATCCCACTCCCTCGTGGCAGCTGGAGAGGCTCATTAGCCCTCCCAGGCTATCAAAGGGGTGGGAGCTGCTCTCGGTGGAGAAAGGGCTGCAATAAGTGAGGTCCTAATGGGAAACCGTAGACACAAAAAGGCGCTGGCTGAGACGTAAATTGGATTATTGATTGCTACATTTCAAATTAATCTGAACAACAGGAAAGAAGTAAATTGGGACACCATGTCACGGTCTTGTCTGCCCTGTTGAAGAATTCAGCTTGTTTAGAGGTGTTTGCAGGAGTCATGGTCTTAAAGCACTTCTTTAAAGTATTGTTCCGTTGTTCTAAAGTATTGTTCCGTTGTTCAGCATTCGATATGAAGATCACCAGAAGGTAAACGAGCTCTGTTTACAAATGCTATTAATAAGCTAAGGCTGCCTTTTAATCAAGTCCTGCAAATTCCTCTGTTTGGATCTGAAAGCTACACTAGCTCCAGGCTTCACGTGTACCAATGACCCTATGGAACAGTATCAGCTTCCCTTTGGTTCCCGTTAGGTTCACCTTGAACGTGACCAGCACTTCTACATGATATATAAGGTAAGGCAGAATTCAGCTTTGGCACTGTCCTGGGAGAAACAAGCAGCAAGAAAAACAAACCAAAAAGCCACAAAATTACTTTTGTCTCAAGAACAGGCAGCTGCAATTGAACGCATGCAGAAAAATCTGCTGAATAATGAGTTTGTTTTGTTTTTTTTTAAACATACTGAAAAACATTGTACTTCAAAAAATGGACTTTGAGGTCCCAATCCAGGCAATCAGCACTGCCAGCACACTGGCCTGGTGTTTTAAACTACAGGTAGCACTATGAAGAGTGAAACAAGTTAAACTTTGTCTCTCTTGACCATTAAGATTTCATCATTCTGAACCTGCTTCATAAAGTAGGTTGACCAGCCTTTCTTCCATGAACCAACAAAGCATTGTGTTATCATTCAAATCCTGATGAAATAAATACTGTTTCCTTAGATGTTCTTACTACTCCACTCTTCACAATACTCAGCCTTTATATGGGAGATACGGTTTCAGTTCTCTGCCTTGACTGAGTAGTCTCAATCCCCCATTTCTAACCTGTGAAAAAAGTGCCTTAAGCAGCATAGTGCCTGCTATTCCACATTTCATAGAAAAGACTCAGACTCTTTCACTGATGCTTTTGCAGAACAGATAGAATATATTGCTGGGCCAAAAAAAAAAAAAAAATACAGGTAAGGATATCAAGGAATTCACCAGGAAAATGAAGATACCTCATTTCCATTCTCTGCTCCAGTGCCTTTTGGAGATTTTATGCTAAGCAACCTTTGAATAAAATGCACATGCTATTACTGGATCACAGTGGAACTAGAGAACTCCTTCATACCACTTTAACAGCCTACAGATTTATGCATATTTGCTTTCTGATTCTTTCTCTTAGCTTATTCATTTTCTTAACAACAGGAGAAATTTAAAGTTACAATGTGGTGTCAAGGCAGACTCCCGGACAGCATGACATGAAAGTTAATTCCCTTGAAGTTACTCCTCTAAGAACTCAGATACCATATTAAAATGGTAAGGGAAATGCAACTACTCCATCTTCTCTTCTCAGCTCTTGATGGTTTTTTCGTAATGTCTGCTCCACAGGCAGAGAGATGTCTAAACTGCCTATTCTCCCAGGACTTAGGCATTAGTAGCTCAGTGTGAAGCTACTCAGCCTTGATTGGACTCAGATCTCTGCGCTGGGTAGGAGCAGACTTTAAAGTGTTTAATACTGAGGAACCCAGGCATTTTATGTACTCCAAAGTTAGATGGGTAGTGCTCAGGACCCCACTTTTGGCCTCAAACATTTCATTGCAGCTAATATTATAGCAACAACATAGCAAAGCTCTGTATGAGCCTCCTAGGAAGGGAAGGTGATTTTATTTTAAAGGAAAATTGGTTTCATTCACCGTATCTCATACCACCTGGCATATGTTCACGCAGTCCAGACAGCCACGCTTTGCTACGATGACGCAGAAGAGGAGGGATGGTGGCTATTGAGGCCTCCCTGCACCTCCTGGATTCTGCTGAGGTTACTGACCAGGTGCTGGCTTTGCATAAGCCTTTTTTTTCTTTCAGAGTTGATAATGATTAGGAAGTTTTGTCTCTCTAAAATATCCCACCTCCAGGAGTCACTATCCTCTGTTCACCATTTCTTCTCCTTATCCAGGTGTCACAGGGCTTCAGTCCAGTTCTTCTCACCTTTGTCTCCTCATGGCTTGATACCTTTTCTTAGGCCCAGAAGTGCTGAGAAGCTGCACAGAAATGTGCTGAGATCTTGATAACCTGCTAATCTGGATGCTGTTAAACTATGCCATTGCTATAACCTGCTTTTGGTATCGGTTTTGGTGCTTCCACTGTCATTCAGATCGTCCCACTCATACATATCTTTATGCTTGTATTACAAATCTCTTCAATGTAATGTCAGAAATGATGACTCAGTCCATCAGGTACCTTCTGTAGATCTGTCTTCTAGTCTGAAGTGAAGAACAGATCCTGTTTCAGAAAGTCAGAAAAGATGAACAATTAGAAAGAAACTGCTTTACTTCTATGCCATCTGTATTATACATACCATTCTTAATTTTAAAGAATTCATTAATTCAGTCTCCAGTAATAAACTGGATCAACAGCAGAGTTAAAACAGGCAGGCAGGGAGAGTCTACCTATATGGTGATAGATGCTAGAGCTCACCTGGCAAGGGAGCATGAGCGCACATCAAAATGCTACTACTAATTATACTACAAACATAGGCCAGGATGCTGGACTACTGATCTGGACGGCAGTAGGTGCAGTACTCCAAACGGAACTGGTGAGAATGCAAAAAATATATAGTGGTTACACAGTTGCTACGTCGTGTAAAAAGTAAATACTCTTGATATGATTTAAGGCAAAGAGCACCAATCCTGGGAGAGCATTAATCACTGAGACTATTTCTTGAATATTTCTTTTTCTGCCTCCTAGTGTTCAGCAAGCTGCATTTGTTTTCAGGCTCTCACATATCCTACTTTGAAACTCACAACAAATTCATTTTCAATCCTGCCTCTCACTTTTCTCTTTTTCCTGAAATATTATTTCCTATAAAGAACTGTTCTGTTGAATTAAAACATTCAGAAAAAAAATTGATTAAAAAAAAATTAAAAAGCATTTTGATCACTTTGAAATAAGGGTTTCATCATTTTTATGAAGTAACACCGTGATTTACTACCATAAACTTTTAAAAACCTATGCAAAGCAACCCCCCCCCCCCCTATTTTTTAAAGTTTAAAAGAACTTAAAAGCAAAAAAGATGTGGAAAATCTTTTTTTCCCATTTTAAGGTACTGCCACATTTTTTTTTCAGGAAATTTGCAATAAAAAGGAAAATCTGATTCCCCCCCCCCCCCCAGCTCTACTTATCCACTGTTATTTTACAAACTTGGATCCAAAGTAGTAGGTAGACCTTTCTGAACCTATATGTTAAATCCGGACATCTGTTTAAAATTCAGATTCTCATAGGATCCAATAACAAAACAGCTACACAGGTAAGTAACTGTTGCATTGCCATCAATTTTTCAAAAAGACAAAGGAATCATATGAATAAGTGAAAAGGTACATTCCTTGTTGTGATGTGCCATAATTACCACTTGATTATTTTCTTGAAGAAATTGAAGTATGTCAATGTAACGTCATCGCCTTTGTTAGGAATCTGAATGCACAGGAGTCAGAAAACTAAGAACCCCTGTTACTAGTACAGCTGTGAGTCAAATGCATTTCACATATCAATGTAATTTCATTTTAGAGCAGAGTGAACTGTGCAAGCATTTTCCCAGGGACCTAATCTCAATTTAAAAAATAAATTCACCAAAGCTTTTTGCATCTCCTCTTTGCCTGCTCTATGGGCCATATCTTTAAAGCTACAGAAACGTCTATTAATTTCCAACCTATCAGGAGCTGCTCACCATACACATATACAGTCTTAATTTTTACTGGCACAGCCCTATTTGCATGCCGCAGAGCAAGAGTACTTCTTGTTCTCCCTTAATATACCTTCAAAAAGCAAACCCACTGAATGCCAACGTAAGAATAGTTTCTCATGGTTCGTTCCACTCTATTTTATTGAATTATATAAAGCTCTTCTATGTAAAGGTTGAACTGCTGCAATTGTGTAATATGAACTTTGAGGTCTATCAGCTATAGACTCTTGATGAGTTAAATTTCTCAACGATGATTATATTAGTATGCTATCTTGCAAGGAAACAAAACATATACGTTTCTATCGGTGAAAAATTCATTGAACATGCTCTTTTGAAAATTAGGTCAGATAGCTAGTGAGCTAAATCTAGCTCCAAATACAAGCATGCATAAGTATCTTTAACCAAAACTTCTGTTGAAGTCAGCTTGCCTATTTAGCATAGAGACAGATTATGCCAGTTTCTAAGTATGATTGTGCTTATGGGATTAGAACTGCAACTCAGCAGAGAGGGAAGAAGTATGAACTGGCTTTTTTTTTTTTTTTTTTTTAAATTCCAAGGATATTTTTTACAGCAAAAAAAAACTCACTTTCAAGCTCATGGTATTATGATCAAGAATGAAATAGCACAGACAAAATACGTTTCATTTACATGCTTGTACTATGCTGCTTAAAGATGAATATGATTACATCAATTTGCAGTGGTGAACGCATGCCATGACAAGTTAATGCGATTTCAATACTGATGTAGAAAGAGAACATCAGTGAGTCCATCGCAAAAGTTCAAGTCAGTCAACCCAGACCTCTAAGATTTCTAAATTTATACTTCTTCCCTGAACAGATGTTAGTCACCCATATGGAACATCTGGAAATCTGTTAGGTTGCTTCTCCCAATCATTTTAACGAAGTTCCTTAGGACACTTTATTTGAAAGACTGAGAAGTTGTTACAGTGATACTTCAGTTTGTTGACAGATTTAAAATTGCCTCCAAAAAGATAACTCAAAGTAATATATCAAAGTAATAATTTTCTAAGAAATACCATGTGAGCAGGCAATTATAATTATCACTGCTACATTGTCCAAGAATATATATTACTTTCAAATATAAATACAACCAACTTAATGTAAGATTGTTCCAAAAAAGAATTAAAGGAAAATATTACAGTTAAAGATTTTAAGTCAATAGATAATCTGTTTCCCTGTGACCTTACTGATTTGGTACCAATTAATATCTCCCGAGGCAGGCACATATTATATTACAAAAAAAATTTATCTTCTCTTTGGGTTTAATAGAACCTCCAACTATGTATTGGGAGTAACTTTAACTGTATTAGCATCTTGTATCACGTCAGTCTTTCTCTTTTGACTGGATATACATTTAACAAGGGTCAGGTCCTACTGAAAATTACTTTTAATTTTTGTAGGAATTGATGATTTTGAATTATACAGATAACAGTCCTGACAACTGTAAATAGACCACTGTAGGAAATAAAAATAGAAGCCCATACATATACACACACTCTGTAGCTCAGAGTACTACATATCACTGCAGATGGTAGTAGTACAACAAAACTGAAACACACCCACTGTTTGGGGGAAAGGGAACAAACAGCTGGTATTCTAAATAGCAAGAGGTTGAAGGGAACAAAAGTGAAGGATGCGCTCTTACAAAATGCCATATGAACATTGGCATTCATGCTGAGAGGAAAAGGACTCAACTCAGAAGGTCTCTGAAGTATCCACACATATCCAATTTCATCTCCTTTGGAACTATGGAGTTCTAAACTCTTTTTACTGCTGGGAATTACCCTTGCAATTGCATAAGAGATTAACTATCTCACCAAACTCATGGTTTATACTAGACAAAAAAGATTTCTTAGGGAGTCAAGTGCTAATCCTATCTTTGATCAACTGACTTTTTTTCCTAAAAAAGTAAATGATAAAAAAAAGTAAATGATAAAAATGGAAAAATCTAATATAGAACAATTCTCTGTTCTCCTTCCCCCCTAATCTGGCATATTGCTATTTCAGATATAGAAATAAAGTTGCAAACTTAAATATTATCAACCACAATAAGGACCCTAGGACAAACTGATCATCATGCTTTAGATGCAACACATTTAATATATCGTGTTTCATTTTAAACTGGGCATTTGTCACTTATTTCAGAGTCTGAACCTTTTCCTAAGATAATCCAGCAAACACAACAGTAAAAAGCTTTCTGACTAGAATTTTAAAGGCTTTGTTTTAATTTTAACCTAGCATTTGCAGCAAATATATGAGCTATATTCTCAGGCCTGAGAGCAGTCACAATTTATTTTCCTTCTAGCATCATAACCAGAATTTCTTGGTTCTATATGAAATTAGGGCCCCCTTTTGGATAAGACGTGGGAACTTGCCCTGTAAAGAAGATATCTAAATAGAAAATGGAAGATTTGAGTCTTCTAGGCCTCCTTCTTCCAAGGTCAACGCTCAAGAAAACAAAGGGATGGGATGGTCATCGTCTTCCTGCTAACCTTAAAAAAAAGAAAAGGTAACTCATGTTTTGTTCTGCATGATTCATTAAGTGTGTCTTGACAATACCTTTAAAAGGAAAGAAATGGAGGAATTTTTTTTTTTTTTTTTTTTAATCATTTTACATTAAAAATGCATCACGGCCCGTAGTCAGGTGTGCAGCTAGCAATCTTGAAAGCCTCATCTGCAGGCCAGCTTTGGATGTAGGTACCTGAATTCTGACAACATAGTACACTGGATGATCAAATTTTTTTGGGGTATAGCTCATAATACTACAAATGGTTAACTGAAGACATAAACCCCAGAAATATTAAAATATCCTCTGATTTCAGGAAGCATTCTACCTGTGGAAAACTATATGACAATGTGGCAGACTGTGACAGACTCACAAGGTATGTAGACGGAAAGTCAAAACTAGCCATCCAGTTATTCTTTGTTTCATGCATTAGTGCTAGCAGCACACAGAAGTGAGGAGTTTTACAGAGGGATTTGAATCAAAAGGGAATCATGATTTCCACATAAATTGCAAGCATGGAAGCTGGAATGTTCCATTCTGTTATGATTTTAATGAAGGTTTTTTACAAGTTTCTCTAGTGCTGCTCCTCCCTTACTAAATCCTGATTGCTTTCCTGGCTCACAAATTCATATGCTGTTCTTCAGTGATCATGTTTTAAAGCACACTGATGCAAGCCATTTTTAAAGGTTCTTAAGAAAACATTAATTTCTACTCCCTACCATTTTGTAATGAAGGGCAACATTATGTTCTAGTTTTATGTGCAACAAGCTTTAAGAAAAAATCATTATGATATGCAAGAACAGTCTGGTATCTCTTGAAGACGTTGCTTAAATAGTGTCAGCAGAGCACGAACCATAAGTAGCTGAAGAGTTCGTTCTGGCACAGACATTGAGATGCAGTTCATGAAGGATGGAGTTCAGTTGTTGAAGAAGAACCGTTGGAGCAAGTAAAATGATGATGTGGCATCAGTGCTGAAGCAGCTGCAGATGGGATAATCCAAGAGGACAATACATATGCTGAGGCAGGAGCAACTGTCAATAGGGACAGCTTGCCTGGTTATTTGGATGCCAATTCTATAGCATGTGTTTACTTGTGTACTGCGTCAATGAAGACAGTCACTTGACAGTCAGGCAGCTTGTTTGGGAACTTCAGCGTTACCTGTCTTAATCATTTGTTAGGAGAAAGAGATGAGTTGCTGCAGGCAATGTGAACTGAATTAAAAAAACAGGAGCTAATGTCAAACCAACCATATTTTCAGGTTTCTTTTGAAATTTGGGTTGCCAAAAACTGCTGCTGTTAAAATAAATCAAGACAGGTATCTATGACCATCCTCTCCCCACACACAGATATGTACATAAAGAGGCACATTTTTCAGATCCCCACTGAAAGAAAAAGATTGCAGTATTACAGCAGTACAAAAGCTGGAAAACTACAGACTTCCACTTTCAGAAGCTCAAAGGAAAAAAAGCCAATATGATAATGAAAAGACAAACAAAAGGAAGTTTACTGGCAGCTAGCAGGGAGTAGAATACTTTTCTAAATCAAAAGATAGGCAAAAATCTCAATAGAAAAGAATTTAGTTTAGCACTGGTATCACCTTTACTTCTCTCTGGGATATCTTTGGCTCTTCCCTCTCATCCACTCCTCCCAAATTTACTATCATAGATGTTCTTGTTTCCCTGTGATTTCTGTTCTTTTTTCTTTTTTTTTTTTAAATCCTAAAAATCTTTGGATCCTAAAAGCTTAATACTTATAATGAATCTGCTCTGTGCCCTTCTGAAATAGCAATTTCATTGCCACGGGCTTGTGAAGTGCAAAACTGTCTTCTCTGATCCCACTCCATCCTGCATGGGTTTGTTGACCCTGTTAGCTGTTTTCTTGAAGAGGCAGAGCCAAAGACTTGCTTTCCAGAACAATCTTAAGAGCAATCATTGGTGTCTGATCTGTATTTACTGCCCAGTGCGTTGTAGTTTCCATTCTCTGTCTGGAGTAGTATCACTCACCTCTGCTCAGAAGGCTTAATTTTGTGGACCTGAGGGCTAGAATAGCTAAGGAAAAAAAAAAAAAAAAGGTGTTATAATTTCCAAAAATTAAATACATACGATTGAAACATATATAGCAGGCAGACGGTGGACATGTTACCATTCCTCATTTTTACAGCTGTACAAAACTGGTAGGAATTCCAATAAAGAAGTGAACAGCAAGAGGTGGGGAGCAGTTAGCAGGAGTCTAGTTCAAGAAAGCAATGAAGTGGACATACTTGAGAAAAAGCAATCGGCAATGAACTTCCTCTTGACCACTCACAAAGACTAACTGCACTTCAAATCTGGAAACTTCTTTCTTGAAGCTTCTGAGGTGCTGATTAGAACGAAGGAAAACATTTTATAATGTTGATTTATGGACTTAGATTAAAAAAAAAAATCCTCTGGTTGTTCAGAAAACACATAAGAGGACCTTCATTTAGCTTTTCCTGGAAAGGGGAGGAATACCTTATTAATTGAAATGGAATATAAAATACACAGTTTTAGTCCACAAGGCAAGCTTTTTTCAACTTCTCCATAGACGCTAGTTGGGAGTTATAATGGAATCGCAATGACATTGCTACAGCATTCAGCAATAGAACAAGATTCAGTAATCCATGGCGCTTCTAGCTTAGCAATATTGCAGTTATTGAGTTACGTGTTTTGTTTTTTTAGTACAAGCTGTTTCTCTGTAACTAGTCGAAGAGCAAACAAGTATCTGCACACTGTATCTCACTCATTTAATTTGTTATGATTGTAGAATACCTCATCAGGAAAGTGAATACATCAGTAATGAAAATATTAGCTGTCATTGAGGAATCTGAAATACACAGCTTGTAAAAATGCTCCACCTGACAGTTTAGAGGTAAACATGAACAAGTAAGGTAAAGACACTTTAAAGACAGTGAAAAGGGTAAATTGCATAACAAAAAGGACATTTGTATGGGGTAGGTATGATGATTTCATTTGGGATAGGTGTTTATGTAGCTATAGTGAGACATTCTTCTATGATAAGATGAAGAATTGGGATTGGTAGGTCCATGAACTAGCAGTAAACAGCAGTAATTCAAAGAATGTAATAGTTTCTTCGTTCCGCAGACACAAAGTTAAATGTAGTTTTATCTACGCTGCCCTTAAATTTTACATTGCCTCTAAAACCCATGAAGGGCAGAAAACTAGCTGAGAGGCTAAACCTTCCTTCCCTCCCCCCAATTCCCAGTTGGCATACTAGACTAGGAGCCTAACACACAGTTATGGCACGGAAAGAAGCACTTAGCATTGTAGTGAAGCAAATGACCCCCCTGCACAGTTGAGGCAGCGTTCATGGTCACTTTACACAACTGCTGGCAAGAATTAAAAATAAACAAATGAAGTTTCTGATTTAAAATGGTAATTTGTCCCCAGCTGGGAAGAATTTAGGAAGCAGAACAATAGACAAGTTGTGGAACACTTGAAATATCCAAAACATATAGATAGTTCAAAAGAGGGTCAGGCTATTATAGGAGAATATTTTTTCCTCACAGGACAATAGATATGAACAGCACTTCACAGAATATAAAGGAAGATGGAGTCCTCACTATAATGCATTTATAATTCAAGGTTCAGATCCTGCTGACCTTTTTCATAGGAATAATCCCACTGGATTCAATCATTAAATGCTCATTCAGACAAAACCCTTGGGTTGGTGGTAATGATTGCACTTGGCTTTGGATGAAGGTTTTCCCAAGCTCAGTTTCAGAACTGCACACAGCATTGAGAATTACACCATTTGCATGAGAAAGGGTTTGAAGTTCAATCTTCAGATGATCCTTTTGCAGTTTCAATGGGTCTGAGGAAGAAGAACACAACACAGGAGGAAGCTGTCTGTACTGTTTAGATACATCTCTTATAACATGGCTAAATACTGATTTGAGCTGTAAGCCTACAGATAATTGACTTGCTGGAGCAGAGGAAAATATATGGCATCTAAGTGGCACGTTTAACAAAAGAATTAAGATCATATTTCACAGCAGTAACAACTGCAACCTTTGACGTTACTGCTTTGCTAACACCACAGCTCCAAGGAAGTACCTATTTAATCAAGGTGGGCAAAAAGTCATCCAATTCTAAATTTACAGCTGAAATGTATTTAATGATAAGCTATTTCAGAATCTGCTCTGTCACATTAACGAACACTTTTTTTTTTTCCTTTTAACTTACAGCTTAAATGCTAAACTGGAATCTATTGCTTAGTTCAATAGGATTCCAATTTGCTCAGATTATGAAATTTATTCAGTTGCCTTTCCCACTCTAGCTAGGACATCACTATCAATTAGGACATATCTAGTAATCTTGCAACTCTGGGGAATTATGGCAAGCTGCCTTTTCAGGAGAAATGATATATTCATAATCATTTCCTGGACTAATACCCATTTTTCAAGTAAGGTCCCAAGCACAAGCTACCAGAGTCAGCTTCATTCTTATTCCTGTGTATGCTTGTACCCTTGCTCTTTCTGAGTCCCTGGTTCGTTGAAAGGTTAAGTACTCCACGCACAGTGAAACAGCTACAGCAGGAAGAAACAAGAGCATCCCCGGCCCAGGTCAGCTTACAGGTACCTTGAGAGATGCAAATTGAACTCTCTTCAGTCAGGGAAAGGAATCAAACCTTATTTCCTAAATCCTGTTGTGTTCTCCAAACAATAGCTTGGTAAAATAAGAGGCACAGGTCAAGTCCAGATTTTGGGAAGCAGGAAAGGAGAAGGAGGGATGCTTTGCTCCCTTCTCAACACCTCTGATCTGTACAGTATAGCATGCCTCTACACCCTTTTCACTTAGATCGTGGCTACTGAGCCTCTTATTTGAAACAGAAAGACATGACCTCCAGCTTCATTTTTGAATGATATACCTTAGACATGTTCTTCAGAGAAAAGCTGAGGGCAGAACAGTCTGCCTCTCGTGACTCCGTAAGAGATCTCCAACGCATCTTGGAGAATTGTAGGCTGGCTTTTTCAAAAATACCATTTTAGGTCATTTTTAGGCAGTTTAGGGGGCTGTTAACCCTAGAGTTGTACGCTTTACTAGAGAAGCAGTAGTTTCAAAGTCAGGTTCCTTGTCTAAATTATATTTCAGGTTTGAGATCAAGTTTAGATCACCAGACATCTAAAACCGATAGTCTGCACAGACATGATCAGGCGCAGGCCTCGGCTGAGTTCTGGACCACAGCAGGGGGGAAAGCCAACCTCTTGTCAGCTCCCAGCACACATGTCCAAAACTGTGCCTTCTTGGTCTGTGGACGCTTTGAGCACATGCACTGTCAGCCCAGGTCTGCTGCCGTATATCAATCCATGTTTTATAGAGACATGTGGCTGATGCTGTCAGACAAGTTGTTACAGGTTCCTTCTTCAAGGGATCTCAAGCGTCGGCAAGTTCTATCGGAAATGTAGGATGCTTGAACTCAAGCTGTTCTGAAAATCCTTTGGGTTTACTGCATTCAAGTGCTGGCTACTAAGGGTATGCAATGCTATTGCACGATCACAGAGCACATATGCTTTAGCAAATGCTCAGGTGGTTAGATACCAGGATATCTAAATTCCCTTGCTGTCTTGTGCCCAGCAGAGAAACTTTTAGTGAACAAGCAAGCTGGTTAAAAGTCTCGTTGGTGAAACGTGTCATTCATGTTTGCCGAAGACCCAGTTAGCAATTGCTTAGTCAGAGACAGTTGAGAGGATATCATTCTTACTGTCAGTCTAATCTGCTGAGCAATTTGGATACAATGCTATGGAAAAATGTTACTGTACCAACTTTGCCGTCAAGTATTACATTCCAGAAGTTAGGGGATGCAGCTGACTTCTAGTAATTGTTTCCATGTTATCATGCAAGTTTTCCTCTTTGATGCTGCAAATTAGACCTGTAGAGGAAAAAAAAAAATGCAATTTTAAGTTTAAAAAAAAAAAAAGAAGCATTTTTGAAGATCCTGCCCATGACTTGGCATACTGAATTGGACAAGAGATCACATACATAGTTCAAATATCCCAGAACACCTTAGAAAAGAACTGGCTAAGTGATACCACTTTGGTCTCAGCCTCAGTGGACTACCTGGAAATTTAATTCTAACTTTGATCTCGGTACACAGACTAATTACCCTATTTAATAAAGAATACAAAAAATCTCTGGCATTGTATCACACTGATAAAACATTCTATTTTTCTCCCATCTTTTGTTACTGCCCTTTAAATTATTCCTTTCTGTGGTTCAGTGGGTCTCTTGCTTTTGAAATATTACACTGTTTTCTTACAGTATCCCAGACATGTGTGACTGGCCCTGTAGAACAGAACAGTAAATCCCTGACTAGAATTTAAAACCATACTAGTATTTTAGATGGAGTTCTCTTTAACCTTCTATTTGAGCTTTCCATTTAGTCTACTTTTTAGCTCTTAACTCTCATTTGAAATTACAATGATCTTTCATAATGATAAGCTGGGGAAATCTATCCTTCCCTAGCTGTAGTAACTTTTAACATCAGTTAGAGCTAAGCAGTAACCAGCTTTACTTAGATGAGGCTGAAAACACCTTTGAAGCACAAAACCTGAACCAGAAATAATAATAATGGCAACAATTCTTTGGATGATAAAATATAGTCTACCTTAATGTCAAAAAAAAAAAAAAGAAAGAAAAGAAAAGGAGAAAAGGACAAGCCAGCACATTTCAACTCACTTAGAAGGAAAAGATAGTAAAGAAAACTAACTCCCAAGTACAAAGCCTCCATTTACTCCATTTTTTTTTGTTTTTTTTTGGTTTTTTTCGTTTTTTAAATCAAGGACATGTTTACCTATTTCAAAATATATGCAACTTTACAGTTATTGACCAAATGGCAGAATCTTTTTCTTTCTAGGGACATGTCTTGTTTCTGCCATGACATAAGAAAGAGTTCAAAAAAAAAAAAAAAAAAAAAAAGGTACAACGGAGCACAACAAGTTGCTTAGTTCAAACCAGAAATCCAACACATAACCGCCTGAAACATTTCCTTCCCTCCTGCCTTTCCTGCCACAATTCACACAGCACAGTATTTGTACGTAGCAAACATTAAAACCTCACATAAAAACAGTACAATTTATACCACTATTATTTAGAACACTTTTTATTGTATTTGATCCCATTTCACAATATAGCTTTTGAATTTCACTTTATACTTTTACTGTGTTTGGTTTTGCCTTTGCACCAGAGCAGTCTGAAGTTCAATTTCAATAGAACAGATCATGATGAATATCCAGTCTTTATATAGTTGTAACATTGAAGGAATCAACAGCAAATAGAAAACAGTGAACATTTTCCTTTCCTGTTTCTCCTCTTAAAATCATAATATTTCTTAGGTTATTTATTTTAAAAGGAAGAGCTTTGACATAAGCATTATTTCATTGGGAACTCATAAAGAACAACAAATTCGAGCCACCCAATCACATGCAAGCTGATAGTGCTGCACTAAAGAGGACTCAAGAAAAAAACATTTAGTCTGGAAACAATTTCACACCAGACAGAGGAGATTTCAGAGGCAAACAATCAGCCAAGAGGAAGCATCCCTGTGTTAGGACCTTATTCTGGTGTGCTGAACACACTGGGAATATTTAGGTGAGAAAGTTGTTTGCTTGCAGAAGTATTTGCAGGTTCAAGTTGTATGCATAAAGTATCCCTTGCAATCATACCTCTCAGACCAACTTACAGTCAACTCCTACCTTATAAGGTTGCGCCTTTTGTTTTCATACTCTCTACTCAAGCTGCTAGTATAATGACATTGTAGGGAAGAAAAAAAAAAAAAAAAAGACGCGTCAAGGATGCCAGCTGACAGATCAGGAGTTATACAGAAGTTTGGTTACAAGAAGGTCACTAGAATTAACTGATATATGAAACTGGATTTGTGTATTTGAAGTTTGCCTTTATAGTACTCGTGTTTCCTGATTAATCAACTTGAATGATTGCTGCTGAAGAAAAACTTAAAACATGGTTTTCACAAACATTTGTTATTTGTTTCATTTGGAAGTACTCACTTCAGTAACCTTGTTTGCTTGGGTGCTTGCAGAAGAAAATGACATTTCGCATGCAAAAATAATCAAAGTGACTTGACTTAAAACTTCAACCAGTGATTGTTAAATACTTTTATTAGCACCTGTTCAACGAGAAAGAGAAATCTAATTTCCATACAAAAGGCTTCTAGATGAAATAGCAAATGAAAGTCAATACCAAAAAAGAAGAGGCATACTTTTTTTTTTTTTTTTTTTGATTTAAAGAGCATTGTGTAATCAAAGCTGAATTGCTGTTTTTTGGTCAAAGGAAGGTTTTAATTGTTTAATAGCAACATAACTTTACATTTTTGTGATTACTATTTCAAAATGATTATCTTGCTATGTGAGAAAAAATAATTCCATAGTATTAACATTAATAGCTTCATATAAAAACCTAATTATATTGGAAAAATGAGAAAGTCAAATCACATTAACCACACACACAAGTTTTCACTTAGATATATCTATTAAAAAGAGAGAGAGAGAGATGAAGATGAAGATTTCACACTGGAAAGATTGACTATACCACAAAATACTTGACAAAAAAAAAAAAAAAAAAGTACTTATAACTGCAGTTTCCTGAACCACCCATAAGGATTACACCTTTCCACGAACCCAACATTTTCCAAAATTTTATCAGGTAAGCCAAAAGTTTTTAGGTATTTTAAACTGATCAAAATGAATTCTGAATTTTTCTTTTTAGTCACCCCAGGATGACATATCTTAAGACTTATCCAAAACTGAACACCCACAACTAAATAATGACCAATATGTATTGTAAAAATCAATACGTATAAAATGTTGACAGAACTGTAAATAAAAGAGAACAGCCTTCAAAATATCAAATGGAAGGTTATTAGTGATATTTTAGATGTTATGTTGTACATGCATACATTGTGTATGTGGGTTCACACTTTTGACTTACAGCAAATCATGTTCACCAATGGATAATTTATCAAGCAGGAACACCATCGAGCCCTTAAGAGATTCCTATTTTAATAAGGACCTTGCTTCTTTATCTCTGAGTGTGTGTGTAATGTCTGCTTGCGCCCTTTCTGGTACAGATTTATGGAAAAGTAAATCTGAATTTTCTCAATGTTAGTGAAGGGACTGCAAAGAAAAAAATATTTTACTTCCTCAAATATACCACAGAAACTTGGCTGCAAGCAGCTCACTAGAAGCAACTGATCTAAATAAACATATCTTTACATTTAGCTTCAGAGACACAGAATGTTTATCTTCTCATTGTTACAGGGAAGATATTCGTATAAAAAGCTACTGCAACGAGTTGAACCACAAGATGGTTAATGGCACTAGTAATGGCATTATTCAATATCTAGATTGAAAAGTATCTACATAGCCAGGATCTTTATAATTGCTCTTGAGCCCCTAGCCATTAAGTCTTAAAGTGTAAATCACTAAGCAAGATCATTGTTTAGAGGCTGTTTGTTCACTTAAAAGCTATGCTAAACTTCCAGATATGGAGTTTGATAGGAGTATTTCCTACCTCCCGTTCTCTTTCTGCAGGGTGGTTGGAATTAACTTACAGGCTTTCAGCATGGAATTCCACTGGATACAATATCAGATTCCCATTTTTGTTATTCAGTCCTGCAGTGTCTTCTCTTATGTCCTATTTTCTTTACTACCTGTAAACACAGGTAAGTCTGGAAAAACAAAAATGAAGTATCAAAAGCCCAATTCTGAAAAAGGTCCTGCTTTGTAAACAAGAACCTCCCTCTCCACTGATGTGAACGCTAATGCATGATGAAGTGCTGAGCTTGTGGCTCAGGGTTATTTAAGGGTGGCCTCATTTTGACCCCAGTATCAGTGTAGATTTGCACTATGAATATGCTGTAGGAAAAAATAATAAGTAGTACTGCTTAGGAAATGTTTCAGTGGACTGATTCCGTCTCTCTTACCAGTGCTAGCATCAATGTCTTGATCCGTAAAGCTAGTCAAATAACTTCCAGATACATCCCATTAATTGAAAACCCTACTAAGAATATAAATACAATGAAAAATTATTTATATTTTTCCCTGAACAATCCTTGACAATTAGTCTTTTTTTTTCAACTGCTAGGAAACTTCCAACAGCTCAGAAACTAAAAGGCTACTACTTTTCCAAATTATTTCTCATGTATTTGTAAGGGTTGTCAGAGAAGATGTTTGACCCTTGCTACCCTATTAAGCATAATTAGTCAATTCCAAGCAGCAGCAGCTACGGGTTATCTGTTTTTCAGCCCCTTGCTTGCTTGGCATTGTATGAGATTCACCCATACCATTGAGACTGTCATTTTCTATTTCATTACATTTTACTCCTGCTAAGGGTTCCTTAGAAATGTTACAGAAGAGAAGTTTGAAATGTGATTCAAAAAGTAAAGCTTGTCTTGAAGGTTTGAAAAAAAAAAAACCCAGAACCCAAAGGTCATTGATTGCTCCAGCCCCCTTGCTCCGAGGAAACAGTTTGAAGCCTAGCCTCACTTTACGGTCTGCTATAGCACATATTTATGTATTGTATCCTACTACAATTTCATGTAAAATGCACAAGTACTGCTTAGAACTAGACCTCTGAGAGCCCCTATCTCAGATGACTGTTAAGTTCGACTGTTTTCCCCCTACAAACTGCTTCCTGGACAAACTAAAGTTGAAGTACACGGTAGGATGCCTTCCTCCTAGAATATGCATTTACTTGATGATTTGGAAACTCTCCATATATGAGAGAGATTAAGTTTGAATTCCCTCAAGAAGAGGGAAAACTTATCATCTGACATCCATCCCTAACTTCTAGGCAGGTATATAGATAGAGGAAGGAAAAAGCAGCAAGCCTACTAATTCTGACCCCATGTTAAGTGTACAGATGGATTTTTTTTATGTGCTATTTGACAGCATCGTTTGAGCTGAATCCCTTTGTGCTCCTTTAAAGATTTTAGTGAATTTGAGCAACACGGTGAATCTGGTACTGTTTAAATCTAGTTTCAGCCCTATTGAATTGCTTAGGAAAGCAAGTCAAGAACTTGAGGAGCTTTCACAGTGTTTAGGAGTCCTAGCTAAGAAAGAGCTTACGGGATTTCATATAACATGCAATACATGTACATATAATATAAATATGAACTTAAAAGCCCAAGCCTTTATTTAGTACGAGCTTCAGTCCTTCTATGCCCAGCTCTGTGTCTGTGAAATGGAAATAGCTGCTCATTTAGTCATTTATGTTGCTATTACATATATTTTAAGATACGGGGTACCATGTGTTAACTGTTTTTCCAGGACTTGATTGGCAGCAACATGGTGTAGGTTCAAATTTTAGAGGCCACTAACAAAGAGTGGAAAAAAAATATGGGTGCTCAAATTAGTTGAAATTCCTTACTCAGACAATGAATCTGAATCCAGCAGCACTGTACTGAAGAGAGAAAAGAAAAGGAGAAAGGAAAATAAGCAGGAAAACATATAGCGGCCCTTATCCTTTTAGAAGCAAGTAATTCTTTTCTTGGAGTCATACTAGTTGGCAGCTGTTAGACGGCTTACCACCTCCTTGAGTTGTAGTGAAGAAGACAGCCTTATCCATTGCAGCTGATCCAAGGCTGGGAGATGCCCACTATCTGCCTCTATTAGCTACTCTGCCTTGCTGCCCCCCATTCAATGGCCATCTAGTTTAGCTTTTGCAATAGTCTGCTAACAGCTTTTCTTTCTCAGTTATTTCTGTTTTTTTTTTTTTTTTTTTTTTGATAAGGAACACATAAGACACAACATATGACAGTCTTTGCATCTCAAAATTTCTCAGAATTTCTCTTATGGGCTTTTTTTTTAAGCCCATAACTCCTGCACTCCAAAGGTACAATTCACTGGTGACTAGTGAACCCAGACCTTATCAGCAAGTCTAGCAAATGCAAAAAAAATAGTCAACTCCAAGTAATATAATTATCAAATGCCTACTATTTTTTCTAATGGAGAAAATTTTTTTTATAAGTGTAAATGGAAACATCCAAAAACACGCAAACTTACACATTTCAGGATTGCTTACTGATCTCTTCTGTCCATCATCACTCTTTTTCCATCAAATATCAATAGGATTCATCTCCCTTTCTGGAATTCTTCCATCCCCTAGGAGATGCTACTTACCTTGACTGCTGTGGTCACTAGACTCATATCAGATCAGGGTCAGAAGCCAAGAAAAGACTCTACGGGCTTCACCGAGCCCTTTGAGAAGATGGGCCCTTCCATGTAGAAGAGATATAGTTCACCCTGTGAACTGCTTCAAGTAATTAGCAACTAATTAAGTCTTCCTAATGATACATTAAATTTTACCAAGATTAAACGTTATAACAATTTTGATGTAAGTAAACAACCAAGGTTGACTGAATTAAAAAGTAATAGAGATCCCAAGTGCAAGAGTACAATATGTATTTTTTTTCCATCAGCTTCTTCCTTCCTTTCTTCTACTTCATCAGACATGTATTAATGCATTTTTCAGCCCAATCTAAAAAAAATCCAGAACAAGATATTTTTCACAACTGAATGAAAAGCAAATGAGAATCTAGATTGAATGTTTTGGCAAAATCAATAAAAACCGCACCAACCATTTCATCATTCAGGATCACTTAGCTTGTGTCATTAGCTCTCCTTAAAAGAATGGATTTTGTGTAGCGCATTGGCTGTGATCCAGATAACGGCAAGCACGGGGGTAGAAAATAGCTCTCTGTTTAAGATGCATTAAACTGATTGCAGCCAGTTCCTTGATCTTTTAGGCACAGGACTGCAATTATAAAAATTAAATTAGTTAATTAATACATTGGTAGTTTAAATTATGCCTTTCCATAAAGCAGTTGAATCCTCATGGAAAGCTGAAGAGCGTTCTCTCTGCTTGCGGTTTCAAAGTTCAGTATCTTAATTTCTGGAACAATGAAACAGAATAAAAGCCTGTATCTTAGCACTGAACAGCATTTTAAGACTGAGAACGGAGCTCTGTGGGCCAGCCTGCTGAGGAAGGGAGTGGCAGAGCACGCATCAGTAATGCTGACATGTTGGATTTGGAGTGGCAATGAAGGGACGTTATTATTTTAGCTCTTAGGCAGTGGAAATCAAGCACTCTGCTGAGATGAAACTGTCAGAACTTATACTACCTCCTGGAAGCTGATTCAAGTTCCATTTTCTTTCATAAAGCATAGTAGGTCGAACAGATGGTAACATCAGGGGGGGATTTAAAGGTGCACACGGTACCGCACGCAGGTGCTGCAACTTCCCTAGCGGGAGCAGCGGGAGGATGTGCAGGAGAGCGGCATTACAATGCAGGTCACGACAGCGGTGGCTTTCTAGGTCACCAGAACACATACTATTCCCTACTGACTACCAGGGGACACCAGGACTATTTTCCTTCCCCTCTCACCTTCTCTCTGCCCTGCTGACTGACAAGACAGAAAAGGTGGGCTCTCAGTTTTTCTGCTCTACTTGCATAGCCATCCCTCATTGCTACACAACAGCAATAGAAACACTGCTTACTCTGACATGTGGCAGGTCTGAAGTTTACAATGCATGTCAACAAGAAACACACAGTCCAACAGAAAAACCTGCAAGTCTAACATCTTTGTATTGAAGTTAACTTCTTACCCGCTGTCTTGAAGAAAGCTTAGTTTTCATTTGCTAAGCTGACTCCAAATCAAAGCTCTTTTTCTCAAGTTTTTCATCCCTTGAATGAGATTCCCTCTCTGCTTCACAAAGAACACAGAATGAGAAGGAATCTCTTGGGATATTATACCGAGTTTCTAAAAATCCAAAGCCAGAATATAAAGTAACAAAAAGAGAAGCTGGACCTAACGGAAAGATATGAATCTACAAAACTATTCAGTCGCTAGAATGGACTTGCAAGTCAGCTGCCAAAGACTTGTATATTTAGGTAGAGATATTCCATGATACCAAAGAAGTTGTCTCTGTTGTAACAGATGTAAATAAAGGTTACATCAAAAGGATGAAGGAGGACTGGCAATGTCAACCTTAGGACCCAGAGGGACACAAGAGGGATGAATATAACAGCAAACAAAAGGCATAAATATTAATAAGTTTTCTTATATAGCAATTTTATATTATTCTTATTGAGGTTCTTCAGTATTAATTTGGGCTACTAGCATAGCTTATTGTATCTGTACTTTGGATTACTAAACTCTTAAAACATTAACAGGATTAAAAATAAATTCTTGGCTTCATGAAACATGGCATGTATTTCTGCACATAAAGCAGTATCTTGAGTGTAATGCATCAAATGTCTGCTTACAGCTACATATCTTTCAGTGCAGGCTACCTCCCGTTAATACCGTCCTTGTTTCTTAGATGAGCTGATTTTTGTTCAGAGCCCCTTTCTGCTGTGGTTTGACAGCCACCAGTACCCATGGTAGCCAGTATAGTACTACCTTAAATGATACTCCTATTCTTTCTACTGCAACTGCATGACACTTGTCAGATGGACCAAGGAAATGGATAAAGACTTAGCTTCAGCAAGAAATTTATTTTATACGTCCAAGTTTATTGTTAGGAGGAGGTTTTTAAAAAAAAATTAAAAAGGAGAGAGAAAAGTACAAAAAAGGAAAATAGCTATCTAAATTCCACTGAAACAAATTTGGATTTTTCGGTCAAAGTTTGTGTTTCACTCATCTTCTATCGAAAACCAATGCACTCAGCCGGGCGCTCATCAGGATCACGATACAGCATGTACAGCAACTGCAGTATAAGATTTGACTGTTTTCTTCTACTTGTGGACTGACTGTAAACCAAAACTACACATACGCAAAAACCCTTACAAGAGAGTGGCTTTAAATTTTAATACGACACAGTGAATAGACTGAATAAATTATTGAACGCATATATAGCCATCCGAGACACGCTGTACATTGTTAGGAAGGAGAGAGAGGAAGATAGTAGTAAACACTTCTCTCTTCCCTAATAAAAGTAAGATATGCCAGGTATGACAGGCAGAGTCACGGTCACATTTTTTTCCTATAACCTGAGATAGAGAATGACATAACAAAGATAAAGGATCAAGTTCTCTTGAGAAGCTTTTCACTCAGCTGAAAATGCAACTTTCTTACTGGAAAAAATGAAGGATTGTATTTAATATACCTCTATATACACACAGACGTACATAAAATTAACTATTGCATATATATTATTTTATATAGTTCACTATATAGGAAATCTTTTGAATTTACTCTTTAAAGGACCAAGTTATATGACACTATTAAAATTAAAGCAAAAATATCTCTCTGCATATGCGGTTTAAGGGCCAATGACATGGAGAACAACCCCAAAGAATTAGTCATTGACCTTGTATTGTCCTTATTTGGACTGCATAGTTGCCAATATTACTTCCAGCAAATAGTTCATGTAGTTTTACTTGCAAATAGAAGATGAGGTGATGACAAGCTTTTATTTAAATGCCTATAAAAATTACTAATTAAGAACAATTTACTTGAATTCTTTACAACAGCGGCTGTGGAGCACTACAGGAGGTTTACCGAAGAAGCACTACATCCATACTTGGCAATTTAGAGTACTGACAAAGTGACAACAGCGGGAGTAGCTCATTTATGTCACTTTCCTTAGCTAAATTGTCTCCCTCAACACTACTCTCTGTCAAGTATTTTACAGCTTCAAAGAAAAGTTGAAAAAAGAAAAAATACTAAAAATAAGTTTCATCTTCTAAGGAATATTCCAAAATACCACAAAAAAGATGTAACAGTGCTAGGTCCCTTCAGGTCCGGTTTCCTACGATCTTTAAATTGATGAACAATAGGAGGTTAGAACTTCATATTTTAGGAAAAGCTGATAGAAATAAGAGAAAAAGATAAAGATTTGAAGGAAGTTCAGGGTTCTAAGAAAACTGAATACTCTATGTTGTTTCTTAAAAATTGGATTATTGGATCATCAACAATTATCACTGTGCTTTAATTCACTTCCCTCAAAAATCATTATTTTGCTTTAATAAGAATAAAGCACCAACCAGTTCCAACATATCCAGATTGCTACTGGATATGTTCCAGTAGCAAAGCCAGCTAAAGCCTGCAAAGTAGTGACAGCTGGGAGTACCTGGAATACCTGGAATAATTTCCTAGAAGTATTTAAATTCAAGATTTCCAATGCTGTAAGAGATCACCAATGTAATAGATTTCTTGGGCTGACTCAGTGAATGAATTCACTTTCTATGGATGTCCCCCAGAAGAAGTTAGTGAAAACACTTAAAGGTAAGCAAATATCAGGAAATATGTGCTGAAAGTGAATTTTGAGCTCACAACATTCAAGGATTTCACTTGAGACCCAACATGTTGTTTTGGAGAGAGGAGAAACTTACCAGAAGCGAAACTTTTGTCCGCAATCAAAACTAACATTCAACATTTTTTTTTTTTGGATATTTAATAGTAAACCACCTAGAAGAACTAATCAACAAAATTCCTTATAAAATGATTTTGCAAAATAATTAAAAGCAGGGAAGTTTTCTGCTGCTCACAGATAACTTATTAACAGCAAAGGAAGCTAAATAGGTTAAATATATTATTCATCCCAAACTATTTACACAGTTCTAGTCTACCAGTGAAGCTGCAACAGTATTTTTCAATTTATGAGCAAAGAAATCTGTGCTCTCACAAAACATAGTAATTTTTGAAGTATTCAATTTCCCATTGATAAAAGGTCTGTGGCTATTGAAATATGTATGTGCACAGGCGCAGCATTTGCGGTACATGGGAGCAACAAATTAACGTGATTTAAACAAATATTAAAGTTTAGCTTTGACCTTATTAATTGTTTCTTCAAGTTAACTCACTTCATTTACCTTCAAACTACATTAGGCATCTTCAAAGCACTATGCTTACAGGCATATCCACTACACATCCACTCCAAACATGAGGATATACATGCCAGTAAATGTGCAAGCTCAACAGCTACAATGAAGCTCAAGAGTTCTCCCTCCTCCTCCTCACTAAAAACTATTAGTGATTGCAATAATTCTTCAACTCTGAAAGTGTTTATTTGCATTCCAAAATTTCAACAATTTGTAGAAAATAGTTCCTATTAGAAAATAAAGCATCTCTCTCCACACTGACTGTATAAGCTTTCTTATATCTAGCCTTTCAGATAACAGTGCAAAGGCTATTTCTAGCTTTTTTTTTGGGCCTAGGATGAAACTGCAGAACTGAGAGTAAACGCCCCCATCTTACAAATATCAAAGTATCCATCTAATTTTCAAAACAGATAATAAAAATTGATTGATTAGCTTCACTTTTTTAATGCTCAAGTTGGTATTGATTGTTTGATTTTTTTTTAAAAATAAAGAACTAAAGTTTTTAAAGAAAAGGTATTTGAAATCAAGTATTTTCCCCTTTAAAAAAGTGAATAATTTAAAGTCATATCAATATTTCTTTTATTTCTTTTCCAATGCTTTAAAATCCAGAGATTTGTTGAAACCCACTCTATTCCAGTTCAGATTAATTGAAGCTGTCATTTCCCTACCATACTAGAAACCCTTTTCATCAGCAAATTCATCAGTTCTACTTAGTGCTGTCCATTCCAGGCCTCAGGCATTATAGGTTTTGTGGAGAAACTCTGCATTTGGGTAGAGCTGGATGCGATATTTCTCTTTCAGGCCTACTTTAAAAACATTAACTGTATTTGATGCTCTTCAAAGGGTTTACAGAGTAAACCCTGAAGAACAGGATTTACCCACTAGCGGGTAAAAACAGATGAAAGAGGCGAGGTTCACAATAAAATTATTCATCACATTAATTAAATCATCTTATCCACAGTATTTGCACACCCTATACGCACCATTTTACTTGGTTTTGACTATAAAGCCTCTCATGCCCCCCCCCCCCCCCAACCATGACAAACAGTGCTCAAGTTTACAGAATTTTAGAGAAGAAGGTGAAGGCCACATGCACATTCACTCAGATACTGGCTTGTCACCAGACTAAATGCAAGCAACGGAAGGGCTTTTTACTTGTTTGTGGGTTACAGCTGAGGAAATGTAAAACTATGAGTGTTGCTCCCGCATAGAGCCACAGTGCGCAAGAGATCATGCTACAAGAACCATGTTGAGAGCAGCGCTAAGTGGGAGCAAGCACACCAGAATCCTACTGCAAATGCCTTGGCAGCCTGCCAGGCAAGCAGCCCGTTTTGGTGGCTGCAAGTAATGAAGTTGGGAAACAAGCAAACAAACAAGACGGTCTGGAGAGGAGCCAGAACAGGCAGAAGGGATAAACAGTAGAAAACCATTTCACAGCTGGAAAGGGCAAAGAAAAGTGCTTATAGTGCACCAGGAAGGCAGGATCCGGGCTCAAAATATCCTTCCCTGGTAGCTTACTATGCCTCAAAAGGCAGGCACAGCTGTTTTTCAGATGAGGCCAAGTTAACAGCACAACTATAATGCGTGACTAGTGCAGACGCTCGTATCTTGCCATAAAAGAGAGCAGTCTAGTAGTCGGAGGGATGCACATTGCATGGGCTGTTCTGGCAGCCGAGGCTTTTCAGAGTTTTCTTAGTTTTATTTTTAAACACAAAACAGCCTCTGAAGCCTGTATACCGTCTTTCCAGTTGGTGTGCTCTGTGCTAGCATTTTGAGGCAGGAGAGTATAATAGTGACACTGAAATACAGAATCACATCATTCCAGGATTCCTAGGAAGAACTTCGAGAAGCCACAGCATGTTGTTATTCTGAGTGATTTTTCTGTCCGTTTTGAGGGAGAATACTTAAGCAGTACGTCTGTGGGTGAGAATATCTTTAAGGGAGAATAAAATTGTTTCACTTTGCAAAACTGCACTCAGAAGCTGTGACTACGAGGACTTAAACTGCTATGAATTGTTTAATGCAAAAATCCATGTTTATGCAACAACAGTATCAGAATGCATATGCCAAATCATAGGCCAGGAAATGAAAAAGCAGAAGGTCATCAGCATCAACCTTAACGCTGTGAAGCTGCATATCAGGTATTTTCTGCTATACATTTTACAATTCCAAATACACAGACAACAAACTTTGTAGAGAAACTTGAAGAGAAAGTATTTCTCATTTTGAACAACAGGTTGACAAAATTTCTACCTCACTATAGCCTGTTTTGTGACTTTCCCCATGCAGTAGTAATGTTCTATTAACATACTGCTTTGCATTTCACTGCATGACCTGTTCTTAATAATATTAGCAACTGAGTAGTGTCAATTAAATTTGAAGTTCTTGCACATAAAAAGGTGCAATTAGATGAGGTCTCTTCCTCCCTTTGTAGCTGCTGTTTATCTAGAGACATTTTTTCGAGACGCGGTGAATGTGGTAGCAGCACATTTTGCACAGAAAGAGTTACATCTGTAGCATGGGACAGTAAGGGCAACTAAAAATCTGATTCTGAATTCTTTTTCCTCTAGATAAGACACATCTGACGTCAAAGAATCACACTGATGTAAAATTAGCATAAATGAGAGTAAAAAATAGGACTTCTATCTGAAACATTGAAGATTATTATATTACACAGGAAATTCCAGAGACCATATAATAATGGGATCCACCATGAATTACCCAGTAATTTTCTTTTACTCCTGATACAGAGGCAATTAATAAGAAGAGAAAAAGATTTTCCTGTTTTAGTTAAACTCAAAAAGACTGTAATTCCCTACACAGACACCAAGTAGTCATGAGGGAGCCCTGATTTCATTCCTCCAGTGGCCAGGCCAGTATAAGCAAGCCATATACCAAAATAAAAGACAAGTGCTGGGGAAGTACTGACGTAGATAACTTCCTCTTTTCCCATTATAATGCAGGCAAGGGAATTTGAGGTAACTGAAATTTGAGACAGAACAGTATTTGCATCTCAGGTGGATAACCTGAGGTATACCCACCCCATTCTAATCTGGGCTACTCTCATAGCAAAATGCAAACGTTTCCTGACTTGTTCTCTGAATAGAAGAAAGAAAAGCACAAAGTATGTGAAGCTTCACATATTTAGAGCATGATTTAAGTGCACCAGATATATTACATAGTCATAGTCACCTGTACTGAAAGGGAACTTAACTTACTACATACTGACTTCCTCCATGAATAGTCCTACAGCATTTGGTTTTTTATTTCATTGGCACTACCTGAGAAATTTAGCATTTCCTGAAGTTATTCTGCCAGGATCACATCCCTAATTACTGAGCTATACATAAGGTACAACAACTTCCTACAAATGATTTCGTTTGTGTTTCTCACTTTTAACCTCGTTACTCATCGCATCTACAGGCAAGTAACTGCTATATGGAACTGTGGAAAATGATCTTCAAAATTAACTAAAATGAATTCACCTTTGTACTGACATTGCACATTGCCACCAGACTCATCACTGTCTGACTCACCTCAGCAACTACTCCGAGCCCTCTGCTTTACCTTCATTACAAGTTATAATGACCCTAGTCAGGGGGCTTCACAGGAAGGTTCAGAGCATTTTTTTTTTTGGACTCTTCAAATTTCCATTTCTTCAGATCATGCAAGGAATTGCCCTGTACTTGCTTCCTTGTGCTGCACAGAAGAGAGATGTTCCTCCAGCTTACCAGACACCACACAGAAAAGTCTCCTGATGGAGAACAAGGAGAGTGACAGCTAAAGCTAGGCTACACAAAAGGCAAGTGAATCTGTATGAAGACTGAACTCTTTCACAGGGTTTCACAGGGTCTGTACGAAGGTTGAACATTTCTACCTTAGTCTTGTCACTTGGATGACATAGCTGGAGTGGACAGGTAATTTTTTGATCTTATACAATCCTGAGTCACCATTCTCATCAGCTCTGATAACCAACGCCAAAGAAATAAATGCTTACAGAGTTAGTGATGATTCTTTTAGGTTTGCTAAGTTATAAATGTTGTGCTTCTCTGCACAACCTTAAAAATGTGTTATTACCCTTCAGACAATAAGTTAGGGATAAGAGATGGCTACAACAAACACTAAGTTCAAGCGTTTTCTTTTCAGTAGATTTGGGAACATTATAATATGTTATCTATTGTTCTCACTTCCCTTCCAGCTCCAGTAAGTGGTGCAGAATTAAATATGCAGAGAGATTTCCCTCAGTACATGAGTGCTGTTGTTTTACTCTGCAGGGCTTGAAGCAGAAAGCATCTGGTTTGTCTTCTGAAAGGTATCATGCATAATAGGTAGTAAGAGAGGCTCAACAAGCAATGTTAATTAATTGGAAGCTGAAACAATACAAAATACATCCCTAAATATACTAGAATTTCCCCCAATTGTGAACTACAGTTCACATTTCAAGACCTAACGCATGACATTTTTCCCTCCAAGCTGTTAATCACAGTGCTGGAATATAATTAGCCAAAATTCTACATGAATAGAATTCTACACAATGGGCTACTATAATTTGGTCCTGAGGTTTTGGAGAAAAAAAAGAGAAATCAATCCCTTCCCTAGAAACTAGTTTACTTTTTCAAAAGGAATCTTTCTGAAGTTTCGTAAGGGTAAAAGAACTTCTGTTTAAACATATTGTTTAAAACGGAATTAACGTTCTTGGCAAGGAAATTTACCTTCTCCACGTCACAGATTCAGCAAAGTAGAATTCAGAAGGTCAGACTTTCATCCTGCAATAGATCTTTCCTTTTATAAGTTCATCAAAGAAAGGTTTTTTCCCCTGAAACTAGATTTAAGGTTTCTATACAATGTATTGTAGTGTCGCTATTCTTTAGATATTTTTAAAGGACTTGATAGGCTTTGGCCAAAGCTCCATTTGTCAGAGGCAGCAGGCTGTATTACTTGCTGGATATAAGACAGACATTTAATCAGTATCTTAAAGGAATTACGAGCAACTCAACCCAAGCTGAAAGGAACACTTCTATTTCTATATATAATAGGCCCTAAATTGATGAGGAATACGGATAAATCCCCTTCATTGTACCAAGAATTGTAATGTTTTTCTCTTTGTCTCTTCATACATTCCTAATAACTTGAACATCACATTCATGCACAGAGAACACTTCAATAGGTGTCTAATTATTCCTTTCCTAACCAAAAGATTAAAGTTATGATGAATATATAGATTTAAACTTGTTCCCTCTTCTAATCTGCTTATGTTAAATACCTTCAGTCAGATTAAAACTGCACTGCTGAAAAATCTTAATTATTTATTTCAAAGAAACAGTTTGGTTTGGAGTTGGCCACTTTTACAAAGAGCATGTGAGCTGAAGTTCTCCTGAGTCCATGAAAGTCATGCTCATATCCTCAGAAAAAAATCTAGAACAAAAACAGACTACTGCAGGGACTCAGGAAGAAGTTAAACCAGGGTTCCCAAAAGGCTGCCCCAAGACACAAGGAGGAATTTTGGAAAACTCACCCAGCTGTAGCTGCAGACACCCTGCAGCGATCATTCCTAAAACCTGGTTCAATTTGTTCTGATAAGCCAACTACTCTTCTGGACTCCAGGACTCCCAGCCATCCCTGGCCACTTCTGTTTCCATTCTGCCCTCCTCAACCTCTATCAACCTATACAAGTGAGTATTAAATCTCAGTCTTTTCAGCCCTTTCTCTTAGGTTAGAATTTTGGTTCTTGCCAAGTGCTTCATCTTAGCAACTATCTTGATCCTTATTAGGATAACCCTAAACTCTCCTCTGTAGCTTTGTGCACAAGTTAAGGCCTTCAGAGGTAGCCTGATCTGATGCTTTTAAAATTACATGACGACTTTAGAAGAGTCATCCAAAATTATGAGACGCCTTGTTGAATATGATCCATGCCAACTATCAGTGTCATAATTTGAAAAAGTAAATTAGAAAGTATTCAAGGTCTAGCAAAAGGTTTAGTGAAGATTATAGAGCAGTATTATTGACAAAATAACACAGATTAAATTTTAGGACTGAGAAAAGCCCAGTCAGACTCAGGATATCTACCACGACTGGATGAATCCTAATGCTATGCTCTGTGTTTCGACTATTTCATGTTAAAAAAACGTCATTACTAGTATTTTAATATATTGCTCCTTGGTAACTTTTTCTATATCCTACTTCCTTTATTTTAGCAAATTTCCCTTAAAATTCATATAGGTCTAAAGGTAAGACATAACATGTCTCATATAAATGTGTTTTGTTTTTTTTTCTGGGGTGGGTTTATTTAGTTACACAGCAGCCTGGATAAACTAGGATAATTCAGCCATTATTTCTCCTCACGGTGCAAAAGCCAAAGAATTCTTACTTAACAGAAAAAGGCAGAGATAATGGTCAATATGACCTCTCTGTTAAGAGAACTTAGATGATGTCTTGGTTTCTCGCATTAGCTCTCTGAAAGGGGACACATTTTAGTCTCTGTTCTTTTTTAATTTGTGTGTCATTGCATGGAATCAGCTAAACTGATTCCTTATCATTTAAGACACTGACCACAGGAAAGGAAACTGTGCCCCAGATTGTTGGCCTTTATGCTCCTAATTTATTTGGTCTTTAAAAAGCACCCAGAGAACGTGGAAAGAATCATTACAATGTTTGGACTACTTTATTTTTCTTCTCGTAGTACTGTCATAGATATTAGCTACAGAGACAGATTAGATTGAAAGTGCCTTTTCATGTAAGAGCTGGGTTATTCAACTGACATATGTATGAAAAATTCGGACCAAAGAAAGAAACCAGAACTTTCCCCATGGAGTTTCTTTTGATTTGGGATATATTTCCCACTTTAAACTAATAATCCAAACACGTTGATCTTTAAGCACAGACTATAAAAGGCTTTCTATTATGGTCGCATGGCAACACCTCTCACAGCACTTATGATCTTGCTTGCTCTAGAAAAACGTATGAACATTTCATGTTTTTGTGTTTAACCTATTTTGTTTCGCTAGTATTGGCAAGACTGGGATGTTTAGAGTAAACAGCATTTTTTGAAACATAATTCTGTGCAAAATGTGGTATACCTGTAGTGTACGTACTTGCTCTGACTGCATATCCAGTTTTTTTCTCCTTATATAAAGAAAAGCAACCCCCCCACACACATTTACTTCCAACAATACAATTTTTCTTTCATTAAAAATATTGTTCCAGGGATCCTATTCAGGCATAACAACGTATACTATGTGGAACTGACGTCAAATTAAGACAAAATAATGAATGGCCAAAGTGACTAGTATATAAAACATTCAACTATGTTTACCAAAACCTTCGGCAAATACAATGAAAAGATTTAACAAGAACTACCAGGATACCTGGGGTATTTCTGAAATAAATGACATTTAAATTCAGAACAAATTATGAACAACCAGAAACCACATCATTTTGTACTTACTTGTTTACTTTTCTCCTTTGACCGTCTAGTATTTCAAGCGTGCTGTTGTGCAACTTACTTTACAAAAATGTTTAAGGGTGTTATGAACACCTTAAAAGGACCACCAATATTGCTGATCCTGTTCTGAAATTATTACGGAACAGGAGTTAATTCAATCTATAGCAGTGGCCCACCTCTCCATTTATGCTGTCTGTCAAGGCGTCAATTAATGCTTTTTGTTGGAAGACTATTACTTAAATGGGTTCTTTCATAACGTCCGAACAACTGTCCAGCATATTTCCTTTGAGCTGCACTATTGTAGGAACACTTCTGTGTTTTAAATAGATAAATGCAGGACCATCACTGGACTCTGAACAGTCTCAAAGAGGATATGAATGACTGGCATTTGCAAGCTCAGAAAGCAGATACATTGCCTTATTTTCTCTCCGCCCCAACCCTTGTCTTTTCTTTTTACGGGAATTTAAAGTTCTTGAATAGATACCTTAAAACTGAAATTATATGTCAAGAAATTCAATTAAGGAAACAAACTTATTTGGAAATTCCTTTTCTATGTTTCACAGCAGTGCGTCTTTAAAAAGTTCCAATCACCCGCCCCCAAATCCTAACTATGGGTTTGAGCTGAATCTTCTTAGGAGCAATAATTTAAATGATACTTGTAGATTCTCTAGAAAAGTAGTTACTAAGATGAATCCTCTTCTGAGGAGGCACAAGTTGGTACTTTGTAAGGTACAATAAAACTTTTGATGATATAAGACAGAAGGTAGCAATAAACTTAATTTTGACTTTGGTATTATAATACTTGGCAATTCTCTGACATTCCATCTGGGCATCTCAAGGCACTTCTAAAAACAACAATTTGGCTACACAATGTTCCTGTTTTGAGTTAAGGAAGCACCATCATCGACAACATTTTACGAGCAAAGAAACTGACAATCTAAAAGGATTCAACCCCTAAAAGCTGTGGGGCACCCATTCATATGCACGGAACAGGAACACGCACAGAACCACTAGCAAAAAACAGCTCACTCCAGAGAGTGATGAAGCCTTTTCCTGGAGGAGGGCGGGAATTTCACGCAAACTGCATTCTGATTTCCAGGCTTCAGGGAGCTACAGATTTGGGCGTCGGTGGTGCGGCTGTGATGAGGTAGAGGCACGTGCTACCACTGCTATGACACCACTTGGGTTAGAGCCTTCATCTTTTACATGCCAACACAATGCTGTGTTAATCAAGACCAATTCAGTGGTGTTTAGCTGCATTAAAAGGCATTTCCCTGAAGATAAGAAACCACACAGATTTTAGAGTTAATATTTCAGACATTCTAGAAAAGTTTCCATTCTGATTCAGTTTAAGAAGTAATTAGTATTTGAGTCAGGCTTTTCCCGAGTTTTATATACACATTCATACAAATACAGACACCAAGTACCCATTTGCTAGAAAAATACAATGAACACAGCATGTTTGAATCAAAAGTCAGTTACTGTCATCTCATAGAGCAAGATCAAAGAGAGCTAATGTATTAGGCAGCTTCCAGATTTCCTGGAGACAAAGACTTTTTCTGTATAACCTTGTCCTCGTCAGATGGACAGATGCATAACCTTCAGACTGGAGGAGTTCTAAGATTAAATGAATGGGAAAAGATTAAATGAATCACATTTTTGACATTCTTTAACCATCTCCATGCTACATAACCAGTTGGGGTAGTGTAGCTCAGCTACCCAGAGGCATTTTCATCTAACTGGTATTTTGGAAGTTTGCAAAACACTCAAACAAATCCCGTGTTGAGGGCATTCAAGCAAGAAAACATGCAGTCTTTCAGCTTTGGTAGTCTGTTCCAATACATTGCTATAAAGCTGTTAGAATCACTAAGAAAAGAACTGACCCATTACATCAAATATTTTGAGAAGGGAAGCCCTTTTGGTAAGAGCTACAGAAGTCACAGAAAGAGAGTAGTAAGGCTGGAGCACAGGTAATAAGATGAACAGAAAAAAGTTTCAAGAAATATTGCTGTTACTGTTATCATGATTTTGCCTCATTTGAAAGCTGAAATACTTATAAACAAACCTTGTTTCTTAGGCATTTGTAACTGGCTGTAAAAACTCCGAAGTAAAGACTTGGTATATGAACTTTATCATTGCTAGCATTACTTTGGGATATCTTTTTAAGATCTGCCTTCTACCTGTGATAAAAATCATTTAGCCCTTTTCCAAGTGTGCAAAATTAGATGTTTATTGATTTCATATGAATTTCTCCTTTTCCCCTCCCCCACTGTGCTGAACAAAACTCTCTCTGATTTAATTAGCTGCTAAGCTACAAACCTAATTGATTTTCAGAATAAAATTTGAAATGGCTGAGATCTTTTGAGTTGTCTCCAAAGTGCAGTTTATGTGAAAACCAACTCTACAGCTCATGACTGAGTCAAATGAACTGTTCCATCTCCCCCCTCCCCCCACCCCCCGAATGAAACTGTGGGAAATTCCTACAATTATTTCTTACTGAGTTTAGAACTGTGTCCTTTTCTAACACTTTAAATACATGACAAGATTGAATCGGGCAGAGGGTGGAGAAGGTACAAGACACATCAGTGCAAACAGTCTCATCATGAGTTAATCAATGAACAATCTAACCCTCCTCTTCTCTGGCACTACAGAAGTTAAAATAACACACTCATGCAGCACTCTGAGGAACAAACTCTGCCTGCTGCACTCCACTACTCTGTATCACCAGGATATTTGCACAACACATCAGACTGACAGTTTCCAGAATAATACACTTTCACAATACATTCTACAATATTTCCCTTGCTGTGATGGTGTATTATACTACTCCTGCCAAGCCCTTATCTGCAACCTAGGAGGTGCTTTCCCCTGCCAAAATCTAGCAACTTTCAAACAGAGAGGAAAGACGACAATATTGTGTTTTGTTCTTTAGCCTGCTATAACACGAAGAAAAATTAGAATATTTGTGTGCTTCCCATAAAATTATATATATGTGTGTGTGTGCGCGCATGTGTATATCTGTCACTGCTACAGAACGTGATATATTATTTCTAAAAATAGGTCATTGAACAATGAACATTACACTTCAGCCTGCATTGAGTAGATGCAGCTAAACTTTCTCTAGAAATCAAATCCATTGTTTCTTTCCTTCATAAATGCCAATCTACCCTCCAACCTTCTCTGTAGAACAACAAACACTACACAAAATCCCATACAAAACAGCCCATCTGAGTATGTTTGAATTAAGTTGCAGGGATACCTTTCAAATGGTGATCTAATTTTAAGTAGTTAAAGATGCAAACTCTAACGACTAGAAAAAGGTTTTAAATCTCTATCTACTTCCTTCTTCAAAGAATCTTAAATTTTTTTTTACCAGTAAAGTTTTGCACCATTATGCCATGAATTTTCTTTGAAAGACAATTCTGACATTTGCAGTGCTTATTAGTACTGCATTTTCAAATTATCCCCAGTAAATGCTAAAAGAAAAAGGTGGTATCTGTTGTGAGAAGAAATAAAGTATGTCCAGAAATCATGACTAGCGTGCAAGCATTTTTGAGAAATAATGAATACTTCTGGCTTTACATTTTCTGGGGTAAAGAGGGAATAGTAGACAAGCAAACTTTTTCAAGTATCATTGTAAAAATGAACCTGATCCAATTTTCATGAACAATCCATTCTGCAATGACATTTTTCTAAAATATACACTACTTTATATATATACACACACATATTTATATTCCTTATTGATATAATTTTAGAATCTCTTCTAATGATTTATGGAATTTATCTCTGCTGCATCCCTACTAAGTAGAAAAAATTAAAATAGCATCATAGACCCTGCTTGAGCCAGGGTTGGGCTAGATGACCTCCAGAGGCCCCTTCCAACCTCAACCATTCTGTAACGTGCCAGATCCTCTGGCTACTTCTACTGATTGAGGTGTGCCGCATTGCCCCTTTCCTCATCCTCCAGTCTTCATCCTTGAAGAGAAATGTCTCGACTCCTACACAACTCTTCCACACACCTAGATTTTCCTCCACAGGTAGCCTGGACACATAGGCAAAGAGGAGACAATTTTACCCTCCAACAGATCCCCTAATGAGGATGATGGGGGAATGGGCACAGTGAGCTGTGCCACAGAGCCCACCAGCTGCAGCTGGGATGCAGCTGGTGCACACAGACCTGTGAAGAGCCTGCACCCAGGACTGCAAGCTCTGTCTCTGGCTGTCGGCAGGCTACACTGGCTTGCACACCAGCTGAGGACTCCTGCTGATCTGTTGAAGGCTACACACAACATTGAAAGGTTCTATTTTTCCTCTTACTTACAAAAGGATTCCTAAAAAGCTTGCTTTCAGAAAATTGTTTATTCTAATTTGATTGAGGCTTCCAGTTCTCTCAATATCAAAAAAAAAAAAAAAGGGGAAAAGAAAAGCTAGAGTAAGTGATCAAAACAAATGTAGTTTGTCGTAAACATTCAGCTGATACCCATTTTTTCAAATCTTTGCAAACTGCCTTCAGTGCCCAGTGATTTTATCCATCTGTGGAACATTGTTGTCCCTTCTGATTGTGTCAAGACCCACTTCAGTTTAGGTGTCCAGAAAATTTGATCTAAAATTTAATTTATACCATGGAAAAAGGAGTAAAGGAGAGGAAATATGGTCATTGAATGAAAAACTTATCAACCAGCAGTCTGGGTACGGAAAGTATTTTTCTTTTCTAAGCTTACTAGACATCTCTCTGCAGACCTTATGAGTGAACTGGATTGTATTACAATGGTAGGAAGAACTACTATCCTAAGATCAACACATACTTCATCAATGATAGAGGCAGCTCACAGATCTCGATGCACTCAGCAGAGCACAGCTGGAAAACAATTTTCAATTGCTCTTAAAAAAAAAAAAAACCAACCCTTCCCCCAAAACTGTATTTAAGTTTAGTAGTATATATAACTTAATCTTGAAGAAACCAAAGCTGTTTTCAAATTGTGTCCCTGCCCTTTCTTTATCCACTCCACTAGTCAAGGCTAGTAAACACCATACTATACAAAGGAATAGCCAAAAGGTGTTCATTTTGCATGCACAGACATCTCTGTAACGTCTCTGACGGTATTTACCAATACACATAACTGGCATCCTGAATTCTGAAGCATACTGTAGCTGCCACTTTTCTTGTTAACTTTTTGTGTATCTGGAAATGCCTTTCGAGCATCTGTGCATTCTGTTCTCTTCATTAAAAATGTATCTGTATTGCATTCCTCCCCCATCTGCAATTATTTGCTCATTTCCTGCCACCTCATTTTTGACATAGGGGGCCCTACTGTCCAAATGAAATTTTAATGAAGGCTTGAGAACGTGCTTGCATATTGGTGAGTCCCACTGCATTGCTGTGACATGCAAAGAACAAGAGTTGAACACTCATAGTTAGTGGGAAAGTTATTACTTTATAAAAGGAACAAATATTGGTGCACGGTATATGTTCTGTCAGCTCCACTTTGCTCAGTATGTTTGTCACTGCCGCACATGGATTTCTGTGCTGTTTCTTCTTGCTGTCCAATTTGCCTAAGATGACCAGCATACCACATGCCAAGAAAACACCGCATTATTTCTTTAAATCTGTGCCCCCAACCTGCTTACTTCTGCTCACCCTGTCACCACTGCATTACTTTCAATTTAGAAAGACAGCCTTCCAACACATTAAAAAAATAACCTCATTACTTTACGTTATGCAAGTTTAGCCATTCTTATTCAACTTATATTCCGCATTTTTTTAAATCAGTGCAATCCTAGCTTCAAGATCAGAAATCCAACTGACCCATGCTATCTTTGGTATACAAGATAAAGAAGCAAAAGCAAAGTTACAGAAGCAAAAAAGATCTTCAGTTTTTGCCTGTGAGATACTATGTACACCTAAGGGTCACGTAAGTTACTGCATATAATGCCCTCCCGGATCTCTTCTCACTGTGATCTCAACTTTTCATTCCCTTCTTACAAACCCTCCTTTATTTAGTATGATCCATCAGCTTCAGCAAATTAACCACTAACCACACAGCCCACCTTGTCACATTGACCAGGTTAATCCTCAGGACATCAGGTGCAGAAGGGGTTGTTCTCTGGAGAAGCCCAATCACCTGCAATCCTATCATTTAACGTTACAATCCAAGTAGCCTTTTCAGGAGTACTAAATTAAAGCCATGTGGCAAGTTTAGTTCTAGCATTTCTGAATTTTTGAGAGCTTGATCAAGAGTATTTGAGATATTTCAAACACTTCAAAAACCTATACTATGCCAAAAATAGTATGTCAGAACAAAATATAGCTGAGCTGTTTTAGCTACATTTCCTTAAAAGCTAGAATAGAACAGAAAAATGACATGCATCAGCCCAAAAGGGTAGAAGGCTGGCAAAAATGGTATTTTAAACAGGAAGTTCTGAATGGTCTTAATAGGTGATACATCAATTGCACTTCCACTTCCCTTTGTTTCAGAAGTCAGATCTGACAGCGACAATATTTATTTTTTTTTTTAAAGCTACCTTTACTGAAGAAAATATCTTACAAAATGAGAGAATTGTCAAGGATGATGGTAAAAGAAAAACTGGTTTCTTTATTCAAGAGTCTGGTTAAAGACACTCTGGGCAAGTGTTGGAGTACCAGTAGAAATGAACTGCCTATCGTTTTCAGGAGGAAAAAGTTATCTTCTGAAGTTATCTTTTTTCTCATTAAAGTTTCAACTTGTCAATATTCACCATGACAGCAGCTTCAGCAATTTTGTCTGATACCTTGAGTACAGATAAACAGCAAGAGATTAGCCTGCATTCCGTCTGAAAACAGTAGGAGAAAATATATGTTAACTGTAACTGACTTGTGACAGCCCTCTTCTGCTGTGCTCCAAGAGGATAAGCCAATCTATGAATTTCTATTTCTGGGGGATTATGAGTGCATAAAACTTTTCTTTTTTTCCATTTTCTGAATTAAAAGCATTATGCAACACAGCCATATACTTGATATCATGCAATGAAACAAGAAAATTGATGGCAAACCTGAAGAAAATAGCCTACAATGACTGCTTTCATACAGATTAAGGTAAGAAGCAATCACATGATAAATAAACTATTTTAAGGAGGATATTTTAAAGAAACATCATGTTTTTGAACACCCTGCTCTATCAAATGTACATTTCTATTTCCTCAAATATACCATTCAGATCATATTATCTTCAGTTTATCAGTAGTAATAGTAGTTATATTTAAACAATTTCAATATTTAAAAAAAAACTGATTGAGTAACGCTCTTGATATAACAATTAAAATTAACTTAAATTGCGCTAACAACTTTAACAAACTACATTTACTAGGTTTCTGCAATGTATTACATCATCTCTTCACCAAAAAAAAAAACCACACCCTATAATTTGAAGTGTTATCCTGCAGTGGACAAAATGAATTCTGTATATGCCAAAGAAATGAGAGAAAGTAGGATGTGGCAACAGAGAATCAGACTTAACGGAAGGCCCCTGAAACATGCACTCGGTATACTCCACATTAAAAATTTGGACAATTACAAACCCTGCAAATATGTTTGTGGCTTCTAAAAAGGAATTTTCTTGTGATACGGTTTTGTACAGTAGCTGCATTTATGCCTAAGGCATGATATCTATTCTTTAATGTAACCTACCTTTCATTGAGTCCTGTCATAATTTTCAGTGCTTGCAAAATTAGATTCTTCTAATTTTCACTACTTTAATTTTCAATACATATGCAAGGAAGTTACATGAAAGAATATTCTATCTTTGCAAGCCTTTCTTTAACATTTCTTCTCCAGCATTCATAAAAAGTGCAATTTTACTTTACCCAAGAACAAATCTTTTAATAGTCAGGGGACATTTTATGATCCTAGCAGAGTATGCATGTATATTTTCATGTATTCAAAGCTATTAAATGAAATATCTTCTGTAACTCATTCTCTTCTGGCAAAGTTTTAAGAGGGACAAAAAACTGTTGTGAGTGTCTTCAAGGTCACAGGATACTTACTGTTTGTTCTATTTTGCAATATAGGAGCCGAACAGTTGGCAGCAATACTCATTCTCATTTGACATTCCTTTAGAGATGAAATGATGATTTCCAAGGTAAAAACAAACATTTTAGATGTATCTAATGATATCTCATCAAAATTCAAACTTCAGAAATTTAAGATCCTTTTTGTTTTTAGAATTCCTCCATGAACTTTAACCATTTCTGAGATCAAACACTTAATATTTGATCCAGGCAAGGTCAAACTTTGTCTAAGGTTGTCAAAACTAAACTTCAACAAAAATAATTCAGATTCACTCACTCTTTAGTGACTCATAGTCTCTCAGTTAATCCTAGTTCTTTGCCTTGATTTGGCCAAGTTCTTCAGTCTTAAAGCCTAAGCATTTTCAAGGATTTTCACTTCCATTCACTTCAAAACCTCAGTCCTTACCCTAAACCAAAAGGGAGCCAATGTCTTTTGCCATTCCTGCCATGTATGCTCCCTAATCATTTGCTACAGAAAACAACTGCATCTCTGGCAAGACCTTTCCCAGGGAAAATCCAGGCCCCACCAGTAGCTACTGCCTTGTTTCTCCCAAAGCCTTACTTGCGTACAATTGCTTTCAATAACAGTACGTTTCTTCAAGCTGAATTCTATACTAGAGATAATGTTTAATCTACAGGTACAAGATTCAGCATAGCTGTGCAATGGCTTGATCACTTGGGCCAACCTTCTACCAACTCAAACAAGAGAAGCTCATAAACTAAGGGCTGGATGGTCTGTCCAAGACATGCTGGAAGAGCAGGGAGTAGTTGTGATCTGCTGTGAGCTGCTGTTAAACTTGGCATTAAGCAAAAACAAAACTTGAGTGGATGCGTTATAACGTAACTGGAGGAGTGATTTTTTCTTACACACAGGCCTATTTCAGCTAAATTAAGCTTTAAAGGGATTCTCATAGACTTTATGTTCTTCTATATTTTATGCTTTCCTATGCCCTCCGGACTATATTTTAGATTTGCCCCTATGAGAACTAAGTTTTAACCTTGATCTCTGATGGCAGGGAACAACTTTGACCACGGATTTTTGTTGTGTGGCTAAGAGACAGTGGCGCTGTCTCTCAGTAAGTCAGCCAGGATGGCTCCCTATGCAAACAGAAGTCAAGATAGTGCTTGTCCCCTCAGCCTGCACCCCTGAGCCACAGGCACCACTCAGCTTGTGGTGGATTTCTGGTAGGCTTCATGGGGAGGGTGTTCCTTCAGCCTCAACTTAGACTTGCAGCTTGCATCTCCTCTGAGAGGAAAACCTCTAGCAGAGGTCATTTGAATACCAAGAGCAGATCAGCAGCGACAAAATGACAGAAAGAGCAGCAGTGACCTGAGCAGCTAGCCTGGACTCAATTCAATGTTCATATACCTCTTTCGATAGGATCACATAAGCTTCTTACCTGAGCTACTTGGCGTCCTGCTGTCTCACATATGTCTGCACTGGCTGCAAGCTGAACTCTCACTACCATCTAAATGTACCCAATGGCAAGTATTTGATTGATATGACATGTTTACTTTTAGAAAGTAATTCAGTTCAAAGTATATCACCCTGAGATGGGGTAATCATCTACAAAGGAGAGCTAGTAAAATGTCATAGAGTTAGAAAAAAATTGTAGAAAATCAAAGAGGCAGCAAGTCACTCACTAAATATTTATCACCATCACCACCAAAAGCCAAACAAACTTCAAAAAAAAAAAAAAAGTAATCTACACTACCAAAAGGTCATCGCTTCAAGATACATAATCTGTTTATGCTCTACTAGGACAAGTAAACAGTGTGACACTTTAATTATCATCCTTAAACTACTGAAAAGAAGACCTGAACAAACCACACATATCATATCTGGATGATAGTAAGTACAAAATAGAAAATGAGGTGATTATGTGATGGATCCCAAAGATCCCATGAGCATATAATTTAAATAAAAGATACCCAGTAAGTATGCAAGCAATTTATCATTCTTGTTATTAAGTCTGAAGCTGACACAAACATACAACAATCCAAAAATCACACTGTGAACATTTAGTAACTATTAACAATGTTGTTATCGTTGTGATGGTGTAAGAACATAAATGAAGTAAACTGTTTACAGGCAGAAAACGTCTATTCCTTTAGATCATTCAGCATACAGCAGGGAAAAAAAACACAAACCAAAAAAGACCAAACAGATATGCTCTTGGACACGATCTCTTCCTAGTAAACTTAAGTTTTAATAGTAATAATAAGATCAGCGGAACATCAGTCATTTCTTGCAGATTTCACTCTATTAAGTTATTTTTCCCATTTCAGTAACACTAATAATAAAGAAAAAACTTCTGTATCAAATTAAGCTCGACCTATATCATCTTGGCCTGCTCTTATATGTTCGAGATTCATAACTTTAGGCTTCCCTTTTTCAATTCATTGATGTTTACTTATAGCAAAAAAAATTCTATTGGTTTTGGTAGAAATCTATCTAAAAACAGGCAAAACTTTATTACTGTTTATATTTTTCCAAAATAGAAATACTGATTAATGATAAAATGCCTTCAAGAAGGCTTAAGGGACAAGATTATAATGTCTCCAAATAACAAACATCAGAATAAGGTATAATCAAACACATTTCGACTAAAATTAATAAAATTCTGCCTGAGTAATTTATAATGACTTTGTTTATGTTAAGTTTGCTGGAAGTCAGAGAAGTTAGAGAAAGTGAAATAGTAGGTGCTGATAATCTGATGTCTTAACCTTACATTTTTGCAAGGATTTGCTTCAGAGTAGTGCCAGTCCGATCCTCTGGATAGACGGAAGGCAAGAGCAGCCAGAGAGCATGAGTACACTTCTGCACCAGATGCTGCAACTTAGTTTCACCCAAAACTGCATGCTCCAAGGCTGTTCCATGATGCAAACCAAAGCACAGTAAGCAGAAATGAGCGGGAAACACATTTCTCAAGCACTCTTGTGATTTGAACTAAAATGGTAAAGTAGACAAAGCCACTGAAGACCAAAATGTCAATGTGCTACCTTGCCGAGGTGGCACAGAAACACCGTCCAGCTCAACAGTCAGCCTAAACTGACATTTCCTAGGTACTCTCTTTTCCATTCTTTCCTCCTGCATAAAACCTCTCTATAAGAACACTTAATTCAGCCAGGGACTAACTCATTTGTTAATGTAATTTAAGGGACCATTAGGATTGTTCTGGGAGCCTGAAATTATTGTTGGTGCTGGTACAACTCCTTTGATAAAAGATGGGAGTGTGGGCAGTGGAGTTAATCAGCTGCTGGTTAAACAAACCTTATAAATTCCGTACACAACTGAATAGTGTTAAAGAGGTCTGTTTATTCTGCTTTCTTTTCACATTGGTCCATGTCCAAGACATTTTGGTCCCATCTTTTACCTAGTCTTTCTTCTTTCCATCTATTGTAGCAGCTCCAAAACCTTTTTTTTTTTTTTTGTTTGTTAGTTTTGCTAGTTTTTGGTTTCAAAAACATATTACTAGTACTTCCTGCATAAGGTTCTCCTGTTGGTTGCACTGAAGACTTTACTTCTAATCCAAAACTGTTTAGTGGGAAGAGTTTCTTCCCTGAAGCAAGGCTCAGGGAAAGAAGCACCCGGCAAATCAAAACTATAGTGCCTGGTACAGTGTCTTATCTGAGAATATTTTTGAATAGGTAAGATTTTACAGAAACTCATTTGTCATTTATAAAGGGTTAAGAAGACAGTAACCCTTTATTAAGAAAGATTTAATCAAGTTTAAATTATATTTATATAGGTCAACAGATCAATCTATTTATTACCTAAAAACCAAATAGCTAGAAGGTTAGGCTATTTTTACTGTAATAATGCATAGTAATACTACAGAATACCACATTCTACCAATCTGAATTCATATGGTCAAACCACATTCCTGTTGAGAAGTGTTTTTAACAATGAAAACAGAATTTTTTTTCTTTATTTATTCATTTTTATTTATTTTTAAGAATAGCAACACTATCTGGTATAACTTTAATGATATTATGTTACTTTTTCACAGTAGGTTTTTGTTGTTCAAAGCGCTTTCTTTTGAAATATAGCCTACAGAAATTACTCTCGTAGGATTTTTGTTCCTTCATCTTGAGGAATATAAATTTAGATTCTATTACTAATTGCTTCCTCATAATCAAGAAGCTAACATCTGGGGATTTTGTAATCCTCAGGCTGCATTAAACAGAAGGATAGTTCCAATGTAGTTTGTTGAAAGAACAACATAAACCATCGTATGCCTCAGCCCCGAGAAGGAATTCTGGTCCGTTATCAGGCATTCCTCTATCACCTTAACATTAAATAAGGTGCGACTTAGAACTTACTACTTTTTCTTCACAAGTGCTCTGAAGTAATTACAGGAGAGTTGGTAAATTTTATAATAGTGAACTTTAGAATTATGCAAAATTTAGAGTTGTGTGCTAAAGTGAATTAAGAGTCTTTTAGGAACGTACTATACATATGCAAAGCTTTCTGTTAGAAAAGGTCAGATCAGAGGCAGCTGTAGAGCTCAGAGAGACAAAAGGAACAATCAGAGGCAGTAAAATATAAGTATGAATAGAGGTTACAGCAACCGTGATTAAGATGATCAATAAGAACAATTAACAAGATCAGAATTAGAAAGGGGATGCAGAATGGTGTTCCAATTTCTTCCTACAACACTTCCTCTACTGGGATGGAGATGAATTTGAAACCTTTTTCTGAAGGGATCTTACGTGAACTCAAAGTCTTCTAAGCATTACTGAGATTCTGCTGTCGGATTCTGTTATATATATTAAATATTCAAAGTAAGTCAACGTAAAACAGTGTCAGAGTCTGAAGGTATGCTGGGCTAATTCAATAGGATGAAAAATTATATACTACCCAAAAGCCGTAAGCTGATTCACTTTTATTTTTTCAATTAATTTCTTAATGAAATATTCCTGCTCAAGTTTCATCAAGGAATTCATGCACTACCTCCAGAATTCACAGTACGAAAACAACCTGCCTGGCACAAATCATTTTGGCTGAAGAAAGGAAATAGAATAGAAGTTACTGTTGGCTCCTTCAGTTGATAAAACAGATTATTTTGATCTTCAGGTCCTTTTGAGTTTCTCCTTCTGTTTATTTTAAGCATAACCATTTGGAAAGAAATACAAACATAATCTCTGTGAATTTCCAATATGAATATGAATGAAGTGCTCTCTCCTTCTCCCTCCTCCATCTCTGAATAGCATTCCTGTTACAAGAATACTAGACAAGAGAAAATCACCGTGTCTTTACACAAAATGTTAACCATAGCTGCTGCATTCATTATTACAGTATGCTGTTATGAAAATGAATCCAGGAATGTGTTATGTATGCTCTTGTCCAAGCTTTGAATTGCCATAGGATTTGACATCAATAAAAGCTCTGCTAACAAATCAAATGCAGTTTATGACGGAAGTGCGTATTTATTTTTAATTCCCCTGTTTTAAATCACAAAATATAACAAATTATAGTAAGCACTTCGGCAAGTCTCAGTAGATAGAAATTCCAAATACTCTCCTTTGACATCTACTAAAAGAGAGAATGGGATAGGTCAATGAATGTATATTAAAAACCATTCAGTATTAATAACAAGCTTTTACAAACAGCAGTGTTTAAAGGTTAACACATCTATGAGACTCCACATAGAAGAAATAATTTTAAAGTGTTGAAACACTGCAAGAAACCGTTTGCAATTTTTTTTTTTTTAATTTCCCTACCAGATTTGGGTGTAATAATTGTAGAATTTCAAGAGAAATACTTTGCTTTCCTGTTTTTAATAAAGAAAAGATCTCTGAAGATAGGTATTTATCTCATAGGCTTTATACCTATAGAATAAAGGCTCCAAAAAGGAAAAATACAACTTTCCAAAAACGAGTCTCTGGAAATGGGTATATGAGAATCAGTGTGCAACTAGAAGGAACATCCTCAATCATCAGTTATAGAGTCTTGCCATTATAGGAATACATCATATGGCACATTCACACATCTGTTAAACTCCAACATAAAACCAATTAAGATTTCTTGCTTATACCTCTCCTATTAGAAAGGCTGTTCTATATATAATCTACTTTCAGATAGTTTGAAACCTAATTTTGTATCCAGTTTACAACCATGTGTGGGCACATGGCTTTTCAGCTCAAGAACCTTTTTCTTGCCCCTATTTGCACCTTTTACATAGCAAGCCTGTTCTAATGTAGTGAAGGGTACATAGCCTACAGCTACAACCTTAAATAGGCTCTCCATACCCTGAAAATCCTGACAGTAAGTGTTTTCTGAAACCAGTCAAGTTCGACACACTTGTATTTCTAGATGATAAATGACCAGATCTGTGTTGTACAGTAACATTTATAAAGTAACAAAAGGCATAAAATGGTAACCAAGAGCTTAAATGAAGAGGAACACTATCACTGCTCTGGAATTCCTCCCCTTTTTCAAGTTATGGAGATCAAAGGATCACTTTTTCCCTTTGCAATATTCTATATTTACACATCTGCTACAAATAGCAGTAATGCTGTCTTGTGTTCTTTCTTTTTTTTGGGGGGAGGGGATAAATAAAAGGTGTACACAAGTAACACACAGACAGGTAAACAGTTAAAATACAAACAGAAGAAAAAGGAAGAAAAAGACTGGCATTCTGGTTTGATAACCCATGATTGTACTAAAATTAAGAGTGCACTTACGAGCACGAAGTATAAAGACGACTCTTTCAATAGCAGCTTCAAGGTGTTTCAAATGGTGTGAAGTTTAAAGAACTCCTCAGTATAGGTTATAGGTGGGTATGCATGGCTATCTAGGCAGAAATACGAGCATATAACTTCACTGTTCAGTTGAGTAGAAACCATGTATCATATGAAGTACACCATAATTCCAGAGACACTTTACAGATTTAAGCAAGAGATACTCTGCATATTTAAACATTTAAGATCCATTCACTGAAAGAACTTCATGCGAGAGTCAAAGAGAGACTCCATTAACTTCTGGTTGTATGAGAAGTATTTGCCTCTGCTGGTACTCCCTGTATTATGGAGCAAAGGAATTACCCTCCAATGCCCCGAAACTCTGACAGCACCCAGAGGGTGACAGAGGACTGTATACAGAAGGATATGGGGGCAACGTCCCTTTTCTATGCTTCTAGTATCCCAGAGGTTCCCTCTCATGCACTCCCCACTTCTGCCTCCCACCCCTGCCGTAACCTAAGATTTGGCACGAATTTCAGTCCTGTGAAAAAAGAAAAAAAAGAAAAAAACCTGCACGTCAATTCAGTAACACTTTGCTCCACTGGGTGAACTTAAATTAAAGGCAAGCTGGGCACAGGCTCCAGCATGCAGAGATCTGCTTCACCTCTCATGAGAGGCTAGACTTTTATTGTCATGTTCGGGGCGGGGGGAGGATTTGAAAATCCTCCACATCCCATGAAGGCAGGGGGAGGGTATTTTCAAGTGAAAGACAGAAGAAATCAGAGAAATTCTTTCCTATTTTCTTGTCTCACTAATATAAGTTGGAGATCGAAGGAGATACATAGATATATGTTTGCATACCAGAGCGGAAAGCAATTCCCAATCAGAAATAACAAATAGAGGCAATAAAGTTTAAAAAAGGAAAAAAAAATGGTGGCTTAGTGTGTTTAAGTCACATAAATCAAGAATAACTTGAAATAAGCAAAGCTACAATGTTATAAAACAGGTAAGAGTGAAGAAATATCAGTTCTCCTTTCTCCATGTAATTACATGAAGTATAAATGACTCAGTTTCTGAAACGAAAATACTCATTTGGGAAGCCTGTAAATATTCTTCATTTAAAATAAAACTTTCATCCTGACTTTCTTCCTTTAAGAACTAATTTAATCAGCAATTAAACTTGTTTTGGCAAGTTTGTTAGTTCAGATGGAGTATTCTGCTATATCGTAATTACATGGGTAATGAGGGAAGTGTTTCCTATATAACATCTTCTAAGAAAATAATATTAGTTGGCCTAGGCAAAGTGAAATTAAAATACTGGGCTAGAGCATAGAGGTACTGGAACCTCATAGCTTGCTTGATTAGCAGGAACTGCTTGCTTGATCAGCCAACAGTTCCTGCTATTTTGTCCTCAATAGCTTAGGTGTTTCTACCTGGAAAAATATTCCAAATTATTTTATCATTTTTGAAACTGTGAAATTGCATAATGCAGAGTCTTGTCTATATCTAAAGGAAGAGTAAGTGGCATATTTTTGTTAGGTGGACAGTGTTTCAAAGTTTTCAGAAAATAGGGTCTAGCTAGATATAGAACCCATTTTAAATAAACGACAGGATGTGGATGGGTGAGAGAGCATGAGTTGTGTGTATATATGTATCTAATACACAAAAGATAGCATTAATCACCAGGCACATGAAATTGAACATTGCGTTTGAGTTGCAAGCATCACTGTGATCAAAATAACGTTGAGAGCATAATGAAGGAAAACTTTCAGCTCATTTGCCAGACTATGATTATTTTTATTTCTTATGCAGACTTTTCTGGTAGGGGAGAGGAAGTAAGCAATACTTAATTGTGTCAATAATTTCAAAAGAATAACGGGGAAAAAAAAACATTGCCAGTTCACTCTTCATGCCATATCCACAGTTAAGCCAATTTATTCCTCTGGGTAAATCAATTTGTTTTCAGTGTAGATGGAATCATCATAGCAGTGTCACCTTCCTGGATTTACTGTCCATTAGATGCATATTCACACATTGCTGATTCACAGAGAGAGCTATTTGTCCATATACAGAGACTGACATGAGAAGGCTGACCTTTATTAAGATGAAACCAATTATTAAATGCACATTTTTGGTGTTATTCCTAATTGCTTAATCCAGCCTTGCTGAAATCTAGGGGAAAAGTGAGGCCACCTATTTAAAGCTTTCATCAGTGAAAAGCTTATGAAATTCTACTGAAAGTCTTTGACATTTGAAAATTACCTAGGAGTTTCTTCATTGAAGAATTACCAGTCTGCAAAGCATTCACACACAAAGTCAAAGAAAACAGTGCCTTCATTAGGTTCAGAGAGACTGTGGCTCTGTAAAGCTATTGTTTTTATTCCTTGCTTATACTACTACTGGTATCACAGTGCTAATGACAAAATTTTCCTTTAAAACTGGTTCATGACAAATTTTTAAAATTTAAAGGTTGATCTCCCTCCTTCCCACAAGCAAGGAATTAAACACATGACAGAGCCCATATAAACTGAACCAGAGGAGCAGTTATTCAGTGCTCCACCCTCCCCTTATTATCTGCAGTTTAATTATTGCTAGCTACCCCATTGCTTTGGGACCCACTCGTACTGTGGAAAGAGAGGAAATACTGAGATTCTGGTTGCTCCCAATCCAGTGGGGAACAAGTGCACCCACCTCTCCCTCATACCCTGTAAATAACTAAAGAAAGTTGGCCCTTTCCGAACATCTCTGCTCTTTGTCTCTAAGGTTTGATCTCTTTATGTCATAGTCCTTAAGTGCTACAGTACTGTACCACCATCAAACATATAACAAACCCAATCTGACTGTCCTGATATCAAGAAAATTAGAATAGAAGTATTTCTCTAAGATTATTTTGCTCACTAAAGGACAGAACAATATAATTTTTCTTTCCCATTGTCTTCTACACTGGGAAATTTATTTTTTCAGTGACCAGCTTTATCTTTTCAAAAGCAAGTGAAAAACAAAATAAAACTCCTGTCTTGTCAATTAATGAATTCCTAAGCTTAGTCCTCAATATTAAAGCCAACTCACTTGTCAATAGAGACTTCACAAGGTATCAACAACAGCCCTATAAAAATATAACTCCTGTAATATTTTCATGCAACAGATATCACATAAATTTCACACAGTCCAGTGTGAGCCCACAGACTTCATCACACAGCCCAGTTCATTAAAGTTATTGTACCTCATTCCTTAGATCGGCCTATAAGAATGAGCAAGACTATCACAAATTGTATGAAATAGAAACTGGGTCCAATGTCTAACAAATATCTAGCCTTTGATTCAAGTATCTTTCAAGGAACACCATACTGCTAACCCACCTACAACCTCTAGCGCAGAGAAAATGCAGGTGGATTTCTGCATGTCAGCCAATTCTAGCAAAGTTATACTTTTCCCCTCAGCGGCTCTTAAATCAACTAAAATGGCTGCTCTAAGCTCAAATGTCCTCATGTAGGCATTGTTCAGGCATTGTGAAACCTATGCAAACACCTACACACGCTATTTTGAATACAAGCACTTTATCTAGTCAACACCATCTTAAAATTTTATCATTTTACTGAGACTACAGTGTCTTATTACAAACTTTAAGAATCTGAACAAAGGAAAGAGTTGCCTAGTCTGCAGGTTAAAGTACTGATCTGGCCTGCAGGAGACTCAAGATCAAGTTTCTCTGCATAATTCACAGGGATCTACTTCAAACTCAGTATTTTGGCTCAAAGCTACAAGCTCAAGCTCACCTGAGTCAAGCAGGACACGAGTGTTTATTTCCCATATCCCAGGCCAGTGCCTTAATGATCTGTGGGCACATACAAACCTAGGTTTTGATCCCAAGCATCATCTGTCAGTTCTATGTCTACAAACTGCTCTAATGTTTTTGTTTCTGTTGAAAAAGAATCTCAAAACAAAATTGTCACTAAATGAAATTGACCTCTGTTAAATTTATATTCTGACAGATTATTGATTTGCCCAAGTTAAAGAGCATCTGAACATCTACAGAAGAAAAGGAATATAACTGTAAAATACAAAGCAAAACTTACTTTGTATTCCTTTTTCAACCAGCTAATCAATGCAATCTAAATTTCATGCTAATCAGCACAAGCAGTTAGCATGCTACACAGAAATCTTAAATGCCTACTGACTGAAGCAAAAAAAAAAAAAAAAAAAAAACCCTCTAATAATTACTCCAGATACAAATACTGCACAAAAACATGAACTTCATACAAATTTTAGTGATGATAACAGAAGAGACCACTGAGTTTGTGACACCAAGAACTATTTCCCAGTAAATTTTTTGTAGAACTCACTGGAGACCCTCAGCTGGTTAGGCTGCTCAGACTCTCTAGCTTCAGTCACCAGGCATTATAAATGCAATACACACACACAAAATGCTAAGGGAAAAAAAACAAAACTTAACCAAGAAAAATAGAATAAATATACAAAATGCTAAGGGAAACAAATAAGAACCCTGAAGGAAACAACAGCAAAACCCCAGTTGGCAAGAGAAATAATCAGAAGCCATCTGAAAAATTCCAAATGCTTGAGAAGTAATTTGCAGGATCCTGATGCTAGTTAATTTTTTTTTTTTTTTGGGGGGGGGGATAGGTTTAGAGAGATTCTCAACAAAATATGGTAGATACATGTGCAGAAGCAAAAATTTTTGCCTTAGCTCCACTAACAATACACATTTATACGAGTGTGCATATATATAGATCAGAGGTAAAGTGTTGGGAATGGAGCTCAACGAAACTTTGCAGCCCCTCCCAAGGTGTGTGTGTAATTTGACAGTATTAATAAATCCTACAGTTTCCACATATGTCCTTACTCCTATCACCTGCCATATGAGATCAGAGAAGTTATCTAAAACAGGCACTATCATTGGATTTCCTAACTTAGTCACTCCAAACTGATGGAGGCCAATTTATCTATAATATTGAGGCTGTTTTAAAGTTCAAGCAGGAAGGTGAACAGATGCAATACTAACAAGCACGGTACAGGCACATAGAGTAAAATATTTGTGTATGGTCTACACTGTAACCTTTCCCTTTATTACAGAAAAAAACTACTGCAAAAGGAAGCCTGGCAACACGCATTTCAGAAGCGCAGATCAGCAAACCAATTATCAATCCATCAATTGATCATAGCTAGTCTTGGGAGCAGTTTGCTCTTGGAAATGAAGGTCTATGCAGATGGTATGCATGTTCATGACTTGCAGAGCATCTGCACAGAATAGATAATTAGACAAGTAGAAGACAGGAACGCAGTAACTAACTCAAGGAAAAGTAGAGTAGGTAAATGCATACAGAAATTTAATGATTTACTGCTGCACTGGTATATGAACTGAAATATTAAATGAATTCTAGTCTGTATTTATTTTTTCTACATTTTAAGAGGATTTTTTTTTTTTTTTGATAAAAACAGTTGCCTGTCTCCTTTTATCAAATAGTCACAGTAGTCAGAGGAATTTTAAATTAAACAATAAATGAAGCAGTGTATATTGATGTTTATTTAACGAGCCATTAAGTGTGTTCTGACTCTGAATGGAAGACATCTCTTACATTTACGGAAGAACAATGGTTCAGTTTTTCATTTCCTTTTCACAGGACGAGATTTTAGGAAATTCAAAAGTAGGGTAATACTTGAAGAAAATTCAAGTTAAGGTATGAAAATAGACTGCTTGGATGCTGACCAGCCTTTTCTTTATAATAGCTGCATGCTAGAAACAAATAGCAAGGACTACTAGTTTGAACGTTTGTATGCCTGCAGTAGATTAATTTAAAAGACTGGTTCTCCTTGTTTTTCAATATTACTACAGTCTCTTCTCTTATGTGTATTAGAAATGTTGGAATTTTTTTTGAAAAAGTAACTAAACATCTCAGTTGAGCTGTAAAGGTTGTCTGTGGTGCAACCGTAACATCCTTGGTATTGAAATGCTAAACATCATATAAACAGGTTTGGTCTGGCCATTTAATTAGGCGAATGAAGGTAGAAACCATCTACGCACACTAAGTAAGATCATCCTGGAGCACAGCATTTCCAAACAGGCAGTGCAGGAGGTGACCCTCCTGAGGCACAGGGGGATGGCACGGAGGGGTGCAAGCCACAGGCCCGCACACCGTGGGGCACTCCAAGGCTGATGATGACACCGCCCGGCATGGTCACAGCAGTGCCGCCGGCAGGGACCCCACAGGGCTCACGAGCCGACCAGATGGAAGGAGCTTCCACGGTCAAAAGGGATATGCAAATCCTCTGGGATTTCTATGCAGCCTGTCCGCAGCACAAATGACTCACTGACAAACTCCTCCCCTTACGAAACCAAGGCAGTCCTCATCTGCTGAAGGGCATGAATGAGTTCAGTTAAAATCGATGTTTATTTTGATCGGCCCCTGAACGTGCAACTGGCTCACTGAACGATGAGAGAGGGTTTGGGATTTTTTTGGAGCGGAGGGAGGCTGGCAGGGCAAGAAAGCTTTCAGGAAGGCTCCAGGTGCTGCGACCTGACGATCCTGTTATATGTGTGCATCCCTGCCCGCTCATTTGAGAAAGGTGGCTTTCCAGCCGAGCCCACAACAAAAATGTTTTTTCCAGGTCTAATGCCATGGAAGTACGCAGCCAAACGTGCTGGAGGAAAGGGTAGGCCGTGCGCTCTACTGCTAAGAGCCCCAGGCCCACGCCTACTGGCTGTATCCAGGCTCGCCACCATCAATACAACTGGTGCACATAAATCGTGAATTAACAGAGCAGAATAACAGCGATCTTTCGAGCTAACCACGATGCCATGAAGGCCCCACTTTAGAAATAACGGAGGTATTGTTTTGACCCTTTCCATAGCCTGTATAACTCCTCACAATCGAATACAATTGCAAATAACTTAATTAGCAATTAATGCTTTCAATTGGAGTCTATTCACAAGATTTCAATTTTAACTGCATAAGAAGTGCAAAGTGTCTGTTAATCCATTTAGAAAATCACTGAGGACAAAGGAGAGACTGACATATATGCTGGATCTCTTTAAAGAATCTGGTTTTAAATTATTTTCCACTCAGACTAATTAACAGATTTACTTACAAATTCTCAGAAAAATCATCAAGCATTCAGAGGAATTTTTACAAGTATTTTATGATATTTTTCTTACATAATAAAGTGGCTGAACCACTATTTCCTACGCAGAAATGCACACAATTTACAAGCAATTGTTCCCTCCCTGATTTAAAACTGTACAAACACGCTAACAAACCCATTCACTGGCTAATTTCTTCCTAGATTTGTATTTTCTTCTGTAATATGACAGTGAAAGTGTTTTCTGATATATATACAGCATTAAAAATAAGCTAATTAAGTCTGTAGCCATTCCCTAATCATGATTGTAATTCATTTTCTGCTAAATTTACCTCTTCTGGTGTAACAGTTTGAAAAGATGGTTAACTCTCTTGGACACGACTGCCATTTTCATGACTGCTTTACACCCGGATTCTAACACAGACGATTACACATGCTTCCTTACCTTTGAGCACTTCATTAGACATCTACAGCGCCCTTGGGGCCCTCATGTTGTTAAAATTAAGCACATTCATAGGTCTTTTCAGGATCCGGGCCTGAATATTTAGAGAACAATGTGATTAAAAATTTTTAGCAGTCATAGATCATCCATGCAGCTGAAGTATAGACAAAATTAGGCAGACTAATTCATTCAGGACTATTTTAGTGATTCAAATTTCATACAAGATACGCTGAATTGTGTGACTTGTTATATCAATTTGGCAGCCTGGGTGATATAGTATGCATTTTGTTTTTAATAAATCCCTCAAACCGTATTCAGTTTAGATCTCTAAAGTAAGCTACTTATACCAGGGAACACTATAGATTATCAGATAAGTGTTCTGCAAATTTATACGTTTCTCAAGATTTCAATGCAAGGATTTCTTTGCTCTTTTGTTTCTATGTTCAATAGCTTATTTTAAAAGATTAATTTTCAAGTATTTACAACTCCTTTTAAAAGGATAATCATCTTTGGCGTGCCAATATCCACAAATAAAGCTGACTACTGATAACATTTATATAACGTTCATTGTTTACAGGTATCTTCCATCTCAGATGTAATTATAAATGACATACCTAATTCTTAACATGCTTTAGTTGATTATACCAAACACTCAGTGTCTACATAGAATACATACTTGATATAATTTCAACATATACCTCACCCCCACAAGCTTGAAAAAGCAAAACAAAGGCCATTTCCTTTATTAAGGACAGCCAAATCACCAATATTTATTTATTTAAGAAAAAATTATCAGATAGGACCAGAGGCACTGTGGCACTGCAGCCCTAATATACGTTAATGTACATCAAGCATATTCATGAAAACATGCTCATTATATCTTTTAGAAAACAACACAATAAATATTTTCCTTCTTTTGGAAAGGACCACATCAAAGAGTCCACAGTAGATATTCATTCTGGAGAGCCCTAGATGAAGGTATTAAAAACTGGAACTGAATGTCAGGAGAGGCAAGGTTTCCTGTGACAGTTTTACTTATTAAGTACTACAGAATTCACGAATACTTGGTATATTATCAGCGTAACTCACTAATAAACTAGGATTAGGTCATCCACTCCTAAAGTCTTATTAGCTTGTTGGAAAACAGAGCACTTACTTAAATACACTTACTTTTAAAGGTAGTTTAGAATAACATACCGAGTTAGACACAGAAAAAGAGGAAAAAGACCAGCTGATACTGTAATTTAAAAGATTCTATTATTCTGTACATACAGCCATCAATGGACTAAGTTATGCTTGCTCAAGCAATTCCAATACTGATGTTTACCAAGTCCAAGGCTTAAAAGATTAGTAGAGTTTTGATAGGTAATTTCATTTAATTTCAGTGCTTGCTTTAAAAAAAAAAGTTTTGATGCATCTTTCTCTCTATATTAGTGTGTCTAAGCAAATGTGTCTTGTACTGTTAATTTCCTTTCAAGTAGAAAGCTTTCAGAACTTATTTAAAAATAAATTCAAAAGATACAAGTTAGCTTCCTCTTCATACTCACCTTTATCAGCCATTATGTTAAATTCAATGTTTGATATTAAATGGTAGTAGCATTGCAGATTCACAGGCTACCTAGAATTATATTAATTTAAGTAGATCATCTAAAGAGATTGTTTTCTTATGTATGCATTTCAGTCATGCTTTGTAATTTTTGCCTCCTCTTGTCTGAATGTCTTCTCTACACTATGGTTTTACCTCTTGCCTCTCAAATTGGATTGAAAACCAATGAATAGAGGGCTACAGACTCTCCAACAAAGACTTACAGAAGTGAGAAATAGTTTTCACCAGATAAATTCTACAAAAAGAAGAAAAGTACCTGAAAAATAACTTCAGAAAACATTTGTTATGCCAAAAGTACTGTTTGGTTCACAATGAAGATTTCCTAGATTGTTTATTACATTTTCACAAGCTTTAGTAACTGTGCAAATTGTAGCAGGATTTCTTTGAGATATCATTGGCAGCCAGAACATCTCTAGAAATGCCATCCTGAAGACAATGCATACCTTTTCTCCCTTTCCACTCTTTTTCTCCTTCCCCCTCCTCTTGCATCTATCCTGCAGTTCAGCCGCAAGAAAGATGTTAGTCAAGCAACAATGACCCACTAGTTCCATTTGCAAACCTCCTGATGAGACTGCCATACCTGTGAACCTGCACTGGCAAAACATTCAGCTCCAGTATAGTGAAAGAAAGCATAAGTGCAATTAATGGAGAACATTTTCCTACACTTAGCCCACTGCTGGCTGCTACTAATTCTGTAGTCATGCAGAGGTTATTATGAATTAAACTGTTCCAAAACCTGGACACTCAAAACCTCTATGCTCATCTAATGCCCTCTACAGACTCAGGTCCTTCTTTTTCAGTGTAGGATGTGAAATTTTTCACACACCCATAAATTACACATGTGCTTTCCCTTTAACCTCACTAAGGCTTCTCAAAGATCAGCAGTGTGTATCAGATCAGCGTATGAACCATTTCCCAGTAACATAACAGACCAATGTATGAACCTTTTCCCAGTAACATTGTCGAAAACGTTCACTTTGTCACACTAGCAAAACGGGCTTATGGTAACTCACACTTTTTCCAGGAAAATGGGCAGTACATATCACTAGCACATGTATTTTTTTTTTAACTAAGCATTCAAGAGTAATTATGCTAATTACTAAAATGCCTTTTTGACAGCATTGGTATCAGTAGAGCTAAATGATCACTACCAAAGAGCAAACCCACAACTTTTTCCCTTTATTTCTTAATGAATTTGCTTCATCTGTGCCACATTTTGATCATGTTTGGTTTTGCATGACTGAACTTTACTGGCATATCCCTAGGTTCATTGGGCAATTTGAACACTGCAGAAGCATTTATATTTTGACAAAGACATTACATGTATGAATATTACCTGTATGTTTGTCTAATCAGAGAACAGAAACAGTATGATACATTGTAACACGTCCAAACCATCGTAAATGGATAATTCCTATGCTGAATACTTAGGAAGCAATTAGCAACTAATGAGATTTTATAGATTTTACAGAAAAAAATGAGAACTCATGCTACAAGTGAAGAACTTGGAAAACTGGTTAAACTGTCACAGAGAATGTATTACATTAGAGGACAGAAGACCACCTGTTAAATTGCCCCTTCTTGGATGAAGGGACACAGTCCTGTTGAAATGATTAAATTACATAGTCTAAAAACGATATCCTTCCAAGATTTTTTTTTTTCTCCCCTAGGTACTACCTAGGACTACCATGAGGCATTTCAGATGAGTTTATTGAAATTTTTTCCTCATCAACCAGGATAAAGTCATTGTGCACAACACTTGCTCATAGAAACCAACAATGGCAGTAATTTCAGACAGAACAGACAGCCGCCCCACAGCATAGTATTTTCTCATTACAGTTGTATGCATACAAGTTAACTACTTTAATTAGTTAAGTACACGGAAGTAATGGTCTGCAATTAAATACAATGCCTAATTACAGCTCTATAACTAATAACTATGACTCTGATTGAATAAATATGACGTCTGGCATAAACACTTAGAAAGCATGAGAAAAGCAAGGTTCAGTCACTCATCCTGCATACGGCTCGAGCCTACATTCTCGTATTTCCTTTTCAGAAGAATCTCACTATTAATCTTGTTTTGTTTTTTTTTAAAATACTTTTGCACGTATGGCACCATATGGCATACAGAGAGAATATTTAGTGTTGAAAATAGGACTTTACAGGTAGCAAGCATTATCTGATCAAGGATCTACCAAATGAGAAAAATATTCTCTCTGTCCCTTTTCTGTGCGAGTGAAAACATCTAAACATTTTTTTGTCCCCACATGCAACTCATTACCACAATACCGTGTCCTTTACAAGCAGGGTGCAGTCATGAACCTATCACACTGAAATAAATTTTAGCACAGCCCTTTGTTGCCAACTACTTTCCTGAACCATTTTCAATTTGGGTGTACAGACTATTCAGTCCTAGAAAATAATTCTTAATTATCACCATTATAAAAACAGATTTAAAAAGGAATGGTGATTACCCACCATCTGGAAATGTACTCAAGCTGTCAAAAGAATCTGTGGATAGCTCCAATATACAGTATTCAGATTTCAGCAGGAAACCAGACTTGGTCAAGGGGGAAAGGATTCATTCAGATTTACACATTTTTTAAAATGTGTTTGGCATATCAAATAAAGTTCAAAGTTAAGTGAAACAATTTCACTTTAAGGGGACTTAATAGGATGCATATTAATTTGATACACAGTATACATTAACACGCAAAAGAAAGAAATGACTTAATGCTGAAAAAATTCATAAAGTGCCAGAATAGTGACGAGTACATGACAGATATGACAAAATAAGGGAGAAAGGAGGGACAAGGAACAAAAGAGAAAAATTAAATAATCACCCTTCCCCCTACCTCCTAATGCATAGATGAAAATGGAAACACAGACTGACTTCTCCGAGCAATTAAGGATCCGGAGAGTTCCCCTGCAAACAACCAGACCTTGCGAGCGCCTGTTGCGGTACCTTTGGCTCTGCGTATCCTGGCAACCGGGTCTTCAGAGACCCCTGGTGGGGACAAAACTGGTATTAAGCAGTCTTCCATGTCTAACAACCTGGCACGGTTTCCATTAGCTCAGATAAAAACACAATTAAGCACATTTGCTTGCCCACTAATATACAGTAAGGAATGAGAAAATGAGGTTCATCCTTACTGCTGGTATTTGGTATGTGCAAGCTGTAAATAATGTGCATTCACATAGCCACTGTCCTGGGGAAAGGAAAAAAAAAAAAGAAATTGTACTTAACTGTGCAATAAGAAAAAACACATTGTGTGTAAAAGTGTTCTGGTGACAAAAATATGCAGTTACAACAGATGACAGGAGAATGGATTTCAGTGAATAGGACACTGATCTCTGAGCGTATGAAAAGGCACCGTGGAACCACAGGTAAGCAAACACCGACGTGACGGAAACCTATCGCGGCTGCTGCAACGTAAAGGACCGCTAGGACTACGCTACCACGAGACAGGGCAGACAGGGGTAGGTGTATTGCTTCTTCAGGCTGAATGTGAGCAAGTCTAGAGAAGATCTTTGATTCATTGCCCTTTATGTGTTATTTCAATGAAACGGTATTTTTTACAGAAGAAAACTGATAAAGTAAATAGCAGCCGGAATGTCATAAGACATCTCTAGTTTCTTCAAAGACAAAAAAAAGTATTAAAAAAAGGTATTACAGTTCTAGGTTGTTGTACTTATATATTCATCTTACCTTATTAATCCATTCCAAGGGGCGAAGGGGGACCTAGCCATGGATGTGTTCATTTTCCCAGCATGTTCATGAAGTTGGACAAAAGTTGAAACACCTTATAATGGAACATATTCCAAAGCTTCATGAAATTGCCACACTGAGCTCTCTTATTCCAGGCTTGTGAACAAAGTAGAGTGAAGTTTGCTTTATAAATTGCCTGAATCCTTCCTTCCTCTCACTCTCCTCATAGACTTTGTTACTTTCATTGTTGCACTTCCCAGCATTTCCCCCTCGCTCCTTTCTACCCTTCCTCAAAATATTCACTGATTTTTTTCTTCCCTAGCAGCTCATTTTCTTCCTGAAAAAGATTTCCCAAGGCCTGTCCAATTAAATAGACATCCAAGAAAAGCCATAGACCCAGCTAGCTTTATAGCTAACCCCCTCTGCAAGTAACAACAACAGAGCCTCAGAGTATTTGAGGCACAGCTCAAAAAGTAAACATGCAGACCCCACCTCACACTATCTCAGGAGGCCCCAGCAGGAAATTGGAACAAATGGTTAAAAATATATATATATATATTTATTCTGCTTACATTCTGTAAGGTGACTTGGAGAACCGCATGCTGTTGTAGATTTTGTGTACAGCCAAAAGACACAAGTGAATATGCAGCTGAGCACAGGCGCAGCGATTAAGAACTGCAGGGTTCGTACCGTGCTCTGCCGGGCCAGGTCTTGGCCCCGCAGAGCTCCAGATGCGACACCCCAGCAATGGGGGTACATGGAGGGGCACCATGCATCGGCCCAGAAGCGGCACAACACGAGGACACCCCTCAACAAGTCCACCTGATGCCATGAATATTTCTTCCAATCCACCTAACCTGCTTGGAAATATTTTGCAAAAACCCACACACCACCAAAAGGACGTGTGATGTGACGGAACAGCAGAAAGGCTGTTTTCAAAAGCTGTGTCCCTTACCACTGCTGCACTGCCAGGAGACTGTTGGAGCCAGCTGTCCTCCAGGTCTGCTCACATGCCTTCAGCCGACCAGTTAAAATTACTCAAGAGAGAAAGCAGATGTTGCCCATCCATTCCTTTCCTGCCCCCCCAACACCACTTTCCTGACAAAACTCCAAAAAAAAAGTTCCATTTTCTCATTGAAGATACTCAATTTTCAATATTGTAGCTGAATATATTCTTAATTGAAGTTCCTTGAACATTTTGAGTGACCTATAAGTTCATTTTTAAGAGCATTTCAAATAATTTTCACTGTTTGGGTTGAAAATATTCCTACACGCAAAAACATGCATCAGGAATTAAAATGTTGTGCAAGAAGTTGTTAACTGTAAATATCTGTAAAATATGTAAGTTCAATGGGCTTTGGATTCTATCTTGAAAGACAATCAAGACATATTTGTTTGTTCTCCATTAACTGCAAGCCTTATTAGGCTTGCAAGAAAATAGATACTCTCATATTATGGGCCAATACTACTATAAAATAGCTGGGCAATGAACTAATAAGGTTAATCATCACAGAAAAAAATTCAGTCTCAGGACATTTCTTACAGCATACATCAAAGCCTTTCCATGGAGTATCATCACTTATCAAATTCCTTCCTCCTTACCTCCAGAGAGGTTTTATTCTGTACTTATGGTTGTATTAAATTTTCTGAACTGCAGATAATTTAGTAAGGTACATACCACTTCATAATAGATTTTCCCCATACCCAAGAGATTTCAAAGAGATGAGACCAGAAGATTTGAGAAAGAAAGCATGTTTCATAATTAACAAACTAATAATTGTATACATTCATTCTCATAGCTAAGCATAATGAAGCTATCAATTCAGGTTTGGCGACATTAGACATCCCCTATGCCTCATCATACCACCTCCTTAAGCATGCCTTTTCCTCTTCCTCCAGTCCCCTCCATCAACCTCTCAGACATCACCCAGGGCTTATCGCCAGGAACGGCTCCTGCTGAACATAGTGGGCTAAGGGAGGGACAAAACAGACACGTTCTGGGACTGGAGTACAGATTCCACCATGAGTCCATGCAAATAGCTCTCACAAACCCCTTATTAGCTTCAACACACAAACCCAAATAAAAGCATTTTATTCTTTTCTCTGACATTGGAACCTGACCAGAATGCATGTGCACAATTTCAAAAATAAAATAATAGTTAAAAACAAATGGATTAATTCAGATTCCTACCGTCCAATTTTAGATTAGACAGGAAACAGCGTACAGTTACCCAAAGATGATTACTGATCCCTAAATGGTTAAAAGTGTTAGAGTAGGTAATTTTCATTTTTTTTTAAGCTATAGTACTCATATTTCTGCCACTACTCAATTGAAAAATATGGATTTAACACAAACATTATTTACAAAACCCCACTGCAGTGCACACTCTCTTTCTACAGTATGCCCACCATGATTCTCCACATTACTCAAGCTGAAAAGCAAGCAATTTAACTCCAGAAGAAAGAGCCATTCTCTATACTCAATGATGATTTTCACATCCTTTCCAGAAGCCAATATTTATAGATATTTCTCCTGTAATCTGCAGGCTTTCCTCTTCCATGCCAGGGACCAACAATCTCAGGCAGAACTTGGAGGTTTTTTCAATTCTGTACTGATGTAAACAAACACAATATGGAAACCCAGCACTAAAGCCCACAGTAAATGAAGATACCCTTTGGGACGACCTTAGTAGTCAGTGCAGCAGGTCTGCGATGATCATTTAAGTATCTGTTCATTTACAGTGTACTTATTAAAATGTTTTGAAAAATAAAGTTACACTGCATGAAGGTAGTAAATAACATCAATCTAACAAAGTTATTTTCAAATAAATATGATTAATAGACAACTTTAGATGGTCTTCCCTGAGTAAATGCATGCTGGACAATAGTCAAAATCTCTTCTTCATGACAAGCATTGCAAGCATTGCATCTCATTTATAGGTGAAAGCAGCCAGCCTTTTTCACAGTAAATCTGATTCAAAGTTCTTTGCAACTGAACTTGCTTGGAAATTTTTATACTAACTGTCATGGGATAGGGAAAAAATACACATTTCTTAGATAAAACTCATGGAAAAAAAAAATCCTTTGAGAGCTATCAAAACCACCTCTAAACCAGTACCTAAAGCATCTCTACAACATTGCTAAAATCAGGGAGGGTATGCTGGGGAATTACTGCCATATGCTTGCCTTGTCCTTATATTCTTAGCAGTCACTCATAGCCTCAGAAACAGGATATCAGACAATGCGTGCCTGGACTGTAAGTAATATGGCAATTATCGTAAACTTTGTTTGTTCTTAAATGATCATCACTATTTCATCAAGAAGTACTAAGTGTTTTCTTAGGCGTACCCTTTCTTGCAGCAGGTGCTTTAAAACTGGTATAAAGATTTTCCTTGCACCAGTAACGTACTTTTTGCAGACACTGTTAAAATCCTTTCCAACCTAGCTAAAGTCACAAATGCCTTTACAAACTTTAGAGCTGGGCAATTATGCTACCACAGCCTGTGTCGTTCCTGGACATATGATAACTGGACATCAGCAAGATTTAATCTCATAACTACTTCCAATAGAAGCATCTTTTCTTCTGGGACCATAGGAAGGAAGCCTTCCTTTGCCGTTCTCATTGCCATTGCTGTACAGGAGGATGCTAAACGTATTTGGAATACAGTATGATAAATGCAGAAGGACGAAGAGAGGCAGAGACTAGCTGCGCATTCAGAGTGGAAAGACAGGACCAGAGAGGTTAAGCTGGCACATGAGAAAACAGGAAAGAAAAGCTGTAAAGGGAGGAACTGGAATCCTTTGAAACAACCTTCCCCTGATGCCCAGCAAACACCTCGGAAGCCACTTAGCAAATAGCTTCTGGTACTCACTTGATGCCCACAGCCATTAAACATCGTGCACTCCACTATCTCAGGTGGTACAGATTGTGCTGTGGGTCTAGAGAAACTAGTCTTACTGATTACCTGAATCAGGAGATGGTTAACAGGTAAATAGGTTAATGGGATAAAATGCTGGAAATTTATTGTAATTCTCTTACAGAAAGTTAAGGTTCAAGACAGGCATTCACAAGTTAGGAAATACCAATGTTTCAGATTGGTCATGCTGCTGAAATTCTGCCCCTTTATAAGTATACATAATAACACAGCCTTTAATTACACATTTGCATCCTATTTTTAGCATAGACTCCATATTCAGAGCTCAGGATGGATGGTGCTCAGGTCATGCTATATAGCATGACACAGCTTTTTTATTTATTTTTATTTTTTTTAAATCTACAGCACCTGCCTTATTCATTACAAAAAATCAGAAAAAGTATGACATGATGCTTAGGGGGGAAAAAAAAAAAAGAATAGGCAGTTCAAATTACAATGTGAATTAATAATTGTCTTATTTTGGCCATAGTCTCTCTGTGCCCAAGCTCCTTTTTGCAAGGTGAACACAACCCTGTCATTTTTACCTAAAATAGTATTGTGAAGCTAATTTCATTAAATATTGTAAATCACTCAAATTCCATGGTGATAAATACCACAGAAAACCCATGAGGGAAATTAATAATTCTGTATAAAGCGCACCACTTCGATGGAATATAGTAAGTATAGCATATAACCCACAACTTAATGATGAACATAATGAAGAATCATTTAGCAGTTCCCCATTCAGTGAATGCTGTCCCTCCTGTGCAGTGATGAATGCTAAGGTCTCACAGAAAGGCTGATAGTAAACAATTATGTAATTAATGACTACAGCAACACATGCACAAACAGGAGATCACAAGAAAACTGAGTGGCAACTTTAACTGCAACCTCTTCTTGACTTCCGAGTTTGACTTTGAAACTCGAAGGTTCTTTTTCTAGGACTTTACATGCAAGTGTTACATAAATTATTTGAAGTATTTGGCCTAGCACTAAGAACAAGCCCAGACAGCACATACATATTTTGGATTAACATACATATTTGTAGCATACTTATACTGCATTCTGTGTTAGACAGCTGAGAGAGAAAATTGCTTAGGACTGAACTGAGCCTAAGAGGAAAAATTATGCATTACAGATTGTACTTACACTCATACACTTTTCAGTCAGTAACTGACCTTTAAGTGCTTTTTGTTTTCCTTGAGATAAGTTTAAGCTGGCATAATCGTGTCTTTGAATAAAAACCTGTAATAGCTGCATTTTGTTCTTGCTGCATGTACCCTCATCGAGCCCTAAAATAAAGTTTATATAAACATCATACACAGGTCCTTCTACTGCAATTGATGGACGATAAATGGATTTGGGTTTGATAGGAAACCCCACTGCTGAGAACAGAGTAAGGGCATGGGGTATACCACATGAAAAGGGTAAGAACACTGTGAGACATAAGGTCCAACAGTCAGACACCTGGGTGAGCACCTACTCTTTTTGTGTGCCATAAAATACGCATTTTAAGGAGCACAGGCTTTTCTTCTACAATAAAACTCCCTGTCTATGTGTGGATCAAAACTATAGATGGTCCATAAATTGTAGTGACAGCGTTACAACCTTTTGTCAGTGTTCCTCTCAGTTTTATTTCAGGGTCTTGCGGGTACATACATATAAGAAATGCAATTACCAAAAGGCTTTTACACAGAGCAACTGTTAGGCTAAGTTAGTGCATCCTGCACAGCAAAACAATTCAATGAAACCACAACACTTGGAGGTCACTTTCTGACTGAAATTTTTATGATAGTAAGTATACACACTAATATAAAATTAATTGTTTTCTATTCATTTCTACTTTGGTCTTTTTCCTTTCTTTGGTCCGCCAGGAAAGACAAAGGAAAACAAGTTAAAAATTGAACTGCATTTCTTGGTTTTTTTCCTATTTAAATGGACTTTTGACCAGTTTTTCCTTTCATTTTGTATTGGCTTTTCCAGTCTACAGATCTGTTTGATAAAACTTCATTTTTCTCTGTTTTGGCTGTTGTGGTTCCTCTTTAGATCCAACAACCCCAGCTCCATTTATCCTCAAGGCATGCAGCATTTGCCAGGATTACAGCAGCACCCAGCCTTCCTGAGGCTCTAAGGACAATGGCGGAAATTTTGCTAAGCACTAGGTAAAAATATGCTGCAAGATACTTGCACCACAAAGAGCTGGGGACGTTCATTACTTATGTTCACATTTGAGCCACAGCTTGAGCCCAGGCTTGCAAGCCGTGCACTTTTAAGACTCCTGGCTTCCTGAAGGCACTGGGAACATCTCCAGAGCAAAATTATTTCCAAAAATCTTAATTCTACTCAGTTCTTAATTCTACTCCACGTTCCTTCTAGAGAACACTTGAGCATTTCATCTAATTACCAGTTATCTGGGCTAAGGCTATTTCTTAGCTTTCACGCATGCACAGGCAGCAAACCTTGGATAAAACAACAAATTATGAGCCTTCCAGGCTCACTTCCCTGGTCCAAACCTAACAAAATGTAGTAACTTCAAGGTAACAAAGGTAAAGCGAGTTTTCGGTCTCTGGTACCAACAGAGACAGCAACAAAACAACAAAACTCCTAAGATTCTTGACTACAACTGTGTAATGAGCAGACAGACTATTTCCCAAACATTTAAGAAATAATAGGCTTCTCTGAATTTATCCCATTAGATTTTTTCTCCCCTATAAAGGAAACCAACCACTGCCCCCACTGCTAAAGAAAAAGTCTGCTTTGGAATCAGTTTTCTTAAAACTTTCTTCTCCCTTTCCCTTCTCCCCCCCCCCCCCCCCCCCCCCCGGTATGTTCCTAAGGGTTTTACATTTCCAAATGAAATACACTACGTTCACTTTGAAACATTTGATTGGATACGCTTCCCTGAAATCTTAAGTCACACGTTGTTAAGAAAGAGTTATGGCTGAGGGGTAACTTGCTGAATTATTTAGGGACATGGCTTCCTTTTCTGTCATAAACTACACCACCCTTCTTGCTGAGCTACTGTTAGCATCATATGGTACTGTAACTTCACTCAGCATTCGTGGCGGAAGTAACACAAGGAAACACCAGTCATTTACAAAATGCAAGCTTTGGGTGTCCAGTGAAATAAAATGTAGAGAAAAAAGACAAAAGCAGAATTTTCTCATTAAAAAAAAAAAAAAATCTTTTCATCAATTAACAGTCTCAGATGCAAATTTTTCAGCTGGCACTTGTCACTGATCAATTGCCCATTAAGAATGTCATTCTTTGACCCCTTTAAAAGATGCACTATTTCAGCAAGTAGAAGAATTCATCCTATTTCACTTACTTCTTCCTCCCTAAATAATATAGCATTTGTTCTAAATCAGATCATTTCCCCCAAAGATAGCATTACTAATGAGCTTGTAGATCAGACCTTTTTGGTTTTTTGGTACGTTGTACATTTCATAAAGTTACAACTACATGAAGGGGATATACATCAGCACGATGAACTCAAATCAACTGTATGAATTTACCTATGGATGTTGGCACTACGTAACCCGAGTGTAGCAACAGACCTGATGAGACAGATCAATGATAGACCATCCATATAAGGAATGAAAACGTTAGAGATGAAGACTAAGATCAATGGCCACAGCAGAGGAAAAAATAAAAGAAAGGTATTCCTTCCTCAAATATGTCTGCCAACGGAGGAACCATTTAGATGACAACTAAGTGGGAACATTCCACCAGGATGGACTGTCATAAAACTATTGCCTGGACAGACCAGAATAGCCTCCTAAGGTACAGATGTAGTGTTCCCGGCTATTCTTTCTGCTGTCATCCAAGGTCTTGGAGAACTGAACAGTACTTGCATGAGACAAAGGATATGAGCATTCAGGAGTGTGTATGCTCCGTGTTTGTAAAACACTTGCATGGGGTTTCTGATCTGTTTCTGTATCCTCCCCTAAGACCAAAATTTTTAGGTAATCGGCTCTTTGTTCATGGAGTTCTTTCATGGTATTAGCCAACCAATCACTTAAACACTGTATTTTGCTTTTATGTTCCAAAGATCCTCAGATTTTCCTTTTATTTTGCTGTTTCATTTACCCAAATAAAGGTTTGTGATACAAGGGAGTTTTTGTCTACCTTCCCTCAACTGTGTATTTTTAACCCCGTGAAACAATTTTTTCCATATGAATTAGCTCCTCTAGTACTGACCTGTCACTATGGAGACACTTGATTAATGCTTAACAACTTAAGCTGCTCTGGTTTGGCTGAGTTTTCTGGGTCTAAATTTAGCATTGAGATCCCTTGCCAATTTTCAACATCCCTGCAGTGTGCTAAATACTGCATGCTGCTACATACCTGTGCTGAATATCAGGTGCACTGACCTACACGTTCCAAGCACAAACGTCACTCTCATAAGAACATTTTAGACTAACAGGCTTCAAAAGTCCATATTTATTTTTTAGTAAGAGTTTTGTTTTGAAACTGCGCTACGGAGAACTTCCTTCTTCTTAGTACTAGGAGAGTGAACTACATGCAAACAGAACTCACTACTGCAAGATGAAAATAAAATAGGTAAGAGAAACAAACAAACCTCCTAATGATACTATTTCTTCTGAAATAGCTTTAACATGAATGAATATTCCTATCACATATATTTGATGACACATATTAGCAAAAAGTCTAGCATTTTAATATTGTGGTGATGAAGAGTCTTAGAAATACCTTAAATGGATATATTTAATGTAGAGAAGTAGGAAATACTGCACATAATAGAGCCACTCTTCACTTAATAGCAGCAGGTAATCTTCTTCCGGTTTTTCACTGTGACACACAGTCCCTTTACAGTTTGTTCTTAATAATATTCCATATCTTTGTAACATGTAATATTAATTTGTATGTTTATATATGTATTAAAATGATATTAAAACATTCCATTTAAGATGGATTAACTCTGGTTTCTCTATTTAAGATAGAGAAACCAGAGTTAATGAGTCACTAGAGCTTATAAACTTCTTAAAATGTAAAAGATTTATTGTCAGAATTTACTGGCAGATTTACTGTCCTTTTCAGTTAAGGCTCTGATGCATTTAAGGATGAAAATATAAACCAAAACATTGATCTGAAAGTTCTCCAGTAGAGGAATGGAAAATCCTGTCTACAGATGCATAACTATCTAAAAGCTACTCAAATTTGAGCATCACTGTAATAAAAAAACCAGACAAAATAGATTATCTTTATTGTTGTAACTCTCTATTGAGAATTAGTAGCATATAACCTCAGAGGTGTCCAAGGTGCACTCTATTAATATTTGTCACCTTTTGCTTCCTTCTGAATTTAATATTCAAAATGTTTTGAAATCAGATCATGCCATTTTTTCCCGGGTTTCTCTGGATGCATTTTTATCTTCAGGACATTAGAATAATTATTAAACTGTGCTTTAGCCAATGTTTATCCACTTCATTTTCTACTGAGGAAAAGGCTTCCCCCCCCTCCCCCCAAATTTGTCTTCAATACAAGGAAAGCTTGTTTACAACTGCTCAATCCAACTGCTGCCCTACTTTTACCTGCCTGCACTTAGAATACTGAACCAGGAGAAATAGCAAATTACAAGATGGAAAAACTTTCAGCTTCCATACAGCAATGAGGATTATGAGGAACTATTTTTTTTTTTTTTAAAGGAATTCTTCAGATGAGTTTGGAAAAACAAGAAACCACAAAAAAAAAAAAAAGGCATATATTTAACCAGATTGAACTATTGTTAATTCTTACTACACTATTTTTACTGTAGTTGTGCACAGAGGTATTCGTCAGGACAAGAACTCAGTTCTAAACCCTGAACACACTCAAAATGAAGGATGACAATGACCTGACTTTCCATGAGAAATCAAAGAGATGAAGGAAAAATACTGAACTTGAGTTCGTAAATCTTAGCTTCTCACGATGTAAATGGGTCACATGAATGTGGGCTGTACGTTTAAACGGGTATGTATTTCACCACTGTGTTCAATGGGGGAAAAAAAAGTTACATTCCATTACTGTTTTATTGAATAAAACACAGATTGGGGAAAATGGTGTTCAATGTTTTTTAATTTTAAGGAAACATGAATCTAGGCTCAAAAGAAACACATAACTCAGAACAGACTGGGCAAGTGCCTCATCTATCTGAAATTTTGCTATTCTGATTTCTCACAGCAGTTTTAAAGAATAAATTATTGTCTGAACACAAGGAGCAATACATTGCAATTGGTTAGGTTAAAGAAGTAGCAAGACTCTTAAGTGTAAACAAAATAAGAATATTCTTTTTATTTGGAGCCATTAAGCACTGACAAAATTTGAAACTTCCCAGAAGGGGAAAGATAAGCAGAGAAAGAAACCCATCCCTACTACCCAGATATACCTGCTCTTATAAAGCAGTCTTGCCTGAATCCCTGCAGAACAGAGTTTGTTTATTAATACAGTCATCATATTGGAAATAAAGACAACTACCTATGCTATGAAAATAACTTACATTAGCTGAAGTAATAAGGTTGTTTAACATAAGCACATCCAACATTTTCCCTTCAGGTGTTTAAAAGATTTTATACCTTTCCAGCTTGGTAGCTAGCATCTGTGTTCAATTCTCAGAGCTCATCAGATGACATTTCAGGGAAAAAAAAAAAAATCCCTAAACTTCCATCTGAACCTACTAAATTGTCCAACAGTTTATTATCGTTAAAGCTGAAATAATTGCTGTGGATATCCGCCTTGCCTTTTTTGTGCTGCACAGTAGTTGCTGTACAGCAAGTAAAACCGCAGTGCCCTCATTATCAAACTGCTATCACAATTTTTTTTTAAACTAACAGCAATTTGATTATATGCAGCAAGCATCTATGCAGGTCTTAAGACATTCATACTGCGAAAAATATTCAGACAACAAGAGATAGATGGACAAGAAGATAAGTAATTGGTTACATGCCTGGGACTGCCCACAGGGTTTTGTTTTGTTTAAGAAGAAAAGCCTCTTTTTCTAGTCCCTTGAATATCATTACTGGCAGTCATAGTTTTAAATTGCAGTCTGCTCTTTCAATCCCCACTCTTGGAGAAAGGGCACACAGATACCAAGATCATAAAACTTCTTTAACAGATAACTGATGTGTAACTAACTTCATAGCAGCTCTTTTCTCATCTCCACAGAAATAATGGCAGTGGATCTGGTACGGTACATTGACATTATGATACAGGTTTTGTATAAAGGTTTTGTGGAATTGTCTAATCGGATAGCGTTTAAGTTTCTGCTTGGGGGGGCAGCCAGTGAAACCAAAAAACCAGCAACCAGACTGGCTCAGCCTATAGGTACAAGTAGCCTCATAACTTGCCTCCAACAGAGACTGGTGGCAGATGATTAGGGAATTTATAAAAAACAAAAGGCATACATATCAAGTGACCCTTCCCCCAATATGAGGCCAGATTCATTCAAGCTTCTAGTTAGCAATTAAAAGAAATAAACCTTAAAAGAAACAAAAACTAAGCCCAATACAAGGGTTAAAAGATGATAATGGAGTTTCTCTGCTTATGTGGTTCAGCTGACACACACGGACGTGTGCATGTATGTGTGTATTCACATCACTGACAAAAGATGATTTGCAAAGGTTTTGGGAAAAAAAAAGTCCCCCCAAAACCTCTTTCTCCTAAAGATGTGGAACTAAGTATGTTTAGAGATATTTGCATTCAGGTATTTTGCCAACAGGTTCCCATCAGTAACAAGTTTCAGATTCAACATTCTGAGTGATCTTCTTAAAATTAATACCTCTGCACTAATCACAGAATCATAGAATGGCTGAGGTTGGACTAGATGATCTCCAGAGGTCCCTTCCAACACTCCTGCTCAAGCAGGGTCCTCTGGAGCACGTCGCACAAAATTGTGTCCAGGCGGGTTTTGAATATCTCCAGCGAAGGAGACTCCACCACCTCTCTGGGCAACCTGTTCGAGGGCTCAGTCACCCTCACAGGAAAGGAGTTTTTTCCTCAGGTTCAGATGGAACTGCCTGTGTTTCAGTTTGTGCCCATTGCCTCTTGTCCTGTCACTGGGCACCACGGAGAAGAGTCTGGCCCCATCCTCTCGACACCCTCCCTTCAGATACTTGTACACGCTGATGAGATCGCCTCTTCTCCAGGCTGAGCAGGCCCAGCTCTCTCAGCCCTTCTTCCTAGGAGAGGTGCTCCAGTCCCCTCATCATCTTCGTAGCCCTCCGCTGGACTCTCTCCAGCGGTGCCATGTCTCTCTTGTAGTGGGGAGCCCAGAGCTGGACACAGTACTCCAGGTGAGGCCTCGCCAGGGCTGAGGAGAGGGGCAGGATCCCCTCCCTCGACCTGCTGGCAACACTCTGCCTCATGCACCCCAGGATACCTTTGGCCTTCTTGGCCACATCGCTGCCTCATGCTTAACTTGTTGTCCACCAAGACTCCCAGGTCCTTCTCAGCAGGGCTGCTTTCCAGCAGGTCAACCCCCAGCCTGTGCTGGGGCATGGCATTATTCCTCCCCAGGTGCAGGACCCTGCCCTTGCCTTTGTGGAACTTCAGGAGGTTCCTCTCCGCCCAGCTCTCCAGCCTGTCCAGGTCCCTCTGAATGGCAGCACAGTCCTCTGGAGTATTTGCCACTCCCCCCAGTTTCATATCGTCAGCAGACTTGCTGAGGGAGCCCTCTGTCCCTTCCTCCAGGTCATTGATGAATACGTTGAACAGGACTGGACCCAGGACTGACCCCTGGGGGACACCACTAGCTACAGGCCTCCAACTAGACTTTGAGCCACTGATCACAACCCTCTGAGCCTAGCAGCTCAGCCAGTCTCAATCCACCTTACAGTCCACTCATCCAACCCTCACTTCCTGAGCTTACCTATGAGAACGTGATAGGAGACTGTTAAAAGTCTTGCTGAAGTCAAGGCAGACAACATTCAATGCTCTCCCCTCATCTACCCAGCCAAATGAAAGACTACTACCTAGCTGAAAGACTAAATGCTGGATATCCACTGGGGAAGGAGAGGTAAATCTTCTTCAGATCTCTCCCTCCAAAAAGAAACCTAGCTTTCTCAAACATATCATTTATTTTCGTGCTACCACTGTTCGAATGACTGCCTAGTAGATCTCAACAGCCCCGGCAGCTTGTCCTATTTGTCCTCAGCAATTAGGGAGGTTCAACAATTCCACAGCTGGTTTGTCAAGATACTCCACCATTTGACCCAAGAGAGTATCCAGGACATTAAAGCACAGGCTATTAATTTTTCCCTCCCATAGTCTTTCCTGTTCATCTTTAGCTCCACTACAAGTATATGAATCAGGCTGTAGTTACAAAACTCCATCGAGGCATATTCACTACAGCTCTGATGTTCTTTGGCAACACTGTACAGCTGGCATTTCAGTGATGTTGTGCCAAAAAAGTTTATATAAATTTCGACCAAACTGGTTCTCTTTGCATATTGGTTAACACATGCAAAGCAAGGTCTTCCCAATCTATTGTCATTTGCTGATGAGCTTCAGAAATATACATATATATGTAATACGTATGTATATGTGTGTGTGCATATATACACATATAAACACACATATACAGCTGCTCATGAAGAAGTCACTAATAAAAACTGCAGTGGCCATCTAAAGTCATTTATGAGGAATAATCTAGACAAGTCTGGATCATAAGTTCCTGTTCAAGAATAAGAGATGCTCACAGAGTGGGTAAATGCCCCAGACCTTCCATTTTTAAATACTAATGAACAGAATCACTACTTAGAATAGAAATTGAGGCCATTTGACCTAGATTCTTTAAGAAGTAGAACCTCTCTCTACCATTTATAAACACCATTCACAGTAGGAATATACTTAGAGGTACACACCCAGGGAACAACGCAGCATCATTTAAAGATTATGCTACGCTTAAAAGTGCGTTATCACAGATCACAGTAAGCTTGTATTCTTGGAAAACACATACTATTTCACTGTGTCCATCCGCCTCATCCTGTTTCTCAAGTTCAGATGTCTCTGCACAGTGCCATATGCTATGCTGTCTTTGTACCAATAAGCTCAGAAAATGAAATTCCAGTCTATTCTGACTCAAGAGCAAAATTGACATTGATTTCATTTGTTAAATTAATGTGCCTATTGCTCCTATTCCACAAGATTTTTGTGGCAGAGATGTTTTAAAATGTACGTAAAAAAAAAAAAATGTTACTGTAGAAAAAGTAACATATGCAAATTATGAATGATACTGTCACACGTAGCACGTTTGCCCCTTTTTTTTGGGTTGTTTCAAATGTAGAGCCATGACATTAATCCATCTGTTCCATATCTATAAAAAATGCTACTTTTTAAAGATGCTTGACACCCTTGTATTGAACCGACATGCTTAACTACCTTACAAACTTATACAAAAAAGGAAATAGATTTTTTAAAGGGTTTTTTTTTTTTCTTTTGGTCTTTCAAATGTTTGTAGTAACACTGCTAATAGGAAAAGAAAATTAGAAACTAAAATTTTCCATTCAGAAACAACTCATTTCTTTAGAGTAAACATTTTGGGCTAGTTATTCCTTCTTCTCCCTCTCCCCCAGTCCTTTTTTAAACCCTCTAAAACACACTGAAGTCTATGAATAAGAGAATTTCCCTTTGTCTCCCCCACAACCATTAAGTTCTAGGAGCTCTGTCCTCTCAGAGCAGAAGGTTTCTCCCCTGGCATCCCATTCCCTTCAAGGCCTAGCCATGTTATTCTTCCGACAGACACGCAGCTAAGACCCAGATATAGCTGGCCCTTCACAGTACAAAGATGACAAAAATAGGCAAAGAATGAAAAACTGCACTTAGGTTTTGAATTTATATCAGAACAATACCCTAAGGAAATAAGCTCACATTTTCCTCCCTCTCCTCCATTTTTTTTTTTTTTTGATGTGATTCATTCCTTCCCTGTGTTTTACTTTATTTTAAACTTTAATATAAATTACATTCTATTCATCATTCACTCCAGTCAAAAAACAGAGTTATATCAACCCCTTCCCAAATTTTAAATGCAGCTTTTAAAATATGCATAGACTTTAAAAACATATATATATATATTTGTGTGTGTGTATAACACCAGTTAACAGCTTGAATTCTCTTTTGGAAGTCAGTGAAGAAATATATTATAGAAAAGGAAACCAGTGTCATCTTCAAAGGGAACCTGGTTTTGCCTGTTAACACAAGCAAATTCCTGTTTAGATAAGCTAATTATAGAGTCTAGCCCAAATAATTTTACATTCCTGTTGTATTTACTATATAATACTTTTTGTACATAAAAGTAGAGCAGAGGATATAAGCAACACTACATGGTTCCTTGCTAAGGTGTAACTAGTTAGGGATAATGAGAGAGGATGGAAATTTTAAATGGAGTTAAGGGAAAGGGTGTAATTCCTTTAGGCAATTTTGCCTTACCAGCCTAACATCTCACTGGGTAATTGAAAAACATTACTACACAATTATTGCAAAACTTCAAATAAAAAAAAAAAGTTCTGCTGCAACAAACTGACCAACACGGGCATCAGCAATGAGCAACCATTCTGGGGTCCATGGGGCTTTGGATGAGCAAAGGGTTTGACCGAACCACTTGCAAAAGAAGATTTAAGCACCCACGATTATAGTATGAGGTTAAGGATAACTTCCCTTCTAATGTTCGCTTTCCAACAGGTCCTGTAATATACAAAACAGCTGACAAGCCCTGTAGCAAAGCAAAGCTAACTCAGCAGCAAAAGCAAGACAGATTATTACAACATGGTTTAGTGTATTTCAGTACTAGCTACAATGAAAAAAAAGCATAATTTATTATGAAAATATGCAACATTGAAACACAACTGAAGGAATCACAGAGGAGAGGGAAAGAAAGCCCTTTCTTAACAATAAGTGAAAAGCTTTGTCAGAATCTGGAAGCTAATACTAAAGATACTCTACCTGCTCCTTCTCTGTTGTGCTGATTGACAGCACCTCCAGCAGTGCATTATCACAATATGGACTTGATCAATACTGCTTCAGAGGGGAATTGCCACCTAATGAATCCCCTATGGCACTTTCCTTAGTACCAGAGTTTTTTTGCTGCAGGTGTACCGTCCAGAAAGAGATCAAGTCTACCTGGTTAAGTTGTGAAGTCCAACTTCCCCCAAGCTGTGCAGCTTTAGAAATGACAAATTTAGCTGCAGTAATGATCCACATACTCACGCCTGAAGAGCCTTTGATGACAATACCACGTTAGACACTAAGACTGGTGAATGACACTGCAAGTAGTTCTATTTTTAAATACGTTTCCACAGAAATCAAACGACAGAGAGTGATCTCTTGTAAGAGCTCAGTTGATTATTAAGTGCTTGTCAAACTGCAATTAGCATAGATCTGCCTCCACATTCAGGATTATGGTATGGGCCTTTCCATAGCCGGTAGACTTTTCTTCTGGATCAATATTCTTGCCTAACTTTATGGAGTAAATCTCATAAATATGTTTCAGATGTAATAATAGTCAATAATCTCACAAATATGCAACAGATCTGTAGAAGATATCAGTTTCAGCAGGAAAAAAAACCAAACCCTGTAAAAAAAATTAATAGTCAAGGAACACCCCATTTTGCTTATATTTTTGCCAATTTTTATGCCCATCTTTCTCTAAGTAAGCCTGACTTGAATCCAGGGACTTAAAGCTATCATTATATCGCTTGCTGGAAAATAGCTAATAGAAGATACAGTTACCTACGTATAATGCTAGATTCACCTAGACGATGGAGGGCGCACCAATAATGGCAAATGACTAGTGTCTCTAAAAGCACTGACCAAATTCGTTACTGATGCAAAGTGAATTCGCTGCAATGAAATCAGCTGCAGGTTTCAGTCCTTTCATTAGGATTTGTTTTAAAGAACATAAAACTCCAGAGCAGGAAGTGGTTTCAGGTTGCGTTTTCCAGTAATATCTGTATCTCCCTGAATATTTCATTGCACTGTCAACAAAGAAATGCTTGACTCCATTACTTTGTTTAAAAAAACCAAAGCTTTAAATGATCACTTCCATGAATTTCTCTCCCCCACTGCCCTGAGTTAGGAGCACTGTTGAGCAGGGCAGAGTTCCTGCTCTGCATCTAAATTCTCCTACGGAAGCTCTGCACAGATCCAATTAGCAGAATACAAAGCATCACAGGTTGACAACTTTATGAATATACCCATTATAGATCTATCATAATTTATTATTCTGTATTATATTATTACATACATTGTATCTATTGTATATTATATAATACACACACATAATGTATATATTATATGCTCAGTTCATGGGCACTTTCATCAACCAGTAGGGAAATAGCCTCTTTAAAACAGCCTTCCTCATTTCCAAAACCTCTCTTAAATCCACCTTGTACTTTGGTATTTTAGAACTATGTTTACTCGCTAAGAGCATGGAGTATACAAGGAGGGAGAATGGAAGAAAGTCCCTATGCATTTGTAAAATAATGATTAAGTCATTCCCAGCCACAAACAAAGAGTATGACTGACTGACATTTTGAAGACTTAATCTGTCTGATAACTTCTTTGGAGAGATGACAGTTTATAATAGATAAAGATCTGCACCTTAACCTTTTAGGTTTTTATTTAAAAGGCTTAGTTTAGGGCTTTGAAAGCTTAAAATATAATATTTCAAAATAAAAATGTTAAGGTCAGAAACAGCTCTTTTTCATAATGTTAAACCACAAGACCAGTACTACTTTACTAAAACTGCAGAGAAGCAGAATGGTAAGCCACATTGTAGCATTCTCTTAGCAAGTAATCCTCTTTCCCTCCCATTCTCACTGACACTCAGACTTGTTGCTGTGCCTCTCAGTTCACCAGATATACCATCTGTATAATACTACAATTATAACCATTAAAATATATGTTTATATTATAACACTAACTTGTGCTATCACTTTCATCAAGTGGTTTAAGGAACAAATCCATTATTAAACTACTTTCATTGTGATCAATACACTTTCACAACATAAGTAAGTTCTCCTTAAAAATTCAAGATAGCATTTTAATTCCCTATTTGGGAGGCTTTAGAAATCTATTTTAAATGTCATTATGAGACGATCACGCTGTTTGCAGGTTCTTACTATTTCGTTCCTTTTAGCCTTTCTCATTTTCTATTTCTTCTGTAGAAGACTACATACTGATTTGTTTCTCTTACCTTATTGTGGAACTCTCTCTCTTCCCCCCACTGAGCTCTCTCAGTAGAGAAACTAGCATGTTTTAGAACTTTCTGCTGCAGTTTCTCCCATTCTCATCTTCCACTTAGCATAACAGGGCATAATTTTGGCCGAAAATAAGTAATTGATCCCAAAATTAAAAATTAGTAGTTCAAGTGTTCATAACTTATGTTTATTGCTGCAGACGCAACATATTTTGGTGCTTCAGAGGACAGTTTTGCCAAAATAAAAGTTACCATTGCCTGAATCAGTTTGGAGCGACAATTTTCACAAAGACATTTTCATAAGAGTCAGTAAACAATTAAGAAAAGTTTATGGAGTGTTCTAGACCCCTCATAATCCTACAAGCAAGAGAAGGCTGCACTGGATTGAAAAAAAAAAAAACAAAAGGAAAAGAAAAAATAAAATAAAGTTATACCAGCTTTCTGAAAACAAGTATGAAATTGGGGAAACACTGATATAAGACACTGAGTGTGGAGGAATGCTACTTTCATCAGCCGAGCTTAACTACAGCAATAGCAAGAAGAATATCACAGTACATTACCAGAAGGAAATGGTAGAACTATTTGCAGAAAATTTAGATTTCAATTACTATTCCTGTTCCACACTTGGGAAAAAATATTATATGTGAAACAGTTACTCTTGGTGGTCATATAACTAAGAAAAATTGCTGGGCCTGTGTATCTTGGAGCCTTGCCAGAGTTCCAGACAACAAGAAAGCTACTGTTCTGATAACATTTTAATGGCAAATAGGATGAATAAGGTAACCATAAAAATTGGCAGCCTGACATAAATCACAGGCAAATCCAACATAGGATGAAAACAGATATAGGAACAAATTTACAAAGCATTAAAGAGTGGTGTTATAATTAATGCCAATAAGCATACATGGAACACAGATTTTTAGGAAAGAAAAATAAGATAGTCTTTGATGAGATTACAAGATTGTTTTGTTTGTGTACAGAAAATTGATAAGATTCAATTAAACTTCAGTAATGCATTTACCATGTCACTTCATATCGTAGATGCTACAACAGGGTATCAGAACACTACTACACATATTAAAGCAGATTAAAAGCAGGCAAACACATTTCATACGTGCTTGAGAAAGGGGAGCTTCATTCAACAGTCATACTTCTAGAGGTGTCACTGCAAGGGTGTTCTAGCCCTTCTCTAAATATTTTTGCAAATGCCTGGGAAAGAAAAAAGTCTAGGCCAGCAAGCTTCTCAGATGATACAAACACAGAGAGGCCACAGCAAATACTGAGAGGAGCAAGCCAACAGGGACTGCATTGTTAGGCAAGCTATTTACATGAAAAGCTGTATATGTCAAGATGAGTGAACAGTGCAGAATGTCATTCTTAAGTATCGGGCATCTATAATCTTTGAAAGCAGTAACTCTGAAAAAAATCATTCGGTAACCGTGATCAATCACTTGATCATAATCTGCTTTCCAGACCTGTGCAAAACAGAGGCATCAGGGAAGTTATATATGTTTATTAAAACCTTTTGGCATTGTAACCCATAATTAACCTTTTCATAAAGCTTTCCCAGCTCTGAGAACAGATCAGCACCCATCTGTCAAAAGAGAGGTTTAGTTAACAGGACATACACCAGGTGTGGGTAGCCAAAGCATCAGAGGTTCCCTCAATAAGATGGCTTCTTTGCCTTCAGGTTAACTGAGATCACAGGGGATGTTCTCACAATTCCAGTAAATCCAGAGGGGCTAGCTTGTGCACCTACCTATAATCTGCATTACATAGCAAGATTTGTGCAAACCTCTCTTAGGTATCACTAGCTTTGATGAACCAAAAAAACCATACCTAGAGTTATAACTTGTAACAGCATAAACATCACACCCCAGCAACACAAGACAAAGATGCACTGTTCCATTCCTTTTCTCACACTAATATGAAAAAACACCATTTATGCCACACACACTTCAACAGATGACACAAACATTCATGCAAGTAAGATCAAAGTTTGGTCCTAAAATTTCAGCATATCCTGGGACCAGGAAACCCACAGCTAGAGCTTGCACTGGTGGGAAAGGCTTCCTCGGTTGCACCCACTTCATTTTCTCTATATCAGTTAGAGTTTTACAGAACACTGCTATGCTTGCTTTCAGTTCTCTCTTTTCCAAGCTGAAGAATCCCTGTTTATTTGACTGTACTTCAAATGTAAGCTATTTATTCTACATCTTTGGTCATCCTTCTTGCCCTTGTCTGTATTTTTATCTGGTTCTATTTTAACTTTGTTATTTTATAAAGTTTCTATGTACAAAATTAATATTTATAGAGATGTCTGAGCAATTTACAACAAGAACCATTCACTAGAAGTTGAAATTAAATAGATTTAAATATAATTCACATATTAATTGACATCACTGGGAAAAACCCTAATGGATGCTTATCATTGGAAATTTGAAAAATAAACCGTATGTTTCCTTTTTAAATTTGTGTATTACTTCAAACATGCTTGAAAGACATGAATTAGACATATGCACAGGAACAACCCTGGTCTTTCTTACATGGGTAGTCACATGAAAAAAAACAAAGACTGAGTGCCTGAAATTTGAAGGAAAATACAAAAAATAAAAAAAAAAATCAATCTATAATGAAGAATGCGAAGAGGGGAGAGAACTGTTAAAGATTCATCGACTTGCTACAAGCTAGGAACTGACTGGCTGCAGAGCAGTTCTGGGGAAGCGGGCTTTCGGTCTCAGCAGACAACAAGTTGAGCTGAGCCAGCTGCCTGCCCGGGCGGCAAAGAGGACCAGCGGTGTCCTGGGCCGAGTGAACAGAAGCACGGCCAGCAGACTGAGTGAAAGGATATTACCCGCCTCTACTCAGCACTCTTCAGACCACACCTAGACATTGTATCCAGTTCGGGGCCCTCAAATACAACATTGACATGGATAAACTGATGCAAGCTCAGTAGAGGTCCACCAGAATGGTTGCAGCTGGAGCACTTGCCCACTGAGGGGAGGCTGAGGGACTGGGGCTTGTTCAGCATGGAGAAGAGACAGCCTCGGAGGGGACCTGGCAGCCCCTGAACCTACAATGGGCAGCAGTAGAAATAAGAGAGGTTCAGTCTGAATATAAGGAGGAACTTCTTCCCCATGAGGGCAATTAGGTAGTGGAACAGGCTGCCCAGAGAGGTTGTACAGTCTCTGTTTAAGACCTGACTAGACAAAGTCCTGAGTAACCTGGTCTGACCTCGTAGCCAACCCTGCTTGAACAGAAGGTTGGACCAGGGACCTCCTGAGGTCCCTTCCAACCTGAACTATCCTATAATTTAATAGATACTTGGTAAACAATTTAGAAACAAGCTACTGATGTTCAATTTATCAGGCACCTCCAAGAGTGCAGTCAGAAAGAACATGCATTTACACATAGCCACTAGTGAACCTCATCATGTTAACAAGCAGCAGATTTTGCCGATGTAACCTACCAGGCTTGAAATTGCCATAGTTCAGAGATAATCAAGAAATGGAATTTCAGTTCTGCAAGAATAGCTGAACATTGAGACCAGCCTGTTTCAAGAGCAACACAATAGCCCTTCCCTGACTGTCCCTACAAAGGGCAATTGAAATAAAAAAGTGAATTCTACAGATGATCAAAAAGTGTTCTTCACATAAACTTTTCATTTTGACATACATACATATTTAATATAATACAGAAATCTGACTGTGCAGCTTGATTTTAAAAATGTCATTTAAGCTGACATGAGACTTATTTTTGTCCTCTTTTCCCCAGAGACTTTCTCAATATGAGGAAGAGATTCACACCGAGTGAATGCAGATCATGCCTCAGAGAGCTTTGCAGGTCCTACAGCAGCTAGCAGTGAATGTGTGCAGTCAAGCAAAGGTACCCAGAATATAGGAATTTGAGTAGTAAACAGCAGGTACTTGGTATCCTAGCAGTAGAAATAGTTTAAAAAAAAAAAAAAGTCTCTTACAAAAAACACAACTTCCTTTTCCCTCAAGTTTCTGTGGAGCACCCAAGAAAAACATTAGTGGGCTAGCAGACTACATGATTTCAACCCCCCTGATTTTACTGATACAACCTGTCACGCATACACTATCCATGATGTTCAGTTACTAGAGTATGACAACAGCAATGAGCCAAAAGGTTACACAGCCATGAGTACATAAGGGATATGTCACTGGTATTTATAGATAGATGCCCAAATACTGCTTACATGTATCATTGGAAGGACAGAATAGTGTAATGTATTGATTTCACATAGACTCCTCTAGAATTGAAAGTTTCAACATTGTTGTTTTGTCTAGGTGTTTTGGAAAATTATGTTTTAAAAAAGAGTTACCCTAGACATTTTCAAAATGGGAATAGGTGTTTTTTTTTTTTTTTTTCTTTTTTTAAACTTCTTGTCTCTACTACTAAGGCCTATCCTGTTCCGCAGAGAACTTTGACATTTTATCCCTGATCCTACTTTCATTCAAAACAAACTTATTTTAAATCATCACAGTAACCCATTTATAGAGGACTGTTTTGATGGAATCTTCCTCTACCTTTACACTCTGGTACCCTTTTCCCTTCCCATCCTACTTACCTACATGGGGTAAAAGGCATTCTCTTGGATTCTCTTAAGGAAACTATAATCAGTACACAGGCTGTTTTTTTTTTTTTTTTTTTTTTAATATGTAGTTGTGAATAGGAAAAGGTACTAAATTCTATCACTAAGAAAAACAATCCAAGTAACAAATACTCTGAGAATCTAACAGGTCAGCAACCAGACAATAAGTCTGATATTCTGTGCTGGTAGCTTGCAAGAAGAAAACCAAAAACTTAAAATACTGAATGTCTTGACAATAATTCAGATAGCAACAAATACAAACTGCTAAGCAGAAATAGCTGCTAAATGACTGTAAGCACAACAGGAGGCCCTGTTAAGAACTTCATCCCCACACAATTCCAATCATGTCACGCTAGTTGTTGTATGCCAAAAATATCCAAGGTAAATAGGAGAAATATATCTTTAAAAAAATGTTGCTTCTGTTTTGAGATGAATAGTAGAAACTTCTTAACATGTTTAATTCTCATACTTCTTATTCTCACCCAGAATTTGTACTCAATTAGATGAAAATAAAAGAACAGAAAAATGAGTGTACTCAGCCAGAATCTAGAGCTTTTCTATCAGTTTTGAAATGCTCTAGATATAAAGTTTATCTTATAACAACCTAAATATAACAACACAAAAACTTGTTAACATCACAGACATTTGTAGTAAGAAATAAAAAAACATTAGAAGACTTTAGGATTCAGCAGTGGTCCCGCTCCTCCTTTAAAAATAAAACATTTTTTAATCACTTACCCAAGGGGAAGCAGAAAGTTCAGTCATCAACCAATCTTGAAAAAATCTTGCTTTTAGCTAAAGAAATTTGGGGTCCACAATTAAATGCCAAAGTTTATAATGTAAGGCTATTTCAACAGTAATGAAATAACTCTCCATCAACAATGAATAAAAACATTTCTCAGAAGGTTGGATAGTTAAGGGCATACTCTTTTTTTTCCTTTTTGTGAAGCCTAAAAGTATAAGTCACTCATCGAGAAGCCTTATCAAGGAGAATGTTTCAGCCACAAGTGAAATTAATTATGCAGCACTGCTGGTAGAGCAAGGCTCCATTTAAAGTAATTATCACCCCAATTAGAAATCAAAGAGAATTAATATCAGGGTTTTATTCTCATCAGGTAAAGTCTGTAAAGCTGTCCAGATCTCATTATAAGTTTTAGTTAATAAGACAAAATTTCAGTCCATTTGTGCAATATTTGTGCATCAGAAAAAAAAAAAAATTCAGAACCTAAATGTAAAGGAAAACCAGTTGCCCCTTTTGCACTCATCATTTGCGATTACTCCTCTCGTACAGCGTGCAGTATAAAAATGTAAAAATCAAGCATATTGAGGATCCTGGATCACCCCAACCTCTGCAAGATTGAGCAACCAAATTTAATCAGTCAAAGTGATTATTTATGAACCTCCTCTGTCCTACTGAAGCAACTAGTACAACACAAGGGTTTTTGCAGCCCTACAGAAGTCTGAAAAGATGCCTACTTATTTTAGCCAAGACAACCCCTTTTCCAATTAATCATCTCCAGATATCTTCCTACTCTGGTACTTTGCTACCTGTAACCACCTGTTTTATCTGTACGGTAGCCAGCAGTGATTAATATGTCTTTACAATAACATTGCTCTCACACAGATTGTCAGCCAAATTCAACCAGCAGACTTCCCTTGAATAGCTGCCAGATATTGCCTAAACTAACCTTATTACTTGCATTTTTGATGCGTACAAAAAAGCTGTCCTTGTTAGAGAGAGAGCCTGGAACTGAGGTAAGGGATGTGCCTTTAGTTGGTAAGATTAGTTGTTTATAATACAGCACCATCTGCTTTCAGACTATTATCTCCTTCCAGTATTTACGATAGCAAGAATAATGGGCTAAAAGGTAATGCCTCTTCCATAATGTTAATAGAGATAATTGTTAGTTGCTTTTTGGTTGTGTGCCTGAGTTTTTTCAGTTCTCTTTAAAGATGCGAAGGGATATTTGCTGCGGAGTGTTTCATAACATTTTTGATTCCTCAGTAATGCTTTTTTAATTATGTTTTTTTCTTGCCTGACATTATTTTCCAGAAATACATATTAGACATTCTCTCTCTAAAACCCTCTTTTAGTTTGGCACAGTCTTTAGTCCAAATCAAAACATTTTTGTGTCTCTACAGCCAGAACAAGCAATGACTTGATGTTGTTCATCTTCATATATCTACAACTAAAGTTCAGCTAGCACTTCCCACCCTATCTGTAAACTGCTCATAATTTTGCTAAACAAATTATTTAAAATGAAACATTCTAGCATCGGTGCATGCTTTAGGGCTTCCTTCACTGGCAGAAATAAAGCTCACCTATCTGAGAGCAAGAAAGGTACCTTTAACAATAGCAAAACAAGCTTGCATTTATTTTACAGGTTAAATATACAAATATCTCTGTTGCCTCCCACATCTTTCTATTTTTTCCATGTAGTATAGTAACCAATTTGGAAGAAGAACTTTAATCTTTCCCACCTATAACAAAACTAAGTTAATCATTATTTGCACATGCTGAGAAGGGGCTTCCCCATGCTTCTGTATGCAGTAAATAGGCTTCAACACCTCCATATACACTATTAAAATCTTTAAAAGCTACTAAAACTTTTTTCCTTCATTCTTTCCATATCACATTCATCTAGATACACAGTATTAAAGAAATCTTATTTTATAGGGAAATGGATATGAAAGAGGCCATATGTAAAGAAAAGTAGTTCTGTAACATTTTCATTAAAATTTGTGTAGTTGAAAGCAATGATGCTCCAGCGCAGTTTAAGTACTGTTGCCACCAAATGATGCTGGAATTATTTTTGCTACTCATTAATTATTTATATATGTATATATAAATATGCATACACTATTTTCCATGTGTACCACGCTTCAACATCCTCAAATGAAGTAGCTCCATTGACAGTTCCCTACGGTCTCCATTCCATATGGAAAACCTAATAATGGTTTAGCTAAGAAAGAAAATGGAACTATTCCAAACACAACGAGGATCTCAAAAGTGGCAGAAAAAAATGTAAACATACGGAGGTTCTAAGATATCTCCTCTCCTCATGTACCTTCAGCAGATACTTGAAAGCTCAGTATCTCAGGTTCATACATAACTGTTTCTCTCACGTTATGTGCATAGATACAGAATTTATTCTGAAAACTGGGGAGAGGAGCTGTTTGTTTTATACCTAGGAGACCAGCGAGAGACTCTGATATAATGCAACTTTTCCGGTTGCATTCAATAATTCAAACAATAATTTGGCCTTGTCTTAAATAACATGTACCTGTCTTGAATGTGTTGCCTACACTCCTCACAGATTCTTCTAAATCTATTTCAATATGTTTATTTATTCGTCAGCAATGTATGTATTGGTAAAAATGATGTAAAAATAACACCTTCAGGGTGGCAGCAGGCTACACAAATCTTTAACATTTAGGTCTACATAAAGCTCTTAAAACGTGTGGGTTTTTGGTTTTTTTTTTTCTTTTAAATTAAGCTATCTGTTTTTCAGAGGTGAAAAACTTCTGGTATTTATTGTGAGAATGATTCATAAATTAGCAAAGAGAAATAAATAAGCCATAATATGATACATACAATAATTTCAATACTGTATGGAACAAAAGCACTACTCTTTTCACAGAATCCTTCTAAAAGAATGGAGTAGGTTGCATTGACCTTCACTAAATTATTATTTTCCATAGTTATAGGCTTCCAACTAATAGTAAAATTTATTGCTACATATGGTGCTAAAGACAGAAGTATTTTATTCACAGCAATGCCTTAAATGAAGAAGCTCACACAGAAAGCAGCCTTAGAACTATATTGAAGGGAACAGAAGAGTTGCACCAAAGCCTTACTTGTAAAATAAAACTTTAGGTCATATTGTAGGTCTTATAATAATTATCTAGAAAATTAAAAGTGACTAAGCTCATTTCCCTTGTCACTACATAGGTGTCAAGATCCTCCACTCTGCAATACACAAACACCACTCCACTAAATATGTCCGTAAAGTGAAATCTATACAAACTGTATAAAACGGAAATAATTAGAATATGACATTCGAATAATTTACCAGAACGCTGTTGGAAATTAAAGCTCATTTACTGCTATTGGAATCTATCTGTGCTTTGGGATAGATGCCATTTCCTTAAAGCTAATAGTGCTAACTGCCAGCTCCCAGATCATGGGAAATACAAGAAAAGGTGTAAATTTTGTTACAGGCTAGACTGAAAAGCCAGAATTGTTTCCTTACATGCTGTCACTTTTCAGAGATTCTTTCTGCCTTTAGTCTTTCTGCACCAGGCATTGATGATAAAGTTCATGCTTAGCTTCTTGAGTGTTAAGGAGTGCCACCATGGTCAGGAAGTGATGTGGAGGTTTTTAATTTTTTTTTTTTTAGCACATGAAAATGGATCAATATTTCATTTCGTTCTGAACACATCCTGCTAACCAGGCAGTGTTGTTGCAGGGGCAAGAAGCCAAAAACTGTAAAACCAGTGAGAGCACAAATATTCTCCTTTTGGCTATAGGAGGACTTTTCTGCTCTGAAAGTAAGTGAGAGAGGAAACAAGTGACCATCAGCCAAACAAAGCAAACCTACAATACACAGACTCAGGCTAGACTAAAGTAAAGCAGGGTTCAAAGTGAGTGGCCGTTATCACTAATTACAGTGGACAATCACTTGGGAAGCCTTAGCTATCCCTTAAGAATTTATGTTCTCCTCAGCCTTAAATACTGCATTTATTTTCCTCCTACCTTTGTATTTTCTAAGTCTCCTCATTATGATTTGCTGACTTTTTGATATCAGCTTCTCAAGTGCTCCAGAGCCCTGTTTATCTTGCTAGCAAGATACAAAAGAGGTATAAGGCTTAGTTCCTTCCAGCCCATTTTATTTTGACCAAATTCAGGCAGATTGCCCTTTCCATAACTTTGAGGATTAACACAGAGGAGTTTAGGGAACAGGTGATGTGCTGCAACTGCTGTAAACACTGATCCGTGGCTCAGCTGTAAAATGACTACTTTGTTTTAAACTGATTTAATATGGATACTCTTAAGCTTTGTGGTTGTGGTGCTTGGATTCTTGTCCAGTTTGATTTCTGATCGAATCAACTGTTTTATAATACTTTCTAGATATGAGAGAAGTCAAGAGACATTCTTTCTTGAGTCAAATGAATATTTAAATAGTCCACCAAAAAAAAAAAATCATTTCCTATCTAAAATAGAATAGTTAGCACTATCTTATGGTGGAAATCAACACTGAGTTCTCCTGAACAGAAGACAGGAGTGAACTGGATCCCTTAACTTTTCAGAATAGTACTGTTATCTGTTGAAGTGTTATTCATGTGTATTGTCATTTTCTACCATACGTGCCAGAAAACAGGATGTTTATAAGGCATGGAGAAAGGAAGGGTCAAATCAAACACTTTTTCATGCTTTTTACTTGGAAAAAAATATTTTGGATCAATTTTATTCAAGTTTTTCAGTTCAGCAAGTCAAGCAAGAAAATCAATTATTCATATAGTCCTAGAAAAACACGGACCCCAAATCAGTTCCACTAAAAATATAGAATGTCAGTAATAGAAGGTTTAAATAAATATTAACCCTTAAATCAAAACATGTATTTACTCTTCAAGAATTGTATGGGTGATCACATCTGTGCTGACAGTTTCTCTCAGTACTTCCACAGGGTCATACTGAATTAGTAGAAAAACTATAAATATGAGATCGCTTTTAGGAGTGTAAGATTTAACATAGAAATATATATATTAAAAGATCTGATCTTTTAAGATTTGGAAAAAGGTCTCAGCTATTCTTGTTTATGTCAATTGATAATTTAGTTAACTGCACCCATGAGAGTCTGACAAAGTGGATTTGATATTTCTGGGAGGAGAACTGCATCTAGCCATATCAAATAAGAAAATAAGAGCATGAAAAGCATACAGCAAATGAATTCAGCTTGAAGCTAAATTGAAGACTTCTTACAAATCTCACTTTATAGCTACATAGCAAGATCCTGAACCATTGTGGAAGGGATGCTCTGATTTTAGGTCCTAGCTTTTCTACATATTTTCAGGACTACAAGAAGTATTTTCAGGACTGAGATAAGTGATGTTTGAGAACAGTTGCTAAACCAGCAAGATGCTTTACTGAGGTACTGCAGTTTTTCAAAGATGCAGCAGGAAACATTTAGGGCTAAGAAATTTTCTTGATCTAAATGAATAGATGTATAGATACACTGATAGACTGAAGCTAATTCTTTGACTAGAATGATTTGTGGGTTGAAACAGTTGGTGCTGACATTCACGCTATACAAGTTTCAGGGGGGTTTATTTCAAGCTACTCCGGTTGGTCCCACTGACATCAGTGGTTAGAGCTGTGTTAGGTGTATGCCTGTGGCTCTTCATCTGTTGCAGTTTATTCTGAAAGGAATCACATCATGGGAAGTGGGAACAAGGGGAAGATTTGCTTTAAAAACAAACGGGCGATCTGTCCTAACAGATACACCATTAGAAACAGAGGTGCTTAAGGTATGGAGCAACTCCCATACAAGAGCTGACTCACTAGACACTTAGGAGGCATCTGCTGAAATTAATAGTGGCCAACTCAAAAAAAAAAAACAAAAACCAACAACAACAAAAAAAACAACCATACTTCTTCATTGCAAAGTGCACTTAGGCTCTAAAAACTCCTTACTGTGGATATGCATATCTATAAATTACTATCAGTACTGTAAATTTATATGTATTAAACAAGAGACTGGACAAGCTTGTGAGTGAGAAGTCTGCTGAGTGTTTCTAAATACATAGAAAAAAAATATCCAGATCAAGAAGTCTGCAAGCTGAAAGCAGTATGATGAGACAGGAATCACTTATTTGAACCTTTGGCTGGATGAAAAAAAAAAAAAAAAAAAGCACCTAATCTCAGTCTAATCTGCTGGTCAACAAGAAGCTAGGTTGGAAGTGAAACAATTGTAGTGGCAAAGGTCTAAAGATATAAATAAGGCAAGATTTTTAATGAGAGATACATATGGAGAGAAAAAAAAAATGAGCAGAAGCTCTTTTTCAGTTCAAGAGAGATCTTGCTTCCTGAAGAGAGTCTTACGTGCTGAGAAGTACAGTATTTTTGAAGTCATATATATTGGTCTGATAAGAGGCACTTCTGACAAACTTTCACTCCCCTACTGTTATATTTTGGTAAATGTGTATAATATAAAATTAAATTTGTCAAGTTTAGGGTAAGTCAAGAAAACCAACTATGTTAATTATGATTAGAAGTAAGGATGTGCCCAGTTTAGTGTCAAGTATCAGACTGGCTCGTGAAGACAGATTTCTCATGGAGAAATCTGCAGTTTTTAAATAACTAAATAGTAACCCCCAAGCATTGGAAATAAAAGTAAGAATGACACTGAGCACAGATTCATTGCAGGCATTGCAGACAGAGGCTTCACCACTCTTTCTGACTTAGTGAATTCAGTGCTGCAAGTCATTTTAGTGATAGCCACATTTTAAAGTAACATTAGCTATTTAAAACTTCACTTGGTCTACAAGTTATTCTCATATATTGCACTTAGCATGAAAATAGCATGCATTTTTCCTGTTACTTTCCAGTTAAACCACTAAGCAATTTTACAGTAACTAGAAAAGTAATTTTCTGTATAATAAAAATAAAAAAAAAAAAAAATGAGTCAAGGGCCAAATAGTTTTATTCCAATAAGTCTAGCTTAGAATGGACACCTAAATCACATAACTTTTCAAGGTTTAAACATCATCATATCAGCAGCTTCCTTTTTAATCCAGCACAAATACTATTTCTGTACATCTATTCATATGCCCAATCTCAAATTTGCTGATACTATTCACACAGCTAGTGTTTTGACCCTTTGTCGGTTAAGTAGTAGAATATCATTAGGGGGGAGACACTAAAACAGTTACTTAGAAGCAGTTCATAGATATCTATGACGGGAAAGGCTTAACTTGTGTTTACTGTAAAGATAAAAAAGAAGCAAGATTAAAGGAAGTGAGAGCACAGATCAGTCATAGGAGAGACTGACAGAAGGCAGTATTATTATGCATACTTACAATACGACAACTAAATCTTTTCAGTATAGTGTTGTCTCCTTCTCAGTATAGTGTTACTTACTTTTTGCAAAAAAGCTTAAACGTGGCAGTGAATTGTTTAAGCAAAATACACATCCTGAGGATCCCTTCTTGCAGATCCATAAAAATAATTCAGGAAGTACAATTAAAAGTGCTTTCCTCATCAGATGTGACTAGAGTGATGATTTCTCCCATACATGCACCTCATTCTCTACAGTCCACTAAATTCCCTTTACATCACTTTTTCCTGATTATTTGTTCTGTATTTCTTCCAGGAGAGATTTTAATCTCAGTCATTCTACATTTTAACAACCTACGGCTGTCAGATTAGTTATAGCATCAAAAGTTGTTTCTGCACAAAATAAAGGTGTTGTAGCTTTGAAGCATTTTTTTCTAAAATTACCTGTTTCTTGCACACAATTTAGAGAACATAATAATGGTAGATATTAAATTGCACCTCCAATTATTTGTCACACTTTTCATGGGCCCTGTTTTTTGACTAGATTAAACTGATATTTCCTTTAATATCAGTATATGTCAACTGAAGATCTGGTGCACATTCCATTTAGGTGTCTACATAGACCCCTCTAATTGACATAATTGTTCCTACACCTACTTGAAGGTGAAAAATTGTGTTCATGTACTTTCTGCACAGATAATTGCAGGTGCAAAAGAAAGTCCTGTTTAAGGGCAGGTGTTAAATAAAGCTCTAAATTATTGATAATAAAGAGCCACGAAGAAGGATTAATCATGTATTTGGGAGCACAATCAAAATTCAAATCAAATCTCTCCTTCAGACTCTTGATTTCACCTCAGGGTAATTGCAGTAGGGTTAGAACTGACTCAGTCAAGCACATCTTATTTTATATATATAAATATATGAAATCTGTATTTTCTTCCTCTTCCTTGAGAGATACACAACAGCAAGTGGTACTATGCCCCTTACTCAATTGAGTAAAGATGGGATTTTTAAAATGCATGCAACTTAGCAGTAGAAAAACACAAGAGAAATAGTGCCATTTCACAGCTGATTTTTTTTTTTTAAACTTTAAACTGATTTGGAATGAAAATTCCCCAAATATTTCAAAGACCTATGACAAGGAATATAGGCCTGATTACAGGGCAATCTACTCAGGAAGACCTTATGTCCAAAGTTGGAAATACAGGAAGTTCAGCCCTGCGGTCCCATATTTCTGAAGCACTTCATGAAATCCTACCCTGAGTGTGTATTAAAAGATAATAACATATTAAATCAAAATCTATTATTTATGCATACTACGATACACAGATCTTTGCTCTGCAGTCCCCTTTTCATGTGTTTCCAGGTCCTCAGCAACACAGATAAAATTGGGACTCCTGCTCACTGCCTGAAATATCTACAGTGCACTGTACATCTTTCAGTTTTTCAAGGATCAAATAGAAGCCTGTAAACTGCAGGCAACACTGTTAATAACACCATGAATAGCAAGGCTGCAGGACCTGAGCACCTGTGCCCTCCACAGAACTGAAAACCTTGCTGTGGCAGTGTTTAAAACCCGTCTCAATCTGGAGGAAAAAAAAAATAATAAAAAGTATGTGATTTTGCCAATGGACATCCTTGTATCTATATGTGTTTGTTTGTGTACATAAACATGTATGTGTATATATACAACTGCCTTATAAGAAAAGCAATAGCTCTGTTCTTAATTCTGAGAAACTGCTTCTGACTAGCAGATCAAGGTGAAAACCTCAGCCAAGCAACAGACACACCTCCAAACTCAAACCCCAGCAAAAAGAGCAGCTACTGGACTGAACACAAAGAAAACTGGGATGCATATATCACACTTCATACGACTGATTAAACCCTAGGTAGGAAACTTTAATGACTGGCACCACAGAGACTGAATCCAGAAGTTGTGAACGAGCACTGGCAATTATGTACTACAGAGGTTTCCTCCAATTTCTCTCAAAGTAAAAGGTAATCAAAGTGGTCATCTTAGGGCAGTGAGGCGCTTGTTAAGATTATAAGATGACCACATATGCTTTAGCTCTCAACTCCCATTTCATCGGGGGAGCACAGTGTTTTGCTGTATTTCTGTCTTCTGAAACCTCTCCGTCTAGCTCCTTTTTTCCTCCCCACAGGATACCCCCATCAAATCTACATCAAGATCTCCTATTTTAGTCATTTTGTAGTCTAAGTTCAGCATGGTGGCTTAGTTCCATTTCTTTTCACAAAATTTTATAGCCTCCTTCTCGCCATCATATTAAACTAATTCTTTCCATCCATTACATGCTGACTGCCTGACTTCTGCTTCTATTGTTCAAATTTTGTATCTTTGGTCTTTTTATTACCGCTCATCCTATGCTTTATTACCTTATTTTACCTTCCCTGCATACGGCTTTATTTCAATTGCTTCACTCGTAACATCTCCCTCCTGCCAATAAATCTCAGTTTGCTTTATTTCAGACTAGATTTTGACCATTTTGGCAAGTTCCCTTTTTCTCCTTCAAAGTAAGTATGCAAAAATATGAAAAGAAAGCTGCAAAGTGAATAGATTTTTTAGGGCAGATACAAATAAATAGCAGCTAAAATTGTTCACCATTTCCTTTTGTAGGGCAAAATGAAAGCCTTCTGAGACATTTAAAACAATTCATTTTGCTCCAGACTTCCCCTGAAAATTTAGTTAACCCAAAGCCCACAGCAAGTGTACATGAGCCAAGCAGGACAGCATTCCCAGGAAGGGTGTTGATCAGAGGACACTCAAGTGGCTGCTCTACGTTTGTAGACAGCCAACACTTTTATCCCTTACAGAGTCTGCAATGCTCCTCAACATATGAAACAATCTCCTGCTATCTCTCAAGCACATCCTGGGCCTTGCCATTTTTCTCAGCCAAGGCAACTCTGTAACAGTTGATGGATCCTGTTCTCCTTTACCGTTGAGTTCTGCTACTTGCTGGAGGCCAGAAGCCCTGAAAGGAGTTAGCCATTACATCGCATTCATCCACATGCTCACTTGAGAAGCAAATGGAATTTTCTCCTCTTACGTTTCCGTTTGTTGTTCAGGGACTTTATGGTCACTCAGACATCCAGCAGCTGTACCGCATAGGCAACTTCCACGGGTCAGCTTTCACCACTGGCGCCTCCACAGTCCCTACGCTACAGTACCTGTGACTTAGGTCACTGTTCCCATCAGAGCAGCATGGCCTTTGGCACACACACTCAAAGCCAGAATATTTTATTTTTCAAAGTATTTCAAAGGTAAGTGCGCTCATGAACAAAGTTCTTTGCTTAAGCGTGTAGAAGAGAGGATAAAGGCCTCTTCCAGTGGCTGCCAGGCAAATTTTTTTCCATTAAAGAATGTTTGGTCAAAGGTTCATGGTGGAAACAGTCACATACCTACCAATTGCTGAAGAACTTCCCTGTAATACAACACCATCACAGTCACTAACAGATAGAGGCCATGATTTTGCCCTCAATATTCTTCCTGAATTTGCCAAATAATGAAAGTCACAGTAGTCTTTCAAGGATTATTCAGAACCCATACTCCATAATTCAGTAGTAGAACTTCACTTATTCAATAGGTTTCCATTAATAACTGCATTATATCACAGAAATAAAAAGTTGTTTTAAATGCTTTCAGGTAGGATTCATTAGTTTACTACTTTAAATGAATGATTTCTCCGTTTCCAAAGTGGAAGTAATGTGGTGAACTGGGGGGGGGGGGGGGGGGGGGGGAAATAGTATGTCTGTTATCAGTTCCCTGTAAATCACTTCAAGCATTGTTCAACTGCCTTAACACAGACAAAATTAAAATAGCTTCATAATGATTTGTTTCCATAGCCATTTTAAGAATGATCATGCAATTAAACAAATAGCCAAAAAATAAAAAAAAAAAACAAAGTGAATTCATGTAGTAAAAGTGAAATTGGATTTCTACTATTAACTAGTTATAGTTAGTTTTCACAATTCCTCTGCAGTTCTCATTTCCAAATTCATTCTGAAAAATATATTTGAGAAGGTTTGGAAATAGAATGAAAATAAATATATTTTAATTAATGCCTTCAATTATTTTAGTGTATCTTTACCTGCTTTGCTCTCTGCTACTCCTTAAGTGGGGAGCAATAGTTTATTTTGTAGTTTGGTTGCAGCTTTGAAGGCTGGGATTGTGTACTAGGGATGGAGATGAGGAGGAACAGTAACTGGGGAGCTTGCCAGGGCCTATCTCAGAGTCAAATTTAGCCTAATACATTTAACAGCTCTCGAGATTTCAGTGGAAAGCTATTTGCACAATGCAGTGCCACACAAGACTTGATACAGAGGAATCCCTAGCCCAGCAAGATTTCTTGACTACTGAGATACGCAATTATGATGTGTAAGTAATAGTAATGTACAGTAATAAAGTATGTAAGTAATAGGAAAAAAAAAAGAAAGAAAATCTATGCATATTTGTGGGTCCTATTTACAATCAGGTTGTTGTAGGCCTCTTGTGTTTGCCTGCTGAAAACATAGGAATATTTAAAATCTACAAGAATATACTTATACAAAAATCAAAAGTTGATTGTTAAGTGCTTTCAGAACTTCTTAAATTCTGTTTTTATTATAATTTGTTAAATAGGTAAGATAAAATAGTTCATAATTCTTTGGGTCTGTGCTCTGAATGAAACACCACCACATTGCTTGCTCTGTGGACCACCTCATCACCCATTTCCTAACTAAAGGATTGCACTCTCTTCACTCTCACTTCTCTCTACCTTTGTATGATACGCTGGCAACAAAGACAACACAAGAAGAAAAAAAATGTAGAAAAAGAACTTACTTTCAACAGTCTTTTAATTGAAGTTAGCTACTAGAATAAAGAAGGACAAACTAACGCCATGAAACTAAGGTATTTGCAACACACCCGTTGCTTCTACACAGAAAAGAATTACCCACATAAGTCAGTTTTTCAAAAATATTAGATCAGATAAAGGGTATTGCGGCAAATGGCATTAGAGGTCAGTTTATATCTATATTCCTCTCCCAAACCTATTCAAGCCTTGAAATAGCTTTAAACTATTGCAAAAGAGCAACTCTGAACAGGGAAGAGTTGACTTGTTTTGTCTGAGGTGTTCTTTTATTACAATGGCCTTATTATCTGGACAACAGCTTCACAAAAAGAATGAAAGTAACAAGAAAAACAATTTATCCAGTATCAGTGGTAACACTCTAGGCATCCATTGTATAAAAGCCTATCCTTAAAATAATTGATATTGTGAAAATAAACTTCTGATTCTAACAAATGATAATGTCTCTTTTGAAAAAGAAAGAAAAAAAAAAGATGTTCTTAAATGCAATAACTTAACTGTCCTTCCACTAGAGTAAGAAGATGTGAGCCTATCAATGAACTTCATTATTATTTTCATTCACTCCCTTTCAGATGCGACTGAATGCTGTTCTATCAAACTTTACTCTACAGCTCTTAAAAAAAAAAAAAAAATGACTATAACCCCTTTTGTCAGGTTTTAACCATGATGTTGAAAGTATGCATTGTCTGAACTAAGGAGAAAGTCATCCTTACTTTGCAGAGCCTACATCTTCAGTATAATTACAGAAGTATTGATTGGCTTAAAGTACACTAGTCATAAACCATTGCCCAAGGGTTACATTTATTACTGAGATTGCATTGTAAAGTTTACAGTTTTGTAATTCAAAGATGTTAATTAATATTTCCATTTAAATGAAAGCTGAGCAACTTTTCCAGTTGTGTCCTAGGTGAGCCTTAACAGTGGTACCAATAGCAGAAGGTAAGATGTAAAAAGGCTTTAACTTTCATTCTCTCCTACTAAGGAGGCCTCTCAAGAGTAAACTATTTCTTAAAAAACAGAAACGAAAAAACACCTGATCCGCATCTCTCATGTTCTGCATTTCTGGTACTTCTATGCTACTTTTTCTAGTAGACAGGCTTTACCTCCCTTCACCTGCAATACAGGCATGCTGACACACATGAGCATGCGCAGATACACTACTGAGGTTACCCACGCTCAGGTGTCCACAATTTGTGCTAAACCAGTCTGACAAAAAAACATACATCAGAACCCATCTCTCTGAGAAATCCTTTTAGTCTGAAGCATTTTCAACTAGTTGTAATTTGATTATTTCACTTTGCATTAGTTGTAGGTCTCCAGCTGGAAAAGCAGAGCATGCAATTCCTTTTGCTGCCACAGCCAACACTGGGCTGCAGGCAGCTGCCCCAGCATCCTCTGTGCTCAGTGGCAGATGAGTGTTCCCTGCTCCGTTCTTGAGAAAAACAAAGCACACTTTAATTTTGGGGGGCATTAGAGAACTCCTGTTGTTTAGCCTGGTACAAATACTCAGAAGCCAGGATTGTCCTGAAACTACATATAAAAGTAAAAAGCATTTTAATTTTAAATCGATTTTACCCATATAATTGTTGAAAAACTATTTATGATCCATTTCCTAACCTACGCGACTGGCACAGAACATTTCTATTAGACTCTCAGGGGACAGGCTGTCCTTTCCCCAGATATCATCTTTCCAGCAGCTTAACAGAGACAGAACATAATAGGTTCAAGAAGCATCTACCTTTCAGGTTTGTCAAAGCAGTCAGTAACATGGCTTCCAACCTCTATTTAATAAAGTAAAAACATAACAGTTTTTGTTATGAGAACTGGGTTGCTTTTATGGTGTTTTCTTTTCTTGTAAAAGCCTGGGAACTGTTTTGTCTTGACTACTGTTAACGAGCCTTTGGAAATAAGGGAATATATACATGCACAACATACTGTGCTGAAGAGAGGTCTATGCCACTTGATTACTTGGTAGCAACACAATTGTATTCGCATGGGACCTTGCCAGGAGTTACTGTCCAGCTATATTTGCATAGCCCAAGTTTCCATGCACTTCTGGCCAGACTATCTACTAGCACCTGCAAGTGTGCAAATCCTATAATGAACCATTACATTCAATTAGACAGAATACTGCATTGCACCGCTGGAAATGACCCTGCACTGGGGAACCACCCAAAGATAGAACAGGAACCCAGAACTCAACTATCAAGTAGCATGCATGATAACAGTACCATAGTTTAACTTTGAACTAACCCTAAAATAAGGCATTTCCTCTGCATTTGCCTGAAAGGAAAGAGACTTGGCAAACCAAATGGTAAAATTCATATCTTGCAGTAAACTTCTATTTAAAAGAAGCACTATTTTTCCATTGATAAGTCATTATAGGAAAGTTTCAGATACTACTGACAAAGACTAAAAAACCCTGGTTACAAATATCTACTCAGACTACCTCTTGCTTCAAGTGTTGCAGTAATGAACTGCTCAAAAGCTATCTGTTGGTGTTTAGATTTTACACTCTACAAATAAAGTTTTATAACTGAAGTAATAGATCTAAGTACAGAGTGTATGTGCATATCCTCATCTTAACTAAATTCAGCAAAGTGCTGCATCTCTGAGTTCCCCAGCAGTCAGTGATAATGTTGCTTACACAGTATTTGGAGGTCTCAGATCTGAGTTACTGTTTTTCAGGTAGATCTCTGATACTGAGTTAATCTTATTTTATTACAAGTCTGCACAAGTTTAGTTGTTGCACAACTGTGGAGAAGGAATAGTTTCAGAACAGATTATGATCAGCTGAAATGGAAAAAAGATTTACAGAGGAATCTGTTCTAAAGGCTGAAAAGAGTAAAGAGTAGGCCAGATCCTTGAATTATCTTTACTATCATACAGTTCATTTTTCCTTAACTTGCTGCTTGATTAAATTACAAGGCAATGCATTTTACTGTAGAACACTCTGTGATGCAAATAGCCTGGAAAAAAATGTGGTGCCAGCTATGTGCATTGACCTCCTTCCTACAAATTCTCCTCCCCCAGAAAATTCAACTCTTTGCAAAAGCCGATACAATCAAGAACTGACATCTGTGCCTCTCACCCATAGCCCTAGTGTGATTAGAAAAAATTAATTGAAATTTGTTTATTATAGTGAGCAATGAATAGTAAAAGCTGTTCTCCATCCAGTTCATTTTGCACTGAAGATGAACATGGAAAAACTGAGACTACGAGTCATTCAACTGTTCTTATTTTGTGTATCTTACCAGACCGTATAGTAGAATAATGAGGCAAATTCCCTGCAAAGCCTGAAGCCACTACTTTCAACTCTTCATGGAACAAGAGCATCATTTATGCTCTGTATACATATATATATATATATATATATATATACACACACTAGAGGCATTGCAAACCATCTATTCTTCTGTTTTGATCTGTTCCCAATCCTAAAGTTTAATTTGCTCTTCACTTCTAGAATTTAACCTCAGAGCTCCTTAGGAATAAATAAATAAATAAAAATCACATCTCCTTTTTAGGTCTCCTGTTTCTGTCCCAACTGGGAGGCCCAACAGATGTAGAATTTTACTTTTTAATGCATTCTCTAATGACTCATTTTTAAAGTGACTGAAACACTATCTCTAATTATAGCTGCAATATGTTCCTCAGTGAATTTCACATCCTGTCTAAGCATCACATTATGTTCTTCCAATAATTATAGCCTTTCTTCCATCCTTTTTACTTTTATTTCAAGCCCGTCAAAACTTAAATTCGGTCTTTAACTTCATTACATCAAGCTTCTCTCCCATACTAGATGTTCTTTGGATCTTCAAAAGTAGTTGCTGTTTAAGAGCACCTGAGAAACATTTCAGCACACCATTCTTTCCCTGGTGGATACATGATGTACTTCACAGCCTGAAGTTTCAAAAATAAAATTTGAACTTGATTCTAAAAACCGTCCTCATTAGGACTGTGATTACAGCACTTATTGGGGGAGGAGGGAAGAGTGTATTTTAAGTCACAAATAGACAGAAACAACAAATCCGATACAGTCCTTTGTTGTAAGTTCCCTCTTCCCTGAGAGGGGATTGAGTCAAGGGAGACACAGATCACTACCAACATTTATTAGAACACCTTCTATGAATTAAGCTGTTACTATTAATAGCAGCTAACTATTCACACAGTGCATTCACTTACTGCCTCATATATGCACATATGCTCTCAATTACCCTGTTGGAGCAACAGTTGGTAGACTGAACCCAGCTATTTATTCAAAAGTGGAGCATCATACTGATGCATCAATGCCTTTTAGGTAGGTGTTCAGAAAGTCCCTCCAGGAGACCTTTGTTTCCTCAGATGTACAAATAATCCTGTAGACTTTGTCTGCATATAGCAGACTGTCTTGGATGTGGTCTGAATTATACAACCAGCCATTGATGCTCATGTGTGCTGGTGGCCCTGCACAAATTCAGCCAACTCTCAGTGTTCTGAGGTTATCAGCGCCTGTGGATCCAACAGGACCATGAGCCTTCAGAGCACCTCAGTTCTTGGGAGACTTTACTATCTTCTCTCTCAGCACATACTTTTCCAGTCTTTGGCCTACTGTCTTCTGGTAGCTGTTTCTCTGCCCACATACATAGGTACCAACAGACCACATTCACATAAACTCACCAGGAAGGGGCTTTTATGGTACTTTCTTCTGAAGTAGATCTCATAAGCTACTAGGCATGCTACATCAGTTTTGGTGTGTTACTTAACTGTAATAGGAGTCCATCTAAGGATGCATCTAAAATGATGTTGCAATGAAACAGTGTGAGTTTTTTTAAGTGGGTATATTTAGTTTGCAGATGCTGCACTGATCTTCTCTAAAGCATTATGTCTCTTCCACCACATTTCAAAGAAACAGAATTTTATCTTTAATGCTTTCCCATTTTTCATTTCCCCCTACCCATTTTTTAGCTAAAGCAGTGAGTGGTTAAAGATACAGAAATCACTAATTTTTGCACTGCTGGAAATTCTCTCACTTCCTAAGCACATGATCAAAACAGTCAGAGAAACAGCTTCTTTGATTGCATACTTAAGCATTCACTATATCAGAAAAACAAATTACAGGAGACTAAAACTATTTTCCACCCTTTCCAAAGGTGGAAAGAGCAACGCATCTCACCTCCTGTATAGCCAGACTGACTCTTAGTTGTTCTGTAACAACCCGAGCATTGCACTTGCTGGTCGCTGGCAAAGAAACCGTGCGTTTCTCACGCATGCCCTTCCTGCCAATGCTACAGAATCTACAGCTCTGCAACCCTGGAGAGCAACCATGCACACTGGCCACTTGGCCAACCAAAACCAACAGCAAAGGATTCAGCAATAGCTTCAATCAGTCCTGCACTGACACTCACCCTACGCTTGCTGCTCAGCACAAACATTTCACACTACTCCCTCCCTGCTTCTGGGGCTAAGCAATACTGGGGTCACCAGGCAGAATGAGACTTCACAGTGCTCTGCAGGTATCTGATCACCTTCTGTATAGTAAACACAGAGAACACGCTGGATATCCATATTTAAGATCATTAGATATTGTTGTAATTCAGCAGTTCACACCTCAAAATACCTATTTAACTATCAGTCTTGCATATCCTCAGTCTCTTCCAATCATACTTTCTTTTTTTTTTTTTTTGTTTAGTTCCAGTGTTTTCAGGGAATACACAAATATGTTGTTGCACTTCCAAAGTCAGTTACACATATTTTAATGCAACTACCTTAGAGCAGGAGAAACACAGATGTGATAAGTTTCTACCTAGACTCAAATGATTCAGCCATAAATAAGCATATCCCTTTTCTTAGGCATAAAAGAAACGGCCAGTCTCATATGTGTCCTTATCCCTATCCTGGATTACTGAGCTGCTGATCTTCAAGTTCCTTGGTAGCTATTTATCCAGGGTGTTATGTCTATCTTGGTTTGTCCTTATGACGGCATGTCAGATGCAGGTTGCTGGAAGGATGTCATGCTGATTTAGTACAACCATCATGCATCCTCTTGCTAGGCATCCTTTAATACGAGCTAGTTAAAAGCTGTCCAATAAAAGTGAAAATTTATTCTTGAGCTCTAAAGTCACAATGAAAAATATGAGTGGAATCAATTAAGTCAGCTAACAGTTTAAATGGACATATCCAGTTTATCAGGAGAAACTTTACAGCGCTCATAAAGATGGCATAAAAATGCTGCAATCTGGCTGTCAATGCCAGCATGAAAATATTTCCGTTGACAAAAGAAACATGTAGCAAGTAGGTGTCCTGGCAGCTGCCAGCCTTCATTTACAGGGAGTGAGAAGGGTAAAGAGAGAAGACAATTTTGTTGGAATTAAGAGATAGGATGGTGAAATAAAGCTTGAATTGCAGAACTTAGGGCAACTTGAACACACAGCAGAGTGCATCACAGACCCCATATTACAGTCATCAAACATGGCATATAGAAAATTTGTCCTGGCACAGCGATGCTTACTTTAAGACCTGAATTGCCATCTCTATGCTGTGATCCTCTGTACCATGGGGGGTACACCTAGAATTAGCTCAGGATTCTCTTCACATAAGTCAGATCCTTTTTATTTTTATACTGAGACAAAGGATGGTTTTCTGAATGACAGGTTTATAGGCCTCATATCTCACCCTTGTGCTTCATTAACAATACATTTTGGCTCAGAATTTGGATAGGAAAGAACTCTGTTATGAAGAAAACACCTATTTTTAATACAAAGTTCTGAAGTACATCTTCAGAAAGGGACAGAAAAATTATAATACATTTTTAGCACAGGTAGAATTTAAAGAAAGAAAACTGTTTCCAGTTACAGACATAACTTAAGTGTTAGCACTCCATATGTGCACAGCCAGTTCAACTTTTGCGTGTTTCCTCTACGAACCCATAGAAATGATTACACCTTTTGTTGTAGTATTATTCAGGGGGACTGGATGGCTTGATGAAATCGGCCGTAGATAGAAACCCTAGGTTGCCATGTCAGTTGGCAGTAAAAATCAATAGAAATTGATGCACACTAACATCTGCGGAGCTGAATTTTTTTGACTTAAATACATGTATAACAAGATTGCGGCTGGTTAAGTTCCAGACTGGCAGAATCAACAATGTTTTAACAGCCAGGAGAATTGCCCCATTTTCAAACCTTTGCAATTCACAACGCTAGACGGGCAAACAGAAAATCAGTAACAGATACGGAGCTATCATCTCATCATTTCTCAATAGGTCTTTTCACAGAGCAGATGCAAGTTCTGTACTGCCACTTCCTGCAGAGCCCATGGCTAGCACCATATACAGAGCTAACACAGCAGGGCTTTGTATGTGTACACACACATGTGTGCATGTATGTGTGTGCATATATACACACACAACATATTTTTATGAATTTTATATATAAATAAAAAACACACAACTTAAAATTAAAAAAAAAAAACTAGTTCTTTATCCTCCTCCTAAGCATGTACATAACTAGATATGCAGCACTAACAATTTAAAACAGGGCTTTTAAAATGCCTTTTGGATGGTGGGAAGAAGTGAGGTTAAGAGACACAAAAATGATGTGCTGTTACTAGAATAACAATTTGCGTCACATAAATATGTTGAGTGGACTTGGAAATAGAAGTGTAGAAGACAAATTGCAATGGCCTTTGAATGACAATAAGTTATTATTCTTCTCCATCACATGGAGAGAACAGTGACGTGGAGGAAACAGGACTTCCAGTAAGAAGTCAGGAGGGGAAAAAAAGGGCATCACAGAAATGAAAAAGGGGTACGATTCCAATCTCTTCCAGCTACTAGAAAGGAATCACAAGGGATATGAGTTTTAAAACCCTATCAACACAATTAATTTGTTTGTAAAGTAATACAAATATTGGAATTAGAGTATTAATCCAGTTTAATTCATGTTATTTGGATTAGATACTCCTAAATTAGCCTTCAGTGCTTTGAACCACCCCCCCCCCCCCTTTTTTTTTTTTTTTTTTCTTGAAGGATAACAAACAGTTGTGGCAATCCAACTAGGTAGTTGCCTGGAAAGACTGTATTTTAGGTCAGGCTACACAAGAAGAAATACAATTTATACGTATACCTGGTCATACACACCCTTAACTGTTTCTAGGCTCTAGGTACCTAGGAACGTACTGTGAGAAATCTTTTCCTCGTTACTGAGTTTGGCCAGACCTGTGGTTGCTATTGGCAGGGTGGGGGGCTGGAATCTGTCCAACATTCCTCTTGGGTCTTACCAATCGTCTGGTACATCCTGTTACGTTTCTTCCTTTATAGCTAAGTATTTCAGGACCACTCCTGCAAAGCATTGAGCACTTGTATTCTCCATGAATTTTGGTGCAATTCCTCTAGCAACAGTTAAACGCTCAACAACTTTAAGCACAGTTGCATGGTGGGGGGCAGGAAATAACCCAAAACCAACCAACCAAAACCCTTGGATACTATTGGATACTTTAAAGGTAACAGTAAGATCTGAAATAAAAAGAGCTAAAGGTTGATAACTGCTATGAGATCTTGGGGAAGAGATGTATGAGGAAACAAACAGGGCAGAAAACATAACGTAGATTTTTCATAATTACTCATCTTCGGATTCTCCCTGAAGACTCAGATGATCATCTAAAACTGCATTTGACATCTCATTTCCCTTGCATGCATCTTGTTGCCAATTTAAAGGGGGGGGGGGGGTGTTCTACCAGGCAATCAAAAAGCAGGCACAGTAAGTAAAACTGAAATAACTCTTCATTTGTAAAATAAAATCAAATTCCTTTCAAGTTTTTAAGTTCTTTCTATTTAAAAGTGTCTACAAGGAACATATTTTAATCTGATTTGTATAATCTAGTTGCAGAGGCTAGATGCGCTTTCAAGTTGATTATGACTGACAAAATACCCAATATTAAGGTGTGGTCTTTGCCTCCCAAATATTCTGCAATCTGTGTCCCATGATTGCAAATGGGAAAAAAGCATCATTTCATGTACGCTCCCAAGTAGTACACAGACGCACATGTGATTTTTGCAAAAAGTTAACTTTTTCAGTGGGTTACTGATTTGAATATAAAAGAAATTGTATTGTATAGGACCAAACTGAAAAAAAAAAGGTGGAAGCCAAAGAAACCCCATGTACTGAAATGACGCAACAGCAGGATCTCAGAAGGGAAATTGCAGTACTTAAATCTCTTCATACCAGCAAATTTGACAGAATTGCAGAAGACATACAGATGTTATCAAGCGATGATTGTGCCATTAAACAAAGACTGGAAAATATTGAGAATGAGTCAGATGGAGCTCAGATTGAGATGGCAAAGTTGAAAGAGGAAAATGAGACACTTAAAACCAGACCAGAAAATAAACAGGGCAGAAAATGGAATAACCTATCAAAATGATTATTCAATAATGGCAATTATACTTGCAGTGAGATGAGACCACGTCACTAAATTAGGATCATAGCAGCAGCTAATAAATTCCAAACTCTGTGCCGCCAGAGTAGCTGAGTTATTTGATACATTTCTCTGCAGTGGCAATTAGAATTATTGCAGTTTACAGTCTAATTATAAAAAAAAAGACGCCTGAAAGCCCAACCTCACACACGAGCAGAGCATAAACCTTAGATTTCGGTACATAGAAACTGCACATTCTGGGTGATGTAAGGCCAGATCTTCAGGTGGTCGAAGGGAAATACAGTGCCATTTAAGTTAATGAAAGTATACCGGTCTGCAGCCAGCTATCACTGTCCCAGGGAAGACAAAGTCCTAACGCAAGAGGCGCCGAGGGGAGTGCATCCTGCTGCTGCGTGTGCCACACAAGGCAGAACAACTGCTGCACCCGTCAGCGCTCAGTGCGGGACTCCTGGCTCTTTTAGCTCACCTGTAAATCTGACCCTGTTGCCAACTATCGTTTTAAAAGAGATTTCTTAAAACATTTGAGACATTTCAATCTATAAGGCTCTGAACGAGACTATTTTTACACAGCAGGCATTTCTTTCTTTTAAGGATTTTACCCCAGAGTAATGGCTTTTGCCATTTTATTTACTGGGAGCTACAGAGTGTATTGTGGTTAGTTTAGTTCATTCCCATTCTTGTTAACTGGGAAACATGTTTAGTTTCTGTTTGATCCTGTATGGTTCATAAAATTGAAAAGAAAAGAAAAAAAGAGGAAGGGAAAAATATAAATAATACTTCTAGGAAGCATGGAGTCTCTAAAACCAGTGGAAGTCAATGAAAATTGCACAATCTTAGCAAAATTTAATGTGGCAGCTTTTAAAGCTAAAAGGTAAATATAATGGCAAATTACACAGAAGTTATTTTATCATAATGGAATTTTTTTTTTTTTATAATGGATTTAGTCAAAAGTTTTTGACATGGATTTTCATCTCGAAAAAATATTAAGTTTGGGGAAATCAACTGTTCTTATGGGAATATCTCTATGCTAGGAGAGAGACCACACAGAAAGGATCTATAGCTCCAGAAAGCTACATTGAAATCAGGAATATATTCTCCTCAAATGCAAACAAGTCCAATGGTTTTGATAATTGCCTTCATAACCAGAAACATCACCACCTCCAGAAGTCAAACCCTGCAAACCCTCACCACCACCCAAGCAAGTTTTCTGAACATTATTGGTTGTTACTTCTCAGCCTCATGTAGTGGATTATTATTAGTTATTCAACTATAGTCTTTTTCCCTGTTCCTGCCACCTCCCCACTGCCTTTTTTTTTTCTGTTTTTCAAATGGGGGGTGGGGAAAAGAAGGAAAAAAAAACCAACAAAAACAATCAACAAAAAGACTCCAAGACTGGAGAAACTGGAAAAACATGTTTTTATCATACTTCTCATCATTTTATGTTCAACTAAGTTTAAATAGCATCCTGTCTTCTGGAAGTTTTTATGATTTATAAGCAATAAATCAGTGAGAAGTTGAGCAGCAAGACCTGCATATAATTGCATCTGAATTACTGGAATAGCCACCTGACGCTGTCTCTATGACCACAAATAGTACTCAGTTTCTGTTCTGCTCAATGACTAAAAATTATCTGAATGGACCAACGCTATTTTTATCTTTTTATACTGCTGGGTGAGTTATAACATAAGTAATAGTTATACTGCAGCTATCTATGACAACTGTCTGTGATAGTTGATAGCAATAAATTTATTATTGTAAAATAGCATTAATGTTTCCCTGACTGTGTTAGTTTTGTGTCCACATTTGAAGCAGACAGCGTGCAAATGAAGGTAAGCCCAGAAAGTTTTTAAATTGGTAACGCGGAATACCTAGAACGTTTATTGCTTTCATCTATTTTATCAGGAGCACCATCCAATAACAATCAGACTCTGCCAACTACTGAAAAGTTCTCAGCAAACACAGAGAACTACAAGTTAAATAGTATGTACGCTGAGGACATCTTACTTATACTCAAGAATGATTGGCTGCCTCACACTCTACTTGTATACTCCATAAACACCAATGAAAACTATTCACTTCATCTGATATTTAAAATTACTTTGAGTAATAACACTCACTTACATAATAGGTTCAGCTTTCTAAATGGTATTTTTCTCTCCTTTGCAGATAGTTTACATCACATATTTCCAAAAGCCAACAAAAAAATCCTAAATGTAACACCATGCTGTTAAAAATCAAATGCTTTATGCTCCCTTTTAACAATAGTGTGGAAAGACTAATCAGTCTTCAACACTTCTAAAGCCTTCTAACTTTGCTTTATAAAACCAAAGATACTATCACGTCCAGAAGTTTTCATCTTGAAACACCTTGTGTATTTTTCCCAAGAATGTATGCAAATGCAATTTAAGCTACTTCACAGACAGAGCTCTCTACCTAGAAATAGTTCCTTTTAGCCAGATGTAAGAGAAATTTGAAGTCTTGGGCCTTCATTCTCCCCACAGATTTCCCTTTCAGTTATTTTGAGTTGTCTACGTACCAAAATGAGAAATGACACTGATGTTCACTGATGATTTCCTTTCCTTTAGCCAGCAATAACAGAAGGATATGAAGAAAACAGAGGTGCAACAAATACTTCATCTTTTTTAATTCCTGTTGCAGAGAGATTTGCAGCAGGCCCAGTGCCAGAAGAGCTGGCATAATAGATTAGAATTAGAATAAATATTTGAATGATTAGAATAAATATTTGTGACACTCAGAATTGATCCTGAAGACCTTGACTCCATTCCTAGTCCTGTGAAGGATGTCTAAAGACGTTCAAAAACCCACACCCTTCACACCTGTCTGGAACAACATTGTTGGGGGGGGGGGGAAACCCCATTGTTGGGGTTATAAGGCCAAGAGTCCTTATAACCTACTGGTAAGAGTGTATAGCATTCTCCTGTGCTATTAACATCTTAGTTATATGACAGACGCTGTAACTTGCAATGTAAACTGCTGCAGCTAGCACCTCTAGTTTCAGCAGTCCTCAGCCTTGGGACAGCACACTGCCATTTCTAAAGAAAAACAAGCTATTGAGCTATTGCATAGGGCCGAGGAACACTAACTTGCATCCATCAGAATTTAGTTCTATGTGCTGATAATCCGGGGTTGGCAAGATTTTCCAGTTCTCTGTCATTTCTCCATATCCTATCATAAATCTTCCTCCCGCCGTACATTCAAATGCTTTGATTCAACATCTCAAATTCTTTGAATTTCAAGGATTTCAGACTATAGATTATGACACATGACATGGAATTCCAGCTTGTTAAAACATTTATTTTGATCCTAGGTATTTCATGTCACGGGGTTTGGTAGGATATAGCCCATTTTATCTTCTGATGCCACTACCTAGCCCCAAAGGAGAGAACAATTTCATCTCCCTCTCTTATAAACTTCAAGTGTTCTTATAAATTTGTTTGTCATTTATTAAACTCTGCAATAGTCCCTGGAAAATAGAAGTCATCTGGCAAATGAAGTAGGTAACGTGTAATGTTTGTTCCCACTAATGAACACATTACTACCCAGCCGCCCCACAGGAATCAGTAGCTGCTCTGCATGAACAAAAGTTAACCTTGCAGAGAAAGCACCATCAGTTATTTCAAATGTTTTAAGATTTTGAAACAATAACAACCCTGGTGGAATCACATTCAGCACATTCCTAATTACTTTTTTTTTTTTTTAGTACAATCTCTTTGAACTAGTTTACTTCAACCAGTTTCTTCTCTTCTTAAATTGTAACTAAACAAGGAATGTCAGTGTAACTCGTCTCCTCTGTTCATGGGTAACTTTCAGAGTATATACTCTTCCCATCCAGCAGAGATCATTTTCTCCCTGACTGCACTTGAATACACTGAAGTAGGGCAGTTCAGTACTGTCCTCATCAAGCTCTATAAAAACACACAGCAACTACATCTCCAAGCTATGTCTCATATCTCTGCTCTGGGATATATAGTACAAGACTAAATTTACTGAAATACCTGTACTTTCTCTCTTGCAGTATCACATGTGGGATCTACATCTACAAGGAGCAATCACCCTGGTCTTCCATTTCTGGTGGAAATACCTGACCTTCAGTAACCTACAACACTTTAGTTTTCAACTAAAACTAACGAGCAGCAGTCATGATCTCACCCTGCTCCTCTTATCGTCAAGAACTCTTTCTCCTACCTCCATCATAATTTTCTAAGTGGCTGCTGCTGTGAAATTTCTGCTAGAGCATTTCTTACTTTCCTCACAGGAAATCCCTAGGGCAGTATGACATTACATGACTACTAACCTGTCTTACAACAGATTCTCAGCTTCAGATCACTCTCCAAATCCTTGCTCTTAGCAGGCCAGTTTCATCCCTTTTCGTATCACGTGGTATGCCTATCTTCCTGTTTTGGGGAAGGGTGCTTCTCATAGAGCCAGAGCAGAACGAAGCCAATGTTGACTCCAAACACTGCCTACCCCTTTACCTCTTTCTAAATAAATGAAGAGGTACGAGCGTTACAGTAGACATACTGCTTTGTGGAACCAAGACAGATTCAAGTGCTTACTTTACACTTGTATTCTCATTGTTCTTCGACTTCAATCCAGAAATCATACCCTCATTTGACTAAATGTTGCCTCAGATGAGAATACTTACTTATGCTAATAAGGTTACTCTAAATTAGAAAATCATTTAGATATATGATGATTTAGATAGATGGAACAGAGCAACCATCACGCTTAAGCTGTGCAAGCACAATGATGTTTCCTACAGTTGTTCTGCTTGATTTAAAAAGGGTTTAAAAGAAAAATCCTCACATACCCTACAGTGATAGTCATTTTTGAACTAACAGAAACCTATAAAGAAATGGAATTCAATTTTGCATATAAGGAAACTATTAGCATTACGGGTTAACACAGAGCTGAAGTTATGAAACGACAAACTTGTGCACCTTACTCTTACTATTCTTCCAGCTGATCAAATATCTACAGAGGCTGTAAGACAACTGTAGGACATGTAAAGGACATGCACAGAACTATACTCAAATCCTAACAGTGCTCCATAACTGCCTGCTTCTTCATGGCATTCACCAACAAAGGTGAATTTCCTCAGCTTGGACCATCCGTTCATCTTAACTGGTTTTAAGCACCAGAAAATTAGTAAACATTTTCTGTATCTCCACATCCTCCCCCTTTTTCTCTCTCTCCTCCCCTTCAAAACAACTATTCTCTTCCTATTCCCCCTTGAAAAAGAAAGTAAGACCTGCTATATTGGGAGGTCTCTTACAGATGTGAATTTGATACCATTTCAGTTCCTCTTGGATTCAACCACGGCCCTTCCCATTTCAGAGATCCATTTTATGAGCTCCCTCTTCATGGTAAATTTCATTGTCTCTAATGCATGAGATGCTCCTGAAAAAGATAGATCCAGCATCTGAAAGTTCTCAATCCATCGATTAAGCTCCATAGTTGCTTCTACGAAAAATACTTGGTTACCTGTAATTACATATTCAGAAATAATATTCAGGCAACTAAAAAATATCTTTGGTTTCATTTGAACAGTACACCTTAAAAGTATTATGAAAGATGATCACTGCTAATTAAAATGACAGTTTGAAATTAAGTTAACTTCCTGATAAGAATCTGAGATGCTTTCCCACCTAATGTTAACTCTCATGTAGATATAATGGTCTCGCATACATTAAGTACTATATTCAACAGACAGTGGGGAAGACTACATAACTTTTGTAGTACGTATTATGCATGTAATATTCAGTGTTAATGAAATGGGGGACTTTTTTAGCACTTGCTGTAGAATAATTAAGCTTCCGATACTACAGATAAGCTGCTGCGCAGAGAGCAAGACAAGAATCCCAAGCTGGACTCTCCTGCTGCAGAAGCAACACATCTAAACTCTAAAGCATATTCTGAGCTCACCACATGGAAAGGTACATGCATAGACCTCCATGTATCCCAGTGCTTACTAAATCAGAAAGGACAAAATCAATAGCAAGAGAAATTGCATTTTCAGGCTTCTAAGTGCTGCAAGTGCTACCCTACTGAAAGTAAAGTAGCCAGCAGTGTCCTTCCCACACAAAACGTACATTACGTTACGCACAAAACGTTAGCATTTACATTGGTGATTTATGTTGATGTGGCTATGGCTCAGCATAATGGACTAATCTGGGATACTGATGAAAACTACTAACTAATAACAAGAGATGGATGTATTATGATAATCGCCCTGTCTGGAAGAGACACCTAACAGATAATTATGAATATTTTAGCAGGAGGAGTATTTTTGCAAGTAGTAATGACCTCATAATTCAGTGCTGAAGAAAAGGCACTACTTTTTTAAATTAGTGTTTTCCTCGCTTCTCACAATATGTTCCTAGTAGATTCAGGGAACAACAGGAAAACTCTTACAAAGCTACTTTAACATCTAAATGTTGATATATTGCATTTGTAACCATGATTTTGTCATTTGTAATGAATGGAAACACTACTAACACCTTATATAATACTTCAGTGTTGGTATCAGATGAGCAGTTACAATTTTTGATGAAAGGCTATTTAGCAAGCATTTAGTAGAAATGTTTAAACTCCATCCAAAAATTTAACAAAATAAATGAAGCAATGCATCACATCAATGCACCTTTCATTTCACATGGGCCTAGAGGATAGGCTTAACTTTTACTACTAGCTTTTATTTGATTTCCCATCAGCTTTATATAGTGTAATGTGCAGTGCTTTCACAAAAAAGGCATTAATGCGTTCTCTTTGCTAGTATAATGCTATAAACTCTAGTGAACGTTGGTGGAAAAAGAGGTAAGGGTAGTCCAGTGCAAACACTCTTTGGATTATCCTTCAGTTTACTGACCCTCAACATGTTCCATTTCCTTATGTTTTTATCTGCGTTTGCTAGTTTTAAACTGAGAGCATCTTTAAGGAAGGGAGTGGATGTTCCTTCCTTGGCTCTGACATGAGGATACGGTTATATGTTCACGAGCTTCCTCTGCTTTCTTCCTTCCCTCTGGGTTTGATGGAAGGGTTTGTTCACAAACCTCTGTTTCTGTTCTGGTACCACTGCTGCTTCCACTGAGCACAAAACGAACAAAATTGGTGGTTAAACTACAGGCAAACAATAGGCCATAACAACCCCACCCCCTCTGAAACTCTGGCACAAGAGCATTCTTTCCTTTCCAAGAGATGAAAAAAAGGAAATTTAAGTTTTAAGGCTCAGCTCTGATTTCTTCAGGCATGGGCACCTCCAGCCTTGCTGCACCTCCCCACCACACCACCGCTCCTCACATTGGCTTAGTCCCCGCCACTAAACACCGCTAAGCATTTCATCCTTCTTTCCCATGCACTCTTTACTCTTTCAATCCTCTGAATATCAAGAAGAAAAAACAAGTTATTCTTGAAAGGTGTGGAAACATACTGCTACAACATTATTAAAAAATAAATAAATATAACATAAAAATCAATAGTCCTTCAGTAAGTCATATGAGATAGCTTCAGCTTTGTGGAAGCTGTACTCAGACAAAGCTCCTCTTGCCTAAAGCAACACTTCTGGCCTCAGTACTGTTTTCTCACAGCTTTGATGCCACCACTGCTGGAGCAACTGAAGCTCGTGCCTGCAACTTTCCTCTTACATTCTCCTTTTCTTGTGACTTCCACAAGCTGTAAGCCTCAGGCTAGAACGGGTGAGGAATGCCAAAGGAAATTAAGTGCTCCAATGTAGCATATGTTCACAAAAAAAGTATCAGCGTAAAGCATTTTGATAAACTCAGTTATATAAATACACTAATCTTAGCTAGGAGTGAGTTTCCTCAGGGTTGTTCAGGTAAATGGGAATATATTTAAACTGATCAAAATAAGGCTTTACTTACACTAGCCTATATTTTAGGAAATAATGATTTTACTTAAACCCAAAAATAGTAAGACTAATGAGGTCCTGGTTTGGCTATAAGTGTATTGGCAGTTACACTGACATAGCACATAATCGCATAGGAAAGGTACAAAGTTATGCCATTCTTAAACAGGTATTATTGTATCAACGTGTCCTGGGGGAAAAGATGAAATGTTATTATATCAGCTTCACTGTAGTCATAGGATTAATCTGAGTTTAGTTCAGGACTTCAATTGATTTAAGATACTGCAAGCAAATATTTCAGTCCTCGGCTAAATGAGAGATGTGAAGGTTTGCTGGTAACTAAGAAACTTTTCTCTGTATAATTACAGCATTTTTTCCCAATTTTTCCCCAACCTAGGAGATGATGCTTGCTCTGAAATAAAGTCATTGAAAACAAGCTTAAAGGAGAGACTGCCATTTGAAAAGAAGTGTAACAGCATTTCAGTCGGAAGTTAGTTCCTTTATCTTAAGGGTCATTTGCCTAAAATAGCATAAAATTGGTTAAACATACCTCAGAAAATATGCTTTAGAATGGAAAGAGGCCTCTTATGATGGCTTGAAGTAATTGAGACTATCACTATGAAGCTGAACAGATACTTCAGAGACCATATCTGTCAAAAAGCTGAAGAGTGTGAACATCAGAGTAAGATTCACCTGAAGAGGAACATTCACTAAGCATGCATTTGCAGAAAAAATATTTTCAATTGTCCTGCAAGCTTTTATCATTATTATGTACATATTAATACTCTTATGAAGCAATACTTTAATTCAATTCTTACATTAAAACCAATACATATATGCACAAGTCATACTTCACATGTGTAGATGCTTTAGGTCAATAAGACAACTTACATTTTTAAAATCATGTGGCAATGTCCTAGCATGCATGTGCAAGCGATTAAGTATGAATGCTCTTATCCTACTACAGCGTACTGCCATTGTCAAAATACCACCAAACCAAATTATACAATATTCTCGAGTATTCAAGACATGTTAAATTGAAAGTGTTGCAGAATAGCAGCTCTTCAACAGATTCTTTCCAAGCTTGCCTTTATAAATAGAAATATCTAAAATATTAATGAACAAAACAATTCTGTCACATTTACAAAGCAAAATGCATTCAAAGTCAAATTCAGGTTTTAAAAACAACACATTCAAAAACTTTGGATGGAGGAGGAGACGATTTAAAAAGATCACCAATGTCTCGATACCTGATAGAGGCCCATACTGTACTAAGTTATCCAGTAAGCTATATGATTTAACCAAAGCAGTCCTAACTTCTTTGAGACTTAGTATTGGCTCTAATATAAAGTTTTGTTTTTCTTCCCAAGTACTTGTACACCACAAATACTGCAATATTACTTCTACAAGGCACATTTTTTTCAGGACAAAAGGTAACAGGAGTAGTCTTCTGGGAGTTGTACTCTGCTGGCTGTAAAATACAGACTTTCTCCCTCCCCCAAACAAGAATGAGAAAGCTCAATCCACGTTTTCCTCCATAGGTTTGCAAGTATACTTTTGCAACCTGCATGTTAGGAGAGTCTCAGACCTTTATTGCTGGCAATCACATTCACATATTATATAAAATTAGCATAATGCAATATACAAATGAAATATGTAGAAAGTCCTTTGTTCATCCTCTGTGGGGAATTTCAACTATGCCTTCTTGGTTTTGAGATTTGCAAATCAAACACAAGTAAGAAGTCTCTAGTGGTGGATGTTATTTGTCACACTGAGTGATAAATAGGTTTGGGCTGTCATCACCCTGTGTGGTGACAAACAGTTTCCTAACATAAAAAATAATAAAAAAAAAATGTTTGAGACAACCGAAGTGCCAGAGAGCAACACAAATTCCTGCAGTCAAGAAAAATCCGTATGTTTGCCCTTGTAAGAGGCAGCTCACAGTTACAACTTCAGACAAAAATATAATCTATAGTAGGGCTCTTCCCTTAAAAGTATAGTTTGTGACAATTTTCATTGAGATGCTCCTAACTTCGCCTCTACTTGGTTTTCCGTGAACAGGTTTTAAAACATCTTGCTTTGCTGCAGAGGGACACATCAAATACATACACCCTTCTTCAAAAGGCAGCCTCCTCCCTTCCAGCTGCATTACAGAAAAAAATTTTCCAAATAAAAAATCGAAACAAACTGAATTTCCAGTTAGAACAATGCAGTGCCAAGAGTATCACAATGATACCTGACAGGAAAAGATCTGCCACGAAATGGAGATGTGCATCTTTTCGGGAATAGGGAAAAAAATAAAAGCTATTAGTGTGTACACAATAGGTGGAAAATATTTCTACAATAGAAGGAACTAGGAGCCTTTCTCCAAAAAGTTTCAGAAATGTCACTAATGCAGGAACAAGTATTTCTTACATCGTTCTTTCACGGAGACAAGATTTGATTATTTCTACTTCAAAGATAAGCTGAACTTATTTTGCTTCCTAAATATAATTCTATTTCAAGAAAAAAAAAAAAAAGATTCTTATCTACTTCTAATGCGATATTGTCTCCTACAAATATCTTTAGCTGTCATTAAATAGTTGGAAATTAAACCAGAACGTATCAGATAAATAACCGCCGTTTTTTAAGAGATGAGAAGCATTCAGCAATACAAAAAGATAAGACTGCTCTTATTCATTCATGAAGTCATTGAAATTATGGATATATGCTTTGCTTTGGAGGATGAAGTCAAAGAATTTTGTATTTTGGTTTGAGCAACTGCTGCAGGTCCCCCTCCGTTATATAGTCAAGGAGCACAGAAACACAGAGCTGAATATATATGCAAGCTTGCTTACGCCGAGAAGTTGTACCAGCTAAACTGATGGAACAATCTACCTTTACTTGTTCTTCCTGTGGTTTTAAATGTTGATACTCTATCCTAGTTTTACTCCAGAATACAATGGTCTAATTTGTCTCAGTGCTTTGGTTTTAGCCATCAGAGCAGTTTGAGGACCTTTTTAAGTACTTTCAATGTCTGCTTGACTGTACTTGGAAATTCCAGTGTATCACAGCACAGTAGGACAGGTGGCTCCAACAAGAGAGAGACAACTCAAACAAGACAACCCTGGATATTTAATGGGAAATTTGACAGCATTTTTAAGTCTACAAAGAAAAGTTGTTAGTATTGGGTTTTTTGTTAAATTATTAAATCATATTAGACTTACTGGCTTTTTACTCTAAGAGCCTCATTTTCTCTAGGACCATTTTGTGCCTGCCTGAGGAGCTGAGGCATGGCTGCGCAGGCAGGACACGGAATTGAGAATAAGCTCTGCCACTGGGCCATTCTCGGGTAATTAAAAAAAATTATACCATCATCTCCTCAATACCAAGGGCAGTATTTCAATTCCCAACTCAGCCAGCACAGCGGACTGCACAAAGAGGAAAAGCTAACAATATCATAAGCAGGTAACGATGAAACAAGAGAAGACAGTTTTTACTTTCCAGCCTCCCCACATCTGACAGAGGCTGCTAAGTGAGAGAAACAAGACTGAGATGAGAGTCCCAATCAAGAGGAATTATCACCCTAGTTATGAGCCAACCAGTCTTATTTGGTATTGCTCAATATATAAGAATAAATAATTATTTACCTCAGCTTAACCCCATAGTTTATTACTTGGCTTTCATTAGACATTAAGCTTTCATTAGACATTGACCTCGCCACAAAAAGGTGAGAAGAAACTGAAGTGCAGCAAGATTTCACTGATGCAATGCAGTGTCATCAGGCCTTTTTTTTTCCATTTCTTTGTTAGTGTATCTTATTTTTCTTCCTGTCAAAACAGTGGGTCTCCACCTCTTCCGACGTTCAGTAGCAGGACTGGGTAATATAACTACTTACTTTGGATCTCCAGTTTTGGAGACTTTTAGAGAACAGGCACGTCTGAAAGACAGAGAATTCCATGTGTGGTTTTTTTTGATGCAGCTGCTGCTGCAGAGCTGGGGTTACACTACTGGCAGCATATATACCCATGGTCACTCTGGTTAGCTGTTTGCAGTTTGTGTGGTAAACTAATTTGGAAGTTAGAAAAAAAAAAATTCTCCGTTGGTTTTAAAATAATAAATTTAGAATGTGGGTAATGTAGCCTGCACACTGTATGATTTCATCTACATCTTTTAAATGGGATAGAAAGAAGTTTCTGTTTTATATTTTGGCTTTTTTCCTTGATTAACCCTTAGACAAAGTATATTAACATATAGAACAATGCTGTTATTCAGTAAAAACAAACAAACAAAAATAATAAGAAGTTTACTGAAGTATAGAACCTTGATTCATTTTCAGAATGATTTTAATAAAACACAGCAGAAAAGTGTTACTGTAATGTATTCTAGAATCAACGTCCCTCTAAAAAAATGTAGTTTTTGTCACAATACAACACATAACTAAACATCAACTTAGAAAAGCAAAAGGCTGATTCTCCTATTGGCTGCCTGCATATGCTTGGGCAAGTTGCTTATATGATCTTCTCAGTTCACCTACCAGGGAAGAACTCTGTGATGATCACGGCAAAGACAGTAACACTGAACATATTTTTAAAAATTATCTCAAAGCCAAATACCTTACATTTGCCAGTTTTATCAAAAGTTTTGAATTCTTACTGCCTTTGACCTTATACCATTATTTACGAGTACCATTGTCCTAATCTGCGTGTGGTAGCACCACCTCACTCAAACATATCATTTTTCCTCGTACTGCTGGTAACTACGGCAAGTACCTTCTTGTGTATTACTCGATTCCTTAATGCAGTCAGGAGACAGGACGAAAAGAGAGAGCGAGAGAGAGCGAGAGAGAGATAAGGTCAGGCACTTATTTACATTTCTAACATCATCCCAGGTATGTTTCTGCGGGAATTACAGTTCACTTTATTCTTGAAAACCTCACTGGATGATGACACTAGGAGATTTTTTTCCAACTATACAATTCAATAGAATAATAAAAAACACTAAACAAATTCCATTTTCACAGTGCATCTTTTGACATCGTATTTAGTGGAGCTGTCTGTTTAAGGCAATTAAAATGCCTTGAGGGATCCTTATAAACTTCAGAAGCCCCAAATTCCTCTTTATCCTCTGTCTTCTTTTTTACTCACAGTGTTCCAATATATTTCAGCATTGTCAAGTCCTGTATAATGCTTTGCAAGCATTGCAATTTTGGTCATGATCACAAAGTTATTAGCCAGCCCCTTTTTCTTCTCTGTTAGCAGGAGCCAGGAGCAGTCTCCCTTCTTATGTGGGTACCTGGAAAATCCACTAGAAAAGACAGGTCAGGGACTGGAAGTGAGAAGACACGTGGCAGGAAGGTTTTTTGACAGGAGGATATGAAAGCTGGAGACTGGACAGAAAGTGAACAGCAGAGCCAATATCTGAACACACACGTGTATATTTCATATATAATTTAAAGATGCATTTACAACCCATATCACCCCTACAAATACAATGTTAGAAAGGCCATGCTTAGAAACCAGATAATAAATCTATGATTTCACCTCATAATAGACCAATACTGAGAACTCTGAACTAATAACCTCTACTCCTTATATAAAATAATCTATTACTACCAAAACCAAATGATACACATAGATACAGCAAAGCTATTCCTGTAAGATATGCTGCAGCAGAAAAATAGTTTAACAGTTACACAGTGCTGTCTTTTTACATACAGATTCAGAAGGAGTCCAGGCAACAGATTACTATTTTATAAATTTATAAGAAAATAGCTGTTTGAGATACTTTAAAAATACCTATGTTTTATTTATTTAGAACTGGAAAAAACCTTAAGGCTTCACAATTACAGAAAACTAAATAACTGTATTTGAAATAATATGCCTTGGAGTTTCCATAAAGGGATTTAAAAAAAAAAAAGAAATCACATACCCTAAGAAGCACATACCCTAAGATAAGTCACTCTGCACAGCAGTGAGCTGTTTTTTTGGACAGACCAGAATTTGTTAAAAAGATCACTATAAGGTTTAAATAATGCATGCAAAATATTAGAGCAGTGTGATTTGGATAACCACTTGTTTTTTGACTTAAAAAAAAAAAATGCAAGTAGCCCTTTCTTCACTGTAAAGAGATGCGGGGGGAATCTTCTGCATGAATAGTAAATCTCATTAAATTGACCCACATCTTAACTATTTTAGACTCTAAGTTATAACTGACCTATTTCAATAGAAATTCTTACACTATACGTATTTTAAGCCCCATATGCGTTAAAGAAAAGTAAGATTTCTGTTGGGTGCAACAGGGCCAGAGCTCCACTCAGCATGAAAGAGGAGTAAACAGTACCATATACCATCAAAATCCACATGCAGAATACTGTCAATACCTTGGGTCACTGTCATTTGCAATATCGATGTAAGGTTACAGGCACCATCCCTTTTTTGTTTTCAAACTTGATTATGATTAATACCATGCAGGACACCTGTAAGAGTCTCATACAGCACTGATGGGTGCTGTGCTCGCTCCTTCCTTCCTGGAGGACGGACACCTCCTTCAGACCAGGCGTCCAGTGCCACCCGCTAGCATTTGTTACCTGCCACACTATTAGATGAGGTAAAGCCACAAGTGGCCCTGTCTATATTGGCAGAAACATTCCAAGTTGTCCCTCCTTTTATGAGGGACTCAGCTTTATTGCTCTTTCCCTGATTCCTTGAAGAAAACCTTTTACATTATAAGCTGGTTCGGCCTTCTAAAGACTCTGATGAAGATATTTAGGGGGTCCTAAGCTAATTTAGGAGCACTAGATTAGCCATGAACGTTTTCTTGCACATGCCATATGGGAAAGCAAAAAGATGCACATAATTTTGTAGCAATGTTTTCACTGAGACTTGATTTGAAACCTTCAGCATTTATCTGTGCAATACAAACTGGCAACTGGTAGTCACTCAGCTTTTTTTACATGGTCTGCATTATACTAGCCTGTGCCATAAGGAGTCAAAGCTACTACAGCAGCACTGCTCGACTGACTCGCTCCCCAGCGCAGCGCTCCTTTTCTCACACATACCTGGATCCCTATTTCTCATAGTTCAGCTGAGCCAGCAGGATGGAGGAAGCACGGCTTTGGCTTATTCAGGCCTCCACTCGCTCACACAGAAAGAACAACTTGGGACAGAGTCCTACTTGAGTATCACAATCTTTTCCTGAAATAGGATAGGTAAAAATTGTCTCTCAAAGTTCATAGTAACTCTAATTAATTAGCCTTCTAACTTCTGCACATACAGTGCAGTTGATTAGCTGAATCTATTTTGGCTTAATATAGTAGCACTCCCAGATATTGGTATTTATCATTAAGGGCACACAAACAAGTTATTTTTGGCAATTATATACAGAAACAACACCTGATACATAATTTACATAAAGCAGGCAAGCCAAAACACAAACAAGTGGCTGCCTCTATTTAACATAATCTTGAACTTATGATTAGGCAAGAACACCTTCACATTGTTACGGTGGTATTTACTTCTCACAGTTTTTCTACATTTATATCCCAGTAGTTACAATGTTTTCATTTAATCACCATACTTGGTGAGACACAAGATGAACTGCTGAGAATTTTAAGTATAGCAACTTGGCAACTATTTACTTTGATGGCATACCCAAGCTCCAGGCCAACCACTAATTTAGACGCACACGCTTGCAACTGTACCTTCCAATGCTCCTAAACTCTGCACCTGTTCTGTTCTTTTTATTATTCTTACCGTCAGAGCAGATAGCAACTTGAAAGAGAGGTAAACACTGAATGCGACATAGTCCAAGTGACATCAGCTCCCTTCCTCCAGCCTGAGAATGTGTCATCCTTGTATAAGCAATCTTACTCTCTTCCTCATAACAAGGACTTTTGCTTACTTTGGATGGTCCAGTCATCTTAAAGGTATAAATGAGGTAAGAGGAGAAAAATTACAAGAAAGTCATATTTTCATAGCTTCAATCTATTCCTCTCAGAGTTACCTCAGGGCTCACTGACACAATTCAAATTAAACAAAATTGTTTGAGTTGGCTTTGCTTTAATTGGCTCTGAGTTGTAAAACTCTTCAAGATGTCTGCAGGAGGGGTGCTATATAAATGCTAATGACTGAGTGAGAAGATGCTACAGTTGAGGACAAAGTCAGATATGGGATGTGTATATATAGTTCTAATTTTACATACAGAGCAGGTTCTTATCTGGCAGAAACAATCATGATCCTACTAATTTAAAGGGAGCCCTGAAAAATTATCACCAGTTATAAATCCATTCCAAAAAAAACAGAAAGAGACTTTTGAAGTCCCTTCTCTTTGATCTTCTACCCTCCATGACAATAATAATGACAATAACGAGTGTGAATTAACTGCTTTATGAGAAGACCTGGTGAATCTAAATACTAACAGTTACATATTTAACTTGGTCTATCTTCTCCCTCAAGAAATATCATTCAACCAGAGAGATTCTCACTGCTTGCATTTGAATTTTGCCTCTTATGGAAGTACATTTTCTTTTCTTTTTTTTTTTTTTAAGTAAAGAAATTTCAAAATAAACTTGGGGAGGGGCAACTTTATTTTAAGCTGATGGACACTTAGAAAACCAACCAACAAAACAAAACAAAAAAAACCCACCACACTTAAGCACAAACTATTAGCAAGGCTTCATACCAGACTATTGGTATAATATTTTTTCTGTGGGTTACAGGAAGAACATTCTGGGCATTAGTACTGCCATAATGGAGAGCTTACAAAGATCAAAGTAGCTTTTAAACTTCACTGAATAAAGACTAAAGTAAAGATGGATTAGAAAGACTAAGCTGAGACAGCCATGGTAAGTAAGAGCATGCTTCAGTAATATTTGAAAGGATAATAATTAAGAAGGGGAAAAAAACCTAAAGTTTCTAATAGGAAGCAGCTGAACTACTGGTGAGTGAGAAATATTTAGGTTATTTGAGATGTCTACTAGACTGTAGAATAACCCTCAGATGTGCATGAAATGGAAATCTCACATTTATATTCTAATAAAGGTAGTAAAATTAGGAATTTTATAAAAAATAATCATATGCGGACAAAACAACTAAATGTGACCTGCTAGGTTTCTTTAAGTCTGTCATCTAATACCTGTTATTCTATGAATTTTGGATTGGAAGACTGTTAGATTCCTAGGTGAACTCATATAGGCAGCACACTTTTTTCCCACCAAATAGGCATACAATTTTTAAATAGAAGTTATCTGATAATATACTGTAAATGGCTACATTACACAAGAAAACTGACAAGCTGAAATTCTTTGATGGATTGTTGATGACTGCAGTTAAGCGCTGCCTTTTCTTAACCACTTTATTTTCACCATTATCAATATTGTGTTAAATCTAATCTATTGTCAAGTTACACAGCTGAACTAACATTTATTCATAAGCCCAATATCAGATGTTATACACCGTCTATCCCACCCTTCTCTCACTAGACCTGCAAAACCCATGCAGTTTGAGCAAGACATTGGGGGGTGGGGGAGGGAGGAAGAAAAAAAATCCATACCAAATTAAATAGGCAGATTCCTTGTTTTTTTAAAGTCAGTGTTCTACCTAGCCACACACAGTAAAGATTTTCTTGCTTAGAAACGGCACGATCCCTTGCACATTCATTTTATTTAACTATGAACTCCATTGTAACATGAGAACAACAACAAAAATATCATCTCCTCACCTGACAGTCCTGTTTAGATGCTTAAACACTGCATCACAGTATTGTAAATTTTTTTGCATTTCACATAACCCAAGCTGTATAAACTATGTCATTGCCCTACGCTTCAGTAAAGAAGGTGGGCAGGTTTTTTGGTTGTTTTTTAAATACGGATTTTTTTAATATATATTTCTTTAAACTTATTATGAAAAGAAGCTATATCGCTGATTTAAACACTGCAATTTTTTACAGTAGTTTTATATGATGATAGACCTCCTTCAAAACAAGACTTGTTTAGCTCTTTCATATAATTTATGTAGGTTTTCACTAATGGACCAGATGAGGAATCGGTAATTAATTTTTTAAAGATTGGATAAAGAGCAAAAAAAAAAAAAAGTTTATGAAATAATTAGGGCTTATCATCATAATACTGTCTCTCTCAAGTAGGAAACAAAATTAATGTACACAATTCCAAGGGGGTGCCTGATGGGAAGTGTTTTATTAATCCTGTGTTCCTTTCACCACCAGGTGGTTGGGATTCCTGCTCTTGTCTAGAGCCCTCCAAACAGGAAGTCAAACTAGCTTTTGTCTCCTTCTGTCTCTCAAGCTTCACAAGTTTTAAGCTTTCTCCTCGCATCCAAGCTGTCAGCGATATGTTTTAAAATGAGTAGCTTGAAGTGTTCGGCTACCTGGGGCCATAAACCCAGCAGGTCAACAACAGACACTGTTGGGGGGCTTTCCGTGTTTTTTGCTGGAATTAAAACAAAATAAGCAGGAGGAAAGCATCATGGGTATGGCAGTAACGTATTAGTTCTAACACACGTATCCCTTCAGATCACAGCAACCTCAATCTGCTTAAAAAGTGACTTCCTTGGGCTAGCCAATCTTTCTATTAAATAGGTCGGCCTTCCCTGGAGCCAAGATCTGCCTCCTTACGCATGGATCATTATAACAGCTCAGGCAGTATTTTGTGCTCTGACAATTTCCAAACAAAAATCAGTGCTGTAAAGCCTGAGATTGTGTATTTTTCCTTAGGGCATTCAGTTGTTCTGATCAGGGACACAGCAGAAGAAAAGATGAACATTAGAAACAGTGAAGTTGTCGTGAACCTGAGATGTTATGTTTAGTTTAATTAACAATAGAGGAAGGCACATGAATGAAAATAAATCATAGAGCACTTAAGACATGCAGAGGACAATACACTATGTGACCTGCCAGGGAAGATCACTGGGAAAAAAGATAAAGAGATACTAAGAAAGACAACCTGCACAGCTCAAGAGTACTAAAACAGGAAGAAATAATCTGCTATCAGAATTTATGACATTGCTATCCAATTTATTAACTAAGCAACATTATTAGAAAGAGACATTCCATGCTACGTGAAGTCAGTTAATCAGTTCCTAGAAAAGATAAAGATGTTCACTGGTAACCCCATAATTAGAGAAACACTGAAGCAGTGAACCCGTCAAACAAAATATATACACATTCAATATGTTTCACACTTACCTTTCCCTGCACTGGGCTTTGAGGCAGCAGAAGGAAAAAGACCTTAGACTACACACATGTTCTGACTTGCTGGGAATCAACAAGCAGAAAAGTCTTCTTCCCATCCCATCTGGGTGTTAACTAACAGATTTATCCCATATCACCAGAGGATTATGGTCAAAACTTTGGGCAGCTATTACAACCACTAAATAGAAGCCTTCAGCTTCTTCCCCAAACTTGGGTAGCCTCATATATATCTTTATATGATTGCTGTCTCAAAACCTTGTTTCTACCACAAGAGCCTCCAGGTCCTCTTTATAATCTCAGTGGAGTCAACCACAGCACTTGCTTCTACAACTCAGTAATAATTACCTTGCACCTTTATGCAGAGTTCAAGCACCTGATATCAGAATGACTCAAGAGAGGAGTCTTGTGTCCCTGTGCGGGGTCTTCAAGTCTGCCCTGTTACAAACAGTTAATGCATATTATCAAGTTTCCCATCAGATCCTAATCTTTTGGGCTAGATTAGGTAAATGTCAGAATGTTATTCTTTTCCTTATGAATTATTCAGAGTATCTTACAGTAAAGCTATCATTGGCACCACAGTGACCTGAAAGTAGTTCAATTTTTGAAAGACTGTAAGTGAATTTGCCTCTATCTGGACTAATATTGCTGTGATTTTCATAAATATCATCACTCACTTTTCATGAAAATGTTAAACGCTACAGACAGCAAACAAACCTGCTTCATACTAGAGGGAAACATGAAACAACAGAATTATTAAATGCTCTGAATTTCAAAACTGAATATCCAAACCTCATCCAAAAAGATGTACATAATCAGAAATAACATTTAATGTCAGTCAAATTCTAACTCTGGTCCTTTACCTTTGCTGTTATCCCTTCTGTCCCACAGCAGCTACTTTTTGATAGTAAACGGAGTTTTGGAGTCACCTTTTTGCTGCTTTCTGGGAAATTATGACCATCCGGATCTCCATTTTACAGACATGCTTGTCATTAAGAATAATTTTATGTAAGGCTGCAATATGTATACAGGAGCCAACTGAATGCTTGCAAACACTTCACCTTTGCTAATCTCTAACACTGTTTGTAACTGCTGCGACTAATCCCAGGTAGTCACCTGGGATTATTTCTGCTTCCTAACTGAGTGACTCCTGAACATTGACAGGCTATCAACTCATAGGGTATCAATGTTAGCAAAATTGTTTAGGGCCATGATTGACCCAGGTTCACAAAGATCAATGAAACTTTCTGTGAATTTGACTTCAGAAACCAAGCTTTGGATCGTATTAACAGTTGTGCTAAAAGCATTATTTTCTCAGGAAAAAAGAAAACAAAGAAACAATGTAGAAAGGATAGTAGATGCAGTTTTCAGGAGTTTGGTCCGCAGGACCCCAAGAGAACCTTAAAAAATTAAGCACCTTTGGATATCATTACAGAGAAGTTCAGGTGGGGGTGGAGAAGCATTAGCTACATGGAACAAGAAGTAACCCTTAACATGTGCTTAAAGAAGGCTTGTTTCCCAGCAGGAAAATATCAACCTGAAATCCAGTAACAAGCCACTTAAGAGAACCAACATTAAATGAAACCTATTAGCAAAGGAACAACACTTAGAACATTTCCAGTCAGCTGTACGTAATTGTAAAGCAAAGAACTATAAAATGAACTGGCAGCTGTCACCTTAGCTGTTGTCAAGTACCAGCCAGTAGTCCACCACAAAACAAAGCACTGTAGGTTTTTTGCATTTTTAGTAGACTTTCTTTTCCATTATTAGTAGCAACTAACTGACTGAAACACTAAAACCATCTATCAAGCTGAGCAATAAAATAAAGATTAATAGACCAGCCTGTCCCTCTTTTCTTTGCCTTAGCCACTTCTTGTAACATTTTAGAAATATTTATCTCTGGAAGGTTAAGTCTATCCTAATTATTCCTAAAAACAAAGGAATTCTCCCTCTCATCCATGTCATAGGTGTTTTCATGTTTCTAAAAAACAAACAAACAAATAAAACCACCACAAACCACCAACAGCCCTACAAAAATAATTTGAAAACACAGCTATAACAAAAAAGAGTGCATAGATGCTGCATATTCTGTTTCGGTCCGCTCGCATCAGTAATTACAGAACAGGTTTGTTTTAATACTACAGGAACTCTTTCTGGATCCAGAAAAAAGTTTTGATGGCAAACCCTGCTATTTCAGGAAGAGGTATAATCAGGAAGCTCTAAATTTTGAGTTAAGAATTGTTCTGCAACTCTGGCTCCAATAATAAACCATTTTTAAGTGTATTTTTGTGAGTTTAATAACATTGAGAAAAATAGACTTATATTTACAAAAAAAAAAAAAAAAGCCATATACAAAGGAACCTCACTAACAGTAAATAAAGAACAATAGCTTGAGAACTTTGAAGAGAATCCCTGAAAGCTACAATTTGGTCAAAAGTGCTGCTTATGTAATGGGCAGGAAATGGGGAGAGAGAGAAATCGAGAGCTACTACTATGAGTCATCTTTACTGTGGTTTAGAAGCTATGCAATGCATCTGGCGGGCAAGGAAGAAAAAAATTTTATGAGAATGGTAGAAAAATACAAAAGCAATGTGAAGCCAACAGACAGATCATTTAATAAACTCATATTGTGAAATAACAGAAAATCACTTTGAACCTAGGATTCTCCTTCAGGATACTGCTCATACACCGCATTTTCACTGCAGAGGAGGAGCTGGGAGACAGCTGCATACACTACAGTAATGTATTTATTCCTGATGTGTTACTACAGCACTTGTGTTTTCAGTATAGACAATTCACATGCAGACAATAACAATGGTGACAGATTGGTGCGAATACATCCACAGCACTCACCGAACCATGCAAGGGAGTATAAGAACCCCTCTTAACCTTCAGACTAGCAAAGCAAAGAAGCAAGGAGAGAGGGAGATAGGGGCTCTGATACAGCTCTTTTGCAGAAAATGAGGGTGGAAGAAGTGAGACAAAAACAAGCTGTCAGTGACAACCTGTCTCCATCATTAGCTGCAGCCAGGTGCTTTGGAAGAGGCAAAACTCTTAATGTAAAAAACGTATTTGGAATAAGCTGCACAAATGAGAAGCTCCTAAGGATTGCTTTGCATCCTAGAACAAGGTTCGACTCTGTGTCCATAGAAGGGAACAGCAAATTCCTACTATTTGTTGCCATACACAATCACAAATCTGAAAGATGACAGGCACTGTACACAGTAACCTACTAGACCTTTTTTCTATGAGAAATGAAACAAGAAGATAATGCTACATTTTTTTAAGGAGAGCGATTGATTTTATACTTGTTACATTCAAGGTTTAATATCGGTTGGCTTAGTTATTACAGTGGCAGTGAACAGCATTTGCTCAGAACAGCTGTTAATATGTGGCAGAAAACGTATACAGTAAATCAAGCACTCCAGCTTGACAGAAGAACGAAACAAAATGCGGAGAATAGTTAGGTACCTATGCTCTTTTTGCACAAATACATGAGAAGAAGAAATCTATGAACAAAAGAGGAACACAACAGCGGAGGAGGGTAAATGAACAAACCCACTCAAAATGAACCTACTGAAAATTCTTTATTTCCGGCCTGAACTTCTCCAAAGTTCTGATCAGTTCTGGTGAAAGAAGATTCTTCTAAAGCTCAGTTCCAGGTGACTGCTTGAGCAACTAACTCTATCTCTCCCAGGATAGCTTGCACAGGTAAATCTCCTTGGCTGCAAGAGAAATTTCTTTTTCTCCATCTCGATCTGTACAGCATTTTGCTTAGCTGACTAGTCTGCCTTCTAATGTACGCACAACCAAATTATATTGTATTCAGCATTACATTCTTGATTTCCTATTCAGTCAGCTTCTTACTTCCTCTGACTATAAGCATCTTCAGTTGTGGAAGGATGGGAAATAAGACTGGAAGATGTCCCAGATTTAAAAACTACCTGAAAAAAAACCATGTATGCATTCAAAAGCTGAGGTCTCTTCAGTTAGATAAAAATAGTTAGCTGTGATAGGAACAGCAACCACAACCAACAGCAGAAAGGCAGACAGACTGTTCCACAGCAAGTATTTGAGATAAGTTTTGAGTTACATGGGTAGAGACTCAAGAGAGGAGATTATCTGTTTTTGAAGAGAGACAGAGAAAGCATATGTGTGTCTCATTATTATTCAGATACCATAAATGACAGATATAACTATTTCCAAAGCAAAGTAACACTCAAAATCTCAACTGTGTAACTAACACATACTTGTTAGTATGCACTGAGGAATTTAGATGGCATAAAGACTATCTAGGGCCTTTAAGTACAATTGGGGTTCCCTATTACCAAGCTGAAGAACTCTCTCCCGGTTGCCTTCTGGAGAAGAAGAGGAGAGCGGCTTTCCTTTGTGCCGAGTCCCCGTTCACCCACAGCCGACACAGGCACTGCTTGCGTGGGGCCGGAGCTGAGCCCCTGTCTTCCAGCTGCATCATGCTGGGTGGCCCGATAGGCCAAAGACTGTAGTTTTAGATGGGATCATCAACAGATTTCCCATTAGTGCTCAGCTTCTGTATTTAGACCCAAGGTGGGAGGGAAGCCATGGCATAGTTTGGGAAGATGGGTAATATCCATTCTGCAGTTGCGGGGCAGAAAATGGGTGTTGCTACAGAGGGTGAAAGCTCTTTTAACCTCACTCTATCATCTGGAGACTTTCACAGAAAAAGGAATCAACACATAGGGCCCAGACTTTAGAAGAACAGCTCTTCAGGGTTACAAGCATTAACAGGGGCCTGTTTGCCCCAGGGTTTCGACAGTGCTCACTCAAGCCTGTCTTTTGCCTGGACCTCATAAATTATTCCAGCATGTGAGCTGTCCTTCCAAAATATCTCATTTATAAGTGCTGAAAATTAATTTCATGGCTACTCCATGAGGTTCAATTTTAATGTAAGTATTCTAAGTGATCAAAAATATTGAGCATGAATGAAAAACAAATACACACAATCATCTGTAAAAAGTTCAGTTTCATGAAAATGTAAATGTTCAATGCAAAGAGATTATTAAAAATTGAAAAGACAGCTTTAGCATAAATATATATGGCAACTGCACAGCAGTGACTGAGAATAGTTTATCTATTTTACAGAACATTTACATCAGCAAAAAGCCAAGATATAGTATTTAAATGAGTCTTTAAGATAAAACATAGCTTGAAAGTTCCATGGAAGAGTAATAGCAGCTAGGGTATACTTTAAAGATTGCAACTGGACTTTATCCTAGAAAAGGCTAAATAAATTGAAATTTATTTTATGTCATTATGCATATTCTTGTGTGATAAAAATAGCTTTATATTTCGTAGCATTTCAAAAAACTGTGCAACAAGAGAGTAATAATGAAAGAAAAGAAGCAAAACAAGAACAGGGGGAGATTCCTTGTATCCCTTTGCAAAAGATGCAATAAATGATTTCTGTGAATAATTTCAAAGACTTGAATAAGTTGCATGCATCTCCCAGATGACTGTTGGAAAAAAAGAAGGAAGTATCTCAAATACCTGTAGAAAAAGTATAGGACAATTCTCAATTATTTTTTTAATCTCAAATATAAAAATGTGAGAACCACAATATTTACTGAACATAGTTTAATCACATGGTCCTCTAAAAAAAATCTGAAATAACATAATATCAAAAGTCTATAGCCCGTGAAATTTCTTCAGGAAACTTAAGATCCTCCCCAACATGTAAATTTCTTCACATAGTGTTCAACAAGAAAATTATCTTAATAGGTTTTCGGTGATTTTAGGCAGGACAGGATTCAAAACCTGTAAAAGAGGTGTAATCCACAAATTATATCTACCCTCCCCTGTCCCAAAGTCACTTACAAAAAGGACCAAAGTCATTACTGCATGACACTCGTACATTGTCTTCCTGGACAGTAAAAATCTCTTTCACATATCAAACATACACAAGCAAGAGAAGAATATTATTTCGCAAGTGCTTATAATCAGATGAGTTATGAGCCTTTTAACTTGAGCGCTTATAACTCAAAAGGAAGAGAAAAAGGTAAGTATGTATTTATAAAATGTATGTTTTACATATGTACAATTAGATGTTTTATAAACATTTGTGTTTTATAAAGCATGCATAAACATGTTTTATATACACACACAAAGCATCTTCTATGTATTTTTTCCATGCATTTCTTGTGGGGATAGATAAAAGCCTTATAATTTTCCTATGACATTTTGTAGAAAAGAGAGAGTAATTTCAGGCCAGAAAACAGTCTTTTGCCCGAAGGCCACTAGAACAGGATTTCTGTCTTCAATCTGGAATTGAAGGCACTTCTAAAACTGTTTCTAAACAGGTGATCTGTTAAAGCAGAAAGCAGACTGCTATAAATTGTACTAGCATTAGACCAGAGCTGACATTTAAAGCCTTGAAATGTTTATTAAGCATGGAGGTTGAATTTTTTTAAGTGGTCAAAAGGATCTGGGTCACTTGTGGGACAGGAAGGGTAGGGGGGGAAGGCACATGCCTTTAGGCATCACTCATTAAAGGGATGGAAAATATCCATTCAGCAGGGAGGTTGGGAGAACTTTAGTTTTAAAGTGCTGGTAGATTTTGATTTAAGCACTTTTTGTCTGCTTGGTACGCTGATAGACTAAGGAACTGTTTTCTTGCCTGTGCTCTTATGTCGTCTTAAGGATGTAAAATCAGAAGCATTTCTAAAACTACAGGTGTAATAACACAATCCTACTTTTCCATGCATCCTTCCTCTCTTCTCTCCTCTTTCCTTCCTTTCATTTCCTCAAAACAGAGATACAACAAAATAAAACATTCGTATATATAGCACACACAAATGCACTTGGGTATTCATTCATTACTCACACTGCCTCATATTTTCTCACCTCAGTAGGAGACATAATAGTTTTCTAGATGACAGCTTGCACCATCTCCTTTTTTTGTCCTCCTCCTATATGTGTGCACCCAAACATGAAAGAATGGCAAAGCTGCTGAATATTTGCCTTTCAATTGTATATCACCATAAATAAAAAATTGTGCTAAATAACTTGCAGAGTGCTATCCCAGTGAGGATATATTTTTACAGTTACCATGATCTTGAACCCTTCCACTCCAGCACAGTAGTGGAACAGAGTGTTTCTCCTGGGAAAGCCGCCACTTCTTTTCTAAAATGTCCATTTTTACAGGACATACTCTATGCCATTAGTTTACTCCAGGGGTTAATAAACCTCAGAATCACTTCTCTTATGTACAGTAGAGTGGCATAATGACTTCACTGCTGAGTTCTTTTCCTGTAAAGGGGTACATTAGAAAGCACGCAGGAGAGAAATGAATGCATGCCCTAAGCCCCTAACCAGCACTTTCATTGTCTTTATAGTGTACCTGAGAGTATATTAGGAAAATAAAGAAGAATCTTCGATTTACAGACTTAAAATGATTTTTTTTCATTTTCTCTATTGGCTTCAAGACTGAATCTTGAGAACTTTAAACTCTATTTTATATGCAGGGCTTAAAAACCAATTTACCATATTCCTATTAGCCAAGAGATAAAAGTCTACAGCCCAGCAGTACGTAACAGTTTCCAAGGGTAATACCCATGCCCAAGCTTTCCAAAGGAAGAACATGGAGGGTATAATAGAGAAGGTGATACACATCAGGCAGGTTGTCCCTGGACCATTTTCTTTAAGCCTCAGGCCAGCTATGTATCTGATGAAACTGAAATCCTGTCACCCCTCTACAAGTGTCATATACGCTAACATGTATGGATTGCTGCAGCCTGCTGTCTGTGCCAGTGCTGCAGTTATCTCAGTGCAGGGATGCTGGAAGAATCACAGAGGAAACAGATAACTGTGTTTAAGCTTTAGGGATTGCCATCTTTGTAAGGGGTAGCCTGACTTTCCCATCAGAGATAAAAGGGACATGGCAACTACTTATGCGACAAGCAAAACTGCAAGGATCAGAAGGTAAAAGCTGGCATAGCACGAAAAAATCTACAGAAAAGTCTTATAAAAACACAAAAGTATCGAGAATATCGATAAATCCCTAAAGCTTGCAACACTGGTTCAATGGAGTCATGCCAGCTTACTCCAGCTGAGCATCCGGCCTATGCTCTCTGCAAACAGCAATAAACATTTTATTAAATCAAACCTCTTCCTTGCTGTGCCACTACATATAAGAATTTTTTTCAGTAGGTAACACCCTGCTGATGCTGAATATACAGTTATAGAGATACATTACCTATGCACTTTTTGCCTGAGAAAGGAGACTCTTCTCTCTCCATTCTCTTATCACTGTAAGCACCTGTTGCTGCTCTAACAAATACGTAATTCTTTGTATTTCTGTATTTCCTGATATATCATTTTTGTTACCTCCAACACCAGTTTCTGCCTCTACTGTTTTCACAACAGGAAATAATCCAAGGTTTATCTTTTTAATAGCATGATCCCACACTCATCTTTTAAAGAGTAGCATGCCAGCACATGACTGGCCTTACTCATTCTAGTTTTCAAGGTGGCCAACCTCTTTCTGAAGTTTTTCTTCTAGCCCATACACAATCTGTCATGCTTTGATCCCTCATGAAAAGTATGACAGTTAGCACGACACGGGTGTCCCTCTGTATCTCAGCTGTAAATGATTAGATTTTTGTTTAATCAGGTAATCTTCTGGCACCTGTCATGCTGCAGTCAGGACAGGGTGCTGTACCAGGTGACAAGGCTCAGCTCTTTCCCTCTGACTGCTCGAGTATTAACACAGGAGACAGACTCATGTTACTGCATGTGCTGCATTGGCAGAGAGATAATACAGCTTCCTATATACTCTGGAATTCCCTTTGGGTTTCAAGTAACAAGCTTGCCAAAAGCCGTTCGCCTTATTTTTAAATATTTTATAGCTGCATAAAAAGTGCCAGATGCTGTTTAGAAACTGGACTTATGGCTAACCACTCAATCAGCAAAAAAGGGAAACTGAAATGGCTTTTATTTAGCAGCTGCCAATGTAAAGAAAAAAGAAACAAACAAAACAGTGCTTGCACGTGACATAATTTGGATATAGAGCCTCTGCTACAGTGACATACTCAGAACATTTTCCATTCAATTTGAGATGGCAGGTATTGTATTTTACATACAAGAGACTTATTTTCTACTCAAGACAGCTTTTTCCTTGTGTCAGTGGAATAGATGCTTGACCACCTGTTCTCAAAACTGAAATGTTTCATTAAAGAAACATGCCCATTATCTATCGTGCAGAAGATATTCTATATTAGATGCAAACTTCGAAGACAAAGAGATTGTAAAGAGAGACAGTAAAATAATTAGTGACAAAGGGAAGGCAGTGAATGTCTGGACTCCAATAAAACATTTGATATGGTACCTCACAAAAATTTACTCGAAAAAAAATTAATTCAAAATTCGCTCAGATAAAGGCCTGCCACAAGAATGGGAAGCTGCCTAATTTGTCCTGAAAAGGATAATGATAAATGACAGCCTATTGATCGAGTTGGAGGACAGATATCTTCTGAGAACTATTGGCTTTAGTGGTTGCTTTCATGCATTGATAAGATGCTAGCTACAGTAAATTATATAATCTTCTGTTTGAAAAGATACTACTACACCGCAACATCAACAGCGTGGGGAAACAAGACAAGAGGGAGACTCCAAACAAACTGCTGAAAGGAAAGGTAATATTTAAATCCAAACAATGCATGAGAGTATTTGATGAAAAATAACCTTAAATGCAGCCTCTCAGATGACAGCATGTAGAGGATAACGTCACATAAACCTAGCTTTAATAGAATAGGTACAAACTGGCAGTCATATATGGCACAAAAAAGCACATTTTATTTTGACCCATATAAACATTTTTCCAAGATGCTCTAGGATTGGATCTGTAAAACTATATTTATTCCTCAGCACCTCCATTCCAAACTAACAAAAAGGCTGAGACACTGATTTCTGAATGAGGCTTATATGTACTAGAAAACAAATAATATGGGGAAAAAAAGAGTGAGTAGCCATCTGCAGGACCTGAGACAGCCTAAAGCTAGGAGAAAAGAATTATTAAGATTCATCAAAACTATACTAAAAGAAAAATAAAGCAAGGGGAAATATAGTAAGAAGATCAGAAATTACATCATTTGCAACGAGATGCACTACATTGCCAAAAGAAAAGGCGGTCAAATCTCTTCACTATGAACTTCACGTTCAAGGTGAACAGGTATGTACAGTGAAATCACACCAGCCACACAAGCCAGTGGAGTTGTAACAGTTATACCGGGACTTATTGTCTCCGCCACAGGGAATGAACATTACAATATTGTTTTGGTAGCTACATTTTAACTAGAGACAACCAGGGAGAAACAGAGCATTTACAAATATATAAAAAACGTAAAGAACAAACTGCAGTAACTTCTGTAGTTTACTTCAAACTCCCAAGGAGACATAAGAGGAGGAAGAACAATCCAAAATATTTTTACGATATCAGTTATCTGAAACAGAGAAGGATCTTCGAAAATATTAGAGGCTATCTAGATGAACAGCAATTTGCTTTGACTGAGTGATAAAGTCTGGACCATACAGTGACCTACTCCCCAACTTTTTAAAGATATAATCTGGTAATTTTTGATAATATTGGTTGTTCTTATGCAAAACCTCATCAAGACTACTACAGTCTAATCAGAGTGCATCTACAGACATGAAAAAGCATGCATATGAAGAAAATACATGATATATTTTATAATTGGATCCATATGCCTCCCTTGTAAATCTTCTAGATCGAAAACTCCTACCTCTATTACTTCCTGACATAGAGCATGCCTAATTCAGATACGGGATGTGATATGCACACAGACCCTGACAAAGCTTGCGTGTTTTGGTATCTTTGCAATGCTAGTAACAGCTAGTTGCATGTAATGTTAGTACAGTTATTAAATACTGAATATTCATTGAAATAAGCAGCATCTGAAACACAGAAAGAAAAACACAATTCACTTCTACCAAGACCACACTTAGTCTACCATAACCTTAACTATACTCAATTAAAGGTATAGCAATGATTTCAACTGGCATAGCGGCAGAGCTCAACCATTTTCCAATGGTTGCATACAGTAACATATAAATATTACAAGCAAGGACACAAACAACAGAAATGGTAAACCTATGTTTAACAACTTTACAGAGCACCGATGGCAAATTAAAATACGTATACATTTTAGGCTGTAATCACTGCCTAAAAGTCCACACAACTATGGCACATGTGTGTATTTCAAACTTAAGGTTAGAGAAAAGCAAAATCAGGACTGCATTCCTTGGATGTCCAGTTATAAAAGAAAGTTATCAGCCAGTGTGTTAATACTGATAAAATGACTGTCAGTGCCAATATCGAATGAACTCACAACTGTACCAATGAATTGTCAATGTTATGATAAAGTTTACAATTGTCAATATACTTGCACAAATCTGGCTGTCTCAATCCTTTTAAATGTGCTACACAGAAATGGTACTAAATTAACGATTACTTTCCACACTGCTTAATTAAAATTACCAGAAAGTATCGATATCAGTGAATACAGGAAAAAAATATTCATAATTATTAACCTTGATACTCTGCCAGGAAGACTGAGCTTGTTTCATTTGAAGACTGTGATGACTCACCTTCCAAAAAGGCTTCTTTAGGGGGATTTCTACCTGCAGATGAGGAATATATGCAGCTGTGCAGTACATCTCATTCCCAAGCCTTGCAAGCCATATTGTAGTTTAATGAATGATTAACTTCCATCCACGGCCCTCGCAAAGCTCCCGATGATAGCTGAAGACTGTGTGGTACTTCCCGGAAACTACATATTCAGAGAGGGCATGAGTGAGACAAGTAAGCACTTATAAGAAGTTACTTTTCAAAGACAGAATAACTTCTATGAAATTCCCATCGCTTACTATCATTTGGACTTTAGGAGCCTAAAGGAGCCTTTAGGAGCCTGAGATAAGCTGCTTCTTTAAACATCTTAGTCAAGTGTACTGTCAGCTGAGTCACTGTCAACACCAGTGCATAGGTAAAATACAACTCCTAAAATGATTTTAAAATTACTAAAGGAGATAAAATGTGATTTTTTTAAGCTATTCCTTCATTTCATGTTCGTTCCCATTTGGCAGCAACATCTATCTGTGGCTTCACATGTACACACACATCCTAGTGATTGCACTGGGATGTTCACATAAATATCCAAGGTCCTAACTTAGTACATATTTTATTTTATTTTGGTAAATGAACACAATAGCATTCTATAACCTTTCCTCTCAACGCCAGTATGCTAGAGCAGCTTTACTGTGGTATTATTTAAGAAACAATATCAAAATCTACTGACCTCCCCAGCTTGGCAAGAGTTTCCAAATGATTGCCTTCTACACAATTTATCCAGAGAACTGCTGATACATTGTCCTGGAGGAGAAGAAAGCAGCAGTTGGTCTTAGTAGCAAAGAAAACCTTTTAAGCTCCTACTAGCAATGACGAAGGAAAAGCCACCTCCACGAATGAAAAAAATCCCCACAATAACCCAGATGGGATAAAATTAGAATCTGTTATCAAGTCTGAAAAGCTCAATGCTAATGCTGTAATTGCGGCACAGAGGACTGCCATATAAAGAATTAATAAAGCTGCTTTGCATTAAAGATGGGCAAGGAGTAAAGTAACTTGCTACCACTTGGAAATGGAAAGGTTTAAGAAAATTAGTCCCTCCATATAGAAAACAAACTGTAGTGTTTCAACTGATGTAATAAGCAGCTCCACTAATATATATATATATTATATATATATATATTTATATATATTTACATATATATATATATATTTATATATTTATATTTATATTTATATTTATATTTATATTTATATTTATATTTATATTTATATTTATACACACACACACACACACATACATACACACACATATATATGTATTAAATTAATAAAACAAAAAGTGAGTTCAGAGAAGATCAGCACAGTGGCACCATTGCTGATTTAACCTCTGCATGGCAGCAGGTTCAGGACTAACTCCTCACTTCAAAATTACGTGTCTCAGAGGTGAAACTGGTATGAAGGCCCAATTTCTGCCAGAGTTTAGAGATCATAATGGAAGTGTTAAATAATAGATTAGCACTTCACATTACAGAGACAGGAGAGGGATGCAGCAGTCAGGGTCACAGGGACGTTTGCCGAAAGTGCTGAGAATGTGATGGCTAACAGATTGACTCTCAGCAAATGGGATTATCCAAAGATGCTCAGAAGTGACACATTTCGAGGGAGACAACTTCTCTCTCAGTTACTGGGTAACAAGCCCATGCTATGTGTCTTGGATGGACGCTTAGCATGGAGGTAGGACGCCAGAGGTAGATCATTTAAAGAACCTTGCAAAATGCAGTACTTTCATTCTCTGCAGCTTCCTGAATACCTTCTGAAGACCTAGAATTTCTGTGCACAACATCTGTGCACAACAAACGTGCTTCACTCAGAAAGCAATGCAGCTGAACAGAGAGATCTCTTGATGCTTCACTAAAGCCAGTCATCACCTAGTATTGCAGTGTAACATAAGTAAAATACCTCAGATTGACTTAGAATTTCTCTGAGATCTTTTGAACTTCAGCCACCATTCCATGGATGTAATCCAAGTTGTAACACAATCTGCAACTAAGTAAATTTGCAGATAACCTCACCGTGCATGAGATATTTTTTTCAGGATGCTTTGTAGGGTATAGGTTTTTTTTTTTTTTTTTTTCACTCTGTAGTTTATTCAAGCTTGAAAATGGTAATTTGAGAGAAAGATATTTTGGCTGACATTATTCCAAGTTATATTCTGCTTCCATCAACGGAATTTAACAGGGCATGACCCAGCCCTATGGTTCTAGTCCATCAAAATAAAAATTATATATGTTATTTTAAAAGAAAAGGTCAGTTGTTTTACAGAAGATTTTGAGGCTGAGAAGAAATAATCTTGCAAAGATCAATAAACTATGAAACATCTCTATAAAGAAAGGTATTTTTCTCTTCAAGTTGATGTGCGTATAGTTGTTATCCATCTATATTCCACTGAGACTCTTTATTTTTTCATGTATCTATCTAGCTTGCAAGCTACATATTAGTTTCAAAGTTAGCAGAAGAGGCAATATTCTGTGGTCTCAGAGACACTGCTCTTGGCTGTAATTTCAGATCTAAAAAAGTAATAAAAAAAAAAATCACATATGCTGCTTGCAGGACGGAGGTGACCTGAGTCTCATGTCTGAAGATACCTACTTAATCTTTTGGAACATCCCTTGGAAAAGATCAATTTTCAATTGACAGGAACATTCACTATTGCAAACCTCCCTGCTGAGATACAAAGCTGAGGCCATCTATTAAAAGGAATGTAATGAACGGCAGGGCTGATCCCTTTGGTTATTAGCTAAAGGCATGGATATATACCAAAAAAATCTAGCTAATCAAAGACTGCAAATTAACAGTATGTTAAAACAGGCTGGTTTTGTGTCTATGGTTACCGACAAGTCACCAGATGCTCAAGATCAATAGATGTTTTGCATATTTCAATTATTCTTGTGGGTTTAGATCTTAATTACTCTTACGAACTTCAGGTAGTTTTGGCAGACATAGTTACCTTGAAGCTGTAAGTCTTACTGTTGTTTTGTCAGCTAAAACAAGGTGCCAGTATGCTGATATAGAGTTTTATTGTGTCATGATTTTACTTCCAGTGACTCATCTTAATGCTAGGAGCTGATACCACAGAGATTGCAGTGTCTCCTACACTAAAAATTCTGTTAAATTAACTTGCAAAAGGGGGGCATCTGTTTAACAGAGAACATTATTTTATAATTCTTCATACTTTTTCACAAACAATACTCCCAGTCTTGCAGACACTGATGGGGTCTATAATGAAAAGTTAGAGAAAACATTAAAGGTGAGCTAGATTATGCGAGAAAAAAAAATGCATCAACTGTACTTGAATTCAGGGAAGGATTAGTTTGCATGGACTATAATATGAAGAAAGGAACAAGCTTTCAAGTTAAATATAGTATTTAATTAATGGGTGTCATACCAATCTTATGAATTACAAGCCTCTCCTTGTAACAGGCTATGTGGATGTGTATCTTTTTTCAAGCAGCTGCCAGTGAGTTTGTCCTCCCAAGCAACCACTCCTCGGCTGCTGAAACTGCTTGCTCCTATTCCTCAGGCTTCAAAATGAGCTGTCAGCCTCTGTGCAAAGTCTTGCTGTCAGTCGCAGGCCAACCTGCAGCCTTGCTCTGCTCCTTGTTGTCTGCCTTTGAGTTCCTAATCCCGCTTTAAAGACCCTCATCCTGCCTTCTACTCTCACTCTGTCTGGTACCTGCTCCCAGAAACATTAGCTTCACCTTACTGCAGTCCTGCGTTCTCCAAATACTTTGTTATTAAAGTAGTAAAATATTAATTACCTCAGCAATGAGTTAACAAAGGAAAACTTTCTACTATTCTACTATTTCACTATTCTACGTTTGATGCCTGATATCAGACTAAGAAGGTAGCATACAAGAAATACAGGTTACTAGCAGGTAGCAAGAGGCAGAAAATTACTCCTTACGAAAGCGTGGACCCTACAGAAAATCCAAGTAAAAACAGGCTCATTTGTTAAACAGCCACAACAAGTAGTATACAACAACTATCTTAAAAATTCCTTTCATATCTTGCAATGAACTGTATATTACTGTAAGTAAGCGTTAAGAATTAGCAGAGAAGATATAAGAGGAATTAAATCAGATAAGAGTTGTTAAGAAATAAAAGCATGCATAAGAGTCACAGCAACTAAGGGTTAAAACACATTTTTAGAGTAATACATATATCTGTGCACTTCTCGGAATAAAACCTTTAAAATGATTGATGGCGATTGACATTCTATCAACACCTAAAATTCTAAAAATGTGTAATAAATCAATCAATCCAGAATGTGAATAGGACTCGTGTCTGGTATCTGCATATCTGCATTTTTGCTGTTCTCCTTCATCGCTCTAGAAATTATCTACTTTAAGTCATATTTATGCATTTTTGCATACTGAACTTTGCATTTTACAGCCTATATTATTAGTCTAATTCCTGCTGCGGCCAGCAGTCGTCTTCAGTAAAATCATGATACTAGGTTCCGTCTAGGTAGATCAACATTTCAGAGGACTTTTTGCCAGGCATTTTTGTTGTTAATAAATGGTATAGTCTTTTCTATATGCTAATTTCTCTAGAGCAGGCTTTGAAGTGTTCTATTTACTTAGGATCTGCTGCCATCAGAACACTGAACTAGAAATCAGATGCACTTTATCAAATTTTTTGTTACTCTCTGCTAACAGCTCCAAGAGTTCAGACAAAAAGTTTGTGCCTTCATCTCTCCTCCCTCCATCCCTCTGAATCTGGGCAGTAATCGACCTTGCCTGATGAAAGGCAAGAGCATGCCTTTCATCATCAGCCCTTAGAGTTCAAGGTCCAGAAGAAACAAGATCCCCAACTGCTAAATCTTTTGTCTGTTTTGTGACTCCACTTGCTAGGCACAACCTGGTCAGTACCCTCCATGTCACACACACAGCCCCCAAGGCATGGCACTGGCCTCCGCGCGTGCTGAACTGACAAGGCAGCAGAGAGACGCAGGACGGGAGGCGGCAGGTGACCGAATTTCATGCGCAAAGCTGATTCATCTCTCCAAGTACCACAGGTTGGCTTGCAGATCAATCAAACCACACGGAGTTGCTTGGAAACTGCCCAGGGTTATTTGTGGCTGTCTGCAATACAACCAGCTGATCTAGGCTACAGAGCCTCGTCCAGAGCTGTACTCAGAGTAGTCAGTGTTTGAAGGCTGAGAACCCGCCCCATGTATTACATGGCTTACACAGCTTGTTCTGCCAGCCTATTCTGCACTGCAAAACTGCCTAAATGAAGAAAATTGAGAACCCTTATTTAGGAGACAGGACCGTTCAGGTCTAAAAATATTTCTGTTAGGAAAAGGGGATGTTAGTAGCCTGACACAGTAAGACATGCAGATCTCTCTTCTTCCTTCCCAAGTTCCCCTTTCCTTGCTATAATAATTTCCCCTCTTGTCACAATATTCATATAAAGTACAAAGTCCGATTCAAAGTTCTCCTCACCATCATCATGTGCACTTGCACAGCTGTCTCCATCGGCTCAGAGCCCTTGTGACAATAAATTCTGCAGGGTCTGGAACAGAGTTAGATGAGCTCCAGAACAGCTACAGAGGAAATGCTAGTGACTGCAAAGTTGGTGGGTCAGGACCTGCGGGCCAGATTTACAACTGTACTGAGACATCTGAAGATGCAGCTAGGCGTGCCATGGGATTTACACAAATGCCTAACCAGGCGCTGGCTAACTGCCACTTGTCTTTAAAAGTCAGTTAAATGTCTCATCTGCTCATGCGTTTTTGTTAATCCCACTATGTGCCTGTCTGCCTTTTTGGATAGTTCAATTTCTTTGTCAGTCTGGCCCCAGGTTATTATCTTACAAAACTGTATTTTGATATATACCACAAAGTAATTAACATTAAGCATACAGAGCTTCTGACAGTAGAGCCATTTCTGCGCTTCTTGTTTTCAATGGTGATTACTAATAGCTTTAGCATTCCTATAGCTGTGCCATCTGACAACTGGAAAAAAAATTCAAAATATTAATTAACTGAGCCACACAATGCACCTGTGAACTAGATTTTTATCATCCATTGACAGATGGGGAAACAAAGACATAGAAAGGTTGAATGCCTTATTGAAGAGCCCAGAGGAGGTCTGCTGCAGAGCTGGAAAGAGAACAATGAGAACCCAGCTACACCAACATTTGGTCCTGCACGTTACTACTCTGTGTTACATTTCAAGGGCTCCTTCCTAGGCTCAGTCCACCTTGCCTTAATAGCATGAAACTCTTCTACTATTTTTTTCTTCCTCAAAGCCTTTTCACTCTCTTCTTTCTATCGACAACATCCTGCCTGTCACTCAACCATGGCTGATATTTTTGACTCTCTAGATTCTCCTGTTCTGCTGAAGACTTGCAGATATTTCTTTACAGGCTATCTAAGACACAGTTTTCCTATCTTGCTCTCACAGATAAAGCTCTTCTCTAAAGTTTCATCATATATCAATAGGTGCAACCCTTTCTCTTGGCCTTGACAAATGCAATATCACACAATCAATATTCCTCCAGAAAACACAGCTGAAGAGATCATTTCCGTAAGCCCTTTGCTTTGTCTTTGTCATCTCTCCATTGGTTCCCTTTCATTTTATTTTACAAACATAAGCTCTTGTCTTCATTTTTTAAGTCTTGCTGCTGCATTACCTGTATCAGTCATTCAGTGTAAAAAGGTTAAGTCCTACTGCTGAACAACCCCTATAAAGATGGTGGGACAGCAAAAACTTGCCTAGAGAGACAAAAATGGGGCTGGCCATTTGAACAGAACTCAGCTTCACTCACTGATTAGAAAACAGTGTTAACAAATAACTGGCTTAATAACTGGAATCAGTAAGAAATAAAGAAAAGTAACAATTTATAGTCAATAAAAGGGAGAAGAGGAAGAAAGAGCTTCTCTGCCCCCCTTTAATAAATCATGCATGGATTTAGCGAGGAATACATTGAATGAAAAGAAAAGCTTCCTTACTGATTCCAGTAGAGTTTTGGTACCTACTTGTGGTACCTTATTTTGAAAGGCAAATGAGAATATACCAAAAACGACCTTTAAAGACAAGCCCAGGAAATTTTACTGTAACATAAACAAGTCAAGACAAATGTAACAAACTATTCCTACCTGCTTCTGTCATGAAAAATAATGCTGGACTACTTAATGTTTAAATGACTATCATAGCGTCTTCTGGGGGATCTTTGGTAAGGTAGTGTGTACCTATGTAAAGACCACAGAGAAGAGAAGGACCACCACTACACACATAAATACAGCAGGGAGTGTTGCTCTGTGAAACACATTTCAGGCTATGAAATGAAATAATTCCATTAAGCAATAATTCCATTCCATAAGCAAACACAGTTAAAATCATCTAAAGTTTTCAGGAATGTCTTTTATATAATCACTAGAGGAAAGGTATTGAGATTTCAAACCGTTCTACAGGCTGAAATAGGAAAAAATGCTGTAGGTGAAAGCTATTCAGCTGAATTTACATAATCTAATACAATTCAAAAGAGCCTCCCAGAATGCAGTTACAAAAGGCTACACAGAAAGATCTTTCCAAAGTTGGGGATTCACTCTACAAGCCAAATAATAAATAGGAGACCCAAGATAACATTCTTCTCTTCCTTCTTCATGCTAGTAAGATTCACCAATTTCAATATACTTGTCAATTTAGGATCTTGTGAACCTGGTGGTGAAGTGACAAAAACTGACATTTCAGATGAGATGAGAATGGAGGATGGGTACACTGATGAAAATGTATCCATATCACTGATGACAACCAGCAGCAGAGACATTTTGACATCCTTGTCCCAGGTTCTAGTAAAGAAAAAAATGTACAGAATTATAGAAGGATTCAGCTGGCAAACAAATGAGTTAATAAGCCATCATTCTATACAAGGCGAGAAGGAGTATCAGACAAAAATGAAATAGTTATTAAAGTTCAGTCTGAAAAAAACCTACATTCATTCAACAGTTCTCCAGAGATTATATATAGGTAAGATGATTCTTCCCACACATAACTGAAAAGGGTATGAAAAAGATAAAGGGTACCAGCGTTATAAAGGTAAGGATGAATAATTTGTAATCAATTATCAATTGCACAGTATATACAAAACAGAACTACATGCTCAGAGGTGTTTTTTATCCATCAGCTTGCTTTAATAGTAGCTCTTGTAAGCAAGAGCCTGCTTGCACTCCTGCAATATAGCAGAGGTCAAGGAGAGGATGGTTGGGCAGTGTTGTGGTAGGAGATATATGCAACATCCACTCCCCTATAACCAGAACAACCTTCACAGACCGTCCCTATTCTAAAGTTGTTACCATCTTTTTTGCCCTCTAGTCTTAAAATTGTATTTATACCAGGAACTGGACTCGTTAGGAGTTTCTATCATGTTTACAATACCAGGTAATGAGCTATGTTGAAAGCAGAGCTCTCATATATTTCACATCCTGTCCCTCTTCTCCATGAAATATTAATTTTAATTTTAAGGTATGGTAACTCAATATCTGTATTAATAGTAACTGCAATTCCAAAAACATTTAAACAGAAATTAGAATGGAAGGGAATCTCTCTTCTTTCCTTGCCTTCTCTATAGAAGAGCCAAAAGGTGGATGACCATCCGTTTTCTTTCCACCTAGGAAATATGTCCTGCTTGGGCAGGAGGATCTTTAAGGCTAAGTCTTTATTTTTAATCCTCTTTTAGAATAGAAGTCTTGCAGGTATGGAAGTAGCCTTGGCCAGCAAAATGGGGAAGCAAACCATTAGTAGTGAAGCACGTGCAGCAGCAGTAGGGTCTGAATGGAGCAGAAGTAAAAGAGGGGGAAATCAGCCACAAGCAGAAACAGCCCTAGGAGTTACACAGGCTGGATAAGTTTAGAATTGGGGGGCAGGGTTTGAGATGCGCTGGGTGATCAAGCTGGAAGAGGTTAGGGGCGGAGGGCTGAAATGAGGTGGGGATGGTAGAGTAAGAATATTTGAGCCTATAGGATAAAGGTCATAGCAGTGCAGATGAGAAAGGGTCCAAACAGGCTAGAAAAAGCAAGTGAAAGAGGATGTGGGTAGCTCTGGGGTAAAAGCAGAAGACAGCCTTAAAGGTGGGAGAGCAGAGACTCAGAGTAGATTTGGAAGAACTGAAGGGTATGAGGAGTTGGTATTAGGGAGATGCAAAGAGATTCAAAGCTGGAAGAGTTGCAGCAGAGTTGCCTTTTGCCCAGGCACTTCAAATTGGTGGAGTTAGAGAAATAGAAAAACATGCATAAAATTCTTTCAGAAATAGGGAAGATACAGGCAATCTGGCTATATGAAGGTAAATACAAATGCCAGTAAACACTCTATAACAGGTACACTGCTTAAGAGAAGTTAATAATGTGGTGTACGGCACGAGTGATGGACAGAGATAATCCATGGAACACTATCTTAATACCAGCATTGTGCCATCTCCTGAGAGAGCAGAATCTCAGTGAAGAACTTAAATGAGTTGCAATAATCAAAGTCCTAAAACCATGTGACATCAGGCAACATTAAAAATTTTAATATCCTAGCAGTAATTCTTACTTGGTAATTAAAGGGATGAACACTATTATTAATGCAGGCTTTTTATCACAAAACTAGGTCTATTAAGATCCTCAGTGTTCTTGGTCATACCGGATATGATTGCTGCCAAAAAGAAAGCTGTAAAGTTGGGGCAGTTTTTAATAACTTTAAGCTGATTTTGAGCATTTTTGTATTAAAAGGTATTAATTATTAATAACCCTTGTGATATCCACATTAGTACTTCTGCTGAAGCACAGATTTAAACGTTATGAACATTTAACAGCAATAATTCATATGTTTAAAGCCTTAGCTTTTCATGCCAAAAAATCATGAAAACATCAGAGATGACAACTCTTGAATCGAGCGCTATATGCAACATAATACTTATTTTGAGCAGTGTCAAATGATTTTGTTTTTGAAGACCATGCCATTAGTACAACAAATAGGAGCCAAAGCAAGAAATGCCATGCCAGTTACCTATCTGAGATATGTTCAGCAGATCTTGTGATTAAAAGTCTCAGAAGCTAATGACAGGTGTAACAGAAAACAATGCTAAAAGCAACCTATTACAGACCCCCGGCAGACCTCCCTAACGTAGAAGGTGACTAATAGGATTGAAGTCAAAAGAGGCATTTCCTATTCTACTGTGCTCATTATAAAATGATTGCCATGGACTTACCGCTGGAGCTGTTCCAACTTGATCTTCAAGGTAAAAATAGAGTATTTTTAATAACGTCACAGCAAGCTTTCCAGACTCCTTTAAGAATAGTGTCTCTCTTTTCATGAAATTACCCCTTCTGAAGAACATCATCAAGCAGGCCCAGTCATGAGACATGGTGTTCATTAATAGCTTCCACCGTGACTTCTGCAGAATATAAATCACTGACGTTCACAGACAGGGAATTTCTTCAAGTCAGATGGACAACTATTTTGCTTCATCAAACAAAAGGGCTATGCCTTATACTGAAGAAATTAATATAATGAAACATCCCTTCTCAGTAGTTTGCAAGGAGCTCTTGTATTGTTAAAACTAAATGCATGGAGACACAGCTAGAAAATTTGTAGGCTGAGCTGGAGAAAACGGAAGTATAACTTATATAACTTCAAGACAGTGGAAAGCATTTTTTAAGTAAAATAAACTGAATCAGAGTTCCTCCTTATAGAGGTTTTTCTTCTGGGAGCAACAAAATATAAATATTTCAGAGGATGTTTACGCATAAACATGCCTTATTATTTGACCAAGGCCATCGCTAAAAAGTCTGTCAAATAAAAGTTTGTTATTGTAGCACCACCTGATGTATACACAGGAAAACAGGATAAGCCTTACCTTCTGCCAGCAGCTCTGACACTAAAAACACTAAGAACAGTATGGGTAAAAGTCGTGAAGAGAGGTTGACACCTTCAAGAGCAAGGAAATGCTTGTAACGTATTTCTGAATGTTTTGATTAGAGCTGATCAAAAGACAAAAAGTCCTTTCATTATTTTCATTACACATTGGAACAAATACACATTACAATAGAATTCTGACAAATTTTATTTTTAAATATACAGTGATTAACAATAGTTCCTCCCTTTCTTGGTAGCTAGGTGACTATCCAGCATGTGAGAAATCCCCATTGGTAAGCCATTCAGACCTTTATTACAGGCTCATTTGCTTCTTGAAACAGTAATTCCAAACCACAACCACTGCTGGTTGCTACAAACATTCTCTGCTTTTGGGATCAGAATAATAGACATTAATTTATGTAGTTCCTTGCTATAATATAGTCTTGCAGATCATAGCTCCTTCTATACCTTTTATACGCTAAAATGGAGTATATGTCCTGTAGTTTGTGCTTCAGGAGTTAAAAGAACTGGTTACATGAAGATAATTGGAAGTAAATAGTTTTAAAGGAAATAGATTCAGTATGAAATATTCCTTTTTATTTTTCATTGCATGCTAGTGAAGACACTTAAAAACCAATCTTTTTCCCTGCCAATTGTGTCTTTTGGTATTTCTGTCTGAATCTAATGCAGTGGAAACATACTTTCATTTTTTCTGTCCATGCAGCAGTAATTCAGTGGAACTCAGAGAGTAGCATTAGAAGCAGAAAATGATTAATAAAGTACTTTAAAACTATTTGCAGGGAAAGGAAAGTACTGCTTACAGTGCTTAGTCTCTTAGACAACAAATTACTAAATTATGTTAAGACTGAATGAAGTTTGCGACCAGAGACACTCTGCGTTAGCTCATTCTGCAGCCAAAGCATAAACGAACAATGACCTACACGTAACATACATAGACCGTTTTGGTTTCTTTCCAGAGAAAGTGAATTGGCCAATTTAAGTATAGTTAATTGGGACTAGATGCCTAATTAATTTGAAGTGATATTATACAGGATGCAGTAATCTCCTGGAGGCTGCCTGTACATCAAGATTAGTTGTATTTCAAGAGATAAAGAAAATTACTGAAGAGAAAATATTGTTTAATGTACAAGATGTAATCAGGAAGGAAAAGGTTAATCGATAAATCAGTTCTTCAGGGACTGATATTCCAAATTACTGAACATCCTTGGATGTCCTTTGATTTAAGGTCGATTGAGTGGATGCTATACCTCAAAAGAGATGCAGCTGACAGGAATGGGTCAAAATACATAAAAATCACTTGTTAAAATTTTGCAAAGATTAACACCTCTGATACCCATTCAGTTTGGCACTATTTAGGTGTGAAAAAGAAAACACTCGTTTTAAAATGGAGATTTACACTATTTTTTCAAATGTCTTTAGAACATTGTGATGGTTTCACTTTTGTGGAGATACACCTCTCCCAGTAAAATCATTGTCAGGTTTGGTGCCTCATTCTACCCTCCTTGGGATTACAGTAGGGAAAAACTATAAGATACTTAGAAAATGTCTAACTAAAGGCTTTTGACACTGTCTCCCATCACATCCCAGTAGGGAAACTCAGGAAGTGAGGGTTGGATGAGTGGACAGTCAGGTGGACTGAGAACTGGCTGGATGGCAGAGCGCAGAGGGTTGTGGTCAGTGGTGCAGAATCTAGTTGGAGGCCTGCAGCTAGCGGTGTCCCCCAGGGGTCAGTCCTGGGTCCAGTCCTGTTCAACGTATTCATCAATGACCTGGAGGAAGGGACAGAGGGCTCCCTCAGCAAGTCTGCTGACGATACGAAACTGGGGGGAGCGGCTGACACAGCAGAAGGCTGTGCTGCCATTCAGAGGGACCTGGACAGGCTGGAGAGCTGGGCGGAGAGGAACCTCCTGAAGTTCCACAAAGGCAAGGGCAGGGTCCTGCACCTGGGGAGGAATAATGCCATGCCCCAGGACAGGCTGGGGGTTGACCTGCTGGAAAGTAGCTCTGCCGAGAAGGACCTGGGAGTCTTGGTGGACAACGAGTTAAGCATGAGGCAGCGATGTGGCCTTGCGGCCAAGAAGGCCAAAGGTATCCTGGGGTGCCTGAGGCAGAGTGTTGCCAGCAGGTCGAGGGAGGGGATCCTGCCCCTCTCCTCAGCCCTGGCGAGGCCTCACCTGGAGTACTGTGTCCAGCTCTGGGCTCCCCAGTACAAGAGAGACATGGCACTGCTGGAGAGAGTCCAGCGGAGGGCTACGAAGATGATGAGGGGCTGGATCACCTCTCCTAGGAAGAAGGGCTGAGAGAGCTGGGCCTGCTCAGCCTGGAGAAGAGAACACTGAGAGGGGATCTCATCAGCGTGTACAAGTATCTGAAGGGAGGGTGTCGAGAGGATGGGGCCAGACTCTTCTCCGTGGTGCCCAGTGACAGGACAAGAGGCAACGGGCACAAGCTGAAACACAGGCAGTTCCATCTGAACCTGAGGAAAAACTCCTTTCCTGTGAGGGTGACTGAGCCCTCGAACAGGTTGCCCAGAGAGGTGGTGGAGTCTCCTTCCCTGGAGATATTCAAAACCCGCCCGGACGCGATCCTGGGAAATACGCTCTAGAGGACGCTGCTTGAGCAGGGAGGTTGGACTAGATAATCTCCAGAGGTCCCTTCCAACCTTGGCCATTCTGTCATTCCGTAAAGCACATCTAATCCATGGAGATGCATGCTTTGGCTTCATTAGGTAGAGATTCTCACTGCATATGCAAACACTATGAAAATCAAGACCTTTGCCTCTGCTTATTAGAAAAAATATGCAATAAAAGGGCTCAGTGTTCTGTATCCATGATGGAGGGGAATGAGGCTTGTAAACTCATTTTCACTGTCTATGAATCCACATTTGCACAAATATAACGGACTTACAACACAATAAAGAGATGGAAGACCATATATCCAAACATCGTCGGAGCACAACTCTTAGATATTCAAAGATAAAGTAAGCTGCAATATTAAGTACAGCTTCTGTGATATCTGGTCTCTCATAGCATACTGCTCCAGTGGGAAAAACACAAGTAGTCTGTTGTAAATGAAATTTGCTGAATTTGTGAATGGACAGAATTGGATGAAAGGAGTTGTCTTTTTTAATCAAGGCTACTTAGTTCATGGGAAATAATTAAATATGGTTTGTCCAAGAGCCCCTGGATTCTCCTTTGCTTGAACTTTACTTTCTTTCTTCTCCCATACCAGGATACCTCTGAAGATCTACTAATTACATTTTCAGATGACTGTTTTACCTCCTAATATTTTTTCTGTAAATGAGGTGGATCAAAAAAATTCAGCTCTTTTACTTATGCTCCATCTTTATGGATAGGGAAAAGAATCTTCAGGTAAGTAGCCTCTCAGCACTACAGAAACAGTTTCACTGTCACTGTTTTACCCTAGTGAGGTCCTCGGAACAAGTTCTGTCTTTTTGGCATTTCTCCACAGGTTTCCACTATTCCTGTGAACCTTCAGGTCTGGAGCAGACTGTCAGGGAGCTAATATGAACATTTTTTTGAATAGAATAAACTCTTTTAGTAACTTCCTCCTTTTCCCCCTACCCCGATAAGAACATAAAGTTAAAATAATACAACTCCACAGGAATTATCTCCAGCAGAGTTTGGGATCTGTTTCCTTCCCAGTTTTGTATCAAGCTTACAGGGCCTGCAGGGAAGAAGGTAAACAGAGAAGGTAAAGCAAACAGACACAGTGGCTGCATTAGTCTAACGATGCAAAGACATGAGCCAAATCTACCTTGTGGCAAAGGCAGTTAGCATTTTCCAACTTGTTACCCTAGCAATCAAGTAATAACATACTGTAGCTTGGTCCTGTGACTGGCAGTTGGGAAAACAAGCTTCACAGTTGCATGAGATACTGCTGAGGAATTCTGCCACACAGCAGTACAGGGAGACTTCAGCTCTCTCAAACTCTTTGAATGCCATTCAGATGAAAGAGAGATTTTGCTTTTGAAAGATCTGGCTTTTTTTTTTTTTTTGCATAAACATACAGTTCTATCAAGCAAATTTAGCATACCTTAAAATGGAGGGTATTAACAAGATAGTCCTGGAGAGCTCCCCTAAAGGGAAAATACTACTTTCACACAGAAACCACAGATACCTCTAATATTGTATTCTCTCTATATACCTATAATATATAGGGCTCTCTTTGCAGCAGTACAAGGGAAGCAGAGCAAGGTATCAGTGTTTGACAAAATGAAGCATGTTGTGTGTGTCTAAAAGCATTATAAAAGCAATCAAACGACAGCAAAGAAAACTTCACTTCAAAAACAACCAGGGAAAAACTCTGCGGGGGTATAAAGTTGGTGTACCATTTGCAAACAATCCCATTTCCTCACGTTGACGCTAGTTCTGCGTTTATTGACTCTGCCTAGCTCACGAGGGGTGCTGAAGCTCTGAGTTTGCCTGGCAATCGGGAAAGAGAGGAGGAAAGAAAATTAAGAACTTCTACCGCTTTCCCTCCGAGCCAAGTTATTTCCACCGAAAATAAGCACAGAACACACAGACATGGTTCCAGTGGTGGTGGCAGGTAGTTAGGACTTTGTTGGATAGTTTTAATAGCTGTGGCTTAAACTTCTTCATTTGCAGAGAGCTAACCTTTTTCTGAATTAAGCAGTGTCTCACAGGATGAGAAAAAGAAAATGTTTCAAAGGGAGAACTGAAAATGGAAATTACGCTACTGACTTTCAGTGACTTAGCTAGAATGAACTACAGTTTTCTCTTTGTATTCCAACACACAGCAATATTTTGTTGCAAGAAAAAGGAGCGGAAGTTTGGGAGAGTATTTACCTCTATAGTGAGCTACAACATCAACACATGCAGAGAAGCCAGTATCATAGACTAGGTATGTGGAGAAGCAAACCTAAGAAGCGTATGTTGGCACTGAACCAATGATCTTAAAACTCTATAGCCTGATATAATGTCAGGGAAATAGATTTTTACTCCTAATGATTTTCAGGATCCTCATCGTTACAGCTAGTTTGGTTCTCTACCCAAGACAATAAAATAATTAATCTAGTCACTAGAAAGTTGAGACTCCAATACAATCCCTGCAAGACAGAAGTGCTGAGCCAGCATACCCAAAGAAGTCCATGCTTTGAAAATATTCAGGCAATGCATATTTCCTAGCCAATAACCTCACAAAGCTCTTCCCTTTGTTATCATTTCAGCACATTAATCATGAATAATTACTGATCTGAACAAAGCCTTCAGGCTGATATAAGCCAGTCTGTTGAACCACTGATCTTAGAAAATTCATGCTCTCCTAGCACCCAGGAAAACAGAGAAATCGACCCAGTAAACCTCAGGACAGTCTGTGACTCAATAACAAGTAGCAACATTCAATGGGAATTCACATCAGCTGGGCTCCAATAAGTCTTTTTTTTTTTCCAAAATCAGAGCAAGTTCCTCACCTTTTCTTTTTCTTGGCTTTACGTTAAGCCCTCATGCATCTTTTGCATCTCTAGCTATTCCCATCGTTCAGTTATTGGAGAAATAAGAACACAGCTGACACTAGGAATGGACTTGGGAGCAGTAAAAAGAGAAACACAGATACTTGATGAAGAAGCATTGCTGAAATTCTCAGTTCCCTACTTGCCCCTTTCTGTTGTCTGCTAGAAAACAGAATGGCTCTGTTAACACTCCTCTCCTGCTTTTCTCCATAGCAGATTGTGTATGTACGACACGAGTGGGATAAAAAGAAGCTATCTGGGAACATAGATCTGCCTACAAAAACTCAGCAGCTTAGGCTTAGATAAGTTGTACGCAGATCATAAATTTTCAGTACAAAAGGCCAGAATTCAAATCCTAATAATATTCACCTTTAAAAGTTACAGACTTCTCATTGACTGTTCAAAAACAACAGAGTATAGAGCTTTATCAGCTTGATCAATATCAGACATTGATAAATACTTTAAAAATTTGTTTCTGATCATGAAAAACAGCCACTGTGGTCACTATTTTCAAATATTAGAAGCTAAATTAGGCAACTAAAGGTAACTGATCTGCTCATTGTGTCATCTTGAGGCTCAGGAGAGTAAATATTTTTTTCTTAAAGTTAGATATGTAGTACTTTAAAACTATCTTTGGAAGACAAAATGAAAAAATTATTTAGCCTCCTTCAAGATATGAACACCATGTTATCACCCAAAAGTGATATGAAGACTCTGTATGTGCATAGTTCACCCTAAAGTGTCTATCATTAGATATTTACATAGTTTCCTCAACACTAAAAAGTTAGAAAGAAATCAGAAAATCTGTTCTCATGGCTTTCATAACTGAAACAAAATCTCAGCTCTGCATTCCTCTCTGGATATTCCTTGTATCTCTCATGTCACATCTATGCCAAAAGTAAAAGCTGTATTTAAGGCGTATAGCTTACATTCCTCATCATGGTGTGGTCTCAATTTAATTTCCTCTGCCAACTTGTTACATACCTTGATGTCCTAAAGCAAGAACATACTGCCCTTGTCCCTAGTAGCCTGCCTTAGTCCTTCCTACCTACACTGTCTGCCAGGAAAACCTTTGATTTAACTTAAAAGTTTCATAGGTAAGATCTTAAAAGTTAAAAATCAGACCTTCATTTTGTTTAGGAACTAAATCAAAGTTCTATGAAACCAGGAGAAATCATGCGTCTAAGCTGGTTTGTGGAGAAGGCACCTGAAGGTATATAAAAAGAGACAGATCAAGCCTACCATTTTTTCCCTGCATTCACCCAGGCCTCTTGAAATGGTCCTTGAAGTGAATGTTTTCACTCATATGTAGAAATGCACGGACTTTGCAAAATTAAGTGTAATAAATGCACAATAAACTATGAGAAAAAACAGAACTAGAGATCCAAATCTAATCCGGAAATATCTAAAATTCACCTGAAGCTTCAGAAATCGTTACTTTAATATTTTTAAAGTTATGCATTTTGCAGCAGTTGCTTAGTAACCCCACCACATTAAAATCTAGGGACTACTGTGTCGTACTTCAGCTCTACAGGTTTTAATGCCTCTAATAAGATAGCCTGGTAATACATCATTGTAGATAAGGTATACAACATTACTTTCTGCCAAGGTAGTACATTTTGGGGGCAGAATGTATCATATTTCTTACTGCGCATGCAATTGATTTAAAGTGATTAAATCCTTTCAAATATACTCTATGTGTTCACCTAGAAAATTATTTCTCTAGCATTTCCTAACTTCAGAAAGCACTTAGGAACGTGCCTTCATAATCTGGTTACTATGAATGTACCCTCAAACTCTTGTCACTATGAATGTTCATAGTTCTCTTATTCCATTTAAAAGGCTCGTAAGATGGAAAAAATGGTAGCTAAAGAGTTAAAAACTGAAAATGTGGGACGAGGGAGAGCAGGGGAACAGAGCAAAGAAGATTTCACATCTACCATGAAATTACTGCAGAATTTACCATTTAAAAATGTTCTACCGTATACTGAGAAAAATTATTTTGTACTCGAGTTTTTCCTGCAGTTTTATCAAAGGTGAAAAGCAATTGTTAGTGAAATACATGAAGCTGCTGTAGCAGTGATTGAGAAAATCATTTTCATCATAGAGTCTACACACTAGGGAAAACATGAAAAGGTACTTTAAAAATAGTTCATTGATTTATTTCCTTTTTAGGTATGGATGCAAGGGAAATATAAGATATCAGTATTATAGCATGCTCTGCAAAGTTTTATCAGTCTAATACATTCCCATTTAGTTTGCAAACACCAACGAAGGCAAGTTACTGTTCCACTGAATTTTAATTTCCCTTTAAATATAGCTGGAAGGTATACTGAACTTTTCAACTCCATATTTGTATTCATTTTTTATGAAGATATAGTACCTCAAACTTCCCTCCTGAGCATGTACAAAAAGAGAAATATCCATGCAACATAAAGAGCCTTGAATCAATCCATACTTTAAGTTCAATAAGATCAAGTTTATGGTAATGACACACGGGCAGATGACTAAACATCTTTTCAAGTGTGGACTGGTGTCATACAGAGCAACAAGATTCAAATAAATGTAAAGGTTGCAAATGCTTCAAGTGATAAAAAAAAAAAAAATTGGCAAGAACAAAATATTTGAAGGGTACTAGAACTGCTTTTGTTGCAGTGTTTAATTATTGGAAAGGGGAAGGGGGGAAATTTTGGAGTTTCTTTTTAACCTGTCATTGCTTTATTAGTTTCCTGCTTCAAAATAAAATTTCCTAGTACTGATGATTCCTATCACTGTTTATCAAAGGGTAATTTATTTTCTTTATTTATTTTTTATGAAGTAGAAGTCAATGTGGTTTTATTAGTTTCTTTTTTCCAAACATTTCAGTCATATCAGCTTAGGCCAAGCAATAGTGTTCCTTACTGAAATCCATCTCCTCTCTTTTGCTCCCTTTCCAAAGATAGCTGGTTGACCCAACAGTTGAAGAGAAACAGTATAGCATGGACCAGCTATACCTCCAGCACTTACTTACTTTAAAAATTGTGGCAAGAAAGTTCCATTCTAGAGTCCCAGGCACTTATGCTTTCTCCCTATGCAGTGGTGCAGACAGCTGTGCATTTGCTTTGCTGCACTCCAAGCCAGCTGGGTGTGAGCCTCATACTGAAGACTTGTACAGCAGGACTCAAAGACCGTTCTCCAGTGGCCATTAGTGTAACAGAATGACATGTGCCTTACTGTGTTACATATAAAAGTATGTACTTACATGCACAAAGAAGGTTTATAATAATATATAAATTAAGAGAGCATCCCCTCCACCATTTGTATAACAATTTAGGAGCAGATAGGCACAGCATTTTCAACAGACAGTTGAACCCCAACCTGCTCCGTACCGACTGGAAATACAAATACTTAGGTTGAGCCCATTTCCTGGCAGCCATGATATGAAAGAAAAACACTCTAAGGTGACTGAATTGATAGAAAAAAGTAAGCCACAGATAACAAGGGAAAAGTAATCTGAAAGTGAACAGAGAGGGGGAAAAGATTTTTCCACCAACCTTAACTATGCGTTTAATATGAATATAGTTTAGCTTTACTGATTTCTGTGATTCTCAGATACACATTTAACCTTAAGTGCGTCCTCAACTGTTTAGCCACTTGGGACTCTAGAATGATTCATGTTGCTTTGTGTTATAAAAAGAGAAAAGAGCCAGATCCAGTTCACAACTCACACTGACAGCAATCCTCACTTGAGCAGCAGAAGAAGTATCAATAAGAACACAAGGAAAAGCCTCGCTTGAGAATCTGCTTCGTTTTTGAGGAGTTCACTGTATTTTGATCAAAAAGGCATCAGCAATGCAATCTGCTGTTTACATAGGAAAAAAGTATTAGCAAATGAAGGTGTGTATACACATGGAAATATCTGTGCTAAGAAGGCACTTGAAAAATAACCATGCAATAACTTCAGAAAGAAACATCTGCTTAATGCCTAGCAGATTCTTAGTAATGCGAAAGGAGGTAATGCTATGAAACAGATGTAAGCGTTTCATATTCTACCATGGTGTGTTTCTATATATTGCTAGACTTCTGCTAACCTTTCTCATTTTAAAGAATTTAATTTTTAAGCAATTTACATTAACACATCTTGAGAGAAGCCAAGAGCAGTGATTACCTTTTTGTATGCTAACATAGCTGTAGCTGTTAGAAGAGTAACATACGATAACAATACTGAAAAAAAAAATAACATATTGTACTAAAAGCTTTTAAAATACTTTTAAATAAGGATATTTGTTTTATGAAAAGATAGATGTTCAGTTATGAAATAGTAAACTTTATGTTTTATTCCTTTTAATAGTTATAATCATTTAATCGATAGTAAATGTACAGCACATTTTGATAATTTTACAACTACATTCACTTCCCAGAGTACTTATAAATCATTGAAGCCTATTAAAAACAAAAACACCAGTTAATATGCAAATAAGTAATAAAGGTACAGCAAAAAAATGTTTATTTTATTGTGAGTCGCATTTAACTATCACATTATATACATTTAGAAAATAGTACAGTGGTTGGTTAATAATAAATTAGCATTAATTATAATTGATTAGGAGTGGTGGTAGTTTAAAACGGAGTTGGAAAGAAAAAGACATCATATGAACAAGATTTAACCTGAGTTGTGATGCAGGAATTTGGACTTTAAAAGATGACAAATGCACATATGCACTTAACTGTAGACACTACACTTCCTCCCTTAAACACACAGTAGCTCTGTCAACACTAAGAAGTCCACTTCAGACACAGTCTATTATAAACAGAATTAAAACTTCTGTTCCTGGGCAACCTTGAGGAAGCCAGTCCAAAGGCAACACATTTAATTGAAAACAATATCCAGTACCTGGGAGAGTCTAATCTAGTTGTCAGGACAGGATGTCAGCTTTGGAAAGAGCCTGGGTGGCAGCGATGTTCGGTGCCCTGCCACCTGTGAGGGAGGCAGCAGAGTCATTCCCTTAACTCTGCACCTCTGAGAAACACTCCGCATGGCTCCTGGAAAGAAGAAATTCCTGCCTCTACTCAAGAGAGGTGGCAGAGGTGCAGGAGAACATACTTATGCTATTCAAGTCCTCCGAGAGTTACACCTAAGGGTTAATAATTATGGGAAATTGCACTGTCAGCACTAAAAATCTGCATTTGTGGGGCCTAGAATATGAAACACACTTTTAGGTCCTGTCCAGCATTCAGCTGATAGGTACCTGAGATGATGTCACTTAGTATCAACAAACTGCAGGTGGTTTCTAGAGTAACTGCCTATGCAAGATCATTTAATGGCCAAAGAAGAACATCTTGAAGATGAGCTGGAGAACACGCTGGTGGACCAGTGATGGTGCTGTGGAGACTTCTGCATCACACAATCTCTTTTTGTTAGCGGTTGAGTGATTGACCCCAGAACATAAGCTTGTAGATTTCTTACCTATGCCCGAAATTCATTCCATCCACTAGTCAACAACACAGGGCTTGGTCAGTTTGTTTGTTGTCTGCTCTAAGGAAATTTCACTTAGCTAAAATTCTGAAGTGTTTCTCCTGCAAAACTTGGACTACTCTGAGCCTATCACACTTTTTTCACTGTTTACTGTGAAAGAATAGAGCCAAGCATAAGGTTTCAGTTCTAGTATTTACTGTGTTAATCACAGCCTGATCTCGGCTGATCTAAGAGAGGAGTCAAAGGGTTGAATATAGCTCACAGTTACCCACCATCCTTCATATTGTGGAACATAAAGCTTATTGCATCCCTATCAGACACAAAGTACAGGTTATTAGTCTTTCCTAACATCAACATAAAGCAACATACAAGGACAAAACAAGAAACAGTCATAAACAGCCAGCACTATTCAAAAAATACTCAAAAGAGAGAAGGAATGAATGAATGACAGGGACTGATCATCTCTTTCCTGAAAGGGGCTCAAATATCATCCCTCCCATATTGAGCAGCACCTATTACCACCGACAGTCCATCAGGCCCTTAGATATAAATTAGCCAGCCACACATACCCAGCAAAAGGGTAACAGCACCTGGCCCAGAGGAATCGTATTACTCCAATTAGAGCTGAAGAGATTCAGTAGTAGAAGACAACACACAGTAAATGCACAGGTGCAATAACAAAGAATTTAAACTAAGAAAGTCACTTACACTTTTGATTGAGTAATTTTGTATCTTCAGACCTTTGACTGATTATTTTATTACACCTTGTTGCATTCAGGCATTAAGATGATGTCTATTACTTCTTTACACAGAATGATGTAAGATTTTTTTTCTGAACATTGCACAAATAAAAATATTACTGTAAAAAATGCCTCAGGAAGCTTAACTGATAGTGTGCCTGAAAGACCAAAACTCACTTCACCAAAAAAAAACAAAACAAAAAAAAACGCTTTTAGTTCTCTCTGAAGTGACTCAAAGTAAAATTATTAATTCAATATTCAAAAGTATCTTAAACCCATATTTATGTTATACATGTTTATTCATTCATTAAAATATTTTTCCTCACTTGAAAGGAATGTGGGTATTAACAGATTAGTCAAAGTATTAACTAGCAATTTACATTAGTCGAAACCATTCAAACTAAATACTTTCAAACTCTACCGATTACAATTAAACACCTTAAAAAAAAAAAAAAAAAGCTTCCTATCTAGACATTACCCATAGTGTGAGAAGATGAGACTGACAAGAACAGGGGCCTGCAGCAGCTTCAAAGCTATAAACAGGATCTTCTTACTTCAGGAATTCAGCTCCTGGGAGATATCATCCATTACAGAACACTGATGAAACAGCCAAAACAAGTATGTATATGTGGATGGTGAGAGAGTTTTTTTTTTACAGACATGACAGCAACAAAAGTATTGACACATCTGGAAGGGAAATACATGCACACTTCCCACAGAAAGATAATCCACACAGCACCAGCAGCTTCCTGTCTATTTATTTTCATATAAATTTCACAAAATTCTGAGCCTTGAGATCAGGGGCCTATAAAGCGAACCAAGGCCAGCTGAAGGCGTACATTCCAGCCTGCAACCAGCAGACGTAGCAGCTTGCATATATTTTAGTGAAAAATCACTCCCTTTCTCCCTTTTGCATTATAAATTCTGCAAGCATGACCTCAAAAAATGGAGACCTCACACGGTATAGCAAAGCCATCTTTTTTTGTTATCTTGCATCTGTAAAGCTATATTGTTTAACCCCTGAAAATGTTACTGCTTTTGTGATTTGCTAAATGATGCAGAGATCTTGTTTTACTGCAAGAACAGTATTTATTTCTTGCTAAAAAGAGCATTAACAGTATTTCCTTTTCCTTTCATTCTGCAGAAGAATATCCAGTTCTTCAACATCCAGTTTTTAAACCGTTACTTTTGTGTAGCAGTAATACCACAGCTCAATGCTAGGTCACTGAGTCTAATCAACCCTAACTGAGAATGAAGATTTGCTCTTTTGTTTTTGACATGTCAGAGCTAATTAGTCACTGTACCTCAAGCATGTAACTATTCCACATACATGTTAGGGACAACAAATAAAGCATTCATTATTGGGCGTCCTTATGGTCTTTTTTCTTCCCTTGTCAAAGATTCATCAAGCGGCTCGATCTACCTTTCCTTTTCTGTCAATACTTCTTCTATTCTTAGTGCCAAAAAACTCTCTTGCTTTGCTCTTGTAGCAAGCTGCATAAATGTCTTGGGTTTCCATCAGCACTGCAGCAAACCATGGCTTCCACACCCGTAAACCTTGTTTACATCATTGACACTGCTGTCCTTCTCCATCTCTCCTGTTTACAGACCCTGTGGGTCATTTCAGGGCGTCCCACTCAATGACTCCAGCATGACCTGACGGAAGGAGCCTCGGCCAGCCCACCCCTGCACCAGGCTGCCAGTAAGCACGCATGCCCTACTCAAGGCAAAGCAAGAGGCTGGCAGGCTGACACAGGGAAGGGAATAACAGAGCGCACTGGAGGGCAGAGGGGAATCACAGATAGTTTCCAGGGCCGATGAAAAACCTGAGCAGACTAGTCAGATGGCACACTTGAGAAGTGTGGTAAAGGAAAAACCCAACCCACAGACCACAGTCCACAGAAACACAAGGATGAAGGCGTGCCACAGCTATGTTCCACTAACTGAAATAAGCTACGTTTTTAACTTAAAAATCTCTCCATTAGTCACCCACAATAAAGTGGGAGAAGAAAGAAAAAGATATGCTTTGAGAGAGAGGCAATTTCCTTTGGATGAACATAACCATGTAACCTCAAAAAGCTCTGTGGCAGGATTCGGCAAGATAGCTTACAGCGTTGGGGTGACACTTTTAACCTTTTCCTGTCAAACACCGGATGGGCTGTATCCTCTAAATAGAATTAGGCAGTTAGTACAGGAAACAATCAGATTTACTCTTGCAGTGTAATTCAAGCACTTTAAAAAACTGCCACCGCAATCCTCTGGGGGACCAGCTCTTTGGCTGAAATTGCATGGAGGAATAAGCATCTGACTGTTCATCATTTGGGGTGGGGAAATACAGTTTAAATCACTTTCCAGAGAGGTATATGGCTGCCAATTTTCTTTTCCACTTAAGTGGACTAGGAGTCCTCAGCAACAACATCTGAGAGCAGTAAGCAAATCTAAGAAGTGATAATGTCGTAAAGCTCCCCAATGCGATCACAAGCATATTTGTGATTACGTCTGCATTGCTACACTGCAAACGTCTTGAGGTTTCAAAACTTTGTTCTGTTTAAGATCCTGTATTCCAATTGGCTTCAAACACATTAATAGCAATGCTTTGTTTCTACTTAAATTATGCTTTTAACAAATTAATCCTCTTAACATCCCCATTGGGTAGATAGGCAAGAGACTTTCTTGTCTGTAAAACTGAGATAACAAGTGCCTTGCCTAAGGATGTGCAGTTAGAGCTGGGCAAAACAGGGTTAAAATTCAGTAACTACTGGCTCTCATTTATATTCCGAATATTAGACTACTCTCTTTAGATTGTGCCAACTATTAACATGAAATACATGCACAAGAACAGAAAAAAATTAAAGACATAACCCTTCTTTCATAAACGTTCTCACTAATACTAGAGATGAGATACTTCACAAAACTATGCATCTTCCCTCCTATTCCTCATACAGTGGAGGAAAATGATTTTCAGGAAAAAAAAGTTTTTGAGTAAAATCAGACACCTGTTTTGAATGATGCAGACAGAAGCATACAAGTCAAGTCTAAAAAATATATGAAAAAGAGGTCATGAAACTAATTACGTACTGTTTTGTTTATTGCATCAGCTGTGATTCCTAAAGAAAACGCAACATGAATCATGGACCCAAGTGCTTTGCTCTAGAATGGCCTGAAGATTTGGTCCATAATTTTACTTTTGTCTTAATAAACCATTTAAAGCAATCTGAAATGTCTGCAAATGTCTTACAGGTCAAATTTTGCCCTCATGACTATTGCAGCAAAATTAGCAATGTGAGTCAGGTTTACAGACAGTCTTCTAAGCCTTGAAATAGTGATGGCAGGACCAATTCATTACTCCTACCTCAGTCTGTCAAATCTACAATAAAGGAAACAACATAAAAGATACTCAAGTTTTTGTAAATAAAGAAAGCGTTTTATCAAATACTCATTGACACAATTTCCATGCTGATGTATTCCCTAATGACATGAGTGAAAAAAAAAACCTAAAAAAAAAAAAGCCAGTGTGGCCTTTCCATATCATACTATACCATGATACAAGATTCTCAATTTGTGCAAACTGGAAGTCAAAGTGAATAGACTTCCACTATTGTGGAAGTCTGCACTATTGGTGGACTGTTTTCCCCAAAAAAGTCATTTTTTTTCAATATAGCAGAAATACATGGCACCTTACATCCATTATCTTTTTAAGTAAAGAATATTGGTTACTAACCTGACATTGCAACTTTTTCGGATAGAATTCTAAGAGGACATCCTGCTTTTGGACAGAGAGCAGGAAATGCTTCCTTCTTGTACAAAATACAGAAATTTCATTTTTTTAAAGATAAGTGCTCTGAAATACAGACTACCGAAGAACTCTTCTAAGCAATAAATCGATAGGTAGAGGACACGTTAAGAAAGATACCTGACAGGATGCTCATATTTCTACCTAGTATTTTCTGGATAGTAAGTCAAAGTCATCTGCTACAACTGCGTAGGAGCACCAAGTCCCGGAGCAGGCACAGCACGCAAGATGCTTCTAGGGCATGCCAGAAGTGCTACACCAAGGTAGTGCAGTTGATTTGTGGATGCAGAAATTGGCTGGGCAATACCTGTGAGTCCTGGTTTCAGACTCCTTGCGTATGAGCAGCGGCCATTTGCTGCTGGCCACAGGATGTCCCACAGCTCATTTGGAGCCAGTTCTCCAACCACATGGCCAAATATCTGAGTCGCAGTCGGGTGACCAAGGTATTATTTTTCTGTCTAAAAGATCTTCGCAGGCAGAAAAAAGAAGAACCTGCATGGGGAAACACAAGCATATGGTAGGGCTAATAACTATTTCTGGTTGTAAGTGGCTATGGTGCTTATCACATGCCTATCACTTCCATATAAGTGTGTCTCTAAGTAAGTACATTGCTAGATTCCTGAACGGTACAGCACACTAGATGTAAATAACTCAAATAGCTACCAAAGTTACTGCACTTGTTAAACAGGCAGGCTAGCAACATGTTCAGTGTTTTCTCTAAGTGGCTGATGAGTGGTTTCCAGAGATTAAATCAAATTTGTTTATAATTGCTCTGCACTGAATGTTTCTTCAAATCCTTTTAAATATTAAATAAATCTCCATATTTTTCTGCCTAATTTCCTAAATGTCAATTAATTCTTTACAAGTGTCTTTGAAATATTGTTTTAATACTTTTATTAGACTTATTGTAGTCTCAGTTTTCTGCTTCACTTCCAGGATTACATTGGCATGTGTTACAGCTGTTAAAATGTAGTAACACCTAGTATAAAACCTTGGAAATAGCTTTCTTTTTATGCACCTTAGAAAAGTCATATTTGGACTTTCAGCAGAAATGTGCACAAATCTCAATATGATCTTGCAGCAAACTAGTGCTGTCCTCACAAACTACCAAATCACAGCATCACGCTGTTTCTTAGGAGGCGCTGCAAAAGGGAGAGAATCTCCAAAAGGATTCCAAACATTTTCAAAAGTCATTTATGGATCAATGTTTAATTGTAGAACTGATAAGGCTGCAAAATAATCCACTCAGTCCACTTTCCATTTGGGACCAAAAGATAAAAGAAGGTATCGTACTGTTAGAAGATTTCTGGATCAGGAAAAAAAAACGGAGATTAGATACACTGTTTTGGATAGAGTTATCTATTTTGTATGCTTAGGTTTGCTTCTTAAAAACATCCATCCATAAATCTAATAGATAGCATGAAATTTCACTACTGATTATGGAAAATTTGTGTGAGATCTGTAAGTGAACTTGGGTATTTTGACGCTCAGAATTGCAATGCCTAATTTACAATGTTTGGATCTGGGTTATAAAATCTTCCAAGATCAGGATTCGCAGCTATCTGAGGGAAGGCTGCTGCTGCTGCTGGAATGGCTTGCGCTCTGCTGAGCTCTTTTGGGGGGAGGTACCCAGACAAATGTCCCAGCCACCAGGCTACAGGGTTAGAGTCATCCTTCCCCTTGCTTTCTGGTCTGGATTTCTTGCACTATTTTCTGCAAAATCAAAGATGTGTTGGGAACATTTTTTCCCCAAATAACTTTGTGGTTACACCTAATCAGGCTACCCCTAATTAAGGAATATTATTGAAAATGTCAGATAAAGGTGGGAAAGGAAAGGAAAATCACAGGGCAGATAAAACTATGACCCTATTCAGGAAATTCATTTTACTCTTCTCTCTCATGGTGTTTTGCTGGAGGACTCTTTGGCTGGAGTCCCAACTATAACGATTCACATGGATTCAGAGGGTGTTCCTTACTGATAGGAAGGGGCTCTTTGGCCCTTCAACGATGATGTCTCTAACGATACTCTGAAATACTCTGGGGCACAAGCAGTAGTAATGAGTGCTAAAGTAAATTCCCTAGGAAGCCTACTGAGATACTCTTCGCTCTTTGAACCAAAAACTCCACTGTAGTTGCCTACAACTCTTGTGATTCTCAGCCTTATTCCACCTTTAGAAACATGCAGGCACCACAGAACAAGGGACCTACTGCTTTAGTATTTCTTCAGTTCATGTGGACAAATGCCATGTCACACTTTAAAACTGAAAAGAGAAGAAATTGATTTGTGGGTTGCTGGGTTTTTTGCGGGGAGGGGCTCAACTTCCTCTGAGCTTAGAAAGGGATGATATTCAAAAAAGGTTCTGTAAGAAGCGCTTGCTTCTTCAAGCACTTAGCTGTAAAATCACTTAACAACTGAGAAGGATGTGCTTGTAATATAATGCAGCAAATGAAAAAGCAACTGCAGATGTAAAGCAGATTAGAAGAGCAGATTAATTTCACAATTTCATAGAGTCATTTTCCAGTGGACAAGTTAAAAAATTCTCCTTCTAAATAAATTATAGTATCAGCTGATAAAGAAACGATATCAAAACAGAGGATGGATTATATTGCTGTGTATAATATCTTGGGAATACAAAGGTGTCTGCTTTATAAATCTACAATAAAATCTAGATTAAATCTGTCTGCAATGTTAGCAAAGAAATTCAAAGGGAACTCATCCTTTCTAATTAAAGAATTTTTTAGAATGGGTCAGTTTAAGGTAGGAAAGAAATGACAAATAACACTGCAGATGAAATTTAGGAATCTATCCTGGGGTTCTATTTTATTCCCTTTTCCCCACTGTTTTGCTGAATTAAAAACCATTTTCTATTTAAGGCCTGCGGAAATGGGGAGGAGAAGTATTTTTAAAACTCTTTCTTTTCATAAAAAAATAATGGATTGAGTAAAATTTGAAAGCTCATATGGAAAATATATTATGAATAAATGCTTGCGGAAAGAAGAAAGAAAGAAATATTGTTCCTATCATTTCTGCTCTACAGAATGTAACTTCACACAAATGCAAAAATACAACTAACCTGAGACACTTCTAAACAGTATTAGAATTACAAAAAGGATCTGTTTTATTTGTCAACATACTATATAAAAATAAATATTTTTCTAAGATATTTTGCTAAGTACTTTACTGTGAAGTGCTGAGCTTAGAAATTTCCTTGAAATAATCTATGTCCCCTAACTCTTCATCGGTGAAAATTTTCTTCTGATTAAATAGTTATTTTTTAACATAAATCTGACATCTCCTAAGCTAGGAAGCCTCAGAAGGTCACAGATTCTGTCTCCATAGGAGGCCAAGATGTGTAGCCGAAAGTATGACCTACTATGGGAATCAATAACCTAGTGAAAAAAAAAACAAAAAACAGTACTGTGCTGGAAAGTGGTGGAACCAACTGAGAAATAGAGAGCTCAGTAATGAACTGCCTTCCTCCTGTAGAGATCAAATCATGTTAAGTGATGTTATTAAAATAAATCACATTTTAAAAGCCTTTACCTGAGACACTAACAACTTTTAAACTAGTAAACTACAAAAAATCTATTTTATTCTTCAAAATGTATGAATGCAATTATTTCATTGTTGTGGTAGACTGAAGTCCAAACACTCAGATCAAGAGCCACTCAGGAAAATATCTAAAACACATGCCTACGTAAAATGGCCATTACCGTAAGTTGTAATGTTTTTCCACATAACTAAAAAACTTGGAGAATTTTCCTGCTCATTTTAATGAACTCTGAATCGTGCCTTCAACTTGATAATTTCATTTTGTATTAGTACTGTCCAACTGTACTCAGTTAAAATGTTGAAAAGAAAACGTCAAGGGAAAACAAAGACTTTATTGCATCATTCTGTTGAGTAATAACTTATAGAAGCTTTGTTAGGGGTAAAGAAAAATCAATCCTTCTTTAATACTATTTATGAAGTTTGCATTTTGTATAATGTTTTACAAAATTCTGTAGGTACCCAAGTTTACAAATATACAGAACAACACTGTATCCTGCAATGTTTGTACTTATGTGAGCTATTATCAATACAGATTTTAGATCTGTCTCATACACAGAGCTCTGATTTTTAACAAACAGAAACAGAGCTGTACCTTGGGCCCAAATCTTTCAATTTATCTAGTTTCTGTGTAACAACATACAGGTCAGGTTGTCTTCAGTTCTCCTTTGATACCCATACATTAGGAGTTTGACGTAGCTAAGAACTTCAAACTGTAAAATAGTTGATCCATGTTTACTGCAAAACTTGAAAGACTACCCTAAACTAGGATAAGTAAATACTATTGTTTTATGTGTGTGTGTGTGTATCCCTTGGTTGATGACTCGCAAGTACTATTTCTTGAAAGCTGTGAAAATTAAGAATTTCAGTGGCATCAATAAATAGTAATTACACTACTACTGTCTCCAATTTAGCATCTAATCTAAGACCAAGGCATAATGTCCAATAAAAGTTGGAGGCTTAGGCCATGCTACATCCTTGCAGATTTCTGATCCTAGAACCTCTCTGAAACGTCGGAGGATGTGGTTTTTCCCTGGTGAAGTGAGTCTTAATATTTGGCTGGAGAAGTATCCACATCTGCTGGTAACACAGCAAATATCAGGTTATACCTTTCCATGTCCTTTTTACTTTCCTGCTGGGACACAGCAGAGTCAATGTGATCAAAGAAAGGTTGAACAACAAACACCTCTGAGGTTACAGTGCATCATAACTTCGAAGATTAGTCTCTGTTTTGCATGATTATAATGTAACATCTTAGGGCAAGACATGAACACTAAACTATGCTTCTCCCAATAGTCCACAATTCCATGTTTTATTTATTTTGTTCAAAACACTGATGAGTTTTCTTTTTTAACGTATTATTAGGATACCAGTTTTTAGACCTTTGAGGTGTTCGTTAAATCCTTCATTTCCTCACTAACCATTCAAGTGTGTGTACACAAAGTATTTTCACTGCCAGCAAGGCAGCTCCACTGCTGGAATACTCCACTGCGTATAATGCTAGGTATATACTGACTTCTTCTCACGTGTTGCTCATAGAGAGTGTATTATGAGTAACGCTACTCAACACAGTAATCTTCATACTCTATCAGCTGTTTATCATTATGGTGATTAGAGGCTACTCTTTTGCATACACTAAAAATACGTGAGGCTAATCCACAGAGTAAATTCTTACAGCACCCTCATCGTCAGTGGAACTATCACAATTTGTACTATTAACAGCCCCCTAAAATAAGCAAACAATATAATATCTTGTTTCAGTTTGTGAGAGTTTGACCAATGCTTTATAATATTATTTCAAAGATAAACCTGGTCACCAAGATCCAAAAGAGATCAGAAAGTTGTGGGAAATAAAAGACTGCTTGGAGCATTAAGTGACTCCACTTCAACAGTGTCACAAAAGCAAGTTCATTTGGCTGTGGGTTTAAAAAGAGGAACAAAAATAACAAGGCAGCAATGTACAGTAGTGATCGCTGAACAAGACATCAAGACAGTCATGCATACATAATATGCACAAGTAATTACTGAGAAAGGTAGAAATACTAGTCAACATAGCAGATGCCACAGCATGGGGTACCGCAGGGGGCAGTGATGACCTAATGTGATAGAATCATATATGAGGAATTAAAAGAAAGGCCTTGAAACACCATTCAGCTCTAGAGCCAAATGCAATTTAATCAAGTTATTTTCAGAAAAACGAATCTTGTGCTACAGACTGAAAATACTCCACATGAGCACAGGACTCCCTTTGAAAATAACAGTCGCACAACTAAAATTGAGGTGTTTCCCTGAAAAACTTACAAATACAGTATTTATTCAGGAACTGATCATTCCTGGTAGATTGACAATAAATTCAAAAGATTAGCATCTACAAAACTATCACACTGTTGCAAAATAAAAGGAAAAGACATCTTTAAGTAGCTTCTTGTAAGTCTGGAAATACAGTAAAGAGTAAACATTTTCTGCTATAAACAAAATTCTGGGTTTCGTGTATATGCGTTAAAAGGACAGATCTCCTAAAGCTCAGCAAGAAGAGGAAGCTTTTGTCACACAGCTTTTTACCATGTTCTAAGAAATCTTCCCATAGATCAATACATCACAATAATTTCTAACTGCATATAACTAATAAAAGGCATACAGGCAGTGCTCTTCTACAAGGGTAACCAGCTAAAAGTGTTCTTATAGTTTAGTTTATTACATTTTATTTCAAAGTAAAGCTATAAATCTAGAGTTTAAACTGTTTGTGATGACTTGCCTCTTCCAAGCAGAAAAACTATTGTATCTTTTTTAACTGTTGCTGATCTCACACCAAAAATTTTTATAAGGGCTTCCAGCTGAAACGGGAATTTTCTGGTCATACAAATTAATCTTCCTCTCACTTGAGCTAATGTAAACTGCACAGACAAAATAAAGAGCTACACTGGTTTGTGAGGTCTACTAATGATTTAAACCTTACAGCGACCCAGTAGCTAATTATTATCACCAAACTTGTCAGGTCTCTTCATTCCTTCAGAAAGTCAACTAAAACTGTTCTGCCGCCTGCACACCTCAGGCACGCACAGTGCAATGCCTTCACGTCTTTGTGAAGAACAGATACCCATTAAAAGTCTCAGTTGCTGAGTACAACCTGATACAGTAGGCTACAACCCCTCTTGATCACATAAATCAGCCTCCTGCCAAACAAATGAGCACGGCATACATACCGGCATGAGCTAAGCTTAGCTCAGCATCTCTCTTCAATTGCCAAGAGGGATAATAAATATATATGATTTTTCTGACGACACAAGGAAGAGAACCCTCACTCACTTGCTCTCAATCTTTAAGCACAGGATTTTCTTTCCTAATTTGCACAAACCCTACAATAATAGGGAAATAAATAAACTGCCAGACAGTATCAAAAATACTCAAATGTACCTTGGCTCATCACTAGCTGAGCATTAGATTATTCAACGACAAATTTACTGTGCTTACCCATCACAAGAAAACTACTGCTTAGGCCACCTATCGCATAAACTTAGAGATGCAACTAGCGAAAAACAAGAACTCAATTTCTAGTCCCTGTGGTGAGATATCCGAAGTGTGAACTGTGTTATGCCTGGGGAGCACAGATTTTATCCTTAAATAGAAAATTTCTAGCTTGTCTCAGCTTTTTGAAATGTCTTTTCAGTTCATACTTCTTTCTGGGAATACGCCTTACTGTGAGAATAGCATGCTCCCATTTGTATTACCAAATACAAGATCCATTTTTCACATAGAAAATTATTACTATTAGTTCTTACAGAAGCAGATAAAAGTCCAAAAAGTTTAAAGGGATGGAAAACATCCTGTCACTTCTACTTCAACAACTTATTCGTAGTTTAAAAAACAGCAAGGCCTGTAAAATATCAATTTTTAATTATAACTAAAGAAAAGTCCAAACATATAATTCTAAGTGTTCAAGAACTTGAAATACTACTGTTCTACCACAGAATTTTGGAAATCAATAAAGGAATGAATTAGGGTTACATGAGAGACATCTGCTCTCTGCTGCTCTCCAAATATTGTACACACAAAGAAAGAGCAAGATGAACTTGTGCTGTTGTAGTTCTGTGAGTAAGTGTCATATTCTATCGATTTACTTCCTTGGAGACTAGCAAATAAACAAACCAAGTCAACCTAAGTACGAAGAAGCAAAGTCTATTAAAAAAAATAGCTTAGGCACTGCCTTTGTATGTCTAGATCAATATTCTACCCAAATATGAAGTAGTAGTGCGGTGACAACACGCTGTGGGAGTAGCACAGAGCTTACAGAGCTTCACAGTTAGCCAGTCTGCCCTTGCCAGCCGAGCTTGAGAGATACTGGGAGAAATGCTAGACAAGCCCACCGTTAGCCACACAGCAAGCACAGTTACAGAATCCACTTCTCTATAGATCATCCCCGGGTTGAAGCAACTGTGAGTAAAGGGAACTACAGTCACCCCCTAGCACTTCTGCCAATCAGCTTGATCTTAGATTAACAAAAATCAATGAAACTAGCAACAAGAGGAAAATTCTCTCAATATTTACTCCCATTTGATTAGCTGTGTCTTTCTAACTCATCTCTTTCCCCTTAACAAAAGCAAAATATACAAGTAGAAAACAGTACAGTATTTTAAGATTTGAGATTTTTAAGCTGAGAAATTTCATTGCTGCAAGATGAATAAGGAAACAGCAGGTTGATGACAAGCTTACACAAATTCTCGCCTTTCTGCTTCCTGTTTCTCAAGCTGGGAAAATGGCATTAATTGTTTCCAGCTAGCAGAAACAGTTCCAGCAGTTTGAGATATGAAGAAAATGAACAAACTCCATTCCAACAAGTTGCCGGAAGTACGAAGGCTGAAAAATGGCGCAAAAACATAAGAAAGTTTAAAAAAAATTACACCTTTCTGAGCTGTTTTTATTATCTGACTTCATGCTACTCTGGGACACTGTTTTCAAGGGTTTTCATGCAATTTTGAGTATTTGGAAAGAATTCTTTTCAATGAAAGCTGATGTTCATATACAGTCATTTAACTTCAGGATCTACCAGGAAAAAAAAAAAACTTCATTTATTATGGGATTTGAAAAAAAAATTGTAAGAGAAATGCAAATAATATAAAATTTTAATATACAAAGCAAACTATAAATATAATATTCTGTCTGTTTAGGGCAGAAGATTGGCTAGCTTATCATCTTGTCTAAAACGGCTTTATGTCTTTGAGGCCTCTAGCCTCTCCGCAACCAAGAAAAATGTAAATGTCTGTGTGAACAGCAACATTGATATGACCAAATTAGGTGCAATTCTGTAGACCAAACAGAAATAATGACAGCGAGAAGATCAAGACTAGTGGCTGAAAAATTGGTAGAACTTACACTGACTCCACAAAAGGCATGGTCATCAGGGACTCAGGGATTCAAATACACAGTAGAGATAAACAGAAGAGCCTGATACGTTGCTTCAGTACTGTATATATGCCAGAGTCATTGAGAGGGAACAAGATTTCTGTCACTTTGACTCATTCCCATTCCCACCGTTGCAGAAAAGCTATAAAGCTCACCATTTCCTCCTCGGGCTGAAAAATCAGAGTCAAAAGAGTTTAGCAGATACTTACGTAGAACAGTCCTCTACATGTATGTCATTCAGTAGATTTAGATTTCATGACTCATAGGTAGAGATTCTCACTGTCACTTTACAATCCCACTGAAACCCTCCTCTGGGCCTCATAGCCCTTCTTGGTAACATGGAGATTTTAAACTTGCCTACATGCCAAAGGGGCTCTTGGAGTTAGTTTACTACATGTCCAGGGATCATCAGAAATAAGTGTGTGACTCAAAAGAGCTATAATACAAAAGAAATGCTAAATACTCTCTACTAAAATAAATTATAATGAAGTCATAATGTCTGAAATAACCCATGAGACAGCAGATATTAACTACCTGCCCTGCTTAATAAAGGTTAGAAACATTTTACGGCTTAACAGTTAAGAGTCTGTTTAAATAAATGGTTAACTGAGATTTGAAACCAATTTCAAAGTTAGTCCCAAGTCCTCAGCCTCAGACAGCGTTCTTCATATACAGTCCCGCTGCAGGGCTTCCCCGAGATACTGTATCTCATGGACTTCTACTGGTTATATTCACCACAAACAGGCCTGAGCCTGCTCAGCTAGGAAAACACAAGGTACATCTGCAACAAAACCACAAAAATGTGAAGCTAATTTGATTTCTAAGTTGAAAGTGCCTTAAGCCTTACAGAAAAATTCTATTCCTAACAGCTGCTGCAACCATTTCTAACTGTCATGTCCCATGGTTTCAAGTAAACCATTATAAAAAAAGAACAGAATAAAAGAAGCAGACAGCAAAACAAAAACCACTATGCTTACTATCCGTGAGAAATCCTTATCCTAAGAAGTTAGACAGTCTTTCATTATTCCAAAATGGCAACCATTGTGAAAGTATCTAGAGCTAAATTTTATGATTATCTGTTGAAAGTAAGAAGTTGAAAGGATCATAAGAACTGGGTAGAAAATTTTTATTCTATTTTATTTCCTGAAAAGTGCTGAGGTGGACAGCTTAAAAAAAAAAAAAAAAAAGCTTGTATCCTTCTCTTTCCTTATTCTTCATTAGAGCAAAATTGAGACCTTTCAAAGTTGTTGTTGTTGCTGTTGTTGTTGTTTTTTACAAGATAGCATCCACAAAACCAAAAGTAATCACTAAGCCCCATAGTTGTAAGACTTACAGGATTACTAAGGTTGAAGTCCCTGCTCTGAGTTACATCAACCACTCGATATGCCCCTTCTTCTACTGCTAATGACAAATGCCCTCGGCTGATAGTTGCATTGTTAAGAAATCTCTTTCTAAAGAATTAGGACAGTTGTTCTGCCATATACATAACAGAATATTCATCAAGACAACACTATGAACCTAATGCCCACTAGACCTGAGATAAATGCATCAGCCTCCAGGTTATAGAGTTAATCAAATCCATCCTGGATGTGAGAAATATTCATGGTTTTCATTCACAATAGTTTACTCTAACAAATTCTCATGTACTGCAAAATACATCTCTTTAAAATAAAAAAAAAAAACCAACCTCAAGTAAGTCCTCACCTTTACTCAATAATATTGGGTAAATCAAAGATATGCATAAATCGGACATTAGAATAATTGTACCATAGATAACATACTACAGAAGTATACCATTTCCTTTACAATAGCTTGATGGTCTCCCGTTAACTTTTTATACAGTATTGAATGGAACATCCAGGACTTCACTTAGAAATTCTAAATAACAGCAAAGCTAATTATCTTTTGATAATTGATCTGTTTATCTGTTTTTGATAATTAATCTGTTAATTTGTTTATTTTATGAGAACATTACCACATTAGAATGCCAAGTCAAACACCTGAGAAGTAGCACTTCATGTTTTAATACACTAACATTGAATGTCCAGCTCGAGGCTTTGTATACCACCCTCACTTTCAAGTCAAAGAAGGCAGGAAGATCACAGTTATATTAAGTCCTCAAAACCATTTTGATTGCTCTTAGTTTTAGCCTCAGTGCTTAAATTCTAATTTACTGAGCATTCACATTTTTGAACTTATTCAATGAACTGCAACACACTCAAGGTTTTCTTGTGCTTTTGAGAATGGAGGCAAGATGCATTCTTAAGATTTGTGGGTTTTAACATAATTTTCTTCCTTTGACACATCCTTAAAAACCTCACTTTGAAAATAAGAAAAAAATGATGAAGACAGGAAAAGGAGCTTCACTGTCTTAAAAGTCTACAGCATAGAAGATATTTTAGGGTCAGATCCTCACGTAACAGACGAGATAAATCAACGAAGCTTTATCTAAATCAAGGCATAAATTCAGCAATTGAGTAGTGAGCCCTGACAGTTACTGCAGAAGATTTTTGTCATGTCTAATAGGTAAGAAAGTCAAGAAAGCTTTAAAAGTGAGATTTCTGATATACATAAACACATAAACATACAGCTTATTTGAACCCAAGATTTTGTTTGCAATTTTTGAAGTAAATATTTTAAGATTCTATGTAGCCCACTACAATATAGCATTGTATACTTATTTAAAATTACTATTTAGAAATGTATACCTTATATCACGGCTATCACAGATGTTTCATCCAAAAAGACCCTTTGAAAACAAACAAAACACCTTACAATGCTAGTAACAAGTGCATGGAAGAATGTTAGTGGGATGCTCTTTTGCGAAAGGGTAACTAACAGCTACCAGCTACAGCCACAAAGCCTTAATTTCCATCCTTTCTGGAAAAAAACTTGCATGAATCTAAGTAACTCACCATATGACCAGTGATCAGTGAATAAGAAGCCATACAAAGCAAACCGCACAGTAAAGGACCCCTCACAGAAAAACTCCTGTCACCATCTCTTCTTCTACCACTAATATGTGAAAAATCTCTGATCTCTACCATGGCTACTTGCTACACACAGAGCCTATGTGAAATGTTTCAAACTCAGATCTCAGATTGACTCAAAATTAAAGAGCTATCAATGAAGTTAAACAGTGACATAACAGACACAACTCAGAAAATCCAGTCATGTATGAGTGGGACATCACTTTTCACACTCTTAATTTATATGATGATGACTAGAGTCTGTAGGCCATAAGCAAAATAAAAGGTCAGTGCTATCTCCTTTTATACAGTCTTCTTTGTGCACAAACAATTTTACGGATGGAAGATTTTTTTTGAGCGCACCTACAGTATGTTCTTTAAGCTACAAAAGGAGCACTTATCTGAACAAGTCTTTTTAAATAGCATAAATATCCTGCACTCGCTGTGGCATTTTTCAGAGGAGTTTCTCAAAGCACGCTGTGAATTTTGCATTAAACTATTGCATATGTCCATCTCCTTATGCAGCTAATTTAAAAACTCTAGCTTTCTTAACACCTTCTCTTCTGTTATGATCCTTTTAGAAAAGGAGCGAAGGAAAAAAATCAGAGAGTTCAGGACTCTGCTCTTATTAAAGACCACAGCTTTATGAACTGTAAGGTAATCTTATGGAGCAATTCAGCTTCTCTCTCTCTTCTGTCCTATCTAGCAGTAATGACAGTATGAAATCACCAGGCCAAAAGATTAATTCTATCACCACCTTATAGCCTTCTGAGTATATCTAGAAAGCTGATTCTGAAACTGTTTTAACTTAAATATACTATTTTTATTGAATCATATTTTTAAAACCTCATACTGAACATTTCTTTTAATTCTTCTGTATTTGTATTTCTTTTCAATGTATTCCAGAAATATTTGGAAGTATTACTCCCAAATAAACTCCTTGTTTTCATTTTTTACAGTTTATATTGTGTCTAGAAAGTTTATATACCTTCATGAATCCACTAATAATATTACCATTTGAGGATGATCTGGATGTGTATGGGAAAATCTGGAAGAATGTTGAGATAGGCAATGGAAGCTAGCCAGACTGCTCGGTGGGAAAAGGAGCATCAACAGGGCATGTTGAGCCATAATCACATGTCTGAGCCCGTGCCAGTGTGGTGTTGCATCTGGGCTTTGCACCAAAAGTAGAGATGCGCTCAATATGCTTACTGCGCATGTGTATAGACCATAAAAACCTCATATAGTGCCCCCCCGGCTGTTCCTCACCATGGACCAATGCTCAGCAGTGCCAGGGACTCTCCCACTCTGCTATTGCCTGGATCAGGGAATTGCTGGGGAACTCCTGCTCAGACACAGAGGTAATAAACGCTCAGTACCAAGCCTAGCGTGCCTTGTGTTTGCGTATCTGTCCCTGTCGGAAGTCCAGGTGGTGCCCTTGCCTTACCCTTGCAGTATGAAATCAACATTAAAGGCTATATAATTATATATAAAATATATTGCATTATATGCATCATATATACATTGTAATGTATATATTAAAGGCTATTACAACTGACATCACAATAAATGCTGAAGTGACTTGAATTCTCAGGCCAATTAATGATTGTACTTTGCTTTCTAAAATTATTAAGGATGGTGTTTCTTACTACTGACATTTATTTTTAGTTCAAAACATCTTTTTTGTGGTGTCAAGAGAAAGTTTGAATTGTTGATGGCTTTGAATAAAAAAAAAAGTAGAAAAAAGATACGCAGGTATTTTCTGTTCCCTGTTTCAGCATATAATTTTTTTTAAATAACATTTTTTTCTGAAAATTTTGTAGAAATTTTACTTTTTTGAATCCATGTTACAACATATTTTTGGGAAATATTACTTTCCAATTCACAGTAAAGTAAAATTTTAAAATACTGCTATAAAACATGAATTCCAAGTTTCAGCAGGATCTGTGACTTCTCTGAGGGAAGTATGGAGCACACAGTGGGAGCTAAATGCAGCATTAACTGTGATCTTTCTAATAGGAAGTAGTGATAGAAATTTGCAATGATGCATTCTGCTCCATCCCTTTCTTACCATTGTTAACAAATGTGACAAATGAGAAGCCCAGGTTTATAGTAAGGAGGTATGATGGCTACATACAGATGAAAAATTACTATCCTACAGTCAGTTTTCTCAAACAGACATCTTTAATGGATTATTCTGCCTAGGCATCCCACTCTCACCTAGTATGTAGTCTTAACAGTATATATAAGCAACTACTTTATTAATATTAACAAGAGATTTCAGTATTTCTAGTATCTAGCATGAGGACTAGAGACAAGTGAAATGCTGAATCATTCAGCATGAAATGCTGAATCCAGGCATCCAGATGCTAAATCTAAGTAACTTAGAAAATGCACTATAAATGAACTCAGAGAGGTGTTAAAGTTCAAAGAAATCCAGATGCAAGAGGTAGAACGTATCTTTTGGCCATGCTACAGAGCATCCTGTTTTCTGGATGCTCAGGGTTGTTCTAGCATCCAGGAGAAAGCATCTGCCAGTCATACTTTTACCATATATATTCACATCATTTTAAATTGATCTTAATACCTTGGCACGTTTGTAACATTTTACAGCTTTTTTATTAATACATTTCACTGGTCTAGAACTATGCTTTCCCATTCAGGTATGCTGATGCGTAATTGAGAACTGAGAGTCAAAACAGACCAGAAAATGATATTAACTTTTTATTACATAAAACAGAAGTAAATGAAGAGCAGCTCTTGTCACTTAGTCACCCAAAAGTGTTTTCCATTAAGAAAAGTAACTGTGATTTTTTTCCAGTTTCATCAGAAATGTCCAACTTTTCAAAATCACCTGTGCCAATGCACAACAAGACTCATAGGACATTATAATTATTTTCACTGAAAGTAGAGGATTAAAAATGCAATGTGTATTTTGATTATTCACATTGAATTTATACTCATTTATATTTTTATTAATTTCATATTTGAATAAATTACTAATAATTGAATAAATACTAATAATTGAATAAATTACTAATAACCAGTAAATATATGACTCATATGTAAAAATCTCATATCTATGTGTTCAAATACAAAGTCAGAAAAGTCATCACTTAATCTGACAATTACATGGTAACTTAAACATTTAAATTACTTTTAGACAGATCAAAATTATTTTAATGTAGCTCACATATTTAGATGGTTGCCTTACTCCATTTTTCAAACCTGTAAAGAAGTAAATATAAAACTTAGGCTATAGTTAAATGTGCATATTTCAGTGTTTAAACTTTAAAATTCCATGTTGAGGCAGAGAGATATTTGCAACAAATATGACTGTCTTCAACTTGCCTAACCAGTATGAAAGGGCCAGAAATGATATTTTTTTCAATTTTCCTGTAATGTTTTAGTAACATTCAACTGCCTTTGCTGCATAAAAGAAAGCTAAGTGTGTATTTCGTCCCGAGTGCTCTGAAATAAACTTAGCAAGCGGTCATCATTCACAGATGTTAGATGTACAGACAGGTAGAAGCGAAGAATCGTCATTTCTTGAACTCAGAGTATGGAGTTCAAGAAATAACTGTCCTGTTTTACAGTCTCTTAGTGTTGTTGCCATTTTATTTCCTTAAAGATTATTTGCCATACAGAGACCAAATTTTCTTTCCAATGACTGCATCAAAATAGCTGCATTCTCGTTCTCTTTCAATATATTTTTTTTCTTTTTCAAAGCAGAAAAAGGATTTTTTTTCATCTCAAACACATAGACAATAATGCCATGGAGTCATGGCAGAGGATTAAAAAAGCTATTATTTCATTTACCAGGCATGTGATGAAACCCTAATTATAACCATTCATAAACAAGCATTCAGTGTGGTCCCTATGGTCCACAGGGAGAATATTCAAACTCCTTTATTTAGTATGAATGCTTAGTGAATTTTAGTCTGCTTGATCCAGAAGTCTCTGCTCTTCCTCCCCAAAGCTCAAAGTCTGCGTACTGTGTCTTTCTGGTCGGTCTCTTGGACATGGCTGAAAGGTCACATCCTGGCACCAGCTCTTTTACCTCCCAGGTAAAAGATATTTCCTGGGAAATATGCTCTAGGTGACCCTGCTTGAGCAGGGAAGGTTGGACTAGATGATCTCCAGAGGTCCCTTTCCAACCTAAATGATTCTGTGATTCTGTGATTCTGTGAAAGCTGGCCCTCAGCTGCCTCCCTCTCCTTTCACCCCTGTAGAGGACACGGGTAGCCTCCCATGTGCGTCACAACAAATAAAGCAACTGTTCTTCTCAGCGCAGTTTCCTACCCCTTTTTTATACTGCGAAGAAGGTGAACAACTGCCTATGGCCTAAGCCAGTCAGCCCTCCTCCCTAGCCGCTTGCAGACAAATGCTTTGGGAGGTACTTTCACTGATTATGTCAAACCTTATTCTTAAACCTGTAAAGAAAGTGTTTGTTTCTTCCTATAACATTTTACATTGCTTGAAGATGCTGACTTTGAGTTGGCCCTAACATCACGGAAACTGCTGTTTCCATCTCTCTGTTTCATCCAGGGATGTCACCCATTTAATGCACAAGGTAAGCTGCTGCCCCAATTTTTTTCAAATAATAGGCACTTTCTCAAGAAAGAAAAGTACAAAGCAAAGGCTTTGCACAAATTCCTATTTGTCTTTTATTATTGTCGAGGAGGCATGTAAACGTACCACTTTTTTAAATAAATCAATCCATTGATTCTTCTGCTACAATGAAATGGATAAGATTCTCTCAGGTTTTGTGTACACTGTTTCCTTGTTCAACACCTAGCACAATGCGGGAACTGGATCTTTTTCTATTTTGCAGCAGATTTGAATATTGTTTGAAAAATAACTGTGTTCAGCTTAGCATAATTTCCAGTCCTTAGTATAAAATCAATGGCTACATGAATGAAATGAGAAATAAACTGTATTTCCAACAAGTGAAAATTGAATTACATCTTCAGGGAATATCTACAGGTGCACTACTAAATGTGTACCTGTAGATACACATTTATCTGCCATTTTACTAGGTCAACTTGTATAGCTTTAATACAGCTTAGCAAAATAGTCCAACCTGAGACACTCAAATATCGCTTAAGCTCCTCTAATTTTAGCAAGATTCTGTATCTCCCACTTTTAGATAGATCAGGGAGAACAAGTGGATACTGACACCAGCTCCTCTGCTCACGTATCCAACCAAGCCAGTACTGGTTCAGAGGGCACATAGCCATATTAGAGAGATACTGAACCTGAGCTAAGCTCAGCATTTCTGTCAGAATTATCAGTGCCTACAGAGATGCTGAACCAAAGCTGGTTCACGTTCTTGCAGTCAGCACCTAAATGAGCTTACTCTTCTTTGCAGACATGCCTACCGTCTCTCTGAAAGTTTTTTTCTTTTTCTTTTGCCATTCAGCTGTTTTTCCCAAGACCATTCATCACCAAAGCCACTTGTACATTTCTACTTTTTATTATCATTTCCTTCCTTGCTACTGTGCTATACAAAGGGCTAATTATGTACCAATTTCTGCTATTGTAATGTAGGAAATACAGCCACTTGCAATATCTTGATGACTGTACTAAGCTAATTTTGGAGATGCATCCAGTAATTATTATCACACAATGATGTCAACTGTATTAAAAATGAACCCAAAGGAAAATTGGATAGCTCAGAACTGGCACTGGACTACAGAATCATTCATATCTAATTAACTGGTTCAGATCTAGCAAACCACAGTACTGACTGAAGCTCACAATCACGTCAGGACTATTATACTGGACTCTGGGAAAAGAGTTAGTTGTCCTAGTTTCATTCCTAGTGGACATAGGTATAAATCAGTCTCACTTGCTCAGAAATCTTCCTCCTCAGAACTGGCTGCCTCATCCCAACAGCGGGCCAGGAGTCATCCCTACTTCATGCTGTTGGTACTTTACACTGTCAGAGAGAAAGCTAGCTGGCACTGGCCACAGTCATGCTGGAGCTCTGTGAACGACTGAACTGTACAGTCACATATTAGTGTACAATCGTGTACCCTGTTGAATTGGCTAGGACAAATGTCACCATGGAGGTCCATGACAGAAGATCTTTTGGCACAAAACCTCTTTCAGAAGACCCTACAAAGGTACAACCATTGCAGTCTCACACTAGGGTCTTTGGAAGGTACTGTCCTCATTAACAGACCTTTCTACCTTTTTGAGGTGGAAAAAGGACAGAAAGTTGAAGGGTAACAAGTCACGGTGATGTATGAACCACTGGGGTTCAGAATGAGCCACCCTGTCCTGCTATTGTGAGTGAACAGTTTGTAAAACCTCTTCCCTCTACTCTGAAAGCTGTCTGCCCATATCCAGCTGCCTCTCATCTCTCCAACTCCACTACTTATCTCATATACAAATACACATTACCAGCTTCCACCCTGTAGGAATTCTTTCATTTCACTGTGGGCAGTGGATTGGTCCTCTTTTGGAAGCTGAAAAGAACTTGTTTTTCATATTGCTGGGGAACATTGTTATCTCCTGCTTGCCCTACAACAGTTCAGGCAGTGCTAAGAGAGATGGGACAGTATATGCACTATGTCCAAGGTGGAAAGTATTTCCTTGGAATAAGTTTTCCATCCAAGGCTCAGAAAACACTAGTTGCCACAATGTCACCCAACATTAAAAAGTTAAACTTGACCTGACAAGAAGAGCAAGTTATCCAGAGTAAACTACTAAGTACTGTTGCAAAAGGAGTAGTAAAGACTGGGAACATTGCCACCGCAGGGCAATAATGCAACACGCTGGAACTAGACTTAGGTAAAAAAATCTGGTGACAATCCCGGGTTTGGAATCTATGTCTTTTTTCCACATCTTGAACACATATATGATATTGCCTCTACATGTCCAGTTTTTGAAGAGGAGAAAAATTCATAGGCCTTGCCTGGAGGTGAAAAAAAGGAAGGAACACTGACTTGATAATTTTAAGGCTGCATAGTACCTTGATTATTATGCTAATAAAAATCCATCCTTTACATCTGGTTTTCCTTACTGCCTGTTCAGTAAATAGAGTTAGGCAGTACTGGAGTGATGAAGCACGAATTTCTGCACTACAACTATCTTTATCGCACCTGTCATCTGGATGAACAGAGGCCTTCAGTTTTCAAAATTCTCATCTCAGCTTCCTTCACAAGCAGAAAGTCAATTAAAATTGCTTCTAACAATGCTTATTTGTACTACAGAATGAGGCATTTATTACTTCCTGCAACTCAAACTGAATCAGCCATTCTACATTTTCTGTAACACACTTATTTTATGGAGAGAGAGGGATATTCATATCTCATTTTAGAAAACCCACATGTGTAATTAAACCTCCTTACAACCAAACTTGTCAACGGCAAAAGTTGAAGGTCAGCTGTCAGTAATTGTTCAGGGAAGGATCTGTGTCATGTTAGAAAGCCTAGTTTGCTGCTCCCCTGCAAATGCCGATTGCGGCTTCAGGCATAATCTTGAATGAACTGTCTTGTCTTTGGCATAGAAGATAATTATCTCAGTCCCACCCAAAGAACTGAGCTTTCGCCAGCAGAGACAGCTGAGTTAGTTAAAAATGAAACAAATGGCATGTTGAAACTGAAGATACTGTCCCATGTTTCCAGTAAGATCTTACTGAGTTTTCTGCCATACTAAAATGCTATAAAGGGTGCAGTGTGAGCCAATGACCTACAAGGAGTGCACAAGAAGGATAATACTATTAGTCAGTTAACAGTATAAATAAAGTTTACAGAAGTCCCTTTCAAAAAGGCCAAACACAACACACTATACTGTGTATTTGTAATCAACTGACTCCAAGTCTACAGTTTGTCATGCATGCCCGCAGATTATCTAGCTAACAAGCTTTTTGAGAAAGCAGCTAGTTGAAATGAAAAAGCGAAAACTAGTAAAAATCAAAAATAAATTCCAGTCAAAAAAAAAAACCAACAACCTATTTAAAAGTATTTTTATCACTGTGCAACTTGCTTCACATGAAAAACTTTGTCCTAGTCTAACACAGTATAATTTTAGAGCTGAGTGTGTGCAGAAAGCAGAGCAAGCCATTATATCAACCTCTAATGACTGCTTGGACCAATCTCATTTCTCTATGAAGTGATGTTTTGGGGATCTTGTCTTTAGGCTAACTCATTGCCAAGATAACAGCCTTGACTAAGGAATCATTTAAAATGGAATCACTGTGAAGTTTAATTTAGAAACTCATCAAAAGTCAAGTCTGAACATGAAAACTAGATTCACACATCCAACACTTAGCATTTGCAGAGATAACCCCATTTCTTTTCCAATAATGCTATTTATTTGTATGCAAGGAGTTTTTTGAAATATCAAATAAAATATTAAACCCAGTAATCAATATGCCCTCAAAATTTATCTGTTAGACAGTCAACTGTAGGCAACCATTATATGCTTATGTCTTATTCATTCAGTTAGGGTCTGTAAACTCCCAGTACACTGAAGATACTGGAATACTTGCAAATCACTTCCATTGAGCTGGGATTTTCAGGTCCTCAGGTGTTAAGAAAAACTACCTAGAAGACAATACTGAATTTACACTGTAGTACTGTTGCCCAACCAACAGTGACAGTGAAGGTCAAATATTTAGGGAGGGGTTTGAAATGCTCAGGGAAGCTGCAAGAGCAGGAACTGCAACAGATATGGAAGACTTCAGTTAGAGCCTTGAATCTGAACCTTCAAATTTATAGGCATGCTAAATGACTGCTTTTGGAAGCCCTGGTCAGGTAACAGGAGAGGAAACTTTTAACTAGGTCCTGACTAATAGTAAGGTGTGGCTCAAACATTACAGTTGAAGAGCTGCTCTGTATAAAAATAAATCAAGTAGACAAAGGTGCTTAGGTTTGACACCTGTATGGGTACAACCAGATTCTCAAAGTCTACTAACACTGTGTGGTAGAAATTGTGAAAGGCGGAACTGCAAAATAAAGAGGAAAATTGTTAAAAATGAATTAAAGAGGCCAGTCAGAAGAGTAAAACTTTGCAGCATGCTCAAAACTGTTTAAAAACATGGTATTAGAGGCTCAGGGTATATGTGTATCACTCGTAAAAAGAAATTTGTAAAGTTAAGGAAAAGCTGGATAAACATCAAGGTAGGAGAAGTTATTAAAACTGAGAAGGCAGCCTTCAAATAGTGAAGATGCGTGCAAACGAGGAAAATGGAAAAGATCATAACCTTTAATCAGGTTAAACATTGAAGGCAGGCCAAACAGGAGCTTGAAGAACAACCTGCAAAAGGCTGAAAGCTAGATAATAAATATCCAGATGTTTTCAAATTTTCAAACTCCTCAAAAGTAAGAAGCCTGTCCAAGAGACCATAGGAAAAACAGAACATAGTGAGGAAAGAGTATGTAGAGTAGATTGAAGTAGAGAAGGTCAAAGGCAGAAGAAAGGACTGAAGAGAGTTTTTTTATTTACCATGAAGATCTTATTTACCATGAAGATCTATTTAAGTACCTATGCTCAAAAATTTTTCTTTACAAACAAAATATCAGAGATCCAGCTCAAGTTTAAGTATTGGCCGAAGAGGTTATAGAATAAATGGATAAAATGACAATTTCCAGGACCAGACAATATGTACTATAGAGTTGAAATGCAAATTGTCTTATATAAGACAATTCACAACTGCCTGCCTGAATGCAATCTTGTGACTGTATCCTCCTTTAAGTTTTTATTCATATATTCAAGGTATTTGGAAAAATGACAGAACTATAGATACTACTGGCATATGGCTAAACACGTAAGAGAAAAAAAGAAGGTTGGAACAACATCTCATGTCGGTTGCACAAAGACCACAACATACTTAATAAAAATCTCTTTCTATAGATTTTTCTTTCTAATCATGTAGGTATGGCCCAATCACTTCAAAAGAGCTGACAACTTTAGATAGATTTCCAGCTGTGTCTTATCTGAAAGTAGAAAATAACATGTAAGCTTGCTTAGGGAATAATGAGCAAGCTATCAACAGAATCGGGATACTTTCCAAGTATCTCTCTCTTTCTCCTCTCACCCCTCATCAAGCTTCCAGTGCGTCAGTGGAGAAACTTGGAGACGTTTCCCATCTGCTCTCCAGTCCCTCCTGGGCTAGCTTTAGTGCACCTCACATTATGCAGCTGTTTTTGAACAGATTAGCATCACTTTATCTAAAAGTACAGACACAGATTGAAGCAAGTTGAACTAAGGGTCCTCCACCTGGTGGTCATACAGCTTGGAGTCCTTGAGTCTAGAAAGTCCTTCTAAACACAGTTTACTTCAACAGCGTAACTACTCCAGTGTACCTTTGGTTCAGAGTTGACCGAGGAACCGGCCATTGCAGGTGGAACAGCAGGTGTGAACCTAGAGCAAAGCTGCAAACTTAGGTCTCTCCTGAAGGACTGTAGTTTATGTGCACCAAACCTACTCTGTGAGACAATCAAATGCCCAGTAAATGGGAATATTCAGGTGATTCACTCTGTAACCACATAATACTGCAAGCTAAAACTAATGGAAATGCTTCCATGTAAGTGACTGCCTCTACAGATGCAGACTATGTATAAGTGATATTACTGCTTAGAAAAGGTGTTGTAATCAGTAGCAATGAACTGAAATGGGAAAATAAATAATTAAATACAGGATGTCTCACTCTTGAATATATCAGCTCAAAATATCCTTCCTCCTAAAGAACTTTTATTTTCATTTTTTGTTTTAAAAAATACTAATTAATTTTCACAAATTATTGCTAAAAATAACTTAAGTAATGTCTTAAAAGGTAACTATTATATTCTACAATATTTTCCCACAATTAGAAAAGACATATTACAAATAACAAATAAAGCATGTAGCATTGGGAATGCTGTTCTCAGTAATTTAGAAGTTAGCTTCACCATCCCTGATTTATCCTCTTCTGAGGACAGCTTATACCCTAAAAATCACTGACTGGGGGTGGGGGGACAGAAAAAGTATATTTAAAACTCTAGTACTTTCTTAGAAACTTCCAAATTAAAACTTCCTTTTTCATGTGAAATACTGAAAAGTTAAGGAACAAAATAACTAATTTAGCTAGGAGATTGTACCAGTTACCTAGAGGTAAAAGTGCTGATTCTAGTTGTTTCCACGTGATTTAGTAGGTGTGCTGAAGTTCTTACAGGAAAAGGAAAAACAGAATCACTGTGAAATAATCCTAAAAACATCACCTGCTTCTGCGATTTCCTCTTAGCTTACTTTCCATCCCTGCTGCACATTATGCTCTCATAACATTTTGGTTGATTTGATCCTTTTGATACTACGCCACATTGCAATAGAGAGAGATGCATTTCTTGGTGAGGAAATGACAAAACTGTGGCAGTTTTATATACCAGTTGTTAAACCACAGTTGATGAAGCATTCTGTTTGTTGTTTGGTAGCTTAGCTACTTCATCAAGCATTCTGCTTATTTCCCCTCATTAGTGGAATTATGCCTTTCAGCTATGGAGACCAAAAACATTAATATATGATTTAGGCAACAAGAATATTAAAAGTGTGTGTGAATGAAATACTGACTAGACTAAAAAGAAAATGTAAAATTAGACTTTTAATGCTAAACATTCTCATTCCTCCGGATCATCACAGAGGTCCTATGCAGTTTTTAAAGGGCATATTTTCAACACAAGGAATTAGGCCCAACCTTCCTTTCTATTAGTAGGATCCATATACCGTTTTTCCATGTGTTGAATAAAAAAAACGCAGAAATCTGAATTTTTCAATCCCTTGAATGGCACAAAGAATAAAAGTTTACAACTTTATTTTGGAATTTCCTTGGTCTTTAATTTGCATTAAACACTAGTTTAACCATTATAGCTACTTTTTACTGACTTACTGACTGCAGGCACCCTGAAGGCCCAAACAGATAAACAAATAAAAACCACTCCAAAACCATGGATATCCACATTTCAAAAAGGAAACCATATGGGAGTAATGTTCTATGGAGCTTAAAGAAGACCACGTATCTGAAGATAAAGCTACAGCACCTGAAAATCATTCCTATATGAATGGAATCATGAGAACTTGTTTATTTTAGATGTAAGTAAGTGAAGAACAAATACTTTAACTGACTCAAAACATTCCCTTCATCCCAAGCAGTCTAACAAAATAATGGGTGAGTTTCAATTAAAAAGCTCAAAGTATTTATTCAAAATTTGCAATCTGATGTTGTAACTTCTCAGATTATTTCCATTCTTTTTTGCTAAAAAAGTAAATAGTAAATCCAGTAATTTGTCTCAATAGTATTGCATCTTATGTTAACCATCTCCTCTCATGATGATAACCATCCTTTATAGGAATGAGTTAAAAAGAAATTCACAAGCATTAAACTTTTCAAAGATAAGACTTGTAAAATTACGTAGTGTTTGCCTATCTCTGCTCCTACTGAAGGTAAGGCTGAACTAAACTTCCACTGTCCTTAGTGAGAGAAGAAACATGTCAATGATGAGGCCTGCTGCTCCCATGAAGCAAAAAAGCAAGAACAATTGAGTCTGGCAGCTTCACAATTTTTGAAAAGGGTCATAAATTGTCATAAATCCAAAGTAGTGAAAAAGAACCTGTTATACTTTCTTTCTGGTGTGTTTAGGCATAGAAAAGTAAACAAGTTGGACCAGGAAAAACATCACCTTGTTTGCAACCAGCATGGAGGGACTGTGCAATGATACAGCACTCTAAGGATCTGCCCAAAGGCTGGATCCTCTGGGTGTTCATGACCAGATTTCACTGAGAGAAAAACAGACTAGTCTGGTAAAACAACATACACCTAACATCATATATTTTAAGGATTTTTTTTTTCTTTTTGCCTGCATGTAGCTATGATTACTTATAGGGACAGAGAACACAATGTTAAAATATGATGAATGAAGGTGAGCTTTAATTTAGGTTAGGAAATAAGAGATTGCCTGGCAAGTATACAATAGCAAATTATACTGGAGCACCAATTTAATAACCTATTAGATTGTTGTGGCAACCAGAAGGTGACTCTTGACCTAAACAGCATTCTCCAATACATATATGCAGGAGTATGGATGCAAATATAGGTGTCTATGCGTTAATATGTAAATTATTTATTTCCCTTTTTCTTTCAAATAAAACCATGTGTCCCCCATTGCCTCTAGCTGCTGTTCACTTAGACTTTCTTATAGGCATCATGGCAGAAGTGTGCCTGGAAAGCAGGCACACGAAATGGAAATTTCAAAGCTGCTTCAATGTCTGTTATGGAAACATCATGAAAAAAAGTTGTCATAGAGACAGACAGCAAGTTAGCAAAAGGTGTTTCACTGGCAGAAAGTAAATTGTGGAAGACGACAAACCAGGTAGTATCATAGCTGTGGAGAACCTTAAAGATGAGGAAAAGCAATGTGAATTTGATTTGCTATAAAATCGGGAGTCAGGAGACAGCTTCAAGGAATGCAAGTGATATTATTGAAGTGGCAGTGAATGAGACTAGTACTGAAACAGTGCAAGTGTTGAAGAAATTAAAAAAAAAGAGAATAGACAGAGCGGACAAAGGAAGCTGTATTACTAGGCTACCTTTGACAGGTAAGGATGTTGCTATGATCATCACTGTGAGAAAAAATACTGGTAGTTGGAAAGGAAAAGGAGAAAATTAAATTCTAGATGGATAGGCGGACTTTAGGAAGAGAGATGTTGTAAAGGTTCCTGGAAATAAGTATTGAAAGGATGAAGATAAATTGGGTCTGGAAGTATATGTTTCAAATTACTAAGTAGCTTACCAAAAGTATCCAAGAGTCAGACTTAGTGTTATGTAGATACATACATTGCTTAAATACTGCTTACCGTGTTGTCACATCTTGTTTGATTTGTTGGGCTAACATTAGCAAGTCTAAAATTTATTCTAAAATAAATATCCTCCTTTCAAATTGCACATATTCCACCCAGATATCCTAAAGAAGCAAAGCTCATGCAGTCTACCTTCCCTCTTGAAAACTTTTCAGTATATTGTCCAGTCCCAGTGATGTTTAATAGTATTGTATCACTGATAGTTAGTTGTATCAGAAACATCAGGCCCAAGAAAATCAACTGCTGAATAAAGATATCAAATTTGTATCCCCACAGAACGAGCAACAGTTTCAGTACTTATTCATCAGCTGGCCAACCAAACAGCACATGTTTTCTTTTAATAAATTCACACAGTAGTACCTTGAAAGTGGTCAGAGTGTACTTTTGACAGCCAGTAATTTGGAGGCCTGAGAAAGTGAAAACACTGTCGAAGAGTTTAGGAAGTAGCTAGAATTGTAAGTAATTGCTGCTGGGGAAACTGTCAGCCTAGGGGACACAACACCTTAGAAACCCAGCATCATGAATGTCAGTGTTCACAAAACAACTTCTGTTAAAAGACTCTCCTTTTAAGACATGCATGAAAGAGAAAAAGAAAGAAAAAATCTACTAGGTTCTTTATGAGGCAGTTTTCATTTTCTAATGACAGCCACTTAGCTCAATTACAGACAGATCAGAGGACGTTAACTTAACTCACTCTCTATTCCAGCATATTTGTACAGTTCTAGTACTAAAAGCTTTCTTTTGCCCATAATGCTTTATGTACTGTGTGCATCACAGTATTCCAGGCTACAATTTTTGCAGGGGTGAAAATTCTGTGCCTAAAAATCCTGGTCCCTTCATGTTCACTCGAAGAATCTGCCAGGACAGGTCCAGACCCCTGTGCTCATTCCACTCAAAGCACCTTGTCGCTCTTTTGTCACCTAATAAAATAACCTATTATCAGTTAGGCATAAATTCAGAAAAGTCCTAGGAGTTAAGAAAAGTGTTATTCTGAGATGGGGCTGCCATGATGCCAAGATGAACAGATCCGTATTTTCCATAAAAGACCCCCGTAAAGTTCTAGTTAGGGAAATTTTGACCAATACTACTTCAAATTGCACAGAGGCCAAAGCAGCTTTAGCTCCTGCTCCAGCAAAAGGAATAGCAAAGTCCATACTAATAGACATAGCCTTTCTGTGAAGATCAGACATTCATTTTTTTTCCTTTTAATTTATAAAATACAACCTTTTCATACAATCGAGTTCTAATCTATTTGCAACATTTATTGATGTTACATGTTAACAGTGTGAGTACAGAATGTCTATAGGTATACCCCTAAACACAGTCACAATTCAGTGACTGGGAGTAAAATCCACTGCAGAATAATGAATTAGCAATCCAAACATTAGGAATCAATGCAGTTAAAATAAATGAACATATACTTAAAGATGTTCTCATGAGCCAGTATTTGGAGAAAGAGAAAAAAATCTATAAAGTCATGGCTAAAGTTTAAGATATTTACACAACAATAAATGCCAAACACACTTCCATTCCAGCTAAGCAGGTATTTGTTTCCAGTCAGAAACAAAAGACTGGCATAAAGCTCAGTGCAATGAACTTTGTTTCAGTGTAACAGCTGCATATTTGCATTGAAACAAACACACTTCATCTTTATCGCTTTTCATCCAGACTTTGCAGAGTAAGCTTTGATTTATATTTAGATTCTAATGAAGTTAATCATATATTGTTATGTGTGCATTACCGTGGCAAGAAAGCAGAAAGACATCCCGTTTTTTTCCCCAAATCCCCTCTCGCATCATGCAGCAATAGAGCACTTAACCTGCTATTTCAGAGGCCTTCCTTGGTACTGGGGAAAGTATCTGGATATGAAACAAGGACAAGGAAGGCACAACTGCAACTTTTTCAGCCCTCTTGTGTTTTATACACTTTGGAAAGTTTTAAGGAGGGGAAGGATCAGCGTTCACATCACTACTGCATTCAAGAACTGGATATATATGGATACATACACACACACATACACATATATAAAGACATACGTATATATATATATATATAAACATACTAGCTTTAAATCTTTTGTGACCTGTCTTGGAGCTCACTGTTGTCACTTGGCATTTCTATGCAGATGCATCCTGCATCAATCTTGAAGAAATAAAGCAAATTTGCCTTCTATTCTAGGTAAAGAATCTGCATCAACCATTTTCTTTGCATCTTCTAGCAATTTGGTTGCTGAATATTTATACTACCCCATTCTTACACTATTGTTTGGGCTCTGCTGTGCTACTGAACAAGCCTGTCTTCCCCCTAAGCAGTCAGATGTTTTTCAACAGTACTTCACAATTTATAATTTTGGGGTTTATTTCTTAAAATAAACCCCAGTGGCCGTGAGCTGCAGTTCCCATCTTAGGCTAACTCAAACTCTGCAGTTGTTCTTAAATCCTCTCTAGTTCTGGACCATAATCCCTGTCATAAAGTCACATCTTAGAAAAAATAATCCTGCATGACAAGAACAGGCTGTACACCAGGTGAAACTATAAATGTGCTGGAATTTTGGAAATTTCATAGTAGCTTCTAAACTTCAGAAAACACAAGGGCGACAAATCTTTTAAAGGGATACAAACCAGTTTCCACATCCTACATCTTCCTGTGTCTGCCTTTAATGAGGTTATAAAGTGATGATGCTCAGTGACATGGTTTTGCAGCTCTCAGCTGACACCTAGACCTGCAAGGACATTAGCTCAGTAAGGTTTAGCTAAAGTCAGATAGAGCTGATAACAGCAATGGTGTACTTGCTAGCACTTCTGCACAACATAGGGTGCCGTGCCGTAGACACTGGTGCTTCACTATGTAGTTAAATTATTTAAAACTATCACCAAATTAGTACTTAGCGCTCCTTTCCCTTCCCTTCCACACTATCCTCTTCCTCCATAAGATGCACCAGTCTCACCTCCTCCCAGTGCTAGCAAGTACACTAAAAAAATGGAGCTGAATCTTTTGATGGCCGACACTCACACCCAGAGATCAAGGCAGCCTCAGTCTGCTGCAGTCAAATCCTTGTGCCTGGAGAACAGCTCACATCTGACAGAGCTTCATCTTGCCTGAAGATGCACAGACTTTCCTTGTTCATAAAACTGCAACCCACAAAGTTGGTATATCATTACTGTAGCAAAAATAAAGTGATGATATGCAAGGTGTAACGGACTCCTCACTTTGCATATTCTGCCAATTAAATCTCACTTATTTAAACCTGCAATGCAGGACACAGATAAAGCCATTCACATTTCTAACCAAAGTGCAGAGTTCTGCCACTAAGCAAGCCAGTATTTTCTCTATTTTTAGACTGGGTTACCATAATACATTTTAGTATAGGCTAATATAAATTAGTTGCAATGAGCATGCAGTGCTATAGAAACACTTAATTCACTGGATTATTCCCCAGCTGCCCAGCATTTTAATTTCAAGATTCCACTTATGGAATACTCATAAAGCTTTAAACAGCTTGGGCCCTTCTTACACTGTTGGTACTTCGGATTTGTATCCTCTCCACCGCATATGTTGCGTAAATCTAATGTAAAACTTCTCTGTTATGATCAATTTGTGTGAACATAAGTCTTTTGGGGTAAGGAATCTAGACTAAATTCTTCACTCTGTTATCAGAGTTTAACTACAAGGATTCAGTGACTTTGCAGAATGAAGCCAAGAGCAAAAATTTTCCTTTTGTCTATCAACTTCTAAAAGCTGGAACTCTTTGTGTTTTTAATCAGAGAGCAAAAGTATTACCAAGATCTTACCCATTTTATTTTTGTAAGGAACTTAGGCTTTGAGTCTTAGGTGTCTGAAACTACAAAAGCTCCACGGAAATTAAACTACTATGAAAAAGCATGAGAAAAAGAGCCTTCTCTTTTTTTCCCCCCAAAAGGGTATCCACTGATTAAAACAGCTTTCTAAACGTTTATCACTTTAATCTTGGCTTAGGAGGGGAATATTAGTAATAGACTCCAAGGGTCAATTTCCACATTCAGTTCTATCTGTTCACCCCAATTCAAGTCAGTGATTGTTCCTAACCTGCCTGAACCTGAAAGAGAAGTTAGAATCATATGAGGAGTTCAAAGAATGGATAGAATACACAAAGGATAGAGGGCAGGGTTTAGGAGACAGTAAAAGAATTAATTTATTACAGCTAGAAGCCAATTAAATATACTGATTGCTGATATCCTTCTAATAAGTCTTGACCATGAGACACATACAGCCATGGAAATTTCATTTATTTTCAATTTGCTTACCTTCTATATGTAGCATTTGGGACACATATTAAATAAGGGTGAGGGGAACCTTTCCCAAGGGAGATTACATCTTACTGTGAAGAAAAAGAAACTGCACATATGTACAGTGGAGAATGTACACTAGAGAAAAATAAACTGGGAGATATATAAAGATTTCTTATTCAAAACCTTAGAGACAAAGAATTAATGATTAGGTAACTTTTGGATACATTTCTAAGAATTGGAAGAAACCTCAGAGAGAAACTTTGTTTTCGTCTTCACTGATGAAGAAGGTATTGCTATCTATGTGTTTTTATAAAGAATTCACATTTACTATAGTTTTAAAAGAGTAAATTCTAAGAATATCATTCTTATTCTCAGTAAAATGGCAGTGGGTAATTGAAAAGGTCCTACAGAGTAGCACCTACATATTTTTACCACTCATGTTAAATACATACAGCGAAAAACATATCCACAGAACAGTTTCAAGTGTATACAAATATAGTACAATAACTATCGACATGGCCATTAAGGAACAGTCTGAGGGGGGTGAAAATAAAGGAATACTAACGGATGTCTGCATCAGTAGACAGAAAAGACATAAAGGGTGAAATTCACCTTTTCTGAGAATCATCATCAAGTCCCACTTAATTTTTTTACCTGATGCTTCCAGCAACAACTAAGCACAGTGCTGGCCTATTCTGGATAAACTCCACCCTGTGAACCCAGGCCCTGATGAGGGGCCAGTTTGGTTCTGATGACTGATCAAACATTTTCATGTAAAACATTTAAGTGTTCTGATTTTTGTAGGGTTTTATTTTTATCATAGTCCCAGATAAGTTTGTAAATTCCTTTAAAAAATACCAATGATAAGCAACGTTTCTCTCTTAAGTCCCTTTGATACAAAAATCACCAGCATCACAAAAGCAAAAACATATTTCTTTTTTTCCTCATCTTTTCCTGTTTGTGAACATTCTCCAGTAATGACAGATACACTTAGAGATGATTTGTAATTAAATTAAATTCAGCAACAAAAAATGTGTAAAATGTACTTAATCTGAAACAATAAACAGTACATGATTAATTGCTTGTAATATGCCTAGCTTTGATGTGTGAAAATAAAGATGAGGCAGCAGCTGAGTGCCTTTGAATCACTTCAGCATCCACCTGGCAAAAAAGCTCATCCTTTACAGCACAACTTATCCAGGCTTCATGAAAGAATTTCCAAAGTCTCTGGTGGAAACTCCTCACACTAGCAATATTTTATAACCATTTCATTATTCCTACCACCATAATTTAGACCAATTCCCAGAGCAATCAAACCCCCCAAATAGCTATAAATCAAACAACAAGGTAGGGAAAAAAATAGAAAACATAATTACATATTTTTGGGCACCCCAATAACAGAAAAATATAATCAGATTTTTTGATATTAAGATTGTTCTTTCCTCAAAATTTTCTGTGTATCCAGAAATACACTCTTGCAAACTAGAAAAAAATAAATTAAAAAATATATATATACAAATAGAGTGCTTTAGTAGTGGCACCTAATCCCACTAAAAGGTACTGCATTTTGAATTCCTGAGCATCATGCTGTGCTACACTGGAGTATAGTAACATTTTTAAATATACAAATACAGTGCATGTACAATTAGGTATACAATGAAAATAAAGAGAAAGAGATGTACAAATAACAAAGATCATTCCTCCTGTGTGCAGAAGTCTAGTCTACTGGTAGTTTCAAACACGTAGGAGAGTTCACCTCACTTCATATTTTTCAGTGTCCAGTACTACTGGATAAATCTCAGATAGCTGCTGCTTTCCTTTGGTTTACTGGAGAAGTGATTTCATTTCAGTGAGGAGTTATGATAATATAGATTAGCTGAAAGTCTTTTTAGGGTTAATTCTTTATGGTTCTCATCTAAAATGTGCTGCTGTCAAAGCAACAGTTTATGCAGGATTTCAACAGGGACTCCAGTCAAAATCTATACAGGATAAGTTCAGGAAAACCCTTCTTTTTTCTCCAGATCTTTTAGAGAAATCTAAAATGTCAGAAAGTTGAGATTTTGAGATGCAAGCAACTCGTACAGCGAGGAAATGTAACAGTTTGATTGACTGTAAGTTGAATAAACAAGGCTTCATAGTAGTGCTAAAATACTTACAGCCACATCCCCACACACGTCTGCACTCTCTCACTACATTTCACACTCCAGAAACATCGCACCCTCTTTTCAGTGGATACAGTGAATAAAGGGGAAGCACCTAATACTTTGCAAAAGCATTTTACTAGATGTGGAAATGCTTAAGAGATGTAGACTAACAAAAGTAGCAACCCGTTCATTACTGAACAGGTCATCAGAAGCTCAGTAAAATGTAGGCAGATGAATAACGTGATGACTACAAGCAACTGGTGCAGCTAATATCCGCTTTAGCTCCTAGGAGATTGGTGGCATTATTCCCTATCAGATGACCACTTGCATTTCACAGTGCACTCTAAAGCTCTTTTTACAGTCGGGAGCATTCCAGCCAAACTCCAGCAAGCTGCCACCGATTGTTTCACGTGTTCTGCGCTCAGCTATTCAAAGAACGATTCGCTGGCTTCTCAAACTGTAAGCAAGCCTGGTGTGTCAAATATGCTTCTGAAGATAAAGGCATTTGTACATGTAAAGGCATCTGTAAATGCAAAAGGTGCTTAACTCTGTATGCAGCCTTTACAAAGCACAGGCAGCAAGCAGGAGACTGTTCCCGGAGAGAAAGAAAATAATTTAGCATCATTTTTTTCTTTTTCTGCATTCAGATTTCAAAATAAAGATTTAGTAGAGTCACTCACAATGAAGCTACGAATTTTAACAATACCAGCTTTGGCCTACCACTACTTCTCTCTTTTTTATACCGCAGAAATGTTAGCATCCTGGCTCCCAAAGAGGTATGATCCCTTTACAGCATGCACAGTATATAAATACAGAGGTTGGGAGGCCTCAGTGGACAAACCTACTGGCAACAAAACAATAAACACCCTGGCATGCATTCACAGGCACAAAACCCTGGCATCTATTTGCATATATTTACTCAGAGAAAAGGAGAGAACCAAAGGGCTGAGTGGAGGCTGAAGAGCGAGACCCTAACATTTCAATATTAAATTACTCCCTAAACCTTCCCTCAAACCATGATTCAGTTCACTTCCCACTTCTTCTCACATTTCAAGCTCTCCTTCCCACAGCTCTGTTCCTTTTATAAATGGAAAAAGAATACAGAAGATTTTCAACTCTTTTTAGGCTTGGAGACTTACAGCTGAGATCAGTAACTAAAGATTTTCATCTTCTCCCAATCCTGGTGAGCAGAAAAGGATCAGCAACAGCCCTGCTGCAGAGAAATTCTGCTCTACGCAAACAGAAACATTCTAGTCTGTCTGGGTTTTGTTTGCTTTTTCTGTTGCTGGCATTTTTTTTTTCCTGGAGGAACAGCCTAAGTGGGGATGAGAGCTAAGAAAGACCTAGTTAGTTATTTCATGCATTGAGGGAGCAAACTGCCTGCCACAGTGTAGGTCTGCTTAATTTTTTCATCCTGCTTCTGATCTCTGGGTTAACAATATTGAGCTCTTCAGATAAAAAAAAAAAAAAAAGAAAGGCATCTATAAGAACAGCTATGACCGTTTTCCAGAAGAAAAAGTCACACAGCAATTCCCAAACAGAATCACACCTTACTGGTCCTAAAGATCCGCAGAAGGTTTGTCCCAGCAGAACAGACTCAGGTGGCAGTCCTGGATGGTGGCCTGACTACTTCCCAGCACTCAGCTCCACTGGATCTTCATTAGTGGGAAAGTGTACTGCTTAAGACTTACTTGAACAGGGGGGATACTGCAGACACCTTTGGAGGCTGATTCCATAGGATATATACTTTAATATATTCCACATTGTCATCTTTTCCAAGCACTATCTGGAGGGCTAGGGAAAGAGTCACATCTAATCTGCTGTTCTCTAATTGCCTCCCTAACAGGCTCTGAGCTCAGACTTGTCAACCCTACTGATATGGACAGCAGACTACTATTTCTCACAGTAATTTGCCACCCTGATACTCTGAGCAAGTAATGCAACTGATACCCAGGTTCCCAGGCTGCGGGACTCGAGAGTTATCTCGTTGAATTACCTATGCACTTGCAGTAAAGTACCTCTCCATAGGCAATTCATCCAGAGACCTCTTGAGTATGCCTTGGACTTGTTCACATGCATACACAGAAAGTCTAATATCAGACTCATTGGACAAGTCACTTTTAGATCTGCCTATGCTATGCAGATAAGACTTCTGCCTGACTCTAAGAAGAAAAGATGATAAGGCTATGGAGAAATGAGGAAGCAGGTATTTCTAAATAGTAGGCCTCTCACCTTGTATGGATCTGAGAAATGGAAGGATTCAATTTAATTCATTATTTTAAAGTTTTCTTTACTCATTCAGTGAATTTGTTTCTCTGAAAGGAGTTGAAATGTTCTTTAATTTGTCTAAAGTAAGTTAATCTCTTTTCATTTATTATGAAACAGTAGGCATCCCAAGTTTTAATGAAAATGATTAGATTCTCTTTATTGTACTTTCAATTTTATTCTTTAAGATATCGCCCATAAGGGATGATGACCTCACTACGGGAGAACACGAAACTGGTAAGTTGATTGCAATGCTCCGTCCACCAAGGTGCCCTCTAGGTATTCGTCATGTAAAATGGAGTGTGTACCATTCGACAAAAGAAATGGGGGAGCTGATAGCTGTACTAACTTCTGTAAAATGTGTGTCCCATCTGTTTCTTTCTCTTCCTCTACTGAATTTGACACAGCTATAGCCTGCATCACCTACCTTTCCAGAAATCCCCCCAAATCATATTAAACTCTGTGCTTCTGACAATATTTACTAACCCTAAACAGGTCTCTGAACACACACACAAAAGAGTAAAATATATGTAAGTATCAAGCAATCAAGTGAGGGGAGAATTCCATTTTTATATTGCTAAACATATGCACCAAAAGCACCCCAATTTTCTTCTAAAAAGCTCAATCCCAGCCCTGTAGGGTGTCAGTACAAAACAAAAGTAGGACGTTTTTTCAGCTGGGGAAAAACAAGCTGGACAGCAGTCTGAATCAAAATTTTAATCACTGCAAGACCCATTTCAGAAATATCTACAGAATAATCAACCTTGGAAGGTCAATACTTTTTCACTTAGTCGTGAAGAGCTAGAAAGGTCTCAGAACTGAAATCTTTGTAGACTAGTTCCTGCATTACCTTCCACCCGGACAGCTGGAGTTCTGGCATATCACCTTACTCACTATGGCATGTCTCTCCGGTCACTGACAGTAATGTAAATCAGAACCACAGATGTTACTTTCTCCCCACTATCTGAAGGAGGTTACAGATTGCCCTAAACTATGTGCTGTGCTGGCAACCAGTCAAAGACGGTGTGCCAGACTGTGTTTGTCTTTCCCAAATTAGATTTGAGCATACCAGCAGAGACTTAAGACATTCAGCCTGTCAAAGAGGTAAGTTGTTACCTATTAATTGATTTTTTACCCAGTGTGAGCTAAGAGACATTCTTTTCTCCAAGGGGCATGATTAAACCATATGATTGACCATCTCTTGCTCCTGTATCAAGCAATTGGCTCTGGTTCCCACAGGCTTGGGAGCTAATCCCTATACCTAAAGTGCTCTAAGAATACTGTCAAGCTCCCTATGCCATATCCCAACTTGATTATTGAAGTGAGACCTACGCCCCACTCCTATCCATCCTTTGATGCATGGCAATTGTCACAGAAAAGTAATGCTAGTGCTAGCCTACTTGGAGACAAAGCACAGTCCAAGAAGTCCTCAGTCCAGACAAATGTAGGACTTCCATACAGCTGGAGGTCAATTTAGATGTAGCCAATATCAGTTAGGAAGCAGAAAGCACTTCATTTTTCAACTGCATCTCGCAAGGCAACATGACTTTCAGCTCTCCAGGCAAACCCTACCACATACCATTCAAAATCTGCTCATACCTTCAGCACCTTTGCTTTCAGCAGTTTGTACTCTGTCTAGCTCTAGTGGTCTAAAAGTTTGGCATCTAATGTAAGGCAGTCATTTGCACTACTGAGTACAAGGCAGTCAGCCACCTACAGAGGACAATTCTTCCCACTTACCTTTCCACTTATACAACAGAACAGAAAATACACTTTGCTATAAAGGAAGTCTAGAACAAACGCCTAAAATAGGAATATACAAGTTACCATATTAAGAGTAAACAAGTGTTTTTTTCAAAGTAATTTAACTTAAAAGTGGGGGCCTTAAATTTAGGTTCAACTTCCTTTCAGATAAATAACAGTAATATGAGCGTGCAGTGTGGAAGCTTCCTAGTGAAGCAGGCGCACAAATACGCCCAGTGCAGCTCTTAAGTTTAAATAACACATGATGTTAGCGTGTGTTAGCTGGTTTTCTTAGTCACTTCTGAAGTTGCGTGGTGTATTGCAATTCAGGGAATTCCATGGTGATCTTTCACAGTTTTATGAGTCTCCCTGAATCTCCCTGAACTGGTGTGTGAAATAGCAGATCATCTGGAGATGAGAAGACTGAGTTCAACAGGGAAGGCATCAAAAGGTATAAGGAGAAGTTATAATGCACATTTTAAGCTCAGCGGTACCATTTGTGGGGGAAAAAAATAAAGATTTGTGATGCTGAGAGGAAATACAATGTGATGTAGGCAAACGGTTAAAGATGGAAACAATCAAAACAGAAGCTTTATGCACTAACTCGATGTGAAAATCATTTAGTGCACCCAGAAGAGCATTCTCATGAAGTAGAAGAATAAGTTGTAGAATTTCTGCATACTTCAAAGAAAAGACAGAAAACCAGTTATATAGGAAATCATTAGACTGAAATACAACAAGCACAAAACACTCTGCAGAGAGAATTCAAGGCCAGTAATAGTCGATGTGTACAAATGATGTGGCACAATGGCTTTTGCCAACAGTGATGAATTTTGTTATATTGCATCTACTTTCTCACTTCACCAAAAAAACCACTGCGTTCCCACAGCATGCAATGGGATTTTGCAGAGATCATGATTATTTGTTGAGCCAAACGCGTAATGCAGATGAGACACCAGTTTACTCTGACACGCCATCCAATTACACCATTGAAGAAATAGGCACAGAATTTGTCATAATAAACAACTTTGGGCAATGAAGAAATGCACATTACAGTCATGTTGGCATCATTAACAGATGGCATAAAATTGCCACCATATGTGATCTTGAAGCGTAAAACAATGCTGAAGGAACAGCTGCCTACTGGAATAATTGTTAGGTGTCAAAACCAGGATGGATGTCTAAACATTTAATGAAATATTGGCTGAATGTTGATTGGAATAGGCAACCAGGTGTGCTATTAGCAAAAAAAAAAAAACAAAAAAAACAGGAATGCTTGTCCTAGATGCATTCAAAGGCTAACCTGGTACTAGCAAAGAAGAGTTATCAGAGAAATTAATACTGCTCTCTGGTAATATGAGTAGGAATGCAGGCACAACTGCTAGTGCTTGACAGAGTAGTGAAGAAGCCTTTTAAAGACCATTTGAAGTCTCTACATTCAGAATGGCTCTAGGCAGTGATCATGTTCTGACTCACACAGGAAAAATAATGAGGCCTAGCACAACAATCTTTCGTCATTGGATTAAGACAGTATGGGACCAGATAAATCCAGGAGCTGCAGCTCAAAGTTTTAAGAAACTGTATTTCATATTGTATGGGTAGAACCGAAGATGATTTGTTTGAGTTCAAAGAAGTTGTTCACAGCAGTGAAGACACTGAAAGTGACCAAGAAGTTGAATATGAGCAGGAGAGTGACAGTGATAGAAATGATAAAGAGGTATGAGGTGTAAAAACTGAAAGATATTAGTAATAAAGCACATCAGAGGCCAAACTGTATTAGTTAGGCTAACAAGTGTAATTTCAGGCAAATCATCAGTGAAAACTGTGTATCCTTACTGCATGCCGATTACAAACATGAAACCAAAAAATCTTTGTGTATAACCTTCTCTTCCTGTGGGGGTGGGGGTGAGGGTCATCTTAAATTCAGAGTCATCTTCCCATTCTGGTTAACAGAGTATATGAGTCCAACGTTTCGTCTTCACGTCACAACTGCAACTGCACCAAGGAGGAGCTCACAGCTGCCTTGGCCAAATTTTTTGTGTAGCATGAACTAAGAGTATCGACGTGTTTGAGAGGAGTAATTGTGTGAACAACAGTGTATCTTCTCTATCACTAGTCCAAATTTTCTGTGAACTGGTGAAACTCAGCTGCACACGACAGCATCACCAGAGCACCTCTGGTTTACAGACTGAAGACAACAGCACATGTAACTCAAGAGCCAATTAACCTACAGCTCAAAGAGGATTTCAGATTTTCCCAGCCTGGCCTCAATAATGCTTCCTGTTCCTAAAACCATCCACAATAAAATAAGTTGAGTCATAAAAAGTGTCTCTTTAGCCAGGGAAAGATACAAATTCTGTCATAAAATATTTTCATGCGTTTATCATGTGGCCTCTGGGATTTCAGCATACCACTCTTCTCCAATTTTTCTTCCTGAATACAGGATTGTACTGGTAACTAGGTGACTTTAACATGTCTTTAAATTAATAACTCGGTGCAGCATAAAACTAGTTCTGTATAAATATATGAAGATAGGTGGATATACATACACAAGAGCCCTTACAGAATTTCCTAGCTTCACACTTCACACTACAGAGTCACTTTTAAATTTCCTATTGTAAGATTCAGAGGCATATCAGTTTCAAACACTATGTTATGATAGTAAATATTATTGCATTAAAAACTTGAGCATGAAAAGAACTGCCTAGCAAGAATATCATCAAGAGAGTATAAAGAGATGAACCGCTCCCTGCCATGCTTAAAATAGTCTATCTTCTGTTAATAACAGCTTCCCACAGAAGCATCCAAAATTCTGAATTTAAACACTATTGCGTTGGAAACTACTAAAATTGACTCGATTCTTGCCCGTTTCTGTTGAAGTAGCTCTGGGAGCTGGTTCCTCTTTGCTGCTTACAAAGCATATTCTCAGGAATTGGGCTTAAAAGCTTCTGGAGCTAGAACAGTTTTAAATAGTCTAACTGCATATTTCTGCTTTCCCTATTTCCTAGTTGCTGTAATAGCTTGAGGCTAACCCTTTCCAATTCACAGTGTTTCATCCTAGCCATCAGGGGCACTGTTACTTACAGGGACAGTCAGTGCCCAGACAGCCTTCAGAGTAGAGCAAATCAAAGTTACCCTAAAGTCACCTTTAGTCATCTATATGTCTGGTGTGCTTCTTGTTCATTGACATCTCATCCCGATGTCCGTCTGCATTATTTTCCAAGTAGTTTTTATATTTAAACTTTAAAATATCTGTTAAGTGTTAATAATCTTTAAGTGTGTGCCGAATTGCTCCTGCACAATCACTCACTAAGTTGCTGTAAGGAAATTAAATTAAATCTATTGTCAATATGGCAGATATTTGTCATTTTTCAATGACACATCCATGTGAAGGAATGGTACCTTGTGACACAACCATGTGAAGGAATGGTACCTTGGCTTGTTAAATATTGCGAAGTCAAGATGTTTAACTTTACAGTTCCCACAGAAGCTTCAGCTCTATTCCCCTGTGTGTATACTTTATAACAAGACCTTTCCTTACACGACCACATGCACCACAAAGGGAGAAAACAAACTGCTTTCTGCCGTATGTTGTCAGAGTTATTGGGCATGGGGTGGAAAAGTATATTCCTTAGAAGGTGGTATGTACCGGTTGTTTAATCAAGTGAAGAAGTATCTTGTTTTCTTGCCTCCTGAGAAATGTTCTTCCAGTTAGTATCAATTTTCTATTAAAAGAAACCAATTTTCTATTAAAATAAACAATTCTACTGAAATAAAATCTCAGGCAACAGAAACAGGTACTTGGCTTTTCTTCTGTATTTGTGGAATATACGGAGGAGATAAAACTACCTTGTCAAAACAAGAGGTGCTCCAGCACATTAGCATTAAAAAAATGCAGCACTGCCCCGCATCTGCAAGTTATTTCCCCACACATTACTAGCTCTACCTCTGTTGCTTTCTTAGGAGAGCCAAATACTCTGTTCTTTCTAAAATGAGATTAATTTGTCCCTGATAGAATTGATAGGGAAAGCACCTAATAGAAAGCCTCCTTGTGAGCAATGTAAGAGCATCATTAGATAGAGAGTGATGCCTGGGTCCTACAAAAGAATGGAAACAATAACTAGCGATAGTGGGATATAAACAGCATCTCTAATTAATTTCTTCATGCTTTTCTGTACAGTTACTCTTCTGGGGCAAAAGTTCCAGTTTTCTTATATTACAATATTTCTAAGAACAACCTTCATCCCTCCAAACGTGTTCACCTTTAGCCCCCACTTTCCATACAGTAGTTTATGCAAAATGGATTGTGGATCTCAGTCGAGATTCCAGTCTACATAAAACCTGCTGCAGCTGATCCTCATTGTGCTAGTTAAAGAGCAAGAACTGAATTACCATAGAGACAAAGGATGGCTTGGAGTAGTCAGCTTATAAAAGAGTTCTTGCAAAATAAATAAGTATATTATACCTCAGAAAGACAAGAGGCTTTATGGTTGTATTCACAGTAGACCTATGCAACTTAAGGAAACCGCAGTCACACTTGGCAAAGAACGAAGAGTTATCTACGGAGAAAATAAAATAGTCAAGATCTCTCCCTTTCGAGAAAGAAAAACCTTTTATTTTTCATTTTGAACTACTGAATAAATTCAGGATAAATCATTTTCATTAATCTAATTTCTTTAGAAATTATTTATCCTCAAATCCTGCTTAAATCTAGGAAAAAGCATTACAAACACTGCCAGTCTCTCCAGTTAGATTGGTGAGGAGTACCAAAAGGAGAAGAAATAGCTACTGCAGTTTGTTTAGATATAGTTTTCCAAACTACATGCTACTCACAAAGCCAGAGAAAATCTTCTCAGATGGAAGCTCCTTACGGCTGTATGAAAGCTGGACCTGGGCTTCCCATAACCAAGCCAGTCCCTGAACCTGCTGGTTAAGTCCCTCAACTCCTACTGTGGTGCAGGAGTAAGGAGGCGTGTAATGAAAAGCAGAAGGGAAAGCAGTGAAAATAACTGGTTTGTGATCTCAACTTGTGTAGTAGAAGAGCAGAAACATTAGGAGTAAGTCACAGAAGACTGAACTGGCAACGCAGTAGCAGCATCTGGAAAGCAAAAGATCCTAACTGAAGCAGGGGGTTGCAGCTTGTGGGGACGAGGTACGCAGCAGTCTTGGATTTCAGGAGTGAGGGTTTGTGCCAGGAGAAGGAAGAAGAAGGGACAGAGGCACACCATCTCCTCCGTGTGACAGGCCTGGCACTATCAACAGCAGCAACAATGCCAGCTAAGTCAGGAAATCATTGTACTAAGGCATTTTTTAAACAGGAAAGGAGCTTGCTTTTTGTGCAAGCTTTGGAAGTAATTTCTGTAGTTGCTGCGACAGAGCTTGGACTTTTTTGACCTTGAGATCAAGCTGAACGGCTTCCAGAAATACCTGAAGTAGAGAAACATATTACTCCTCAGTATTGCAGATGCTGCTTCTCTGTCAATTGTCACTGAGCTATCGCCTCAGAAAAGAATACTGACGTGTCAGGGCTGTCTGCAAACCTCTGTGAAAACATCAGTCATTCTAATTAAAGAGCATTCAGAAATTGTTTTCCTTTATATACTGTTCACGATCAAAAAATAAATTGGGCCACAGACTGTTGTTGGGATGATGCTGTTAAAAAATTGGAACCTGGTAGAGATAGTGATGTTTTGTGCTTTTGGCAGCAGTTCTTGTTCCAAGTTCAGCCAAATATTAAATATTTATCCACATAACTAAAGAAGAAACAAGATTCTCCAGACAGTATCAGCAAAATAGCGTGGAAGTAAGTGCACTGTTAAAGGGAAGATAATCTTAAAAGAGAGGATCCTGCTGAGAATTTCTCTCATAGGACGTATTGCCAAGATATCCATAGTAGAAAGAGCCAGTATGTTAGATGCACTTCACTACTAACCACTCCGCCTCCCCGCCCTCCCCCCAATTTTTAATATCAGGTGACAGTGACAATGAAAGCTGCTTGGATTTTGTCCCCTTCTCCCTTACACTACTGGAGCAAGTACATGCTTAAGTCACCCCCACTATCTGCTGCTCAAGTGTTATCAAATGACAGGATGACAGTGTTGAAATGACACTGATTTCGGGAAAGGAGCACATAATATTATGCCATTTGACTAAAATCTGCTAGTGTCAAAATAAAAGACAATACTGCTCCAGTTACTGCAAACCTAAATCCAGTTCAACAAGCAAGATGGCTCTCACATCCCAAAATCAATGGAACGTATGAATGGGATAATTATAACCTGTTAGCTTTTCTCAATCGACTTGTTTGAAGAAGTTTTCTCTAAAGTGCTGGCACCAGCCATCCACCTTCCCTTCTTTCTCTTCATTTTTCCCCAGAATAAGTAAATTAGATGATGTAGAACATCCAAAAGCAAACAGAGAGGGTAAAAGGGCTAGCTCTCCCCAAACAGACAATCAAATTACCAGTGCCAGATTCAACATTGGTAGCACAAGTCATTGCTTACACCCATCCAAAAATCATGGCACATGTTAGCTGCTTTACTGAGGGCAAAGAGGGAGGTTGTTGAAGGGAAAGCTAAAGAGGTGAAAAGACAAAGCTATATTTTTAGTTTTCCTGCTGATTTGGTTTACATTTCAGTCTTAGTTAGCAACAGTCCTTCCTCACCATAAAATCAAATAGTTTAGATATTCAAACAATTTCACCCGCTTACCTAGGGTTTCAAAGAATCATCTACACAGATATGTATACATGCCAGTTATTTTCATATCTAAGCATTTGTTATGTTCTTTTTGTTTAAAAATTCAGGCTCCAGAAGGAATTGCAAATCTGTTAGAGAAGACAATGGTAGTATCCACAACAGGTAAATGATGCCTAGTATTTCTCTTGTTCCCTATTACCACCACCTTACTTACCCCATAAACAAAGTTCCCAACTTACCACCACCACTGCCCAATAAACAGGACTGATTTTGAATGTCATAGCTACTCTTCATGGGATGACCATGCTTTCTAAGAATGTTCATTGCTTCTGCTAACACTGCAGTTAGTCCTACCGGACTGAACTGCAGTGATTCTACTGACTGCAACGGACTTTGGATCAGCCCAAAGAGGAGGAGAAGTATGGGGTTCAGTTCAGTGTGCTCGATTAATATGTTTCTGAATTCTTTATGAGGAAAAAAAATCCCCTATAATCACTGCAACAAAATCTGACAAAACAGGGAAGCAGATGAACCAAAGAAAGAGAGCGTGAGCAAGAACAAGAGAGAGAAAAAGAAAAGAAAGAGCGAGAGAAGATAAACAAGGAAACAGAAGAATTTCAACTCTGTGGTATTTGAAAGGAGCAGGACAGGGAGGCAAATATGCCTCATTATCTTTTAGAACAGCTGCCAACTGGCACTTGATGTTCATGGAGGAGAGGGAGAGCCATTTCTTAATAAATATAACGAAGAAAGATATCATGCAAAAGTAAACTAAAATTAAACCACTTCCTGAACTTATACATACAGTGAAGACGACAAGGACAAAGAACTACTTAATTAAAATAACAGCCTTATTTCCTAAACATATGCACGTGTATATTTATGGCAAGGGAGAGACCAAGTTTAACCCAAAGAAATTGCATGCATGAAACTAACATTTTTCTGTAATACTAAACTGCTTCAGCAGGAGGCTAATATATTAATGCTAATATTGAAGTATTAAAGAATTAATGCTTACAGATGTTAACAGATAAAATTAACATTTAAGTAAAAATTAAAAGCCATCTGACCCTCCTACTTGAGAGACTACAATATTTTAGAGTTTCACAGCTTTGTACTTTCAGAACAAGCTTAAATCTACACAGCCATGAGCTATAAATTCTCTTTCTTCTACTGTGCTTAATATGTATAACAAATATGTCGGCAAGGTTAAAAGAGTACGGCAAGTAGTAAGTGAGACTACCTTGTACATACAAAACAATCAATACAGCTGTTGCATCTCAAGATGCTCATGGAACTTGACATAGGAACTGTCACAACCTTCTCTTTCTCTGACAGAGCCAAGTCTGCTTCAGCCTTACTGAGAATAGTCACATGGGGATTCTGCCGTAAGGAAAAGGAAGGACAAAGTATACCAGTTCAAGCAACTTAATAAAATAATAGTAATAATAAATACCCTACACGGGCCAAGGAGACTGTGGCATCTATAACAAGGTACAAAGAGTCACGGGATCTCCCACTAATGAGATAAGTTGGCCATGGGCTGGATCCACTTGGGAATTCCCAGTGTTTGGTGAGAGAGCCTGAAGGGAAGGACTTGTCAGTCACAGTGCCAGCGGGTGACCTGTCTTGTAACCCTGATCATCTTGTCGCTTATCTGTATGCCTAATGGCCATCTCTCTGCAACATCAGCTTTGAAAGTACGTTGCAAGCTTCCGATTAATTAAACAGAGGACACAGGGCAGGTTCACTTGTTGTAAAAGCAGCTCCTTTTGAAGGTTATCACCTCAGTTTCTAAGGCAGTGACCTATGACCAGTATTTGCCTTTACTGCTCATAAAGTATACCTACGCTATGCACTGGAAAAAGACTTCCACTAAAGCGTAGCCATCCAGTGCTACAGGCTAGAGTACAGAGTCTAGAAATAACCTTGTGGTATCCAAGCTTGACAACTATCTGCTGAATAGTAAGTCAGATCTTTCTATACACAAATTATTACCAGGTCACATGTGGATATATTTTGAGTATATTTCTTCCTTGATAAGCTGCATAACAGCATCATGCCACGTAAGGTAACCTCTTCTGTGATATAAAGAAACTCTGACACTCTTTTTCAAAACTAATTTCATACATTTTAACATTACGAGATAGCCTAGTCACAGACAAGAGTGGTCTGCCTAAATATTTACAAAACGTACACACACATTTTGAATTCACTGTGCAGATGAATCTAGCTGTTGTAGGTTAGGAAGGACTTCAAACACTCCCCTGACTTCAGCCTTGCTTCTTGACAGCTATAAGCACCACTGTAATGGCTATTATGGCTCTCAGCCAGTGGCATCCAACTTTCCTTATTCACTGTACATGGATCTGAGCTGCCTAAACTGGGCTTGTAAATTTATAGTTCTTGGTTTATGTGCTGCTGTGCTTTGCGTAACAAAGTCCAAGTTTCTTGTTAATCTAGGTGTAAATAATTTCTTTCCCTTACATAAATTAAAATATATTTAGAAGTCATCCATCTTGAATAATTATTCAGTTACGTAGAAAAGAAAATATTACAGCGTAATTGAGTTGGTAAGGTGAATGAAGGTCCCTCTGCATGAGCAGAGAAGAATGGAACTGGATCCAAAATGAGGTAGTGAAGATTTCTTTTCATATACAGCAGTACCAAAGCTTCAGAAACTGAATACTGGAAATCTCTGTGAGAGGAATCATTCTTATAAGGATTCTCTGCAGTAGCAAGTAGAGGAATTCTAAAGAAATACCTGCTCATGTGACATTTAAAGCACATGAGTCTGAAGAACAGCTCAAGAGCTGGGACCAAATCCAAAACATGAGACAAATCTAAGCTTTCTGATGCAAGAGAGAGTTGGTAGGACCCATTTTCCTAAAGAAAGACAGAGCTAGTTCAAGTAGATTAGTTCTAAGCTTCCCTTGTGATGCTTGAGTGCAGGAATCTTTCCTTCTTTACAGGGGATGAGCGGGAGGAACTGTTTTAAAAATCCATCTCAAAAAAAGAAGCATTTAAAACAAGTATCTCAATGAATAGCAAGAAATTACCAGGAGCAAATCACCTCCACTCCAGAGTTCTTAAGGAGCTCAACCTTGCAGTTTCTTAGCTGCTGACTGCTGTTATTGATATTGCTTAAATTGATACTGACTTCAGTGAGTCTAATGAGAGGCAAATTTCACGAAAGGCTCTGGGCATAGGAAAAGACATCCTGGGTCATGCCAAGGCTGTAAAAATACATGGGCTCGCTAGCTCGGAAAAGAGACAAAAGATGGAAATAGAGTAGAGGCAAAATGGTCAGATATATTACAGAGCATACCAAAGGATTCCACTATTCCTGTATTTTTTATATTCATTCCCAAGCATCCAGTATTGGTCACTGTCAGACAGAAGATAAGTTGGATGGGCTTCTAGTGTAAATGGCATGGCTTAATGTTTAAAAAAAAAAAGTTTTGTTTTTTGTCAAAGTAACTTCTAAGGTAAGTTACAAGTTTTACAGCAGGGTGGGCAGGTCATTCTTGTAGACTGAACGTGGCAATGACGATATGGGCTTTTTTATCTTTCTGTATGTTTGGTCCCTCCATGTGGTGACTTCGTAAAACAAAAACAAAAACAAAAAGGTAAGCTGAGATTTCCTGTTGAACTCCAACCTTTTCCACCCAAACTCGAAAAAAAGAAGTGTAGCACTTTTCCTCAGTCTGAAACCGAGGACTGCGGAGACCTTCAATCAGCTAAAGCAGAGGACTCCTGCAAAGTGTGGTTTTGTTCCTTTTCAACATAAGAGTTGAAATACAGGCAAGAAGCACCGTGCAACACTTGTATTTCACTTCTTGCAGCAATTTGATCTTCCAGGAGATCTATAGTGCCAGGGGATTTCAATCAAAACAAGCTTAATGATCGAGTATTTGGGCAATGGGTTTGCAGAAAAGCAGGTGATACTTGTGTGGGTGGTCTTTGGCATGGCATTACAGTCTGACAGTATAGAATATTTTCCTTGTTAAAAATCATATAACAAAGGTATTAAACTAATATCAGCATGTGCAAGCATTACAGTAAATTCACAGCTGCAAAAAATTCACATCTGTACAAAAATGTCACTAAAATGAAATAAATTAAAAGACAGTTATTACTCTCACTAGAGCTTACGTACTAGGATACTTTCTTTGTTTCTTAAGCATGGGGGGAAAATGCCTAATGACTCCTTGCTTTAAAATAACTACTCAGCAAAATACCAGCTTTGTAGAACTTTGTGAATCAGAACGGGAATGCCGGAGATCTTGATCTAAACATTGTTTCTCTTTTGATTACAGAGAAACAATGATGAGATGTAAAAGTAACAGTTTTTTTCCCCTGTCTGATGGCAAATGAGCAGAAAAAATAATGTCTTTGTTTTCAACATTATCTAGTGTGGGACAGTAAAATGCAAATTGAGCAGATGCCTTCATTCTACTGTAGGTTCTCTCTTTCTCAAAGTCATTTCTAAAATTCTGTAACGAGAACTTGATAATCCAGCTTTCGCAGTCAGAAAAATGAAGTTTTTCCTGAGAGAACCGTCATTGCAAACTTTTAATTTCACTTGTGATGCCTTCTTTAGGATGTTGCATTACAAACAATACACTAGTAGCATGGAGCAGTTATTCTTGAATCCGTTAGGATTTACAGTAAAATCTGACAAAATCACACAGTAACTGCACATTATTCAAAGGAACAAAGTGAGGTTATCAAAAGATGATACTGTGATACTTCAGCGTATTGTGAGATCTATAAAGGATTCTTCTCAGTAACAATTTTAGTTACATGCATGAGCATATGCTTACCTAGACCACCACCACAGTTTCAGGGAATTGCAAGAGTTGGACTTAAGAGACTAAGGTTAAGTTTGCAAGGCCTCAGATTGCTGTTCAAACTTTAGATGTTTACAGTCAAGTCAAGGAGTCAAGTTGTAAGTAGCTTCATTTTAGCCAAATCATCAATGTCTAGGGAAGAAAATAAGATTTTGGACACTTGGGCCCACCTAGTTTTAGGCTCTAACATCAATACCCAAGTCCCTATTGAGTCAATGAAAAAGAGAACTCAGTACTGGGTACTGAGTAATTCAGTACGCAAATGGCTGAATGTGCCCATTTCTCTCTCCAATCAATGCAGAAGTAACAGTGGACAAACACCTGGAAAACTTCATTGAGCTCAGCCACTCATGATAGTGGACAGCTATACAGTGAGATACCCAAATGAAAGACTCTACAAAGCATCTGCACCACCAAACACAATTCATGATTAATAACTTAGTAGTTTGTAATACCTTGACGCATACCTTATAATAAAGGCCACAAGTCCATAATTATAATTAGCCACAGAAGGATATAAAAGTCCACCGTATTGACAGCATGCAAGCTCCTTTCGCTAACTGGAGATTTGCTATGTAAAACTTTGAGAAGACTCTAAGCACCCATGCTGCAGAAAAAGATACCTTTGCCTTGCCTCACTGCTCCTTCCCTCCCTTCTTCTTCCCTGTTATCAGTCTCCAACAGCCTGATCCAGGAAGAAAACCCACACTCCTGGATTAGGCACTCCACTCAGGTGACATGAATATGGCCCTTGTTCTAGATGTGGCCTATCTATAAATACTATGACAATCTTTGAAAAATGATTACAGCACAGCAAAACACTTCTTGAAGTAAGTCAGCATACAGAATACAGAGTATTATAAAACTTTCTAACATTTAACTAAAAATAGCAGAGAAAGACTCTGTCACATTCTGCTCCCTCTGTGCCCCTCCGACAGCAGGAAGACCTGCAAACCCAACAGAAATATGTCTGGCATAGAGGAGTCAGCACCTGCTGACAGCACGACAATACACACACATAGCAGTTATCAACATACGAGCTTTGCCCAGGGACAAATAGGCCCTCTCAGAGGGCCTGCACAGCATCCCCTACGCTCCACTGCAGTTACATATGATTTAGAAAAGCAATTGAGCTGCTCTAAGTTATCTAGGATCGTCTGACCAGAGATGATCAGAGATATCAAAATGATCTTCAAGTCACTGTATCACTTCCTGAAAAAAGGATAACCCCGAGAGAATGTAAAAATCACTGCTTTCAAACACAGTCAGGACTAGGAATCCGTAGGTAAATGGGTTTGGGTTTTGAGAAATTTCTGGATCTTCCAACAACACAATGAGAATGGATTGGTTGTGCCAGAGGAGTTCAAGAAAACATGTGCAGAAACCATGAGGAGAGTCACATACTGCAATTTAATTGAACCACTTTTAATTAAAATCATCATTATTAAAGATGAATGTTCGCACTCACACAGCCAGTGCACAGGAATTTATGGTTTTAACTCTTCTCAGCTTTCTGAAGGTAGCATGCAAATTCTCACTTCTCAGACACAGTGCTCCCCATAAATTCAAACAGATCATTATCCCCAGTTGATACATCAGACAAAGCATTTCAAACCATATCAGACAAGTGTAAAAACTTCACAGAGATTAATGAATTTAAGCTTCAAATCTAGCAGTGCACACCTTTGAATAAAATGCATTTGCAGTTTTCTCTACAAAGATGGGTTAATTTATTAGACATATGAGTTAACTGAAAGCTTTCCTGAAAGATTTATTGTCATTTCTACCTGCCAGAACCTTTCTTTTATAATCAGTTCATCCCCACTCATATTGAATCAAAGCTGGAAAGAAAACTGCTTCTTAACAAGTATGTGATACTTAATGCCATAGCATTCCAGTCCACAAATGTACCTTATTCTGGTTAGGTTTGCTGTATTAATAATTCAGGATCTTATCTAATTTTTATAGAAGCAGGTGATTACTTTAGAGTAATATAATATTCTGTTTCCCCAAAGCTTGCTACCAGAGCTTGGCAATAAATATAAAGAAGCCAGCAGTAGGCATTTCCGTGCTCAAACTTTATTGCAACTTTTTGGTTTTGACATGATGCTTTATCCTAATGGGCTTTTTATCCCCTGCATGCATTTTAATTAAACAATAAATAACCATCACTGGAACATGGATAATTACTGTAGGTATGTTAGAAATGAAAATTCCTTGCTATAACTGTCTCCAAGTCAATGAAAACATGAGTTATAGAAAAGTGCACTTTATTGGAGATTTCAATTGCTTACACTTATACTTTTAATAAGTGGTAACACACCAGTTACTAACACAGAGAAGCTTTGGAGGTAAGAAACTTAAGTCACAAAGACAGTTTAAAGCATCCTGGTATATGAGAAAATTCACCCTTCTCTTTAATATAAAGAATTCTTGCTTTGTTTGTTGTTGTTCCAGTCATGTTAGAGGATTTGTTGCTGCTTCAAATTAATTTACCACTGCCAAAAGAAAAACAAAAGTATCTACTCTTCCTGTTATCACACAGCAGAAGCAAAGCAGCAAAATGTTCCCCCTCTGCCCCTAGGGAGAAAACAGAAAGTGTTTTGGTTTTGATTTTTTTTTTTACTTTCTTTTAGAATAAAGGTTGTCATTAGAAAACAAAAGATGAAGAATAATCACAAGGGTAAGGTGGATCATTGTAACTCTTACCCCACAAATACACACAAAGGATTCTTTATTTTGATCCTCACATTCAGTATAATGTTCTCTGGCACCCCTAGAGGCGTTCAGGGAGTCTTCTCTCTGTTAATAAAAGGAGGAGCCACATCTCTTCATCTCCAGGCTCTCCTGCTCAGAATTGCTTAAAGCAAAACCCCTGTTTGTTCCCTTCTGCCTTTCATTTTCCTGGCTAAGGAGTAGACAGTTAGCATTAAGCCCCCTTTCTTCCCTCTCCAACTATACTTGCCATTTTTACACTGCCAGCTGAGTTCTCGCTCCACCCTAACAGCAAGTGTTTTGGGGCAAGTCTTTAGAACACAGATCACCACTGGAGGGCTTAGGCAGCACCTTTTAACAAGCCTGCCCTGCTGGCTGAGAATGAATTTTTTCAGGTCATGACAATGTGGATCTGTGTTCTCCACAGTCTAGGAAATGTTTCCAATTTGGTTCATGCAAAGGAGAGGAAAAAAAGCATGTGAGAGATATGAGAGAATTCTGTAGAATGACAGTAAGTTATTCTGCTGCGAACAGATCTGGTCTTTGAAAAAATAATGGAGATGAAAATCATGACTGACGCCAAAAGCTCTTAAATTTTTTTGTGTAAATATTCCACCTATTAGTCCTGTAGTAACACTAGTCAGGACCCCGACTTGTCAGCATTCTTTGGCCATTTTCAGTTTGGGTCTGTTTCACAGATACATCCAGCCTTGCCTTAAAGCTCTCCGGTACTTGAAAAGGCTTTTATTTTGAGAAAATGATTCCAGTACAGAGGAAGAATATAACTCAGCTTCTAGCTGACAACAGTAGAATTTCATTTCAAAAGAAAGACAAGCTACATAAGAATTCCAGGAAGCACATGACACTCTTCAGAAAAATGTATAAAGTCAAAAATTCAAACTTCCTCTGAAAAGCAGATTCAATGGAAAACATTCAACCAAATAAATTAGAGAGAATGTCTCATTTCTTCTTATCTGCACAACCTGTTTCTCTTCAGTGTGATGTCTTCAGCATAAATAGAAGTGAGCGCGTCTTAGGCGGCCTTCAGTTATTAAGTTCTGCTCTTACAGCCCTAACATCTACCCATCCTCTTGAAATCGCTACTCAAGTCTTAAGCTAAAATATCTAACACTTTCTTTAAATATTTCTTTTGGCTCTCTGCCTTTCAATACCATCAACCAGACAGAGGACAGAAAGAGTGACACTGTATTTCACACAGTAGAAATCAGGCTAGGCACTAAGAGTAGTTCTCTGAACAGTTGATAATGGATTCCCATCACTGCTCTCAAAATTAGTCATCAGTATCAAGTCACAATCTGAGGTCAAGTAAAGTGCTTTTTAAAGAAAATGGGTATGAATGAGCAATTAATATATTTGAGCTGGAAATCTGATGGTTTCCAATTACAAGAACAGTGAGAATCAGAAGCTCCTGAGTATAATAATGAAGACAACAATCTAACAATTGCCGAGGTGAAACCTGATGACTTTGTAATCAGATTATAGTAGCAAGGATTCATTTCCTGGATTGAGCGATCCAGAGGATCACTCTGAGTGCTCAGCTCCTAAGAGCTGAAGAGAGAAGATATATTTATTATAATTCTTTTATCTTTCCAAAAGATTCTGTGAGATGAGTCCTACTTCACAACACATTGAAAGGAAGTGAATAATAACAGCCCGTTATTAACTTTGTTTCTGATTACAATTTTGATTATTATAGTGAGCTTTATATAAAAAGAAGATTCCACAGTTTTCCAAAAACAGATGAGTTTTCCATTCTATTTCTTGTTACAGAAATAACAAATTTCCAAAATACTATATGCAATTAATTATACACTCATTATTTACAGAATACAATTTCTAAAACCGACATGAATCTAAGACTGAATACAAATGGTATTTTTGTGAAGTAGTCAGGCTACGTTGCTAGTAACCAGCTGCATGTTTTTCAATTAGTTCTCACAATCAATTTTAATCAAAATGAATAATTCAAATATTTTGCATTACTATTTCAAATATTAACATGCTCAGAAAAGGTAAAGAAATGTAAAGAACTATATTTCAATATGTATTTTGCAAATCTGAGTTGATAAGCCTGTGGATATACGATGAAGGCTCCACACTTTGGATTTGCCCAAATATAAGACCTTCGCCTGTGGACAAATTGTTTGAACAAGCAAAAGTCCCAGTGAGGACAACAGAGATATCTGTGTGCTCAGGAATGCATTCTCAAGTTTCTATAACCAGAATAGCAGATGTATGTAATAATCAAATTTAGACAAAGGCCACTTTGAAAACTTGGGTTTAACAAATATTATATTATATTATATTATGTTATGTTATGTTATATTATATTATATTATATTATATATTGCTGTGATTTCCAGGAGGCCTGGAGCTGCTATGCATTACAAGGAAAAAAAAATAAATAAGAATTCAGTTCATCAACCTCTGATTCCATAATTCAGCATCAAAAGATACCAGGAAGAAAGCAGTTCAGCTAGAAGTCATACAGGTACTGTGTGAAGGTTCAGTTGTAATAAATAAAATTCCTGCATATGAAAATAGACTTTCATATTTCATTGCTAATAATGAAATATCTAGTAAGATTTGATAGAAATTTATTCTCCTTTGCACACCGTGATTGTAATCAACAATACAGTGTAAGTAAATATTTTCACTGTAGTTTTTCATTTCTATTTTCTCTTACAATGAGCAATACTCAGGATTTTTATATGGTACATAAGAGGTGTAAGGGTAAACACTGATAAACTTGGGAAAATAAATGTATCATCAGCTTTATCTTCAACTTCTCTAAACTGGTGAACTTGTATTGACTCAGTGAGATGACTAACAACTCTAGTCTATACAAGATGCTTGCAGCAATCTTTCCCAGTCTTAGAGATGAAGATTTCAGTATTTTGGAGACTTAAGTACCCATATTCCTTTTGAGCCCAAATACATCCGCCTCATGGCATGCTCTCTAACCTGATATAATACCTACAGAGACTTCTGCAAATAGAAATGTACCTTACTGACATACTAGTGTTGCCTCAAGTGATAAAGCAAATCTTTTTTAACTCTAGCCTTGCATGTGTCGAAAAATGAAAAGCTTGTTTTACAAAAGGAGAGTGAAAAAGCTTGGTATTTACTTAAACAAAATGAAGAGTCAGAGGACATACAGATGCTCTTCCTAAATACCAAGGAGGAAAACAAGCTATGTCACCTGAGCAACAGTAGTAGCAGCACTGGCATTAGAACACGTGTGAACAGGCTGAGAATAACTTCAGGCTGGATATTGAAAGAAGGCTTCAAGGAAGTAAGACTCTGAGACTACTTCCTATTAAAAATAGTAGAAACAAAGGAGAAAATGACCATTTTTGAAGATTTGAGAAACACAGCACATGCGGGACTAATAATCCAAGAGGCCTTTGGTTGCCTTACATCTGGTGGTCCTATGTTTTAATCATTAAATGAGAAAAAAATCATATTACAGCTGCTCCTACATTAGAAATATGTCCTGTTATTCTAAGCTATGCTTAGTTTATGCTACTCTAGCCATTACGCTACAGAAAAACCTTACCTGCAAGTCAGCAGAAATTTGTGATACTTACTTTTATTTTCAGTATTTACAGAAACATTTGTCTACACAAACTAGAGCTTTACATCATTGCAAACTGTGTCCACAAGGGCTCTGTGTGTGTGCGTGCATGTGCATGTGCATGTGTGCACAGCTGGCTGCAGAAGGAACAGACCGATGTGGTGCAAAAGTAGCCAGAGGAGTTCAGGGAGTTACCATCCCAAACTGTTCTCTGCCAGAGGCACACTACTGCTGGCAGAAGGGACTATGGGAACACTCTTCATCCACTGCAGCTGCAGTATCTCCTGCCTCACCTTAAATTCAACCACCTGAGTTTACCTGGCTCAAGGCTCTTTAAGTTGCCTTTGCACTGAGCTGAAGGCTCATTCTGGCACAGACTTCATCAGTCTTCCATCCCCGATGGGAGGTGAGCAGCTCCCAAAAGATGGGTGACAGTAACAAGGCTAGGGAGGATGAAGAGGGCTTCATCTTACACAGTTTACTCCTTGCACACAGAAAGTATCTGCCTAGATTCTTAATTCATAAAAGTTGGACTAGACATCCAAAAGTACATCTGAGCTTTCAGAAGTGCTGCATGCCCTGTGGCAGCAAGTATGGGGATACTCATTATGCTGCAAATTGCATTTTCATCAGGCATCAAAACGGATGGAAGACATCCTTGCAGCTAAAGTCAGAGGCTCAGAGAATCAAGGTTTAGCTGCTGACTCTGCTGTCTGCTTCTTTCTAACACATTCAGCTTAATCTGTGTAACCCTCATTTCCAAGTCTGGAAAACAGAGATGATAAAATTTCCCCATCTCAAAGTTTCCTGAGGATTAAAAACTGTGATATTAGTTTATAAATATAGGACGATAACCACAGGAACTATTTTTGTATGCTGGAGGAACATACTATTGCTAATAAGAAAAAGCCTAGTCTTATGTAGAGCAAATATTAATTAATTGAATATCAAACAATGAGCATTCTTTTTTGGCACATGAATACTGTTGTTTGCCCATGAAAAAAGAGTATTCATATGAGTACAAGTGCTCCTACAAATAAAGGAAAAGATTGTTCATATGCTCACAGAAAGAAATTAAGAGACATAATTATGCATAATTCTAATGAGTAATTAAATTTTGAAATTGTGTTCACAAGTATTTGCCAATTATTCGAACAAGCTGTAAAGTATATACAGTGCTTCACTGAAAAGAGCATTAAGATGGCAAATGCAAGGAATAAAATGTCATAAAATCCCCCCATTTAGGTTGCTTATGCAACCTCATTTCTAACACCTTGTCCACAGTAGACTTCAGTAATGGGATAGTATATTGTAACATCTGCAAAATTTTGGACAATTTAATAAACAGGATGAGTGATACCCAGAGAATGCTATTTCTAATCAGTTTCTGGTTTTTTGATCCTTCAATTTCTTATTATTTTTTATTTCTCTGTTAGGCATGGTGTGGCCTAATTCCTTACATACCTCATTCTGTTGAAGCATGGTTTCAACAGTACTTTATATCTCTATATAGAATATGCTATCACCTCAAACGCTTCTCTAACTATTATTTCCTAACATTCTTCAATATGCCTTTGAAGTGAGGAAGCTCTCTGCGCATATTTCACAGATGGGAAACTGAGTCATATATAAATATAACATTTAGGAAATCTATTTTTGGGCTTAGCTTGATGCAAAGTTATGTATTTTGTATCAGAGAAGCTCCTGCCGCTCCCACTGTTTAAACAAAATTCTAAGTTGTCAACATTTCTAAGAATTAGGATTCAAGATGGGTTTCATCCCACTCAAACGCATCTGAGCTGCAGAGCAATACATGGGAGAAGAAAGAGGCACTTAGAGGGCAGGGCGAAAATCTTATTATCCCAAGGCAAAGAACTAAAATAGCTCTGATGACTCATGCCTGAAAAGGCCTAGCTCTCTTCATTGACACCTAAGGAGCCAAAGCATCAAACTCACATGCAGACACCTGGCATCAGGTGAGACAAATGCTGCTCAAAATTTTTCAGGTTTTCAACCCCGGCACTAAGCATCTAAGAATTTCTAATAAAGCGTTATGCAAGTCTAGCAGAGACAGCTCTCATATATCTTTGTCAGTGTTTTCTCATTTGCTGAACCTCAGAAAGTGCTTTCACGATTAACTTAAAAATTATGCTAATTTCCCTTGTAGTTCAGCAACTTGCACTTCTTTTCGTGTTCAGTAAGAAATGGAACAAAAGTTGAACACTTTTCCGAAAGCGTAAATTTACCTATTAAGACCCTGAGCCCTCACGCGCAACTGAAAGGACCGCCAGTTCAACGAGAGAAGGTTTGCTTTTACAGCTCTTAAAAGTTCTGAACTGTCCTACTCTTTTTTTGGCTTACTACAACAAAATCCTGGCAATGTTGCCTGTGAAACCCATTAGAAGACAAACAGAAAGTTCCCCAGGACCACTGTCTATTTCCAGTGAAAACCTTGGGGGAGGGGGGGGGAAGTAAAGGAAAACAAAAGCCTTCTCTGGTTATAACTTAGAAAAGCAATGTTCCAGAGCAATCTCCAGCATCATCCACCTGCCACCAGGAATTTTACCAGCCAAGTAAATGATTATTTCACCGGCTGCAAAGGAAGCCCAGACCTCCCATATGGCACTGCTAATTCAGCCACTGAATGACCCTTGGTGCATGAAAGGAGGTTCTCTCCCCCTGAGAAAGACTCCCGGAGAAAGCCTGTCTCTTCAGCCAAGGCTTGTGTTTGTGCTCCAAACATGCTCAAAGTCTCCAAATAAGTTTGAAGCCAGGGCTCCAAACACACAGGTAACACAGTACCTTTCCTCCAGAGCTTACAAATCTAAATAGGCAAATCAAACACACAGCAGTAGAAAATCCAACACGAACAGACTTTTAAAGTAGATATTTCCTGTACTTTGCTACTATTGATGTTTTGCTACTTGTTTATATTTACTATCAGGTAGCTCTTTTAATACTCTGATTTTTAGACAATCATAAAACCAATGGCTGTGCTCAGTACCCTACTCTCAGCACGGACCTAATGAGAAACGAAGTTCCTTTTTCTGCCAGATAGTGGAAATCAACAGACACCCTCGTCCTGTACAACTGAGCATCTCAAAAGGCCACATGGAAGTGTGAGCTGTGAAGGGTTCAGTGGCTGCAGCGAGGCTAAGGATTACCGGGAGAGCTCTGAATCTTTTAGCCACATACTCAATCAGTACTTGTACTACATTGTACTCAATGAATTCCTCTATTCTGCTCACAGCCGTATTTGTTCTTTTATTGCCCTTCCTGTGTTATAGTTTAGCAGCAGTGCATTCTGCTTCCCCCAGTGCTTGCTGCGTCACTCTTCCCTGCATCTGCACCTAAGTTCATTTCTGAGAATAATCCCCTCAACCACCCCCTTTCTCACATCTTCACAATTCATTGCTTTTAAAGATGCTCAGCTATTTTTCAAGGGAAAGAAAGCACTAAGGTCATCCTCAATGAAAGAAGGAGCAAGAGTTCATCATGCAACTGAGCTGCTCTTCATCTTTCCATCTCACTCTGTTTCCTCAGGGGAATGGTAACTTTATGGACCTTCTCTTGACTGAGGAAGCTGGTGGCCTCTCGTGCTCATCCAGGGGTAGAGAGAGCTCAATGTCTTGCCACTGGCATAAAAGTTTAATACCCATGCAAGCACAACTCTCTCATGATGGCTTGCTAATTACCCAGTGTAAGAGGCTCTGGATCTGATGCCCTTAAATTATTCTCCTCATTGGCTATGCTTTTAAAAATAATCACTCGTCACATTTTCAGAAAAATCAAATAGTATGTTTTCACAGTAAAGGCTCTACTAGCAATGGGGAAAATACTAAAAATAGAATAAAAGAGGCCAGTGGCTTGATTCATCTGCACTGTTTCTAGCTCTGTAGACTGCAGTGAGTGACTGGAGTTTGTATGTACAGCAGTTTCATTGAAGATGAGATCCTTCTCATACCCAAAGCTGCCCACATTACTACTGCTGAATGGCTAATTAGGTGCAATTTGCACAAAATTAGTAGATTTTTTTTTATGAGAAAAGTCATCTGTATCTGGGATTACCATTTTAGATACTGCAGATTTGGTGGTATAGAATTTGAAAACGTAACTCAGTATTACAGTTACACCATTCACTAAGTATTGACATGTGTCTCTAAATCAGAAATGGAAATGACTGTATAATTCAGTATCAAACAAATTAAAGCAGATAATTATCCAAAATGATAATAGTTTGACTTTTTAAATCTCAAGATTCTGTTTTACCAAACCTGAGTAAATATCTGGGATTTCAGATGTTTTACTTAATCACAATAAAAGTGCATAGAAAAACAAATGGGAAATACATTGAAAATAAAAGTGTTGACCTATCTATTGTTCAAAAAAGTGAGATTTAAAGCCACAGTGAAGAATATCTAGAAAAATGTACCACAAAATTTCACGGGAATATCAAAAGGGAGGAGGAACAGAAGGGAATTTGGACACCAAATTTACTGTTGATATATTTGCATAAAAGGCAATATGGAAGTCAAAAGCAAAATCTCAGTATAAAAGAGGCTGTCAAACTTGCCTACAGTTTGGAACCTCAGAAACCCAAAGCAACAGCAAAATGAAAAGAATAAAACACTAAAGGGTTCGTACATATTAGGACATTAAGTTCTGACACATTGTTTGAAAACCAACATTAAAGAACAATGACTAGCAAATAAACACTACTACATGAAGGTTCTACCCTAAGAAAAGTTTTACTGAGCCCTACAGATACGCTCTACAGCAAGTGGGAGCAAAAACGTAGGGCGCTCAGTTCATATTACTACAAAAGCATTACAGATTACACAAATGCTTGTCAATAACAATAATAAAAAGTCTAAGAATATGCATTCAGCTACTATAATCATTAGACTTATACATTAAAGAAAGCATCTTCCCAAGGTAAAATTCATGTTATTAACAGATTTTCCTGGCTTTAACTGTGACTGCGGTAGACTTATTACTTTCACCTTTTACTTTCTTCAAAATACTGTAAATGATACCTTTAAAAGAATTTTCAATGTTAATGTTTTGATTTATCTTTAAGAAAGAAAATTTAAACTAAAATTCTTTTTAGTTTCAAACCCTGATCAGCCCAGAACAAGGTTCACAAAATATGGCTTTCTCTTTCTCATAGCCAGTCAAGCTGCAGGAAGAATAAGGGATTCCTAGTACTCTACACTTCAGCAAGCAAAAACAAACCCCTTGTCCCTAATACACGAGAAACACATACAGAAATACAACCACAAGCTGACTCATTAATGAGAGCAAAATCAATCAAACAGTGACATACCATAAAAGATTAGGGTGAAATTTAAAATCAAGTCTTCCACCTTGGTGGAAATTCTTCTCCTATGTTTTCTATCGCAGGTATGACTGGTTATCTTATATCATGAAGCACATAAAGACTAAGTATTATTCTGAGGAACATATAACTTTATTTCTCATACACACCAAAGATTCTAAGTCCTTGTTTTGAATGCAAAACTTAGCTGGCAACTGAACATGCAGCTAAATTCATGTTATCTACTACTTGTAGAGCATTTGCTGAAGTACAATAGCTGTTTCAAGGATCTTGTCCTGCATAATAATAAGAAAAGGTATAACTAATATACAGCTTAATCTTGACTGATTCATGCAAGCCAAAATACTGTTAGCAGTTGCTGCATAGACTTGACAAACACAGATGAGGAATAAAAGACATACAAAGAACTGTATCTAAAACATATATGTACTATGTAAAAGTATGTGTGTGTGTGTGTGTGTGTGTGTGTGTGTGTGTGTGTGTGTGTGTGTGTGTGTGTGTGTGTGTGTGTGTGTGTCGCGCGCGCGTGCGTGTCTATATATATGTGTGTAGGAAATACAGATATATACCTTCTGTGTAAAAACAGAAATGATAGAAAACCTATGGACTGAAGTAGTCTTTTTTTGTTGCTGTCTTTTTACCCCAAAGTTGTATACATGTGGTATTCTTCCTGGTTTTTCAGTCAGTAGGTCTGCAGGCCTCCAAAATGACAGTGAACAACTGATACTTAATCCAATTTTGCAATATTATGTGAAACTGTCATTCCATCCTGCTCCTACTAGATGAAGCCCCCAATCATCACATAAGCAGCTTGTGAGAAACTGCTACTATGATAGCTTTGCCTGAACCTACCCAATGCTCCAAACAGTCAGGGATGACTGTACAACAGCTCTGATTTTTGTTCTTAGTAAATTAAATTTTTATCATAGCAAAAGAAGTGTCATCACCTCCCTGAAGCTTTCTTCCACTGCAGATTTTTTTTTTTTGTGTGTGTATTTTCCTCAGGCAGGAATCATTTCTGTGCTATTCTAGCATAAGTACCTTATGACAAGTCATTTATAAACTTTCTTAATACTTTCAAACTGATTTCCTATTATTTCTTCTACAACTGGAACCATCTCTACAGAATAGCAGATTAATATAGGCTGTAACTACTGTGCATGTGACCTCGGTTTCTGTGGACAATTACTCGTCTGGGTTATCTAAGGGAGGCAAATATATTTAAACATCTATGTGCAATTTAGACCATGTAATTTTACCTGTTTCTCCAAAAGGTCTACATTTGGAGCATGTGTTGATTTTGTGGACCAGTTTATACAGTGGTAAATGCAAGCTTTTGATAAGGTACAGTACTATTATAATCAAACATTGCCTGTATTTTAAATTACTACTATTTCTCATGCAATGTATAATGAAGGATAATGCACATAGCTTTCGAGCTCATTTCGAGTTTCAAAACAAGTTACAATGCAATCACCTGTTAACCTTTTCATCCCAAGGGTTTTTCTACAAAAAGCTAATATCCCTGACAGCTCCTTGTTTATTTTCAGATCCATGCACTGTTTGCCACTAGTGACCTTGCAAGCAGATTCACACCTTGCAAAGTCCCTGACCTTGTAGTCATTAAAATCCAATCACACACTGGGCAGGCTTCCATATTCATTAGGACAGCAAGAAGATAGATTTGAACATGCCTCTGAAGTGACCAATACATTCATCAGCCAATTTCCATCTTCTTCAACAATTCCAGCTTGCTTAGGGATATAACTAGATTAATTGATACAGAAAATCTTTCACAACAAAACACTAGCAATGTTAAATACATGCAATATGTTTCTAATTAAAAAGGCTGTGATCAAACATAAGTTACAAATTATAGGGTATCCCAAGAATACCCATATAAAGTTATCAGAACAATTCTCTTCATCTATACTTTTGACGTAGGAGTCAGAATCTTTTTTCAAAAGATGCTACAGTGAAACTAGCATCTAAAAACATGAAAATCCATGTCTGCAAGAAATTTCCTATAGTATATATGGGGGAAAAAATCAACTAACTGCTAGAATGAGCTAAATAACCCCATTAAGTTCCTATATATCCATTCTGTAAACAGATGAATGGAAAAATATTGAATTTGAATTGAATTTGAAAGGACTCACAATTTAACTCACTGAACCTAAACAGGATTAATGACAACCACACAAAGAACCCCAAACTGGGACATAAGTATAACATTTTCTCCCTACTACTTTGACACATATTTGACTTTGGAAAGGGAATTCTCATGGAAAAATGAAATTTATGTGAATATACTGAGAAAAAAAGATTTTTCACATTGCACATTTAGGCATGTCCTCTCCTGAATGTAAAGCAAGAAGGATTTGAAAGAGGGTGGGAAGAGGATGAGGTTGCACATATATAAGGAGAAAATCTCAAATGAATCACTACCTGCCAAATAGGTTGGTCAAAAATCTGTTTGCTCTCATCATTAAACACATTTACAGCAACATCATTCAAAAACATTCCAGATTACCTGGTAAAGGCCAGAGTTTTCCCCAAATATTTTCAAGGGGACTAACCTTCAGTTCTTTGGTCCAACATCTCTTTGCCCAGAAGGCAGCAGAGGGGAGATTGGAAGCTCCTCTTTTTTAGGTTTGTTCTTCTATTGTGCGTGGGGAATTCACCCACATGAGTTTTCATTAACGCACAGGCAGGAAGCCTTACACTCCCAGGCTTCCCATCCATTGTCTTAAAATTCAATTACACTGCTAACTGGCTTTGCAATTTCATTCTAGCAACCATTTTAGTTTATTTTTTACTGAGATCTGTCTGAGGCATATCAGTGACAACAAATCGAAGCAAGGAACTGTTTAAGAGAACTTTTGATTCAGACACAGAACTTGTGCCTGATTAACAGCTTTTGAGTAACATTGGAAACAAATCACCTCCTTTTACAGATTCCTCCAGCTGTACAACAGTGGAAGTCTAAAACAGGACACAGCCAACAGGGGGTGGATGGTCAGAATTACTGTTTTTCTACTGACACTGGCCATCACTTACGTCACTGGTAGCTTACCTTCAATGAACACAAGTTTGCTCAGAAAAAAGGGAGAGAGAGAGATGAAAAGCATTCCTTTCTTAGGGGACAAACAGAATTTTAAGGATCAAAGATAATACTAGAACTGGGCTCTCACAGAGCTCTACTCACAGAGTAGAGAAGAATGAAAGAAAAATCTGTGTGGTTTTGAAAACGTATTCTCCCAGATTGGGAAGATGTAGTTGTCTTGACAATCCTGTGTATAATAAGCAAGTGGTTATGTCTCCATGTTTGTTCAAGAGCATCTTAAAACAACATGTTTAACTGTAAAACTACTGTGACAGACTTCCCACACCTCTGCACAGCCAACAGCAAGATATAGAACAACGCTGTCCGTATTCTTTGCACAACGGCCAGGTATACTGCCCCTTCATAACCTATACTGTGCTCACGTTGAAGCAAAGCTCAAAGGCCCTGGCACCCAGCTGCACCATAAATTGAAATAATGTAAATGATTTCCTCTCGTCTGTAAAAGTTGTCCAGGGAGTTGTATGCATAACGCAAACTGTTTTGCAGCCAAGATTTTTTCTGTGGAGAAAACAGAAACCCTGAGTCTATCTCTTTATAAGGGAAAGCAGGAATGTTTATGGCAACAAATACACTGTTCTGAAAGCAACTAATTTTAACAGGTCGATTAGTCTTTACTGAATTAATATAAAGAATTTTCTTCCAAGAAAATTAGGTTCCAAAGCATAAATGCAATTATCTGGCATTACCTTTGCACATAAGAGAGCTATTTGATGTTATTACATCATATGTCCTACATATTCAGCAAATTAAACACACCCTTGATACTTCAGGAAGACGGTAGCTGAGAAGATGAGTGTCAAAAGCAGTATATATTCATTTATTTGGAAATCAAATATAAATACAGAATTTTAAAACAAATAATATTCTTAGAACATAAGTCATACTTACTACTGCTTCTTGAAAACCTACCTCGAGGAGGAAAATCAGGGAAAATATTGATGTTCTCTTTCACGCTGGTTATTGAGGATAGTTCTCGTTCTAATGTTTAGATTTTTATTTTGTAAACTATTATCAATGTATTATAAAGTAGTTATCAAGAGTTACTACTTTTATGATGAAAAACAGAGTTTAAAGGAATAACTTCAAAAAATTTAAGAGCCTATATTCTGATTTGAAAACTAATCATAGAAATGTACACCAAAAACTAGGAACTTTACATTCTTAAAATTCGCAGTATGTGTTTATACAGGATGCATCAGCACTCTAAATTCGTTTTTAAACAGTAAAGTTCACAAAAGAGTTAAGGATCATAAAGATTCTGATTTGCTGAGGGGGTGAAATTCTACTCAGCCTTTTGACTTCAAATGACACTGTGATCTCCTCTGCATTTCTGAAAAACTAAATTCAGGTTCTAAATCTTCCTTCCATGTAGACCTATTCCTACAGCCATGCAGTTTGTATATAGGAATGTGAAATCATAAAGTGAATACAGGTCATCAAAAAAGTGAAAAATATAAATCCAAAAATCAGTAAGCATGCATGGTAATAGCCAAAAGAAGTACAAGAGGCTCAGCCTACACCATTTACCTGCAAAAAAGGAGCAGGTACAAGAGTGTTGCACTGCAGCAGGCCAGCACAGAGCGCTACCACGTCTCAGGGCTGACAAGGCTGCTGAGCCTCTGGGCTGCATGATCCAAATTCGGCCTGTTCTAACCAGTCACCACTCTGCCTCCAATTATTTTAATAAATCTCCTCTTATTCATTTCAATGATACAACTATTTGACTCTTTGACTTCATACAAAACCATTAGTGGCTGTTTTCTGATCTATATGGCAGGTAGTCTCGCTCTCACCTTTTTCTGGTTTTAAAGAATTTTGCTACTCAGCTTCCAGACTTTGACAGTTTTTCACATCCAAAAATTGTTATTTGTTTAAGATATCACTGATCTGAGGGTTCAGTGTATTTTAAGTGAAAATAACGGTTACCTGTAATTATTTCACCAAGCAACATATTTTCATGCTAAAATAGTCTGTTAGCAATCAATTCCTCCACACTCATCTCTCTTAAACAAGGATGAGAAGGCAAGTGGGCAAGGATTTCCTGTTCATGGCTCCAGATCTAATTGCAGTTTTAATACAGATTATTTCTATGTTTACTAAGACTCTGAAGTATTCAACATAGAAACAGTAAGTGCTCAGTAAGCTTCATAATAAAGAATATTTTGGGAAAGTAATAATGGTTCAGTTTAAAAGGCAAAATTCAACAAAAGTTCAATGTTTTCCAAGCCATAATAGTGGAAGGATGTTGAAAATAACTGCAATAGTAGTATAATCTAACCCCCCACACTCCCTGCCCCCCCTCCCCCCCCCCAAAAAAAAAAATCAAAACACTAGCCTGAGGTAGAAATGTGGAGAAGTAGGCCATGCATCCCAGGAAAAGGTGGATCAACTCGAGGGAAAAACAAATCACATCAACATTAGTTCTCTGTTTCCAGTACTTGGTAATTTATTTACTTGCTTGTATCCCTGCATTCTCAAGTTTGACAGGAGATGCAGGAGATCCTAGTATCCTGTATCTATATATGGCCCCTGTGAGAGAAGAATCAAAGAGAAATCCCATCTAGTGTACAAGTATTGCGAAAAAGTGAGAGAGTTGCGGGGAGGGGCTTGGTTTTTTAGAGGAAGGAGTGTTAAGCTTTCTTTTTCCCATAACGCAGAGAATAGAAAAGACAGTGTTGGCTATAGAGCTTACACTTTGCCCTGCTTATTTCTTCTTTAGTGTTCTCAGGAATGGATGTTATATTTAAGTCTCTGGGGGCCATACTTTCTTTCTTCAGACTAAGCTGTGGAATTAAATCTTTGGTCTTGTTGAAAGGGGTGTATTCCCTGGCTTCTTCAATATTATCCAGGCACAGAATTTGCCACCTGAAATTACTACCAGGGAATCCAGTAGATAACCATATATCCAACAGATGACATATCTGATCAACAGGAACATGTCTTCATGATGAAGTACATTTTGTTGTCAGTAGTCATATTGAGGGGGATGTATCCATTCATAATAAGCTTTAAAGAACAGTAACAAGAGAGGGCTACGGAAAACTTCTGATGAGAACCACAGAGTAAGCAATGAAGAATGCTGATCATGCATTTGGAAAGAGAAATAATCACAACCAAAGAAGAAAAGACTCTACAACAGAAAGAGTATACAGCAGTTAGAACATCAAAAGTTAAATTTAATATAAAATAGCAGCAGGTAACATGTAGGTGGTGATTTTTTGGTGCAGCAGTGGGTGGTGATTTTTAGGGCGCTGTACATTTAATTAGCTTGAAATACACAATAGAAATGTTTATGAAGAAGCTAAGGCAATTATAAGCTGCTATTCACAGATAAAAAGGAATCTAATAACATAATATAACAAAAACACACTTGCATTTTGACTTTTTTCGCTCCCTCTCCAAAACTGATATGTTTTCTGGAGGAAAAAAAATCCTTTTATCTGGGGGAGACGGGGGAGGTTTGTCACTGATGCACACAGAGGAATCACAAAACATAGACTTTTCACATAGTTGTAAAAATGAAGAATAATAAGCCCATTCAAAGTATAGACAGGTACTGATGAAGAAATATTAAAAGCAAAATACGTTACTGGTTGTGAATCAGGCAATCCCTTTCCCAAGGACAAAATGCTGCTTTTTTCTCATTCTTAAATTTTGAGGATAGAATTTACTTTGAATTAAAACAAAATTTAATAATTCTGCAATCCCATACCTTGGGGAATTGTGAAGCATGTCCATTTCAAGAGGAGCATGCATTCAGTGAAATGTGTTTCCATCAAAAGGTATCTAAACCTCTCAATTAATTACAAAGAAGTATGTGATCTTCTACCTGTTTAATGACTACAAAATGGTTTGTCTAGAGGGAAACTGGCACGACATTGACTATGGGCAAACAAAAATGAGAACAAGCAGAAAATGTCTTTTGCTTCAGTGCAAAAAAAAAGAAAAACAACTGAAAGATCTGAAGGAAAAGTTTCACAGGGACTCTGTTAGTAATGCTTAGACTGAGAATTTTGATATTGCGTTCCTCTACCCCTATGGTGCAACAAATGCTTGCCAAAATATGTCAATTTGTCATTTGTATTGTCATTTACTGATATGCGATGTATCATGGAAGCTTGAGATGAACCTTGAGAATAATAATACTGGTAGAGCATTTAGCAGGGTTAAAACACCTAGTAATGACTCCAAAAAAAAGAAGGGAAGGAGAAATTATAGTGAATAAGATGCCAGAGATGACTATAAAGTAGAGCAAAATATTGTTTGGAGCTACAAACATGTTCTAAAATATGCTTGCCCCAGCTAGCACCTGATAAATCTGCTACAAAAAGGTAAATAGTTATTTGGATTTAAGGGCAGCAGTGTTCCTGTGGAATAGAAAACAAAGACCATCCATCCTATATCTTAACTTTACAGTACAGAAAACTACCTACACAGAAAGGAAATGCAATCTCTACAATAAGCATTTTAGACAAGAACCATCAATATCTCATATACAAAATTCAGTGGTTACTGAAACATGATTTAGATAGTAAACAATAGGGAATATTGAAACACCAGATTTACAGACAGGAATCCACAATATATTGTACCTCGATCAAGCAGAGGATTTACATCACTAGAAGAATGAATGTGCTTTAAGTTAAGCAAGTACTTAAGTGTTTTACTGAACTATGGTGTTTGTTAATGCCAAATGCGACAGGCATCATACGAGGCATCCCCTCCCTTCTCTTTCAGTCCTTCTCTTTCTCCCTCTCTCCTATCCCATAGGTTTAGTTCCACTTTTCCTCTCTTTTATGAAATAAGGCCACTTTCACCTCTTCGCTGTGTTTTCCCTGAAGCAAACATTGCAGCTTCCCCCCTCACCAGCATGCTTAAACTGTTATCTGGTTTGACTATGTCATTTCAGCTACCAGCCTCTCTTGCCTGATTGCTCCCAGGGTCTCGCTTGCTCTTATTCCGATCCCTGCAGACTCGATTTCCCCTTCAGGACCAAACAGAAGAACAGACATCAGTCATGAAAGTGGCTACATGAACACGAGAGAGAGCCACACTCAGTATCACCTGCAGGAAAAATAGTCAGCACTTACTGAAGACACTTTTATCACTTTCTGGTGGCCAGAAACACCTTAGCAAGCCAATCCTATTGCAAACCCACAGTATTAGAGTTAATATAAAAGGAATAAACATTAATACATTTGTAAAAGCTCACTGACAAAATATATATAAGAACAGGAGGCTTTTTAGAGAAGAGCTGAGCAACAGAGAGGATATCAGAACAAATCTCATCTCATGATAAAATTATATGTGCATAAGAAACTATATTTTTTTTAGTACCACACTTACAGAGCCCTATTTAGACTGTACTAGTGAATTTCTGGAATCTGGTAAAGGCAGTAAAAGGCAAAAAAAGTTGAAAAAGCAAGGTAGCAGCAGCTCTTGAACATATGGCTCACTAAACAAAATTAAAAATATTTGTATTCTCCCTGAGGAAATCATATTTAAAAGGGAGCACAGCTCTGTATAAATACACAGGATCAATGAGCAGGCAAGTTAAGTATTTTAAGTGAAGACTAGTAACAAAGTGCAATCGCTACAAGCTAACAAACACAGTACACTTAATTTGGATCACACATTCCAAGAAGGATGAAGTTTTTGGACTAATCTGAAATATAAATTCCAAAGGCCTCTTTGCACTCACAGATACAGGTACATGTATATATGTAAAATGTATATGTGTAAATACACAAGCACGTGCACATACACAAATATCCTAATTTACAGATGACTCACTTCATATTCGGAACTTTGGACCACAAATGGAACAATGCTGAAAAACTAGGGAGGGTAAAAAAAGCAGTATTCATTCAGATTTCCAACAGCCATTTCTGAGAACTTACGTCAAGTGGTGTATATCTTCTCTACAAACACAGGTGAGTGAAGAAAAAGAACAGTCATTCTCCAGTTAAATGTGAACGATGGTATTAATTACAATTACCCTTTCAAAAAATAGGATCATATTATCTAAGTAGCCGATAGCACGCCAAGAACAGTGACTAAAACAATATCTACACTGATTTGGAAAGTCTTCTTCTGAAGTTTACAGCTACTTGTGAGTCCATCTGAAGTAGTAAACTGTAAGTTTATGAATGATTCACAAACCAAGTCCACACAAATTGACTAGAAATAAATGATCCAATAATCTGATACCCTTTAAAAATGTATTAGCAGTGACGTAAAATCTGGAAACAATTGGGTCAGTTCTATCAAGTCAAAGAAAGTTGCATCCAGCTACAGGAAAAGAGGCACTTGAAAAGCAGTGGAAGTGCCAGTTCCCTAGAAATCTGTTTTGTATATGTTTGAGGGGCACTTACAACACCACAAAGCACTTTCTAGCTCTTAATTAGTTGGAAAATAAAAGATTGGAAATTTCAGCTTTACCTCAGTGTTTAAATCAAGTTTACCTAATAGATTTCACATACTTTGACAAGGCATTTTATATAACCGGTCCCTATTCCTTACTGGTGTTTCTAACCGCTCCTGTAGACCTGTTAAAATCTCCCAAAACTTGTCTCCCTCTTTTGCTGGCTGTTCTGATCTCACATATTCAGTGTGCTGCCAGCATGCAGGCAACGTGTGCTCAGTGTCAATTCTGATTAGGAGCTCCCACCTCCTGCCCCTGCTGCTGGCCACCTCCTCCTGCCTTTATTCTGCACTGTGCTGTGTTAACACACTCATTTACAGGGTTGTGGGCCCAGGCTAAGGAACAGAATGGGATAAAAAATTAAGGTGAGGAGTAGAGGGGGTTATTTTTAATCTAAATCAGTTCCCTGATCTAATTAGAGGAAGTTCACAGGCAATTTTCAGGGACTTGGCAATGGAAGATATGGTCAGGGAAAGAAACTACTTACACTGTCTTTGCAGCGTCACATAATTATATTCTCTCTTTAACCAGCTGACAGCCAGGCAATAAAGTGGGATAGGAGATACAGACGGACAGTTTACTCCATCCCAAGTTATTGCCAGTTTGGTTAAATTTCTCTAAATAGCCCCATTTTATTTGTTCACCTCTAATCACCTGCAGCCATCATAAGCTAAGTTATCAGAGCGACAGATGACTTAATACGAAATTACAATATTCTTAAGCATTCATTTAGGTAATATGGCTACCAAACACCCAGTCCACGCTTTATTGAGTAAAATGAAGACCAAAGAGAAATAAAAATTGAAAATCATTAATACTATCCATTAATTCATCCTAAATGCAAGAGGTATAAATATCTGCTTATACCTGATCAATTTACTATTACTCTAAATCTCTGATCTCAGAAACATCTCTCCTCCATACAATACTTAATGGAAAAAAAGTACTCACCCACACACTCCAAAAGGTCCATCCTCCTGAGCTCAACATATTTGGCCTCCTTTCTGTTACATGCTGGCACTAGTATTTTGGTAGTGCACAAAGCCAGGCTGATCGTTCTGTAGATTAGCTTTAATTAACTTTCAAAGCTGCAGCAATGAGACCTGACATGAGGTAATCAAATGAGTTGTGTGAATAGGCTGAGGAGCTGCAAGAAGGAGTTTCTTGAGCAAAGCATTAGTATTCTCAGAGCGGATGGAACTGGAAGCCGCTGAGTAAAACTGGATACCTGAACTTTCCCTGTGACTTAAAATGACTGACTTCAATAAATCTCTGTTTTAAAAATTCCAGATTTTTCAGGTCATTCCTAAAATTGGGATTTTAGGCCATCTCTCAACTTGTGAATGTATATAGGTAATAATCATCTGTATACAGGTAATAACCTTTTATTTCCCAATCTATTTTTAGTGATATGTCCACAGATAGAATGGAATGCAATTTACTTGTATTAATCTACTTTCAGTTAATCTGTACCATTATCAAGTATAACATTCTCATTCAGTCTAAAGCCCCACAAAATCTTTGTTCAATGGCATCTTTGTAACTGCTAAGTCATCGGAAATGTACTTTGTCACCACATCTAGTCCCGCATGTGTTAACGCAATATAAAAGGAAGCTGAAGAAACCACTCCTGCTTTGTTTATGACTTAGCACTGTGCAGTTCACAAAGTCGCTATTTTAACTTTGCTGTAAATGCTTCTCCATTCCCTCTTTTATGTCCTGTTTTCTGGCAATATTAGTACCACAAATGGCATAATCTTAATAGTAATTCCTCAACACAATCTTACCTATGCATCTACCACAGCGCAGGCCTAGATGCTTACATGTAAATGTTTTAAGTTCTGGCCAATCAAAATTTAGTGCATTTAAAAGCAGTGTCCAAAGGGTCACTACCAAAATTGGAAATTTTAACATGGGTATTCCAAAGAAATAACAAAATCATTCTGTTTTGAAAGTCACGTGTCTTCCTTCCATAGCACCTTAAGGAATATCTCCTACAAGTTTGAAAATGAATTAGTAGCTAAATTTTGTATTACTCACCGACCTGCTGCATGTTTGCTTTCTATCCCAATAATTAGAGAAAAGAAATGTCTGTAATGAAGTTTGGCGCAGCAGGAGTTTGGCCTTCAGCAAGACTGAGTTATTCTATTTGAGTAATAGTCCTTGAAAATAGACTATTGTGTACAACTGAGGGCCAAATCCTCAGATGGCATGAGCTGGCATAACTCCATTGATTCAGTAATATGGATCATAAACTCTCTGAGCAAAAAATCTATCATTTTATACTTGGAATGTGCCATTCACTTGCCAGGAAAATTAAATCTCTTACAGACTATTACCATAATAATATCATTTTTTGAAATGTAAAAATCATTTTTCCTTTGGAGTAAATAACACTTTCTAGCAAATTCAGGGTTGAGATTTTCCTATGACATTTTTCCACCCCACAATAATGTTCTCTGGTAATAACATAAGATAAATAATAACATAAATCTCTTTTCACTAACGTGTAGATGTTAAGCCATGTTTTCTGAGGTTAACTACTTGCTAGTGTAGGTTTCTCTTTATGATAGAAGATAGTCATGAAAAATTATGCATTAGGTCAAAAAGAGGAGGTAGATTAGGAGAATCAACAATGGGAACTTTATTAACAGTACACAGTACAGTAGGGTTAGATATTTACCTTCACAATATTTAAAGAAAAAAAAGAAAGAAAAAAAGAAAAAAAAGGATGAATGCAGAAGAGTCAGCACTGTAAGAACACAATCCAGAAGTCCTAGTTCGTAACAAAGAAAACCAAGATAATTAACTAATTTAAAACTAAGCAAGCTGCAAATTGGTCCTACAATAGCCAATGGGTCGACTGGCTTAAAAAAAGGGCAGGGAGGTACTGTTTCATTTTTGTGACCGGGTGCTTTCTTATTTTACCAGTTGCAGAGAGAGAACCAGGAGAATTTCAAAGTGAACAGGCAGGGTTAAAAACTACCATTTGCTCTCTAAGCATATTCCGTTCTGACTTCCCACTTTTATTAACCAGCCTGTCACCAGAGAGTGTTCCTTATTAAATTGTCCAAGCAGCGAATTAAACTGTTTCACCGTTTCCTTTTATATAAAATTAATATATCGAGTCTGGCATTGCATTTGCTACACTTTGCACTTTAAATGCAAATATTATTGGTTATTTTCATTACAGAATTGTTGTACGAAGTTCACGTTGTTAATTTGATTTTCCTGCCTCTAACTTTGCTCATTTTAAGCAAACATGCAACACCCTCTTCATAAACCCAGATCACAGAATCACAGAATCACAGAATCACAAAATGGTTGAGGTTGGAAGGGACCTCTGGAGATCATCTAGTCCAACCTCCCTGCTCAAGCAGCGCCCTCTAGAGCATATTTCCCAGGATCGCGTCCAGGCGGGTTTTGAATATCTCCAGGGAAGGAGACTCCACCACCTCTCTGGGCAACCTGTTCGAGGGCTCAGTCACCCTCACAGGAAAGGAGTTTTTTCCTCAGGTTCAGATGGAACTGCCTGTGTTTCAGTTTGCGCTTGTTGCCTCTTGTCCTGTCACTGGGCACCACGGAGAAGAGTCTGGCCCCATCCTCTCGACACCCTCCCTTCAGATACTTGTACACGCTGATGAGATCGCCTCTCAGTCTTCTCTTCTCCAGGCTGAGCAGGCCCAGCTCTCTCAGCCCTTCTTCCTAGGAGAGGTGCTCCAGTCCCCTCATCATCTTCATAGCCCTCCGCTGGACTCTCTCCAGTGGTGCCATGTCTCTCTTGTACTGGGGAGCCCAGAACTGGACACAGTACTCCAGGTGAGGCCTCGCCAGGGCTGAGGAGAGGGGCAGGATCCCCTCCCTCGACCTGCTGGCAACACTCTGCCTCATGCACCCCAGGATACCTTTGGCCTTCTTGGCCGCAAGGCCACATCGCTGCCTCATGCTTAACTCGTCGTCCACCAGCACTCCCAGGTCCTTCTCGGCAGGGCTGCTTTCCAGCAGGTCAACCCCCAGCCTGTGCTGGGGCATGGCATTATTCCTCCCCAGGTGCAGGACCCTGCCCTTGCCTTTGTGGAACTTCAGGAGGTTCCTCCCCGCCCAGCTCTCCAGCCTGTCCAGGTCCCTCTGAATGGCAGCACAGCCTTCTGCTGTGTCAGCCGCTCCCCCCAGTTTCGTATCGTCAGCAGACTTGCTGAGGGTGCACTCTGTCCCTTCCTCCAGGTCATTGATGAATACGTTGAACAGGACTGGACCCAGGACTGACCCCTGGGGGACACCACTAGCTGCAGGCCTCCAACTAGACTGCTGTGGACAGTGTGGCCACTGACCACAACCCTCTGCGCTCTGCCATCCAGCCAGTTCTCAATCCACCGCACCGTCCACTCATCTAGCCCACACTTCCTGAGTTTCCCTACTGGGATGTGATGGGAGACAGCGTCAAAAGCCTTGCTGAAGTCCACGTCGACAACAGCCACTGCTCTCCCCTCATCTACCCAGCCAGTCATCCCGTCCTAGAAGGCTCTCAGGTTGGTCCAGCATGATTTCCCTTTGGTGAACCCGTGCTGACTACTCCTGATCACCTTCTTGTCCTCCACATGCTTAGTGAGGACCTCCAGGAGGAGCTGTTCCATCACCTTTCCAGGGACGGAGGTGAGGCTGACAGGCCTGGAGTTTCCTGGCTCCTCCTTCTTGCCCTTTGTGAAGACTGGGGTGACACTGGCTTTCTTCCAGTCCTCAGGCACCTCTCCTGATCTCCAGGACCTTTCCAAGATGATGGAGAGTGGGCTAGCGATAACATCCGCCAGCTCCCTCAGCACTCGGGGGTGCATCCCATCGGGGCCCATGGATTTGTGGAGGTCAGGTTTGCACAAATGATCTCTAACCCTAACCCGATCCTCCTCAACCAAGGGAGAGTCTTCCTTTCTCCAGCCTTCCTCTCTTGTCCCCAGGGTCTGGAAGTCCTGAGGACTGGCCTTAGCAGTGAAGACTGAAGCAAAGAAAGCATTCAGTAGCTCTGCCTTCTCTGTATCCTTCGTCACCAGGGCACCCGCCCCGTTCAGCAGCGGGCCCACCTTTTCCCTAGTCTTCCTTTTGCTATTGATGTATTTGAAGAAGGCCTTCTTGTTGTCCTTGACATCCCTTGCCAGATTTAATTCCAGATGGGCCTTAGCCTTCCTTGTCACATCCCTGCATGCTCTGACAACTTCCCTATATGCCTCCCAAGTGGCCTGTCCCTTTTTCCACGTTCTGTACGCTTCCTTCTTCTGCTGGAGTTTTGCCAGGAGTTCCTTGCTCAACCATGCAGGTCTCCTGCCCGCTTTGCTGGACTTCTTCCTCAGAGGGATGCACCCATCTTGAGCCTGGAGGAAGTAACACTTGAATATTAGCCAGCTTTCTTGGACCCCTCTTCCTTCTAGGGCCCTACCCCATGAGATTCCTCCAAGTAGGTCCCTGAAGAGGCCCAAGTTAGCTCTCCTGAAGTCCAGCGTTGCAATCCTACTCATTGCCCTGCTTCCTCCTTGTAGGATCCTGAACTCCACCACTCGGCCCCCAACCTTCACATCTCCAACTAGACCTTCTCTGTTTGTTAGTACAAGGTCTAGCAGCGCACCTCTCCTTGTTGGTGTCTCCACCACCTGAGTCAAGAAATTATCATCAATCCTCTGCAGGAACCTCTTTGACTGTTTATGGTTAGTTGTGCTGATGGCATCTTATGGCATCTGAACAACCTTAACTTTCCCTTAGCTAGTACTCTACAACTTCTATACAATAAAAAGTCTATATCATAAAAAGTATAGTAATATATACATAAGTTATTTTTTTCTCTTGGTTTGTTTTAAAGATGTTGTAACTCTCTTCCAACCTTCCTATCCCCCATCATACAACTCCAGAGTAAGATTAACCATGCTCTAACATCTCAAACTTCATTTTCAGATCTTAGCAAGTTTAGGTTAATTTAAGATTCATTTTTCTAAATGTTCAGGCTTAGGAGTGTTTAGTTTGGGGTTGGTTACAATATTCCTGAAAACATTTTGCTCTTATATGACTGACATAGTCATATAATTGTAAACAAAGCTAGAAATTTCTCTTTTAATAAAGAGACAGGACTATTCAACAAAAAACACAAAGAGAGTATTACCACACATCACTTCTCACGACTTGAAGATGTACAATATCAGAAAAATATACTAAAAAAATGGCCACATGCACAGCTATTGGACTGTTTAACTCTACTCTGTGAAAGCACATACTGTAAGTAGATCTTTATGAAATTTTCAAAGCAGAAAATTCTCTATCTGATCCTGAAAAAAAGCAGGAATAATAATCAAGACCTTCAGAATATCTCATTATATTAGTTATGAAGAACAATAGGGAAAAATCAAAACATTCGTTACATCAGAAATATATAGTATTTTATTAAGTTTAATTGTACAGACTATGTAAAAACTTTTTCAGATCATTTGCACAAAAAGTGGTCTTATTAAACTGGTAGATCTCTGAAAGAATAACTTGTTAAATTATTTTTAAAACCTATTTAATAATTGTATAAATTACCAAAAATTCACAGTCTGTTTTACCTTATTATTTTCAGAAGGATACAGTACATTCTTCTAATCCCTGTAAAGAAGCAGTAGAATCTCAATTTAAAACTGGGATCTCTGTGCCCATTTCATATTTTGTCATGCTTGACTTTTCCTTTTTAAAATGCTGTACAGAACCTCGACTAAATAATAGTTCCTAAGCTGAGGAATTTGAAGTGCTTTGCTAAAACAGGCAAGTAAAACATCATTCCCATGCCACAGAAGGGAAGCCACTTTCAGAGAAAGATTTCAAGTCAACAGCCTAAGGTCGCAAGTCAAGTCACCTTTTTTACCAATATAACCATAACCCCCATTATTGTTGTTTTAATGAGTAGACACATTTAGCATGCCTCAGGGACAAAATATGTCTTAAAATACTAGTGGCATTACTTGTCATACACCTGAAAAATCACTGTAGGTCTTGAAAGCAGTCGATAAATTGTACTTCCAGGAGAGTTATATGTATGGTTAGCATATGGATACGATACCATGGGTTTCCTACAGGCTTGAAGAGGAAGACAGACATTTGCACTGGTACAGGAGTCTTTGCAGCGGAACAGCTAGCCCACTGTTGGACAGTCTGCCTCCTGAAGCAATTCTGCTCAAATGTTCCTCAGTTCTGAGTGTGTTCTCTGTCGCAGACTTACAGAAGGGCAGGAGATTCACAGCCCTCGTGAAAATATAGCAACATTTTATTCTGCTGCTTTTGTCATTCAGACCTCCCAACAATATATATTTCTTAGGTACCATGTTTACATGTTCTAAGCACATCTGTTGATTCTGCATTTTATAAAAATGGACTTGAAACAAAGATGGCAACTTTGAGCCACTACGTCTGTCCCAGTGAAAAAAACAACATATATCCTACTCTTCTCTGTGAAGGTTTAGTCTGTATGAAGGTAGCAGCCAAGAAACCAGTCATTTTTCATGCACTGCAACAGCTCTTCTCGACACTGTTATTTACATACTATTGATTTGTTATGTTTGGCCATCTGTTTGTGGGTGAAATACTGTAGGCATATTTCATTTTCTTTTGACTTCGCTTAAAAAGCTTACCAAAATCTTTTCTTTTTTTCTGTCATAAATACCCTATGTTCTTTTCATCCTGATGGAAAAATGCTAGACAATGATAACCCAAAATATTAACACTACCCTCAGTGAAGCATCTTCTACACGTTTCTTTAAGATGTGCAGTACTGAATGGATATTTCTAAGTACTTCTTCTAGTCCAGAGACTTTATTTTTTGTCTTAAGTATGATTTAACACGTTTAACTATATTTTAAATATTGGAAATACTGTAAACAATGCCAATGATTTTTAATCAGTAAATATCTTTTAAAAAGTAGATCAAGATTGTTCAAAAAATAGATAAGGACTATAAGAAATCTTCATTGCACTTCAAATCCAGCTGGAAGTAGACCTGCTAAACTATTACCCTGGAAGCAATATCTTTTAGAAATCCTTTTACAATTGATGCTTTGAACACAGTAGCTGATCTGAAATACTCTGTGATTTAAATCCAAGTAGTACACAAAGGAATCTTCAAACAACTGAAGCCTATTTAACTTCTCAAAACATCTGAATTTGAATGTAAGAAAAGTAAGCATTTCTAAAGCCCCACTTTTAAATGTGTATTTAACCTTAATCTCTTTCCCTAACTCTTTCTTGAGGCATACCACCTGTACATCCATCTCAATTATATGTTCACATATATACATATTTTTAAATGTATAATGTATGCAGCTTGCTAAGAACAGTTACTTAGGAGAATTTTCCTCAATTCTAAGACTACCATACAGTTATGAATGCCTATTTAACAGCTTGGACAGGAGTATGTTGCACACATGCTCTAGCTGCTTTTTCAGCTGGTAAGCAGGAATATTTATCACCTGTGGCTTTTTTTTTCTCTGTTTCCAGTACAGTAAGCTTGCAAAAACACAAACTAAAATAAGCAAAACCCTTTCCCCATCATGTCCAAACCCAGGCATTTCAAAATTCATAATGACAGAGAAGTGGAAAGATAGCCACCCCCTGACACATAATTTATGGTTATACCATCCGTGTATCAACACAGCCTGTCTTTGGCCTACTGTTAAGAGTACTCATTTGAAAACGAGTCCTGGAGTGGTGAAGAAGGCCCTTTCTCATCAAATGCTGCTGAACTTGAACAGAGTAGGGAGCCACTGCCAGCTGCAAGACTGCAGGGGCAAAGCACAAAGATCCCACATGCAGCACCTTCCCCACCTCAAATGAGCTGCAACAGAGCAGCAGATCGGCACATGACAGATAAAAGTACTGATTCAGATTACTTCTCTCTGTACTGAGACAGGGAGAAATTTCATCTCTGCAATAATCCATGACCATGCCAAGTCTAAGGTGGTACAACTCCATTACCTACCCTCCTTGAGCTGAATAACAAAGCAACAAGGCAGTTTAAGCTTACTTTTAGTTACTGGCTTTCTGCCAGATGCTGTTTCTCTTCCCATGAGCATAAAGCCATGATGACTGTGTGAGATGCCCACACTACACCACGTCAGGAGAGGGCCTAGTGAAGTTGACAACTCTGAATCAGAAACATCATTTTATAGCTTATGGCATTCAGAGGCCGTGACCGGACACCACAACTGGATGCAAAAACTAACATTTCTGCAGTTTATCTTCTTATTTTCACCTCTTTGCTTGAAGCTACTACCCGTAGTAGAGCTGGTGGAACTCTATTAACTGTGCCTCAGCCTTTCCTATTCAAAGCGTAGTGTCTTAGCTGAGCCATGAGAAAAGCTGCAAAAATGCAGGCAAATGTTCACTTCTGTCAGCTCTACTACATGGAGGGTGACTTCCAGCAAAGGGTGAGGAAGAAAGATTGGAAATGGCATTGTCTTACAGACTGCAGCAAGATTCACTAGAACCTATCTATCAGAGATCTCAGTGTCTCTGCAAGGTTACATCTACCCTCAGGATCTGCCATCTTTTTTCCAAAGCACTTGCATCTAAAAAAGAGGAATAAATTTATAAAAACCACAACATTTTGTCTAACAGTAATACTTGCTCTGTAGTCTGCATTTTTTACTGTTTTCCTCTTAAGTAGGAATAAATGCAGTAGTTCATCCACTGTTAGGCTTCAAAGACTGTAACACTTAAACTCCTTTAAAAAGGTTTGTTAATATTGGTAACTGTGATGACATACTGATGATGTATCTTTTTCTTTATATTACACTGCTGTATATTTAAGTAATACTTTCCAATGCTGGCCTCAGGAAAAATTGTTGTGCACCCTGTAAGGTTATTTCTATGGAACAACGTTTTAAATAAAATCAATAAATAATGTGACCTGAAGGTACAGTGAGCTGCTTGCACTGCCTATGAATTGCTTGTACAAGTCTCCCCTAGGCTTATAAACTTGCTGTTGCTTGTCTAGTAGGCTTCAACGCAAATTTGAATGATTCAGCTAGACACACTGGGACAAGTGAACCTAAAAGAAAACAGTAAAAATCAGTCCTCTGACATGATAGGAATTCTGAACTTTTTCAAGTACAGGAGCCATCAAAATAGCCAAAATGAAGGTGACATTCAGAACTAGAGCACAGTGTTTTTCTATATGTGATTTAAAAACGTTTCAGATTCCTTCCCTGCTGACAGCTTCTATTTTTAATTCAACTATTTACTTCATTGTCATGAGATATAAAGTATGTTCACCTTCCTTCTGCATGCCAAAATATTAATCTATTTCATGGCGTGCTGGGAGATATGGGTCAGCATAAGCATGCTGAATGGGGCAAAAGTTCTTAGGAAGACAGCAAGGAAGACTTGCAATTCACTTTCAGTTTAGATAGGAGGGAAAATATTGTTATATTCTGGTAACTCCAATGATCCACACAACTATATGTTATTTTTTGCCATGTAAAATTGTACACAGATTACAACTCTTGTCTAAAATAGCTATGCCAGTACAACTGCTAACATGAATTTAGTTAAGCTGTGTATCTGGCATGGATACCCCATATCAATACATGTTATATCTTTTCCTCCAACAGTGTAGCAGTGTAAATTTGTGATCGTATACATGCATAACAAAAAGGAAGGAGAGACGTGTGGGTGTATCACTTCAACTGCATCAATTAATTACACTTAAAATGGTAATGTTTATGGGACATTTGTAGGCGAGGGCTACTAGGGCTACAAAAGAATTTCTGGATAGTATATCTGTCTCTTTAGGGTGATGCTTCTATACTGATAATGGCTCCAAAGTACATGGCATTATAAAATGTAAAAATAAATGATATAAAAATTACATTAACAAGATAAACTTATTTTGTTTTCTGAAACGGCAGAAGTAATATTACTATAACACTTTTTTTCCCTTCGTATCAGTATTACCTAAATGCTAAATATATCTTTCATAGTATAGCTTAGGTGTTACATCCCCATAAGGACTAACTATTTCAATGTAACGTATACAAAAACCAAATACATTTGCTTGTAAAAATCACAGAGACCCAGGGCAGCATGACTTTCATTTCTTGTTCTCTTTCTGTTTCCTATTGCTGCATGTGCTAGCAACCAAAGTGCATTTGAAATCAATGGGGAAAAAACCCTCTCTCTGGCTTCAGTGGCCATGGGGCGGGAATTTACATGATCTAGCTTCTCCTAAGTGCCATGCTTACCCCTAGACATGAATGCTAAATATAGTACACGCTTATTCATGTCTGTTGTACAGCTATGAGAAAGTAGTAAAAGGAAGGAGAGGAATGAAAGGTTATTAACTAAGTTCAGGACCTTTAATTAATATAGTGATGTCTCAGCATCATCACTGAGCTGATCAATATCAGAATCAATACTCTCATTTGCAACTTTTTGGCTACTTAAGGGGAATAAGGCATCACATCTTAAAAAAATAAAATCGCTACATAAATTATGCTTAACCCTCAATGAAAATAATAAACGCTTATCTGTCCAACTTTTCTAATGTTTACCTAAAGGAAACTAGATTCTCTCAGTCAGAGCAATTCAACATCAGCCCAGAAAAAAAATCTATCTTCTAGTCTGCTGAATAAGGGAAAGGAGGAGGAAGTTTCCTTCTTCAAGAGCTGTAATTTCCTAATCAGAACAATTATTTCCTCCAATTCTAGTCCAAAATCTCTCAAAAATTCCTAACTCATATATACAAGGAAAAAGAAATTCAAGATTTTTTTTAATGTTACAGTTTAGCAAATTCCTCTATTATCTACAGATTGATTAGTAAAACACGGAAACTATAGCTGAACTTTAATCCCAGTATGACAATGAACCAATAGGTATTTCAGAATAATGCCATTTTTCTCTTCAAAATTCAGGATTAAGTTTTCTTTAAAAATTACCATCCTCCCATCATCTAATGTTCTGATCTGGAAAACTGTTTCTTTTCCAGAAAGACAAGAGAACAAAACAGCGACAAAGTCTACTAAAATGATCTTGCATTTTGATTTTTTTTTCATCCTTTTCAAAATAATTTTAGACCAACAGAGGTACAATCAGGCAGAGAATCTGTATTCTTTTTTGCCTCTACTTTATTTCTCGATGCTGGTGGGAAATGCTTCTAAGCAGAATGTGAGCCAGATTTTCAAAGCTAAATATGATAACGATATATAAAAAAAAAAGGCAATCAAATCAGCACAAACTAAAGACAGGAGCACGTAATCAAATAAATACAAGCCTGTTTGTAAAACAGCAGAAAAAAGTACTGCAACAGCCTTGATCATTTATGTACTATAATATTAACTGTTATCATGATGTACGCTTAGAAAAATAACAGTTAGAACTTGATCTTCCTTCTCTGGATATCCAGGTTCCTATCACTTGAAGCAAAACCATCTTCTTCAGCTATTTCAGCACAGGGTATACTTTGTACAATTCTGATTCAATTGCAGGGACAGTGGCACTGTTGTACACTGGTCAATTTACTACAATACTCCATTGCTATCTTCCTTGACCCATAGATATCCAGATTCTTAAAAAAAAAAGAAATTACACATTTGAAAGAAGAAAGCAGATCCTTGAAAGGTCAAGAGTGAATTGCACAGAGCACAGATCATAAAGCAACACAACAGCACACTTGCTCTTTCTACTATACTCAAAACTATCCATTCATTTTCTTCTTATAAAGAAAATATTGCATATGTACCTGAGCACTTTTTTATGGCATGCAATAATATTTGTCATGTAAGTGTGACAGAACAAGAGAATATACACTACACACGCAGGTACCTCCCACATTATTTGTAGCTGGAGCAGCACTGGATTTTCTATGCTATTTATGCCTATATAGATATTTATTAAAAATGTGTAACTTCTGTTAAACTTCTGACAAGTCCCTAGTTAGTTTTTAATCCTATTTATACATGTGCACAAACACACATATATATTTAAGGCACAGTAATCTAGAATAGATTGATGAAACTTGTACTAACAAACAGAGAAGGTCTAGTTGGAGATGTGAAGGTTGGGGGCAGCCTCGGCTGCAGCGACCATGAGATGGTGGAGTTCAGGATCCTACAAGGAGGAAGCAGGGCAATGAGTAGGATTGCAACGCTGGACTTCAGGAGAGCTAACTTGGGCCTCTTCAGGGACCTACTTGGAGGAATCTCATGGGGTAGGGCCCTAGAAGGAAGAGGGGTCCAAGAAAGCTGGCTAATATTCAAGTGTTACTTCCTCCAGGCTCAAGATGGGTGCATCCCTCTGAGGAAGAAGTCCAGCAAAGCGGGCAGGAGACCTGCATGGTTGAGCAAGGAACTCCTGGCAAAACTCCAGCAGAAGAAGGAAGCGTACAGAACGTGGAAAAAGGGACAGGCCACTTGGGAGGCATATAGGGAAGTTGTCAGAGCATGCAGGGATGTGACAAGGAAGGCTAAGGCCCATCTGGAATTAAATCTGGCAAGGGATGTCAAGGACAACAAGAAGGCCTTCTTCAAATACATCAATAGCAAAAGGAAGACTAGGGAAAAGGTGGGCCCGCTGCTGAACGGGGCGGGTGCCCTGGTGACGAAGGATACAGAGAAGGCAGAGCTACTGAATGCTTTCTTTGCTTCAGTCTTCACTGCTAAGGCCAGTCCTCAGGACTTCCAGACCCTGGGGACAAGAGAGGAAGGCTGGAGAAAGGAAGACTCTCCCTTGGTTGAGGAGGATCGGGTTAGGGTTAGAGATCATTTGTGCAAACCTGACCTCCACAAATCCATGGGCCCCGATGGGATGCACCCCCGAGTGCTGAGGGAGCTGGCGGATGTTATCGCTAGCCCACTCTCCATCATCTTGGAAAGGTCCTGGAGATCAGGAGAGGTGCCTGAGGACTGGAAGAAAGCCAGTGTCACCCCAGTCTTCACAAAGGGCAAGAAGGAGGAGCCAGGAAACTCCAGGCCTGTCAGCCTCACCTCCGTCCCTGGAAAGGTGATGGAACAGCTCCTCCTGGAGGTCCTCACTAAGCATGTGGAGGACTAGAAGGTGATCAGGAGTAGTCAGCATGGGTTCACCAAAGGGAAATCATGCTGGACCAACCTGAGAGCCTTCTAGGACGGGATGACTGGCTGGGTAGATGAGGGGAGAGCAGTGGCTGTTGTCGACGTGGACTTCAGCAAGGCTTTTGACGCTGTCTCCCATCACATCCCAGTAGGGAAACTCAGGAAGTGTGGGCTAGATGAGTGGACAGTGAGGTGGATTGAGAACTGGCTGGATGGCCGAGCTCAGAGGGTTGTGGTGAATGGCGCAGAGTCGAGTTGGAGGCCTGCAGCTAGTGGTGTCCCCCAGGGGTCAGTCCTGGGTCCAGTCCTGTTCAACGTATTCATCAATGACCTGGAGGAAGGGACAGAGTGCACCCTCAGCAAGTTTGCTGATGATACTAAACTGGGAGGAGAGGCTAACACACCAGAAGGCTGTGCTGCCATTCAGAGGGACCTGGACAGGCTGGAGAGCTGGGCGGAGAGGAACCTCCTGAAGTTCCACAAAGGCAAGGGCAGGGTCCTGCACCTGGGGAGGAATAATGCCATGCCCCAGCACAGGCTGGGGGTTGACCTGCTGGAAAGCAGCCCTGCCGAGAAGGACCTGGGAGTGCTGGTGGACGACGAGTTAAGCATGAGGCAGCGATGTGGCCTTGCGGCCAAGAAGGCCAAAGGTATCCCGGGGTGCATGAGGCAGAGTGTTGCCAGCAGGTCGAGGGAGGGGATCCTGCCCCTCTCCTCAGCCCTGGCGAGGCCTCACCTGGAGTACTGTGTCCAGTTCTGGGCTCCCCAGTACAAGAGAGACATGGCACCACTGGAGAGAGTCCAGCGGAGGGCTATGAAGATGATGAGGGGACTGGAGCACCTCTCCTAGGAAGAAGGGCTGAGAGAGCTGGGCCTGCTCAGCCTGGAGAAGAGAAGACTGAGAGGTGATCTCATCAGCATTCAAAACCCGCCTGGATGCAATCCTGGGAAATATGCTCTAGGTGACCCCGATTGAGCAGGGAGGTTGGACTAGATGATCTCCAGAGGTCCCTTCCAACCTCAACCATTTTGTGATTCTGTGAAACGTTCTTTGGTTAATAGCTTTTCCTTAAAATAAGAAATTTGCGAAATTATGCCAAATTTGAATATTTTCAGCTGAAAACAATTATAGAGAAGGGTAAAAACTCTTGCTTCAGTTTTGTTGAAACAAAACATTCCAATTTTGTAGCAAGAACTGAGGCAAATCCAACCTTATTGAAAGTAGTGACACCTTCTCTAACTTGCATCTCCTTCCTGCTCTGTTTTCTGTCCCTTGCTCTGTATTAGGCCAGTTAGTAAGATAATCATGTGTTCGAATCTTGCTCCTCTTTAGTCTTCTTCATAATTATAACGAGTGATCTTCTGCTTCTTCAAAGGGTGCCCTAAATATTTGAGATAGCAAATCTTCTCTTGAACAAATCCTCTTTGTATAAAATATAAATATACTGGAGCAAAAATTGGAAAGAAAAGGTGTACCATCCTCCAGAAGAGTGCTCCAACCATGTAGTTAGATGGTGGAAGAATGGAAATCAGCCCCAGCACCCAGCTGAGTTTTGTGAAAGTCTCTTATCTCCCTTCACAAAACTGTTCTTACACTTTTTTTTAAAATGTCTTGGAAAAAATGCATACATTTCTTCAAAATCCTGAAAAACGCTGGCTTTTGACTGACCCAAATCAATTCCTCTTCAGGAACTGGCTTTTGAACTGAAAAAAAGATCAATTATTATACCCCTAATGTGAAACTATGTTAGCCCCAGGGGAAAAAGTATAAAATTGCATGACTTAACAGTTAAAAGCTTTAACAGTAGTAAGAAGGAGGTAAAAGAAAACTTTAAGCAGGAGGAGGTCAAAGGGAGGTGAGAGGAATGTGAAGGGGCATGAGAGCTTCTCCTAGAACATACAGAGATAGTGAACACATAATAAAAACAAATACTAATACTGACTAGAACAAAGTGAGAAAACTGGAAGTTTCTGTTCTCCCCCATTTACAGTTTCAGAATGCTTACTGATAAGCAGAAGTGAACACCAGTTCAAAACTGGTTATTTGAGTTGCTTTTTCACATAGAATGTTATTGCTGAAAGTTATTAAAAAAGGAGATTTTTGCCACATTCAGAAATACTGTATATTGAACAACAACAAATAATGACAACAAATCACAAGCCTTACAAAATCAGACTAGAGCTTAAAGCATTAGGTCTCATATTTTGCTTCTTCTCAAATCTTGCAACTTGTTCACTTCCATTTCTACTGCCAAGAAGAAATGCAATAGTAGAAAGGATCACAACAACCAGGTTTAGGAGCTACAGGCTAACACCAATCTTTGTTAAATTTGATAATAATTGAAGTTAGAAGATGATGGGAGAGAAGTACTGAGTATAATAAAGTTTCTAGTTCCTCTCTGAAGCATCTTGAGGTGGTTATATACACAGACAAGATATTAAACTAGCTAGATCAAGACATGATCTACTATGACTCTGCTTGTATGGAAGAAGCAGTAAGTTTACTTTTAAGAGATGAATCATTCAACCACCTGCTTATCTCACTCCATATTCAGGACTGGCTCTGCTAGTGCACAGCTAAATACACAATCTATATACAGTGATAAATGTAGCTTTGGAATAGACACACAACAGCATTTCTCAGCAGCTCTTCTAATAGCCTATAAACAACAGGTATTATAAAGGGTGAAAACAGTAAAGCAGTGTCCATGAGAAATATTGCTGAATATTAATCATGAGGAATGGAATAGGGAAATACTGGGCATGCTCTTCCAGCTCCACTCACTTTAAATGCCGAACTGTTACACTAATCAGTGCAATATGTGTGTGTGTAACGTGTGTGTGTGTGTGTGTGAGAGAGAGAGAGTGTGTGTTGGAAACAGCATCACTGGTATGTTCTGAAAGGCTTAACTTAGTACACTGGAATGTATCTTTCCCGTTCATTTGTTTTCCTGGGCTTTTCAGGAAAGAATGCCAAGTTTCATCCTATTGAGAATTTGGGGCCTAGCTTCTTGCTAATTAGAGAAGAAAATCAGTGGTCTTCCTTTTATAACTGCCAGATCTTCTTCTGTCATCTCCTGAGTGACAACAAAGATGTCATTACTCCCTGAAGACAGGAAACATCCTTGGTATTATAATCAGTCCTCTCTGCTTCTAGCTATCATTGAGTGAGAATGAAACAAATGATGTATATTTTTAGGTGTCATCATTTGGTATCTAGATGAATACATCATGGAAATAAATGGGTTATCAAAATATATGAAAGTTTTTGTTTCAGACTTTATTGCTGTAGCCTAACGAAGTACATCAGGCACCATCCGTTCACCATTTCAAGATATTCTTTGCATTCCTATCAACCAGAAAGTTTCTCCTGAAAGGAAAGCTCCCTGATGAACAATTTGTCAGACTGATAGAAACAATGTTTTTCTTCACTGCATAGTCCCTTCAGTTCAAGCTCTCCTTTTACATTTCAAGAATTCTTTCTGCCATTCTTCTAACAATGTTACCTTTAACTTCGCTTACATAACACTATCCTTCCGCATTTGTTTGCTTAGTGCTATCACATAAGCCTTGATACAATAAAGACTATAACCATATGCTTTTAAACGTAACAATACAGATAGTCTATTTGTAATGTGCTCAAACTCTTTGCAGACCTGGAGTCAAGAGCTCAGAACACACTGAGGGTTAAAGAAGCAGAAGGAAGATACTGCACCAACAACTGCAGTCAGCATACTCCGAGGTCTTGTCTGCATTAGAAAGTTGTCTTGCTTTAACTAAGTTCGTACAGCTAACATAGCATAACCTGCATTGCTCATTAATCTCACAGACCAGAAGTCTGTTTTATTCAGTATGTCTGTTGTAACTGATCACCACTGTGCTGAACATGAGCTTCTGCACAGCAAAACCCTCCTAGTGTGGATGCAATCACCATCAGTGTAAGTCCTCTTAGTACAGAAAAAGTTATTTCTGTGTAAGATGAGGAATGAATTGTCCTGGTACCTTTATACAGAGGTTTCTGCGTATTCCCACAAGGGGGTCATAGCCAGTATAATGAGTATCAATTCATAAACAATAGACTCTCCTATTCTGGTACCTCTTGACAAGTCCTACAAAGACTCTGTGAACCAGCAATATGGAACAACCAAAGCTGCACTCTTTTGCTTATGAAAATCTACAACTTGCAGATGCTTTTTAATTCAAGTGCCTCAGTAAGATTGTCCAGTCATCACCAAATCAGAATGACAGTTGTACTTGTCTTGAAAAATAACATTGGGATTTAATTTATATTTTATTGTTGCCACCTGCCAATTCCCCCAAAATAGGTTTTACTCTGGCCTTATTGAAAATCTTTAAAGCAACTTACTATGTTATGCATAATACTATTTAGAACACATCTGTCCTACATTTGATTGAAAAAACTAGCAAGTTACTTGAAGTTTTGCTCATTCAAAACTAATCTTCCAACTCAAAGCATGTCAGTACAGCACACCCCCTGATAGTTTTGCTTGCATGCTACTTGGCAAAATGAGCATAATTCTTTTCGACACCAAACAAAGGAAATATTTTCAATATCATGTCCTCCAGTGTCTGGTAAAACAAAAGCCATCCTATCAGTTTCTGTGGAATATTACAAAACATTCATCTGTGCCATAAATAAATGTTATCTATGTTGGATCGGACATATTTCTGATAGCTTAGAATCAGCCTGGAGAACTAATGCTATTTATTTTTTATCTTCCTGACAGAACATCTTATTTGATTTTCCTGCAGAGCATACAGTATTCAAATCTTGCCTTTGCAATAAAAACAAACTCCACTTACTCACCTTACCTTTTCATTGCAGTATCACATAGACATTCTTACACAGAAAATTAAATATTTTCATCTTCACTTAGTCTGAGAAAGCGCTCCCTAATGAATTAGAATGTGTATACTATTTTCACCCCAAATAAATATGGTAGCATTTTATTCAGTATTCCAATATTCTGTGTTTAACATGACAGCAGACAGCCTTATGTTGATCACTTTCATGAGGCATTTTGGCTACACTGAACAGCAGTAGAGTATTTATCTACGTTTCAACTGCTTTGTTAGTTTCACAAAATGTAGTGAAATCAAGTAACTTCTTAATCAATGTTACTGTTTCCCTGGTCAGTCGCATTGTATGAGTATCAGCACATTTAGAGGCTTCTGCAGAGGGGAAAGCAGGTGGTAACTGCTGCAGAGAAAGGGAAGATGAAAAACTGGAGGCTGCTACCAAGATCTGCTCTCTTTTGCAGAGTGCTTCTGCTGCCTGATTACTACAGAGACTAGTCATCAGCCAAAGAAGGCGCTGTTATTAGCATCTGTGGGCAGGCAGAACCAGAAGGGAGAAAAGCATCTCGAGCTAAAACGAAGATTTCTCTTCTAAAGGGAGGAAGGATGAAAGGGCTGGTGGTGGTAGCAACAAAACCAACAGAAAAGAGGAGGAAAAGCTGAAGGAAAAAAGTGAATTTAACAGAAGTGGTGCACATGGAGAGCCAAATGGCAAATTCTGACACTCCTTCAGGCTTAATGGGATGGGGGAATGTCATGGTCTGTCTATTAGCATTTCCTGATACAGTACATGCTCTGTGCCACATGAAGAGGCCTCACAGACATGCAGTTTCTCATCAACATCATATCCTGATTTGTCCATGTTCCCAAAAGAAATATTTTCTATATATGCCAATGATCACTTAATATTTATGAGTTATTTTGCAAAAAAATTACAAGGGTTCAACATTCAGACTCAGTAAAACTATATTTCTAACAATTAAAGACTGCATTTGCTAACAATTGGCATACCTGCTAGTACTGTAAGCTGTCTGGTATTTGGACCATTTTAATTATTGCTATTATACAATGCATATACATTGCATTATGGAAAAGGGTCTAAGAAACTCAGTCATATCCTGATCCATGGCTCGATCTCCTGGATAATATCATATACCAGCTAAAACAATAAAAACTATTTCACTTTTTCTTTTAGTAAATAAAAAATGCCAGCCCCAATTGCTTGCTAAATCTTACGATCTTCTAATTCACCTCTATGTTCCTGTGTTGCATATACCATGGTAGGCACGTCATGTACATGTGAAATACAAACATTAAGTGAATAATAAATAAATATATATTCCAGTAAAAGCTGCCTGTAAAAGTATGGGTGTTATTTTACGTCAAAGCCCAAACGTTCATAGATTTTCATACAGTAATACAAAATGGGGGAGGGAGGGAGGTATCTGCATTTTTTCCTGTATCTACAACTTTCATGTGAAATCACATGCATGTTTTGAGGATGACTTTTTTTGCATGTTTGTACTTTTACAAACAACTTGTGAGAACTTCTACAACTACAGAAAATTACAGGATTTGGGTGGCTACCAAAAGCTGTATCACTGCCTATAGCATAAGACTTTCATGTAGGGAAAACAGAATACAAATCTAACCATGCTTCAATGTTTTGTGGTACCACCAAGAGTAAACAATAAGCTGTTATGGAAACCTTTCCCTTTTGTACTGTGGGATTTCTGTTGATTTAAACTTAGAATATCAATAGTGCTTTTTAGGTTGTGCAGTTTTTAACATGTTATGTAATATCTGCCAGAATACTCATCCTAGAGATTTTTATGCTCTTAATTCTTTTAATTCAGCAGTGGCCAGGAGCATCCATCAGACTGGCAATTCATACAGGTTCTGTACAAAGATATGGGAAAAAATACAGATCTTTTAAACCCCTTTTCAAAGCATCGCAAAGAGCTGATAAAAAATGAAAGTGTAAATAAATGTCTCTAGTGAATACAAAGAGAATGCTAAAAGGATATAGCTGCATGCTTGCTGCCTTTTTTGGCTAAGAATACCTCAGAATAAGTTGAGTGATAATGTTCATTCATACTTATCTTAAATGGCACAACAAAGTCCTAGTAAGAAAGATGTCTAGCATGACAGAAAATATTATCTAGGAATAGCATTTTTGCACTAGCTGAATTAAAACAGGAATATCATACCTTTTATTTATGAGGTTTCAGGAATACTTATGTTTTTAATTTGTATTTTCATTCATGCCATCTAGATTTAAGTGCATATCAAAGTCTACTTATCTTCAGATACATTATCCAGTAAATCATCAGCTGGTAATGGGCACTTAATTTTACACACTGATATTGTTAAGTGAACTCCTTTGCAGTCTTAATAGTGAAGGTTCCATTTCTCTCTAGGACTTTTTTCCCTTATGAAGTTGTAAATAGAGCAGCATTGTTAGTTATTAAATTTTTTTCTTGAAATACTTTGTCTAGTTCTAAAATCCTTTTTTTGGTCTAGTTCTAAAAAAAACCTAATGGCAAGAATACCTCTGGTTCAATTCAAATTAAGTTTAGAAATCATCAGAAAATTCAATTCAGTTTGAACTGCCCTGCAATAAGAAACAATTCAATCTGCTTAATTTTGTACTTAGTGTTTCCTTAGCGTTGACAAATCTCAAATGATTTCTTGCTGGACTTCCTAGACAATATGCTGCTTTATCAGTTTATTCTCATTGATACTAGAGAATTTCAAGATTTCCAGAGGCATCAGTTGGTTTGAATGACACCTAGAAAAAGGCAATGAGTTCACAGCAACTCAGGTCATTATAGGACTCACTGCATTAGGTTATAAAGTAAAAAGACAATTAGACACATAGTAAAGAAATGTTCATTCTTCTTGATTTTTATATGTATATACACACACATGTATATATACACACACGCACACAACTTGCCTTATAGTAAATATTAGAAGTAAGATTACAGGAGCTGTCTGAGAAAGCTCAAATTCTGTACTTAGGGCATTCAGAAATATCAATACCCAAGGCTTCTTCAACAACAGACTGTCCCATCTTTTATATCTAATAGTATTTGACTTAGGCAATATACAGCAAATTCTATTGAACTTTAACTGAAGCTGTAGCATATATATGAGTTAATGATGCTCCAGAGCTTACTAAATTGCATTTTCAAATTTTTCATTTTTTTAGAATTTGTTATAATTTCTCCCTCTATATTCCATACCTGTAGCATACAACACTATTCATGTGCTACGTATGCCCATATTTGTGGGTTTTTAACATAACTTTTTAAAGACAACTACAGCTTTATAATCTCACATATTCTGCATATTAGAGGTCAAAGTATCTTATTCAATAAACTTCATGGAAGCACAAACCTCCTGCCTGAGCTCAAGTAATATTTCAGAAAGATAAAATACCACTGGTAGAAGGTTAAAGTACTTAACATTTATGTTTCTAGGTATTTATGACATATTCACAGTATCTAAGCTAGACATCAATAGACCTTTAAAACACAGAAGATAACATATCAGAATAGAAGCCACATAAACCAGCAGATTGAAAAGAAAATCTCCTAAACTAGACAGTGGGACATACTGTGTACAGGTCAACAGAACCTGAGTGCCTTTTCCTTCTGGGCTGTAGGGAAGAACCAGCCAGGATTTGTGGCTTCTTTCCAAGATTATGGAAAGAACAAGGTCTGTTTTTCTCCAAATTGGGAGTAAGGCTCAAGGCTAGCCAGACAAAAGGATTCTAGCTGCATGTATGTTGAGCATTTGATGGATCTCTGGGTTGGAGTCCTAGATTCTCATGCTCCTGTCTAACTACTCTTACCATATGTTAACATTCAGTCTATTGCTCTTTCTCTAGCACAATCAATACCATGCTAACAGAGGTTCTGAGGATCTATTTTTTGCGTTTAGTTACTCTAACTAAATATAAAATATCAATTCCACTTCAGTCCTCTCCTCTTCTCCATTTCCTTTACCCCTTTTTGTTTAAAAATGGAAAAGTGATGAAAGTGGTGCCAGATCACCATCAGTGACTGCACTTAATCTCAATGCACACATATATTACTTGATGCTTTCCATTACCCTTACAGCTTTCTTTGGGTGCTACATAGTTCAACCACACCTCTTCTGAGACGGTGGAACCAAAATCAAAACGTAAGCGCACCATATATTTCTAAAGCTTCTGTTTTCTTTTCTGTCTCATTTTCTCTTCTTCTCCTAGTAATTCATAACATTTACTTCATTGTCTTGACCGTCACTTACTTTTTTACTTTTTCAGAAAACAATCCAAATTCCTTATTCAAGCGGTACTAATCTAATTAGAAGTCTGCAACTATATTTGTACATATTCATCAAAATGCTATTGCTCCATGATACATCACATAACATGTGATGAAATGACAGCATTTTATTAGTGAAGCAGCCCAACCAAAGAGCCTTGCCTACTGAAAAAAATAAGGGAAAGGCTTCACTCCCACATGAACCCATGGAAGATGCAACACAATGTCAGAACAAAGCTTTGAAATTTGATTATATGAATTCTGTTACCACACAGAAAGTTTCATCTGTATGGAAACAGTGAAAATGAAAACATTTTGCATTTTAGCAGAAAAAAAGACAGAACTGATTTCTGATAAATATGCTTTTGTATGTATTTACTACTGAATTAAGCAAGAGGTAGGCAAAATATAATTGGGTTATATCTAGCACAGTCACATAGACTTTCCTGATGGACCTCCATAATTATATTATAGATTATGTCCTAAAAACTCAGAACTCTGTCCTCTGAAATCAATGCCAGCAGCCAATGGCTTCAGCTCAAACAAGACTTTAAGATAAATTTTGGAAACGGCAGAAATAAACACTAAAGAGAGGCAGGCAGGTCCTCACAACCATATCACCTCATTTACGCTCCAGGAAAAGAGGCAGGCTCAGACTGTAGGCAGGCACAATGGCACAGACACTCCCAGGTGACAACAGGCTTTATGCCACACTCAACAATGTGCTACCTACTTGTCCTAGGTCTCTCCAAAGAAAAACTGTCCTTTATTGTACCATCTAGCCAAAGGGAAGCCTTTCCCTTCTTCTTCTTAGTTAAATGCATAACTTAATATATTGCTGCACTCACAGAATACAAAGTGCCAAAGGTTTGATTTCCTTGCATCTTATGCATAGATTCACCCCTGGGTAAAACACTGCCCTTTTCACTCTGGAGCATTTCCTACTACTTTGCAGAGGTCAAAATGACTACGCAGGATAAAAAGTAGTCAAAGCGCAGACCTGTAATACCCAATACTGCAAAGTTAATGATGGTTTTGGAACTTTATTCTTGCATTAATTCCTATTTTTGAGAGATAACTGGGCTATGTGAATATTGCATCAACACAGGGTTTTATTATTAAATTTTATTTAAGCCAGTTTTATATCCTAATCATAATTCGGAATAACAGCTAGACACAGTAGCTCTGGTGAATTCCGGTGGCACTATTATTCTTTGTTTTCTACTAATTTGTTTTGTGAATTTGATAAATTTTAGCAGTCAGGGGAGTGAAAAACTACCCACATTGGCTACAGCCAAGAACAGTTCAGACGTGCAAAATCAGGTTCCCCAAACAGCTGTGCCAGTATACCTCCGTCCAAAACTGCCAGTTGAGTCTTGGGTCTTTGCTGAGCAGACTGCCAGCTGCATGAAGTAATGCCAAATTATATGGAATCTAGACAAACATCTACTTGGATTTATATTTAGACCACCAAACATGGTGCAATTGTGTCTTAGGGTCAGATTTAAGCCTAGACCTCCAAAAATGTATCCTACTGTATTGGCCAACTGTGCCACCTAGCTCTCTTTTAAGGTAATCCTATTATGTAATGAATTATGACGAAAGATTTTAGCATTTCTGAATTTGAGTTAAATAATCCCTGTAAGCAGTTGGATTCTAAATGAAAATATTTCTGCTGTACCTGGGCCAAGTCTGAAAACATCACAGTATTTTTTCTTTACACAGATTAATTCAACATCATTACTTCACCTAATTTTTACTAGACAAGTATTCATGCAAGAGGATATCTTATAGATTTTTGACAAAATCCCTAAATAAATTCACTCAGGTCTCAAAGTTAATAAAACAGAGAACCACATTTGTATTAATTGTGGATGTTAAGGAGAAATAGGCTTATCTCAAATTTTATAACCTGGAAAGTCTTTTCTTTAGATTCTTATCACTTAGTGGTCATTCAAACACCAGGTTTCCCCATAACAGCACATGTCAAGTGTGACACCAGTACAAAGATTTATTACCAAAGGTAGTTCAGTTGTCACTTGATATCAGCAACTCTAGATAAAAAGAAAAAAAAAAAAACAAAAAACGGCTCCCAGCTTACTTAACAGGCAACACTTCAAAAGGCCTTGAAACCAATTCAGCAAACCACCCAAAGAAGAAAGGAGAAAATTACAGCATTAGCATGAAAATACTACAACTGCAAGACATACAATTATGGTAATTTAAGGAATAAAAGGACTTGAGGCTCCTTCAGAGACTAGGACTAGAGGTGAATCCTTTATCCAGCCCAGAGGCTTTGCCCTTGACAAGCAGTCACTACTGGAGGCTCTAGATTCCCTCAATAACTGTTTGCTGATTTAAAAAGAAAAAAAATTATTAATGGCGAAATATAGTTTATTAAATGAGGTAAAGAATGACTCAGCATGGAATGACCAGTCACTTAAGAGATGAATTTTGTGCAAGATTATAGTCTTAGCCTAAGAAGTAATGAATTTATTAAAAATGCTATTTATTAAAAGGAAGTCAAATATATCGCTGAATGACAGCTGCTTGGAGGTGGGAAGTACCTGCCAGGCCATGAGGTTCTCCTGACATTCACAGGCAGCAACTGCAGACACAACACCTTATCTTTGCACATCACTAGCCAGCGCGGTGCAAACATAGAGACAGACACATACACATGTACACACCTACTTAAAGATGCAGTGAATGACCAGGTAATCTTATTAAAACCAAGCACGATAGATTAGTGGGTTGCTAGTCCAAGCTGGTAGGTTTTCATGAAGAAATGGAAATACTGGTGCACTTGTGCACACCTGTGCAAATATACATAAAAACAGGATGTGGAATTATATAAAAGTTTACATAAAATATTATTTCTGTCTGATTTCTTTTGTCTTCTTTCTATTCTTAAGGCTATCACAGAAGGATAAGAGACAAATTAAGCACAGATCCTACTGTTTGAGAAATATTCTTTTCCCATCAGCAGATCCCAGTACACCATCAGGCTAAACCCATCTGACTAAAGGCTTTAACTGCCAGTGACATCAACAGAAATTATGGCTCTGGACTGTAACACTTATTTTAAACAGGTGTCTCATTAACAAATCAAAGCAAAAAGTGGACTCAAAAGCAAGTGTATAGCTCCAGGAGGCTAGAAAAAAAAAAAATTAAACAACAGTGAGCTTTTGGCCACTGACCAACCTCAAGTCTAGTTGACACACTGCAGTCTCAGGGCAAGTGTGCTGACTAGGAGCCCCCAGCAAGCCATGGTGCTCTTGCTATGAGCCCTTTCACCAGCCCGATATAAGCTTAGAGAGGGGATGCTGGTTTTCATGTCACCCAGGGGTTTCTCTCACACCAGCGTCAATCTCACCTGGAGGGTCAGAGTAAGTACTTCAGCCCACCTCAAAGCTGCACAAATAGTGAGCATGATCCAATATCTAACATTTGTTCAGAAAACCACCTTTTCAAGCTCTAAAGTAAAATACTCTCAGAAGAGGAGGTGCTAGAATATTAACAAGTGGCCGAAGCCTCAGGCTGTTACTGGAACTGTGAGCTGCAAAAGGGAGTAAGCTGAATGTTGACTATCTTCTGTGCTGACTCCTTCCCTTGGATGACCCCAAGGGAGGAAGGGGAACTCTCTGCTGTGCATGGAGAACCAGAGAGTGACACACCAGAGGCTCGACTACATTTTTTGCTCACAGGGGAATCAGAGAGCATCCCCTTGGTAGTTTAGCAACGCACAGGCAGAATTAAACGTAAACTATGATAAAAAAATTAAGTGAGCTAACTTCAAGCTACACGGCCGAATAACAGAAATACAGGAAGAAAACACAAGTATTTTTTCAACGCTGCATTTTTTAAGAAATATTTTGAATTTTCTTATGAGCCTCAGCAAATTGTCCTTCTACTGCTATGCTATTTCAGTGTGAATTATCTATTTCAGTTTTTAAAGGGAAGACACAGGGTGGGTGATACTTGTCTATGAACATGCTGCACCAATCCGGGCGATTCGCGATCCAGTATCACAGACTCCTAGCTCAGCAGAGAAAAAAGGGCTATTAATTTCTCCACCTCAATGTCCAAAATGAGGATAACTCGCATTTAAAGACAGCTGGGTGGGGGAGCTTCTCAAGCCACTTTTCCCTGCTATGATGTCACCTACCGAGTATATGAGATATGTCTTAAAGAAAGTGAACCAGAAAGTACTTGCTTCGTGTTCAAACATCTACTGTGAGTCTAGCAAAATTCATCAGACAAACAATCCAGAGGCTTCTAGAAATGAATTATATAAAGAGACAGCAGCAGTCAACTCTTTAATAATCTCCCATTCTAGCTTCCCTACAGTTTTTGCCAGAAAGTAAAAGGAAAATTGAAATTAAAGAAAAGTTATGAACATTTTACCTTACGGGAAGCTACAAAATGAATTTTAGATTTCAGATCATGACTATATTGAAAATCAGAATATGTTTACAATGCACTTTCTTCTACATCAAACAGGGTTAATTGTTGTTAAACACAGGAAAATGAAGAGTCCAGATCCTGACACAGGAGATGTCAGCAGACAGTCTCACTGCTTAATTTTAGGTACCCTTTTGTGCCTACTATTCTTAGTCTGCATATGAAATGGGAGTAAGTATCTTGTGTCTGCTCTGACCAAAAGCACTAGAAACTGAAGATAAAAATGTATGTAATCATAAAATACTATGCCTTTTTCAGGAGAGAAATATTACAACAAAATAATTCTAATAACATGTTTTAGATGCGCAGTTATAGAATTAATTTCAATATATACCAAAGTATAACAAAGGGAATCTCATTCATCTAATCCATGATTTTACATCTGGGGGGGGGGGGGGGAGAATGCAATGGAAAGAGTTGAAATAGTAATCTTTTTACCAGAACTTGACAAAAGCTGTCTAGGCACTTTTGGAAAAAAATTCAGTGATATACAGTTCACTTGGGCTTGACCCAATGCGCAAAGAAGACAATAGCCTTACTTACTTAGCATTTGTACCAGCGACTCATAAATCTGTCATAGGAAAAGGACAGAAAATTTGTTGCAGATTATATAGGACCAACCGCCAAAACACCAAAAGAATTCAGAGATAGAATATTTAGATAGAAAAATATATTTAATTCATAGCATATTTTTAAATATTCTTAATTGTCAAATCAGCACTAGCTTCCTCTAAGTCAAAAGCAATGGGGACTACACTGATGTGGAATTTCAATTTTCAAAATCTACCATTTTGTCAGTTGTCACAAAAAGACTGAAATCTCTGTACATAGATGTGTAATCTACAATTTTTTTTCAATTATAAGACATCAGGGTGGCAATTCCGTTATCTTCATAAAAATAATCTAGACAGAAACAAAATGTACAAAATTGCAGCTTGCTCTTTCGTAAGTTATGCACAACTGGAAGTAGAGACTTACAAAGCCAAAATTTAATAAAATTAGAGAACAAACAAAAGACGAACCATAAAGTCCAGGCTGCATGCAAAACATTCACTTTTCCCCCTCTACTTTTAAATTTACACTGGCCTGAAGCCCAGAAATGGCAATATGCAATCCTGCTCCTGTGACAAGTCTAAGACTGATATCTTTTGACCTGTCAGGCAAGTAATAGAAGCTTAAAATGCTTCGAAAAGGAAGATCAGGCACTTTCTAATACAACTAGGACCATTTTGTATATTCAAAATACAAGCTTTTAATATTTTAATTGTTTTGTATTAAGATAGCATTTTACAGTTTAAAAGATTTTTTAAGATATCAATATACCTTGTTTCTCCATAGCTGGCACATTCAGAACCTTCCTAAAAAGAACAGAAGGATTAAAAAAATAATACCTAGAATATCTTTAAAAATTCTCAGGGCCTAGCCCTGCATTGTTAAACTTAATGGCATAAATTTCACTGACAGAGCCAAATCAGATGCTGCAGCGCTTCTACTCTAACTTGGGCGGCTGTTTGTTTTCTCATAACTCAATTCCAGCTGAGCACACACTAAGGATTTGAGCACTTTGCTCAATGCCGAAGTGGACATGCACAAAGCTAGATCCCACATGGGGCACGGCACTGAAATATTTTTGTTGTAAGCTTGCATATGAAGAAGCAAAAATCAGTGCTTAGAAACACTGACTGTTAACTCACTCACACAGTGGACTAGTGTTTTGATCTAGTTTGGTACCTCGTCTCTTTGACCAGAAGCCGCGTGGTACAACGAAGATAAGTGCTCACCTTGTTCTCTCCTTCACATTAGCAGCAACAGGCGTTTTTTTATTGAAATGCAAGTATAACATTATAAAAGTGCTGCTTAGCACTACTTTTACAGTATGGAATTCTCATGAGAAAGTAATAAAGATGGTGCCAAAATTATCATAATCTTCATTTTCAGAAAAATTCTGGACCTAATGTATTCATCATTGAATAGGAGGAGTTTATCCCAGCCACTTATTTTCAACTGAGTCCTCTTTCAAGGACTTTTGCAGTAACTTCAGTGAAAATAATCCAAGTGCTTCAGACAAGCTCTCCGATATAAATGCAAAAACTCACTAAGGTGTATTACATATCCAGAAATAAGAACCAGATATGTGTTGTCATCTGTGCAGAAGTACTATATACTTGCTAAATTGCAAAAATATCTGTAAGCATTTCGTATATTTTCATATTTTCAAATAACTGTCAGTGATGCTCCACGTTTCTATTAAGGAAAAAAAAAAAGCACAAAAGTGGTCAAGTTATTTCAAAACTCTTCAATATGCAAACTTAAGTTATTTTCCCATCCATAAAACCTTTGTTGTTTTTTTCTCGGGGGGGTGAGGGATTTAATTCTTTCAATATGTGTCAGATCAACTGTTTGCACCCACATGATATCGTATAATTTCAGCTATCTCTTCAGAAAAGCAAGTTTTGAAACACAAGAAAAACAGTAAGGAATAATTTTGTTCATTCCCCAAAACATACCTGATGCACCCTGATCAATCCATTCACACCCATAGGTTTTAGTAACTAATAAGCAGTATAAACATGACAGATCAGCACAGCATCTAAGAATTTAAAAGAACGTTCAAATATTAATCCGCTTTCTGGAGGCAGATGCATTTTCAAATAAAAATATGTCCTCTTTTGACTGCACACCGACAGTGTTTTTGCTAAGTTTTTTTTTTTTTTGCTACTTGTTTGATAGCTAAAGAATGCTATTTGCTGTTAGAGGGTCATGGTTGTACTTCTAATTTTGTCTTCTTCAGTCTGACTCTTTGAAAAGTATCTACAGTGTTCACTCTCTTTATGTTTCACTTCACTCCCTGTAAATTGGTTGCAATACTACTGTCTATACAAGACAAGAAGTTTTTGTAAAGCTTAATTCATTATTTATAAGATACTTTGAGGTGCTCAGAAGAACAGCAAAAGAAAAGAAAGTGGAAAGTATCCAAGGATACGAGAATTTTGAAGGACTACAGGCCTTTTAAAGGTTTGCAGAGAACCCTTAATAGATGGAAAAATTTCATTTCCAAGAAATCTGAAGATACAGACCATATTTTGATCTAGAAATGTTTGTGATCTAGATGTACACAGGTTTTCTGATTCCTTGGCATTTGTGTAACTCTACTTCTACTGAACATTTAAGACAACATGTTCCAGACCAGAACCTTAAAAAGCAGTGCATTCATAATTCTATGAGCGTAAGCTGAATTTCAGTTTTCACTGCAGCAGAAAATCATGTCACAATACTATTTTTTTCCATTTTCTGTCTATAAAAACAACTATTTAAATTCCTAAGGTTTTTCCATAATTCTTATATGATATTTTTACTTATCATTTATAGTCACACCTCTGAAGTTGTAAACTGTTTTTTACGCCATTACATAAAGCAGAAGGAACTGAGATACTAAGTCATCCACAGAAACACAAGGACTTCACTTGCATATGTCCTTCCAAAAATTTGTCAATTGTAACAAATTATATCAAGAATCTGGGAAGAGAATAGAGTTGAATTAGAGAAAAACACGAAAATGGAAAAATGCAAACTACTATAATTAAGACATAAAGTCTCCTGAATGTTACTTGAGGGTAAGTCACTTCTGAAAACGGAACCTAGACATTTCAAGCAATTCTTCCAGAAATATTTCCAGCTACTCTCACCTTTCCTGACATTAACTCTAAGTAGAAGTTACTAAACGTATCTAAAAAAATGAGGCAAGGTATTTCATGCTAGTATTGCTCCCATCTTACAACTAATTTAGGCCTCAGCTAACTTGCGATGTAAGAAATGCAAACTGGATCACAGTTTCTTGATCCCTAAAGTTAATTTGCCATTCCAGTTCATGACTCCAAAGACACCACAAAAGTGGGTTTTTTTAGATGAAATTGTCCTGCTTTATTTATATGATCTAAAAGACTGTGCAAACAATGTACAATAAAGTCATATGACTTTTTTTTCTTTTTGAGACAGTAACACTTTGCAGCAATCAGTTGTCAATGCCTTGATTGTTTTCTATTCTTTTGCAAATAAAAGACATTTTTAATAAAGTTTCAGTAAAGAAAGAATAAGTGGTTTTATACTAATCAGTTGTCAAGGACTTGCTTTTTCTTTTCCTTCTTATATACATACAAACTAAACTTGAATATTATTATTGACATAAAGCAAAAGTTTTTTGTTTTTTTTTTTTTACAGCAATCATCTGTTAGTATTTTCATTTTTTCTAGGACTGCAAGACTTACCTATTGCTCTTATTTTGGAGCTTGACATTTAGAGGAAAACCTGTTAGCTCAGAGCTGGACAATGCCCAAATGTTGCATGGCTTCACATAAGAGGAAGCAGTTCTTTACTTCTTTTCACCAGCAGAGAGGCCAGGCACTACTGTTATTCTTCTGAGCTGAGGGGCTGCTCTTTTTTGTTTGCACACCAAGCAAGCCGTGCGTTTTGTCTGTTCACATACTTACTGCTCTATTAGATATGAGAGGTTGAAAGCAGAGAGGCAAGTTGCTGCAAAAAGGTGGAAGCCCTTGGTGGAAGTGGGATTTTTTTTCCCTTACCTGACAGCAACTGATCACACAGAGCTGGGAAAAACTTTGAAATTGTAAAGAGCAAGCATGTGCTAAGAAACACTTTGAAAGAGGAAGGCCATCAGATGATGCTGAAAAAAGCTGAAACCAATGCATCTTTTCCAACAATATAAAACATATTTGCAGGCTTTCAGTGCTTCCATTTCTTGCTGAAACCCAAAAAGGGCACAGGCACTTGGAAAATTTCAGAAGACATGAAGTTTATTTATTTACTTTAACAAATCTGCTGTCTTAAGTCCAGCTCACATCCCACCCCCCTCATTCTTCTCATTTGCCTTTCACAGAAAAGCTGTGTGCAGTCACTAACTTCAAGATGCTGTGGAGGTAACACGCTAAATAAAACAACTCAGCTCTTGTTTAATGGTTTTGCAAATCATCAAACAGCTCATAAAAAAAATAATAAAATTAAAAACACCTCACTAGTTCTAGCAGTGTTTTCCATGTATTAAAATATTAACAGTAAGAATATCAGCCCAAATTCCTAATTGAAAATATTTACAGTGTATTAACAGTCTTTAGTAGACGGCTTAGAAATATGAGACTAAAGAAAGATCCCATTCTGTCAAGGTCTGTAATTTTATGTTGTCTGATTTTGCATACTGTGTTATTTATTGACTTTCATATTTTATGCAGCCTTACTGTATCCTCTGGAGAAGCAGGACTGTAACAGAGGGTGCCCAGAAATTTATAGACTTCCATCCTTTGACATTCAGAAGAAATAATAGAAACCAAGGGGCAATACAAAGTAATACTGTACATAAAAATGTTTTCTATGACATTAATTTGCAAATGACTAAATGCTCTACTTTCCTCATCAGTCCTATGACAGAACTTTGGCCAATATTTTAAATTTATCCAAAAGTACCATGCCTACTGTTGTGAGCAGAATTTTAAACAAGACTCGACATCTGTTTTTTCTGTTTGCTGGAAATCAACCAACTCTTCTTAAATGTTTCCATTGCTGTTTACATCACTGTGTACAGTACTAACTAGTACATTACTGCTTACCACTCCGACCTACTTTTAGACATTAGTTTGAAACATTTGCACTAACTGCCCTTAAAAGTAATTTTAAAATAGTAATACAGCATCTTTCATCACACATTTTTGACCTCCAGTGGCAACCTTCACAGAGTGTTCTTCCGCCCCTACCCGCCATTTGAGCACAAGCTCATACCGTCCTATTTTTCTAACTCTCTTAAACTTAATGGAGTCACTCAGAAATCTCTGCATTTCTATCATGCACTTTCAGTAGCTGCTGACACTGCCGTAACATTACCAAAATGCCAATTTATTACCTCAGAGCTTCTGTTTACTTTGTGTAGTTTTCTATGAACTGCAGTTGCTACATTCATCTGAATTTCCAGACAGTAATCAGTATCAATAGATTCAATAAATGTAAGGCAGAAGACAGACACAAACTGCACAAACTAGTGGATTATTGCAAAGACTTTCATATGAATCTCACTACTGATGTTCTAGAAGAAAAATAAAATCTGTATCAACATCGTTCACTGAGGGACTCTAAAGGAGAATGGCGTTTAGCACCATTACCTATGTCAGATTTTATCCTTAAAGGAAAAAGAATCCCCCTCAAACGATAAATAATGCAGGTTACGTTTAGCTATTCACTATAACGGTCAGGACAGACTACCGTGAGCATGCAGTTGAGCTTTTTGTAAAATATATCACATATCTTTCCCTGCCCCCCTCCCCCAAGGATATCTACCACCAGAAACTCAGCAATGTTGCTAACCAGAATCTGTGCTAATTTCTTCAACTGTTAATTGCCGTCACTTCATAATTCTGTAGGACTGCATGGTTTGATTAACTTCATATTGAGCAAAATGACATTTTTTAAATTTCCACAGAGATAAACAGTATCTTATATCATGGAATGAACAATCTTTTTACCTTGTTTTCCTAAGAAAACAAGGTGTGACTGATAAAGCTGTTTGTACTAGTCTCTCTCTCTCTAGGATGTACATGTGTCCATCCTTTGATCCCTCACTCTTACTTTGAGCTTGTTGGCTAATTTTAACCAAATGTGACAGAGTAGGACAGACCTCCCAGATCTGCTGGTTTCATTAGAACACTGAAGGAAAAAGACTTAATTAGTGTCTCCTGAAGAGCAAAAGACTGCAGTGTATACTCATGTTAGATGGCAAAATAAAGAGCCAAGGTTAGAGTGAAAAATTAGGACTGCCTTTACCACAAGAAAAAATTTAGCTGGAATTCTCACTTTACCAGGCAGTAGAGAATCCAACCATGAGACAAAATACCTAGGAAATCAGGCATCAATAGTTCTCCTGCTCATGAAACTATCTGTTCTGTTTGCTGATTGCAGATGATACTGTGAGATCACGAGTAGGATTTTTGTTAAAAAATTAGATTACTGCCAAAATGATAACTGATACAAAACAAAAAAAATCTTCACTATTCTTTTTTGTTTTTTACACAGTTTACCTTCGTGTGAGCATGAAAATAATTCTGCTATGATATTTAAAAATAATACTTGCATGCATATACATATTTCATTGCGTTACCTTTTATTGCTAAGGCAATCACGTGGAAGAAAGTCTACTAGATGGATTACAGATGAAAAGTACCCTGCCATGTTCTTGCCAAAGGGGACAAAACACATGACAAGAGAACCTGATTACTACAGGAGTGTGATGCACACTGGTCCCAAATTTAGAGTACCATAAGGCAAAGCTCCTATGACCAATGTAATACCCAGTGACTGGGATATAAACTCTACCATAGCAATCTATTAAAAGAGTACAGGAGACGGATGCTACAGCTGTTCCAAGATGTTTTTTTTTTTTTCTCCAGATGCAGTCTCACTTAAAGCAGACAATGACAATAACTTATGCCACTATAATAAACTTATATTTTAACCCGCTGGTAATTTTTGTAAAGATACTAAACATATGGCAACCACACATACTAAAGGCATTGCCCAACTGCTGTCCATTCCACTCATATTTTAATCTTAGTTCCAACACCAGAAACTTTATTGCATTAAATTACTAATAAATATGATTGGCTGCACATCCTTCCCATCCCGCTCTTCCTGTTTGCATTCCTTAGTAATTCCAATTATTCCTATTTGCAAATTGCTATATGAATATTTACAATGGTGTACAGGTTTATTGTCACGATAATGACAAATGTTGAGAATTCTGTAATATTTCCTTATTCTTATCCGTATCTTCAGAATGCTTGCTGACACACATAACTCAGTTCTCTATCAGTACTGATAAGATCGTATACAAATGATCCATTTACACGTACAGAACCTCATTGGACTGCAGTTTCAGCACCTTTAATATCTGAAAAAGAATTTCTAAAATGCTTGCAGATTTTATTCTCACATATAAATATTTATCGCTTATTCATTGCGTACCTTTTTCTAAAGTATAAATCTTGACGTTCACTCTGTTACAACTATGAGTTATAAAAAGCTGAACATAAGTCTAGAACTCTCAAAGAATAAAAAGATATTTTAAAAACTAAATTAAAACATATATACCTTTAGGACTAAGAAGGTCTCCAGAACTGTAATTGCCTTTTCTAGTCCACGCATTGCAGTATTGTAAAGTCCCAGTCCTACATGCTCATTTATATAGGAAGATCCCTCTGCCCACTCAAGAGACAGTTCACTTAGTAGAAGACTGGCAGTCATACAGAAACAGTTTTCTATTCTGAGTCTTGTGAAAAAAATATTAAGATAAATTCCACGAAAAACATAATATTTATGAAACCAAGGGATACTGTTCATTGAAATGAATATGAAAATACTGTAAACAAAATTTCCCTAAAATTTTCCCTAAAAACATGCTAAAACGTCGCACATCTACAGTTAGGCCTCTTCAGTTGATAAGCAAGCAGCAGACACAAGTAGATCTTTCAACTTCTTTGCCTCCTCTCCCAGCTCTCACAAAAAATTGATCATATTTGATGCACGAGTAAATTCAAGACTGTATTCTTTTGAATGGGGCAAGGCTGTGAAGAAAATAGGTGCTGAACGCACAATTTTCCCCAGGTTTCTGTTACCAAAAATTGTTTGGGTATAGCTGTTTGAGTATAGCTGATCACGGGAGAAGGGAATGGATGAGAGGATCTCGAGAGGTTTACCAGCTCTACTTTCTTTTATCTTATGCAGGGGGCCTTTCTCACTTAATTTAGGCCATCTTCTTTTCTGTAGTGGAGCAAGGCCTTAGAAAATAAAAGTCTCTGTAATAAGAATGATATTACAGAAGAGTTACAAATGTATATATTTAGAATGTTGTTTTGATCATCTGCCGCAGCTTTGAAGTTTTTTTAAAAAATAGCAGGGAGTTTTGTTTTTCCTTTTTTTTTTTTTAAACATCCAGTTCTGACTACATTTGTAATTCCCAAATGACCCAATTCATGTATTCATCACTCCAGCACAGGGAAAAAGTAATAGATCTAACTTGGTTCCAAAGGCACTGTAAATCAACACTTACTTTAATACCATTAAAATGATAGAAAATGGACATATTAAGTCCTACAGCATCTCAGTTCTTTGCTTTTTAGTAGCTTGCTGATGCATGTCATAAACACTATATGAGTATATCATGTGCCTTGCCTTTATAGGAAAAATATGCAGAATGGGCTAAATTCTTCAACACTGCATTATAAAATTGTGCTGCCTAAGTATATTTGTATTATACTACCTGGCCACAAGAAAAAAGTGGTAGACATAATAAGCCACTGAAATGACTACAAATATCTTCTGAAAAGAAAAATGTTAACTGTGTCTGCTCTTATATCAGAATGTGAGAATTTTAACATACATCAAAGTTAACTGTTAAGCACCAGTATTTTCATTTCTGATTTTAAGGGGTGCTGCTTTTTAGTAAAATCTACAATTCAGGCAATTTCTGCTCGAAAAAATCATCACTTGCACTAAAAAAACCAAAGCACTGTTAACACACACTGTAAATTGACATATGGAAAACTAGTAACCTTGTGGCTGTTGACAAATCTTTCTGACATGTAGGAACCATCAACCACACCAATTTCTGATTACTGACTGCTGCATGATGGGAAAGTGAAGGGTCCTTCCTTTCCTATGCAACAGCAGCCTCCACGCTACCAATCACCTATCTTCCTGCTGAATGTTCAACCCACCCCAAGCCCAGTCCTATTCGTTTTTATTAACCTGAACCCTTTCACCATCCTAAACCAGATCCTGGTTCATCATCCTCTCCTACATTCACAGCCCTTCTTAAAGCCCTGCACAAAAACTCATCTCTTCCTCCAGTGAGGCACACACCCTCCCTGTCTGCCTGCTCACTCTTTGGCCATGCTTTGCTCCTGACTTCATCCTAAATCAGTAGGGAAGGTAAGTTTTCAGGCTTCATTAAGTAGTCCTGGCAACCTGCACCTCAGCTTTGCTCCTAGCACTGCAGAAGCAGGTTCTAACCCCACCACCTCTGCTCAGCAGAGGCACGTAACTTCTTAAATCTGTTCATGCGTCAGGTGTCGATATCACAGGTTGGGACCTTGCAGTCTTGGTCAAGTCTAGGCTGGCACTGTTGATAGTGTGGGCAGATCATATGGTATGGAAGTTAAACACCCTGTAGGTCTGCATGGATCAACTGTAAAAAGCTAACTTTCAAATGTGAAGGTAATACTCCATGAACTTCTGGCTCCTTTCCACCCCCCCCCCAAAATAAATAAATAAATAAATAAATAAATAAACTGGGAGAAAAATAAATTTGCAGTGAGAAAACAGATACTACCCCAAAAAAGGGTAACATCTCAATAAGACGTAGTATTCACATAATACTAGTAAATGATAGCAGGAAACTAAAGCCGTAAATATTTAAATTTCCATTTATACACAGATATAAAAGAGGAAGCTAACAGCAGCATGTTCTGAGTTTTGAGTTCAGCCTTTGCTAAGGATACGTTGCCTAGCACGTTTTCAGAGAGTATAACCTTTTCTCCTCCCTTCCACTTCCTCTTTTCTTCTCTCACACTCTCCTGAATTCCAGATTTGTTTTACAGACTACTACTTGGACTTTCCCTTAGTTGCTCTCTAATTCTCTTTATGGTGACTTGCAATTTGAAGCCAAAACAATACTCAGTCTGGGAACAGCAGAATTCTCTTACCCCACCTATTTTCCCCTTTTCCCACACACTGATGCGATCGTGTATGATGGCCAGGCAAAAGCTGACTGAAACACCTCTCATTCTCGTGTCAGCAGTGCTAGCCAAGTGTGTACTGAGATTTTTGCACCCCATTAATTGGGAACCACATCTCCCCTAAATTGAAGACAGTAACTAATCACATAAAGCACCTGTGTATTGAAACAGAAAGGAAGTAAAAAAGGATAGATACTTTCCTCCCCCATAAACATGAGAATTGAAGTAAGTCTTACTTATGTTCAAGTTATTAATGGAATTGCATGCAAAAATTACATTTAAATATAGGAGAGTCAAACAGAAAATACAGAAATATGGACACAGGAGCCAAGACATCCCCCAGCTGCATGACCCTAACAACATCTCCAGATGCACCTCTGTTACTTGCCAGTAGGGAAACTGGAAAAGGAGCCAGCAGAGGTGACACCAAGGAGTTAGCAACAGACCCACACGCTGCTGCTAGAACAAGCATTTCAGACTTTGGCATCTGGTCCTTACTTTTGCCAAGTATGCCCTGTTTGTTTCCACAGCTGTTAAATGTGTTTGCTCAAAAAGGAAAAAAGTAGAAAGAAGAGAGAGCAGCTAGAGATATACTAGTGACTGCAGGAAGAAGTATGAAGCCAACATTCAATTTACTCCCAGATAACAATGTGGTTTAGAAAATGTATTGCTAGTTATTAGGACAAGTCTGAGATATTCTTAGATGAACTTCATGCATAAATTCATATGGCAAATTTATGTTTATATCTTCAAAACACTGTAGGCAATTATCACAGGGTTAACAAACACATTTGCTGCAAACAACTTCCCCCTCCCTTCCTATATACATTTTAAATTACCTTGTAATAATCTGGCTCCATCCAGCAGCGAAAATTATTGTAGGTAAACTGAAATCTGCAGTGGTGGCTCCAATTTACCTGAAAGTAAAGAGATACAAAATTAAACGATAATGTTAAGTTAGGCAACTTTTTTACAAATCCTTGTGATTCATTGGGCATAAATGTATTTCATAAAATAGCAATTCAAATATTAAAATCACAATTAATACTCTTGAATAAATTAGAAATAACCTTATTTGGAAACAGTATATTTTTTTCTCTTTTAGTTTAACTGCAAAATTTTAAATTAAAGAATTAAATTTAAGTAAATACAGAATTACATTTAAGTGAATTAAGTAACTTAAAATTTAGATTTCAAGAAGAACAGGTAAGGTAAATGCAACACCATCTCAGGATGTAACACATATGCCAGATTCAGCTTCCAGCTAAACCTTATCAACTTTGCTTTCAGCAATGTTTTTGGTCTACACAGGGGAGTAATTTCTGGTCTGATTAGCGTAGCTGACCTTATTTCACACCTATGAAAACAAGTCTTGTTAATATGGCTAAACAGAATGCATATTCAGGTAAAATGTGCCCTCTGCATATATGAGAAACATTGATTTACTTGAGTCCAGTTTCTCTCTCATATATAGACCCTTTAAAACATAGGTACGAGCTAAAACCTACCCTCTTATGCAATGACACTAATTTAGAGCTTCAACAAGATCAACTACATAAATTCTATATAAAAGTGTCTTTGCTAATTTGAAGTCTATAATAAAATATATATATAATAAAATGAGGAGGTTAAAAGTCACATTGGGTATTTTACCTTTTCTGAAGTTCCCCTCACAGTTCTATCCGCTCTATATATATTTTTTTTCATTTTATATTAAAAATAATTAATATATTTGCTCATATCATTAGCGATGAAATTTCTGTAAAGTGAATTGTACGGAGTTGCACAAGCTGGTAAGAGAACACTGAGAAAAAATCAGGGGTTGTTTTATTTCACATTATTTTCCAGTGCAAAATTGAATACTCTGTATTATTCAATCTCTCTCTCTTTTCAACAGCAGTCATAAATGTTACACCTAAGGATAGTGGTTTCACTGAGAAAGCTCTGGTAAGGCAGCTGTCAGGGTATCTGTAGACTACCTTGACCTTGTGCCTATCTAGGACTTAGAACAGATGCAGTTTCATAAGGAAACTCTTCACTGTTCTGTTCACCTTAAGACAGTGGATAGGGCTCCACTCAAATGTTTCCCTGCCCTCTCCCTTAAAATCTGCACTAGAAAATGTCTTCTCATCACACATAAGCATACAATGACACTAGCATAAACTAGACAATGCTACTTTAATCATTGTATTGTACGGGTCGTTTCCAAACAGCAGTGAACTAACCCTGCCTTCACTAGTCCACCGAACACTGCTACCCTTGACAGAGCTGAAGCACTGCAGACAAATTTGGAGAACTTTCCAGAAGCTGGTGGTCAAACACTACCCTTTCCCCCAGCTGTACTGCCAGAAGTGATTACACACTGCTCCATATTATAAACTGTAATCAAGAAATCAAGGCTATTAAATAAGTAACGAAGAATGACATGCTCTCATCAATAAAGAGACCAGACTTTTCCTCTCTTTCAGATCCAGCAGTGTGGCCAACAATTGTGCCCACCTATGAGTCAAACATACACAAGGTCTAGTTATTTGCAATTTACTCTATATAAAACAGAGGTGATAGTGGTAAACGTGGATCATATTTCAGGCAATATAACTACAGTTAAAGTGACACAATATTATCTACTCACTAGCTATAACCCAGGTTCATATTCATTTCTAGGAAATAAGGCAAGATTCTCAATTTATTTTGCATTATCAGAAATTGGCACTGGTACGCACAACTATATTGAGCTGCTAGAGTAAGTATTTTGTGTCAGGTATGCTGACAAGAATGCTTTGCAATCTCTACCGGCTGCTGAATACTGGTGAGGATTCTAGATCGAATGGATAACTTTGGTACTGAAGATGGCACAAAATCTGCCAGGTTCATGAATCTCCTTTCACCCCTGTGTAACAATGATTTGGAACAATTATCCTGATGAAATTCATATGCTCAAAAGAGGGATAAGGCACCTCAGCAGAGGCTGCTTACATCTTCCACCTTTATTCAGAGATAGCTTGAAATTATTTTTATCTTGAAAGTACACTGGAAAGTTAGTTACTACAAACATTCTTGGTCGGGGAAGGAACGCTCCTTTAGGACTGGAACTTGGTGGGGTTTGTGTTTTTTTTTTTAACTTGAGACCTTGCTTTGAGTGCTTGTTTTTGTAGCATAAAATGAGGAGACATAATGTTCATTCTGTTCAAAAGTGCAGTCTCTGGAAATGTCGAAGCTCTCCCTAATGCCTGTTTTTTTTTTAAGTCTGTAAATGAACAAACATTTTATTGCCATTTTGACACCTGTTTGCCCCTTTACCCCAGTTCATCCATGTGTAACAGAAACTAATCATAAATCTTACATGCGTGCTCCACGTCCATGGAAGCAACTGCTGGCTCAGAGCAGGAAAGGAGGCACTCTATTCATTTTGATAAAGCAGGGCACTAATGTGCGCACACGTGCCTAAGCAACTAACCGACAGTGGTGCCAATGCTGGGTAAAAGCCTCAAAGAGTCAGGAAGGTTAGACACTCCTCTTTTATGGGCAGCATCCTTGGCCTGATGCTGTTAAAGGTTAGGCTTGAGAGATTTTTTCTTTCTTCTTTTTTTAAATAGCCCAGAACTGAAGTAGGACAGAACTGTTAAGAGAAAGCATGAAGAAGGAGTTGGGAAACTTTTTCTCTCACCGATATGTCCCTAGCTATTGCTTCTCATTTTTCTGCCTATTGCAAGAAGTTTAAAGTACATCTCGCTTTTGTTTTCCCTTCAGCTGATGTTAAAAAGGACATCAAATGTCATCAGATGTTTTGTATTGGACATGTTTTTGGTCAATGGGGGACAGAGCATCAGCAACATCAGCAAAATGTATTTAAGGAAGTAAGACTGGTTTTGATGTGAAATCTTCTGAAGGAGACCCCTGCCACCATTTGATATGCAGTCTTGGTTACTTACATTAAAAATCTAGGCATCTAATTTTAAGGACAGAGTAGAGCTGTCTTTTTTTGAAGCATATAAAGTCTTCACCACCACAGATAATGTCAACTCAAATTATTATTTCCATTCCAACATAGATTATAGGACAAGAGAATATAAATGGAAATTAAAAAATAAATTCAGCACATATATCAGAAACTACTTTTTCATGTGGAGAATAATAAATGCTTACAATCGCCTTCAGGCAAAGTTGTGGAGGCAAAAAGCACCAGAGTCATTCAAAAAACAATTAGATATCTTCCTTGGGGAAACCAAGTACTAAAAAGAATAGGTCTTCATGGACCAAATGACCTTTATCCATTCCCAAAAATTCTCTCATGTTCTTATAATTCTATTGAAGAGTATTTCAGCATTTTGGCCTTAAGCAATGTCAATTCTTCCTTGAATTATCCTGCTCACCAGTTCACTGTTCAGACTGATCCTCTCTTATACTGTAACAAAGAACGCAAACAATGACCAGCCCTGTAACATGACAAAACTTTGAGGATATAAGTAAAATTCGTTTCCAGTCCCATGATTACTTTTGTGTCCAGATTGAGTACAGTTTTTCAGGTGTTTGGAAAACAAACAAACAAAAAAACTCTCTCTTTTTTTAAAATTAACCATAACTAATATAGCTATTCTCCACTCCTGGCACATAGCAAGTATCTGCTAGATACAATGCATTGAGGGAAACAAGATGCTAACTTTCCCTCAGAAAGCTAGGCAGATCCATGAAGGTCTGTGCAGCTTTCCAGGGGTTGCTAAGATCAATCTTTTCATTTTTTAACTTAGTTCTGAATTTTTTCAAATATTCACTTTGTGTTAATTCAATATAGATAAAAATTAATATAAAATTAAGCATCCATATTGGATTGCTTTTCTTTACTGAAGTAGTACAGCACACTTTAAACATTTTAAAGGAATACTGTGAAAGTGCCATCACTGTCATAAGCAAGGAAAAAGCATAGTTTACCACTACTGATATACTGAGCTAAGCAGAAACGATACCATTGGATAGGAAGGAGCTTTGATATTTTAGGTAACTGAAAAATCCAGTGTCAGCTGTGAAACTGTATTTTTCTTTTGCACTTTTGATATGCTTGATTGATATACACAAGTCAAAACCGGGCATTTACTAAGCTCCAAGTCAGAGTAAATTAAAAAAATATTTACGACAACCATCAAGAGAAAGATATTGACATTTTACATGGTTTTGCCGAACGGTACATGTAGGAACAGACTATCAAGCAAAAGCATTCACTTAGCCTAGTTTAAGAAACTTATCAAAACTACTCTTATAAAAATGGTTGAATCAAAAAACAAAGTAGTAAATGATATGAGTAATTAATTACTCCAAGTTCTCCAGACTTCATTGAATTAAAGGATCTAATATAACAACACTCTTCAGCAAGTAGGTATTTGTTAATTGTTGAAGCTTGTAAATATCTGGAGAATTTTACTACTTTAAAATTTGGAAGAGCTAAACTGGAGTTAAATAACAGAAACATCAAGGTGATATTTTCATCTGTGACATTGCTATATATTATTAGTACATTGACCAATTCAGATTCTGCCACAAATATGGGATTTATTTTAGAAAACCAACATATCTGCATTATTGGGGATGGTAGCAATGATTAATAAATTTTTTAGAGCTCTATTTTTGAGATAAAGATGCTAAGAATTTTTGCTACACGCCAGAATTTAACATTAACATCAGTTATCAGGAGTATAAAAGTGCTAAAACCAAGAAAAATATCACCTAACATATTATATTTTGCACCTGCTAAATTTCCACGTGTCTACCATACCTTCATTTCTCTTGCTATCAGAATTGTTAACACATTCTTTTCTGCAATAAAATGGTTTTGCTTCTTCTCGGTTTAACATTGGATCCTACCACAAAGTTCCCTGTGCCAGACTTTTTGTTCACTACAACTCACGTTGTAATCGTTTTCATGGCCTTTCCAAAGGCGGACATTTATCCATGTTGTCAAACCACTGAAGCAGCTCTATTAATTAACAGAATTACTAACATGGATAAGTGTTGGCTGGATTGAACCCTTGACAGAGTCCCTTCATACCAGAGCATGTATCTGCTGCTGAAGTAGGCTCAATAGCCCCTTTTTGTCATTACAGTTACATAAAGAGTCAATACCCACAGTCAAGCTCTTAAGTCATGTTCCTAAGAAAATACAGTCATCTGCATCAATTTTAGTGCTAGAATCATTATTCTGTAGTCATCTACAGCAAACTGTATTTGCGTAATATTAGTTGAGATACATACTGGTAGAAGTCATTTTCCAATCGACTGCTTTGCTCAGCAATTTTTTTTCATTTCAGAACCATCATCCAAATCACTGCTATAAATATTTAAAAAGCTGTAATTTAAACACTGAATTTTGCAGTAATCTAGTAGTAAAACTTGTCCAGGGCAAAAAGGTGCCATTTACAGTTGTTAATCACTGTTCCTCCCATTTTACATGGTGTTAGACAATTAAACAAGATTTCTACCAACCATATTAAAAAATCACTTTTTCTTAAAAACAGATTTTCCTGTTTAGTGACACACAAATAATCTCCTTCTAAAGAAAAACAGGGCATGGAATAGAGTATGTTTCCCTTTTTATTTTCTGATAGAACATTCCACTTCTTCTTTGGTATTTTTATCACGAAGTTGCATAACCCTGAAGTTCCTAAAAGGCTATCTAAAAGAAAAGAAGATGAAGAAAGTTTTCTGAAAAGATAACCTTATTACTAAGCTCTGTTACTAACATCCGGTTATCCTCTTCAAAAAAAAAAAAGAATCTAAAATCTATATTTAGTCAAAAATGTTGTAAGAGACATTTCAAAGAACAGGAGATTTCAACTTTAACTGTAGCCCAGCTGCACCAATTACACGTATTACTAGCTTAAAAAGCTACAGAATGTAAAAAAGGGTGTTCTCCATCCAATACCGTGTTATTCCCTACTAATGATCTCCAAAGAAAATGGCCACTTCTGCAGTGAAATTTCTGGGTTTACAATGGATATTTCCAACAGTGATTTGGATGTCAAGAATATATTTGCTTCTGTGGATTTCCATCGAAATATCTCCGTCTGTGCTGAAAAAGAACTCTCTAGCGAGGCATGGAGGGGACCACATCATTACTACTAATTCTGCTGACAATCCCCTTTTCTCACAAAGAATTTTAAGTTTTCCAGGTCTGGGGGGTTACTGATTGTGTGAAAACAAAGAACTGGCTCTCCTTAATTATGGGCTGATGTCTTCAATGGCTCAAGCAGTCTCAATTGAATTTGTCCTCAGCAAATACAGTTCCCAAAATCTCTGGGGAGTGGTAACAGAGATGGAAGGATAGATGCATGAAAGAAAAAGAAAAACCCTACCTATCTTTATTGCCAAATTCTGCGGGTTTCCGTATTCTCCTCTACAGCATTACTCCTAAGATTAGTATTATAAGTCCACTAAAACTAATCAACTTACACCAACACAGACGTTTTCAACAGAATGCAGAGTTTGCCTCTGCATCTCTAGAGGCATGCTTACTGTCTTCAGTGGGAAAGGGACAGAGAGCTCTATTTTGAAACCCTGACCCTCATCTTCTGCAATTCCATACTCAAGGTCCAAAGTCAGGAGAAAAATATAATACAGACTCTGCCAATTTCGCAAAATTGGAAAAGACTTCCATTTTGACTGTTTATGAACAGAAGGCTCTTTCAGAGGTGTGTTCTGGTGCACACAGTAGACAGAAAGATATTTAACATAGCAGGATCTGTCCCACGATGTATGGCAACATCTTCAGAGTGCAATGGATACAACAGCTGCCAGCAATGAGGAGGTAAAATTCTTCCAAAACTTTGGAGCTGGAAAACTGAAAAAATTTGAAATTCATTTTTAAAACGCATTTATGAAGACCTTTCAGTTAGTCTGAGAAGACAGATGTCTGAATCAGCGGTTAGAATCTATATTGCAAATGATTCCTCTGTTCGTGTCATATAAATAAATATTTTTTTTTATGTCTACTTCCATATTATTCCTTATTTTTTCTGTTGATGACACTATGCAGCTGAGGACTTCTGTGAGGCTTCTCCCTTGAAAGACCAGCAAAAGAGGCAAAGTCAGAGCCTTGGGATAGAGTCGTTCTCAGGCTGGCTGCCAAGAACAACGGTCACTGGAGGTACTGTGGCTGAACTATCTTACTCTATTCCCAAATATAGCCCAAGGTAGGCTTTTTTGTTTTTTACACCACCGTTGTTTTGCCATGGAACTTAGTCTTGGAACTCTACTTGCTGTACTTAGGCATCAGACATACCTAAAAGGGGCCTATGGACTAGACACAGCATTTACCCTTAAGTCCATGTACATCACATTACATTCTCCTAAAACTTAACCCCATCCTCCGAAATATCAATATATTATTTGACTTGTACTTGTACAAATTAAGCAAAGCAAAATTGCTGATGTGTTTTATAGGAACCTTGACCTATGAAATGTTAGTCAATATTATGTACATTAGGTTGTGTAATTTAGTTTGTAAAGAGGATTTTGTACCGTATCTCCAATAGATCAGAAGCATTAACAACAACAGTCATAAAAATGTGGCTGAAATAATAGTCTTTGTTTCTTTACCCTTATCTTATCATTCTAAAGAACTACCAAGAATTGTAGGCTTCATTAAACAACAGCTGGTATATACCAATTTACCTCTTCAATATCAAGCAGTTTTTTCTGAAAACACTTTTTGTAATTCTATCGCTTCCTTTCATTATGAAAGTATCTGATAACCTTGAAAGAATAAAATTACTTTTTTTCTTGGTCAACATCAAGAACTCCCAGGCTTACACTTGCATTTGGAAAGCTAATCAACACAGGAAAATCATGTTCTCAGACTTGCCTATTTGCCAAGGGCTTCATGAGCCTAACAGGAATGTGAGTAGCGATTTCTATAGATACTATTTTCAAAGCCACTAGATTTACAGAAAATGTGTAATTTTCCATTGTTAGAACAACATTACATCATATGTGATAACAGTATCATTTCACATTAAACTGCATCACGCTTATAAAATATTAATATATCAAAACTTTTTAAAAATTAATTTACTAAGATTTTATTTTTCCTAAAGTAAGATTGTCACTTAGTAAGAGTGCATAATATGAATCCCCAGGCAAAGGTTCTCGGGATGAAGAGCAGCACAATCTGCACTTTTTCTTCTCAAAGAATAAATTATACCTTTCGATGCAAATGCCTAACACTTGTTTAGAATTCCATAGCATAAATATGATTTCATAGTGAACATAAAATATTTAAAAATTCTATTGCTGATCTAACAGTCCACTAAATTCAGTGTTGTGAAGCATAGTATTTCATAATTTTTACTACTTTCTTCTCATTTAAATCTATCATTTTAAGATTTATCACATAATCATTTCTTGATTACTTTAGACTACTCTAGACTTGTTAGATTTCATTGCTCTTTCCAGAAAACACCTAGGCTGCCCAATAATCCCAGTTTTACTGAGTTGAGACCAAAAAAACTATCCAAGTTACTGTGATTACATCATGCAAAAATCCCACAAGTATTATCTCAATTTAGATAAAATGCTTTTATATCCAACCATGATCACAAATATTGGTTTTGTAGTCCAAATCTGGCTAGTTTAGTTATTGATTCAAAGTGCAAGGAGAATTCTCTGGTGTTCATATTGACTGTCCAGTATCTGAAGTATAAAATGCGACATAGATTTACCTATGTCATAGCAAAAGAAATCAAATCATAGCAAAAGAAATCAAATCATAGCAAAAGAAGAGCCTGACTAGAGGAAACTCCAGTATGAAAAAGTGTTACTTCTATAATGACACATGCAAAGATATTTCAGGTATACCAAAAACACAGTATTTTTAACTGGCATAGGGAAACCAGTGTGGGTGACGGGATTATCATCATAAATTACACAATGCAAAGAAACAAGACTATTTAATCATTGAGCTTCTATGTGTATTTTTCAAATAAACAGTATCAACAGCAATGAACCTAAAAGAGTAAGATCGTACATACCAGGGTTTTTCCTGAAGAATAAAGAGATAACAATCTCATTAAGCTGTTACTCTATGTAAACGAGCGTGCACTCTCAAAACGTTTATAATAAAGAAGGTATTCAAAAGCTAAATAATGTATTTCTTATATTTCAAAGAAGTCAAGTGATAATTTGGTAAAGTGGAAGGTTAGATTCAGGTAAGCAGAAGGGAATTGCTTTGTAAAAATATATTTAATGGTGGATGATTTCTGAGTGTTTGCAAAAACCCTGTCATTGTCTCACAATTAAAAATTCATTAGGTCTTGCAAGGCCTGGATAAGACTTTGCAAACAGAAGCAGCATGTGAAAAATTTGAATGAATGTCAGATTTTAATGGAATAATTATGGCTTGAAATAGTGTCCACAAAATAACAATACGTATGTATATAAATATAAAGAACTAAATCTTGCTCATTCTACTTACACTAGCAACCCCATTAACTCTGGTTATATTGGAATCAACCAAACTACTTACAGTAATAAAGCAAGCAAGTAATACCCCAGTAACTTTGGGGCTCATTCTGTCATCCTTATTCCTACTGGTAGTAACTTATTACAGAAGTATAGCCCATAAAATGGATGGGACCACATTCATATCATACCAGTGAAGGAACTGTTTTTCTCAATAGTAGTTTGTGCCCATTCATATTACTTTCAATTCAGTTCAGTAAGAGAAGGTTTAATTCAATGTTAGTTTAATGTTTAGTTCAGATAATGAAATATTCAGGATGAAACTGTTTCCACTGAAAATAGTTAGATGTTGCCATCGAATTCAACACATTCAGACTTTTACCCTCTGGGTTACATCAAAATCCATCGTTTTTACTTACTTCTTTGCCAACTCCTTCTAATTTATTAATTAGTGATACTTAAATTCCAAAAATTCCAAGGTGAATAAGCATGCTACAGTAAAAAGAAGAACACTGTCCCAGATGCAGCCAAGAACAGACTTTTAAAGAGAGTCAACATCTAAAAATATTTCTGTCTGATGTCACCAGTATTTTACTATCACTGGCACACGGTAACTCTGTAACTTTATCTCCGAGCAACAGAATAGCAAGTGAATCTAACCTATTTAAATTGTGGAGTATGCAACTGGCAGATGAATGAGTGCTTTCAGATACTAATCTGGAATAATTTAGAATGATCTGAAATTACTTGAATAATTGTGGAAGAACCTGCTTGGCTTTGAAGCCCAAAGGAAGTATTCATACAACTGAAACTAAAGTGTACTGTGTTTTTACAGACAGTATCACTTCCTCTCTTGATCCATTCGCATAATATATTTGCTCTTCCCATACTACAGCAGCTATGGTGGACATGAAGAACCTAGGTAACAGTTAACATAACCTGGAGGTAGGAGATGAACAGTGGGAACTAGATGCATGTTAGGGGACAAACTTGAGCTTGACATTCAGTGTGGACATACTGTTTATCAGATACTGCTATTACAGCCTGGAGAAGAGAAGACTGAGAGGCGATCTCATCAGCGTGTACAAGTATCTGAAGGGAGGGTGTCGAGAGGATGGGGCCAGACTCTTCTCCGTGGTGCCCAGTGACAGGACAAGAGGCAACAAGCACAAGCTGAAACACAGGCAGTTCCATCTGAACCTGAGGAAAAACTCCTTTCCTGTGAGGGTGACTGAGCCCTCGAACAGGTTGCCCAGAGAGGTGGTGGAGTCTCCTTCCCTGGAGATATTCAAAACCCGCCTGGACGCGATCCTGGGAAATACGCTCTAGAGGGCGCTGCTTCAGCAGGGAGGTTGGACTAGATGATCTCCCTTCCAACCTCAACCATTCTGTGATTCTGTGATAGTTGATCTGTCTGCCAGGGAGGACTCCTTTGCCTGTTATCATCTTCTTTCAGTACTTGTAAATGTTGGGAGAACTAACCAAAATGGAGGGAATGGTTTTGACTTCTTCCTCCAGTAATACTTCAATAATAGTCAGGAACTTTTTATTTCAACATTGCTCATATTTCTTAGGATTAAAGCTCTGTCTTTCTCTTTCCCCTACTAATTTGTCAGCTGTACACAAATGCATAATAGAGAACATAACAAACTGTTAATGTTTACAAGTCCTCTTCACAGGAGGACAGGTGAAAAAGTGCCTGTTCTTTGTTCAAATCCTTTAGTCCTTCCTTGACAGGACTATTTTTCAAGTTCAAAGAGCTCCGTCAGGATTTACCTTTAAGAAATGGTTTCGAAAGCCATAAAAACATCTCTCAGGTCTGTTTGCAACTTAAACAGAATCCCTCTTTATAAGACCTTCTCATTTGAATTATGCAAATTTGGTACTCTGGTCTCAATCTACCTGTCAAAAATATCAAAGAAGGAAAAAACTAACCTGGAGAGGAGTGAGAGATGCACACTAGTAGAGAAAGTTATTATTATCTTGTACTAATAGGGTAAATGTAGATACATTACTTTGTTTAACTACAATCACTGTTTTTCCAGGGAAGTTACTGCTTTGTTACACGTAATAGTTGAGAAAAAACATGCAGTATTTCAAACTAGAAAAGGACATATAACTCTTAATACAAACAAATACAAATAGAACTCTTAAAAGGTAAACTGTGGTGTTACAATTGATATAGATGCTACTGTACATTAAAGTTTTCTCAGAAGCAATTCAAACACACATATCTTTTTCAAGCCTACACAATTTATTGCCTTTTGCATAAATACCTTTTCCTCTCTAGAGAGGATAGACATACTTTTTCATTATGCAAGGCTTCTCTTCATACGTTTTGTTTTCCTATGTCTAAGCTGCAGCTAGACATCTAACAGGGTCTGCAAACTGACCCTAATCATTATAGGACAGTAATCAATTACTGAATCCTCAAACTAGTCAAGCTAGTTACATCAACGCTTAGTCACCAAACAAGAAACAATGCATTTGGGCTTCAGTTTTGCCAGTTTTTGATCACCATGTTTTTTCACTAAGATGATAAATTAGTTCTCCAGTGAACGCACTGAAAATCCACACTGAAGCTGTTGCCAGCCACCACATCGAGTCCAGCTGACACTCATCTCTGAGGAAGGAGCAAGAATCCTAATCTTTCAGCCTTAACAAAAGAGAAATAAATAGTTTCCAGTTAAAGGGGTAAGCCACAAAACATATAGCACTGATGCTCTTGTAGTTGATGCACTGGAGAGGACTTTGGTCACCAAAATCATGAGACTAATCACCTTTGCCACGTATTTTCTTTCCAGTCTTGGCTACGTCACTTGTTCTCCTCGAGTATCAGTGCCTCATAGGCACAGTGGAGAGGACAATACGTTCTCCTGGTTCTCTTCTGTCTGATTTCCCAAGTTGGTCTCAGGCTTTCAAGGTGAATCACACACAGCAGGCCTGTTCAACAAGTGGGTCCCCAGCAGTGTAGAGACCTTCCCCACAGCTGCAAGGATCACACCGAACAGTAGTTAACACCCTCCTCACACAGTACAGGGGAGCTCTCCCACTTACGTTCTCTAGGTGGTACCATAACATATGAAAAAGTTGAGTGCTGAACCTCAGAATGAACAAATATCCTTAACAAACTAACAAAAAGCATTCATTAGATGCATTAATTCATACCACGATTTTAAAAACTTCCTAAGCTGGTTTAGTGTTACCGCTATTTAGAAACAAACTCACGATGATACATACTAAGCATCTGTTAACATTTAAGTTAAAACCTTGCTGTTCTGTGATCTTTGATTTATGATTTGAAGTTTTTAAAACAAATCAGGAAATTAAGTATTTTAAACATTTCAATCAGTATTTTCCAAAGTTCATAAAGATTTTCATTTATCTATTAATTTATTCTCAATGTTTGAAATATGGGACAGAGAAACCAAAACACCACCTGTGGTTCTATTTTATTCCTAACACTTCCTTCACTTACCATTTTAAATACTGCATCAAAGGGAGCCTCTTGAGGTGATCATGTCCATTGTCATTCCAGAAAAATAATACCGTATTATCTCTTAGAGATGTGATTCACATCTACAATAAAGATGAACCCTACTTTCTACTTTATTCTTTCTTCCCAAAGCCTTAATAATACCTAGAAGATAACTAGAGAAAGAAATTCATATCTGATCTCTGTGCACTCCGTTTTATCCAAGACGTGTTGTTTTAAAGTAGCATATACCTCATTCAGACTATGCACCCTGTTTTTTATACTCAAAGGAAGACTAAAAAGAAGTAGGGTGATTAATATTCCATAGATAAAAGGTAAGAAACAGTCTTAGTTGTCTGCAGGCTTGGAATTTAACATTTATGTTATGTCATGCTACAGCCATTGATCAGGTGATTACCTATTCCTCTGGGAATGGTAAAAAAGAAATGCTTGATAGTAAAAACATATACCTACATGTTTTCTGTGTAGAAAGAAACTACATTTACAGATAAGCTAAATAGCAAGCACTTGTAACAGTTTCACAGATTTCAGTTGCATATTTCTCTTTAACATGTAGACGCTTATACCTTACAAAAATGAATAATGGTAATTTCGGTCAACTTTTAACATACTGTTTTTGATAAATGAATACATCAGTCATAACATGTAACAACTGACAATTTGATCTACGCTTAATTGTCAAAACTTTTCCAGACAGGTTTGAAGAGAAGAACAACTCCCTTTCAGGCAGCCTAATACCAAGCCATTGTCATGCTTACTTTCATTCCCTGGGACAGAGGAAGCCAATGCCTAAATATGTCATGTCCCAACCTTATTATGGAATGATAATACACATGATAATTATGCTGATTTGCTCATAAGGTAGCTAAGATTTCCTTATCTCTGTTGCATGTAATAATAATTTATTTTTTGTTATCTTTCTATAGAAAGACACACAAACTACCTTTTCCTCTTGGTTCTAATTTCTCAGATTTTCACAAGAACTATTATTCCTAGCTCTTTAGTATCTGTACACAAAGTCACAGCCACATAGCAGGTGGAGATCCTCTCTTCTAATAGAAACTTTCATCATTTACCTGCAATCCTTTTTATTTAATTTCTCCCCTCTCTGACAATTCACTATCGATAACTGTCAGTATCAAAAAAACTCCTACAGAATCTTGAAAACTGGAAAGCAGGATGCAGCAAATTGCAGTTCAAATAATCCCTACTGAATGTTTTCCAGGCATATCTGCCATGACATGTGTACACATGCCATATTTTCAACAGGGTTAGTATACTCAATAAATATTTTAGTGAATGTTTGAAAAAATACTACAAGAAAGTAACAATATATTCTGAAATATACTGTGAATGTGCATAGCCAGACCTAAGGTTTTTTTTCTGATTAAGTGCAGATGGTAAAGATATTTAGCACGTGGTTTTGCAATTAACCATACTTTACACATTTTCTTCTGCTTACAGTAGATTCCAGATAGTGATAGTAACTAATCTGGACAACAGCAGCACTTGTTAAGTCTTGGTATTGCTCATGAGACATTTGTCAAGAATGTCCTCTCTCAGCCTTGGGCTATTAAAGGGTTATTTAGTGTAAGATTCAGCCCATCTACCTTTACTGTTGAAAACTAAGACATCTAGTCTAGAGGAGTTATATAGGCTCCTGTGGTAATCAGTGAAGAGAGACAGGTACCTCCAAACATTGATCTATCTCATCTATCTTAGGCCTTTCTCTAAGCATAAGGTGAATCTCCTCTGTGGAGATACGCAACATGGGTGACAGGAAACCCACTTACACTTCCCAAAAACTCCATTTGTTTCTCCTATTTTTCCATAAAGCAAATAATCGTTTTGTGTACCACTTGTGGGTTCTGTTTTTACATCACTGAAAGAATTTACCTGTGAAAAAATTAACACTAACTATTTCCGTATAGTTTCTCTAAATTTTTGATAGAGTAATTCCCTGCTCGTTACAGGCTATAAGATCCCACCCTCTCCCCACAGGACTTTCTTTCTTTCCCAAGCGCAGTGTAATTTGTGTAGGCAACTGCACTCTTCAGATAAGCCAATCTACTATTACTTTTATCAGAAATATACTCTGCAAATAGATTTAACTAGGCTAGTCTAATAAGAAGACACTGATGCTTCAAAGGAATTTGATGAAGGATGCTTCAGTGATAAGCATCACAAGTTCAGGGTATCTTCCTAATTTACGAGTAACATCTACACACTTAAATAAAATATTTCCCATATATCTGGATGCTAACCAGTCACTCCTTTTCTAACTGTGCAGGTTACTTTTCTGTCTCAATGAAAATATAAAAGCATTATGATACCACTACATGCAACTAAAATGCCCTGCTGAGATCAGAGATATTCAGAAAAGCACTGGTCCCGCTTATTTTCCATATACCACTTGGTGATGCAATCATTTGTCACAGTCTGGGCATTTCTTTAACAGTCCTCAGCTTTTCAGCATCCAATTGCAAGCCATCAGAGCTCAACAGACACCTGACATAGATGATCCTAACTTTCTTCCATTTCAGCTTCGTTCTGTTCAGCTTAAAATTCTGCCTTCGAACTTTCCAGGAGTGCTTCAACTTTCTTAGAGTTAGAATTAGAAAGCTGGATAAATAGTTGGAAAATATCACAAACTTTAATAAAGGTGCAGAATTGACTAATGGAGATCAGAGAAAGGGACAAGGCAAACCTTGGAGGGAAAAAGTCTTTTCTCTAATGGATGAGGAGGAGAATGAAAAAATCATCCTTCCTTAAGACTGTGTCCTAATACTGACAACACATCTTGAAGCTTTCCAGAGGATATTGATGCTTAAGACAACTGACAGCATCTATAATCCTTGAGCCCTCTAGAATCAAGAGGTCATTTTAGCTCTTAGACCTACTCTGAACCTCTAATAAGGCACAATTCTTTCATGACCTAGAAGAGAGAACTGGAAGACGCAGGTACATTTAGCTTGCATTCTGTATGTTAGTTCTGACCAAAGACAACTTATAAAATGATATTTTATATAGAACAATAGTTGTTTCAGCAGAGTTAGTATTACACAAATCTTTAGTGTTTGGTAAAATAATTACAGACCATGTTCTATTCTGAAAATACTCAGTTCAACAGGAACTGAAAAATGTCCTTTATAGAAATTCAAGAGAGTTCTATAAAATCCTGGAGACTGTATTTTCTGTGCAGTATTAAAACCACTGAATAGAATTTAACGAAGGATCATGTCCCTTCTATAAAATTAAAGGATGTTTCTGTGGAACTTTAAGAGCTTTGGTGTCTATTAAATTTGATATATGCTGGCAAATCTAAGAGTATTTATCCAAATAAAATTATAAAAAATCAAAAAGAACATGGTCAACTTTTTGCAGATTCAGTTTCTAGGGTTTTGAAGTCATAAAACTCTGTATTATTTGGTGAAGCACATGCAGAATTTCTAGGTGAAATAAGATCAGAATTACTCATGTATTCTCTTTCAGTATGGGAATTTGTAGCATTTAAAGCATATTGCCAGGATCAGGCAATATACAGCTGAACTCTGAGGTTTGCAATAATGTGTTAATGCTTTCATCAAGTGGTGACAAAGACAGAATTCTTCCTATGCCCTCTCATATTGCAATTACGACATCAATTTGAAAGGCACATGAAGCTACCAAAGAAAAACAGAGGAATAACTAAGCCAAGTTTAAAAGACAAATTGTTCTATTTGCTCCAAAATGAATGAAGCCTAATTTCCAAGGCTGTGTCTTTTCATCAGTAGACCACACGTTTGGCTGCATTCTTTGTCCAAGGATGATTCTCTCATATCCACTGCATTTCTTCCCTTTGCTGGGGTGAACAGAGATCTCTTTCCTCGATTCAGCTGCCTATTTTCATGAAGTTGGTAAATATTTATGTACTTTTGGAAGCCTTTGCTCCTCTCTCAAGCGTAGCTGAATTCAGCCTTTAGGTCAAAATTGATCAAGGAGGAACATGTAAAAAGATACATATATTTGCAGCCTCATTAGGAAACAAGATCAAGACAAGGTTTCCACAGATAGAAAGGTAGAAGTTTTGTTTCCCTCTCACTCAGCTATAATTCTCTGAGATTCTCACAGGTCTGAGTTTTCACATTCTTCTTCATAACTGGACAGCAAAGTATATCATACTTCTAACACAAAACATCTCTAATACACTTCTCAAGTTTCCTGACACATCAGAGTTTGATTATATAAGATGCTGAACGCAGCTGGCCCATTCCAGTGTCACACTGGAAACTATTTAGGAAAGCAAATTTTGTGAGGTGTATCCTTTCAGCATTATAAACATCAGCAATTTACACAGGATCTATAACAGCGTCCAACGCTTCCTCTTCTAATTTTTCTCTTGTATTCCTTTCATCATGGAAGTGCTCAGTGCCATAATGAAGGAAAATATCAGTGTAAAGTCTCCTAAGCACAGGTGTTAAAGCTAAAGCTTTTGCTGCTTGTATTTACACTGCCTCTAGGAATATTTGGGGCAGCAACAGCTGGTTCAGCCATGGGGGGTGTGCAAGCCCTTTCTAATATGATTGTTGTATCTACACCTGCGTCTGTTTTCAAATTGACAGTCTTCCCACAAACATTCAGTTCCAGTCTTCAGGCTGGCTCTGTATCATTCCTTGTGACTGAACCCAGAAAGGAAATAAAGAGAAAAAATTAAAAAAAAAAAAAAAAAACACATGACCCCAGGTGCCTGCTTTCCATGCTGCTTTTGTCTGACATAAATCAACATTTTTTTTGTCTGTGGCATTTGGCTGCTGTAGCTGAACAATTACCCTCAGACACCAGTATCTCCACCTCAACTATACACTGGGGAAAAGGACTGAATTTTGCCTGAAATATCTCATGTAACGAGTTCACACCCTTTATAAAAGCAGTTGGTAAAAGGAGATATAGCACAGTTCTGATCCTGTAAGCACAGGACATGTTTTGGGAGTCACCGCTCCACTTTCTTCAGAAGTCAACATTTCACTATTGATTTTATATAGAAAAGTAGTTCAATCACAGCCTCATAATGCATAAAGCAAAATAAAAAAGAAACGAGGAAATAAATGTAAACTACAAAACTCATAAGAGTCTTTTGAATCAATCTAATGGTGCCTTCTAAGTTGTGTTCTTTACATCTGCACTATTTGTTTAGGTATGAATTATTCGTAGATATGATGATTTTAAGCCCACACTGGAAAACAGGAGATACCTAGGACTAGGTAGCTTAGTACAGCATGTACTTGGTATTCTATGTTGTCTAAAGAGCTTGTGATTGCCATATGCATGCAGAAAACTGAACAGAGGATAAAGAATGCTTAAAGGCTTTTGTGTAGTAGGTAAGTTAGGGGTGGTTTTTTATTCACTTGGCCATTTTATTGTTTTGTTTGTTTGTTGTTTGGGTGACAAAGGGGGATAGGAAAGACCTTCAGTAATCCTAACATATGCTCTTTGTGCCCTGAAATAAAGAGCATCTGCTAAAATATGTTTGAAAGACCTTTCCGTCTGAAATGACCTGCCTATACTTAGAAACTTTTTTCTACGATGCTGATAATATCATACCACAAAAAGAGGACTTATACACAATATAGTGATTTCCCTACTCTTAAGGAGCCTTACTTTCTCTGTGGCTGTCCTGAAATGTGCGTTGAATAGCAATAAAAGTTGCAAAATGAAAGCTCCTGGAAGTTTGGCAGTACCAAGAAGAGAGGCCACAGCTGAAGATCAGATTTCTTTTTACCCAACAGAGAAACTTGATTTCAACTGTGCCTCTCCGAGACATGAGGGAAATCCAGTGGACAGACTGCCCAATTTCTGGAGTCCTACATGTGAGCCCTCCCCTCTCTAGTGGTGAAAAGAAGGGGAAAAAAAAGGCTGCACTGCTATAATGCCAGTGTGTGGGACACAGGCATCACAGGTAAGTGGGAGGCCCAGTGAGCTACTGGGCTAGTCAAATTAAAAGACGTTCATCAAAATTCTCCACTCAGTTTACAAAATCTCTGATATTTTTAAGGTAATGGGAAAGCTGGCAGATGTGCACGATGTACATCTTGTTTGCATCTACAGAATGTAAATAGGTACAAGTCAACTCATCTCCTCCCATCTATCCAGATGCTTACGGGGCCTTCATAAACAGTTTTAGAGTTGCAAAATCACGATTAGATTTTATTCTCATACTCTTCTACCACAACAGGAAGTATTGACCTTTTACTGAGTCAAAAATGGAATGACTTGTCAAACTAGGAATTAAACTCAGATTTGAGAGATCTTATCCAATAAACCACTTTCCTCATCCTTGCCTAGTTCACAGAATATTAATCTGGATTGGCGTAGCAATGTAACACAAGGTTCATGATCCTGTAATTCCCAATGTGTCATCTAGCAAGGCAGCAAGGCTTTTGACGCTGTCTCCCATCACATCCCAGTAGGGAAACTCAGGAAGTGAGGGTTGGATGAGTGGACAGTCAGGTGGACTGAGAACTGGCTGGATGGCAGAGCGCAGAGGGTTGTGGTCAGTGGTGTGGAGTCAAGATGGAGGCCTGTAGCTAGCGGTGTCCCCCAGGGGTCAGTCCTGGGTCCAGTCCTGTTCAACGTATTCATCAATGACCTGGAGGAAGGGACAGAGGGCTCCCTCAGCAAGTCTGCTGACGATACGAAACTGGGGGGAGCGGCTGACACAGCAGAAGGCTGTGCTGCCATTCAGAGGGACCTGGACAGGCTGGAGAGCTGGGCGGAGAGGAACCTCCTGAAGTTCCACAAAGGCAAGGGCAGGGTCCTGCACCTGGGGAGGAATAATGCCATGCCCCAGCACAGGCTGGGGGTTGACCTGCTGGAAAGCAGCCCTGCCGAGAAGGACCTGGGAGTGCTGGTGGACGACGAGTTAAGCATGAGGCAGCGATGTGGCCTTGCGGCCAAGAAGGCCAAAGGTATCCTGGGGTGCATGAGGCAGAGTGTTGCCAGCAGGTCGAGGGAGGGGATCCTGCCCCTCTCCTCAGCCCTGGCGAGGCCTCACCTGGAGTACTGCGTCCAGCTCTGGGCTCCCCAGTACAAGAGAGACATGGCACCACTGGAGAGAGTCCAGCGGAGGGCTATGAAGATGATGAGGGGACTGGAGCACCTCTCCTAGGAAGAAGGGCTGAGAGAGCTGGGCCTGCTCAGCCTGGAGAAGAGAAGACTGAGAGGCGATCTCATCAGCGTGTACAAGTATCTGAAGGGAGGGTGTCGAGAGGATGGGGCCAGACTCTTCTCCGTGGTGCCCAGTGACAGGACAAGAGGCAACAAGCACAAGCTGAAACACAGGCAGTTCCATCTGAACCTGAGGAAAAACTCCTTTCCTGTGAGGGTGACTGAGCCCTCGAACAGGTTGCCCAGAGAGGTGGTGGAGTCTCCTTCCCTGGAGATATTCAAAACCCGCCTGGACGCGATCCTGGGAAATACGCTCTAGAGGACGCTGCTTGAGCAGGGAGGTTGGACTAGATGATCTCCAGAGGTCCCTTCCAACCTCAACTATTCTGTGATTCTGTGATCTATGATTAGCTTTATAAAAGGCATACCTTTTAAGGTAGTACCATATTATGCACAGAAGAAAGAAGTTTATTAAACTTTCTATCTCTGACTCATGGTATAAATTGCAGGGTGCAGAAAGAGGATTAAACTTAGAAGTAATATTCTTATAAGTGTCTGGCTATTCCTCAATGGCAAGTATGTAGGATTATGAAGGACTGTCCACTGGGAAGTCCACACACGTCAATACAATTTGCACCCAAAAAAGAAATAAATGTATTTCCTAGGTATTTACTTTCTCCAAGAGGCAAAGACTTGATGATCTGCAAGGTAACAGGTTTTCATGTTCTGTATCTGAAAGAGTAATAATTCTGATGCAGCTAAGCAGCTTTTGTTTCTTGATTGTTATCATGAGCTAGGTTTATTAGTGTCTAGTCTTCTAATTTGAGATTGCTTCTCTTGCAATTTTCATATTGATTTTCATTATCAAAATAAAAGGGTATTTCTTATGGTTTCTAACTCTCTTTGCACTTGCTGGTAAAAACCATGACACATTAATTAAATCTTTGTGTTAATGGTCTTAGAACCAGTTCACACCTCAATAAATCAGGACCTTCCAAATCTGCACAGTTTATTCAACCTGCCATCAATGTTAATTTCCTTTTGCTTCTGTAACTTCATTTAGCTCTGTGTTGGAAGTCCAACTATTTCTGATTACAATTTTAATGTATTAAAATTAACGTGATATACCGCATATACCATCATTTATTGCAATGTATGTTTTATTACTGTGATATTTGAACTTATTTTGAAGCTCATTTCACAGGATAAATACCAATGTTATTATCCAAAATTTTACTTTCTTATTTGCACATAATTTAGCTGCCAAATTAGCTGTGGTCTCTATTTGTGCTGTTAGCACTATGAGCTTTATTTTTGGTTATATGCCATTTGATAAAAGAAAGTTAAAAATGAAAAGTTATGGTTACTTCTGCAGTTAGAAAAGCTTGCCTATTATAGCTGCTGGGCTTTTTGTAAAATTCACACAGTCACATATTTTCCATTTAATGAGTTGTTTCTCTGATTTTTCAGGTCCCTTAAAAAAAAGCTGTGAGGCTTTTAAGATGTTTCATCACTTGCCTCTCCTTCTCTGTGCTCCTGCTATATTAACAATTCTTCTGGTAGTGTCTTTCCTGATGTCTTGGCCTTCACTTCAACATCACACTGAAGTAAACTGGTAAGAAATTTCTAGTACTACCCTTTAGGGCAGATTATGTTTTGAATATAATTTTTTGAAGAGGACTGTCTAACAGAGGAACCTATTAAAATTGCTGTTAAAAGTAGTATCTACAAAGTGTTTTGAAACCTATTAGGCTTTTCCTCCAAATTTGCATACATTTGCCATGATTTTGCATTGATTTTAATCTTTTATACTAAATGATGACTAATTGGAGAGTTCCAGCCTTGCAACTGATTTCCTTACTCATGCCTTGCTCCTCCATTTCAAATTGTCTTTCTTACCTTTGTGACTTCTCATATGGACAGAAGGCATTTTTGGCCTTGCCTGTCAAACTACTGCAATGCTCTTCACCTAAGCAGCAAATTAGACATTAGTATATGCTTCTAGGATAAGTAGCTGAAGAAATGATGAGAGATTTGAAGCATTCCTATGGTTAAATTATTAATAGTTTTACGCAATAATGTAAGTCATTGGAGGCTTCTTTGACTAAATCTGAAAATTTCTTTTCATATGAGGGCCCATTTAAGACATATTGACACTTCATTAGGCAAACAGACAAGAGTTCCTGGATGTATTGTATCATTAAATCAATCACTTTAGCCATTTCACCTACTTTAATACAGCCATGAAACCATAAGGCAGAAGTGCTTAAGTGCTTAACTGCCACCTTCCAACTCCAAAAACATAAAAAAATTGCGTTCAGATTATTCCTGCACTTGCACTGATGAAGTGTTCAACAAAGATCTCTTTCACTCAGATCTCTACATGTTTACAGATCAAACCTAATCCCCTAAGGATTCTTGCCTCTAATTATGTGAACTTTTTTCTCCATTTATTTCAGCAGCTCCAAAATTTCACCGTGAGGTTTGCATTTCAGCATACAATTCACCCATCACTTTAGCAAAGGTAGTGGGTAACCTTAAGCACAAGTTGATTACTGTGCAAAAGGTCAGCTCACCATCCAGACATCAATCAATGACCGAGGTACCGAAATAGGCTACTTCCAAACACTTATAACAGCTGGTCTATAGCATAGAGAGAGTGGCTACTAATTGTTCATTATGTCTTCCAATGAGAAAAGCTGAGTCAAAGGAAGCAAGCTGAAGACAAATTAAAAAAAAAACAAACAACAGGAAGAGAGTTTGGGGGTCGTTCTTTTTTTTCTCCTTGCAAAGTGTTTCAGAGCTGTAAAACCTTTTTTCAACAGATATTGTGGCTACCAAATGCTGCGTGCCTTCAAGGACTGAATAAGATCATGGAAGAGAACTCTTCTGAGATTTATTACATAAATAAAAGCATACCTGGCTTAGAAACGCTTTTCGGACATAAAAAAAAAAAATCGAAAAATATAAAAAGAAGCATCATATTTGACTCCTGAGTTCTCACTCTTCTTCCCTGGGCATTTACTTAGGATGACCATGGGAGACAGAACACTGGGATCAACATTCTTTTAGACTGATTCAACACAAGTTTTCTTGGTTAGTTCACTAATATACTGCATGTGGTACTTTTCTGGAAATAACCGCATATCTGTGTCAGGTCGTCTGGCCACACGAAGCTTTTTCTGCTAATAAAGCTTTTTCTTAGTAGCCGTACAACTGTCCACCTAACAAGCAGCAGGTTTTTTTTTTTTTTTAAAGCAGTATTAGAGATGGAGATAAATATTTACTTGGTGCTCTAAGAACGGGTCAGAGGAATGATCAAGTCAATCAGACAATTTTTATATAGGAGGTGCATTTCAGTGAAGCACTTGATGGTTAAGCTTTAGAATAATGACTCTCTAAATGATAGTTTTCTGTTCAGAATCATCTTCAATCACTCTTCTTTCCTTCTCCCTTGCTAAGTATAGCATATAAAGGTATTTAGCTTCATGACAAATGTAGAACAAAGCTGGTAGCCAAACTATGTAAGTTATGCTTCAGCTCTTATGGACACAAAAAACTGCATCTCATAGCCCTAAAGGAAGAAAAAAGCACTAGGCAGGCAGCTATCTTCCTCCTTATTTATGCATTTTTTATTACTTCGTACATAAAGATAACTCATTTATGAATTGATCAGATTTCAGAGACTTGAAGTATTTCTGATTAAAAAAATAATAATTTAATATATGAAAGAGAAATTCTTATTGGTGTATTCACCCTCTGCTGCTCAATCTCACAAGGAAAGCGCAAATATTTAGAACAGGTTATACTCATTTAGAACAGGTTATACTCAAAGCATAGTGTAAAGCATAACAAAAAATATTAATAATTGAAGCGTGAGGCTAGGATCCCAATTCTACAGAGATATTGCTCTGCAGAGTCTCAGGACATGCAACATTTTGGGTTTCAGCTTTAGGTACTTGGTTATTTAAGAAAAATAAGCAAACAAACTTATTCAAGCAACCTTACTGGTTATTTGAATAGAGGGCTTGGCGAAGGCTGTCATCATTAGTTTAGTGGTTAAAATTATGCCACTTAGGCAAGTAAGGTGAAGTCTGACTCAGGAAAACCAACTACTTCGGACAAAACCTCCATTACAGTCATCGCTGTTATGAAGCTGGCTTCATAAAAAGTAAATCTGACTTAACTATCTATAAAAGTTAGATTTAACAATTGCTACTTAGCTCAAAAATTGATATTTTCCAAATAGAGAAGTAAAATTCATTTTTTCTTTCTTCTAAATACGTTTATGTAATGAACTTTCAAAAGCTAGTTTTAACTCTCGCCTGAACGTCAAACATTTACTGCCAGAACATGTTCCAAAACAGATACAAATTAAGGGTTTTAGAGAACACACCCAGCCCCTCTCCTACACACAGTCATAGTAAAATTGACAGGAGCAAACAATAAAAATAACAATCTTGTCCATGTTTCCAAGTCAGCTTTCAGCTAACTGCTGATTTGCAGAATGTGGTGTGCTTCAAATAAAAATAAAACAGGAACAACAGCAAGGATCTGAAATTGTATTGATTTATAGGAGGGCAACGTAACTGAATATTTGCATGTTAACATGATAGGTTGAGATACCTAATAAGTCAGAGCAGCATTTTTTTATTCTTATTTTAATTTTGGTCTCTAAAAAGCCACATGAACATTAAACTTGCGGATTTTATCATATAAATCTGAAGTAAAGGTGCAGTTTCATACATGGAATCTAGCATGTGTCACATACAGAGGAAAGACTTTACAAAAATCTCTCAGTATTTACTTAGGCATAGTTTTTCTCTGCAAGTTTTTGTATTTAAGACAAGCGAGAGTATTTTGAAGGGTTTTTTTTTCCCCCCTAGTCATGCTTGTATTCTAGCACCATCAAAACCAGCTTGCTTTTTCGTGGCCAAACACTGACGACACCACTATTTACCTTGAGTAAATTCTACTCATCAAATCACCAGACGCAGAATCAAAGTGAGCTTTTTAAAAGCAACAACCAAATATTATGTTTTTTAATGTGATACAAACTTTAAAGTGTCAGTGCTTCCAGAACCTCCCTACCACCTGCAAATGGACAAAGCATTGCCAGTGCTCCCTCTCCTTCTGGCAGCCCAGTCCCACTTCCAAAGCTGCTAGCAAAGAGATAAAGAGACAGGGACAATCCTGGTATCTTTCTTACCCCCTCGGAGAACACTTACAGGAGAACAACAGGAAGAAATTCCTGCATAGAAATAGCCAAGGGTTACAACTTGGTTTGATGAAAGGAGGAGAGAGGAATATGGCTAGAAAACTCTGATTCATCCAGAACCTGGGCTGACCAAATATCAAAGAGAGTGGGGTGACATTAGGTGCAATTCAACCAAATAGTCTCATGCTTGCTTTTAATATCCTCCCTGAGCTGTAAACTCTTTGTTAGATTAGTTAAAATTTGTTCTATGGATATGTCCCTAGCACAGAGAAGTAAAAACAACATTTTCTTCATTTTTATGTAGCATTCCCAACATCTCATAGGCAGTATTAAATCCATTAAAGATTAACCATACTACAGATTAAGTCTACAAGGTAACAATCACATAAATAACAAATCCTAGAGTAGCATCCCATGCCAAAATCTATTCATCAAATACAATGATGACAACCTCTTACTATTTTCATCTAGATATTACCGGCTTTATTAGGGGACAATGAGCTGCGTCTTCCACATTTCTAAATCTCTGTGCCGATACATTATATTATATATAATGCTTTTACAAGCTGGTGGCAACTTGCTTTCCAGGAACTGAAAACCACTTCCACACTGGCTTTAAGAGTCTCTATGCATTTTATCATCTCATAGAAAATAGATGTGGAAAAGACAGCTGAAGTGAGACTTTCCTCTCCCATTTTAGTTGAGTCAATATAATTTTTGCCCGGAGTAACAGCAGGCCTGAGAGCGCAGCATCTCTGGCCTTGCCCGGGCTGCCCTTGGCCCACACTGGTTTTGGCTTGTTTTAAGGCCTGTCAGCGGTGAGCAAGTTGTGGCCGAGCTGCGCGAGCTGGCGTCCGCGAGTGCCACCGGGGGAAGGGGCTGCCCAAGCCATCCCTGGGGGGCAAATAGCCACCCGGGGACTGGGGGCAGGAGGGCTGAGAAAGAGAGTCAAACCAGCCCCCAGCAGCCCCAGGACTGAGGAAGAAGGGACCTCTCCAGCAGGGAAGTCCTCCCTGAATAGACTGTGAGATGGGGGTGATATGCAATGAGAGCCCCCCAGGTCTCCTTTGAGGAGGACTGGCAGGGGGAGCCTAGGGCCCAAACTGACACGGGAAGGGTGAGCAAAACACCAGAAAAGGTGTGTGTTTTGTTTTTTGTTTTTTGTTTTTAAATCAGTCTTCTGATGTTTCATACTACTTTTCAAAATTATTTGCTATTATTTTGTTAAATATATATCTTTACATATATATGCATATATATCTTTGTTGCCTATTTGTGCACAATATACAGATCTATACTTTGTACATTATCTATTTTTTCAGACTACTGCTTTATTGCCTTTTGCCAACAGACATACTAACATGTTCATTACTTATACTTTGTTCAAAACTTCTTTTTTCATCTAGTTAGATGATGAAGTTTAAAAGGGTTTAGTAATTCAGCAATTTTAAAATCTAGCTGATCTCATCTCCTCCTAAGTTATTAATGGGCCTACCTTCTAAAAATTCATTTTCTCCTGGGTACTGATAAACTAAATAAGATTAAATCAGGGATTTCATCAGTTAGGATACAGAGTACTGAGAGTTGAAAGATCTGGCTTTTAACTCCTCTCTCTAATGCTGATTTTTTCTTAACTATGTCTACCTCTATTTTCTCTCTCACACCTTCTGTCTTCTCAAGACCTTTTCTGTTTTCAGTATTAGAGAACACACAGCTCCCAAGCAAGGGACCCTGTATCAATAATAAATACTATCAACAATTACTAAATGGATTCCACAAAAAAACTTGCGAATCTAAACGTTCTAAACCAATTTCTACTCCTCGCTTTCTTTCATCTTTCATACATCTCTTTGCACAAACATCTGAAAGCACTCTGGAGTTTGGCATTCCAGAAAAGAGTTGTAATTGAAAACCACACCCTTTGCCTGTGTATGAACTATCACAGAGCTGCATAACTGTAAGTTGGGGTGACTCAGAAAAGGGGGGACAAGCGGCTGAAGGAAACAATAAAATTGCACTATGTGGAATATGTGATCATACATCCCAGTAACATTTCCCCACACTTGGTAACTCAATCTGTAGATATTTTGTTTTCTCTTTTAGTCTGCAAGAATCTAATTTAGGTCTCGGCAGGTCGTTTTAAGTCTAGTCTGGTCTGGTCTTCTGTAAGACAATGAAGCAGCAGCCCTAGTTTGTATGGGTCAGTAAGCATCTACTGATGGCCCATCCATGTTAGTAGTAATTTAAAGCTGGCAATTAATAGAGCAGAGATATTCCAGGGTGCTAGTGTTTACATTTATGAGCAGTTTGTGGGCACTGATATTTTAATTGCTTTTCCTCAAACAGTTCCCTTGCCAGATGACAAAAACAAATTTTAAGCTATATGGTCACTGTTAAATTACTGGAGAATATTTGCCAGGATGAATTAAGGAGTTTGTTTCACAAGTAAAGAACCTGGAGCCCAGCTGAAGGCCTACGTTGAACTCAATGCACCTTGCTGCAAGATACTTTCAAGTAAGCCAGAAAAACATGAAATCTAAATACTAAACTAATAAGTTAGAGTAAGAAGGATTCAAGATAAACAAAATATATTGTTCCATAAACAATCTAATTAAAATTATACTTTCTCTATGACTTACAAAAGTAAACAAACACAGAAATATAGGGTACATTTAAAGATATTAACATATTCATGAACATACTGGCTATGGTGGTGACATGGTTGTGGTATAGGTCCTAAGAGCTCATTTTTCCTGAATGTTACATCACACGTGACATAAAAGTTTCCGCCGTTCTTGCAGCTATGCTTCTACTGATCTTCAGTAACATGAATGTTTAGTTTTATATGCATTTGTGCAAGACGTTCACCATCAACACCTTCTTCTCTTTTTAAAGAGAGAGAAAACTTGCCACATATAGATTCCTTTCACCTTTTTTTTTTTTTTTTTGTAATTACAGTGAAATATTTTTAAGGCATTCTGAAAATGCTAAGAACTCTGGGTGCAGAATCTGTAAGGAACTGAATCCTCATTCGTTATAGATTCCACATTCAGAGTTCAATCTGTAACAGCTTAGTGCACTTAATCATCAAAAGACTAAAAGAAATCTAAAGTATTACGATCAAAAGAGTAATTTAACATTATTTTCAATTCATAGGCTAAGCATTCTGCAAGATGTTTTTTAAAAAAACCTACACTCTCCACTACACAACTCTCACGAGAGAGACAGAGACAGACAGAAAAATAGATGTAGGGGGAAAAAAAGGATGTCAAAGACTTCATGTGTTAGAAGCATCCACCCAGTTTTGAAGTCTGGTATGCTGTTTGTAAGCTAAGAAAGTAACAGTTTTCTTACAGAAATCTAACTCATTTCCTTTGGCAATTAATGATTCCACAATAAAATCTCAGCCAGAAGTACTACAAAAGAGTATCCAACAGATATTGCTAGGTTAGACCTAGCACTATAGTGTTTGCAGGACACAAAATTGGTAACATCAGCCAAAGGAAAGAATGAACTCATGTTCTCCCTGTGAATCAGAGTATCCACAGCAGAAATAAACAGCCATAAAATCTCCAAAATGAAGAATCAGAGAAGCATGTATGTAGGCAGGAAGTAAGGGGAATAACAGCCAACAGGATCATAAAAAGAAGTTACAAAAAAGTTAGAAAGGCAGATGTCACTGGAAAAGTACTTGAAAAAATCATTTAGCTTTGAGGTTCCGTGTTTAACTTAACCTTCCTAATGTTGATCATCTACAAAAATCTACTATGCCATGCTACTTACCAATAATAACTTTCAGTTTAATTCTACTGGAGATCCATGTATGCTGTAGATGTTCAGCATCAGATGCATAAACCCGAAGGAGAGATACTAAACATCTGCCACAGAAATTTAACAGAGACTCAGCTCTGCTTAAGGTATACCATCGTCCAACTGTCTTTACTTTCCATCAGACATCATTTAATTTACCTTTTTTTCCCCATAGAAGTAGAAACAGAAAGGGGAGAATACACCTCCTTCTCTTCTTTTTTTTATGATTTATATAACAGTCTGTGAGTCTAATAATAAAATATGTATGAAAGACTCCTCAGTTGAAAAGAGAGCTGAAGGCAAGGCATTTTCAATAAATGACTGTGTTATCGATTTGGAATTAGAAACACAAAACTGAATTTTACACCAAAGGAGTGATTCAGGTCCTTAAACACAAACGTCAAGTGCCAAGTGCCATTTTAAATGCCCAAGTGTACGCAAGGTGCAACACACACCCAAGATCCATGCTGTTCTGCAGCACCAGGTGGAGGTGTGGGATATCCTTGGGAATCTAAACAGCCATTACACTAGCAATTTTAGGCACCTGTATCATTCCTAAAGTGGTTTCCTACATAGGGTTGCTGCCCTGTATCAGTGGCAGCAGGATTATTTTCAATAACTCATTGCCTAGATTAAGAGCTGCACCAAGAAAACAGCTTTGGTCAAGGAAATGCTTTTCTTGTTTTAGCTCATGCCACTTCAGAGAAATACAGCTTCATTTGGATTTCCACATCCTACATATATCAGTACAATATGGCTATAGGATTAGTATTTTTAAAAGAGGACAAGGAGTTAGATTACCCACGCAAACAAATACAACAGTTGTAACTAGCTCCACTAACAAAACTGAAAATTCTAAGCCTTCTAGGGATAAATTGACTAAATGGATGCCATAAAATACATCTACGAGAGTCTGAAAAACACGACTTTGATCATTCCTTTGAGTTACTTGGCACCAGCCACTTTTTCCAAACTCTACAACATATGTCATAGCAGGCCTGGAAACAAGAGAAAACGTGAGTGTTGTTCAATTGCTGAGCCACTGTTAGGGAATCGCTCCCTCCAGCAAGTCACACGACGGGCAACACGCCTGCAGCAGGCCATGTAACGCCGGTGAGGCAACGTCACGCAGCTCTGACTGGAAGGGGCCACGAGCTCCCTGGAGCCTGCGTAACGCAGCACTTCTACTCTGGAAGGCAGCAGTGTCTGGCACATGAAACTGAGTAGCTGGACAGAAGCTGTGGCACGTGAAGTCATCATCCCTCCTCCCAGGCTACTTCTGCCCCCGGCTGTTCTGCTGGCATTTCTCTTCTTCATGACAACTGCACATGCGGTATCTGTTCTACTGCATATACATATCCAGATCAGTACCTTCGGTATGCACTACAAAACTTTACACTGCAGGAAAATCCACAAGAAACAAGTTGATGTGCCTTCCGAGAGAAGAAGTCTTGCTCCTCCACTATTATGCCTTTTTTTCAATCAGGTGAAAAAAAAAAAAATTTACTTTGCCATTGCAGCACTCTCCTCCTCCTTTCCTATATATTAGCATAGATTTTCATTATTCTTAAACCATGTAACTGAAGAACAAAATTATAGGATGTTGAAATGTAAGATTCAGCTAATAAAGCCTAGAAAAAGCAAAACTGATCATCAAGAGAACAGTCAAAATTAATTAACTTAGTAAAACTCTGTGAGAAAAGATGTAATGCAGCTATGAAACAAAATAGAGAGTCTACAGTTTGGTAGAATAAAATTTGAATGATAAAGAAGGAAGCTATCATAATCAGGGATAACACTACATGCTGAAATGGACCAGACTTATCCAACCTCTGTGTACCTTGCTTTTTTTGAGATTTGGCTATAAAGTTCGGTAATATACAGTGCCAAACTGAAGAAACCTATTTTATCATGCTGTTTTTGAAAGGAGCTCTTTGGACAGCAATACTTGGCAACGAAATTATGGCTGCAGATAAAAGCTTATTCCAATTCTACCTTACACTTCATTCTGTTCTCAAAATACATGTCCCACATAATTGTTGTTGAAGCTTAGTTTACTCTGTAGAAGTGACTTCATATTGAAAAGCTAAGCTGTATCTTTTGACAAATGTCTTACAAATTATTTGCTTCCTTTTTATTTATAAATACATCCTCTCCTTTCTTTCAATCAAATAAAAAAAATCCTCTTATTTTAAGAGGACTGCTTATGCAAACAAAGACAGACAAAATAGCGTCTGTGAAATACAAAACATTATAAGTTGTGGTGCTGAAGCTTCTGTCATACGTTAACGGCCTCAAAGTCTCAAGCATCTTGAAATTCAGAGTTCAAAGCATTTCAAATGATAGATTTTGAGAGACTCGTGACTGTGCCCCACTTAGAGCTCTACTTTGAATGTGGAAATAAAGAATAGGCATGTGTGGGCTATCTGTGCAATGGGAAGTTTTACATATTGCTTCCATCGACCTCAGAAACTGCTCCCCACCTACACTCATAAAATACAATACCTCAGGTTCTGATCACTTCCATCAAGCACTTATCTCTGACTATCCCTTGACCTAAATATCTGGCCATACCTGTCTTCCCTATGGCCTCCTGAGAAAAGTGTCTCAAGTATCAGTGATGAATGTGTAACAAGATTAGATGAGATAGAGAAGGATTAGTCATACTTTCCCCCTTCAGAGAGCTATAGTTCTTTTTAAAATTAAATCATATTCAATCTTTGGACTTGGGTGGAATGATAGAATGAGGTCAGGGTTCAGAAACAGAGGCAATGATGTTACATGAAGAGTTCAGATATAGACAAAAAGTCCTGGAGGCAGCTGCCTCTCAGAGGAAAAAAGAGATGCATCATCAGTGTGTGGTTATTAACAAATCCCAGCACACTGATGAAAGCCCACTATTAGTTACTGCACCGGGACTTCCAGTGTGGCTTATGAGAAACGGGCATCAGGTCTCAGTACTACTCATATCATCTTTCACTGCTCTTCTTTCAAACAATCAGAGTTCAGGGAGTTGCAACATAGATAAATAAATAAATAAATAAATACATATATACATATATATATATATATATATATATATATATATATATATATATATATATGGGTGACCAAATGTACAGCAATCCTCTCTCCTGATAGGCTAAAGAAATTGATGGATATCAAAATGTGTTATTTTATTCAAAGAAGTAACTATAGGTATCATTCTCTTTCCCTAGATTTATTTTCTCCCTAGAAAAAATATGACGTCTATGAATCAATGAATATAGTGCATTGTTCGGATTGTTAGGCAGAAATGACATCACATATTTGTAGGCAGGTTAAATGGACACCTTACCAAAACATAGAACACTAGTTGTTGCTGCTGTACTTACTCAAAATCATCCAGCTATGAAGTGATTTGTGCAGTGCTGGTTCTTTTGTCTTAAAAAGTTAGATGAACATGTTTATTTTCTATATATCCTGAACATGCTCCATGTTTGCAAAGTACAAAGTACATTTCAAATAAATCCTCTTTTTCAGGAAAAATAAAATTAAAATCACATCTTACTTGTCTCAGTTCTCTAGTTTGTTTACCATTTTCCAGTCTCTCTCCAGTTATAAAACTGTGGAATAACTTCAGATGAAAATACTATCCATTTGCTTCTTTAGAATCTCCTCACCAGTATGTTTCCCTCTTGTTGCCTCCACTGTCTCCCCTTTCTGCCACCTCTGTGAAATCTTTACTCATTTTTCACATCACTTTCCATCTCAGCTACTGAAGTTCTTGTGTCTAAAGTTCACAGACATCCTATCTTAAATGTTCTCCTCCACCTATTCCTCAGATACATTTTTCTTTATCTCTGCCTAATATATTCTCCAACTCTGTCTTGTAAGGGAAATAATGGTTTGTACTTTTATCTCTATAAAGTTGTGATAACCTTTTTAAAGCAACTCATACATTGCTGCTATTACATAAAATAAAGCATATTTAAGAATTACAGTAATCTAATTGAATTCCTTTTCTTGAAGCCGCAAATTTCTGTCACTATCTAGATCTCATCCAGACTTTCATTTTTCCTTTGGCCCATAAGACACCTCACTCCATAGCCCTCTCTGCTGATTCTTAAGCAGAACAAACAATAGAAAAACTTGTCTTGAGCTATGTGCAGGTTGACAGTTCTCTCACAGACTGAACCAGGAGGAGCCTAGCCTGAGCACCTGTCCCACCAAACGACTGTACGTGTATTTGGCAGGAAGCTGGCAAGAGCAAAAACAGCAGCATGAAGTCAACTGCTTCTGGTGTATACAAGGCGCATGACGAAGACTTCTAGCTGTACAGATAGGAGAGGAAGAAAAAGTTCAAACGTTCGCATTTATTAGAAATGTTAACAAACAAATGTTAACAATTCTAACATTTAGAACGTGCTCCCACTGAAACGCATCAGAATTTTGATCAGAGTTTCAGTACGAACAGGATTGTTTAAGTGGGTATATTTTTCTTAAGATACCAGTGATCCTCAAAACATGAAGAAAGGCAATGGATCTAGCCTTGAGAGAACACTTCAGAGTCTTTTTCAACCATAAAGAGCCCTCTAAAGAAACTTTAATTAAATTCTTTGCAAGCTTGGGGATACATTTATTTATTATTTAAGCTTGCATGCCAGGTAGGTGTTTGCAAATGCTTAATACTTTAATTCTAAAAAGAGAGCAATTCTCAGAGCTAAACAGTATCAGTGAAGTGCTACGAGCGGATACTGTATTATTTTAATTATAACATTAATTACAATGATATTTACAGCTGTTGCGATCTAAAGGATTCTACATTAGCAGGGAAGTATCAAAGTCCAGAAGAAAATATTGGTTTCCATATAACAACGCTCATTGTATTGATTCTCTTTTCTCCTTATCCACTCTGTTCTTCATCTTCACATCTCTCAATCACTGCCCTCATTCTATTTCACCTGCTTACTGATCTTGTTTCCACATCCATTTCTCAATATAGTATTAATCTAATCCATCCATCAGTCACACAAGCATACTCTCTCTTTTCTGTTTTTTGGCCATTGTAGAAAACCCCTTCATCATCCATTCCAAGAGTCTATGAATTTCATACCTCAAGCTGAGGTTCTCACACAACAGTGTGAGGTAGAGACTAAAACAGCAACTTTCGTGTTTACATAGTCTATAGGAAAAGGGAGTAAAATGACAGGCATATGGCTTGATTAAGGGCTCTGTTAGGTTTAAACTTCATCAGTAAATCTTTTCCTTACAAAAAAGTACAACTGAGACTGTCTAAAAACAGGAGCATACAATTCATATTTTTAGTGAAAGAATGTTGTGCAAAAAAAAAAAAAGAGAGTAAACCTGAAGTCTATCGGCATAAAAATGTTTTATGTATATATGTGGTGGCACTTTTCATCACAAAGTGCTTCAGAAACTATGAGATAGCAGTGTAAAGCAGATAATTCTGAAGTGGATGTCAGAAATAACACAGAAAAAAGACTGCAGAACAGTGAGTGGAGAAGAAATTTTAGTCAGGAAGCAAGCATATCCTTTGTGCCCCCACACGTAATGGTAAACTGCTGGGAGAATAGAGCTAATACACAGAATAAGATGTAAACCAGGGAGTAGGGAAATTAGAAGGTGAAGTATTATCTTTGCACTTCCTTGCTTGTGGAATTACTTTTTCTGGGAATAATTTCTAGTTCCTGAGGTCCCAAGGAACAAAGTAGTTCATAATAGTGTTGCAGTCTCAGTGGTACAATATATATAGGGATTGAGGGCCATCAAAAGGCATCACAGCTTTACCAAAATATGAGAAATGTTCAACCCATAGCTCTTGCGTATCTCGTGGCTAAGGCAGGGAGGCACCTCTGGAAGTCACCTAGGCCAACCCCCCAGCTCAGAGCAGGGTCACCTACAGCAGGTTGATCAGGGCCACATCCAGTTGGGTTTTGAGTATCTCCATGGATGGAGACTCCACAACCTGCCCAGGAAACTATTCCTGTGTTCGACCATCTGCACAGTAAAAACAGCTTTTTCTTATGTTTAAATGGAATTTCTTGTATTTCAGTTTGTGTCCATTGCCTCTTGTCTGTTCACCGGGTGCCACAGAGAGGAGTCTGGCTCTATCTTCTTTACACCCTCCTATCAGATACTTATACACAAGAATAAGATACCCTCGAGCCTTCTCTTCTCCAGGATAGCAATTTCAGCTCTCTCAGTATCTCCTCATATGGCAGCTGGTCCAGTCCTTTAACCACCTTTATGGTCTCTACTGAACTCACTCCAGGATGCCCATATCTTTCTTGCTCTGAGGAGCCCAAAATTAGACCCAGCACTCCAGATGCAGCCTCAACAGTGCTGAGGAGAGGGGAAGGATCACCTCCCTCAACCTGCTGGTGACAGTCTGCCTAATGCAGCCCAGGATACCATAGCCTTCTTTGCCGTAAGCATGCACTGCTGGCTCATGTTCAACTTGTTCTCCACCAGGACCCTCAGGGCCTTCTCTGAAAAGCTGCTGGCTGTCCCCCAGACTGTCCTGGTGCAAGGGGGATTATTCCTCCCCAGGTGCAGGTCTTGGCATTTCCCTTAATTTAACTTAATGAGATTCCTGTTGGCCCATTTCTCCAGCCTGTTGAGGTCGCTCCAAATGGCAGCACAACCATCTGGTCTGGCAACAGCTCCTCCCAGTTTTATGTCATCTGCAAACTTGCTGAGGATGCACTTTGTCCCATCACCCAGGTTATTAACAAAGAGGATAAACAATATTGGCCCCAGTATCGACCTCTGGAGGACATCACTAGTGACTGGCCACCAGCTGGACTTCGTGCTGCTGCTCACAACCCCCTGAGCATGGCAGTTCAGTCAGCTTTCAGTTCACTTATCTAATCCATATTTCATCAGCTTGTCTACCAGGATGTTACAGGAGATGGTGTCAAAAGCCTTGGTACCCTCAAGATAAACAAAATCCACTGCTCGACTGAAACAGTCATCTTATCATAGAAGGCTATCAGGCTGGTGAAACATGACTTCCCCTTCATAAATCCATGCCATCTACTCCCAGTCACTGTCTTGTCCTTCATATGTTTGCATGTCGTTTCCCAGAGTATTCCATCATCCTCCCCGCAACAGAGGCAAGGTTAGTCTGTAGTTCCCCAGATCCTCCTTCTCACCTTTCTTGAAGATAGGAGCGACATTTGCTTTCTTCTAGTCCTCAGGAACCTCCCCCAACTGCCACAGCATTTCAAAGATAACTGAGAGCATCCTTGCAATGACACTGGTCAGCTCCCCCCAGCACTCGTGGGTGCATCCAGTTTGCATCTCACAGGCTTTTGTACGTCTAGTTTGCTTAAACATTGCCTAACCTGATCCTCCTCCACACAGGGCAAGTCTTCCTTGCTCTGGATACTCCCATTGATCTCAGGGGCCTGGGATTCCTTAGGGCAAATCTCACCACTGAAGATGTCACTGACTACAACCCTTTCCATGTCGGAGGCCCGTATTTTCCCTAGTGTTCCTTTTGCTGCTAATATTCTTGCAGAAGCCCTTCTTGTTGCCCTTCACATCCCTCACCAGATTCACCTACATATGGGCTCCTTTCACCTTTTGTATGCTTCCTTTTTATGTCTACATTTTGTCAGGAGCTCCTTGTTCATTTATGCAGGCATCTCTGCCACCTTTGCTTGATTTCTTGCACATCAGAATGGACCATTCCTGAGCTGGGAGGAGATGATTGTGAGAATAAATCAGTTCTCCTGGACTCCTCTTCTAACCAGTTCTGTATCCCATGGGATTCTTCCAGGCAGGTCCTGGAACAGCTCAGAGTCTGCTCTCCTGAATGCTAGGGCTGTGACTCTGCTTTTTGACTTGTTCCTTCCTCTCAGGATCCTGACCATCACCATCTCATGGTAACTGCAAACAAGGCCACCCCCAATCTCCCTGTCCCCAACCAACTCTTCCTTATTTGTTAAGTATGAGGTCCAATAAAACAGTATGAGGTATACAGAGCAGACCTGCTCCTCAGTTCTCTGGAGTGGATGGTACGTGCTCTCTAACTCATAAATTTGTGGCTCACAGAGTCAAAACAACACACCTACACCCCACAGCAGATGCTCTTAGAGCTGTGAGATCTCCGACTTTCCCTCAGTCAGAGGTAATCCTTCTGTAACCAAGTATACCTGTTTTATTACAGGAAACTACAAATGTAAAGAGCCACCATTATCTCCTAGCATTTGGCCCATGGGACTTAAAACTCTCACAATTCACTCAGAACTAAGCAGATTACGCTTGCAAAAAAACACCCCACACCCCCGCATTCTCTATTAAGCTAGAGTTTGCTGGTTAAAAAATAGTCTGATTACTTGTTTTCAGTTTCTGCTTTGACTTTGTCATCATGTCCTCATTATCATATACAATTAATTAGCGTATAAAGGTAATATTCCAGCATGCACACCTCCCTAAGATACATTATTGACTTCAACTAAATAGGGTAGATTTGCAACAAAAGAAGGGGATTTAAAAAGAAGATTTAGAGGCTCGTAAGCACATAAAATGCCTACCTCTTAGGAAAAGGATACTACAGTAAAATTATACCAGTTTCCTATAAGGACACCTGAAAGGCAAGCGCAAAATAGGAGAAAAACTCAAGAACAGGCAAAAATAGGGAAAAGTGCATACCTTCTGAAAAGTGCACTCATTTCTGTTTCACCTTGACCTCATTATCTTTACAAATACCAAGATGAGGAGAAGAGAAAATGAGTACATATTAGAACCCTATGTTCTATGCCCCCATCTCAAAGCAACAAACAAGTATTTTGTCATATTTTTGAAGAGGGGAGAGAGAGGGTAGTTAATTTCTGGATTAATTTCCTTATCATCAAAGCTTGCAAATCTTTTCATAAGGAGAAAAAAGTAAAACAGTAAAAAGAAAATCACTGCATTTCTTCTAAAAAGGCGCTAAATCATATAGGGTGAATCTACATTAGTTTTTTAGTGTGGATCATGGCTGCTTTTGACAAAAACGCCATGATCTTCTCCACTTGCTGCACTTTGGTTTGCTTTGCAGCATGGTTTCAAAGTACATGCTGTGGAATTCTTCCAGATGAAACAGAGCAGGAAGATGCACTCTAGAAGCACCCCTAACATACTTCATTCAGTTCATGATTAAAAAATAGGACTCATTTAAAATATATTAATAAAAGGGGAAGAGTTGGTGTGATCCTCAGTATCAACCACCAACTGTTTCTCTCTAAAGATTCCCTCCTATACGTCCATTGTAATTGGTAATGTAGAGATAGTAATAACTGCAAAGAATTGAAGAACAAAATGATGGCATCACTTTGAATCACACTGCACAAATTGATAGGAAGTCTACATGCATACTTGCTTTCTTAGATATTCATATGGGCCTAGTAATTTTTGCAAAATGATTGTTAGTACCTGCTCTTTTAAAACTCTGGGCTTCAGTAAGTCTCAAGATTTGTATGTTTTAGATTTCCTGGTGCTAATGATAGCTTACAGTGGTGGTTTGCATGACAGGTGACTGAATCATCGCTTCTCTCTCTGTGTTGGTGTCCTTATTTTGAAGGTAGAGGGGATGGTCTTGGTTTTAATCAGCAAACAGTCTAAATCTTTTTTCTTATATAAGCAGCTTAATAAACATGGTATCAGCGCTACTAGATTTGTGTCTGTTTCAAGCAAAAACAATTTTTTAATGTTATTTCTAACACACAAATTTTATCTAGATACAACATAATACAAAAAACATACTCAGGATACAGAATAATGGCTTAAAAAGCTCTTCACTCTGCTGTGCTCCTACAATCTTCTACCAGAATAGCAATGTTGTACTGGAAGTAATACAAATACAGCACAACATATTGATCTCATCTGACTTGCTGTTGTGAAGAGGTTATACATATATTCCCTCAGGCCTCTTTTCCTAAAACCCTTTTTCTCACTCTTCCGCTGTCAGAAGATCTTTTTTTAACATTGACACCAGAACTATCAATACATTAGGCTTTGGCTGCCATTAAAAATGCACTTCCAATTCCTCAGTTGGGAAGGCATTCAAAACTTCTGTGGTGCACTGTATGCCAAACAGTTCAAGTGTTTAGAAGTAGAAAAAAAATGTACACACTAATATAAGGCATTAGGAAAATTACAGATATTTCTCTTAACAGTACATTCACTGAACTGAACTACTACACTGAACTCAGACCTACAGCCATTTATTCTATTCTTCACTTGCATGCACTTTAATACTAATCGCTGTGGTCATTACCGGGAAGTCCTTTTGTGTTGGACTGATTCATCATTTAAGAAATTAGACTGCTGCATGTATGTAGTAACTGACAAGCTCTAGACACGCCTGAGCTATTGCATCTGGCCAAATTAGCCTACATATCCCAAATGCATCAGAGTTGCCATGCATACCTAGATTAGCTGCAAGGTATGTCTGTGATAGATCAACAAAGTGCCTTTTCAGACAAGCTGTGTATGTGCATTCATACTTGATACGCATATACATACACATATACATGAGCAGTAGCTTCAGCAACAGATGTGAAAAACCTACAAAAAACCCCATGAGGACAGAATTCTTGACTAGTGGGAAAAAACTGACCAATGGGGAACTGCGAGGTTAGAAAACAGGAACCGTTGACAGAAAATGACCAAGAGGCGGGGTAATCTTTTCATCAGTCAAAGGCTTCTGACCACATCTTTGAAGTGACTGGTATCATTAATAATTACCTATTTATATGGTTTTCATGGAAAGCTTCTGGTGGAATGAAAGCTGCTGGATTCAGTGCTTTTTAATCTCCAACACATGAAAAAGGTATATATTTTTGTAAACTTGACCCAGATTACCTTCACTGAGACAGAAAAAAAAAAAAAAAAATTAACCAGTGACCCTGCATTATGCATTTACTGCAGGCTTTGACAGCTACTTTTTCTATTGTGACTGGGCCACCCATATAGTGTGCATTTTCTGTAGCTGGCTGGTACAAGAATTGCAGGACAACAGACTTGCAAACTGATCACCCTTCAGGTCTATCTGCCAGTCACTTCCATCATTATTTTTCCTTGGCAACTGAATACATCCAGTGAGTCAAGCCCCCAAAGGTACAAGTTAAAAAAAAAATTACCCCCCCAAGAAAAAGGTCAACAAAAATTATGACCACCATTCGGAGCTCTTAATCCGTGGCTTAGCAAGACCCCCATCCCCTCCCCGTTCAGAGGCACAAGTTTTACATTTGTAGCTAACGTGAAGGGATGCTTACCTCAGAGACCTTACCTTACCTTTACCTACTCTTCCCTTGCAGCTTCTCTTGTTTATGATCCTTACCCCATTCCTTAAAAGTATCATACTTCCTCCATTTTCCTCTCACAAACTCTGACTTTTATTTCCTTCAGGTTATCTAAAGATGAACATTTTCTTAGGATTTATTTTCCACTACTGGTAGCTTTAATACAGTAAATGATTATTTGAGACATGAGTTAGTCACAGAAACATATACTACATTTTAGGCACTCGTTTATCCATCTTTGGTTGTTTGAGTAAACAGTGTTGCTTTTTCAATCTTTTCTCCACCACCATAAGGCTTGATTTTTCTAGAAAGAAAAAGTAGATGATGGGCTTTCTAAATAAACTCTAAGTCATGTTCTGGAGGAGAAATCACTTTTCATTCTTTAAGGCTCACAAAGAAATGTTCTCCCTTATATACTTAAATTGGTTTATCAACACTAATACAAGCCACAGGCTTCTAAATGCCTATTGCCAGTTGGTAGCAAATCAAGTTTTCATTTCACAACTAAAATACACATTCAGCTTTTCTAAAATAAAATTTAAAGTCATACTGTCACTGACAATCAAATAAGGTTTTCACATTAACTTCACCTTGTGAAATCTGAAGTTATTTTAGATGACTTCAGATGTCAAGGTAGCAGGAGCTGGAGGCCGAAGTGGATTGTTCCATTGACACTAATTGTCTTACTAAGATAAAGCAATCATCACACTGTAATACAGTGCAGTTCACAACACATTTTTGTTCAATGCTTTTCTTTAAATATAAAGACTGTAAGACTAAAAAAGGATTTAATGCCATTGCTAACTCTTAAAACAAATCAAGGAACTCATAATCTTTAATATGTTGAAATGTTAAAGAGTCAATGCAGTACAATTAAACCTTTTAGTAGCAGAAAATATACTTCCCTATACGACAGGATCTAGGAGACAGTTTACCAAACCATTAAACAAATAAACAAAAAAAAACCCTCTCCAGATTTGCATTCCAATCTGCAAGCAAGTTTTCATATTTTGAATGCAAGTAAGTAAAAAACATCACTCCAGACAACTTATGATACAACACTGGTTTAATTAAGATAATAAAGGAGAGCACATGCCTTGAGATGAGCAGAAAGCAACCAAACAATTTCAAAGTTGCTTTTAGATTAATTTGTATGCCTCAGAGTACTTCAATATTGTTTCTATCAAAAATGCTATTAGAAAATGCAAAACCTCTAAGGAAATATATACAGATATTATTAAAATAAATTGGAAATATGTCTTTCAAAAATTTTTTCAGCAATAAAAATTAAATAATAAAATTTGAGTAAAGTAAATGAATACGGTTTTTATTCCAATTAAAGAAAACTTAATTAAAAATAGAGACAATGTTGTTCTATTATCTGAAGTGTTAAGGAACAATGAACAAAAGCAGTTTGAAAACACCCTACAAAGAACTGAGAAAAAACATCCCTGTCAGACACCACAAATAAACAAACAAGACCCTTTTAAATGTATGTTTTTAGGAAACTACATTAACATGAATTCATCTGAAACAAAGCCTACCAAATGCTGCTACTTGAAAATGGCAAATAAAATCAATTTCTTTGCTGTTACAAAAGTAGCTTAAGTTCTGACTACTTAAGTTCTGAAAGTGCAACTTTCTGCTCCTAGAAATCTTCCAGATAGAGGCACTGATTCCCATTAGTCTTTCCTACACATATATACTTTTTTGAGATTTTCTACTCTGAAACATGTCAAACAGTCTTAAACCTCCAGACACAGAATTTAAATTTTAAAGTTGAATTTTAATCTCTACTATTGAATCCGACACAGTTGTTAGTCCCAGTTTTATCTCCCATTTTGGGTGGAAATCCAGCTCCACTGAAGTTAGAGACAAGACAGAAATTTCGCTGTAGCCACAACTTTCATTCTGAACTCTCATTAGTTTCACCTATGCCATGCACGCTCTGCCTTCATGCTTATATCTGTTACGGATCACAAGCTTTCTTATTCAGGAAAGTTGAAGTCTTAATAATTTCTGATAAAACTCACTTCTTATGTCAGGAAAATAACTTTTAAGAAGATACTCTCTTCTTAATATTTAACTTAGGTCCGGAAATAGAAATACCAGTTGAAACTGTGGGCACCAATGAGTCCCTAAGGAAGCCCTTAATGAAAGTCCCCATAGATGAAGTGCAGCTTGGTCAAATCACAGCACTGATTTTTTTTTTTTTTTTTCTTATGCTGATGTAGTTGACCCCCAGAGCTGTCTCAGATCTGAATGTAGCTCCTTAAATAAAGATTTCCTAACTAAAGAAAAACAGGTATTATATTAGGACTTGGTATTAATCGCAGAAGTTAAAATACAGAAAAATAGCAAGTTTGCATTGTTACGTTTGTGTAAGCTTAAGGCCTAGGTGGCTTGCAAAGCCCTTACCCGCTCAAGCAATGCATTTTCTACCTATCAATGTAATTACTATCAGTAGGACTTTTGCCTGAAACAAGAAAAATAAACCATATTCTGTCTCCAGGCTGTCTTACTAGCTAGAAACTATAACTACGTGCACACTGCTGCCAACTTTCATGATTTAATCAAAAGTCTCAATGTATTTGGTATTTTCCTCAGATGCCCAGCTCTGGATTCCTCTGAATCAGTCCTCATGTTTGCCTAACATGCAGAACCCAAAAGACAAATAAAACCCCCCAAAACTTGAGAGTCTGAAAAGCCACATGATTTTTCAGTGCTTGGTGTTAATAATACTCATATGAACCTTTATGAAAAGTGAAATACTGGAAAGAGGAATCATTCACTTTAGGAAAACAGAGTCGCAGGTACCAGCTAAACAAAATCCTTGTTGACAATGAACCATCTACTAGTTTGCTAATAGTCATGTATAAGTATGAACCAGCAGCAGAGCTCAACAGTTGAATATATGGTTTATACTAAGCTATCCAAAAATGTTATTTTGATATTCTACACGTCAAACATTGTCACAGTGGTCATTCTAGCATCTATATGCAAATACGTTGTTTAAGCTGCATCTATAACGTAAGATTACCCTAAGGAATTGGAACCAAGTTAAATCAGCTTCACTGTCTGTCTAATGAGTACCTCCTTCCCCATTGTCCACTTTTACCTGATTTTATGGTTCAGCAGCCTACCCCAAGCAAATTATTTCCCTCAGTCGTGCACGCCACGTAACGGCACTTCTTCAGTCCAGAATCCTGGTGTGTAAACACAACCAGTGTCTACTGCACTGACTTATCAGGCATTCTTTAACTGACCAAAAGATCATTCAGATCTATTTTGCACTTGAGAAGAGCTGTTTTATGTTAGTAATAATGGAAGAGATTTCAAATGCCCAAGAGAGCCAGAAAAAAAAAAAAAAATCAATGGAATCTGCATTCTCATCACACCTCAATTTTTTGGAAAAATTCCCCCTAGTGTTATCTCTACTCAAACAATGATTTTTTTCTATACTTACGATGTAATCTGGAGTACAGAAATTCATTACTCCTTATTTCCCTCATAAGGTCCTGTAGTTAGAGTCCATATTAGACATTTCTCGTTACTACATCCTTAGAGGTTTAATAGTCACCTATGCCAGCACATATTTTAGAAATCTGTGTACACTTTAGATAGAGAGAGATGTTCATTGCTATTTCAAATGAAAGATTTTCAGTTCAATCCTACTGGAGCAAACTGTGCGTATTAACCTAGCTTTTGAGTTGTTTAGGCGTTTGCTAAGAATATTTCTCTAGCTTTAACTGAAACAGAAAACTATTTTTTTAATCAGTCCTCCTAAGCCGTTTGTTCAAAGTAGACAGTGCCACTACAAACTTGGCTAATCCACATATTAAGCTGACACTGCATATACAGTACAAAATACATTAACAAAATATTTAATAGGTATGTCTGTAAGGCCTTGACTGTTCTTCTTCAAGACATACGTGATTGTTTCATAGGCAATAGGGTAATAGGTTCAGTGGAACGCTTAGGTTCAATTTGATTCCTCCTAAATGTCTGTATTAGATTTTTTAAATTTTAGCTTTATAATTCTCTTTTAGTCCTGCACAAGATATTTACAGTTTACTAAACCTAATGGATTTTTCCTGACTTCTCAGGCAGGTTTAGATATGTCAGCTTTACTACCACTGCCAGATATCTTCAGCACAACAAAAGTTGTCTGCACTTTAAAAGAGATGATGCAAGCCCTTTTAATGTGATAATTTGCATTAGGTATCAGAAATGACCATGTACTTACAGCTAATGCCTCCGCAAATAAACACAAAAGCATATAAATCATTATGGTGCAAGTCTACCAGAATCAAAGCTTTTCCACCCGTCGGAGCCGTAAGCAGAACATACTCAGATTACCATTTACCATTTTGTAGTATATTATTGAGAAATATATCAACCGTCTTAAAAATCAGCATCGTATCATTTCATTTCCATTCATCTGCTCATTTGCTTTCAGTGGACATTAATAGCATTAAAAGTATCAGTATTACTTTATTTTAAACTAGTCCCACCAAAGATGAATATATTGATAATTGCATGGCACTCTTTGCTATTGAGAGAGTTGTGAAAAGGCCCATTTACAATCTCTTGAAAGCATTACTAAAATAGGAATAACCTAAGCATGAAAAAACACGTAATACTGGTACCACAGATTCCCTAAAACGCTAATACTCAAATGACAGAAGTGGGTTAAAAATCTACTGTTCGCTGAAGAAAAAATTATCACACCTCAGTGATCTCTTAGCTGGCACTCATATTTTAGTATTCATATTTTAGATAAGAATTACGATTTCTTAACTGTCATAATGCTTATAAACAAAGTATAAAATATGCATCAAGGACAATGAAAAATAAAGGAGCAGAATACTCTGTGCTGCTACATTTCTTTTTCCTCTTCACTGCACATTACACAGAACTGATGTATTTATTAGAGAATTTTAGGAAGAACTACAGTTTCTAACTTGATTTTCAACTCCTTTAAAAACTAGTGAAATACCTAGTCCTAAATCACATGCATATTATTCTGCTAGCTGATATGAATGCAAGTGGAAAATGTAATATTTTTTGGTGGCTGGTTTCATCATGTTCTGGTGTATAGAAACTGTGGGAGTGTGTCATTTCTAGACATGTTTACAATGTCTTCAAAACATGAAGATAATCTTAAATAGCAAAGACAGATACGTTTATTGAGCAGGCCAGCCATATTTTAACTCTTCAGTAGCAAGAGAAGGAAGTTGTTAATAATTGCTCCTTAGATTATAAGTCTCTGATTTGATGTTCTGAGATTTTATTAAAGTGTGCGTACATTCAGTCTATTTCTTCAAAATATCCATGTTTCACTGATCTCAGAAAAAAAAAATTGTTAGCCACTGCTCCTTTTCCACATGCCTTCCGATTTCTATTTCTTCTGTACTTAAGCAGTGTTTTTATTTGCACAGGCCCCTGTGCACACATTAATTCCTGAAATCTCAATTTTACTCTTTTGATCTTCTCATTTTATCCATTTCATTTGTCAAAGTAAAAAACTTCCTTCTCCACCTTTTTTTCTTCCTCAAATTTCTTCATTTTCCTGGGATTTTTTTAGGTGATTAAGTTTCTTTTCCTTCTACCACGTGTTCTATTCATTTTTAACATATGATCTCATTAAGTTTCTAAACTAGATCAGCACAAGTCAGATGTTACTCTCAAACAATATTTCACTGTTCATCTACCTTTAGTCTTTTCCTTGTACCCTTGTTCTCTGCTTGTACTAATACCAACAAGCTTGTAATGCTACATCACAACTTCTTTCCTTCTTTCCAGGAATGAAGCTAAGAAAAATCACTGAGTTACCTTCTTTCATTCATCTAAGTACACAACCTCATATACATATCATGTATATTTTAGTGAAAAATGCAAAATTGTGTATTTGCACTGAAAAGTCAATGTCAGCTCTAGATTCTAAACCTTTGCACCCTCGTTTTCCTCTGTTTTTTACAGTGCCAAAACAATGTAAGCGATCAATAAATAAATCGTTGTTTCTTGTACCAGGCTGTGCTCATAGTTAACAGATTTATATTGTGCTTCATCTGTTCTTTGTCTAAATGTCTGTGGGTGGAAATAGAAGAAGATAGAGAAAGCTATGTGCCCATTAAATTTACAACATAATGTACTGTATAGCACAAGATAACCCTTATTTATGCCTAACAAGAGCCTAATCAACATACATTACTGAAATTAGTTCCTATTCTTTGCATGCTAAATATATAACATATTTAAGGGGAAACCAAAGTAGTGTAACAAGTGTACACTAAATTACACTGATTCGGCATACAGTAGACACTTTAAATGAGTGTATGGCAACTTGCACTGATTTGGTATTCTGTGAGACTGTTAGAGATGGTGGAAGTATAGGTTAAGCAGGGAAGGGTTTGATTTACGTTACTCTTTTCTGTTGCCTGTCTCTGCTGCTGTATCCATTTTGCAGACATACTGAATGCTAAGCTGACACATACTGTGTTTCAACCTGTGCCCATTTTACAATCAGTTCAAACCACCATTTACATAATGGCTAAATTTGACGTAGATGCTTTCGAGAGTGTTGCAACCCATTCCATGGAGTAGCTGGATAAAACTACCACAATTCTGAACTGCAGAATTCAATACTGTCATTATTATTACTGTTACTAGTTCAAACTACTACCAGTAGTGCAAATATCTAATTTAAATATATAGACTCCTTGAAAGCCTACATTTTCCGAAAAAAAAAAGTAGCATTAGAGAATTAAGGTCAAATACGTATTCCAATATACTTACAGTGCTGGCCAACAAGACATTCTAGGAAACATTTATCTCCACAGTGACACCAGTGCCATTAATTTTTTAGTACTTTAGGCTATACATAGCCTTTTTGGTAGCACTTTCATATTATTAGCCAGCAGCCTAAAAAATATTAGTTTCCACTATTGTTCCGTCATGTTCTAGAGGCATGCTAGGCATGTTTTTCATTTAAAAAGAACACTAAAGGAAGATCTTTCATTGCTGAAACTCTTTAGATGAACACACATCTTATTTTGTTTTTCTTTTTCTATACGGAGTGTATTTTTAACATATTTGAAACCACATTTATAGCCAATATTAAAAACGTGAGGTTCACCTTGCATTGTCACATCGCGGAGTGCCATTTATTTTTGTTCAGGGTTTCATTAAGACCTTTGTTAACATTTTCCTTTTTCCTTGAACAGCAACAAGGACCACAGGCAAGGAATCCTGGATCACAAATCAGACACAAAAGAACGAAATGTAATCAGTTCCAAACAAATACCAGCAAAAATAAAAAAAGGACCATCTGTTTCAGAATAGTTCACACTGTACTGCACTCGAGACATGGTCTTTTTGTATATTGTCCAAGAACGGTTACAGCTATAAGCAACGCATACAGAACTACAGAAGATGATATTTTGAAATATGGGTTGCACAACGCAGAAAAATCAGAATCCTGCGCTGGTCAGCCCTATTACTATGGCACAGACACAGCTTATCGAGTTTATTTTACTTACAAAGAATTTTCAAAGCATTAAGACCAATTACACGTCACAAATTTAAGGAATTTCCTATCAGGTACTTCAAAACATATTTTCAGCATAAATCAGCAGAAAAAAAAAAAAGGAAAAGATCACAACTAGAACATTCTGAAACATTTTCAACAAGATTTACAAATACAGACAAAACCTCCCACTATGCACATAGTTCTCTGACTCCTGTCCTTAATTTCAGACATTCACAACAGAAGTGAGATTGCGCTGCAGTGTGAAAGAGCTAGTTCATCAGAAAAGCCATGCCAAACTACATCAAGACAACCGGGATATCGGAATAACGTACCTCATATCGCATATCATGACCCTTTCAGGCGTTTCTTTAATGTGAGTCCAAACATTTGTGTTTATTTGGTTTGCTGACAGTATTATAATTCAGATCAAGGTGATACACAATAGAACCACTGTGTGTGTGTGGGAGAAACATAATCCTATTATAAGTAACTCAACAGGTGGAAATCAAAGTTTCATGGGAAATCAACACAATTTAAAATCTTTCTCAGCCTTTCTGTGGAAGTTGACTAAACTTTCTTTTAAAAACTACGTCTGTTATGCACAATCTATACAGATTATTACAAAATAGGCCTGCAGTTTAGATCCTGTAGTGGACACAGCTTTTGTACAAGGCACCTACAGAGAACAGTGCTTTTAAAAGAAATAAGAATTCTACAGCTAATGTAACACCTGAAATTATTTATTTCCTACATTCTGACTATGGGATATGTGCATTCATGCATTACGTTTGTTCAAACTTTTATTTTGAATATGCCTTACATTCCACAAGAGTGTCATCCTCATTTTCCCATTTTTGAAAGATGATGCAGTTCTATGAGCAGAGAAAGTAACAACATTTTTCACAGTACTGGAAGATAGTGGAACAGGTGTATCACATCCGTTGTGTCTTCCCATTTCATTTGAGCACCGTATGACATAGTTCCTTCTCTACCATCTTATTTTGAGACAAGAAGAGTACTGGATCTTACGTCTCACCAGTTCTGAATGTGGCTTCACCTAAATGGTGGAGAGAACTGTATTTTTACTCTTAGCTGAAAATACTATTTTGAATGACCTTTTTTTTTAAGTTACCAAAACCCCAACAAGATGAATAAACCGTACAACGCTATTTTCCCAGCTTCTTTGACAAAGGCTGTTGCTGGACTTAATGTAAGTAATTAGAATCTAAATCTGCATTTTTTAAATTAATATGAGGGCCTACACAGGTCTTATGTGCAGATCCAACAGAGATGCTGTTTGCTAATACGTGTAAACATCAGACATGTGATAAAGAGCTATTTGATCCCTGATGTTTATTTTGGCAAGACGTATGAAGCACGCATAACCACCTAATACGGGCTATTCTAGAATAATAGTAGAGGTGCAACTCGGGAGAGTAAAAATGTGAGGCTAGGTTTCCCATATAGTCAGTAGGAAGAAAGGTGATTTAGACCACACCTAGGATAGAGACCTACAGTACTTCATTCAGAACCTATTAGTTTCTGTAGAAGAAAGTGTACCAAAAAAGGACTGTTGAACGCTCTGTGGCACATAATCCCACGTACATCTTCAGCCTTACTTTTCAAGTAAGACCGTTCATTACGGAGGGAGCTGAAGGCAGTCAGAGTGGACGACTTCTATGAATCAAAGTAAAACAAAGCCATGTTTCTGGGGCTACTATAAGCATAGGAACTGCTTGGATTTTATTCACAACTGCAAACTGAAAGCTTCGATGACTTCAGCTAAACAGGTCCACTGCACACTACTGCATTCTTTCCAATACACAGACTTTTGCCTTCCTCAGTAAAACTATGTTTATGATACCACTCAAAAATAGAATACGGTATTTGTGTAGGCACAGAATCATACTGACCAAAATACCTGTGGTTTGAATCCACCTTACGTTTGTACTGTAAATACAGTATTTGAAAACAACCTTTGATTTTTTTTTAGCATTTGTAGTTTGCAATCTATGAAAAAATTCAGTCTATTTACATTCTGGTTGTTGTTGATACTCTGTGAAGGATCCTTTTCTTTAAAAATATTTTCTAAAAACAATGTCTGAGGAAACTTAAAAAAGAATAAAATAATATTTCAGCTTCTCTAAATAATTTTTAAAGAACTGAATTCAATTGAGCCTGAGTGACTTTATAAAACTCAGTGGGGGAAAATTACCTTCACCTGGGGCTTTACTAGAAATTGAAGACATCATTGTCTCTAGCAGTTCTGTTTCTGCTACAGGGACATTGCTGTAGTTCATTTTTTGTCATCTCAGAGAACAGCAGGGGGTCTAGCAGCTCATTTAAAAGGCAACCTCTTTTCGTTTTTAATTTTATTTTACTTGGATAGCTAAAAAAAAAAAAAGGGGGGGGGGCAAAGAAAAAAAGTTACCCTTATTCAGCTCTGGAGATTATGTTATACATACAGTAGCTTTTAATATTTGACAAGTCATACCTATAGGTTTTAGTGACTTTAAATGAGAGATTAGATATTTGGCTTTTTTTCTGTCCCGCCAGCAGTATGCGCACTTTCTTACGTATGGCAAAATAGCGTTAACAGAAAGAAGAGAGAGAACTTGGTATTCAGAGTATGTAACATCATATGAATCTTAGTGACCTCGAAAGCTTTGTGATATGCGTAAAATATTTTGAAAAAAGGTGCTAGAATTTCTGTAGTATATGCTCTATTTTGTTTCTTTTTTCAAAATGATGTTCAGTTTTTATCAAATAAGATTGGACAAATTTACATACATTTCTGTATCCACTGAAGTCTTTCTGATTTATTTAAATAAATACCCTTTGAAAATAGATGGAATTTGTCTCCAGTTCTGGAATGTATAGTATTTGCCAATCATCTAACCATTACTCTAGAGTGTGCTTATGACTGAATAATTTAATATAATTAAAACTGTACCTCTTGATTTAAGTGTATACCTGTGGATAGAGTAGATCAGAAGTAATAGAGAAAAGTTATTTTAGCCATAGAAAATTTATATTCTGTTCCGACAAAATGAGGATACGCAATGTATGGAAAATTTTGTCTTGACTTCTTTCCTGTACAGCAGTTCCATTTATGACATTGAGTCTTCAGACTTAGTGAAATATGGCAAAATTACGATTTAAGTATCTGAAACTGTAATTAACTGCAGTCAAGTATTTCTTTCCCTTTATTTTACATATGTGAGTCCTCCAAGCTTTACCAGATTCTGTGTAATAAGTGATTAAATATTCTTAATTCTGACGGGCTACAGAGAGTCCAGTGAACCATTTAAATGTCTAAATCTAAAATACCTATCCTCTAATCCTCATTCACTACCAACACCTAACACAGGGAAGATTTTACCTGGAAGACTTCTTACTAACAGTTATCCAGAATTCTCCTTGCTGGCATACCTAGAAACAGTTAGGTTTTTGCTCAGTAATGGTGCTGAGCAACTAAACCATGAACTGAGCTCCCAAGAAGAGGTTTTTGCTCATCTCTCGTGAGTCTCACAACAGTTCTGCTGGGCCCTCTGAGAGCATAGCTAACATAGAGCACTCCCTGGGAAGCACATCCAGAAAAGAAAGGAACAGCCATGTCCACTTCTTTCCCCAAAAGACTCTAGTGAAACCATTCTTCTACTTGGACATTTACGTTCAACTCTCGCTATCTTGAAAGGCTGTCCTATTCATTAAGCTACATATTTATTATCTTGTTATTTGTTCTATGGGAATGGTGGGGAAAAGACATTCCCCTTTACATGGAACAAATAAAAGGTCAAAGAAAAGAAAGAGCAAAAAAACTGGTTATACTGCCTGCTGGTAAAGACACTGACTCAGGAAGAAAACAAGTTCCAATTTCTTCTATTATTATCACTTGCTATAACATAACAACAGTAATTACAGAAGAACTGGAACTCAATCCTCTTCCTCCTAGCTGAGTATGCCAAAACCATTTGATCACCATTACTTTTGGATGTGCCATGATATTAGTTTCCAGTCATGCAGAGCTCTTTTATAAGATTCTACTTCACCAGCTAAAAGCAATACTGCCTGTGTTGATCTCGTTTCCTACATAAAAACTGCAGAGCTAAGATCAGGATTTGATCTTTGTCACTGAAATTCTTCTCAATTCACACTCCTAGGATGTTCAGACACGCTCTGAACAACAAGAACTTTGGAAAGCACATGCCTCATTACTGTTCCATAAAGCAATACTGATTAATTCATCCCTTGCCTTAATCCCTCTGTGTCTTAAAGCCTTTACTCTTGATCCAGGGTTTGTAATGAATAGAAGACTTCAATGGTAATTCATATATCTGATTTTCACCCTATATACCAGTACTGCAAAAAGGCACTGCCCTGTCTGATTAGACTAAAAGTGAGTCAGTCTACAGATGGCTTCAGCTACCCTTCATGATACCCTTCTCAGTAGCAGGTCCCATACCCTCACCTTCTGGCACCAACACATATAAGCAGCTATCATTTCAGAAAGTCATAAGGTAAGCTCTGATGCTTACACAAGAGTTGTTTCCCTCTGTTGGAAGTTTGTTCTTGTACTGGTTCCAGAAACAGGCCTTTTCACTTTCTGGGATTTTGTTCAAAAGCTACAGTATTTTTAAGAACTTTAATACGACAGGCACTGAGTCATTCCTACAGTAGCAATCTTTTCACCACTTCGTTATTAACTGTACTTCTTTTGAGGTTGGACCTATGCCTGTTCCTTTGTAAAGAAATCAAGTTGTTTCTGTCACAGCAGGCAGTTCTCAGCAAGCTTTAGATCCTATTCCCCACCCTCACTATATGCTGGACAATTTAACATGTTTCTCTTAGAGCATCTGTATACAAGGATAATAAACGACTAGCCATTCCAAAACCTGCAGAGCCTCTGGCATTTTCCTCTTGATGATCTCAAGAGCACTATTAACACCAAATATACACCTGCGACTAAGAGATAAAATAGCAAAGTACCTTCCTCTCTTGGAAGAATGCCTTTCAGCACAAGACTCATTAATCTCCCAACCATTCTGTTTGGGTGCTCCCAACCATGCATGTTAAAACCACTCTGTGTTTCACCCAGTCCAAAAACCGCCACTCAATGAAAATTGTGATTTCTTCTATAAACCCTCTTTTCTAAATCTTCCAGAGCTGGAATGCCTATACTGTAAAACATTCATTCAATCTTAACTGAACTTCAGCTAAGGAATGACATAGAAGTCCTATTTTCCTGAAATCACCCAGAGCCAACTTTTTCCAACTTACGCCAAGTCCCATTTAAGACAGGTGCCAAGTTATAAATTCGTTGATGTAGTTGGGCAGTTCCAGAGCATGCCTGACCTCCCCCTGGTAGTGACAAAGTACTAGGTATCAACTTTGCTGTTTTGCTGTTACAGGGAATGCTTTTGAGATCTGAGCATGCTGAGTAACATCTGCTGAAGCTGCTACTCCCTGTTTTTATGTGTCACAATAATCTGCTTCCTGTGGAAGAGAGAGTGCCAAATGGAGAGAAAATAAGGCCAGATCAAAAGGGAGAAAACAAACAAAATTTGTGCAGTGGGCTGAAGTTTAACACAAGTGAAGACGAAAGAACAGGCAAGCAGATGAGCGCCTCTTATCAGTCTCACCAATACTGCCTATGTCTCTGCCAACTTTCTCAACTAATCTTCCCACCATTCAGTAGGTTGACACTAAACACAAATAACAGCAGCATGCATAAAAACGCTGGAATTCAAATCTCCAGACTATAATGCAATACAATGGCATAGTTTTGATTCTTCCTCTTGTCTATTTATTACGGCAAAGCTAGCAATGAACCATTCCAAGTGGATAAGGCTAGCTCAGAGGGCAGAGCTGAGTAAAATTTAATAAACTGAGATAACTGAGAACAGGAGGGCGAAAGGTGAAAGGCAGCAATTTCTGACAGAGATAAGAATCCATGAGAATTTGCTACCGTTAGAAAAGCAGTTGAGAAAAATTAAGATAATTCTGTTAGCCAAGGCCCCATCTGTTACTCCGTCTTCTGGATGCAAATTCCTTCACAGAGCTTAGCAGCATTCTGCTTTTACAGTTCCAGCTGTGAAGACGCTGCTAGGACTGACACCATTCACCTAGTTTTCTTATCAGTGACTCTGAAGAAAGGTGAAGGCTAGTCCTGGGAGATAAATAAAAATGTACTAAAAAGTGGCTTACGGCATTGCATCACCCACATGGCACACCGCACATGTTCTGTTCTCATCCTCAGTCCAGAAAATTTAACATAATATCCTCTCCATGCCTCTAATTTCTTATATATACGTTTGTCTCTAGCAAGTAGACTAAAATTCTATTTTGCTATGTATTTCCCCTGCAGCTAACTGTTGTCAACCCATTTCTGCTCAGTTTGGATCAGTTCACAATGCTAGCCCAGCCTGCAAACAAGATAGTACTACCAACCTCAGTTCAGCTGCCAGCACTGCAGAGAGCATCTCCCGTGTATGTCCTCTGCCCTTCGTCAGAAGTAATTCCTTCCCTTTGATTGAGGAACACAACCACCACCATTCATTTTTGAAAGAGTCTTATGCCAGGTCCTTATTCCCTGTATCCAGGGAGTCTATCTTTACTCTTTGCTCCCAGCTTCTCTCCTCATTAAGCTAACTACACATAAGAGTTTACTTCTGCCAATTCAGTTGCACCACATTCTGATGAACAACTCCCAGTTTATGGGCTAGTCCTTTGGACACCTTTCTCTTTAATGAGACCATGCAACAGAAGAAGGATGACTGTGTTTAAGCCTTCTTGCCTGAAAAGGGACAAGCCATTCTGTTACAGTGAGGAGAAGGCATGAAAATGAAAACTTGCAGATTTGGACCAAGACTGAACTTACAGGCATTTAAACAGCCTCTTTGGTTAAAAACAGACAGAATCACAGAATGGTTGAGGTTGGAAGGGACCTCTGGAGATCAGCTAGCCCAACACCCCTGTCCAGGTGGGTTTTGAATATCTCCAGGGAAGGAGACTCCACCACCTCTCTGGGCAACCTGTTCGAGGGCTCAGTCACCCTCACAGGAAAGGAGTTTTTCCTCAGGTTCAGATGGAACTGCCTGTGTTTCAGCTTGTGCTTGTTGCCTCTTGTCCTGTCACTGGGCACCACGGAGAAGAGTCTGGCCCCATCCTCTCGACACCCTCCCTTCAGATACTTGTACACACTGATGAGATCTCTCAGTCTTCTCTTCTCCAGGCTGAACAGGCCCAGCTCCCTCAGCCTTTCTTCCTAGGAGAGATGCTCCAGTCCCCTTGTCATCTTCGCAGCCCTCCGCTGGACTCTCTCCAGTAGTGCCAAAAACAAATAAATAGACAAATAAACAAATAGAAAAAAAACACCAGAACCCACTCTCACATCCTGTAGCAACAAAAAATTAAGCCTCATTATCCTCATTATCATGTAAAATCTGATTCAGCTCCAATGACTAGCTAAAGTAATGTGGACAGTCACAACTGACCACAAAAATCTTTTGAACTACACTGTCATTTTCCAGCATCCCAATTTCATTAACTCCCATATGGCCAATGACTGCAAAATATGCTACTGTAAAGCGTATGTTGTATTTAGCTCTCCCCCTGTATATTTCCCTCACCACACCTGATGACCATGCTTTTTGATTATGCTGCAGTCCTCTGTCAAAGACAAAAATTTTAATATCAAGAATTAGTAATCGCTAATAAATACATTATCTTCTGTAATCTTATCAGATATACTTAATGATTTACTTTCCTTTGATCACCTTGAAAATTATCATTAGCTGCCTATATTATCATATGCGAGGAAGCTTCTGCACGTAAGAAATCAGTGACTCAATTGTCTTTCATATGTTCCTGTTTATCATTTTCAGATTTGCAGCACCCTGCCAAATCAGCCTTCCTTTGTTCCCCAAGCTTTTAGCTCTTCTGGTAGAAATGTGCTCTCATAAATTGAGCTCCATTGGGGATAAAATATTCATCAAACTTCTCCACTACTGTTTCATAATCACTTCCATCATCTTCACACTTACACCCTAAGTTTTAAAATATTTGTTCTGCCTTCACCCTCTTGACATACCTAAAGGCAGCAGTTAACTTCCCTGCCCTGTACTTGCGGCTTTATGGCTACCGTGTGGTGAGTCAAGTATGACTTCCAGTCAGGGCATGCTCCTGAGCAGCTAAACACAAAATATTTACAATGAATCATTTCCTATTTTCTTCCAAATGTATACCTATATCCTTGTTTTACTAAATAACTTCTTTTGTATACATATGATTCATTTACTAACCCTAGCAATTAATTTGCAAAAGCTCCAGATTCCACATATACACTTACCTGCCAAAGACATGGTTGCCTCTGCATTTTCTTTTTTGGAAATGAGCAGAATTCTACTTGCAGGGAGATAAACGGCACTCAGAAGTGTTTTCTTTATCTAACTAGTCGTTAAGACTTATTTACATATAACCAAATTATAATAAAAAACTAATCTTATCCTAAAACTAAGAGCCTTCTCAGCTTTATCAGTGATACCTTTTCATTTTAATACTTCCGAAGCACCATTTTAAATCCTGCCAAAATTAATTCCCTTAAGCTGTTTTTCGTAATTCCTAAATAGTCACTTTTTTATCATCATCAAAATAGAACTTCTTAGTCCATACAAGAGTGGCCTCCTTTAAAATTCTGATAAATTATCTTTAGGCTCTTTGTAAACAATTTTATTAGATTCACCTGTCCTTTCTGTGACACCAAATCAGACTGCCATACGTTTACAAACTTAAATTCAGCATGTGCTTCTTGGCATATGGACACAAACAAGTCAGATGCAAAAAATGCTTTATTTTTTATTTCTCCAGGAACCAGCTCTTCCAGATTTTTGTGGATTTCCGCACAATTGTTTTACTGAGATAGTATTCTCCATATGCATTGACACTAGTTATAATAATCTTCATCTATAATAGGCTTAATGTTTGAGCCAGAACCTGACTCCTCTAACTGAGGGTATCATTGAGTATCAGAATAATTCGGGATGTAACTTGTGCTTATCAGAAGTACAGCCCAAACAAGTTGTGTGCGTGTGCACACGTGTGCAGTGTGAGAAGAAAGAGAGAAAAAGAGAGAGAGAGAGAAGGAGAAAGAGAATGAGACTTCTTTCATTCCCTTTTCAGTCTACAATAGTTTTCTCATCCCCTCGCTCTCTCCTTTTCATTTAAAAACTTTATTCCTGGCTAAGTCGCGATAGATACAAGGTATAAATTAAATGGACACAAATCAACATGTTCTTATTTTTCTCTTTTACATATATTATTTTCAAAATTGACAATCATGTGGATTGGTAACATACTACAATAGAGGTACTGTCTATGACTGTCAGCTACTCTTAGATATTCTATTTCAGCTCACTGTGTCCTTGTAAATATGATGAAAAAGGCTTTACTTCATCTTTCTTGAAGAGTTAGGGGGAGGTAGAACAACACAGAGACAAACACACATTAGATTTCCAAGTCTCTTTGGAAGGATTTCTTCTTGTATAGAAAACTAACTTTAAAAAAATCCACGAAAAAACTACCATTGCCTCACTTTTCTTTGAAATCCTAGATTTCTCATCATGCTCCCTTACCATTCTGTGCTTTTTTCCCTTGCAGTACTGACGCATAAAAATCTCTACATATTTCTTTGCTACCAGAAGTTGCCAAATTATCATGAGACTACATTGCAGTATGTAGGCGTCCTTATGGAAAAAAAAATGACTACCACAGGCCTAAAATTTATAACACCACAAGAATTGTTATAAAGCTTTCTTTTCTTACATTCAAGTGATAACTCAAACCACAAAACCTGTGAAGTGAAACTCAAAAGGAAAAGCTCAGAATGCTCATCACTTTCATTATTCACTTTTTACCTTCCACACAAAAGAATTAGAAAGTTGTACTGAGGTTACTAATTTATTTTAAAACAGCTACACCACTTAAAAGCAAACCTCTAAACTTCTTACAGCCCAAAACTCACATTTCCTCCTTAGATTTTTTTTAAAGCCTTTGTACAGTATCTGACTTTGCTTTCAGTGTACCAGCATGTCCTGCGCTAAGTGAAATAAAATCAATGCATACATTGATAAGGTCTTTCAAATACAAAAAAAAGTTTCCTACTGTGCAAACTAAGAAATATGCAACATCAGTGCAACAAAAATGAAGTCAGAGGCAACAACTCTGAAACATTTTAGGTCTTTGAAACAATGCCTCTGCTTTACATCCATTTTTTCTACTGTAGGTGTCAAGTTGAAGAAGAAAAGATACAAACTTCTAGATACAATATAGTGCTACATACAGATCATGCATCATATTTTCACCTGAAGTCATGTGGATCTCAGACAACGCCAAAAAAAAAAAACCCTCAATTTTAGTATTTCAAGGTAATTTAAAAAAAAAAAATGTTTACCAACACACAATCCCCTGGATAATATATGTAAAATTGAACTGTATATTTTTGCCAGTATCACTCGTCTTTAAAAAGCTATTTAACCCAGAATATTTAACCAAATTTACTTCTTGCGTAAAGGCTGCTGAAGGTAACAGTCGTTCCAGGGACAAGTTTGGGTAAAAACACTTGTTCTTCTTTTAGTGAGTCAATTATTATTAATTTACAGTTTTATAGCTGAAGACTTACAACTTACCTGAGAATACTTTGTATGATATTTAAAGTGAGAATCAGAAAATGCAATGCAATAGGCGAACAAAGACAGAATCTTGAAGAAAAAAATGAAGAATGTACAAACGAATATTGGCTTTAATTGGAAGAATGCATATTTATCACCATCTGTATCTTATCTACTAGTGAGTGTATGTTTCCCAGAAGTATGTCTTGCCCAGTATCACGCCATGAAGCATTAAATAGTACAAATAGAACTGCAGTTACAATTGCTATTATGTACTACAACATTTCCGTACTACTGCCTCTGAGACAAAAAAAGACCATCAAGCCGTACTGTATTGAAGCCTTCAGACGTCATTTCAGTTTAATACTCTGCATTAACATTTGGCATCTCTGAGTGTTCTATCTACTTCAGAATGCAAGCATCACCCATGCACTGAGAAAGGCACCTCTGCAACTGAACATGGCAATGGTATTTACAGTACGCAGCCACATGGCAAAAGCTGTATGAAGGGAAGAAGGTTCCACTACAAAATAAGGTGAAGCTCAACAGAGTAACAAGGACTCCAAGCAGAAAGCAAACAAAAAGTTAGCCTGGCATCCATATTTCTGCAGAAACAGCCAAATTATCTTTAATGAATTCAATGGAACATAGATACTAGTTTCTCCTGAGAGCATAAAGTTTACTTATTCATCAGTGCTATATTTTATAACTTTATGTGGATGATGACTCACAGTCAGATATCTACTTGTTTAGACTTGCACATTTTCTAGGAGCTGGTCATACTACCATTTGTAATTGCATAGTTAGAAATTGGTCCCCAGAGCAGAAAATGATTCATTTTCTATTTTTTTTTTCATCCTTCTCTCCGTTAACAGCTACGATTTTTCAGTTAGTCCCAGTGCTTTCACAAAAAGGTACCATCACTCCACTTTTGGTTGAGGAAAGCACAGTCCACACTGCTCCTCCTTGAAAATAACACATGAAACCATCTCACTTTTCAAAATAATCATTACATAATTCTATTATATCAACACAATAGCATATATTCATTTGAGGGCATATTTCCCATTTTTCCCACTCAAATTACATTCTGAAACATGTTTCAGGGACACAGACAACTGTTGATTTCTTCCCCACATAGCTGTTTTCTTAAGATAGAATTCTGTGTAATACCTGCTTCTCTACCATATACCATCTAGTGGGTTTTGTCTTTGGCGTGTACATTTTTATCGGAAGAATATACCATCAGAATCTAACTTACATTAATGAAAATTAACAAAAATTTTAGGCTGCGTTCTCAGGCTATACCAGAACGCATGTGAACAAGCACCATTTTAAGGAATAAAATAGCGCACAGGACACATGGCCACATATTGGAAATTCTAGAACAAAACCACTCTGGCCCCACTGGACTCAATGGCAATTTTGTCAGCATTTTTTGTAAAATTACCACATTAGCTTTACAGGGAGGCATTGCATAGAGGTCTAAACAATATCTGAATCTGTAGCAACTTATATTCTTATTCATTTTGACGACGACTTTCCTGAAAGTATCTTAGTGCATAAGTGTAAATACAGAAGTCCTTGTGGTTTCCAATAACGACAAGTATTAAGAGAGATAAAGTGCTGTAAGTAATTATTTCAACAGTTTCCAAGTAAAGAAAATGACAACAATGAAAGATTGAGTATTCCAAAGAAAGCTACCTCTCTTTGACCTAAAAGCCTAACTGATGTAGTTCAAAAATTATAAGACGGGAATTAAGACACTCATAGCCTAGTACTTTTTGTCAATTTTAAAAAAAATAGTGTTGACAAATCCTTAACTGTAATAACGCTTGCATAAACCACTACAGCTATTTGCAGTACAAGATCTTCTTTACTGTTAGTAGCTCAACTTTCATGACACACTGAAAATGAGAATTTTAACACAGATGTTAACGAAAAGCAATATTTCTATGTCATATAACTGCAAATTTAAAAAGTACTAGAGTCCAAAGCTTCACTTTTAATATTAGAGAACCATATTGGAATAAAAGATAATCTAATGATTAAGAACAGAGTGTCAACGATAACTTACATAAACTTTCTTATGTCTGTGCATCACTTTTGGCCCAGTTCCTGTAAACTATCCTATGGCAGAAATCTAAATGAAAACAATGAGATTAAAATACTGATTCAATTTAAAATAAAAGCCTAACTCCTGTTCAAGACTTTATCCAGTGAAGGGTTTTTCTTGTATTCTACTGTTTAAAATCAGTTAACAGCAAACCTTCTCTTTTTTCCTATATGGAAAATTCTCCAAGCTCAGACTGTATGGCCCTATGCTTCACTCTGATATTCTGATTTCTGTAAACTAGGCAGTCAATAAACCTAACACTATCAATAAAAACAGTTGAGGACTTATCTTACTATTATGCTTTTTGTGCCCCCCCAACAATCTTCCATATGGCCCTCTTCAGCACAGATAACGTCACTTCTTTCCCCATCCCATCCCAAACAGTGATTTTGCAGGCTCTCGTGGGAGAGAAAATACGCTGGTGAACTGAAAATCCAGGCATCAGTGTGTAAGCAAGGTCTTTTTTTATTTTTTGCTTTCGCTTTCATGTTTACATTTGAAAAGAAGGAAATGGAAAACAAGTAGAATCTTATTTTAACCGGACAAGATGTCTGGTAGAAACATCACACTGGTTTTATACCAGTCATGGTGCATTTCAGCTGTCAAAAAGACAGGCAAGCAACTCAGTAGGTCACCTAGACCATCCTCCCAACTCAAGGTGGAATAACTGCACCTACACCAGGCCTGACAGCTGTGTCAAACTCGCTCTTAAAAGTTTTCCAACACAGAGTGAACAACCTATTCTAGAAGTTCACTTGCATTATTCAGAGAGTTTCTATTACAGAAGCTTATCTGCTTTGAATGCATGAATTATCAGAATTTGATAAAATGGCAACATAGTCACCCTTCATATTTCAAAAGCTTAGGTTACCTCCAAAATTGCAGTTAAAGATTTTATAAGGTCCAGTTCCAGTACGAAAAACGAAACTTTTCCATCTCAGACTTATACCACTTAAGTAGATCAAGATTTTGTTTTTGGAAAAGGGTTAAGAAATCCGGATGACTGAACTGAAAAGAAGCCTCTATTTTAAAATGAGTTTAAAGTTGCCATAGGTGGATTTGTTTCATTTTGTCTTTCTAGCTGGCAGCTTCAAACCTGCCATGTGAATAGACACTGACAGTGACTGTAATAAGGATACGCGATGGATTTAAAATTTGCACTATAAAATATGGGATTTTCACTTTTCACCTGTTTAGCCTGGCCAGCTAAGGCCCTTCCTTGTTTTCGCTTTGTCTGCACAGCAAAACTAAAATAGAACCATGAATCGCTAATAACTACACTGAAATTTAAAAGCTTCCTCTACTGAAACAGCCCTTCTCAGCATGAACCTCCTCCTATCTAGTGGAGAGGCTGATTTTTTAATTCTGATCATCTTTATTACAGATCTCACGGAAGATGGCTTATGAGCTCAAGGTCACACTCAGCACACGTAGCAGATGAGTAGGCTGGAGCGATTAGGCAGACAAGGCATGTCCGCGGAGCATAGTATACTTGGCACTTCTGTACCTGGCCTTGAAAAAATATTTAAGCAAAAATGCAAGGCCTAGGTAAATATTACCGTTTTTTCTACTTGATCAGTTCTGTTTCAATGCACGTGAAGATGTCCCAAAATCACCAGTAGGAAAGAATATTCCTGGTTTATCAGGAAATACAGTGATATTCTAATTGTAGCATTGGAAAGGTAGCTGGAGAGGGGAGAAATAGCCTCCTCCGGAACCCACAAGAGGTGTGTGTCAGGCTTGTTTTGTGGAAATTTATTCTTCCTCACAAACACAGAGCAGAGAACTCAGAAATACCTTTTTCTGGTTTCAACAAAACGTGCTTTCTCAGCTTGTTTCTTACATAGATTATTTCATAATTTCCAGACAGAACTTCCCACACATTTCCACAAATGTGAGCTCAAAATCTAGTCCTATTTGGAGCTCTAAGGTTACTTACCTTGTTAAAGCAAGTTGGATTTGCCTCTTCAGTTGAATGCTGCCTACTAAGGATGTTTTCATTTTAAAAGATTTGCTCATTCATTCGTTTTCTGATAGATCAGCAGAGCTATGAAATGAATTGTGCATGAAAAACACAATAGCAAATGATTATACCTTCTTGATGCTACAGCAGACACACGCATATGAATTTATTATGCTGTTCTAATTTTTCCCGGTCTATGTAAACATGCATCAAAATGAATGCAAAAGCTGCAGGTTTTTTTTTTTTTTTTTTTTTTTTTTTAAGTAAAGCTACTGAGTCTCTGTATCATAAGAACTAATCACTTGGGTATTTACTTAATTTTTAATTCATTTTAAGTTCTAGCTTCAGCAAAGAACTATCACGTGGAATAACTCAGAATAACTCATAGACAGAAATGAACAGATGCTTACATATCCGCATCTTGCTTCTCCTGAGAAACACCAGTGTTTCACTCCTGCTTACAAGACACAAGGAATTTCGCAAACAAAAGAATTTTATTTGCTGTTTTAAAGGCTTTCAGCTGCTTCTAGGACAGTAATCTTCCTGAATTTTGTAGGCAAGTGGTGTCACTGCGATGAAGTGTTATACCCTATCCATGTCAATTTGCACATCATATTATCCTCTATAATCATTCCAAGGATTCATGTCAAGAATGACATTCGAAAAAACACAACTCACTCTGAACTGCAGTTAAGAGCACCATATTTTCCAATAAGGTGCTCAGAATGTGAGTGATCTGCTATACTGGTATATTGTTTATTATCGTTATTTTTTATTCCAGGAAGCTCACTGCCCTTAATGATTTGAGCTTGCAGCACATACTTGCCTCAAGCCTTCTCGCAGCTAGTCTGGGGAAGACTGGACAAATTCGTTGTATTCATTATTCAGAATGTCTTTTAAGACAGGACCATTAAAACTTCACTGATGGGTTTAGGTTTTTTCTAGAAACAAATGGGGCTGATTACACGCTTATATCCTCTTCCTGTAAGATTTTCTTTAATAGCAGCATGAAAAGGTGTGTCTGAGAGGACTCGTCATGCAGCTCAAGGCTTAACGCGCAGCTCCCCTACGGGGGGAGATTCAAAATGGCACAAACCCAGAGGAAATGTGAGAGAGTCTGGGTGATATTATTTACTAAGTATTTTCTTTAAATGATTCATAGGTTTAGAAGGGACCTAGAGATATCATGTAGCCCATCCTCCTATGGTAATGGAGTTTCAGCTACACTTTTGTCCTTCCTGACAGGTTTTTATGCATCCCTCTCTTTAAGGCATCCCATGGTGGCGACTCTACAATTTGCCCAGCAAACCTGTTGCAGCATATATATATTTCCTCCTATAGTAACCAGCTCAGTCTTGACTGCAATTGAAACTTTCAATTCTTCAGTCCTCTAGCATGTTCACAGGAAAATTTTCCTTCTTGCAGCAGGACTTGTTAAATAATCTTGCAACTCATCTTGGCACTGGTAAAGCCTCAGCTGGGGTACTCTGACCAGTTTTGGGTGTCGTTCTACATGAAAAAATATGCACTGACTGAAATAGTCTAGAAATCATCAGTGAGAATGACCAGAGCTATCATACGTACATAAACTTTTCTTCTTCCTTCTCATTTCAAGGTTACTGTCCAGCTCTTTAGTCACTGCTATCAATTATGTCAGCAAATGATCTCAGTAAAAATGACGACGTAGGGAAGCACTGAAATGCTTAACTTTTGCAGAATCACTAGGCAGCATCTTTCCCTCTTCACTGAGTAGTGGACTACCAGTCAAATGAGTTTATACAAACAATAGTAAGTTAAATATAATTATCCATCTCAAAATTAAAAATGGGACTATTCTAGCATCTAAAAATTAATACAATTAATAGTAATTGACTTTTATCAGAAAATGCCCCATGTTTTAAAAAACAAAATGATAAAGTGCGACAAATCTGGGATGTGCAAGAGAGCATACAGAAAACTTTCTCCTCCCTAACTTTGCATAGCTGTTGGAGGTCCGGATGCTCCATGAAAAAGTAGCATTCAGACAAGCAGACCTACTGTTCCAAGATCAAGAAGCTTAGGGTTTCTGTTCTCCTTGTAAAAGGGTTGTGGACATCCACGAAAGCCTTATATAAACACCGGGGACTGTGAGTAAAATGAAAGACTAGTTTAGGGCTCCTCAGCTCAATGCCATTTTGAAATTACAATGAAGAGCTGACGTGGACAGAACTTACACATCTTTAGAGCTTTCAGTCGTAAAAGTGATACCCTTAAGTGCAGCCTAGAGTAGCTGGGCACACACAAGTATGACTGCTGCGTCTTTTAAAGGATGTGAAAATACTTGGCCTCCTTGCCCTTTTTAAACTGTTAGCCATACAATTGCCAGCCATGAGCCATTTCACTTTCAAATTACAAGGACAACAATAACACCCTCATTTTAGGTAGAAAAAAGATGGTTTTCTACTACTCGACCTCTCTTTTCCACCTAGCCATGGGCAGCCCCATCCTGGCAATCTATCAGATACATACAGACAGTGGCTCCCTTGTTTTACTCAGCGATATCATGAACATAAATAGGAAGTCTGGACAGCTTAATCTCTGCAACACAAGTCTTAGCATTCGCATAGGGAAGGTTTACCCTTACTGCTGAACACTTAAAGAGTGCAAATGATCACACTGAAACCATGGGATACTTGGGGAGTAAGGCTGTACTTCCCTCGACTCTCGTTTTAACAGATTACTTAGCATTCCCTGCCATACATAGGAGTCAGCAGCAAGCATAATGAACGTGGGGCCTAATAACTAGGATTAGCAGCAGGAAGTTACAGAACATTAGATTAATGCGCTAAAGCTACCAGGCCCAAAATGAGAACGCTTGTTAAGAATCCAAAGCTCACAGCCAAGGACCAGAATCCTACAAAACCAGTTGCCAGAAATAAGTATCTACTGTACCAGCACGAAGGAAATGGAAAAAGAGAAGTCTGATTTAAAACTCATGACTTGAGGACCGAAAAAAAACTTAGGAATGACAATCTCCTGCTCAGAAGTAACAGTAAATAAAAAGCTAATACACAAGCAGAAAGAATTTTACAGCTGCTTTTTAAAAAGAAAATAGTTGTGCAGAATCCAACTGGGGGAAGCCTGCAGAGCCGGAAAATAAAGTTGACAGGAGTCCCCAATATTTTTCTTTTATTCAGACAAAGTCCTTTCTTCTGTTTATAGCTGCTGATGTAGATGCCTCGTGAAAGTGACACTTTGGCATAGCCTGAAACATAGCATGAAAGATCTGGATGCAAAGAAGTAAACAGCCATTTCAGTGTATTTGTTTCCTGTTGCTTACTGGATTCTCTCCTGTTCAGAGAGAAGCTGAACATTCTCTCTCCTGGTTTTGTCACTATTAAATCCTACCTCTGATCTAAAGAAGAGTTTATCAGGTTTTGGGGGATTTTCTGTCTGCTCAATTTTAAAAATGAGTACTTCGAAAAGATCCAGAATTTCAATGAGTACGGATAATTTTGCTACAGAACCTCTTCGGTATTAATATAGGGCCAAATGATCCTGTACAACATAAAAGCCGCTCCAAATCAGGAATCTCAACTTCAATTTCTTCTTAATTCATCAAATCAAAAAACAGAAAACGGGAACTTTAACCTTTCTTCATAAAACAAGAATTGAAAAAAAAAAAAATCAGCCTAAACAAGGAAAGGCTACTGGAATATCAACATATGCAAACAGTTCTCAAGTTTCCAGCTCTACCTCTTCCATTTTTTTTTTTTTTTTTTTAAATCTTTTATGCATGAAGCAAACAATTTTTTCCCCAAACCCTTGAGGAAGTGTGCTTTTGTGTATTCATCCCCACCTATTCATAGAAAGTTGTTCTGCACTGTCATATGTATAACTGTAAGATACACCAAGAGTATAAGAAGTTTGTCTGCATCTATGCTTCTTAATTGAAAACACAAGAGAAGAGTCAAGTCATTAAAACTAAATCCCTGGAAGCTAAATCTATGAGGATGATTCATTGTCCAATAATACTTCAGAAATGTAAGGAAATGGAAACAAATGGACTCATTTGGTCCTGCATAACTCTCATAACGCAGAGTTCCCACAAAGAATCTGCGCATGGATTAAAGCGGTGGGGGAGTGAGCATTTCACTGTGCTCTCCTCATCACAGATATCCTGATTAGCCTCCTTCCTCTGCAGGCAATGGTCTGTTTCTCAGTATGTTATTGGTGTGCAGGTACTGACTAAAACTATAAATTAAATAAGTGACAAAGGGCACTGACCAAGTGGCACTACTCCTGCTGCATACACGAGTCATGGGAAAGAGGAGGAGGAAACAAGATTAAAAAGAAAAAGGACAAAAGGAGGAAATTGTTTCTTTGCTAGGCAGCAGATTCTCTTTAGAATGGCTCACCTTCCAGATGCTCCCCAACTAAAGCAATTGGCAGATGGCAACTACTGCAGATGGATCAGCACAGCTGAGACACATATACAGCTGCAAGTATCTGGCTCAGCAATGTTTGCTCTTGTTTCTGCCAGCCCCAGTCACAGCACTTTTTGAGAGTGGGTGGCAAAGTAGGGAGAGGATTTCCCAAATTCACTGCAAAGCAGCCTGGTATTAACATTACTTTCTTCCTCATGATCCTGAGCAGTATGAGACATTTTGCTCGCTCATTAAAGACATACTGTGCCATTTGTTAATTCATTAACATGTGATTGATTTGGAGAGTATTTATTAGATGCCAATTTACCCTCATTCTTATGGAATATTACTCAATTCTTATGTAACTGCAATCAGTCTTCTTTGGGTTCTATGCTAGCAACTCTTATAATGAAGAGCAAATGAGAAAGAGAAAATAGTAGACTTTGAAATGAAGTTCAGTACAGTCAATATTCTAATGTGGTCAAAAAGGCAAATTTCAGTTCTGTGGCTGGAAATAATTAAAACAAGGATGGCAAGCTGAAACCTTCCAAGTGACTGTGCAAACCTTCCCCCCTCCCCCAAAACACGTCACAGTATCTTTTACCCTTACAACTTTTTTCCCTGTTTGCGTTTTTGTCTTTATAATGAATTTTACTATATTCTTTGTGACTTCAAGCTGTATTTGTCTAGGTAGGGCTCAATTTAGCAGATTAACAATTCTTCAACAACAGATATGCTAACTGTATTTAACTAGAGTATTAATGTATTGAATTTCATTTAAAACACAAACTGAGATTAAGATCTATATGTTTTAACAATATAAGGAAATAGCATATTATCCAAGATTTTAAAGCACCACATTTTGATTTGTGAGGACATAGGGCAAAAAAAGATCAGCTGTATTCTCAGTAGGAGTGTACCACTATATCAGTCAGGTTATGCTTAGAGGCCCTGATATTTTGAAAGCAAGGATTCATATTTACACACTTAATTTACATAGATAAGCTTCAAGCCTATAGGTCTATATATGGTAATTGCATGTGCTAATAGACATGTGCCCCTCTCATCTGCATGCCTAATTATGGCAACTGCATATATGAATAATGGGAATATTAATACATAAAGTCAGTCTGTTATAACGCCTGCAATCAAAAGTGCTACAAGAAAGCACAGCCTTCTCTTCAGACAGACCACTTCTGAACTCCAGAGTTTTCCTCACTTTTTCCCCCCAATCAGTAACATCTAATTAATGTTGAACTGCTGCACTTCCAGTCTGTCACATCTGAGAATACTTCTCCCTCCCTCCCTCACAGTTAATAAAATCTTGTATAGACAGAAGCACTCTGTTGGTGGACAAGACTGATAATGCCACCTTCAGAAAGGTGTGACACATCTTTTAGGAAAATGAAGAACAAGTTATTTCTGCACTAGCCTGGCTGCAGAGAGCTAATTCTCACTAAACTGGGCTGAATCAGTTTGCAACACGTGTCAACATAACACAAACAGTAATATTAATCTGTCTGATCCATGTAATCAAGAAGCATAGAGGAAAAAGTGCAGAGAAGAATGAAACCATCTGCAACTTAACCGTCGTAGAGTAAGCTCTTCTTGTCCGAAAACACAAAAGATATTTGAGACTATAATGGTTCTTGAAATGTTCCTTAAGAATAACATTCAAAACAAAATTGACCACGCTCGCTCATCTCTCTCTAATGCCATAGGAGATGTAGTGGTGCTACACCGCTACAATCTTTACCATGAAACGTGAAGTGCAAGGGAAGGGAAATAACATATTCAGCCATATTTCTGAAGCTGACAATATCCTCAGTTATCATTTAGTAGCATAGGTACACATTTAGTCATACTTTAAATATGTGCAAAGAACATCTTTAACAAGTTAAAATAAACAAGCCTATGAACTATTAAACCAACCTGGTTAGTAAATCAAATTCCTGAATAAGCTTGCCAGGCAGATTTGTCAGAGATTTATGCAGCTTTGAGAGGACACAGAAGACTGGTCTTATATAAAATGTTTTTATTGGTATCCCATAAATCTGTCTATGATATTTCTACCATTTTGACTGTGCAGTCAGATTTGTGACAAGCTTTTGTTAATTTAGGTCACAGGAGATTCTAACTCTTATTCAGTTTTGGATCACTTATCTGTGTGCATCTAGGACAGGAAAAAAATTAAACAAAACACCTTAAATAAAAACAATGCAAATGCAGATATACTACTTTCATGAAGTAGATGCGTGCACTCTCCTTGTTTCCTGTATGCCCTTATCAAGCCAGAGAAAATACAACAGTTCCTAATCTTGTGGTCCTACTACAAATGCATTTGAGGAAGTGCTTAAAAGACACAATTCAGGACCAATATCAGTACCTTTGATGAATCAACGGGAGTTCTGCATAAATAAGAACTGCAAGCCTTAGCGATGAAAGACTAAATTTTTTTTAATATGAATCTATGACTTAATTTTTTTCCTCTTTTTTTCAGTAGGCATTTTCCTTCCTTCCCAATTCAAGATGTTACTTTAAAAGCCGCAGCTGTGATTTTGTGGCACTTGTCTCTCTCATCCACACAAAAACTTTCTAGCCAGTATTTATTGCTGTTGAGTTTACAGAAAGTACCCATGCGTGGTGACTCTGTTAAGGTACTTAGACGTCTAAGACCCAAACGAAAACCACATTAGGGACCAAATTCAGACTGCTAGAAGAAAGTTCAGCGACATCTCTCTCTAATAAAGACATCTTCCTAGAGAAGAGACTAATCCAGAGAGTGAGTGTTCTACCCTCAGCTCTATTCTGTTTCCCCTTCCCATATGTAAATACATATTTTATATCTCATGTAAATACATATTTTAAACAAGATGTGTTTTTTTAATATGTCTGAGACACTGACTAAAGCATAATATGTGAGAGGACAGAATGTCTATTCTGCAAGCTGAAAGTACAAACATGATTTCTTAAAAGAAAAATATGAAAAAAATGAAAAACATACCGGTGCAGTTCCTTTGGAAGCCAGAAGGTTGTTGTTTGTTTGTTTTAATGTGCAGATTTGGTATCCTTGCTCCCATCCAAGATACAAGTATATATTAAAAAGTCAGGTGAGTAGCTGGAACTCCACAGGTGTCGTCTCCTATTTTTATGCTTCTTTTTTTCTTTTCAGATTAAACACAAATAACCAAACTACACTGGACTTCAACCTAACCTTTTCATAGTTTTGAAGCTTTCTCAAAACAGTCCTACATTCTTAGGACTCAGTCCTGCAGTGCTTTCGTAAGTGAGATACCCTAGATTGTCTGAGGAATATTTTAGATCCACTGAACTCACAAACAAGACAACTGTGTGAATGTTTACAGAGTTTGGATCCCTAACAAACACATTTTTCCCCCCTTCTAAAGGGGATTTCTTTACCTTTTCATAGTTACATTCCCAGCACACTCTTACCCTGAAAGCTTAGGGGTGAACTGTCAAACTTTATTATTGAACATGCTGATGCGACTCCAGGCACAATCCTTAAGATTTTTCCCTGAATGAGGAATGCATAATCTATGTGTCTATTTATGACCTCTTAAGGCCTTTAAACATAATCTTTAGTAAACGGACGAAGATAGCACCCTCAGCAAGTTCCAAATAATACAGGATACCGAAGATGTAGCATAGATCCTTTTCTTTCTAAGGTATACTTCTCATTCAGCCCTGTTCTAGCTCTGGAGGCTGCCTTGGAAGAATAGCTGACAATCAAATTATATTTCTTTGTATACACTGCATATGCTGCAGATTTAACTGTTTCAGAGGCTAGCTCAGTAAAAAGTCCCTCTCCACACACGCAAGAAAGAGACAAGAGACTTGAGCTGATCTGATCTTAAGAACTATTTTTTTTCCCGAAGTACCAGAGATGATGATGATCTCTAGTAGAGAAAGCTGAAACAGATACTGTGAACTGTTTAAATGACAGAAAAAAGAAACGTACTTGTAGGACATGGTTGTGTTCCTAATCTGTTGTTATATTCACAGGATTTGAATCTCTGGCCAAGTCTCAGGCAGTTTCTTTTGTTTCATTAATTCCTTTTTTTTTTTTTTTTTCATATATGACAAATGTATTTTGCCAATAGACCTGCATTTGCCCTACAAATCTGACTTAGAATTTTTATTTGCCTTTAGAAGGCTACAAAAAGCATTCCTGATGAAACAGTCCTCCAATCCTCCCACAATTTATAAGAAAAAACATAACAGATGCAAACTTTATTGAATAAGGAACATAAACCCATTTAAATCACTTTCATCTTACATTTTACGATACAGTTGTGAATTATGTTCTTTTTCCATTTGTGAAGAGGATAGAACAGATGGTGAAGGCTAAGTTTAAAATGATGCACCCATTAAAATAACCTACACTGCCCAGAGATTGTTCACAAAATGACAGGATTTGTTAGCTTTAAGAGTATTTCATTAGAGCAAAAACCCTCTACTTAGGAAGGACACTGGACTTTGGAATATGTTTGTTTTATGGGATTCACAATAACAAAGTACTGCTATAATTTTAAAGCTAATTTATGGCTTTTGTGTGACTGTGTGTTTGTATACATACTTATTGGAAAGGTTTATGCTTGGAGATTTAGAGAAGTGAAGCACTGGTTAAAATGATAAATGACTGTGAAAACTATTCCTGCTCCTGGCTGGCTCTTTCTGTGCACCTGCTGTTTGGAAAAATGTCTTCCCTCCCCCACACTTTTCTTTTTTTTTTTTTTAAATAGGATTACAGTGCCTAGCAGGCTTGCAAGAATATCTCTCCATCCTTCTCTGCTTAGTCTGCCTATGTTAACGTCACCACAGCCCCAAAACACATACTGTAACGCAGATCTTGACAGATCATTATTAAAGGAAGATGCTACTGAACATTACTACACAGCATTTAGAAAAAGAAAGACAAACAGCTACTGAAGAGAACTATTTCTTTTTTTAGTTTTAGGAGGATTCTTTTAAGCCTTACAACAAAAACAGATGTGTCGCATGGCACCTGACACCCTAACTAATATTAGCAACAGAATTAATCTCTAATCACAAAATACGTTAGTCATTTAGGATGAAACCCACTTTGCATAATACCTCTTAAGGCTCCCTTAAATTCTGATACTCCTGAGCTAGAAGTATGTTGATGCAAAAACAGCGTATGTGAAGGGCAAGTTCAAATTCTAGGGCCTATCAGACACATAAATCTTTAGGGCAAAGCAGTTGCATCCAATCTTTGTTAGCAACAGTGCAGAAAATCCTTATAAAAATGAACAAAGGAGGTAGTAACTAATGTTTCGGGTTAGAGGCTGCAAAAAATTACAGTGGAAATACGCATCCTTCTCTTGAGCTACAAAATATATACAAGTTCCTCAGAGATTTCCACACAGAGCTTGCATTTTAGGTATATTTTCTATTACCGCAAACTAGAGAAACGGATTAAGAAATAATCAATGAGCAGCTGCTCAATACAAAAATAGTTGTTAAGATGTGATGATTTACACTGAAATGACTATACGTGTAAATAGAGCTCCGGATCAGCTTGAAAATTAACTGTTGGTAGAAATTGTTAGCTTTGCAGTTCTAGACTCTGAATTAAAGAAAACTTTTCATGCAGCTCTTCCTGAAATGACTGATAAGTTAGTGAGCATAAATCCAGGAGATCAAATATGCCGTCTATAGACATAATTTAGCCCTTCAGACAACTCTTGCCCAAATGCTGTCTTCAAAACGCTGACAGTGAATGCTCCTTTCTGAAAGGTATTTTTGGTTATAATATTATTCGACATTTCAGAAAAACAATCATGAATCCTATCCCTGCCTACCAATACAGTTTTTAAAAGTGATGTGTTTGTACAAATTAACATACATACAACTCAGAAGGAAATTCCATCCTTTGAAGAACTATTACAATATAAAGCTAATAGGAAAGCCAATTACCAGACCCTGGATACTGTTCGAGAGGAATGCTTTCAAATAAGCACCTGATTTAAAAAGGGAAAAAAAAAAAAAAACAACCCTTAAGTAATAGGATTTCATAAGCATACTAGCAATAATTTTACAGCCATCTTGTTAAAGATTAACATCATCATCCAGCCACTGCATCTTTGAGAGAATGAACAATTTCCATTGCCACAAGATTTCCAGATAAAGAAATTAAACTGATAAAACAGGCTTTTATAAACCAAAACAGGCAGGTCAAGCAATCAGTTTCAGGGTTAAGCAGTGCACACATTCATACTTAAAGACAATTTTTTTTTTTCCTTACTAGTTGTAGTTATATGCATTTCCATGCTTCTTCCCCCACTTTTGAAGGCTAGTTCAACCTTTTTGCAAACGGAAAGAGTAAAAACATTAATATATGGTTAAGTAATAGTACAGAGGAGTTTGTACCATCAACCTTCTGGAAGATGTAAGAAAGACTATTTTTTAGTAAATAAAAGATTTAATCAGAATTGTGTTATTTTCCAAATTGCACCTTGCTTTGCTAGAAGGTGGCAACTGAAAACATTCCCAAAATGAATTGTGGGGGAGGGGGGAAAAGCCATTAAAAGGAGAGTAGAAGGAAATCAAACTCATCTAGGGTCAGATTTTGCTTTCGTTTATGCTGCCTGGGATGAAACGCACACTACTGATGGAAAATTCTGGCCAAAAATGTTTTGTTTACAGAATTCTTTGCAAAAGGAAGAGAATCGTGCCTGTAGATGCCTGCAAAGGACAAAATCTCATGCAGTACCTTCAGAACTCTATTGTATAATTGCAGCAAGAAGTTATTTTCACCGTGCATCTACTGTTTTGAGAGACCGTGTTATGCACAGGCACAGTGGGCCACTCTCTGCTATGACCATTCAAACCATTGCCATGCACAGTATCTACACGTTATGAATTGTGTGGATCCCATCAGTTAGTCAGCCTCTTACCCAGCAACCTCTTCCAAACTCTGGCATGAACTGTGGACAGTTGAGGACGTGTGCACACAGCACAGAATAACAGAGCAAACACCATACTGAGCAAGTGTTTCAGCTTTTATTTTATAACTTGCCAGGAGCAAGGATTTTTTAAATAGATGCCTCCACAGCCAGTTGCTTCACAGAAAGGAAGTCCATTTCCCACTGGCACTAACAATATTCCTTTCCATCAGAGGCTTGAGTCATAACCATTACTCACCTCCCCCCAACCACTACATCTCGTTCTCCCTGAGATTCTGCTCTGATTTTAGTGACAAGAATGTAAGCTGTATTGATGTAGAACTACAGACTACAGCATGGGAAGTTTGCTCATCTGCTTACCAAATTTCAACAAGTTAACTTTAAACACATACCACTGGGGCTCCTTTCTGCATATACAATCAATGGCAGAAATCAGCTGTTTCATTGGTTATGCACAGTAAAATAAAGCATGCAAATAGTAGTGGTGTCCTGCAGGCATAACATTCAAATAGCATTGCGCTATTTTGATAGTCTCCATTATCAGCAATTCTAGTAGTTAATTAAGCAAAAACTAGGAATCTCACACTTCTATTTACCCCCAGAAATCCCCATTCCCCTCTAATTTTATATTCCTGGATTTTTATTTCCTTTATGCTGGATTTCCCTTCCTGCCCTCCCTCCCCAGTTCGCCACATCTAAAATCCGCTCTCTGCCATCTATATCCCTCCTATCCTTGGACGCTAGGTATGCTCCATGTCCCTCATTCTCCTCTTCCTACATCTCTGCCTTTCTCCTCAGAGGCCAAGCTCAGAAAAAGTTGTCCAGTTGCTCACGAGAGGAAAATAGACAAAAATACTCCATGAAGAGGGTAGCATGTTTTTTCTGAGATACCTGCAGGTGACTCCACTCAAAGCCATAGATCTGGGGATTTGCAGACAGTGAGATAACTTCTAGCAAGCTTGTGGCTCCAAAAGCTTTGTTGGGAAAATACTAGCTCATTGAATCAGAATGTTTTCTCCAAAAAACATTCCCATACTTCCAAACTTTACCTATATCCAGGACAAAGGGTCCAAGGTTTCAAAGATCACTGCAGGCTTGGGAATGAGCCCCTGTAACTCCAGGGTTGATAGCTCTCTGACCTGCAACCATAAAGGGCAGACCATTATCCCAAAGAGCAGTTCACAGAAACGAATAATCCTCCCAGGCTCACTGCTCCACATAGCAATGAACTATCAGTTTCACTGTGCTTCCTGCTCAGGAAGGCTGCACATCATCTTTGGAAGATATCACGTGATCATCTTTTTCCAAAGAAAATTAAAAAAAAACAAGTTTCATTTATGGGATTTGAACAACCTAGCCTAAAAAAAAAGAAAAGTCGTCACTAATTGCAGATTCTGATTTTCAGTTAGCTGACAATGGAACATTCCTTGACATTTGGCAATGTAGCAACTTACAAGATTGCCTACTCTCTTAATAACATGCTGTAATTCATAGCCCTTTTCCTCGACATTCTAAAAGTATGAGCATTCATCTCACAATAGTTGTGGGAAATAACAATTTTATTCCCATTTTTCAGATAAGGAAACTGAAATGCAGAGCACTTAAGTTACCTGACACAGTTTCACGGATGAGTTTTCTTTAGGAACACAATACTTGACTTCCTGACTCCTACTCTGACCACTCCACTATGCTTCTGTGGCTTAAAGACAAAAAAATCCCCCCGAACAATATCACATCAGCAGCCATTGCCCAGCCAATTCTGTTTAAATCACTGCTTCTCAGTTGGTGATCTAATCGGGATGGCAGTCAGGCCTGCTCTGCCCTTGACTCCTGCAGTGCTCATCTCTACAGGAGTTTTAGAATAACGCACATTTACGATGGATGGCTGAATTGAAAATAAAGGTAAGCTATTTGTTTGAAACTTTCATCTTATTTACTGTACGTTTACATGCTTGCATAGGAGGGTCTTATGCGGTTGTTTGAGATCCAAGTCCAAGAGGGAAGTATATGATATCATCAACAAGAACGTTTGTTGACTTAGCATAAGTGATGTGCTCATAATCATTTCCTTACAACGAGGAAATTATAAAGTAAAACTGGAAAAGATCTGTTTCCACAGACATCCACAAAGGGAAATAATTATACTTAAAAAAGAAACGTTTCTGGTGCTTTATGAAAACAAGTTGATAAAATAATGTAAAAAAAAAAAAAACTCAGTTTTTCAAGCATATAGAACTCAGTCTTTCTGGTAGTTCTATGTCAGTCATCCTTACCAAGTTAACTATTTCCAAGTATATGCAAACAAAAATTAACACTGGTATACAAAAGCAACATCCACATCCAATAATCAAGAACTAAATATTATGTTCTAAGTATTACAGCTATTTCCAGCTAAAAAATGAGAAATTACACTATGCTCAATTATTGTCGCAATGGGCATTAAGTATAACCAGCCAGCCCAAAAGGTCTCTTTTCAATTATAATTTTTATTCATGGGCACCCCTATACACTTATTTTAAAAATATGAGCCTCCAGCCAACTGATATGACTGTAGTCCTGGCTTAGGTGGCCAAAAATATTGCAGAGATAAACAGAATACCATTTAAAAGTACTGTTTAATGAGGATGATATCCCATAATGTATGCACAAGCACACATATACACAGTCCTCAAAAAATCTGTCCCCAAACGTCTAGACGATTGCATGGCTGCTTGCATGCTCACACTAATCTTCAATAGCATAACCTGTATCGATTTGATACAGGATGAGGAGCTTTAGCCAATGAATAAATAATCTCATTAAAGATTGCTGGAGCCAAATGCAGTCAAGGTGGTGATTTTCTGCAAATCTATACTATCTGAGTAGCGTTCATAATACAACTCCAGTGAAACAAGAAGTCTTCTGCCATCAATTTGAAAATATGCTGTTTCTATAATGAGATATTCTGAACAGTTTATCCCAAGAGTCCCTGTCATCTATATACTTCAGATAGTACAGGGAGTATATACTGAATGCAAGTAACAAAAACAATAGCAATGATGGTCTTGTAAGACTTATGTTCACAGAGACAGACCACAGTGCTTTTTTTTTTTTTTTTTTTTTTTTTTGCCTCTCCCCCCCCCCCCCCCCCCCCACCTCCCTTGTTTTTGCAAACCTCTTTGGGGGATTAGGAAATAACCTTTTTTTTTTTTTTTTTTTTACTGACCTCTCTTCTGTGGTAAACAAGTTTGAGGGTTTGTATGCCCGTGAAAGATACTGAGTATAGCATACATTTTCAATTTACAACATAGTGATAGACTATGAAAAGGTATATTCAAAACTATATTAGAGTAATATAGTGTCCACATGGACAATTACTGTTTCACAGGCACACTGTACACCAACACTCCTCTACAGACAAGTTCTTCATTCTTTGTTGATGAGTACATTATTACTTTTCTAGGGACAGGAACAGGTACACACATGCATGTACCAAGAATAAAGAAGCATTCAGGATGGAAGAATGAAGAATATATACAAAATGGAGGAAGTGTTTTAACTCAGTCTGTTCAGATTGACTGGAGCTGGTTTACTCTTTAATAAGAGCTAGTTGGGAATCAGTTGTTTCTTTTCCCATAGTTAATTCTACGGAAAAAGCACAAAATGACTCTAAATCCTAGTAGAAAGCTGAATTTCAGCATCATATTAAAATCAGTGTTCTCCAAAACAAAAATAATGGTTTTAGATCAATGAAATTATATTGGTTTAGTAAGGGAGTATGTTTCATTTCAATTCATAGTTTTATTTTACCTTTAGGCACCAAGCCTTTGAAATGAAAACCAGTTCCCTTTTGATAATGTAAAAATGTTATCTGAAAAAAAAGTCAATCAAGAAATACAGAGTTCTGTAAATATTTTAATTTCACTGAAGTCAAAATTTTCTATCAGAAAGAACATTTATCAAAAAAAAAAAAACTTGATTAGTTCTTGAGACCCAAAAAATCTGTAGGAAGTCTACTCTACCTACCCTCACAGATCACAAGTCATGAAATTGCCCATCAATATGCACATAACTTGAGACCTGCCTTGCCAAGACCACAAGCCACCATCTCCAACATTTGGGGGCAGAGCATTATGACAGTAGGGAATTGGCTGGCTCGGTGAAAATAGCCAGATAATCCCCTCAACAGAGCACTGAAAGGGCTGCATCTCACTGACTCCAAACACTCCGCTCCACCAAACTATCAGTGAGAAAGGAGAAAGATGGGATCACTGGGTCCTGGCACCTCCACCTCAGAGCAGTACCAAGTAAGGCGTCTGCACTGAGACAAAGCACAATGTCCATCACCCCATCTGCAATCTCATGACTACCGCGTGTAATCTGGCCCACATGAGTTTCTTGCATGCAAATTGCATATTTATGGACATGTATTCACCTCCAAATGTGCTTGCATACATAGCATTTCCACAGTTGTTCTGAGTACTTTTTGCTTTGCCTCAATTAAACAAAACCTAATAGCAATGATTCCCTAGTCCAAGGGGCCCAAAGTATTTGAAGAGAAAGAAAAGGCATCTAATAAAGTGACCAAAAAGGGTTTGTTTAGTTTTGTTTAATAAAAGTTTTACAGATTTAGAAATAGGAGCACAGCTCTGGATGAGACTCAGGTCACAGTTTTACCTTAGAAAAAGATACGATACTGCCAGTTTCAACACCTGGCAGAAGAGTTCTATTTGGAGAAATGTTTTTTTCCCTCTGGAAAGAAAAAAAAAAAAAACCACAAAAAAAACAGAAGCTTGGTGGTATCATCAATATTGTTATTTCACATCTGATGCAGGGTAGCAATTCTTTCTATGATTACTTATATATTAATAAACATAGCTCATTTTATAGGCTATTTGCAGATTATTGGTTTAGTATACGGTTATGTCCAGGAGAAAATGGGAATTTACTGCTCCCCCAGGATACCTTCATTGGGAAATACAATTTAGTAACCAGATCAGAATTTATTACAAACTATCAAGCTCAAAAGGCAAGCAGATCAATGAGGGCTTCAATCTGTAGAGAACAGATCTAAATCTGTGCTAGTGAAAATGCATCCTTTCACCATTAAGCGTAATTGGTTTGAACTGGAAATGCAGATGCTACCCGAACTACTTTGTCTCTGTATTACTCTATTTAATAAAGTAAATGATAATTCTAATAATTTAGTGAAAGATAATTACAGTAAATATCTAACTAAAAAAAACCTTGAACTTGTGCCAAATAAGATTTATGAATAACCAAAAGAAAATATTTTGTTCACGAGCACATCATATGAAATGCAGTGATAATTGCAACCAGCTCTACCTGAAGGAAGTAAAGGGCTGTAAGAATGGCTTGTACATAGTGCAATTATAATTAATCCAGGTAACTTTTCAGTTAAGAAATCCTATCAGCTCATAATTCAAATGTGCTAACTAAACCAAAGATGCATAAAACCCTTAAGTTAGACACATAGGAGAGTAAAGTAGAAAAGAAACTTGAAAAATATACCATAGATTTACCCTTTTTAAGAGAGAAATTATTTTCAGTTCAAATTGATGGCTGGTTATTTGCTAAGGTAACTTCCAAAAACAGGTATGATCACATTTGGTTAGCCTTTACTTAGTATACCCATTTTGTTAAATTTAAAAAAATCATCTTTTAAAATGAATAGCTTAAGTAAGTGCAGAAGATCTGTAAAAACTTTCATAAAAATTCCCCCTATTAATTTCAGCATTGCCAGGATTTCATCTCTCCTTTTTGAATCTTCAATAGATTCACGCCCACCAGTCTCCCTTTACTCAAGCCAACTGTTGTTACCATTTTTCTATACCCATCTTTCTTTGTTTTTACAAAGTATCCAAATAAGGATAATCAATAGATTCTGTACTATACTCATGCTATAATGACTATATTGCTCATGTTGCTAGAGTTTTCTAGAACACTACAGATGCCATTTGATTTGCTTCTCTTATCAGTATGTGTCTAGTAAGCCCACTCCTGTTTGCCGGAACTACGATGCACAGACAGCATGTGCAATCATTCATTTACAGTCAACTAGTTTTCTGATACCTAGTGACATTTTGCTTAAGTTGAACTGCAATTAACTAAATTGACTTTTACATGAAGTGATTTGTTTGAGGTGATTATGTTTCCTTAACATCACCCATTCGGGTTAAAAAACAAAAAAAAAAAAACAAAAAAATTCAACTCCCAAAATATTCTGTTTAAACTCAGGAAAATTTTCCCAAGGTGCCTATTATGACAACAAAGTTTTCTAGATTCTCCACTCTATGATAAAGCAACTACACTTTAGAGTTCTCCATCTCCCTTTCTTTTGCCTGTGGGACTTAAGCGACAGCCATGTGTACCTGCAAATGTAACCACAGCGTTCCACAGGCTTTTCACATATATTCAGGTAAAAATTCCAAATATATTCAGCTGTGGCACCCTGCCACTGGATGTGAGTTGTGGGGCAGTGAGGCAGGTGAAACCCGTTACATAGCTCAATCTGACTGAACAAATAAATGTGGTAATTTAGAAGAAATAAGAGAAATGAAATCAGTAGCATAACTCGTGTCAAGATATATCACGTGTACTAGTCCGCTACTGAGCAAAAGTGAAAAGCAGCTTTTCAAGTCCGTAAGAAAGAGTGATAGAAATTTAATCAACACCTAGAAAATAAACATTAGAGGTGAGAGTTCCTGCTTCTATCACCACCAACTGACATTTCCTTCATAGGAAAAAAGATGCCAAGAAAGATAAAAGAAGCCACATCGCAATGAGCTCAGGACAGGCCAAGCACACAGTCTTCCCAGGCTGGTTTTGGAAGCCACACAGCATTCTACAAGGCCACAGCTAAACGTTTATCAGCATCCAAGCAAGTTAGTCCAGGGAGACCTAAGCTGTCCTTACAAGGATAACTATAGTGCCAAAATAACTTCATTATCTCTTAGAACTGAGAAGCCAGCGTCATCAATTCTCACTTGCGATGGAATAGAAAAAGGGTAACTCAAATTCACTGAAATATTAATATTATTTAGGTGCAAGGAAACACTGGGAAAAACGCACACAGCATACTGCAAAAGACAATGTCCTCTAAAATCATTTCCCTAACACACAGTGTTTATTACAGCCTGATTTCAATATCTGGCTTAGAATAGCTGTAACAGACATTCTAAACCTGTTCTGAAATATTAAAGATATGCAGTTGAACAACATGGTTATTTGTGAGCTAGAATGCTTGTTCCTACATTAACTTGAGTTAATCTATATATAACTAACTGAACTTCTGTACAACAAAAATAACAGGTCATTAAACTGCATCCTGGAACACGTGCCTATGAAATACTAGCATAAACCACAGTCATATAAAATACACAGGCCAGCATTTATGCAGTTATTAACTCAAGTTGTGTAACTGTTGACTAAATCAAATTCAAACAAGAAAAAAAAAGCCAAATGTACAAACAAAGAAAACGCAAACATGAGCGGAAGACAATCGTATTAGGTCACTGTTTAGGGTTTTTGTTTTTAAGAAAGATATTTCTATATTATTATATTTCTGCTAACAGCATTAAGAATGCTAGGTCCAGAATCTAACTCTTCCACCTAGGAGGTTTTTCCATCTCTGAAAAAGAAAAACATCAGTTTGGCAGACAGTGAGCCTACGTTTTAGAAATGTGCAAAGCTGTACAGTCATTTAAATAAAATTATCTAGATCTACTTAAAATATTTTCTTCCCTCTAAACATAAAAACTATTAGAAATATAGCCAACAAAATCCGTTCGTCTCAACATGATTAGTGAATTGAAGTCTTTCAGGAAGTTCAGAATTAGCTTTGATTCGAATATTAAAAACAACAACAACAACAATCACCATCACACACTGATGCTAAAAATCCATTAAGGATATCTCATTGTCCTTCACAACTTGCTCATAGCACAGACGTAGCATTAATAAAACTGGGGCGAGGGAAGAGAAGTGAAATAGCATGTAATATATAGTAATGGTATAGCTAAGGCACTAACCTGAAATTTAAGATTATTTTATCTTTATCTAGAAACAGACAAAACAAACCCAAAGACTGATAAACTGAACTTCCGATGCTGAAATGACTTTTAACCTAGGTATAATCTGTACCTAGGTTTTGTTTCTTAAAATTAAACTCCAATTAGATTACTCAGATTTCAACTAGGCAGTGAGCAATGTGCTTAGTCTATGAAAATTCAAAGTTTCCTCTCCAAATCAACATATCAAATGAGAGTCAAATCAGTAAACACAGAAGGAATGTGAATTGTGACATTTTCGTTTGCGTCTGAATTCTCCTCTAGAGGATAAGAAAAATCATTCTGGTCTCCCAGAGAAAGAATATATGTACCATTACAATATATTTTACTTTATTAAAAAAAAAAAAAAAAAAAGCACATGCACCCCCAAGCACTTTACTTACAGAAGAACCTTTTCAGAAACAGTATGTTATTTTGTTATTACAGCCATGTTCAGCAGTTCCATCCTCAATTCTTATGCTAGGCTTTATAACAACTGAAAGCGTTCTCTATCAAAATACTTATTCACATTTTCTTATACACGATAAGAAGTATTCTCCCTGTTTTACAAATAGGCAGCACGGAAAAATACAGTTATAGGAAATTTGGGAGAGAATCAGTAGCTACATTACAGCATTTCAATACATGATCAGCTCTCCTCCTCACAAGAAGTCATTTAAAAAAAAAATATCAAAACCATGTTTCAAAGATACGTTCTCATATTCATTCTTTCCAGGTAGCCACTGCAAGGGTTAGTTGTAGTGCTTGACTGGAGAGTATAAAACCGGAAGATCTGCCTATGTTCCTAATATTGCCAGAGAAAGGTGAGATGAGAATATAAACCATTCTCTGGAGGAGTATCTTTGTGTTGACTAGACAGAAAAAATAAGCTCCAAAACTTAGACACATGAGATAGATGACAAAAATTTAGAAAGCTTGGGCATTCCTTGCCCAATATAACTTTGTAAGTTTGTAAACTACCTTGTAATCCTGACTACAACCTTTAAGTAACCCTCCTATTAGTAAAAAAAAAAAAAAAAAAAAAACTTAAATCAAGAAACTTGCATTAGCAAGGATAGGGATGGAGTGAGTTGCAGCTGACAGGATGTTGCTTTCCATGTTTGTATGGTTACATTTACCTAAGTCAGGACAGTTTGTGATGTACGAAGTTGCTAGTGTTTCAAACCTACCATGGCATTAAACCTTCTTCACAGTCAGCTCAGCTGTTTTTTTTTTTTTTTTTTTTTTTTTTTTTAAATAGCAAACATAGGGGTTTTTTTCAGTTGTAAGCTCCCTACATTTTTGGTTTTAAAATAATTTTATAATATCAATTTTGCAGTTCAGTGTTAAAATTTTGGTGGGATATTTGTGACTTATCACCTAGCTTGTTGTCAATTACTACACAAGAATTCACATATCTCACCGTTCAGTTGAAGTGCTTTGTGCTCACATCTCGCACAGGAGGGGAATTATGCCTAAAACTTGTAATAAGAGAATTTTTTAGAAGCTGATGAATATTTCATTTCCCATCTCTTCCCAAATGGGTTAAGAGTGAATCCTTTGCACTGAAGATTAAAATGACTGGATTCACAGGCTGAGAAGCTGCTACTCTCATCCCTAGCAAGTAGCAACTTGTTCCCTGCTCAGCCTATTCATTTTGGCATTACCATGAAGACACGCTCCATGATTTGTGGACAGTGGTGACAGAGAGTAGATGCAGGTTAGTTACACATTCTTCTCTGTCCATGCATCACCAAGTTACTCTCCCTCCCGAGCCTTCTTTTGCTAGATATCTTCATCCATTCACACCAATAGCTTTGTTTCGATAGCTCTGTGCTCTCCAACTCATTTTCTTTTACTGACTCAACTTCATCTACTCAATTTCTGAAGAGAACTATTAGTGAAATTGCTTTATTGGTGCTCTTTCACATTTCACCTATTAACAACTGCTTTAAATAAGGATCAGGAAAAATGTTTTATATGATTTAATTGTGAGCAGGATCAAATCTTGGAATATGATGGTAATTTGTGCATCACATTTGATGATTATGCTTAAAATAATTATGCTGCTGTTTAATAACGCATGATTACCACTGTTTAAGACACGGAAGAAATAAGTTAGTACCTAAGAACTGACAAATCTCTCTTCTCAACTATATTGTGCATAGATGTGACAAATAAAACAAAAGGACTAGGCTGACTTTAACAATATTTCATATCAGAGCTTAGTACTGCATTCTTAGTAGAACGCCTGCCTAGTTGTTATAATATGAGTGAACTAAACACACAGTCATCATGCTAGTTAAGATACGTCGACTTCCTATGATGTGCTCATATTATGCTGTTTTAATTGTTGCCCTTAGTAGAGCCAAGATCTTGCCTGAAGTTTTTTGTTTTCTGAAGGCAGCACTTCAGTCTAATCTTGCTATATATTTGTAAAATTCAAATTTTCTCCAACTGAGTGAGGGTAATACATAAAAGTAGTGCAAGTACGTGGAAAGCACATTACAAAAATATCAATAGAAAATTTTAATTAAGAGTAATTTATCGGCTAAATAGCTCTGGAGTCTTATTTTGTAAACCAGTACGATACTCAGATTAAGTTTGCCCTTAATTTCTATTATGTATAGCCTGACATTAATTCCAATTCTATCAGGTAGCAAGGAGATCTAAAATGGTTCAAATCATGACTTTGTGCTAAAAAGCTTATTTGCATTAAAAGACTTCTTGTGAGGTACAAGGTATCTCACTATATGAGATTTCAAGGACAAAGGACAAAATCCTTTCACTGCTATGAAACAAAGAGAATAAGGGGGGGAAAGGTGAATTAAATATCTGCCATGACTGCTGTTGAGAGCAACAACTATCTAGTGCAGCCTATTACATCAAATTTCTTTATAAAAGTCTGCAAAAAATTGAAATACAATGACTAAATTACTACATAAAAAAACATCCATCATTTCAGGATGGTGTTGCAAAAATATCAAGTAAACAAGAGAAGCATCAGGACAGGTACCTCCAGCTCTGGTGTCTTAGAAATCAGCTCCGACTAATGAACAAAATAATCTGAGAATACAGGATCCAATATACATTTAGACATCCGTAAGTGGATATGGATCTGTCATGACTGGATACATTTGCATGCAATATCTAACAACAGGCACTACCTCTCAGGATATCTCATAATGGTAATCCTTGACCTTCACTGTTCTTGCATTTAAAAGTGAATGGAGGATCTAGATAACAATATTTACCTGGCCACTTACAGTAAATTCTGAATATGATGACTGTATTGGGTCCCCCATTTGCCCTTCCTTCACAGAATCATCCAACAACTGATACCTAAGCACTTTATTGCTACGGTCTCATCACTAAAGGTTGAACATGCTCTATCCTTCTAGAATATTATATAAATGAACAAGCTTACTAGCCCCCTCTCCTCTCAGAGGAAGGATGATTAATTCAGCATCACAGGCATCCCTAACTGAAGTGAACAATTTGATAGGCTGAAGTTGAAAAGAACCATTTCTTTGAAAAGATTCTCTTTTCAAAAGGAAAGAGAAAAATTGCCATCCTCAGTCCCCTGGCTCTTCTGTTTATTTTCATCTTTTCAGTAGGTTTTTCAATAGAGATGTCATGGTGATGATTACACATAGAAAGCCAGCCAGTTCAAGAAACCTCTTACGGTAACCCATCATGGGGGGGAAAGGGCACATACTTTGCCAGCCAGCAGAACAAATTGGGTTCCTCCAGCCAAATATACTACTTCTGCAGTCCAGATAAATAATCTTTATTGATTCCTATTCGTATTTGGCAATACTTAAATTAAAAGATGATCTCAGCGGGTGACCAGAGCGGTTGCCTTCATCTACCACAGATCTACTTCAAAATTGCCACTACACAGAACCATGTACACATCCAGAGAGCAATCTAGGTATAGTCATTTATAAGCCATGAAAACTGTCTTCATAACTCTGAAAAGTTGCTGAGGCACCTTATGATCCCAGAGGACAAGCATGAGGCAGCCAAATACACAATTCACATTTCTATACATGCAGGAATCTGCTGATTATCTTTTTAATCAAATCAAGGTTCTGATCTACTGAGACACTCCAACTACCTGCAGCAATTATCTACTTCAGTACTGGGCAGACCTTAAAATTTTAGGGGTAGGATCCTTCACATAAAACTTCAGAGGGAAAATTCCATACGCTTCGTGGCACCTCATGCTCAGATGGGTGAGAGCAGCTGTCCCAGTACAGAGAACCAGTATTTTGAAGATTTACTTGAATCTCACTATTAACCCACCAATGTGAGAAGGGTGTTAAAAAAAATAAAAATAACAAAAATATTTTTGGTATTTAATATTGCCACAGAGCTATTCCCAGATGGAAAAAAAAAAAAAGATTTTGATCATGTTCACAGACTGATAATCCTGGAGCTTTCAGCAACTGAAGGAAGCCAGCCACTTGGTAACATGCAGCAAAACAGGTAACAGTCACGACACCCAGTGCCGATACCCTCCTCATGACCCTTAAATTCCACATCATCCTGGCGGGGTAGCTGCAGTACACTCGCAAGCATGCACACAGCTGTGGGGGCTCCTCCAGATGCTATGAAGCAAGGGCTCTACTGGGCACAAAGCACAGCAATCTCCTAGCTAGCAATATACCTCCAGTCAGCAGAATGAGAATCATGGAGGCTGCAAAGAGGGTAGTCTTCTGTCTTTGCTACTCCAATTGCTCTGCCTAGCTATTAGGCAGCTATTATGAGCTAGCTATTAGACTTCACACAAGCGTAAGAAAGATGTTGATAATTCACTTTGCCCATTTCCTTATCATACTTAGCCAGGTGTGGTTGTCAAGTATGCAAAAGTAAGGCCATTGTTCAAGGTGTATAAGTCACCATTTGATGAAGCACACTGTGAGGGGTTCATAAAAATCTACTTCTTCAGGATTCTCAGTGATGTTGGATTTCATATACTAAGGGTAAAGCTCTGCTCTGAGATTATGTTGATTTCTAAATGAGTATTTTGCTAAGGCTTAATGTTCACAAAGTCTCCAGAGGACCTTTACGAGGTGTTTGCGAATCAGTGAAGTCTTCCCTACAGTGCAAACTATCAGCTTAATTCTCCTTAAAGGGAAGGGATATCTAATAATCATGATCCAAAATAACTGGGTAAAAAGGGATGGCAGGTCCCGATTCCAAAGTGTGGGGAAGGAGGGAATCCAAAACCTTTGCAATACCAATTTTGGCTGACAATTGGGTTAGCTTTTTACAATCCTATGGATATGTTAAGGAAGAGCTTTTCCACTGGGTCTCCTGTAGCAGAGATTAGCTGCAATTGAAACGTAGTTAATCTTCCTCTCATCCAGGTAGTGAGTCCTACCACATACATCCTTCTTGGTCACTCGCTTTTCTGTATTCTATACAGTGAAAGTTTGCATAAATCTGTATCTTTAACAGAATCTCTAGGAGCATGTGACCAGAAAGACTGTCAAAAATGCCATCTTTAATTGCAAAATGCTGGTAGGCATTTGCAGCACTCTAGAGGGGACTGACTGGATCTTATTCCACAACTGTCTCCTCTAAATCAAAAAGTCTGCAATAGCAACTAAGGCTGCAACTTCTATTTTTTGCTATTATTTTGTCTTTGTTTATTTAGCCCTTGTTTTTAGGATAAGTCTGGACTGCCTTCCAAAAGCCACAGAATATCAACCATAGTGTTAAAATTCTAGACTTTGAATCAGTTTTCTAGTTGAAATAAAGCATGTGCAAGCTTTACCATAGTTTTCTGTAACATCACCAAAACTTCACAGTATGATGTCCGTTTCTTTCTGAAACCCAAAGTCTGTTGTCAGAGTTGACCAAATGAAGACCTTGAAACAGTTTTACTTCTCACATGCTCAGATTTCCTTTTTGAGCTGGGGGGGGAGGGGTTACAAACATACGGGACACCAAATAAATCACTGTAAATCTTGTCAGGTTTATATCTGCTCTGTGCCAGAACTGTATGGACTCAGTAGATCTAGCCCTCCAGAAAAGCACATAGATGCTGTGGGCTTCTGCAACACCAGCACTGGAACTTACAACAAAAAACGATCCCTGCTGTTCTATGTGCTTTTCTCTCTACTGAGGTGAGAAGGGAAGACTCACAACTATGACTGTTAAAAACAGTCAGCCAGGATCACAGGCAGAAGAAGGTGGCAAGCAGAGAAGAAGAAAGAAGCAGAGGTTAAGTCACTACAGCACATTGCCAGAATCAATTGGAACGGAATCCAAACTCTTGAGTTTTATCAATTTACTATAGCAAATATTTTGTCAATAGGTTTCACAGACTTATCTTTTATCCTCATTATAGTAGCTAGTTCACATCAAGGACTACCTACCAATCATTTGGAACATACCTTAAGTGACAGAAATAAATATGATGGCTTTCATAGATACAAAATTGCCAATGACTTGTATTAGTAGCAATACAGTTCCACCTGATAGACTTTCTAAGAGGGCTTAGTTTGCTTTCCTACACAATGAAGGACCTACATATTCCAATACATTTGAGTGTCCAAAGAAACATTACAGAGTCTTGTACTTAGAGCTCCATGCTATTTTTCTTCCCCTATATACATACTATCAAGCTGGCCTTTGTTGGTGGGTTTTTTTTTGTTTGTTTGTTTTTAAGCAACTATTAGGCAATAGGGAAGAAAGAACTGAGACAGTTTTTGGAAAGTGGCTATGCTACATAAGATTGGGTACATTTTTCCCTAGATTTATACCTATAAAAGAAACTGCTACTATTAAAGGTTTACAGAAGTTATCACGAACAAATTGCATGCATTCAATAATACCATCTAAAGCTGAAATTTTAATGTACATTTTGCTAAATTTTTTTTTCCAGATTGTCTTCTATTTGCCACACCGTTCAGCTTACCATCAAGTCAATTAGTGCTAATTTTCAGATTCCTCGAGGCTGCTTTCCGAGGCTGAGAACAACAGATATTGCTGAAGCACTATAAAGTGACTTGCAATGCCACTGACAGACAGTCAGCAACCAAAGAGCTAATACTGAGCCCTGTGCTTTCCACTTGCAAATGGGAATTATGATTCATTGAACAAAAGTCAGTGGAATGACAGTTCCTTATCACTTCCATTTCTTTCATGTCTGGAAGCTAGTATTTTTAAATGCAGTATTTCAAAAACTATGATTTGTCCAGAAGGCCTACCCAAGTCAGACAAATTAGCCTTTCTGCAACTAATGTAAACCAGAGAACTTCACAGGTGTAACCACCAGTACCTGGGTAACATCTACTCAGAAACTTCCATATACACTATCCTCATCAGGTCTCTACCCTCTTCAGTTCTGTTTTCTCACAGAGAGCAATTTATATTTCTGTTTTCCTTTCTGTCTATATGGAAACCAGTTGGAAACCGTACTTGAATTTTTGCATCTAAATGCACTTGAAAGCTAGTAAATAAGATCCCTACACTGCATCCCTCAAAAATAAAAGTTTTAAACAGTGATCACTTCTAAAAAAAGAAAAAAAAACCTAACGCTCTATGCTACAGTTCAACAGCCAGAAGAAATACAATGCTTCCTAAGAAATTTAAATATTTCAGTTGAACTTCAACACACAATACTGCATAAATACTACTGGTATTTATTTCAAATTTTAATAACTCCATTCTACTCTTTTTCTCTATTTCCCTTTCGACTGCACTCAACCAAGTTTTCATTGTATTTCTGTTTTTCTCTTTAGAGCAAAAAAAACAACCAAAGCTAGCCAGAGAGCTTGCCCTTTGAAATGGGCAGTGCTGTATATCTAATTTGGATTAGTCATGCATTCATTCCAAACTAAAAGCAATGTTTATGCGTTTTATTCATTATGCTTTGGCTCTACAGCAAGTTCCATATTCATTAACACAAGTTGGCAGATCGGAATTTAGGCTGGTGTGGGATTTATTCAGGAAACACACACAGCACAGGCATGAGGGAACATTTCTTTCTTATAAGTGCTGTGCATACCTTCTCATGTGGATTTGTGAGACATTTTATTTGCATAAACAGCTGTCGTCTTACCTCATTTCTGCAGCAGCAAATAGTACCACGCAAGCAAGCTGCCATAAGAGATCCTTCTCTTATTCTTCAAGCCACTCCCCCACTTCTCTTTGCATCTGGCTCTTCACAAACTCATTAAAAAAAATGTTAGCATTACAGTATTTCCCAATTCTATTACAATCAGTATTGCAGGAATACCTGCACTTCACCTTTGCAGGTATTTGGGGGTCATATATCAATAGCCTTTTATTTTTTTAGCAAAGCCAAGAAGGTTTTTATTGACTATTACTCAGAAATTACGACTTAACAGCGTAAAAGGATTCAATTAGGTAAACAGTAGAACTTTTAAAGATCAAAATACTACAGATCACTTTAAGAGTTTGAAGAAAAAGAACACAAAGTAGGCACACGTTAGTACTTCATCTGTGTAACAACATTTTAAAGAGTGAAGCAAAATAGATAAGTGTTCCAGGCCAGCAAAAAAAAAGTAATAGTGGAAGTTTATTTTCGTTAATATACAAAGGAGTAGTCTGATTACTTTTTTCAGAGCTTTTACATAAAAATGCTATTACACAATTTGCCTGTAACACCACCACTTACACACAACATACCCCTGTGTTGACTGGTCTTTCTTACTTCAACGATTTGACTGTCAGGTTACTCTTTATGTAACATTCTAACACTTACCTCTCCTAACATTACCCGTTGTCTAGATCTATATGAAATACACATCAGGAGGGGGAGCAGTTTTTAGTTATCAGTGAATAAAAAAAAGGAACTAACACTGAATTTCTTTGTTAAGAGCAGAGAGTTGGGGCTTTGGGGCTTTTTGTCCCTACCCTTTTTATCCCTGCCCTTTCCTCCCAACCTTCCCTAACGTGCTCTGGAAGTCTGTTCTTGGACTTGTAAAATTATCTCTTCTGAGTGCTTGCTAGTTATGATACAGCACACTTTTTAATTCAGTCAGAATCATGATGAGAAGCAAGGCATCTTGTCTATTGTTAATAAAAAGCATTGTTTCCAGGATGACAAACACAGTGACGAAATGTGGGGCCTTCTGGATTATCAAAAGAGCAAAACAGAAGAATTTTGAAAAATTCGCTGGAAAAATATTTCCAACTAAAGGGAGTATGAAGTCACAAAAAGCAGCACAGAACAGATGAGGTAAAGAGAAAAATGACAGAAGAAGTTAAAAGAACATGTCTGCAGCTTGTCTCTCTACTTTTCTCTCCATATATTTTGACCTCCTTCTTTAGTCACAGATTACTTTCACTGATCACTCCTTTAGTTTCTTCCTCCCTCCCTGGGGCATCTTATGTGGCGTACCAAAGCTAACATAATAATGCACCTCACCACATTTCCTTGCACCTCAGCAGCTAAGAGAATATGCATTAATCTTCATCAGAAGTACTGCTACATATCTCACTTCTCTATAATTCTCAATTGCTCCTGTAAAATCCTTATTCTTGCAGCAAGTCTTTCTCATAATCTCAGAGAGCAAACAGCAAATTGTGTCTATCACTGCAGTTGTCAAGAATCCTTCTCCCCATCATATTTTCAAACTCACTGCTGAGAAATCTAAAAAAAGTACTTTCAGATAAACAGATTACAAATCCTAGGATGGAGACAGAGAAAGGGGTGGAGGGAGCCTACTCATACATTGATGAGTCAGAAACATCAAAGCACCACAAAACATCAGTATAAGTTGCCTTAAATAGGGATCTAGTTGAAAGGAATTTTGAGATCATTTCCTTTTTGAATTTATAGGGAAAACTGTTATGTGTTGTTGCGGGGGGGAGGGCAGGAGGGGAAAGAGTCTGTTATCTTTCCTTATTATTATCACAACACAGATGTTATAATTTTCTTTTTTCCAGATGCCAACAATTTTCAAGAACATCTTTAAAGTGACTAAGGTGCGTAAGCCCGAATAAACTGTTAGTATTACTGAAGTCTGTACCCTGATTCTTGTCTCGTGCAGAAAAGATTAACTATATTTGACAGTCTCATCCAAATCCATGTACATAGGACACAAAATTACAAACAACATGGCGCAGGCAAAAATCTCAGAAGACAAAGTAAGTTTGCCAGGTATACTAACACTCTGATGGAAGTTATACTTACAAAGTAGTTTTAAAGATAAACAGTTGATATAATCAGGAGCTTATTGATATATCATCTTAATATATTAATTTAACGTGCCAGTTTATGTTAATTAAACTGATATATTAAATTGACCCTTACATTGACATATTAATAAAAATACTTTTAAAACTTCTGAAGATCCTTCTCTGTGGAAAGATTTCCTGAACCAATCATCATTTAAAATGTTACGGTCGGGGGAAGGTGGTAAAACATACAGGATCAGTCACTACATTTGAAAAATTACGGTAATGATTTTCCTAGGAAGTACTGCAGCTCTTGGGGCAGGAGAGAATAGATTTTTAGTGTTTTTTGTTTTTAAACAGACCTCTTAATCTGCTCACATAGGGTTTTTTTTTTTTTTTTTAATTGAAATATAGGTTCCTTTTCCATTTTTAATTTACCTCCCATAAATAAAGCCTGAGATACTATTTCGGATTTAAAGAAAACTAAAAATATACATACTCGAACAATACAGGGAAGCATAAAACCTTTTGCACCCCTCCATATAGGAACCTTCAGTTTTTACCCAAGGCAATCACATTTTAGCAAGAACTTTATATATAATACAGCTGATTTCAAGTGTTTAACATCAACTAGTGACACTCTAGATAAAATAGCTTTCAGAAGGGCAACACTTTATAAAAATAAAAACCAGATTCTTTTCATTTGCTTTATGGAGCTTTGAGGTCCACTCATCTTAGATTTTTATCCTTTTCTATGAAATTACCGAAATAGAAATTACATATACAAATGAGAGATTCTAATACAAGTATTTTGGCTTGAAAAAGTAGGCAGGAAGCATTCTGGGATGTATATAAAGTCATGAAAAAATGGCATAGCCATTTTTATGCTCTTTCCTTAGCTCTGACTTGATGGCAGCTCCTCTGCACAAGGAATCACATATAGCAACGCAGGCAATTTTACAGGCTAAAGGAGATCATCAAAGAGGTATGAGCAAAGTATATGAACTACTCCCAGTAAGTTTTTATTTGGGGGGGGGGGGGGGACAGGTGTGCTGTTTTTGACTTTTTGAAGTTAAATACTGCCCATTCTAAACAAAGGTCTTACTCCCAGTACAGAGTCCCAATAGCACATATCTTGAGTCAAAGGGATCAGTCTTGCTAGTAAGCAAGAAGGTTAAAACTTTATGATACAAGGGGGAATATAATGCCAATTACTAACAAGAAGAACAGGCTTTGTACTGCCACTGAACTCCAGTCCAGCCAGGTTCTACCTGCAGTTTATCAGTTACCAAAAAAGACTGGGAAATACCAAGACTCCTGTCACTACTATATAGTTAATCTAATTACTATGCAAAGGAAATATAAACTTGATTATGCACACATTTATAAAACTAAAACAAGATTCACAATGATTGACTATTTTACACTCCTAAAGAATATAATGCAGATAGTATTATCACTGAAAAAAGGAAGGTCTGATTACTCTTCCAGCCTTCTTAATTCTATAAAATTTTCACATGGAAACATCCTGAATATGAAGAAAAAAGCACCAAACAAAGTATCAGTGAAGTCTCAAGTCCTTCCTTACCATACTAGGAAATGCAGGAGATGAGCCCTTTTCCTCTGATAAAATAAAATATTTTCCCCCTCTCACCATTACCTACCCAATCAGACAGTCTACTGAAAAAAAAATCACTAATAGTTCTACCACATCAGGGTGCTACAGACATTGATTTTGACAGAGGTTTTTTAGAGCCATGGCTCTCTGGGGATTACAGAGGCCTCTGAAAACCAAAGTCTTGGGTGAAAACCAAAAATACTTCAGAAGCCAAGCGTGGGTCTTACCTGTTTCAATAAAATCAAAATTCCCATCTTGAGAATCTGCATTTAGGGTCCAGATGCCGATACTGACCTGCATAAATCGAACCTAGTCAATACAGTGGTCAGTAGCAGTACTGTATTTGTGTCCCTCTCATAGAGGGAATCAGAAGTAGTTCTTTTCTTGCCCATTACCAACATTTGTCAAGCAGCTTTGACAATTTCAGGAATTACTTTCCTTCCGCCTACCCTTGCCACTTTACCTGCAGTTCCTTATTGAATTTGGACATCCCTTTTTCAAATTTGGGTTCAGAACAGAGCATAGTCTCTGTGTCCTGTATTTACCTACTTACATACATAGGGCTTTAGAAAAGCACTTCACGCCCTAAGGATAAACTAGCCGTCTTTTCACTTGGCACTGACTCATAGGAAGGCAATTTGGGTCCCACTGGTACCACGACTGTTCTCTTGGAAACAGAAATTTAAAACCCAGCCTTCTTCAGCAGCCTTGAAGACTTTTCTTGGCAAGTCTCATTAGTAGCTCAACTCTGATCTGCTGAATTCAGCTGGCAGTTGCTGAAATGCTGCCACAACAAGGTCAACAGAAACTTTAACGTCTCCCTCTAAAGACTTGCTTTTGCTGTTGGTGACTGCTTAAAACACATCTCTAGCTAGAACATCTGCTGGTTTGAAGGATCACATCAGACAAAAATCTTTGAATCCTAGACTGAAGATCATCTCAAGTTTTTTGAACCTCGAACTTCACTAAGGCTGAGTTTCTACACTATATTAAAAACTTTGCTTCAGGTTCATCATGGTGAAACTATCTCCACATATAGCACTGTGAATAAAAAGCCACTCTGTTTAAAGCTATGACTGCTCAGCTTCAATGAAACTTTTTGACACGGATGCAAGAGACCTACAGTGTCTTCCTGATTTCTAGAAGCTTCCATCAAAAAAAAAAAAAAAGTCCATAAAGCTGTGTCAAGATTATCACCAAATTACTTACTAAATGTCACACCAAAAAGGACATACATAGATAGTACTAGTTTGAGGGCTTAATAAGTATACTTTGGTTCTGTCTTCAGATATGCACGTTGTAATCCAGATCAGATTCAGTTCACTAAATTTATGTGACTAATGCCATTTTACATACCTTCTGTATCAAAGACACTCACATAGGGCTGGCAGATATGACACACGAGCTACAGCACGCCTACTTCCTGTTGAGGCAAGCAGTTTGGAGCTGAGCAGGTTACCCTACAGTATCTAGAGTGGCACTACATACCTGTGTTTAGGAACTAGAATTGCTTTCAGTCTCAAAAACTTTCTTAGATTAACTAAATTTGATAAGATCTACCCCATATCATCTGTTAATGCTGTAAGTTTAAATTTTTCCCAAACAGGAAGGTATGCCTTAGGACTTGAACAAGTCCGGTTGAATGTCATTTGCTAATTATGCATCCTACAAGGTTTATCTACTTCACTCCAAATTCACATTTCTCACTCAGAGTGAGCCAACTTACTGTAAACATCTCCAAACAGCAAGCAGTTACTCATATTCATTTTTATCTGTGTTTGAAACCAACACATCATATGCACAGCCAAGAAAGCCAGGCAAGCCTGTCACAATCTGAAAGTCTCTTTTGAAAGTGTTTTGGCACTGAAGATATGCCGAATAGAGACCAACTGAAAGAGTGTCATTCAAACAAGGTAATAAACGTAGATAACACATATTCTATTACAAAGGGAAGTTGCTAAAAAGCCTACTGTAACATCAGGGCTGCAGAACACACTCTCAGTGACCAAATTCCTTGTCTCCTGCAGGTAAGAGACACAGACGGGGTAAGAAAAGTCTACAGAAAAGAACTTTTTCTTCAGTGTCAACACTATGACAAGTTCATAAACCACATCTTTTGAAATAATGCAGTATCTTCTACTCTATTAGATTTTTCTTGTATTTTCTTCTTTCAAGGGTAAAGAAATAAGGTCTACAGAGGTAAGAAGAAACAAGAGTTGAAGATGGTAACTTTCATACCTCACCAGGAAAGTCTCTCCCATGCTTTATTTCTCTGGCATTTAAGTTTCTTTATTGTGTATCTTATATTTAATGACATCCTAATAAGATGACTGTTCATGTTTCGCATGCTGAACGAAACAGCTACAAACATCTAATGTACCCCATATAGAATTCACTTTGATCTTCGCAGATCTCCATTGCAGGATTAGGTGTTGAAACTGCACTGCCTACTGTTCCAGTATCTTATTGGTATTGTCAGCTTTTTTTGCCAGTTACACTGCTACTTGAAAACAGAGACCTATTTATGGTTAGTTTCTAGAAGGTAAGGCCTAACATCACCTAAAAATAATACTCCTTCCATCCTCCTGCACTGTGAATCTTAATGCTTAGTCGCAATATGGCATTTGGTGTCATTTTCCATTCTTCTCTCATTAACTCTTTCAGCTCTCATTTATTAATTGTAAACTGCGCTTGGAAGGTGGATATGATATGACTGGTTCTTTCAAGTTAGTACTGAATTGACATTGTTTAATATTTACAATTACCTTTGGACCACTGACTGTATACCAAGTTGCTTCTTTCATCCTCACATTTGCTATATTTTTGTTAGTGCAGTATCTAGTTCTAACAGAAATTGTGCTGATGAATTTGAGCCTCTTACACCAACATCCTATCTCTTATTAGCTCTTCTTTCAACATTCCATATTCACAATGCTTAGCAAAAGTGAACTGCAGCAATAGAGCTTCAGCTGTTTTCCCTTGTTCCTGGGAACTTCTATTTGGTATTCTCCAGAATTTGGTTTTTCTATATGTGTAAATATATACACACCTTTGTACACATATAAAGTATTCTGTCTGCCTGTGTTTATTAAGAGCTTCCCCCCGCCCTCCCCCTTTGAGCTTCCATTTCTGGAAGTTACTCTGCTTATTTTCATCCAGAACAGCCAGTAACTATTAAGGACCAAGAACTCTATAACCACTCCCAGGTTGCACAGCATCTAACCAACTGAAAACAATCTAAAGGGACACTTTAGTATAGTATAGGCCTTGGTGAGTGAAGTGGTGAGCAAAAGTCTATAATTAAAAGTGACTTGACAATTTGGAAGTAATTACTCTCACTTTGAGGCTATAAACAAAGAATGTTCTTATTTCCATATTAGAAAGCCAAGGTAGCCCAAACACTATGTTCCCATCAGCTCCCATTTTTAGGATCTTTACGTATGTAAAAGGATCTCTACACGTGCACAGAGAAATGATACATAAGAGGACAATCGTGCTCTGTAAGTCCAGTGTTTTATTTTTTAATAAACTCCAAGTAATTCAGTTTGGCATTGTGTGAGAGAATTAGTTTATTCAGGCTTTCTTTGCTAGCTTTTTTTTTTTTTGCTTTATGAAAAGTGCAAAATAGACAGTAGCACTACACAATAGAGTTGAGCGTTGTTGCAGTAAAAAGGAGCATTTTGAGCCAAATGGGTGTTTTGTTAACATTTTAGTCCTTAGCAACAAACTGACCTTGCAATATAAAGAGATTAAAACAGATACAGATTTTAAAATATTTCGCTTTAGAAGGCACAGAAATAACCATCCATCATAAAGTCAACATCTGAATGATAAACTCAGTATTTCCAAAGTGCTTTGAAATATGCTGGAATGCTGTATTCCATACTGTTTCGCTTTTAATGCTTTATTCTGCTCACAAGTCCACTGATGGAAGTTACTTGGAACCATGTAATGATTTTATTACAGTTGCCTCTGTTCTTCCATTTGTCATCATTCTTATTTGCTCGTTACAGTCAATTGTTACACATTGTTTCAAATTAAATTGTAAGCAGTTTGGGGAAGTAACCATGGTGGATATCCACAGAGTGTATTAGCGTAAGGAAACTAAAACCTGTATGCTTCCTTTGTAATCAGTGAAAAGAAAAATGACTTCAACTGCCTTCCCGCTCCAGAACTCACAGTAAGCTCCACGAGGACTGAACCCTTTCCTTCTACTGCCAATAGGAGAAGTCTAGGGAGCCTAGCTATCCCAGATCGAAGTTTACTAAAACGCTCAATTCTTCAGACTCACAGCAAAGCTGGGGGGAGAGGGGGAGGGGAAGACGAAACAGGCTTTTACTTAAGTTAAAAGCAATAACAACAAAAAACAAACAAACAAAACACACACACGCCACACATACCACGGACAGATGTTTCAGGCCAAAAATCCATCTAGCCCAGTATCCTCTCTCCCATAGCATCCAATAGAGATTATCAAGGAAACAAATGAGAATAGAACAATCACATAGTGATACTTCCCTCAAGTACTCCCCGAGCTGCCAACCGAGAAACTTCCTGAACTGAGATGGTATCTTTGTATTTAGAACCTTTGACGGCTTTTCTCATCACTGAATTTTTCCATTCCTTTCTCATATTTTGCACATTCATAAACTTTAACATTCAAAGCATCCTGTAAGCACAGTGTTCTGCGCTTTCCTTGCTTTCTCTGCGAAGACCCTCCTCCTTCCATTTGGCTAAGCATGCCAATCAGTTTCTTTTGACACTGCCTACTCCCATTTCTACCTCCTTTATGTTTTTATAAACTTATATTACCCTCTCAGCAGTTTCTTTCCATACCAAAAAAAAAAAAAAACCTTCATGTGTTTAGCTGCTCCTCGTGCAGAAGCTATTCCATACCTTCAGCTACTTTTGATGAAACCACACATCATATATTAGCAAGAAAATTATTCAGTCCTGATTCTGTGGGTCTTTACATTTCCATATATTTGCCTCTTTGCCAAAAACAAACTTACAGATACCGTATATTTGCTTCTGTATCTATGAATCACTTTGGCTGGGTTTTACGAAAACAGTTTTCCAAAAGGGAGAAAAGCATTATTGTAAGAAGCTACACATTGAAATACAGGGAAAAGGACAGAACGAAGTTTAGCAAGCTAAAGAGAAAGACAATCTTTGGCCAAATCAAAATCTCATTCAGCTGTCTTGACAGGATATCATATGAAACCTATTTGTAAATTAAAGATTTGGTGTCAAGACAGACAAAAAAAAAAAAAAACCTTTAAGATCACTGAATGTCAACTGAAAGATGGCTACTATGACTTTCTAAACTATAGAGTTTGGGAAGAAAGGACCCCAAACTATCCTTCTTTTTCTTAACAACATTATCAAGGACACAAAGTTCAAGGAACAAGGAGAAGCAAAAAAAAAAAAAAAAAACCAACAGGTGGTAAGCTAAGTATTTCAGCTCATACATCGTGAAAAGCTAATGAGCAAAATCAGAGGCATAGTACTCCTTTACTACCACCACTGAAAGAACTGTAGTCCTTTTGATTTAATACTAAAGCACTGTTATGACATCCACTTCCTTCCAAGATTTTACTCGTGACAGTCAAGATAATCTTGATCTGATGGTAATGAATTCAATGTTTTATTGCACTGGACAGAAAATTCAGCAGAAAGGTGTCTTAAGAGGAGAAACAAACAGTCATATCTTTCAAGTAAGGCACATCAATAATTTTCCACCCCTCATCATTCCCTGGAACCTGTCAGTTTGGTATTGGAGGCTAAAAAAATTGTTACAAGGCAGTTACTCACCCACTGTTCCAGATAACAGCATTTATCGACTTCATTTCCAGGCTGAGGAGCCTAACCTGCATGATAAACGTATGCAAAAAAGACTTAATGAAAAGGTAAACTACTAATTCCAGTATGACTACAGCATACCTTCTTTACCTTTACCTTCTTTAGTGATGAAGAACAGCACTGAAATAATCCTAAAAAAGTGACATTCTAAAGCCGTAAAAACAGTCCATACTATATAAGCAGTATTTTCTGGTGCTAGGGGAAGACAAAGGAAACGCAACACACGCACTCTAGAGAGCAATAGAAATTGGTAAACCTGAAGAATAAAGAAAAGAAGGAGTCTTGTAAATAATACTCGTCATCACTCTTTACCTTGTCTAGTCATTTATATCAGTAACTGTCAGATCAGGAAGATAGTCTGATACCCATTTTTCCTGAAACAAATGAGCACAAAGAATAGTGAACAAGGTTGCCTTGTTTCAGGCTACTAATGTATAGACAGAAATCTTTTCTGGACAAAAAGATATGCATTTAAAAACCCTAAGGACATGCAATATAGTACTGAAACTAGCACAATTTAACCTGATAATTTTCTAGAAAAAAGCCTCAACTTACGCAATTTCTTCTGTACCTATTTTCTCTTCTCTGTGATTTTAACAATTAGAAAAGGCTGGATAAGCTCTTTCAGGAAATTTTAAGGCCCTGATCTGCAAGCCCAATAAATATGCCTGACATCAGCATGTCAGGGATACTGTCCTGATCAAATAGACCATTATCATCCTTTAAGTTACAAAGGAAAGCACATACATATTTGTGTACATTCACATGTACCTACACAAACACATATATAAATATATGTATGTATCTGCAGTATCCAGGTCTCAGCGTCTGAAAAGTTTCTCCCTCTACATAAACTCAATCTCCCATTTGCTCATATAGAGGACAATTTTCAGGAATGGAGCAAGAAAAAGTTCATTGTGTTTTTTCAAACAGCATAATCACAGAAGTGCCAAGGCTGTACCAAGGGAGCTGATGTTGAACCAAGCATAAAATAAATTGGGGGGTGATGGGAGCACACTTAAAGAGAAGAAAAGCGAGAGAAAAACTAGCTTTGGGGAAAATTCACAGAGTAAGAGAAATACCTCATGACAAACTGCCCGAGGATAAAGTGGAAATACTTACAGATATGCTGATGTTTTCAGAGACAAAAGTAGGAAGAAGAAAAGATTGAAAGTTGTGGATTTGAATCCCTGAAGGGAACATTAAGCTAAAAAGTCTATTCAAGCACATTAAGGCAGCACCTATTTATGCATTCTGTAGTTCGAGCAAATACTCAGAACTAAGGAAGATTACTATTTAAAAAGTTCTAAAGACAATCTTCTATAGACTTGTCAAGTTAGACAAGACAAGACGGAGAAAATGAGGATTTTAACTGTGCAAGAGTTTAAGCTAATGTGCTAATCACGCCTACCGCCCTTCTAATTCTGCTGTCCTCCCTCCTCAGTGGGGAGACTGGCTAAGTGATCATGTGAAGTAAGCTTCCCAAATGGTCACACTTTTACCTGAAGGGAACATCTCATTTATTTTATGTTTTATGTCAGTTACAAGTACTAGAATCCTCTAGGACTTCTGTGATGACAGTCTCTTAAGATGACCTGCTATTTCCCCCCACCCCCAAACTAGTTACCTAAGAATATGGTCACAGATGCACATACATACACTCCTACCATCCAGGGCACACAAAAGATTCAACAGAATAAAAATGGACCACTGTCTCTAAGAGTATCTATATCAAACTTGTTCCACAGAAATATGCTCTGAAATTATAAATGCATCCCCACCTTCATTTCCCATCCCAGGACCAAATCAAGTAGATAAAGCACATCTATCCAAACCCCAGCTGAAAGGAGATCATACAACGAAAACTTGTGGAACTGTGCAATTTTTCTGCCACATAGTTATGCTATGAATGTGAAGCTATCAACATCTTTTGACACGGAATCCTGACAACCAAGATACTCATGGGCAATTACTAATTCTTCAGCTTCCACCCAGTAACCACTGAGCATGCCTTCAAGCAGTTTGAGATTAGCTACTACTGCTTTTAAGACTTGTCACAGCTTGGAGAATGCCAGTCGGGATCACTGGGGCCTGCTATGTCTTTCATGACATACACAAGGACAGCAGGGTGCCTATCCAATGCTGCTGGCTGAAGGAGGGCTTTGGAAAAATCCCATGACCCATAAGGTTGCACTGGCAGGCCCAGCTCTCATGAAGAGCCGCACTTAGCACAAGTGTCTCTGCCTAACCTCGTGACCCAGTTTCTGTTCTTCTATGCCTTACAAACTCTTTCCCTGAATCCTTAAAACAACTTCTCTCTACCTCTTCTCATCTTCCTCTCACACTGCGGATTCCAGCTTCTGCCACAGGGGATTTTGGGAGCTCCACATCAGAAGTCCCTGGCTGTTTCTGCTAGTACTAACTCCTCACAGGATTCATCTTTTGCTTTCTTCTCAATTCTTTGCCTTCTAGTTCCAATAGGGACAGAAGAGAGATAGAGAAGTACCCACCCCACTGCAGATGCTGATTACCACCTTTTCCTCCTCCTTCTGTAAGGAAATATTCCATAACAGACAACCTCTTAACCCATACAATACTTGAGAAGGCCACTATGAGATTCTCCTGAATGAGATGCTGCTCTAAGACGGATATAGTTCCATAATACGAACAGCAATCCCCAAGTAATCACACTGCAGCTACAGCACAGGCACATGGAGCTACACTCCATGCTCTACACTCCAACCACCAAGTCAGACAGAGGATGACCTCAGCTATTCCCCACTACCACAGAACAAAAAAATTGGTCACACTGCCCCGTTCCCCATTCTCTCATCGTACCTCACCCTCAGAACCAGAAGGTTAACGGCCTCACCCACACGCAGGAACATATTTCACTGTGAGGGCAATGGAAGCAGGTAAGAGTGCTTCCAGCTAAGGGAGCCACAGCCACAAGGTACTCTGGTGGATTTGTAATCTCATGAGATAGGGGCAGGGGAAAGGAGAAGGGAGCCCTTCACTCCTTATGCAGTATTGCAAACAGGGGCCCAGCGGTTAGCTGGGCAAGTCACACAGGAGCTTAGCTGTTGGTTAGGCAGGGTGCCAGCCCACCCTGAGGGCTGCACTTTGCAGCCAGTGCTCTCCATGTGTGCAGCAGTTCTGGGCTCTGCTCCGCATTCTCCTGAGAGCTTCTCCAGATCCACGCTGCTGCTGGGAAGGGCTGCCTCCTGAGCAGGGAGGCTCAAGCTCACAGACGGCAGCAGTGAAGAGATACAGCCCTTGCCAGAGCAGTTCGCACGCATGGGTCCAGCCCTGCAGCTCAGGACTGCGTAGGGCTGCTTGGACATTGTGCAGCAATGGTCTCAGCATGCAGCAGGGCATACTCTCCAACATCAACTGGCGCTGATGCCCATGGCACACTGGAGGCCTCAACCTAGACAGAGCTCCAAGGGAAAATGCCATTGCCCAAGTCCAGGCATTTGAGATGGGCCTGAAGTTGTGCTGCTTTTACAGAGGGAGCATGAGAGCCTCCTTTGTCAGGCTGCTCCTCAGCAATACCTGCTCCACACTTTTGCCCTCACTTATCTTCAGGTTATGGTGACTGTCTCTCCTGGTATATCTAGTTTAAAACCCTCCTCACTAGAGCTGTTTGTAAAGATATTCTTACACCTCTTTGTCAAATGTATACCACCCTTGTTCAGTAGCCCTCATTCTTCAAAAAGTCAGTGGAATAGAATAGGAGAGCCAAAGTTCAGCTAGAGAGGTGAAGGACAGCAAGAAAGGTTTCTATAAACACACCAGTAGCAAAAGCAAGGCTAAGAAGAGTGTGGGCCCGTTGCTTAGTGGGGCAGGAGACCCAGTGACAAGCAGTAGGGAAAAGGTTGAGGTGTTCAATTCCTGCCCTCCCCCTTTTTTTTTGCTTCAGTTTTCACTGATAAGGCTCGTCTTCCTGCCTCTCAGGTCCCTGAGAGAGTCTCCTAACAGAGTCTGTCAGAGTGAAGCAGTACCGTCAACACAGGAAGAAAGAGTTCAGAATAACCCAGCCAGATACACACAAGTCCAGACCAGAGGAGATACATCTACGTGTGCTGAAGGAGCTGGCCGAAGTCATTGCAAGGCAACTCTCAAAAAACATTCTAGGTGTTCAGGACTTGATAGGACACAGCCTTGAGCAAACTGATCTAATCAGACCACTCTTAAGCAGCATGCTAGACTACATGACCTGTGGAGATCCCTTCCAATCTAGATGATTCTATGACACACTGTGGATGGAAAGGCTGATCTCATGACTAGTGTACAATCTAAAGGACAGAAAAATAAAAAAAAATTTTAGTTCTCACATATAAAAATCTTTGTGCCTGTCGTCTAGTGGAAACAAACTATAAGCTTAACAGAGGCTACTGGCAAGAACATCCTGAAACCTAATCTTCACTATAGCAGAACTACAGGAACACACAAACAACAACAGTAAACAACACATGACAAGAATAAGTGCCTATATACAGATCATTCCTTTCTGGAGCCATTCACAGTGAAAATATTTTCATCATTACCTCTCGTTTACTACAGGGCAGCATGCAGAACACAGTCTTGTTACTGAAACCTAAAAAACCACCCCTTCGCTCCCTTGAAGGGTTCCTACAGCTGACAGGCGGTTCGCAGGTGGCAGATGGGATTGTAGTTAACTGTAAAGGAATTCACACGCCCTGTTAAGTTTGAACAATTTAATAACAACTAAGCAGTGTAACAACAATGTGGATACTATCGTATCTTATCCTATATAACAACAATACAATCTCTTACCCTATGATATACAACACACTATATTATACCATAAGAAAAGGAGACAATATTCCACAGTAACAAAGTAGGGACAGAAAACACACAAGTTATTATAGTACCCCCCCACACACACCTAAAAGGGAGGTGACCCACGTGGTTTGAAAGGGATGAGGGAAACGAGAGGGGCAAGTCACTGCCTACAGTCACAAGGTGGAGGTCAGTGCTTTGAGGCTGGCTACGTCACAACTCTGGGGGGGGGGAAGAGCCACGGGACCCGGCCACCCTACGGTGTGCCCGCCAGGGATAGGGCAAGCTAGCAAAGCCTGTGGCTGGCGCCGGTGAAACGGAACCGCCAGAGGGGCACCAGCTGGTAAACCCTCAAGGGTGAGTAAAGGCCTGTCCATAGGCAGAAGTGGCCACGGTCAAACCTTACCATCGGTTTTCTGGAGGCTTCTCCGGAGCATATGCTGGAAACGACATCCCGCTCTCAGGGGCTCGAGGAAGGTGCCAACGGTCTTGCTCCTGCACTGCCAGTGGTGGCTGTCCCGCAGCTCAGTCGTCGTCTCAGCAGTGTAGTGGCACGCTCAGTTGGCTTAGGGACAGCGCTGCTCCACGAGCACTGAGAAACGCCGTGCCTGACTTCTCAGTCTGTCCATGATTTCGACTCGTTCCCTCCGCGAACGCGCCACCCGACTACTAACAACGTTGCCTTGTACGCAGTCCCTGCCTGGCGACGCAGGCCTTTTCTGACCGACCGTTGGCCCCACCACCCACAGGCTTCGCCTCTAGCTGTCTCCCTACCAGTTCACTTGGATCCCAAACCCTCCAGAGAGGACAACGGGTCTCAGAGACTCCAGCTGGAGGACCTGGGAGGAGAACTGTCTGGAACCCCAGTGTTGGTGCCACCAGGGCCCACGGGGTGCTGTCCTACCCATTATTTTTAAACCTAAGCTGGCGGTTGAGAACCCTCGCCTTTATCCCCTCACAACGAGATCTCAGACCAACATCATAACAATTACAGGTAAATAAATCACAACATATACGTTCACTAAGCACAACACTAGCCAACTGGGTCGCCACACAGGTCTGAGATAGTTTTCCATATTCAATACTAGCTGTAAAAGCATTTCACAGTTCTAATGAGCTGGTCTAAATCTGCCAAACTCTTGCTCAGGAGACATACACAATTTAATGATTTGAGTAGTTTCCCATGCTGGCCTCTTGTTACGTAACCAACAGCAGAGCCACGCTGGTACCTGGCAATCCACCGGTCAGAGTGAGCCATCCAGAAAGGTCAGGCAAGACCGATCACTGAGGCACCTAGGGACTGAGTTTCATTCCATCTTTTGATGGAGCGACAGCAACCTCTGGAGAGGCACTTATCTTCTCCTTTGCTCAACTCTGAGGTATTCAGCCAGTCCTCAGGCTGTCAGCCATGTGAAGATTTTGGTGGGTAGTCCATCATAACAAATTCCACCAGGAGGGTATACTGAGTGGGAAATTAACTGGTTTTAAAGGATACCAATCTCCTTACCGCCAGGTTAAAAGCAGATGATTATTATTCAGGATGCTGCTGGATAATCACTAATATTTATTCAAATCTTTTCATCAAATACAGAAGAAAAAAAGTAAAACTTTATGTATATACAAAATAACATTACTGCAAGCCATATTTCTTTCCACTTCTGCAACTACTGGTGTGCCACAGGGAAAAAAAATTCTTTTTGTGATTAAGTTTTATCAACAGAACATGTACGGCAGTGCATTTATATAGCTTTGCCACATCTTAATATCCTAATATCCTATTCCTCTACCACTCCCATACTGTTTATCTAGTATTATTTTAATAGTTTAAATAGTTTTTTTTTTTTTTCCAAAGTTATCCTTGCAACCAAAAGGTGTGAATCCTTCTGATTTTTATACATGCTTGCCTGTGTTGTGTTCTAAAACCTAGGTCCAGGCTCCAGGAGACACACAGCTAATGCAGCACCGGGACAGGAGGGATTAATAAAGACTAATAAACTTTTCCAGAAGGAAAAGTCTGGCCCACATTAAATATTCTACTTTCTGACATTTGTTTTCAATACTAATACAGCAAACAAGCAATACACACAGGAGAGAGAAATGCTGCCAATAGAGAGACAGACGCGCACAAAGTTTTGTACTAATATGCATTTCTGATAGGGCCCCAAGATTTTCTGGATACGAGGAAAGAGACCTAACAACTCAAATTTTAGCTTTTGCCAATTGAACGAGGTCATTGGTCAAACATGATTCCTTCTCATTCACCTTCAGGAATCATTGCTACTTTATTAGCAACATACTGAGATACTGATTCAAACATATTAGAAGAATGTAAGAAAAAAAGAATTTGCATAAAATGAATGTTTATCTCACATTTCCTTCTCTTCTTTCCAAAGGATAAAGCATTGTATCACAGAGAATGCTAAAAATGACACAAGTTGAATTGAAGTGGAAGACAAATTATGCACTGGCCTTCTGAGCATTGACGGATTCCAACTCTCCAATTTATTTTAAGTGTTTCTGCTCACACATCTGACTGACCCATTAAGTATCATTTCTGTTCTCGTAGCTGGATGATTCCGACCCTTAGGAAGAACTTTACGTTGTACATGCTGCAAATTGCTACAACGCCATTTCCACTGTGAATATAAATTTGCCCAGGTAAGAGAGGTACAGTGTGTTACAAAGTGTACAAAAACACCCCAAGTGGATCCTAGAATGATGAAGAAGAAATACGCACCATCAAAAATCATGTCTTCCCAGGAAAGGATTTGGGAGGCCACAAGCTTGCTATAGCACTAGAGCCCCACTCCTTCCTCCTCATTCCAAGAGCCACTTGGCATTTATACATTGTCTAACATGTGTGACAACTTGTTCTTTCTTTTCTGAGCGTCATGTGAATTTCCCATACATAGTATTTCACATGTGTTGGATAAGTGTTCTTGTTCTCTTTATTATCCAGCTTTAATTCAGCTCTCCATGTTGCATTCCTTTAATGACCAATAATGGTCAATTAGTAACCAACAGTAACCTTCACTATCATCCTATGCCTTTATGCTGCATTTTTATTCTAGGGTCATAAATAGTTCATTCTACACTGTATAACTGCTTGTCAATAGTATCTACCAGGAGCAGCTTTTACACACAACAATAGATGTTACACCACACAACTGTACGCAGCTAAGCAGAAGTTAAAGCAGTAACAGTCACCTGGTCATTAGGTAAGTGCTGCCACAGCTAAACAAGCTGAAACAAAGCTCCAGAGAGGCCACAAAAGGCCCAAGGCCTATGTTCGTAGTCTGCCACAAAGCCTGTGGCTCATCAGTAGTGATGGCAAAACCACATTTAGTGGTCTAAAATGTTGCACAGTGTCTAAACAGATGTTACTGCATGACTTGATGTTATCCTTAAAGAAAATGTTTAATTTCTCCATTACTGCCTTGTTCATCACTTGCTACCACATTAGCATAGAGAGCAGCAGAGCTAACTACAGAATACGTTGCTACTACCGGAATTTATACAAACAGAAAGATGTAGGTTGCCTGAAAAAAAACATCGCTTGAAATACTCTATATGCCCTAATGTTCTTGAGAAACAGTAAGCCAGAGTAAATTATTAGGGTAGCTGAATATCAGCTGAAGAAGTCTGCAGAGAAAGCGAATAAATAGCATGCAGCATGGATTTTCCCTATTTATTACAGGAAGAGCACTGTAGTAGATAGAGCACACCACTAACTGAAGCAATAAAGCAAACATTTACTCTTTTCCTTTAAGAACTGTTTACCATTAGTAAAAATGAAGCCAATGTTATTTCCATTTAAGAGAGATTTTACCAAATATAACTAAGTCTTACCTAGGTAAAGAATTCTGTGTGATAGGAGTTCAATCTTGGCATTGTGCCAGATTCAGTAAATGCTTACAGGGTGCCTTTAAAACTACATTTTCAAACCGCAATTTTTGAATGAATAACTTATGCTGAAGAACAAAGTAAGATTTTTGTTACAACTGTATTGAGTTGCCTTAACATTTTACTTGTAATCATGACTTCCTCAGGACAGTGTATTTTGCATAGTCATTAACTAACACATACATCCTCCTTATAGATTCACTGTAATATCTCAAAGCACCCAGAGGCTCAGTTGCCTGCATCTTAAAAATACACTGGAGCATGGATCCATTTATTCCTTTTGCAGAAACAGGTAATCATTTCCCATCGATAGCTTTGATCTGGATGTTCACACATCATGAATGACATCACAAGTTAAAAAACACACACACACATAAAACATATGTAAGGCAGGCAAGGGGCATGCAAGGAAAAAGCAAAAAAAGTAAATCTTAAAAGGATACCTTATTTGACAAGAAAAAAAAAAAGGCAAATCAAAGCAAAATTCAGAAAGCAAATGCTGCATTTGTTCCTTCCAACTCTGCTGTGGTCTTTGGAAATACACCAGGTCAGTGCACAAACTGCACTGTTCTTTAGAAACTCCTCATAAAACAAATGCCATGTTGAGGCCACAGAGTCTAAACATGGGTCAAATCTTCTCTTGCATTGATTTTACACTGATGAAGTTATTGATTTTAAGGGAGCTAGAACAGTCTCAGACGTGTAAGAAGCCTACTGTCGTTTGTGGTGCGAGAGCTCTCCTTGCAAGAGTAGTAACACCCTGCATTTTAGTCAAAGACTGATGGCCTCTTGATTACAAGACCATAGTGATGCTTCCCCATTTTTAATCTCACCAGCCTACAGAATCACCTTTGCTTTGTTTCAAAAGCAGTTTCTACACCTCCTCATAGGAATGCAGTGGTTTTTAATTCTTTTAGCTGACAACACTACTAGGTCCTGTTTCCTAGTTTTACAGGAAGTATTTTCCTAATCAAACTATGTCATGAAAAGGACCAATTGCAATTACTAGCTACCAGGTCTGACATACCTACTTTCTACTTGTAGATAGCTCTGTTTAGCTCATTCATTTCATTTATTAATAAACTTATTGAAGAGCAAGTTCTGGCACTGACTTTGGTTTTAGTTTCCTTTTTTTAACATCCAGTTGCTAAGATTTAAAATTTGGAAACTTACAAGATAGAGTGAAATCTGATCAGGCATGATAGAACCCGTGCTTGGTAAGTAAACAAACCATATTCTTTTCCTGGTCAAGAGGAAAGAAAAAATATATATATTTTGTCCTCTCTGACATTTGCATTCTATAAGGAATAAAACAGGAGTAATAATGCCCTTCTGGTTCTAAAAATGAAATATAGTATAAAGTGTCATTATTTTAATTAACTAGCAGAGTGATTAATTCTCCTCTAGATACCATTTCCTGTGAGACAGGTACTCCCCTCCTTAACAAATATGATGCTATGGCTATGGACATAAAAATACTAGGTCTAGCAAAAAAAACATTAATAGAGTGCTTTATAATTAATACATACCATTAGAACATCTTCCAATTTGCTGTACAGCAGCCAGAACTACTCCATTTTTCTTCAAGGTTCTCTCACAGGACTGTGCTTTCATACTATCAGAGTAAGTCTTATGATAAGTATTAATTTATATTGGCAGGAAGCTTTGGAAGAGAGCCATTTTGTCAGCTTTTCAAATATAACTACAATTCTACCACAGCAGGTATGGAAAAGCAGCAACTTGGGTAGGAAGAATGAAGTGATCTTTTTAGAGTCTTTGTCTTCATATTTCTAACTGGCCATAATAAAGACTGTTTATGGTTCTCATTAGCATTTAAACTAAAACTCCTTATAGTTTAACTTACAGTCGTTTAGCATTATGCAATATAATTTCTGATCCTGGAATATAACTCCATGTTAATTTCTTTATTAAAGAAGGAAGAAAACTATATAGAAAATCCTCAAGAAGCGTTATTAAATCCAGCACACATCAGAAGCACAAATTCACTCATTTAGCGGATCTGAGTTTGCTGTCTTCAGGCCAGTCTGTAGAATACAAGTGTTTAATGTCTCACTGAAGAAAGCATATTCTCTGGTGAAAGTATGCTAAAAAATACACGTAATCAACACTTGAGGAAAAAAATAACTTCAAAAAACCCCATCATTCCACTGTTAGCTATGCTAGCCAAATCCTTGTTCAAGCAACTTGTCTTGTCAAATTATCCATTGGTTTGCTTATTCATGCTTGACTAAGTCTTGCATTGTTTGACCAGCTTAGAAGACACTACATTTTTCCATATACATATGTATATGCCAGGAACCATTAAAAGGAGAAGTGAAAACAACGAAACAGATCAACTGACACAGAAGCTTCACAGTGGTAGATTTAAGGCAGAAACGTATAAGTTATCATATGAAGAAGGACCATATTCAAGGGGTCCCGAAAAACAGACCAGCCCCAACTCAGTTGGCCACTAATTTAATTTAATTAGGGACCAATAAAAATTTTAAGTTTATGAAGATTTAATTGAGTAGACTTTTGAATAAAGTTGAGTCTTTCAATTTAAGTATAACAAATGTGAAATATAATTAACCCATTTCAGCTGTTCATAATTTCCCCTGCCCTAATCAATTCTTATGAAAAGTGACAAGAAACCTTGCTATGGGTTAATATGAAGATATCTATTTCTAATAAATCTACTCATTATATTTTTTCTTGACAATTGTGCTGCCAGTTTCTACCTGGGATAAATCTGTGTTTTGCAACTTGGGACTTCTTATCTAGTCAGACAATGGCACAGTTTCAGATTCTGAGGAAACACCAATCTCACAGTCTGAAAGCTATTAGCCTACGTTATACAATAATATGGCTACATCCACTGTCACACAGAAGGAAGATAATACATAATAGAAGGTATGCAAAAAGAAAAGAAATTGCTGTGTCTGCTGTAGCAAGAAAGCAAAAGCAATCAGCAACTCTAAAAATGAACCATTAAAATTAGCATTTTAAACTGACTTGCAATTCCTGTTTATACTAATGCAATTGCCTCTCTCCCTCCCCTTCCTCCTCCACACACCCTGTGGTAAAAACAACAGCGGTCTTTAGAACTTTAGGCTAACGTTAAATTCAGTACTAGTCTCAAGATTCAAAGCTTTAACGTTAGAATTAATAGCTATCAATCCCACAGAGGAACAGTTTATTTTCAAAAGACTACTGGCTTAACTCAGAGAATGCTTAAACTGTGTTCTAGCTAATTTAACATTTCAAAAACAGGACTTCAAAAACACTACTGGACTGTAACATTAGACACTAGTAGAGATACAGACCAAAATCCTGCTCTGACAGTCTATAATTTTGCATACCGATTGGTGTTCAGTTGGAACTATGAAATTAAGAGGCCCACCCCTGCATGATCCAAGATTTAAAACATGGAATTCTGGCTCCTCAATCACACAGTTCATGTGCATGAAAACACAATACATGAAAGAAAGAAAACCACCAAACAGGCTTACAGGTGAAGAACTAAAACTTCCTAAGGAAAGGAGTGTGATCCCCTGTCTGTGCTGTCTGTATAACTAATACAGAATGTATTAGTTAGCTAGGTTGACAGTTCTAGTAATTTCATAGTGACACAGGTAAAGGCATAGTATGCTAACTGAAATCTAATCAAGTTTAACTAAGAGCTGGCCACTAGATGTTCTGCAATACATAAAAAATAAAACTGGGTAAGCAATAGCTAGTATTTTTCTTCAGAGGCTAAACTGTAACTGAAGTTTTCTGGCTACACTGCAACAATACTGATGAACACACTTGTTACTTGTTCTAGCGGACTTCAAGTTTAGCTTTTGGGGAGGGCAGAATGCCTGTGATGTGTTTCTGGAAAGCCCTTCCAACCCCTTCTTCATTTTGTCATACTGAATGAGCTATGCTCAACAGCCTCTTTGAAACCAACATTTCTTGTTGTCTCTGAGTCAACAGTTTGTGATACAGGATGCTACACGTTCACGCTACATCTGAAAAAGGCTTCTACTAGTACTGAGCAAACAGAAAGGAGATATTTTAATGAGGAGGCTTTTCTCCTGCCTTTAACCAGACCTACAACCTTTTGGTCCTTGTGTCATGGGGAAAAAAAAAAAAAAAAAACAGTCCACCACGTAACAAAATGAGGTAATCCTTGCGCTAGGAAAGATAAAGAGCAATACTTTTTCCAGTATGGTGATAATAGGCAGCACAAAGTAAATGTGTTTTTTTTTGTAAACTTTATTGTTGAATTACTTGATTAATTATATTTTGTTAACAGTTTTAGCAGGTGAGTTTTAAGCAAAGCGTTCTCTCATTACACTCAGAATATATTTGATCAAATTCTAAACCTACTTTTTACTGCTCTGCAATATAAATCTGAATTTATTAAGCTTTCATGATTCTAGAACTTTCCTACAGGGAAGGCACTATGCTCAGCTCTGCTGAAAGATTTTTCTATATTCAGCTTTTGTCATCTAAGCAGTGCAGAGACACTACAGATTTTTAAGTAGTCTTCTGTGAAGAACTGTGGGCCTGAACAAGTTCAATAACACTTGGCGTACAGAAGGCTACCGAGGGAAGCGTAAGCAAAGTAGAGCAGAAGACAGAAGCCACATTTTTATGCAAGATTCAGAACAAATGCTGCAAAGTGTACCGTAAAACCAGGCAAAGTAGAAAGTTAGTGCTCTTCCCCTTTAAAAGGCTTTTTTCCTTTTTTTTGGGTAAAAGAGAAGGTAGACATTTGCATGACTTAAAGAGCTCCAGAAATGCAAGCATAGCAACTTTGAAAAGGCAGGGCTGCATTTAGCTGTGACAAAGTGATGAGGTTAGATCTGCAGGGGATAGAGTCTTGTGAAGTTCTTAGATTAAGACCTTTTTTTTTAAAAAAAGAGTCCAAGAAAGAGAAATTAAGAGATTCAGTTATTTACAAAATAGATTCCGCATACAAGTGACTTGGGTAAAATAGAGGAATTCAAATGAACATCAGGAAAGCAAATAGATGGCACTAAACAAATAAAAAAAAAGTTTAATCTTCTACTTGAAATTAAGTTTTGTTTTTTTTAATTATTACCTAATAGATTGAGGAGGCAAATTAGCTAGTCCATAGCTATCTGCAAAAGCAGATAAAATATTTAAGTAAAATGATAATGACAAGGATGACAATGCCACCCTGAACTCTAGCACAAGCCATCATATCAAGAAATGAGAAAACAAAGTTAAAAGTAGGAATAGAGTAAATTGAGGCAGTTCGGGTATGCTAATGGTGGATGGGGAGGGTAAGGGAGGGAAAAAAAAGGGATTCTAAGATCAGTGATGAATAAGCCAGAAACGAGCATGAACTAATTTGAAAATAGGCTACTTGGAGGAAAGAGAACAAGAAAAAAAAAAAAAAAAAAAAAAAGCAAAGCACACAATAAGGGGAGCATGATGGCAACGCAGCTTGTACTGCAAAACCCGGAAAGAAGAAAGAGGGGGAGGACAGCAGAGAACGTGTTATTTAAAAAAAAAATTAAATGATGCACGAAGGGTACTTATTTTATTAATAGCGACAACATACTAAGTCACACTTGAACTATTTTAGTTTTTGAGACAGTCAAATTTTGTCCTTCTTACACTGGTCTCAGATTTTAAATTCAAAAATCTTTTCTTTAATCTGCCCTTGAGAAACACTCTGCAAAAGCACTGACTGCATGGTAGATCTACATGTAGGAAACTGGCATAGCATTACACACAAGGCAGAAGCTTTGCTCAATGCCTTATTCTCTAGCTCTCTAAAATATTTTGTTGCCCGCAGACCATTTCCCTCCAACAGATGTATCTGTGGAAAATGCAATTGCAAAAGAAAAAAATAGTTTAAAATGTACTATGCCTCTCTGATTATAATTAGATTTGCCCATGTAGAGATCTAAATATGATGCATATGTCTCTGCATCTCTACTCCCACGTGTGTGCCCATGATAGTAGTCAACCTTCACAGAATGTGTGTGTGATGAGAACGTGGAGCATCTGTCAGATGCTCCAGAGTTTAGTTAAACGAAACTTCTTCAGAGCAGGTCCAACAAGCAAGCAGCTTTAAAACATTTTAAAGATGTTTGCCTGATCTAGTTGGATCCTCTCATCTACCGTGGCTTGTTTTCAAGTTGTCTGATGACCAAACAGTAGCAAAACTGTTCAGGGAGGGTTAACCATTGCTACGTTCAAATAGAACAGTTATGAGCTTAAAATCCTAGCAGCAAAGATCAGATCTGAAAATTATAAGTTTATTTCATCAATCCCTTCAATTTCACTGCTAGAGAAGGTGAAGACAAGGGTCACAGTCAGGCCTTTCCAGCTTCTACCATCCATCTGTTTTGCTTATTTTTTCTCTCTCAGATTATAAATTAGGATAGAAGCATATATTTTGAAGCTAGAGACCCATAAAAAATGCCACAAAGATGGATTTAAAAAAAACAAAAACATTTCAGTGAAGTACTGTATGATGAATTTATTCCCAAAATGTTACTCTTAAAAATAAAAATGATTTCTCAATATGCATGTCCCCCTTACAGACACCTGAATGATACTGTTATACCCAATCAAAGCTTTTGTGCATAGATACATTTCCTAATCTTTATTTATATCCAAATTAAAGCCAGGATCAAATAATCGAGAAGGGAAAAGAAACAGCCAGGAGGAGGGAAATAACTAACCCTTAACAAGACTACTACAATTAGGAATGAGTATTGAAGACACCAGTTCGGTACGTTCTTGTGAAAGTGGTCAGCACAACTGGATTGCAACCTCAAAGCCAGATCCTCTAGTCCAGCTAACTCCAAAAATGTGCAGTATTGGCATCCCATTGTGATCATCATTAGAAAGTTAAGCAGCCCTGGTACTAAGCTCCGCCTACACGAGGCCTTTTTTTTGGAGCACATTTCTTCACTTCACAGTTTAACTGCAAATTCACACAACTAAAAAAAAAAAAAAAAAGCAGATATACCCTTGCAAACATACCTGAGTACTAACATCTGTTCTATACTTTCATGCGACTATTATACCAACCATAATAAGACCCTATCACATTCAGCCGAGCAGGTGCAGACATGAAAACAGATCTTCTGCATGTTTCAAGACAAAGGGCTGTGAGTTTTGATAATATTTTCACCTGAGTGGGATAACACAGGTCTTAAGGGAATGCAAGATTCAACTTCATGTGCAGTGAGTGGAACATAACTCTGATGGGAAGGGCTCCAGAGGGATGAACCAAATGAACATAGCCTCTCCTTCCCCACTTGTTATTTTATTAGTCAGAGTCAAAAAGCATGCCTTTTTCTCCCTGGTTGAACTGCATTCATTATTCATATTGGGTTGATTAATGACACAATACAACCTTCCCTTCTCTCCTTCACCTCTATGCCAACCAAAATCTCACAGCAAAGTTCATTAGCCACTTAATAAAACTGGCAACAAAAATATGCCTGAAAGTGACCACCTTTTAAGACTTTGTACAGACATCCCAGCATTAGGTCCAAAGGTCACCACGACTTCAACATATCCAAAACACATTACAGACTCGTTATACCGATTGTGTATACAAGTATAGAAAAAATAAGTAAAACTCTCAACTGTTTCTGTCCACCAGTTTTCCAAGATTAAAACCAAGCATATTTCCCAACTATAAGTTATTTTAAGGCTGTACGGAAACTAAATAAATAATGATAGGACAGCATGGACTAAACCATATTAGATGATGGTATGAAAATAGATGTCTCATTACTGTATATTGGCAGCAATTCAAAAAACGCATGTTCAGATGCTATATTACTACATTCCATAGAAGTACTGTAGGGATACAATACAAAGCATGTAATCTATTGCCTTCCCATTTTATTTCTGACTGTTAGAAATAACCTTATTTCCATACTTCAGTCTTAGAGAACTGAATACTGAATTGGAAAAAAAAAAGGGGGGGAGGGGGGGATCATTTTTGCTGACTAATGAACACTAGCTACCAGCCTGAGTTGGGAAAAGGGAGAGAGAAAGATGAGTCACAGGGTAATAAGAACCCTATAACCCAAGGATGAACACTAGATAAGTGAGAATACTCATCTAATGGGAGTGGGAGTTGTTTCCACTAACTTCATGAACGTTTTAAGATGCTGAACAGCAAATTACTGAAGTCCACACAGAACACTGGGTCAAATATAAGCCTTCCTTTAGTGGTTTAAGAGCTCATTTGAGCATCTAATGGTACTTCAGGCAAAAAGGACAAGTTGTTTAAAGGGAAAAAAGGTGGGGTGGGGAGAGCATACAAAGACTGTTTAATCGGGACAGAACACAACTCATTCTAAAGACTTTGTACATCACACAGAAATATTTCAGTCTTAGAGGCTAGCTTTGCCCTTCATAAGGGCTTGGTTTAATCCAAACACGTATACGTGAATCCCATCTACATTCTTCTCATTTCAGCAGAGGACACCACCATTGCCAGCATATATGCCTATTTCCACTTACCAGCTGAGTATAACAGCCTTTATGAACTCTCATTTCCTACCTTCTCTTTTCTTTTCCCTCCAAAGAATTTTAGTGGGTCTCAGAAGCAGTGAACTTCATACACAACTACAAGTTTCAGATATTAGCAAATTAGCACCTCAGAGACTTCACAATAATCCTTCATTTGAAGTTCTCTTAAAAAAAAAAAAAAAATCATCCTTCCCTTAAGGAAGTTCATGTGGTATAACCACATCTGTGTAAATGAGAATGTCATCCTCTCCTAAAATGCTAGGTATTAAAGATGGAAGTTAAGCGAGAAATGGGGGCTGCAAGCTGTGTTTTCTGTATTAAGAACGGCATACCAACAAATCTTCATTGCCAAGAAATACTAACTTAATTTCTGTTTCTATCTCAAAGTGTTATTAAAGCAGACACAGGGAGAGGAATATCCCAGCCAGCTATGGGGAAGCAAGGAAAAACCTGAAGTGACACACAAATACGCACTCACCCATCCTAACAAGACAACCTAGACCAAAAAGGTTATTTTCCATATCATTGACACTCTTATTATTCATACCACAATAATCCTAGAGAGTCTTATCTATAGACTGGGACATTACAGTGCACTGCACAGGATGGCATGTAACAATTAAGTTCCCGCTACAAAGTGCTTACCATCTAACTGATGCAGAAGATAAAAACTACACTACGGACCTTCCCCCCCCCCCCCCCCAACCCTGTAAAGTATTCAAAACAATTCATAAAAGCTAACCTCCTCTTAAATCATGAAAATCTTTTGCCTGCTCTGCCAACTCCACCTCCCCGCAGAGGAGTGCATTCTACTGCAATAGACTTATCAATACATAACAATACACCATGTCTCCATTTAAATAGTCAGCCAATTAAAAAAAAAAAAAAGACGCACACACAACCCATCATCTATCTACTCACTGTCTTGGAAGCAAACCAAGTTCTGCTTCACCTTCTAGTGTTGAAAGGGATAAAAATGTAGAAATTATACTGACAAGAAATTCACAGTACAAAGAAACTATTCAGTACAATGAATTCATAAACAGAGAAGGAGATAACGGATCTACTTTTTGGCATATCAGAATTGCAAAAGTAAACAAGTATCAACAAATCAATACAAATATCTGGAGGGTGGGGGAAGGGGGTTAGGTAGAAGCAGTGAATCCAGTGGCTTTGGGAGCAATTCATTTCCTTGCTATTTCAAACATAAAAGATTCTCTCTCGATCAAAAGAACTGCAGAAGACTTGCACAAAAATAACCAATTTTGTTGGCAAGAGAAGCTCTCCTACCCACCTCAGGCAAGTGCCTCCTCAAATTCAAAAATAGGCAGCAACTGCTGGCAAAGTATTTTCACTTTGTCTGTGTGTAGGTAGGTGCCTGTGCATGAATAACTGGTCTCCAAATTTAAGCAAAGATACAGGAACCTGACATCAGGCTGTGTCAATTTATTAGCAGCAGCCCTCCAACCCTACTAGTAAAAAGCATTAAAATAACACGTCAGACTGAAGTTCATTCTCTCATACAATTATAATAATGTTAAGAAAATTCAAAAATTTCTACTTCATTATTATGAATACAGAATGGTTTAGAAAATGAATTTGTTTAGGAAGTCAGGAGGCTGGACTTGGTATGAACACTGAGCTGCCGAATGAAGTCAAAAAAGTAAGGGCATTTTTCCATGTCTTTCTTTTCTATGGATAGAAAATTGGGAGCAACTATGTCAAGTTTGTTGATACCTGTGAATATGCTGTTTGTCAGTATTCTGCCATTCACAGCGTAGTTCAAACTTAGATCATAGCATTACGACTATTTGTCTTAGAAGTGAAAACTATCACTGAAAAAACCCTTAGGAAAAGTTACAGTATCTACAAAACAGGAAACATGAACTTCCTCTATTATGAAATGGGGAACAGAATAACCGTTTGTGTAACTGAGTTCAGTGGTCAGGTTACTACCATGTATGCTTATTACCATATTCAACAAAATTAAAAAAATAAATAAGCAATTAGACAGCTAAAGAGGAATAGCCCACTTCCACCTATAGAATAAGGATGGTGAGTAAAGGCAAACGAAGATCTTTGAATCTACCTGCAGTCAAAAAGAGCCTGTAGGATCCACAGTTCCCACTCACACAGAGACCAAGACAGGAAACAACCAAGGAAACGGCTGAACGCTTTCACTGTGCCACTGGCTGCCCAGATCTTTTAGAATTTCTGTTAAATAAACAACTGCCTTGACAGAGGATTACAGCATCACTCTTCCTGAAGCTGAAAGTTGTTCCTGAATTCTTTACATGGGGTAACCATAAGCAGGTAGGTATTGGCAATGCTGTGGGCAGCTTATGCCTCTCATCTTCTAGAAATTCAAAAGAACAACAGAAATCAAGAATTTTTGTATTGGAATCACACACTTACATAAGAGCAAAAACAAACTTCAGTGCAGTTTCATAAGTCCTGGCTTACAGGAATATGAACACTGTGACTTATAGAAATTACCATCACCAGCTCCCACAGATCACTCCATTCACAGTGCTACTTTTGGTCTTAGCTGCTTCAGGCATTTAATTATTTGGTTTGGTCTTATATCAAAGAAATATAATCATCAGCCTCTACTGTTTGCTTACCATGTCCTCATTCCCCATCCCTGCACTGTCATAGGCCTTAACTCAGATACTGGCAGTCAAATCAAACTTCTCCCGTTTAAAAAAAAAATCTCTCCTAATTCCTAAGGGGTGACAGAGAACCTTCCCTCTGCTCCTCCTCCTTTAAGTCTTATTGCTTCCCTTAGTTGGTGCTATTAGTGTAAAGAATGCTCATATTTTTGGCAGCTCCTTTGCTGAGAACACCACTTTATCTAATTACTACACTACTTGGAACATCCTTGCTCCTCAGATAAAAAGCAAGGGCAGGGCTGCACTCATCTTGAAGACTTGCTTAAATAAAGCAGCAGCGTATCTTGCTTTAACATAAGCATTACGTGTTGGAATCTCACTCTTGTCTGGTGCTAAAACTGTAACTGTGATCAGGGAAAGAAAGATCCAGGTGATCTAACCCACACATATCAGAACAAACAATACATCATCCTACTTCCTAAAACTACCATGACAGCACAAATTATGTCAAAGCATAACGACATTAGTTTACTTTTAAGGAGCTCTGTTTGCTTAGATTTTTTTCCCCTCCTGATATGCGACCAGAAAGCCTAGCAGGCAGATCTTGTGACACTGCAAAGTTAACTCAGGCCTAGGCCAGTCTTTCATACCGCAACTGTTCCGCAACATCGGAAGTATCTATACTTCAAAAAATAAAGAGATACAGATAACTTATGACAACACATCATGACAATTGCATTATGCATATTTATTTTGCTGGCATAGCAAGTTGTACTTAGACTATCATAAAGCATGGCTTATGTCTTTCTTCCCTCAAGTGAACATTCAAGTTCTCTCTAATGGTTTTCTTGGCTCCTGTGCTCATATAAATATTTCATTAGAATATAGCATATAAAATGCATTTTAGCCATACTCTTTAGAAATATGCTAATTATAAGAGCACTGTCAGGCAAGGAAGGGAAGAAAGAATCCCTTGAAAGAATCTTGGATGTTTTACAATTCTGCCTAGAAACACAGAACAGCTTTTCCAGGGGTCACGATGCTGCTCCTTCTCACTTGTAGATTTTTGCACATCACCTGCCATCCTAAAGAGATAGTAACATTAGTAATGGTTTGTGAAAAGTTTAAGCTTTCTGCTAGTAGACAAAAAGTTCTGGATTGTAATGCCTTGCTTTTCTAAATTCAGGTACCACAGTTTCTAGATTTGTTTTTAAAAGCGATTTCCTCCTCTCCCCCCCCCCCCCCCAATAGGAAGTTTCCAGGAAGAAGTCTGTACTAGCTTAAGGGCTTCAAAAACAACATTAAAAAGCTATTTGAGGGTCCAAAAACGTCAGTACGGAGTTTTTTGTCGTCATAATAGTTTCTTAAGTCTACTTACTACCACCTTCAAGTTATCTCTATCAGTATTCCCTAAGTTAATTAACGTAAACTCTTTAGACCTTACTGCCATAGCAATACGCAGCCCTATTACTACAGAATCTAGCTTGATGACCCTTCTTATTTCTCCTAGTCTCAGAACAAACTAAAGATTTAGAAAGTAATCCAAAATAGCTACATGAAGCTTGTACAAAGAAAACAGATCATTTTCCTATTTGCAGTACTAAGCAAGAAATGTACACACCTAAAGACAGGAAAAAGACAAGAAGCTAAAAGGGATCTCACTTGACCTCATCAGTTTTATAAAATGAAGTTATTTACCTTAAACTGTAAATGCATTACACAAACGTTTTCCACTTCCAATACAGTCCTAATTCAACCATTTTAAAAGCCAAAAACAGGAGGAAAGACAGACAGGAGATGGAAGAGTAATTTTGTATCTTGCTTCACGATTACATCAATTCAAAGTAAAATCCACACAAACAGTGAGACTAACATTTCCAACACCCCCTCTCCCTGTCCAAAAGGTACCTAAGAGCACTTTGTACAGGTCTAATTAATTCAGATGCTCAGATGAACTTAGACCCAGTCACATAAAGTTGGGATAGAAATCATAGCAGGTGTGTCTCTTTAGTTAAGATAATCCAAGATTATAGTATCATCTAAAGGAAAAAAAAAATCCTTAGCAATTCACATGTGAAAACTGTGTTTTGTGTGGTCACCACAATTGATAGTTATATCAGTGTTGCATTTCAGTATCACAAAATAGGGAAAACAGTGATATACTTGAGGGAAGACTTTTTTTTTTTTTTTTGGGGGGGGGGGGGGAATCTGTTGTAAAAGGCCTAACATGATTGGGCAACGACCTCCAAATAAAGTAATAAATATTACTTGAAGAAAATGATGTTTCAGAGTAAGTAACACTGGCATATAGCAAACATTGTTGTAACAATAACTAAGCCTTGAAATCATAGCGGAAATAGAAGAAACTTGCAGTTAAGGTCACAACATAATTTCCAATTCAACAATCTATTCCCTATGTGCAACTTTTAAAAAAGTCACTTTTGAGACTAAATTCAGTACTTCAGGCTAGATTCTCCAGTCCATCATCAGGTTCATTCCGCAACATTTCTGCAGCAAGCTCAAAGCAGCTCAGCATTTGCCTGAGGAGAACCCACGCAACAACCCCCACGCAGCCCCACTGCGCTCCTCTTACCCTGTATTACCCCAGGCTTAAAGGAGACAGGTTGGATATCACACACAGAAAGAGGGAAAGAGGGGGAAAAAAAACAACAACAACCACCAAACACATACACCAGCACATCCAAGGAAAGCTAAGAAAGCAAAAACAGATGATGGAACAAGACTGTATTGTCTGCTGAAAAAGGTCAGGCCCAAGCCCTAAACTTAGAGCTAGAGGAAGCCTGCTTTTAAGCTGGCTGTCTAGCTCAGAAAGCTAGGAATAACTCATGATTATTCTATGACATATCTGTTCCCCTCTTTTTTTTTTTTTTTTTGGGGGGGGGGGGTAATTCAAAGCCTTTCGAAGAGTTTGATAATTTTGAGATGCCTGCAAGGAATTTTACAGCAAGATTTGGGAAAAGGAGTGCCTATTTAAAACGCTTTCAAAAGTAAAGAGAAAAATGCTTTAAAACATATGTTTTCACAAGACTGGGCTTTCTTTTCTCAACAACTTACACGAAACCTGAGAAGTTTTTGAGAGAACAGCATAACTCATGAAGATGATTTTATCTGTTCATAGAAAATGAAATTTCCTCATCAGCACTCACTGGCACATAAGTTTTCAGTTACACTAAATAATAGCTAAAAAGTAAACACAAATCTTTTTTCTATCCTTTCTTTTCCCTCAGAATAAAATTTAAAAAAAAAATGTATTTCAGTGGAAACATCCACAAAACATTCACTTTTCTTAAGGCTGCTCTAACCGCAAAGCATATTTGTTTTTTAAACAATACAAGTTGCGAAAGAAGAATCAAACTTCAAGAGAAAAAAACAAACACATCCACGGACCAACTTTCTAAGTCTGTCTATTAGATACATACCTACTAAAGGAGTTGAAGCGAAAGCACACAAAATTCAAAAAGGCATAAACATGTATCGCAGGCCAATTATCACTTAATCTAACTGACTGCCAATTAACACAAACTTCTGATTATCGATTCGAGCATATGGGGGAGGAGGGGGGGGGAGGGCAAAGGGAAAAAATAGTTTAACGCTTCAGTACCTACTCGTCCACCCCCTCCCTTTCCAGTCTCCCCTCGCCTTGGCGCCGCCGCGGGTGACGCTCAGCCGCCCCCTCAGGCTCCTCCACCTAACGGTTCCCCCTCCCCCAGCCACCGTCTCTCCCCGGCCCTCTCGCCCCACGTGCCGCCCGCGCAACGCCGGCGCCGAGACACCGCGGACTTCCCTGATTGGCCGCCGGTCTGGAGGCGCCGGGGCCGGTTGGGACCGGCTTGGGGCGGCTCACAGCCTCGCCGCTCTCCTAACGCAACCCAAACGTGCACGCTGTGGGGGGGGGGGGGGGGGGTGCCTGGTACACGTGTCACAGGTGAGCCTGAGTAAACCTTGCCGTTTACTCCCAATACAACATGATGTTAAATTTCGGAGAGAAAATTTATTTAAAGGGAAGCAGAAATCTGTGTCATTGAAGTTGTTTTGAAAAGTGGCATTAACTGAGGTGCCCCCGGACTCGCGTTAGGGCAAGGACTGTCACGCATAGCTCTCCTAGAGTAAGGGAGATCTGAGACGGGCGCTTTGAACCTTTCTCCTCATGAGGGAGAAAAGATCTGCATTTACATTTCTAACAACCTCTATTATATCCGTAGTAGAACCCCCTTAGTCTGTCCTTGTGTCAGGCAAGTCCTAACCCTAAAAGTGTATCAGTCTGACCTGCTTTGGTGCCTGCTCCTGACCTCTGCTATTTAAAATTCACATGTGCTTCCACTCATTTCACACACCGCTGCTGAGCTCCAGAGAACGCCCAGTGAAGTTCACAGCGGGAGAGACGCCACATCAAACCCACCACTTTGCTTCCTTCTCTCCTTGACGGTTGAACAGACCTTTTCACTGGAAGGTTTTGCGTTATCGTTTCAAGTCCGTGTTTATAGCTTATTTGGGATCCAGCATGATGCGTTAATGAATGTTCTGCTTAACATGCACAAGGTTTCACTTGGCAACGTGGTAGTCTGACTATTATTTTAATGTCTATTTGTTTAGCTTCGATCTCCCTCAAATTCCTGAAACTTGGTCATTTCTTTTCCGTATCTTAGATCTCTATGCGTCTTTCACTTTCTCGCAAAGAAAAGTAGCTTTAACCATCTCTCACTCAAAGATGAGAACTTAACCCCTCCTCTCTCCCACACTTGAACAATTCCATATTTACCATTTTCTTCTGCTAATAAAGTGTGGTGAATGAACAGGTTGGGGAAGGGGGAAAAGACAGTGCCAAAGCAGTTTTGTTTATAATAATGTGACCAGCGAGAAAAAAAAAAAGCGTCTTACAACTGGAAGACAAAGACATGCTGCTATTTTGCTAGCTTATCTCTTAGTTGCTAACAGTAGCAAGACCTCACATCTTCCTAAGTTGGGACTTGAATCAAACTTGTTTTCTGATTCTTGATAATATCGTATACCGCAAAAAAATTAAGACAAACAAGAGAACAACCCAGCATCTTTGCACATATTGGCACAGTTTTCAGTTGTTTCACTGTAAACACATCAATAAAATCATGCCTTTTTATCTAACACAGTAGTGACTCCATTGCTCAAAGAAAAAGCTATATTTTTAGTAAGATAATAAAATATATGAAAATTGCATCTATTACTATGACTTGATAGCTCTATGGTGAGAGTTTAGCTATACAGGCAGATGAAAGTAAAAGGTTAAAAATAAGCATGTGCGACACTGATTTTAAGAGCAGTAACATTTTAAACATGAATTAATTATCTGAAACAGTGAAGCTGTCAAATCTATTGATTACAGGACCACAGTTCATTATTTAAAGGACTCGGGCCACTCAGAGAAGAGCCCGGATCACGTTTCTCAATAGCAAGTAAAGAATGAATACAGAAATATACTCAGTATGGAGTCTGAAAAATAATAAGAGTAGATCACAAACCTTAAGAACTATAGTATTATTTAGCACGCTAGGATATAAATAAACACAATCTGTAAAGAGGATTATCCCACTATTCCAGCCATAGATTGTTAATGATATATTTCTAAACTTCCAGTTTTAGTCAAGAAAAAAGGACAGCTTGATGAATATTGTAATCAGTTCAGCTGCTGCCTCATGTCTTACATTTCCAACTATTTTACTGTGATTGTAGACAAATAATTCTGACCTCACCACATGATACTATTGCAGCTCTGGACCTATGTTTCCCACAATGGTCCCATATCACATGCAAAAGGGAGATTGTGAGCAACCAAAGACAAGTGAGTGCGATTACAACTCCATGTGAAAACGGGTTACCTTTGGAACAAGCGGAAGGTTAAGGATGACCCTAGGACCTGAACTGTAACATTCCAGTGTAACAGTACATGTTTCTTTCTCTCTGGGAGCATTTCTGATGCTTTTACAAGAAGAAGACTCAACAAACCCACTTACTTGAGGCACTGTCTGAACATAACAGAGTGCTTTTCTACGGCTGCTGCCAGAGCCTCATGCAAAGTGAAGGAACAGTAAGGTGTGCAGCACAAGAGTGTGCACGGGGCACTGCCAGCAGAGAAACTCAATTGCTCTGTGCAAGTGCACTGCAAGAAGAGGGCAGCTGTGATGGTGCTTGGCAGAGCCCTGAGCCCAGCAGCATACCTAGACGTGCTATTGTGAACCCCTAGATATTGGGGATCACAGCAGTACCCCTAGGTATGCTGTCATCACCAGAAGCAAAAGGAGTGGTTTGAGTCCTTTACCTCCTTTTACAGGGCGGGTGAAGCTCATTGTAAGATGGGCTCTTAGGCTTTCCTTTCAGATGAGCTAGCCTGGAGCAAACAAGTAGAGCAAACAAGTACAAAGTGCCTCTGGACCAGAAGTGGAGCTAGAGCAAACAAGCACAAAGTACACCAGAGATGCTAATATCAGGGGCAAGGCAGCCAAGTCCATGGAGTTGTTCTATAGGGAAGACAGTGAGGCAAGTAACTTGTAAAAGAGTAAGCTAAAATCTTTATCTAATAATAAAAATAAGAAAAAAAAATCTCATTTAAAGATTTTCTCCTCCAAGGGTCAACTCAAAGACTATTAATGTCCATGATTCCATAGGATTAGAAGGATTAGATTAATGAAAAAAGGAATTGTTAAGATTTAAGCTTAGAGCTGTGTAGTTCATTTCCAATTGTTAAACCAAATTCAAGATGACTTCTATATTTGAACATAACTTTTATTTATAGTTTCTGAAATTGAGATTTTTTTTTAATTGGAAAATATATTTCCTTCTTTCCTGTATTTATTGATTATTCTTCCTTTTCTGATTGTTACCTCTGCTCTACTTCTAGAGAAATTTCATGTTGGAGAAAGTGTTAGATTTTGACAACTAGAAGAAGGATTCCCGTTCTGTTTCCTAACCAGCCTGAGAACAAGTGAGGAAAAAACCCACCAGTCAGCAACAATATCTCACTTTGACACCGTTGCCAATGACAGATCGAGATTCTAGGCACAGCTAAATCAGGTAGGAAGGAAGCACCTATTTCCCTTATGAAATATTCATTCTTATATGGCGGTCAAAGGAAAAAGGAAGGTTTTTATTAAAGTTAAACCATCCTGAAGTTTTTAGACTTAGCAGATCATAAAAAGAAAGTAGGAAAGCTTAAATTCAGAGGGTTGTTAAAAGATCTAAGAAATCCTGCTGGCTATACTTCTGTACCACTATTAATAAAGGTGCTTCTTTAGGTAAGATATGGAATAAAGATTAAAAGGATCAGTGGAAGAAGAGAAGGTTTTATACTGTACCTAATGTAAAGGTAAAACTTAGACTCTGAATACTAACATATTAGAAGACATTTTGCTAATATTAGCAGTGATAACATTAAAGCCAATTTTTCTAAGTATCAAAAAGTGACTGCTGTTCCATGTTTAATTTTGTTCTTAAAACTTATCGTAACGATGATTTCTCTTGGCCTGTCCAATGCACAGTTAATAACATTTTAAGAGGGTTTTTTTTTCCGATTTCCCAGTTTCTTTACCAGGTCTGAATAAATTTGGTTTGCAAATGTTTTAAACCTACTCAACTTAAATCCTGAGGAGTAGTTTTCCAATTAATCTAAAATGTCAAGTCTCTTTTCTTGCTAGCCAATGAGTGGAGTATCTTCAATATTTTAGGTCCAAATCTAATAATACCTACAATTTTCTAACATTAAAAGAGTGACTGATCAGAGACATATTTTAGTTCTGTAGGTTCTGCCTTCTTCTTTGATGTCTCCATTTGCTTGAAAGGAATCAGAATTAAGATCAGAGAAACCAAAAAGAGGAGAAAGAAGTTCTCGTTTGAAAATCCCGTGACATTCTTTGATCAGATAGTACTTGCTACTCTGCTCATTTTCTTGATATCCTACCAATCAACATTGCTTACATGGTTCTGTTCTTTGTTTTTTTAATGGGAGATAGTTGCCTTCAGTACAGCTTACCAAAAAAAAAAAACCACACCAAAAAAACCCAAACACTTCAGTTGTGAGCACTGCAATGAAACTGGACAGACAAAACAGACACCAATATAATGTATCTCTATAGAGGCTTCCCCTCACCCCAATTTTTTAGGGCTTGTAAGAAGTCTTCTAGGAACAGCGGGTGTAAGGGGCATCAATAATAAGACAGCGCTGAGTAGAAAGTAGGAAATAAGACTCATTGGCAAGTTTCCCCAAACCCATAAACTTAATAAAAAAGTAGCTATGGATTGAAACACCAAGGCCACAAGCTATGCACATTTAACCATAAGCATCAATTTACTACTAACATCTCACACTTGGCTGCAGACACTCACGCAGGCATTGAATTCATCTGAAATTGAACTTTTACTGCAGAAAGTGACTGTTCGATTAACTGTTACTGAGTTAGTAAGCACCTCACTTACCAGCCTACTGCCTGTTCTAGCATCTGGCTCAATCTCTTCAGTTTCAGTGATTCCATTTTGTGAAAATAAACTTTAAAAGGCTTGAGCCTAGATATGTCACCTCTTTCCTTGAGGACTCTAAGTGCTGAATAACAGAAATGTACTGTCACATCAGGAATGAAAAACAGAACAACTGGGGAGAGGGAGAAAGCAGCTCATCTCGAAGCAGCCAAGATCCTAATGCTTATAGGAATCACTTGGTATGTCTGATTCAAGGGAAGAAACTGAATCCTGTGCTTTCACAATTACTGCATTTAAAGTGAGCGCTATTACCACTGGAATACTGGCTGGCATGAAGTAGGTCATGTTTCTACTTCTGCAAAAGAGTGGTCAAGGTCTCAGTTTCAGCCCTAGGCCAGATAAAAAAAAGTTAGGAAAATTACTGGGGAACGGTTACACATTCTGTCATAGTGATTTAAAATTTATGTGTGTACATGTGTATACGTATATACAGCAGGTTAAATCTTGCCATTCATCATCTTTTCAGGATGCTAGCGACGGGCAGCAGGACCAGACCCGTCCTGCAGCCCCTAGAGAGACAAGCTGGGCCGGGCCGCGGAGCATGACTGGGGTTGGCTGCATACTGGCCATGGCCAGGCACCGCTGCAGGCCCCAGGCCCAGCCAGGGAGGCAGCCTCCAGGGTGGGCTGGGGCCAGGGCTGGGCACGGCCACAGCATGGTGGGGCCAGGCCTGAGGAAAAGGGCCAGGGCTGAAAAGCAATCCTCGTTTTCTTCACAACTGCTCTTATCAGGGATGGAGCAGACTTCAGATGCTGCCAAATAAGCCAGGAGGCAGCGTGCTCCTGACCCCAATACCAACAGATAAGTCATAAGACATTTACCGTTCCAATCAAAAGAAGAATCATCAGTAGCACTGCGACTCATGCTTTTCTGTCTCTCCTAATTTTACAGAAAAGTTAGAGGAAGGGGGAAGAGAGAGAAGAAAAAGTTTTTTTCCTCATGGGAGGCAAGAAGTATAAATAGTCATTTAAATGCAGGAGACAACATCAGATCCAAGAAAATGACAATTGTATATCCCAAGAAGTGGAATCCTGTATATTTAAAAAGGTAAGAATGGCTGGCCCATATCCAAGATAAGGAGAAGGCAGAATGAGCATTATGTCCGAAGGCTAGACAGGCTTAATATTAGTGAAGTTGGTTATAAAAGGTCCACCAAAATGGGTGGCTTTCCAACAAACAGAACTTGTCACATGAGGAAGTCTGAAAAAGAACTTCCAATAGCTTGCCAGAATATCCTGCTGATTTGCTGTAGATAGTGAGAGCCCCTCTATCTGGTTTTAATCGAAAATAAAGAAAATAAAGACCTGGCGTCACAAGGAAGGAGAGGCAGAAGCAGCTTCCAGAAGTAAACAAGTTACGGAAGTTGAATGCAGATTTGGCATTTCTGGGTTGCTCACTTGAGTCTGCAGGTTCTCAGGAGTGTTTCTCATGGTTTTTACATTTCAGTTACATGGATCCACTTTTTAAAGTAAACAATGTACTTAAAAAAAAAAAAGATTGTCAATGCAAAAAACTAGTTCCAAATAGCAAATTCGTTTGCAGAATTACTGAAATTATATCTTTGTGAACACTGACAATTCACTTTATCTTTAATTGTACCATACTGGACATCTTAACCTATTTGCCCTATTTGCGGAAGTCGTTTTCAGCATCCAACATAATAATATGTACTTATAAAGTCAAAATTCTATTAAGTTCATTCCTAATTAGTGATCTAGTTTGAATCAGATTTAAGGGGATGCAGGACAGAACATTGTCATCTCATAGGAAAGTAGCTGCTTTAGGACAATAGAGCTAATATACCCTAAAATGTTCCAGTTCTTCCTTGGAAAGCCTGTAAAAAAAGACACTTAGAGAAGATAAAAATAGGAAAGATAAAATAAGAATTATCTTCAGACAGATGGATTGTTAATACTTATTTTAGAATATTAAAATTAAGCTAGGAACCCTGCAAAATACTATGAGCGTATTGCAAGAAATTATTCTGTCATTCAGATCCAGAGAACTTTAGCTTAATAAAATTTTCATGTGATCTATTCTTATTGAACTCTTTCTAATGAGTAAGCATTTGCACGAATAAAACTCTGTAGGATTAAATTTTAGAGGTAGAATCTTTATTCCAGTAAAATTCCTAGACCCTGCAATGTCCGATGTCACAAAGTAAAGGATGATTTTTCTAAATTTAAATACACCTCACTAGAAATTGCAATAGTGTAGGCCTAAGAAAAACTATGCAGAGAATGAAGATCGTATGGAAAAAGCACTCAAAATCCCACTACATCTATTATGTACCTTAGTAGTGTCACATCTAGTGTTAATAGAAATTGTATAGCAAACTAGATATTATGAGTTTTATAAGATATATGTGGAGCAGAAGGCTCTTACAAAACTTTTTAAATCAACAGCTTGGCAGTTTTGGCAGTGGAGGGCCATTTAAAGTAGAAGGATTATAATCTTTGTATGCTAATAAAGCAATAGAAGCCTGTCAGGAAGGAGGATTTCCACTTACTATATTTGCAGTCTGTGTGCAAGGGAAGAAGGTGGGAGTAAACTGTAGATGAACTTAGACATATTGGTATAAAACTCAGAAGGTGGATTCCCAAAGAAAGAAAAATGGAAATGAAATTTAGACTAAAAATAGTCAAGAGAGAGAAATAAGTTTCCATTTTTAAAGCAGATAAACAGAAGATGTATGTTTGGAGAAGATTCCTCTGTCGCTATTGCCCGATGGAAGGTAAAGAGAAGCAAGGTCCCTTCCTGCACTTGCATCTCCCAGGAGTCTTCTGCTGCCTTCCCCCCAAACTTTGTAATATATCTCAGAAACTTCAGGCAATTCACAGATTATTACAGAAGAGTTGTATTCAGGGCCAACAGAACATAAGTTCTAACATTTAATTGCAATCAGAACTAACTACTTTGAAAAAGGAGCTGGTGGTGGGTGGAGGGGGCAGTTGAGAAGGGAGGCTTAGCAATGGCGTTTTAGCCATTAGAACATTATTTACAGATATCAAATTCCCATCATAACTCCTAGTAGTATTTCCTGTTAAAATCAGATAAGTAACATAGCCACATTCACATGTTATGGAAGCATATCCTTCCAAAAGCACTAGTTTTTTCAAGTGCAAATCAGTAAGTTATTTTGGGACCATCAGCAACCCTGGCAGCTAGTAGAGCCCCCACCCTTCAAATTCAGCCGTATGGTTACTGTCTCAAACCACTGATTATCCACTACCTACTACTGCCACATTAAACGCAATGGGGGGCATGTTAATAAACTCCCACAACCTCCTTTGCAATTCTGCTAGACTTTATGGGTCTTTAGCTTGGGCTTATTTATTTATTTATTTTAAGATAGGTAGTATTTCTAGGTTCTACTTCCATCTTTCTTCAAGAAATAGTAGGCATGCAAATTCAAAATAAATACAAATTGTATAAGTTATGCCTCTCCATATTTCAAAATATATGGAAAATCCATTGTAAATTAGGCATTCCCAAACCCATTAGTCTGAAACAACTTATCCACTTGACCCCTGCTTTATACTTGATTGATTACTGCTCTATTACTCTACAGAATTATCCCACAAAAAAAAAAAAAACCCACACAAAGAGATTTTTTAATTAATTTTAATCACTCTGATTTAGGGAGGTAATCTTCAAAAGGATACTACCTCATGATTCCACAGCAAGCTTAACAGATCTATCCTCAGGTTTGTCATGAATAACTCCTTAGTTTAGTTCTGAACAGAAGTTTCATATATTTGAAACAGCTTTCTTTGGTGTTCTCACCTGGCCTATGCTTTGAGCCAGTTAATAGCCTGAGTGATTTTTTTTTTTTAAACCACAACTCTGTCATTAAGTGCTAGATGTATTTGATGTGCTGGGTTTTGGGTTGTCTCCCCCCATTTAGTATTGACTTTTGCCATCTTCATAGGTAACTAAGGCCACATAATGAAAGCAATTCTAATAAGCTGCAACTAAGGAAATACAGCGAAAGAACAAAGGATAACATCTCTGGTACAGACAGCGAAGAAACACATAGCAGAAAGACATTTTCATTCCTTTCTTTAAGATCCATGAATGCTTTAGGTTATGTAAAAATCATTAGTAAGTATTTTATTACCTCTCCTTTTTAATGGAATGAGTAATTTTTTCATGTCATGATGTCCCGTAAAAGTAGGTTACATGAAAGCTTGTGACTTCTCATTTTGTCAGCTAGACTCTTCAATCTATAATCAAATTCTCATTCTGTTATATGCTGTAAAGACTAGGATTAAAGAACATGCCTAGGTAGGTGTCTGCTGGATTTTAAAGAACAAAAGTAATAGCAAAAACTAAGTAAATATACACAATACAAAGGGAAAATGAAACAGTCATATAAAACTTGCTTGTGCTATGCTGAACTGCAAAAATACAAATCATGATCTGTTTAGTCTTGAATAGAAAATATAGGTTAGAACTAACGGCAAATATCAAAACACCACAGATGAAAACATTTCGGTAGACCAAGAAACACATTTTGGGACCTTATGCTGTAGTTAATTTTAGCAATTTTGCCTCAGTCAGAAGAAGTACTTTGTTTACAAATATTTAGCAGGTCAAGTATGAGGCATACTTTGGAAAACTCTGTGTAGAACAATTTAATAATAAACTAAACATTTGTCTTAATCTAATTCTAAATACACACAAAGACGACATAATCCTTCAGAATTAACCTTTGCTTATACGCAAGTACTCAGAAAAGAAAAGGAGTAGCTCTTCCTCCGTTCATTTTCATTGCCTAAGGACATTACTTCATAGTTTTTCATTTAATTCAGTTGCTTAGACTCCAAGATACATCCAGTTTCAAGCTCTTCCATATAAATACTGAGGAGTAAACCTCCTCTGTAAGGAGTACCTCAGCACAGAAACTGTAAAGAAGGAGCAGAAAATTATACCCCAAAAGCCTTAGCTGTTGAAAGCAGCTCCTAATATACACCTTCTTGGGTCATTACAGATATTTACTTCTGATGTCTCCACACTTGTGTAAGCATCACCAAGAATATTTTTTGATGGAATTCACCGTATTTCAAGGAAACATGTGCTGTGTAACAACAGCACAGAGACCACTGAATTTGGGGAGAAAAATGATTTTAAGTGGCACAGATTAGGTGCTATTTTCAAAGTAGGCCAGAAACAGGGTTCCTTAATAACTAAGCATAGAACATGGCCAAGCCCCCAGTAGAAGCGTTTGCTGGTACAGCTGAGATGATTGCAAATATCACCATTTAAAAATAAATAAATAAATAAATCCATTGAATAAATTGAGATAAACCAGAAAAGTTCCCCCTCCTCCTCAAACATTTTATTTTCTAATAAAATTATACCAATACACTGACTTTTACCTCTGTAGCTGTAAGTCCTGATGTGCCTTCCCTTCCCACTAGTGATGCAAAAAGACATTTTTGAAAAAAAATGAAGTCTTTCTGTTATCATATTAATTTACAGATGATAATTAATCCTCAATGAATAACGTTGGACTATTTTACATATATAAATAGTGTAGTGTATACAGACCATGCACCCATTTTAGAAAAACCTAAACATTTCATTTTTAGCTATTAACAAAAATCAAATGTCAGTTATGGAAAGGAAAGTTTGAGAATCCTAATAGCCTAATCAATTAATAGTTCTGAGTTCGCTCGACAGCTGCCAGGGAAACCCACAGACACCTTTATGCTTGCCCTGTGTAAGAGCAGTAAGTGATGCACCTAGGTCATCTATTTGATCTCTTGATATTTTTAATCATTTTTGGTATTTGAACATTTTTTCCAGATTAAAATGCATGTGAGGCCAAGTAATCACAGCCCACTGCTATCCTTTTTACATTTCACATCATAGAAAGCATATACAAACTTAAAATGTAGATTTAAGATAATGTCTTTTTGTGCACTGAACAAAATTCTGTGTTTGAATAGAATACAGTGCCACTACCTCTCACCCAGGATCCTGAATGACACAAGTATTCTCCAGATTATCCTTTCCAAGTTCCTCTTGCCACCCTGTCTTCTCACTGGGGGAGAGGAAAGGCTAGTTCCTCACATACTGGTGTGTTCAATGAGGGCAAAACCCTCATGATTTAAGTCTGCCTAAGTGTCCCCATCTTGCTAAGTGTTTGTGTGAACTTCAAATTTGTCTTTTTAGAACCAGACACAAAGGAATCTGCTCTCTGAAGAGCACAATAAAGAGAGCAAGCTCCCTTAAACTGCTCTTTGCAGGTGACAGGTGACCCACAGAAAAGAATGAAGCTCACCACTTACAACAGGTCAAGAGCAAGGGAAACAGCTACAGCAATTACACATCTCACTGCAGCCCTCCAAGAAGCAAACAGTGGGGGAACAAAAGTGTTCTCGGCTTTCCTTCCATTGTAGCTGCAGCAGGGGTAGCTACATTACCTTACACACAACCAAACGTGAAGGAAGGCTCATTCTAGTTCTTAAAAAGTCTGATTGCATAAGTGGCATGCAGCGAAAGTTAAATCAGAGGGTCCCTTTCACTGAACGAGTCCTGTGTTGTGGTTGACAATTGACTGAAGTAAGCAACACAGAGCTGGACTTGGAGAAGCTTACTCTACTCTACTAATAATGAGAATCTGGGGCTTATGAAGGAGAAGTTAAAAATACTGAAGAAATTAACTTAGAGAGAGGAAACATTTAACTTTGAACTCCCTGACTTTTCTCATTTAGTGTCAAAACATTAAAGCTATTGAAACATTGTTTTTTGCATTTAATATTTACAATGCTGTGGTAGTAGAAATGAGGTAATTATGGCACTTTTGCTACCAAGGCCGTGAATCACAAAAGCCAAACATCAGGTCATTATTTCTGACATTTCACTAGAAGGGAGAGGAAAGGAAAGGGAAAAGGAGAGAAATGTAAGCTTTTACTCTGCAATGCTGTCTGTAGAAGCAGAGCATTGGTTTCCAAAATACAGAAATTTGTATCGTATACCACTGAATTACTATAGAGTTTTTTTTTTTTTTAAATGGCCAACTCAACAGACCAAATAACATGCAGTGACTAACATTGAGGAATGAGAAGTGGAAGGGCACAATCAAAATGTTAACTTCTGAAATGCCCCAGTTTTTCATACTATGATACTGCAAACTCTGTGGAACATGCTTAGCCACTTGGTGGCGATAATGCATCCTGATGTACACTATAACTTTGCATATGGTGAAGCTAGCTATACCATGCTGACTTACCTGAATTTTGACAAGATAGTAGTTGCCACCTATGCTGTTATTTGGGAAACTAATTTTCCCAACTTCACCCATGTCTTTCAGAGATGTGATGGTTCAGTCATTTGTGTAAGGATTCTCTACTACCTGGTATTCTTAAGCCACAAAAGGCCTCCTTACCTAGACACATAAGATTTCTCCGCTTTCCCCTTCCTCCTCCCTTTCCCCCCGACACTGTTATCCAGATGAGAAACAGCCATGTCTGGCCATCCCATGCGGGAACCAAGGGTTTGCCAACAGTCTCCAGTGAATGCTATTTCTGGAAATCACTGTTCTGCAGTAGTGGTGGTGGGGATTTAAAAGCTTACCTTTACGGACAGAACTGACCAGTTGTGGATGTGGACCCGCTGTGCCACTATCCTCCAAAGTGTTTTTCCTCAAATCATCTAAGTTCCATTCCAGGCCGCTAATCTATTAATCATAAGGTAACATCATTCAAACCATCTTGCAGTGTAATGAAGGTGCCACGTGCTGAACTGGAGAGGACTGCGTTTATATTGTTCAGTTTGTTTATATTATTTGATCAAGTAATTCTGTCCTATTCAAAGATAACATTGTGCCACACTGGATCACAAAAGAACATAACTAAAAACTCTCAAGACCTCTCTTTAAAGATCTGTTCATTCCATTTACTGTCTTCACATAGGTGTTACACACAGAGTGCCTACAATTTTTTCAAAATCTGTCTTTATCTTCATTGCCCCTTATTGCTTGGAACCAAGATATCTGGACTAGAAGATAGGTTTCTCAGGAGCAAGACAGAAAGAGAAAGATAAGCCCTCCCAAAGAAACAGAAGTGATCACAAATCTGACTATCCTCTAAGAGAAAATTTCAGCTCCTTGCCTTGTAATTAATAAATAGGGATAAGTATATTAAGAAATAAATAAGAAAAATTTTTCTGAAGCAATCACTTTACATTCTTTTCAGCTGTGAGGAGGATGAGAGAATTAGACAAACGCCAGATGTTTACTTGTGATGCTTAACGCTTTGCTGGGAAGTGCTTAGATAGTAGCTAATCAGGCTGGAGGACATAAGTAACTTTTGAAAATCCTGGCTGTAGTTTTGATTTTTGTTCAGTGCATTGTTGAAGACTCAGAAGCAATTAATCAATGCACATACATCCCAAACTCCAAGCTTCTAGACAAGACTTCGCAAGGAAATTTTACTAAGATTTTAATAGAAAGAGCTAACACCGAAAAGGAACCTCACAACAGGGTGTGTGCACACATCAGGGAAGCTGAACATGTGAAAGGCTTAGGTTCTTTAATGTTCAGTTGAAAGAATTTCTGTCTGGAGCTTTATTCTTAAGCAGTGAGATGGGGGAAGAACCTACCAGTTTTATTGGATGTCATTAGTTGCAATTAAGAAAAGTTACCAAACTTTTTAAATCAAGTTACCAGGAACTCCACTGGGAAAAGACATGTAGGGAGAGCATCTAGAGATGCAGACCACTGAGGATATCTCTACATTGCAGTTGAACTGCAATGTACCTGTAAAGATAGTTGCATTAGCCAGAAGAAATCACTTCTCTGTGGGGTAGAATATTACACTGTTGTGGCTATAGTGCTTCCAGCACCCAACCTACCTCACTTGCTTGGGCATTTCTACACAGCACTATTTTGTGCCATGTAAATGTATCTTAAACAAGCTTGATTCATGTAGCCTAGCAACAGAAGAGACAAGAGAGGATATTGCTCTTTAGAAGAGAAGTTGTAGGAGGAGAAAAGTCAACACCCAACACCACCAACCCACAGAAGACAAAAGGACAGCACAGACACAAGGAAAAAAAAAAAAGGTGGTGGTGGGGAACCTACTGCTCATGAATAAGTACCAGAAGTCTAACTGGTAGTTAAAAGATAAGTCTTAACCATCAGTTAAATAGCCTTTCAGAAAGAATGGGGAGCGGGCGGCGCACACAAATATCAGTAATTTTCAAAGAGGACTCTGAATGAATTGGTTTAACAGGCTGAACAGCAATGAAAGTTTTAGGATACTGGTTGCACATCAACTGCAGCCTCACTAATAGAGGCCAAGTGGTGATGGACTGAAAACAAAAGCAATTCCTGCTGGATAATACAGAATATGAAGGCCGGAAGGAACTGAAACACGTTGGCCAGAAATTACTTCAAAGACCATCTGCAATCACAAACCACTCAGTGAAGTTTAACAGCTAAGGTCGGAGGAAGTACATGTTTTCTGAGCTTAAAACAGTGTCCTTCACATTACAAGGCCTTTTCTGGTAGACCTTTTCCTGGTGCATGCTACCTTTTTTGCCTTCATTATTTCACATAAATTCTACTTTTAGACATAACATGACAAATGAAAGTAATTCCAAAAAAACATTTTTTTAATACTGTTGGGATAGTTGGTAACATTAGGGTTAGGTAGAGAGCTTTAAAATACATTTGAACTGGTAATTAACTAAGTCCAGTTGTGAAGGGTGCGGGATGTACCATTAGGTCAATATGCTTCTACCATATTCATAAAAATCACCACATCAGTATATTTTTTTCTAGGTTACATCATGGAATCAGTATCTTTGCTGAACAGAGTCACACTAACCTAATTTCCCTTCTTGAAAAAGAAAAAAAACATCAAAACTTGAAAAAAATCATCATGTCCAGTTATATAATTTTTTAATATTCAAACCTACAAAAAGCTAAACAATTGCTTTTAAATACATATGGGATTGCAGTCTTTTGTTAAGTCCTTCATTAAAAATAAAGTGAGGGCATATGTTGATAGCAAGGTCAAAATGTTATAAGAGGTAGCCAGAGCTTAAAAATATCCAGTACCAGATTAAGCTGTTGTCCAAAACACATTTTCATTTTTCAGCCCCCCCCCATGTAGCTCATTGTCTCTTCCAGCTTTCCTTCATTTTCTGATGTCATTATCTTCCCTCAGAGACTATATCAGAACTGTTCTGTATCTAATTTAGTAATATTTGGAATATGGTTTTGCTTATGTTGACATTAATGGCAAAACTCTCATGAGTTTCTGAAGGAGTAAAGTTGTATCCTCAGCAAAGTTTCTTGGGGAAGGGAGGTAAGGAGTGCGATATTCAAATATACTACTACTGGCTGTTTATTAGTAGGTGAAAGAAATTGTTAGGCCTATATTCGCAGCTGAGTTTAAGCCTTCCTTCACAGACCGTTCAGACTACTTATCTGCCCTGACCACTCTTTGGAGTCTTAGAATCAATTTTGAGCCCCCTCCATCCCCTTTATATATACCATGGGTTATAAGCCCTGCAAGGCAGTTGAGATTTCTGGGGTGGTACCAAGCAGCTTGTTAACTTGCTCCATAAATGGTCAGATATTTGAGCTTTTCCATTATTCCAGCACCAAAATAGAACTGATTGACTTAAGTCAATTGCCTTCAATTTTGTTTTTGCTCCTGCTTCTTACCTTTTTAAATTATTAATGGTTTAGCTCTTCCATCACAGAAAGGAGAGGGGATGTTAAAGGGGATGAGAGAAGGCCCTGACAAATGCCACCGCTCCAAATGGGGAGGACACATGCCCACGTGAGACTAAGAGCAAAAATAGGAAACTCTTCAACAAATGTCCTCAGCTTGAGAAACACTGGTTTACAGCAAGTAATGTGAATGTATTCTATCAAAAGACATGACACTACTAATGGCTGATTATTGACACTGTCTCCCCCTAACCTACTGGAAGAATTTTGGTTGAGTTCATGAGGAACACTGGGAATTATTTAATGGAGATTAAAATGGGCCATCTCTGAGACATCTCTGAAAATGTTTCCTTTATCATTAGCATAAAATAAATTAACCCTTTCAGTTCCTTTCTGTAAAGCTGATAACTTGCAGTTCTCCTGATTCACATGATATTTATTTATCAAGAAGAAAAAAAAACATGATTGATTTATTTAATTTTTTTGTATTGATGACACAATTTAAGACATTTAATGCTTAGCTGAACAAGGAACTTCATGCCAGCAAAGAACTTCATCTGGCATGGTGGTGAACAGGTTTCCAGGGAATTCACTAACTTTAATGAGAGCTGAGGGTACTTGCTACACTGCTGGATGAAGCAAAACTAAATATCACCACTGAGTTTTTCCACCTTTATTTTCACGGTGTTAACTAATAATGTTTATGACAATTTTCACTTGAGCAAAATCATTCAGTAGTTGAAATTAAATAAATTAATAAAAGGTAACTGGTAAAGTGGAGGAACTCCTGTCCTCCTTCCCCAGGAAGGATTTCTCTCCACCCTTACAAAAGCTGGCATATCACAAAGTGACAGATGGATTTTACGAGGATTGATTCATGCCGGTCTCTGAAGAGCAATTAAGTTCAATAAAGAGCTGTCAATATCACTTGGTATCAATTGTCACTTTACATCATATCTGAAAGGTACAGGTGCACACAGAGATGGACACAAAATGCTAGGACAGAGTGCGCTATTCGGCTAGGAGACAGAGCTGATAAGTCTTGAATACTTAACAGAACTGAAGTCACCTCATCACCTCAAAAAGGGCTGTCAACACTTGAATCACCTGAAATCAGTCCTCAGTCAGTGGTCAAAAGCACAAGTATTCCCGAGATGAGATGCTACAACACATCACCCTTCTGTTCTCAAAGAGGCACATAACCCCACACTCACCTGCCTTCAAATCCAAAATTACAGTCCTTCCTAAGGCATTGAAAGAGGATGAGAGAAAGACAGAAAACCGCAAGAGAGGAGTAACTGTCCTCCAGGAAAGCTCATGGCCTGGTGGTTAACACAGGCACCTACACAGTGGGAACTATCAACCTGAATTCTTGCTCCAAGCATTAGGCTGGTTATCCCATCTCCTGGATGAAGCATTTCAAGTAGTAAGCTTGCAGATTAAAAGAACCCAGCACAGCAATCCCTTTCAAGCTATGTTTTGAAAATAAGAGTGTTACCTCTCCTTTATGTTCCGTTGGAAAATTCATAAACACTTACATCAAGAAGAAGAATTAGCACTGCCAGCCTCAGCTAGAGGAAGCTAATTTGCTTCAGCCCCAAACAAGAACACTAAGCACAGAGAGACAAAACCTAACATCCTTTGCTTTGTAGTACTGCCCCATTAACCAGCTTGAGACAGCTATGGTTAGGAACTTTTCTGGAGAGGACCACCTGTGAAAGTGCCATACTGTTCCCCTGACTTGTAATAGGCATCCCACTTGATTAATACAGCTGCACCACTAGCTGATTAGTTGCTTCTCCATTAAGACTGTGTGACCTAGTGGGGAGCATCTGCCCTTTAAAGAGCTGAGGAACATTCAGCTACAGCTACAGCTACAGCTACAGCTACAGCTACAGCTACAGCTACAGGCCAGACAGCTCATGCAGGGATGCTGCAAGATGCAAAGGGCTTTTTAAGTTAGAAGAAAGGTTCTTGTTTGTTAAAACTGAGATAGGACTCTAGGATACAGAGACCTGGCCATTTAATAATAATGGCTTGGAGCAAAGCCCAAAGATGGAGTGGTGTTTTTTGGTTTCATCTGAGGTCTCACAGCTGCAAGGGGGGGCATCTGTAAAGAACAGCTGCATAGCTAAATCTCCTTAATCTGCAAGTTAAGATCCAAGAGGAAAAGTGAAACTAGATCTTAGCTTTTAGAGACAGGAGTGCGAGTGCTGTGGAGTTCGGTGGAAGCCAGGGCAGGGTTTTTTTAAGGGCTGCCAAATGGCTCTCTTACTAATTGCCTCGATAGAGAGAAGCTAAATAATTTTAAAATTCTGATGTTAAGTGTCTAACTCTTATGCCTCTTTTTCCACTGCAGAACAAATCTTCTGACCAAATTGTAATTGGGCCCAGATGCACAATCTGAATTGGAATTACTTTATTATGTATGATTTTCATCTCATAATGAACCATTGCTCACCATTTATATTCTCATATTCCTATCAATGATCTAGAAAAGAAAGGTTTATCTACATCATGTCCAGTTCATTTAGGATGTAGTTTTCAAGCTTTCAACTGTAGATCACTGGAGGCACAGAGAGCATTTCCTTGTTTTTTTTTTTTTTTTTTTTTTTTAAGAAAATCACAGGTCTGCATATAGTAAGGTTTTTTTAATAGTCATAGTTCAGTAAGGACTTTTTAAAATTTTTAAGTGATTTCATGACCAATTAAGCTGAAATCCCCATGCCGTTTCTCTTTTCCTGTGCTTGGAATACCAGCTCCATAACCTTACTATTGCTGGTAACTTTAGAATAATTATTCAGTTGTAACCACACTTACAGAAACAAGCAAATAAAAGAACAGAAGCTGAAGCTAAAATGAGAAAGAGAGGTTCAGGCTGTAAGATTTTCAGCCAGTGGGAGAGATTTATTATTAGTAAATGCAAAACCTAGTAGCCAGGAAAAGAAAATGAATACACATATACAGAATGAAGCAAGGAACAAAGCAGCATCGTAATTAATACAAATTACAAATTTAGAGAACATTTCCATTTTCTTTTTGGTCTTATATTAGGAAGAATTTAAAATACAACACAGTTTTTCAAAAAAAAGTGAAAATTCTTCTGCCTGTTATAAAATCAAGGGAAAAAAATCTGCATAAAGTCTTGATGCCTTCATTATGATATTATCTATTCTAAGAACATTTTCAATTATCATTATGATCATCATTAGCATGTTTCATAGCATGTTTATTTGTTTTTCCCCCTTCTGGAATGTTAATCAAAAATTAAATTTACTGTAAATCACTCAAAACCATTTTCTGCACTTTAAGTTTAATCATACAGTGTTGTAGTGCGTAATAAAAATACTGAGTCATTGTTGACACTGTTTTATTTATTTTTATCTTTGAATAACAATGTGAAAATCCTTTTAGCTTATAGTATTATTACTTTGAGCATAACCTATGGTTACTTTTAAACTTTATTAACTTAAATCTTTTATAAAATCTATAATTTTTGTGTAGTATAGAGATTATTATTTCATTATTATTTATTATTATTTCCTTATTGCCTCCCAAATTCAAATAATACTTGTACAAATTTAAAAACTAGTGTTTGACTCCTACATCCATATTTAGGCCCCAAGTAAAGTGTTAAACTGACTTTACGTTAGAAAGCTTGTTCCGTTAACCACACAAACACGCTTAAAGAGTACAGAATTAAAGGGTGAAAGCTGGTAATTAAACAGCTCCCCCCTTTAGGATAAGGAAAAACAGCATTAAAAATCCCTTTAATACCAATGTAATTTCAGTCACTCTTCTGCTGTGTTGTTAGAAATATTTTGGTAAGAGCATCACACTCTTTAATCCATGTGCTTACACTTGGAAAAACACTTTTACATAAATCAGGCTTAAATTTCCTGATATCCAAATATTGTGAGCACCCTCAAAACCCTGTGGAAATGCTGTGCCGGCATGTATGTAGGCATTTATTCCACATGTGGATAAAGAAGTCTTACATCCACCTTTAAAAATATTAGCACATTTTAGGAAAGTGAAAGTGTCCTATATATTAATTGTGTGGCAATAAAGTTGAGTTTATGATCTCAGGAGGAGAGAACAGATTTCAGGATGACAGTAATTAATTTTTTTTTTTTAAGTATGCAGAACAAAGAATTATTTAGACAGCTTCCATTCTAGAGCCCTTGTATACACAAAATTATGAGTTTCAACTGTCAGACTTTTAATAAAATAGTTGAATGCCACCTAATTAGATATTTTCCTGGTAGCTTGAAAAAATACAGCATAATTTTCAACTGTGCTTTTATCTAATTGTTTTTTGTCCAGGTTCATTTTGGTATAAAAAAGTACTCCTTTTGTGCTACAGTCTGACACCAAATTACAATGCAGCTTCAGCTAAGAAAGAGGAAATCAATTTCTAAAACATTATATTGATGACAAATAAATGATAGGCAAGTCACAACAGAAAAAGCTAAAACACTTGCAGACAGAAAATCAACATAAGGGATCATGCACACACCGACAGAGAGTGGACTACATTCTAGGCTGCCTGAAGCATACACAAATTTTTATTTCAGAAACCAGAAAGAATTTGCATAGAGACAATTTATAGTATTCCTAGCATGCGGAGCCAGTTGTATAAGTATGTGTAATAACCTTGAGTTAATACATACTTCTCTTATGCAGTAAACAGATATCACAAAATACAGACCTGAGAAAATCATGTGTAAATATTTGTTATCTCCTATAATTTGGAGCTGGCATTATGCTGAGACAGCTCTAAGGGCTCTGGAAGATAACTAGGCAAGCCAGAGTTGAACACTGAAGGTGCTGATAGTGTAATGAACAGATCAGGTATTAATACTGAAGGATATACAAGGAGTTCTCAAAGCACAGAAGTGGAAGGAAATTGTTTTTTCTGTTCTATCCATCATAGCATTTTCCATGCTATGAGTATTTTCATGATTTTCATAACATCAGAAAAACAATGGAAAATCCTACAGTTACTGATCAACTGAAAAAAAACAAAAATAAAGGCTGCTACTCGGTTTTGCCTTTGCTGTCTTCCAAGATGAAGAAGTGAACAAACAAAAGAAAGTAGTTTGGACATTGAGAACTAAGAGCTTTATGTAAAGACAGAACTGGAGTTGGCCCCCAAAGTTCATATCTGAGAGCACAAGTCATAAAAGTACAGAGTGCTTGGTAAATTTAAAATTGAAGCTGGAATTAAGTATGAAAAGACGAAAAAAGAGTGATGCCCTTAATCCATTTTTCTTACCTTAGAAAAGAAAAGGTTTAAAAATATCAGAATGAGATTAAAGAATAAGTTAACGTTTCCTTTTGTAAAAGGCTAATGGAGACAAAATCTTGGCTGTTGTGTATAAATACTATGTTTGACCAGCTCTGTATAGACCTTTTCTCTCAGTAATGGAACAACATATAGAAGGAAATATTTCCACAGCCAGCTGGCTAATTTAGGTGATCTGAAGTCTTCGTTTAATGCAGTTTGCATTTCTCCATACGTCGATGTCTTATCATTTGTCAGTTAATACACTGCGAACTGATCAAAAGACAACCAGAGAAGCAGACATGACAATGTATTTGGCAAAGGAATGAAAGGGTACAATTAGGTAGGATTCTGAGGCTGTTAGTAGAGGCACTAAGACAAATTAGTAAAGTAAAAAGATGATATATTATTCCTTAGTGAGGAGGTGCTGCAATTATTTTCTCTCTTTATGGTAGGTCTTTTTTTTCTTTTTTTTTTTTTAATGTCACTACAGTATTAATTTAGCAAAAGCTCTGTCAAGGTTACACCTAATAGCATTTGTGTATTTCTGTCTCATAGTTCCCCGACAGAAATGTGTCTGCGTTCACTGTGCATTATATGTGTGGTGACTCTGAGATGCCCAGAATTAGTAGGGCTCATTAATGAGTACACGAATAGCAGGTGCTGTCCCATCTGGACGCCGCTGGACTTGCCATCATCGAATTGATTCTATAGCTCCCATATGGATGTGCTGGAGGCCAAGAAATTGCACATATTCCTCTTTTCCTATTCAGCCAAAACTTGCAGGCTGGACGAGAAAAGAAGCCTTGGTGTTTCATTAGCTTTACATTTTAAAAAAATGAGGTGAAAGTATAAAGAATACATGTGTGGTGGGTGCTCTTTTTTCTAGTTTTCTTCCAGAAAGATCAGTATCTTGTGACTTCCTGTGACAGTGCCTATCACTATGGAAAAGTTTGCTTCTGCTACTGGCTGTATGTTTCAAACTAAGTAGTATTAAGCATTAGGGGATAGCAGGAGAAAAAAAGAGTGGGAAGTGAATTTTCAAACATCGGATGAAAAATACAAGCCATTGCAAGACAGAAAAACTAACAGGTTCCACTTAACTACAGGTAATCTGAGTGAGCCTGCTGCCTGATAGCCATTAGTGAGTCTAAGCTGATAACTGTTAGTTTGAAAAAAACCATCTGGTAAGCACCATAGAAGCAAAACTGAATGCCTTGAAGCACTTGCTGCAGTATATAGGCAGTAGCAAGTAAGAGGCAAAACTGTAGTTCAGGAAATAGATATCATTTCAGGCTAAACAAATTGGACTAAATGATTCATTTCTATTTGTGCTTCTGTCTTGAAGAAACATCAACACGGCCTTTCCTCAAGAAATTCTGTTTAAAGAAAGAGTAAAGATCCTGTATCTGGCACTCACGCTGAGAAATATTGTATTCAGTGAAGAACTCATGGAATAAGGCACTTGGTGGGAATCAGAACAGCAAGCCTGACCTAAAGTTAATCATAAAATCGAACACATCTAATAACCCTATCAGAAGGAAAATCAGTGTATGAGACTATGTTCTACCAACGACTGTTAATCAGACAAAGAAGAATCTTACTTTGTCAGAAGCCCCATAATCTTCAATGGGTTACTCATGGGCTCGTTATAGGTAAGGTACTAGGATGGCTTCTGTGAATTCATTTTTACTTCTATATTAAAGACAGAGTGTTAGTCCTTGCTATCAAGCTGCAAATACATATCAATATTATCTATTTCCAACACCTCTGTATTTCTTAAGAGATTATTGTATGTATTACTTCACAGTTGCAAGGATTCAAGACATAAATCCCCTACAAATTGAAAAAAAGAACTATTTCTTATTGTCGGCTTGTTTGTTCTTTGTGACAAGAGCTTTCCAAGGAATGGAGATAATACTTCCAAAATGATGCTAGTGCCCAGGCCAAAGCTGACGAAAAGCAATCTTTCTGAAAGGGTTTAGAAATAGAACATTTGTGCTATTTCTATTAAGCTTGTGGGTTTCACAGTACAGAAATTTATTTAACTATATTTAATTATAAAATGCCTTAAGCATTCTTTCATCAGTGATATCATGCACATCTGATGTTAACTCAGATATATTACCTATTTTTTCCCCTTTAATGATGAACTCCCTTTTATAATTGCCATACGGTGTGACAGGTGTTCCACGCAAAATCTTTTTCTCTCCAAAAGGGGACAAGTCATATACCTGGAGTTAAGAATGTACTACTATTCCAATTAATGTGTTAACAATCTAATAGTCCAAATAATCTTAATAATACAGGAAAAAACCTCATTGATAAGACAAGAAAAATTGCCAGGGGAAGCTTGCTAATATTTGCCCCTTTTCTTCGGTGTCAGGCTTGCCCTTCCCTGTGCCTCTAGGTCCTAAGGTCAACAGCTTCAGTCTTCCTCCAGAAGACTGGGGAAGGGAGGGTTTTCCAACAGGTTTTTGGCAGCACGCTGAGGTCCCTGCTAGGAGGAGTATGATGTCTATGTGGAAGGTTTCTTCCTCTTCAGTCTTGGTTTGGCTTCAGTCTTGGGAACTGTTTTTATACCCTTTCTCACTCCCACCTGCTCCTATCTCATTGCTCCCAACTAAAAGGTGAAGTGTCCCACGGTCCCCCAGCCCTGTGCCCCCCACGGCAGCTGTTTGATCCACAGGGACTGCCCGGGGCTGTCACTGCAAAGCCTACAGCCCACTACGACTAATGGCAAAACTGTATTTGTTGGGCCACAGAGGCACTACAGTTATGACATTCTGAAAGCTGAATGAGTCCAAAATGCAAGGTAGTTGAACACCTGTGCCCACCCTAGATGACTCTGAGGAAAAGAATGTGCTTTAGAGTCTGGGATTTCCAGCAGCCTGCCCCATCACCCCTGATGGGGACTAAGGTCTCCCTGGAGCCACTATATTAAGGCAGAGGACACTCCTGTGTGCTCCTGTGTAAGTGGCCGTGCACACTGTCAAGGTTCGCTCTGCTCCCTGGCCCGTTGCTGCCACTATCCAGCTTTATCTGCTTTGAAGGCGAGGAATGAGGCAGATCTCACTCTCTTGAAGCCAGGGCCCACAACCTCCACGTTCTTTACTTAAGCAAGAAAATAACACTGGGGACTTTCTCCCTCCTCAGTAAGCAAAATAAGTAAAGGATATTTTATCCTTAAGGAATTCTCAGAGTGCAAACTAATCCTCCTGTGAGAGTCTGAAAGTTGTTTTAGTCTTCCTGTCAAGAGAATCAACATGCAAACATGTTCCCTCCAACCTCAGTTGGAAGTTTGCGGTAGCATGTGTACAGCATATTCAGTTATTTCCGGTAGTAAATCATTAAAGCACCATGAAAGAGGAACGAGATACATATTAGAGTCACTTATTTCAAGCCAGAAAATATGGAATCATTCAGTGACTCAGTGGAGAATCACGCAATGAGCACATTTCCTAGTACTTTGGTCAGTGTAGTTTCTCTGTTTTTGCTTTGGAGCCCATAGGTGAGTCACAATACATTTACTGGATTCTGTTTTGGATATCACAGTAACATGATAACCCATTCAGAAAACTGGGGCAAAAGGCAGACTTCACTATTGATCCAGTGCTTCTGGATAAAAATTACTTTTCAGCTGACTATGATTTGCAGAATCATCGGTGCAATTTACTCCTCCTTTCAGATCAGGGAAGAACTCATTGAACAAAACAGATTTTAATTCATGTTTTGAGTATCCATCTACACTTCACTCCACACTTAAATTCCCTTTGTTCATTGCCTTTCATCTATTTTTTTCTCTGTGTAAGAGCAGTCATATTCAAGTGAATATGGATCCTTTTTGTAACTTTTTCAAAGGCACGATCATTCTTTACTAAAATGCAAATATATCTTCTCATATCATTCTTCCACTAATTTTGTAAGTCTATCAAAAAAGCAATCAAGTTTGAGTGGCAAGATGTTTTTTTTCCTTCCTTTTTGTTTATACTCATGCAGATTTTAAAAAATTAATAGTTTTCATTACAGCACAGAGATAATTCAATATAACGAAACATGTACTGTATAATGATGAAATACAGAACAAATATAAAATGTAAGAATTAGAACTTTATCTAGAAAAGTTGTGGGTAGCATTCAAATATTTCATTACTATATATATGCATTTGTTTAGGAACACGAACTAAATAATGCCATGCATAAAGAAATTACTTAATAATAAAGACGTACTGACTGATTGATGCATTTTATTCTCATGATATTGTTTTCCTGTCACAGATTCTAAGCCTGTGGGTTGTAACCCTTTTGACCAGACATTATTATGACATTCTCATATGACAAATAAAGGGGTTGTCCAGGCAAAACATATGTGATCTATGCTTTCATTTAATCGTTTAATATTTATTCTATTAATTTTAAGTGGTTAGCATCTCAAAAAAAAAAAAAAAAAGGGAAAACAACTCTCTTAAAACCAGGAGTGACCATCTGGTATAAAACAGGGCATAGACTTTCTTCAACAATTCTTGCAGAGAAAGAGTTCTTCCCACATCAGTGAGATAGTGAGTCCAATAACTTGCTGGTGCACTATAGTGCATCTTTTCAATGGATATACTATCTTAATTTGAAAATTACAAATTAGTTACTCCCTTGGTAATCTGCTTCAATGAATAATAACCTTCACTTCATAAAGAGCTGAGTATTATTTTCAACTTGATTGTTTGTTTCCTAACTTCCGTTTTCAGCTGTGTATTGTTTTACTTTTTTCCTTTGTCTGCCTGTTTATTCAGCCTCCGTCTTGTTCCATGATAGATACTTACAAATCATGATCAACTCTTTGCTTTACCTTCTCTTCAGTAAGCAAAAACCACTGAAACCTTTCATCATGAGGTAAATTTTCCAGACATTACCTAAAGTTCTTCTGAGCATTTTCCTATTTTTCACAGTGTTTTTAAATTCCATAAATTCAACATTTGTCATAAATACTGGTGGGAAGGTCTTGAAGCCTGGGCTGGTTGCTTAAATTAACTACTGGAATGGCTAATGATCTTTCATGAAGCTCTGACTGCATGACTTGCTTCAGTGTGCTGCTACTTGTCGTAACATACGTTGCGACAACATCCTAAACAAAAGTGAATGGTCCCCAAACATTTCTTCTCCTATCAAGGGTTCTTATGGACCTTGAGCTGTAAAGAAGAGCTTTGGGTTTAGCTTTACCTTGGCTGAAGAAGAACAAAAGTGACATAACCTAGAACAGAGCAGCTGGAAGACAGAACTATCTGGGAGATAGAATGGAAAAAAGTATATGTATATGTGTATGTACATTGCGATCCATAGCACTGAAATGAGTGCCAAAGCTGCAACTGATCTTTCCTTTCTTTGATGAGGAATAACAGTACTGCTTAAATATTAAGCGTAGTCATCACTGAACTGAATATCACTGAAATATTAAGCAGAATAATCACTCAACATTGAAGTAACACCACATTACTATCTCTTGCCCAGACCCTGCAGTTTCAGGTAGGCCTCTCCATACACTCTATACTCCGTACTTCATGCTTGTCTACAGAGAGAAAAGGAGTGAAAGCACTGTTGCAGAGTAAGATTTTCTATAGTAATTCCATGTGTGGAAACTTTGATAATGGAGTTTGAGTGTATTTTTCTGCTTTGACTTAATCTTTTGGGTCTATTCTGGTAATAGCCCTTAGTGGATCAAGCTGGGAGGAATGTTTAGACTGAACCATTGCTGCTCCCAGCATACAAAGGGCATCCTCCGAAGGGTGGAGTTCTGCATTTTAATTTTTATTTATTTATTTTCTTTACAAGAAAAACCACTTATCTGAATTCTTGAATAGTGTATGTAATATTTATTAAGTGCATACCAGAAAAAGAAAATCAGACTGCTAAGAACAGAGAAGCTTAGCTGGAAAACCCAGCGTAAGTGGATTAACCACCTCAGCAGTCTGCAGTAAATCCCTTTTATTTGAAAATATCTAAATCAGGCATTCACATATACATCTTGTTTTAGATCTATTTTTTAAAAAGACTGTGGAATAGAATTGGTTTCAAATGAGGTTTCAAATTGAGATAAAGTAGTCCTATTTTGGGTTTTAAGCATAAAGACTGCCCTACCATGCGTGGAGGACAACTGTTGAATCACTGTAACTAACAATAATAAACTCAAGCCTTCATCTGAGAGTTTTTCTAAGAAACAAGGAGAAGCTGGGCATCTCTAATGCAGGAAGCTGGACCACGTGAACACAAGGTCCCTTCTAATCTAAACTGTTGTATGTTTCTATGAAAAAGAACACACCGCAGCACTTAGCATTAGCAAGACTATGGATATATATGTACTCACAGACATAGACATTAAATATTATAGAGTTACTCACTTCACATTTTGAAATACTGACTATTCAAATTACAACAAAAAGGTTGATAGAGTGATTTTTATTAAAAAAAAAAAATCTGCATTTGGGTCCCCAAATTTGCATGTAGAGAAAACTAGAAGTATATGAATATTATATATAAGGGTTTTCCTGTATAAGAATGAAAACAGAATGCTTGGTATGGTTACATTACACCACTGCAGCAAAAAAAGGACCCTCAAAGCAACAGTAAATGGAATTTACATTTACTTAGTCCTTTCATTCTTTGCATTGGAATCAGGACTGAACCACAGGAAGTTCCATCTGAACCTGAGAAAAAACTTCTTCACTGTGAGGGTGACAGAGCATTGGAACAGGTTGCCCAGAGAGGTGGTGGAGTCTCCTTCGCTGGAGATATTCAAAACCCGTCTGGATGTGATCCTGGGCAATATGCTCTAGGTGACCCTGCTTGAGCAGGGGGGTTGGACTAGATGATCTCCAGAGGTCCCTTCCAACCTAAACGATTCTGTGATTCTGTGATTCTGTGATTCTGTGACTTTATTTCTTCCTTTAAACCAAATCAAAGTAGAATAGAAGTGGACATTTCAAAATCTCATATGTAGCCTGGCTCTACTCCATAACAGCTTATCTCACAAAAAATAAAACTCTGTAAACTGTCCTTAAGGGTTGGCTTTTATTAATTAACAGCAAGTGACTGCAAAGGTTTGGCCTAGCTATTCTTCTGTGGTCCGTTAGACCACAAGCATTAATAAAGAAATAGTGTAATTCTCCAACTGACAAAGGTTATTTCTACATATTTATATAATAATTGTTTCAGTTAAAATATATTCATTATCCATAAAGAGGGTTAGAACACTACATCTATTGAATATCATGTTATTTTAAAAGAGCAGTCAGTTACAGTGATGGGAATGTTAAAGCTCACCAGAAAGACACAACTCCTTTTTGCTATTTTATATTTTAGATAATGTTCCCTCCAAGAAGGCAGAAGGCATAACTTCTCTTATGAGTCATAGTTTTCAAAATTTTCAGAATCTAAATGCATTAGTTGTTTTTTTTTTCATTATTATAGTAAACTGGGTAAAGGACAAGTCTCATGCACATTTTATATCACGAAGGCCTAAATTTGGTAAGGAAGTAACAAGCATTTTTAAAACTGAAACTTGTAATTTTTAATCACTGAATGTATGAAAGTAGAAGTTTGTTGGGACCCTACCCTGGTACAATCTATTTTTTTTTTTTCTTTTACTAAATTAAACTGTTATATAGATAGATAGATACATTCATGACTTTTATAGAGTGAACTTGAATTACCAGAGATGACTCAAGATCTGTGAAGACAAAGTCCAGGGCTGCTCATTTTAATTATGATTTAAAACAATAACATGATATTAGCCCATTTGCAGTTACTTCAGCATGGGGAATAATGAAAGGGTCCAGTTACCTCCAAATTGTGCTAAAATTTAGCTGGGACAAAGATGGAATTAGAAATAAGCCAGTAAAGAAATGTTCGTGAACAATTATTTTTACCGTTTTTATTTATTTTTGATCTGTGCAATGGTAGTAGGGATAGTGGTAAATGAAATTACTGAAGTGCAGTTACACACAAAAATAATAACAGTAATAGGATAAAGCTTGCAGCTTAAGACTAATACAGTCTTACGTGTAAGACTAATACAGTGTTGTGTGGAAGAGTCACATTTAAGGAGGTGTTCACTACAGCAATTCTGGAAGACTCAGTGTATCAGATTCAAATCTTCTGACAAAATTTAGGTTACAAATGTGCTTATGCAAAATCTGTTTTTGTGCAATTCTAAAAATATAGATCTAAATAGACAATAAACCTCAAGGAAACTATATGTTAAATATAAATTCGTTAGTGACTTAAAAATGTGAAAGACAAGGGTTTCTCTTTTCTTATCTTAAAACTGCAAAATCGCATATTGGAAGTAAAAAGAACAGGTGGTAAACTATAATGGAGTGAAATAAATGCTGAAGCTATTCTAGTCACTAATTAACCTTGTCTCACTTGATAACAAGCGCAAGAACATTTCCTGCTTTCCTGTACACAAACACATCAAAATTACACAGTAGACAGTTTGAATGAGTCTGGTCTAATTTTGCACATTTATTATATTCCAGTTTGAAAGGTCTTCTTTAAAAATAAAAAAGAAATAGTGTCAAATTAGGGCTTATATTTCCTTCATGGGTGGATTTTTAGTATAATATTTTTAGGATTTCTAAGGATGTATCCTAATGTAAAAGGAGTACTGTGCGCCTTGACTAGTCTAAGACGTTCCTCACAAAATATGTGCATGCTTCTGACTTCAACATTTCATTGCACTATATGTTTCTGCTTAGTTTCCAAAACAGCAAGTACATAAGGCAAAAAGCCCCTTTTCCAAGAGCGTCATTATACTGAAGTTTTGCTAAGCTCCAAATATATCATCATTGCTAAAGAGATGATGATAAGAAGTGCTGTAGTACTTCTGCCCATCTCCCCTAACTAATATATGCAAGTAGGAAATATAAATGTGTGTTGAACCAAAAATGATCCTGCTACTATCAAAGTTTAGCTGCCATACATACTCTGAAGAAATCAAAGGGTTTGAGATATTGGACAGAGTTGCATAAAAACTTACTTTAAATTCTGTTCTTAAGCTTTTCAGGAGCAAGTTATAATTTGACAAAATTATTTTTATAAAAGAAATTAATGAATTCCTGTAATTAATACTAGCTCTGTAAATTGTTTAGAAGCTTTAATTGTGAACATGCAATTTTCAAAATTCAAGCTGAATTGTGATTAAATATAGCTCCATTTCTGCTTCTCTGCTGGATGAAAATAACACTTGGAATGAAGGTTTAAGACTATTAAGCATACACCTGCGTAAGAGTTCAAAACTGTCATATTGCCTAAACGTTACCTAAAATTCAGAGTTTCTTCTTGCTTAAGGTCAGTGAATACTGATGACGGGGCATGAACTAGATAAATTTGGAAAGAAATGGAAAAAATTGTATATGAAGTGAAGATGAAGGCAAGACATTTTAAGACTGAAAACTAAATACGCAATGAGTGTGTGTATGTGTGTGTGTGCATGCACACACGTACGTGTGTGAGTGCCTGTTTTATATATTTATGTTTCTGTGTAGACATATCTGTACATATAAAGACATAGCTATTGATATAAATTTGACCAGGCATTAGCTCTGTGTGCTTCAACCCAGCTTTTGTTGCTGTTACCTAAGTGCATTGTGGCTATCTCTTTTTTCATAATTTCATCATTTTCATTACATTTAATAGAGATTTTTTCCATGTTAGGGACATATGGCAATGGGCTGAGGTGATGAAGCTTCACTTTACACAGAACACATACAGAAAAAGGCTACAGATCAAATTTTCTAGGGTGACATGGCATTGATACAGTATCAAGCTAGATGTGCTAAAATGAATTACTTGCTTTCCTCTGAAAAGTTCCCATATGATAGAGTTTGTGGAGTGAGAAAGTACTCGCTCTCAGTGAAGCCTACTGAGGAACAGCCAGAAAAGTCTCTGATTTACACCCACACACTCCTACCAAACAACTTTAGAAAAGTTTAACTAGTGAGCAATTGTACCATACTATAAAATAAATAAATAAATAACTAAAGCAAAGACCCATTGAGGCTTGTAATATTCTATAGGGAAAAGAAATCCATTTACTTCCCACTGTGTGTATGAATCAAGACAGTGCAATTCGCTAAGGAATGTCCAATTACACGGGCACCTTTGCCCTTTTTGAGTCTATATTCTAGAAAAAGACAGAGAGACAGGCAGAAAAAGAGAGCCTTAATACCATCTCATTCATGATAGTTTTCTGTATTTCATTTCCCAGCTAATTAACCTTTTACTGCAGAAGAAGTTCTACATTAAGAAGCACAGCATAACAATCAAACAACTTGCCATTACTGAAAGACTGTTTCTAATTTAAAGTATTCCCGAAGTCTTCGGGAAAATCACTCCTAAGTTCCATAAAAATAGTTCTATACATGCTAGTCCTTCATCATCCAAAGAAATATCATACATATACACAAATTAACTTAAAATTGTTTTAAAAAGTCTTGACTTTCAGTGTTAAAAATATTTATTGTCTCTCTTCTGAAAAAATAGGTTTATAGAAATAGGTAGTATTTCTTCTATATAAATTTGAGAACATTAATATATAAAAAATGAATAAATTGTTATATTCATTTAGACATTATGTGTATACATTTAACTACACCTACATAATCTGGTAAGTTTCATATTAAAGAAAATGGTACTTCAAATGTATAGGAAGTATGTGTACGTATACAAGGTCTCTCCCTCTGTAAACACACACCTACATCTTGTTTATGTATAAATGCATATATGTGTGTATATGTATTATATATGTATTTACCTGCTATGTAAAATTATTTATGAGAACACATGTATATGTGTAAACTGAGATATAGCTACGTATGTGTCCTTTTTCATTCACTGAACTAGAGACAAAGTACTATATCTGTCTCACTTATGGACTGCCTGGAGGTCTTTGTACATGGTCATCATCTCTGTATTACCAGAACACCTGAGACAGTTGTCTCCAAATATAATCTAACCTAAAGAACATGTAAGAAAAGTCACTGTCAGAACTACCCCTTCCTCAACATACCTCTGGAATGCCCACTCACTGAGAGAGAAATTTCTCCTTGGTGACATGCTTTCATTTAACTGACAATCTATTTTGAAGACTTCTATAGTGACAGATATTCAAAAACTCCTTAACATGAATATATTTCATTTATAATCAGTCAGCTACGAAAGCGATAAAATGTATCATTTTAATAGTTTGAAAAATCATAGTCACTATTATACAAGAAGTTGGTATAACCAGATATGATTATTAAATGGATAACATGTTATGGTTGAAAGATTCCAATAGACTCATTCTGCTGAAAACATTTCTGGAAATAGATCTTTTTTTCCCTACATTTCTGCATTTTTAGAAATGATACTTTTTCTTCCCCATTTCAAATGTTACATGTAATTTCCAAAATGATTGAAATTGCCACTTCGCAGTCAGAGAGCCCTATTAATGGCAAATACAAATTGTTCCCGATATCTTTTTTGCTACACTCCTGAAACCAAGCTCCTGGGTGCATCACATTGCCCATTTCACTGCAAAGGACACAGCCCATACAGGGGCAGTTTATGAGAGGCAGAAGACAACTTAAATTAGCTGACACAGTTGTTATACAATGTATGCATCATCCTCTGTAGATAATTTACTCAACTCCTGTTAAAGTCACAGGAAGGCCTTTGCAGACTTTTGGAAGCTGAACCGGGTGTACAGTGTTCTTCAGGCAGTAAAGAAATGGGCAGCACAGTGTTTAAGGGAAGGGCAGCACTAAACATGGGAAGTTCTCTAGAAAATGTTTCCTTATGCATGAAAGATTATCACGAAGCCTTATGAGCCAGAACCTTTGAGTTCAGGAGAAGCACACAAAATTGCAGGATGATCAGGGCTACCAGGAACATGATGAAACTGGATTTACTATTCTCTCTCTGATAGCTGTGTTACAAGACAAACAGAAACAAATAGGAGCGCTCCAGCCCTCACATAATGCCGGTATAGCAGAGTAACAATGCAATAGCACAAATTGGTGGTAGAAGATACTATTCATTGTGCTATTTGTCCTTCTTTCCATGTACCAGGTGAGGTATTTAGTACAAACTCCATGTTAATTCATTTTGGTCAATGCTGAAGCCTAGGAATATCTTGCAAATTCACTGTGTGATCCAATAGCTTTTGACTCCATGGATTATATTTAGAGCCCTGTAAGATATGAACACCATAGTTCATATAGATGTGACACATGTATTCCATCTTGCAAGAAGTGGCTTGCTCTCCGTATCTAATGAAAATGGTATGAACATGAGCATCTTTCAGGATCTAGCCTCATCTTTTTATATTGAGGAAAATGAGGTATAAGGATACTGTACAGAAATAATTGATGCTACTCCTCTAGAAATCACTGTAAGGACACTGAGGGAATACACTGACCAAGGAATCTGAGTCTTCTACACTGGAAATTAATAAATGCAAGATTTTGTACCAGTACATTCAAATGCCAGGTGTTATTAGCAAATTAGGCTTTTTAATAACTGGTGCTTGATAAATGTTAATGAGGAGAACATAATTCTTATTTTGTTAGAGGCCTCTGAGGTCTGGTTTGGAAAGACATCAAAAGGTTAAGTTTTATTAAAAATATATATAAAAAAGTGAGATTAGCTTCTAAATTATTGTGTTCTAACTTGCTTTAATGTATTCTCTTATTCAGACCTCTCTGAAGTTTGACATCAGAGCCCCCGTGGAAACATAGCCATGGATTCAAGTACCAGTTTGGCCTCTGTGCTACTGCACAAAAGCTTCACTTCTCTTGAAATACATATATAAGGCCTCAAACTCTGATAGGAAAGTGAAAAAAATCTTTTAGTTGATGCTATGAAAACACTGAATTCATTAATGAACAATTTTCTTATTATAGTTTTAAAGTAAAACAGGAATTTTCAGGAAGCTTATGGCTACTCACGTGCCTCCTTGAATTTTCTGCACATTAGCTAACATCTATTTTTTACCATCGCAAAAGATAATTTTCATGTTCTCTAATGTGTATTGATATTTTCCAAAGAAGCCCTAACAACAAAATCCAGCAATAGCAAAGGTCGATGTTCTGTATTTTTTCATATCTCATAAATATTACAAATCCACATTATGGTATACATGGTTTAATTTCTGGCTGACAGTTATGGCTATGTACTTTTCAAAAGAACAGGAGATGAGGTGAATAGAGTGGTCAAAATATTTTCCAAATATTTATCCATGCCCATTTCCTATCCAAATGCTTTTCTAAAGGCCTTCCAGGGCACTGCCTTCCTACTTCCATTTCCTGCTGAGACTCCTCAAAGGTCTGACCTGGCCTCCAGGCTGGAGAAGCATTCCAGGGGAAGTCTGCTGGTCAGGAGGGTTATGTCTTTTTGCACAACCTGTGACTACGAATTAGGCCTAGGTGCTGTCTCAGAAGCCTATTACTCCTACTTTTGCAGGAATATAGCTCTTGCGTGAACAAGGTTAACTGTTTGCTTTTACATTAATGACCTAATTCTGTTAACAGCCCAAGGCATAATCCGTAGGGATAGATTAATCTTTCCCTTGACAGGGAAAGTCTGCCTGGATAAATGTCGTCCATGTGGTGGGATTCTTCTGCTGCCCTTAAGAGACATTCATGCTCAGCAATGTTAAAGCATTGCAAATAATTTTTCAAAGTGCAAGAGGCTTGCAATATTAAATTCAGTAGGAGTTAGACTTAAAATCTCTTGTTCCTTAGAAATTTTTCTGCAATATATTTTGGATCAGATCTCCAAAATGGTGAAAATCAGCAAAGTACAAATGATTCCTGGAAACCTAGGTTCCAGCATACCCCGTTCTGCTATTCCATAAAGGAGGACTCTTCTGATCCTGGGAAACTGCAAAATCCTGAAGATACTAGAGAGAAATGGAGAACTAGGATATCCTATTTCATTTCAGTACTTCACATAAGAAGACTGAAATTTTCTTAACCTCTTCAGAATTTTCTTTCTGAAAGAAATATCATGAAATCTTGGTTTATGAAGAAGCAGAACAAATGTTTTTAAGATGCTGGAGCTTCCCACGGAATAGAATTTTGAGTAGTTCTGCCCAGAAAGAGTTGTGATTATTTAAATTGTGTTTATATATGATTGGAGAATTCTGTGCTAACATAGGTACATCCCAACATCAGGATTAAAATTTCTGCCTCCAAAACAGTGTAGAATGAGAAGATTCAGATGCTGGAAACAGAAATTGTTTCACTGAAACAGAAACATACCCAAAGGAACAATATATCAGAAAATATTTTAACTTTAACAAGAATACTTCTCACTGAAGCTTATTCTGTTGAGAATGGTATTTAACAAAAGTTTTTTTTTTTTTAATCTGCTTTCTCAAACTGCAATAAAATAGGCTTCCTGTCTAACATATGTTTAGAAGAATGTTCACATGGTATCTAGGTATGAAGATTGGCATGTGACTGAGTGTTAGGAAATTCATAGACTGTGATGTCTTGGATTCCAAGAACACAAAAGAAAATTTCCAGGGAAGATATGAAAATCATTCATAGTGTAGAAACAGTAAAATGAGTAGTTCTGTTATGGACTAGGTTTAACTGTGACCGGAAATATGCATTTTTAGATAATAGATTATGCTCCAGCTTCCCTAGAGGATAGGAAGCTTCTTTCACAAAAGGGAAGCTTCAAATTATGAAAGGCAATGTAATCTGTGGCGAAATCACTAGAAGGGAACACCAGAAGTCTGATTCAGTCTGATTTCTTGTGCATATAGGAAGGCACTGAAAGGAATGCAAAAAGGTGAAGAAGAAAATATATTTCCTTCTTGTGCTTTTGTCCCTGAAGCTCACTACGTCATTTTGATGTCTGCCAGAAGTATAGTGGACTTGAACTCAGAATATCACCCAGTAAACATTGACACCAACAAGGAAAATAAGCAATTACTTACAAGAACTGGATTGTACCTTGAGTTGTTCCCTAGAGAAAACCAACCACTGGTGCTGCTCAGGAATGATGTTCAACGTAACACATGGTTGTAATTGCTAGTACTAGCAGAATAACCTAGCAAAATGTCTTTAAAACTAAAGCAGAAAAGGGGATAGATAATGAAAACAGAGGACGGATGAGGAAGAAGAGAAGGTGAGAAGGTGAGGAGGTCAGGAGTTAATGCTTGAAGTCACAGTTTTCCATAGAAGGGCCAAATGATGTTAACATAAAAAAGAGGCAGGTAAATGGGGAGGAAAAAGCAAAAGAAAAATAATAAGAGTACTTAAACAACTTAAGAAGTGAATATTTTGCTTCCCTACCGTTTCCGGAATTTTTTACCACCCCCAAATTCTATGGTACCTTAAACCTCAGATACAAGCATTAATGTTTAGGGAGATTATAACTCTCTCAAAGACTTGATTATATAATTATATAATTTGGAAATGTGCAATGTTCCATTTACTGCATCTCTGAGGAATTATAATTTCAGTCTGTGTTGAGTTAGGCTTTCAGCCCCAAACTCTGAGGACAAAACTAACCCTGTGCTACATCTAAATTTGCAGATAACTAATGGAAATGCGGGTCAAACTTGATAAGATCTAACGGATACTGATTCCTCCTTCCCCTGTTTCCAGCTTTGTGCATTTCCTTGAGAATTCCATGTTGCTGAGAGTGAACGGGAGGAGAGCCTGGGGACAGAGATGAAAAAGTGGAAAAGTCTGCAGTCCTCTACCTCAGCTACCAAAAATACCTCCTCTACCATGCCCTTGGGATTTTAGTAGATGACTAATAAAACTGGAAAATTCTAACTGCAGCTGACTATGTAAGACTTCATAGAAGTTATGCACTTGGAAACTATTGACAATTTGCAAAAGGTCAAACTCTTCTATTTATATCTTATCTTTAATTTTTTTCCTAACTTTCTGTCCAAATGCTTGAGATTTCTTTTCCTTTGTTTGTCTGTTCATTTGTTTAGAGTAGATAAAAAAATTCTCAGAAGCATTTTTCATGTTGTGTATTGCAAACACCATCTTCCAAAGAAGTTGCTCTGAGTAGTGGAAGGGTCTTATTTGGAAGCACAGACATGCAAGTTGGCAAAAAAATTACTGTATTTTTTATTTACACTAATATTCACTTTTAAAATATAGTTTTAGGTTGAAAGAATTTTGTGCATAGATATGAATTAAAATAAAATGTTCTGGTAATTATTTTTAAACTGTAACATACATCTTAACTGATCACCACTCCAATTTAATTAATATTAAATACAGTAGTAGCTGTCCATAGGTCTATGTACAGATCTGTTCAATATGTTAATACCTCAGTTTTTACGTTCAATACGGGTCTTATTTCATTGGAAAGAGGTGTAAAACTGAATTAAATAACTAGAAGTATTTTTAACTGTCAAGTCTAGATAGAGTCTAATTCGAAACAGCTTCATCAAATAATTTAGAACCCGTTCAATAATAAAGGACCTGGTACAGTTAGAGTGTATTCAGATCTGACCCAAGGTGTGTGATAATGCTGTAACTTAACTCCCTTTTCCAAACTAACTGGCTAGTTTAACCTTTCCCTTTAGTAATAGGTAACTTGAATTATAAGGCCCTATGACCACCGTTTCTGATTTAAATCTGTTTTAAAAACGGTTTAGCGACATTCTGCTCCACCAGAGTCATGGAGATATTTAATTGTATCTGTATATACTAAATTAGACTTGTTCATCCATTAGGAATAGAAGAACATGTGTGTCAGATGACTGCAAATTTTCTAGTGAAGCCAGCAAATCCTACAGGACAAAGTCACGTCAGCTTTTTAATGAGAGAAACAGCCCTGTCAAGGCTCTTTCACCTCCAGGGAAACAGAATGCTAACATAGTACCTATTCTTCTTATGAATAGTTATCAAGAATTTAAATTTCTTTTACCTCAATGAAATCACACTGAGTTCATTATAATCTCATTTCCTGATCCAGAACCACTTAACTTGCTCTTATATTAATGCTGATACCATGCATATTCTTAATCATGTCTACATTTTTCTTTTATAGGAAAACTAAAGGATGATCTGGCATTGTAAATTGCATATCAAAGGCAAATTCAGTCTGCGACATTGCTGGTTTTTTACTTTATTTTTCAGACCACAAAATTTTCTTAACTATTGAAGTGGAATTTTGTTAACACTGAAAGCTGGTGGCTTGCACTTTTTCCCGTACATTCCCCCACATGCATTATGCTGTGTATATCTGATAACAGTTTTTCACAGAATTATCTAGGTTGCACAAAAATCTCAGCACCTAGAAACCTTGATGAATGCATCACTAAACTTAGATTGCAAAGGAAATGATATGCTTCTGTGGATTGCAAAGTCATACGGAATTCCCCTGCAGAGGATTTTTCCTACATAGTGAACCCTAGTAAAAATATTGCAAGATATCAAGCTTTTAAGAATGATTTTTCAAGTATAGATAATATTAAAATATAGTTTGCTGGTTTGTAGCTTTCCCAGATATGCTTTTTCTTAAATAACAAACATCCCACTTCTAATCACTGCGGTGAATTTTTCTCTGTTTTTCTGCTGGATGTAATTCTGAAGAAAGACCTAGATTCTAATCTGGTTTAAACCAGAAGCTTCTGGAGCAACCTCACTGAAATCATTGGTGTTGTTCATCGTGTAGCTGGAAGTTAACCTGTTTCTTTCCAAGTCTCCCTTACGAGTTGATGGAAAAGTCCTTATTTCCAGGTTTTTTTTAAAAGCACTATTGGTATTTTTTCAATGTGTCTAATGTAATGATACACACTTGAGCTAGCTTTGAAACAGTTATTTGAAATACTGCTGGTGTTTTTGATGTGGCAGCATATAGGCTCTGCCTTAAGGAGTATGGTAAATTAGTCCATGTTAAACTTCCAGCTGCTCTGGCCTAAACTGTTACCACTACCCAGCGTAGATTGTTTAAAGCTAGCTCAGGTCCCTCTTCACTCTATTGCAGTCACTGCTTTATAGATACAACCTGCAAAAGGCTTCCTGGTTTTGATCTTGTCATATGCAGAGCTGCAGGAGCTCTGCTAAAATCTTCTCAAGATTTCCAGAACCCTATGTAGGATATTTCTAATACATACCGTCATGTGGGTGTTTACTTAGCATGACATAGCTTCAAACCATCATTACCTGTTATCCCCTACGCAGTCTGAAGGCGTTTGACAATGCCTTCCTGATTCAAATGTGAGAAAAAAAGAGACTTATCTAACAGTATTCTCCGAGTCTTTAGCTACAGATTAATCACACCAGTACAGCACTAAGCACAATATTCTAATAATTATACTTTACTTTTCCCTACAACAAAGCAAAGAAATTTTCAGCTACTCATATTAATCCAAGGAGCAATTTCTGCAAAGGCAGTTAGTTACAAGATCTGAATCTGATCTCATTTTATCCTGTAGTAGTCCAAATGATTATTTTTAATAACTTTTCCCAAATTAAGCCCAACTAATTGATTTTTCTTTGCCTAATTGATAGCCTCTCCTATGTTATAAATAAATTCATGCAAATAAATATTTTACTGGGTTAAATTAGATTACAGTTGCATATCCCTTTTTGTTGTATGCCTATTCTGTTATCCTAGATCAGTGACCTGTTGTGAACTCTGCCATTAAAGTCACTATCCTTCGTACTTGTAGTTCAGTATTGCTTAGGGCTTCTGCCCTGGGTTCAGAACCTCTCTATGCACACAATGTGATCTTGGGCATTGTACTCCTGGTCCTGTCCCAAGAGTTTATGCTCAGAGACACATTTGCTAAAATCCCTTTCTCTAGCTACAGCAACACACAGGGTGTCAGCTGGCTTGAACTCCCCAAAGACACGCTAGCAGTCCAAATACTTGGTACGGTCTCTGCTAAGCAGAACTTCGTTCCCCGTTCTGCCACTGACCAGCATGGGAATCTGAAAAAATGTCTCACCTTCCTTCTTCTCATACCTGTCACTTTTCTTCCCTGTTCGTAAGCTTTTAGGAGCAAGGATTGGTACTTACTGTGTGTTAGTGTAGTGCTGTATGCACAAATATAATTCAGGAAATAATGATATCTATGATTCTTCTAAATCTCATATGTTTAAGGAAATGGCTGAGGATGTGTAAAGTTTGAGTAAAGCCACAGTGAGTAATGATGGCTCATAGACTGCTAATGTCTCTCAGATGGGCGTTAATTTCTCCAGAAGGCTGATTCGAGATGTTAGTGCCCACTAGCTTTCCTTTCATAAAATGTCTGCTTTCCTTTCATAAAACCTGAACTGTTACTGATTTTCTTCCGGTATGTTACTTGTAGTGCGTCTGTATGTTTTTATGTTTCTCAATGAAAATTTATCAATTGGAAAAATTGGATTAATTTAATCCTTGCTTCAAAACACTAGCAGCAGTGCTTCCTCAGAAAGCCATACTTCTACTGATAAGCAAGTATATCTCCCTAATGCTTAAGAAATTTGAACTATAGCTAGCACAAACACTGGGTTGCTGATGAATTTCCTAAAATTTGTCCATGCTTTAGTTTATCTGTATCTCCTGTGTTGGTCAAACTCAACAGAAAATTACATCATAATTTTCCCTTTTGCAGATCTCCTGTTCGAAGATAAAATAGCTATGGAGATTTTGCTGATTTATATTTGCTAATTTTTGCTATTAGGACTGCCAATAAATCCTAAGCAAGTTTAACACCTTATTTCAAACCCTCCATATACGTAATAAGAATTAGTCCCTATTTAAAAATACAAATATTTGGACTCAGGATTGAGATATATCCTTTGCCATCTGAAAAAAAAACAACTTACTGTTTGAAAAGGGTGATATTCTTCCCTGATTTGTTTCTTACATTAAGATTGTATGTGGACATCTTCATTATTAATTTCCTAAAGGAAATCAGCAATGATAGCCAAAGGATTTTCATTTGAAACTTACTGATTATAAACTTCTCCATGAGGTATCCTTAGCTGAGATGAAAACCTGTCCTTAGAAATATGTTGGCAAAAAAGTGTCTCATTTCTCTTTGTACCTGTGCATGGCTACTTTATCTTCATACGTGAAAGTCCGAGAGGTTTTTGTGCCGAGTTTTCCATCCCATGGAGAATGGTTTCCTGTCTAGACTGCAAAACATCTACAAAAAGGACCAGGCTGTGCTGACATAGTCTGAGACTGGACTTTCCACTATGCTTTTCCTTTGCTGAGAAAATCTTTTATTTCTGTATGTCAACGCCTAAATCAAACTATTTATAGTTAATACCTAATGGCTGACAATTGCTTCTAGCTCCTTTAAAACCAGTGATTCTTTTTAGAGCTACATTTCAGTCCCTCTTTAACAGCCAGTGTTTCAAAAGGGACATGCTGTTCAGCTTACTGATCCTATATAAGAACTGTCAAATGTGCACATATTTCATCCTTGAATACACATACACATCTACATCTACATAAATATATCTCTGTATAATGTTGTATGACATGCTGCTCCTTAAAACGTCTTAATTATATTCAAGTTATTTCCTGCTTGGAAGCTTCCTTGTAAATCCTGAGATTCATTGTGTTATAAAAGTGCATTGTTTTATCAGGATAGATAGATTTCTGACTACATATTTTTTGTCCTGTAAAAGGCACTCAGATTAAGTTTCCAATAACTCAGTCCAGCCAAATTATCTGTGTCCTTCCAGGTGAAGACATCAGGACTTCACACCATTTTTATCATTTCACTGTTTTAGAGCTCAAACTTTTATATAGAGCCAGAACAATGTTAAACTTAAACATCTATTAAGCTTCCCAACTCTCTGGTAACTGATATGGCAGCTACTTCATTGGATCAAGAGCAATTTGCCTCTTGGAAATTAACTTTTGGAAATGAACCAATTCTTTTACCCCAAAATGGCATTAAGCGTAGAGCAGAATGGCCTACGTTTAGATCCAGGCATATTGACCCCCAAGTCCCTTTCACTCTCAATTAAAGGCTACTCTTCTGAAGGGGGAACTTGTTGCTCTAAGAGCAGCTTTGTGTTGTGTTTCCACTGAGGCTGCTTTCAGGAGGCAAAAATAATCTGGGTACTAGCCTTGCCAGCTCTAAATCAATTCACCAGAGGAACAAGAATCTTTTGTGATGACAACTTTCTTCAAGTCCTTTCCTCTGATCTTGGTGCTACCGGGGCTCGATGCCTTGGGATATATTGGCAGAAGCTGACATATTATAGGCTGGAATAAACCCAGAGTAAACTGTAATGGCCCAGATTTTTTGCTTGCATTAATTACTTACTAATCAAAAACCTTTCGAATCATAAGTTTTTAACCACTTCATTAAAAGCATCAGGGAAAATCTAACTTACCATGTTCATAATGACCCATGCATGATATGTTACACAGAGATGTTATTTCAGAAACGAAGGTATTAACAAAAAGTGATGCCGATCTCATCTTTTCTTATTTTACATCTTCATGATTTCTTAAGAGACAGAGTGTAAACTTTAGAAGGGCAATGACTCAGGTGATCTACCTTACATTTTAAGTAGCTTCTGTGCCAACTATACCCTTAGACAGATTGTGATGTGAAAAATATAACAGGAGCCTTTTCTTTTTTATGGCTGATTTAAAAGAAACAATTTAAAAGGGGGTTATTTTTAGAAGTTTATTTCCCTGTAAGATCAGATAGTCATTCCTTCCTCCCTTCTCCAGCCTTCCTTCTTCCTGCAAATATCATTCTCTAATCGTGCAAAATCCTTCCAGATCCCCTGTACATCAATGTCAAACATAAATATTTTCAACATATTTCACTGGATACATACCTTATCTATATCATTGAAAGGTACATTCTGTCATAGAGATACTGAGAGAAAAAAAATCTACTTGCTACAAAAGACATAAGGACAATGAAAAAGATTCTGAGAGATGCAGCTACTTTTGTACTCCTGTGCTAAAATTATCCCTACTTTAAAATATATAAAACATGAAGTTCTATTTCGTGGTGTTCTCTCTCCAGTTTATCAACAAGATACTAATTTTACTGCTGGTAAGTCTAATTGAGAATTGAGATTCAGAATATATAAACACTCGTCCGCTAAATCTGCACAGTGGACATAGGAAGATTTTTCATTTCATTTTCACTTCTTTCTATTTATGATATTTACTTGAATTTATTGCTATTAGTAAGTACTGTAGACCTGTGTAATGGTAAAAATGCATTAGTAGTATTTCTGTAAATTGGATATCTGAGGTCATGAGACAAAAATGCACTTTTCATGTATGGTAATTACCAGGCTTCATTCAAATATGATTGTAATTTATGGAGTAATATCTTAGGTAGGTGATTAATTGATCAAAGATGTCTTCTTAGAAGGGCAAAATAATCAATACACATCAGCACTAAGGTGCTACAGTCACTAAAAATACATCAGAAATTAATGCTTCTGGGTCCCATTTGTCCCAAACATTAGTAATAAATAAACATTAGGCCAAACTTACAGTGTTACTGTAAGAAGCCAATCCGATTTAGGAGGATAAATTTGAACCTGAATTTCAGCTGTTCAGCCTCTCAAAATTCATGAGCCCAGCTAGCATTTGCCACTTCCTAATGCTCATTTTAATATAGTTATTCCTTTGAAAGATATTCAGGTTTCAGCAGTAACAATAGCCTAGTAAGACTGCACTGCAGCTGTTCTTATCATACATACTCACAGGATTCACACATCGGTACCCGTTAGGCAAGTATCTGAGTGCACTTATGAGCATTTCCTAATGCACTTATGTTTGCGACACAAAGTAGGAATTTCAAGAATCATCAGAAAGAGTGCTTCGAAGAGGTACAGGAAGCTTGATTGTCACTTTAGGAATGTATGATCCCTGTAGGATACAGAGGTCATGAGAATAACTCTTTGAGGCTAACAAAAGTCTTTAAAAACTTGGATATACTAGATAACTCTAATCAGTTACTTCTTAACAAGCACATTAAAAAACCCTGTGCACCTCTGGCAGGTGGCAAAGTGTAGGAAAAGATGCGTCATCCTGAAGGGCTCTTCTGGTATATGGGGTCAGATTAAAAAAAAAACAGAAAATTGTGGGGAAAGGAGAAAAGGTTATGTGGGCACTTTGTGCAGGATAGAAAGTGGGCAAATAATTGATCAGAGATTGGTATTAGAGAACTAGTATGAGTGGCTTGGTGGAAGGACTTAATGAGATAGTAAGGGAGGTGATTCAGCAGCTACTTTTCAGATGGTCAGAAGTATGGTAATAATGGCTGAAGGGTGAACAGAAGGAAGAGTGTTTTCAAAAGCCAAGAAGGAAAATAATACTAGACTTCTTGTGGTCAGATACAGATAGGAAAATATGGAGACTGTCCCACACATTACATCCGTATTAAGACAAAAGGGTGTCAAGAAGGCATACAAGAAGTCAGAAAAGGCTAGGAACAAGGCATGCCAAAGTTGAGATAATTTTTCTTTTAAGCTTTGGCTAATGAAATGAAGAAATCAATAATCTATGCCTTATTATTATTTATCAGGAATACGAAGGGGTGGGGAGTCATGCTGCTGGGCATTGTAACACAATTGGTAAGAAATAGTTCTGATCTGAAAGAAAACACAATCTGCATGGAGAAAGGGTGACACAGAGAAGGAATAGCCGTCTCAGCTTTGCAGACAGGGAAACTAAGGTGTTACCCATATCAGCTGTCTGTCGGCAAAGCACTTAAAATAGGTTTTCTTTTTGTTTCCAGTAAATTTATGTATGCATTTGCAAGTTTAGCTGAATTGTAGGAAAAGTGCAGGGTGTGCATCCTTGGTATGCATCCCAAGCAGAGGTATGGATAGGGAGGGGAAGACTACTTGTCTTCTTTTAGGCCTATCTTTATGATCTAGCTCTTCCAAACAAAGATGTGGGATAAATTTAAAGTGTGATACCTTTTCTGCAACAATGACTCCTGTAAAAACTCTTATTCTGGAAGCAGCAGCTTCTAGTAGCTTGGCTTAACACACTTCCAAAATGGACAGATATAGCTTTTTATGCCTATCTTGAAATAGGAATGCCCACATGGAAGACTTATTGTTGAATAACTATTCCACATTAACTATTTCCGTAATTATGGATATTTCAACAATTCTAGTCAATGCATATAGTGCCTAAGAGAGGGGATTATCTTTCAGTGCTTGCAGTCAAGCAGTAAAAGAACTGACAGCTAATGATAATATTATATATGGAAGTTATCAAAGTGCAAAAAACATGTAGCTAGAAATAGATATATTTATTCAGATACTGGGGCAGTTTTAGCTCAGATGATCATTTTTTAAAACAAAATCTCTTTTAAACTGCATTACATCATCACCTCAGGATTTTATGGCATAAATATTACAATTCACATCCTAGCTAGTCTCTACTGGAAATTTTGAGATGCAAATGTATGTTTGTAACCCGAAGATCTTCAAGAATGCACTTTGTATTCTTGAAATGCAAAGAATGCACTTCAAGAGTGCACTTTATGCACTTCGTCACATAATCTTTGAATTAGTGTTCATGATCCTCTTTGCCCTTTCTTAGCCTGTTATAATAACTGTAAATATATACGTAATAACAAACCATTTAGAACTGGCATCCTGAAAGCCAGTATTTCAGTATTCACTAATTAGAACAATATTACTGCAACAAATGCATATTCTCAACTTTCCAATCATGTCCCACAGTGTAAATATTCTGAGACTATTACACCATTCCATTAAATGCGCATTGAAGGAAAAAATTACACACTTCAGTCAAATCTATACTCTAGTGTAATGAAACTGGACACTTTAGGCCACTGTCCAGTAGCATTAAGAAATAAAATCACCAACTCGAAGTAATCATTTGTGTTCACGTATCTTTAAATATCTTTCCTATTCTCTGAGAAATATGATTTTTTCTAGATAGTTGATGCCACTTAAGCAATGAAATATTTAAGCCAGTAAATCTTTTTCTGCTCAGGTCAAAAATTGTTGTTGTTTATAGCAGCCGCAAGTATTTGAAATCAAAAGCTTCTATTAGTAAGGGAGGATTGGAATAGTATTGAACTTTGTAATGATCTGTTTGGAGTCTGGAAAATACAGAAGCAGCTGATTTCTTTAGATTGTGTTATAATCAGCAAATAGCTGCATATAAACCTGACTAAAGATTTTATATTGGTAAGACACCAACTGGATGTTCAGTAGACCTATATTTATTTTCTTAATTAGAAATTGCTTTTCCATCCATGAAAAAGTCATTTAGGGTGAAATCCTGATTCCATTCAAGTCAATAGCAAACCTTCATTGACCTAGTGAAATCCAGGCTCTGTTCATGTCTATTGTTTGCTCTTTGTCAGCAAAACAGAAATAAACTCTTCCTAAGAACTTTGGGGAATGAACTGTCTTTGGCCATAATATATACCTAACACATTTTAAATATCAGTCTTTTCTATCTATTCTTCTTCTTTTTACCTTTTGATTTGCATACTTTTCAGAACAAAGGTGAGGTCTCTAGATCTAACTATACAAATATATGCAACATTAATTTCACATATACACAGGACTTGATATATACACTCTTGGATGGTCATATGCATTAACAGTATCAGGCCACGTGTATCCAGATTGTCACTTCAGCTCTTAAGGTATACTTATTTATGAAGGTGCAAACAAACCTGAGCTCATCTGCTCACAGGCTGAGCAGGCTGGGAGTGAGAAAACTCCAGTTTTCAAATCAGAGAGCTGGAATAGCATGGCCATGTGCCCAAACTAACATGCCATGCCTTTCAAATACAGCTATACATCTCCTGCATCACCTTTGGCTTGCTTTCAGCTACATCCATCTACCTCTGAATCCTTTCCTGCAATCATGCCCTCCAATATTAATGTAAATTATAAGAATTGCTTCTGATGGCATACTTTAATATTCCCGGATTTTAAGGATCACATTTTTATTTAATGTTATTAAAAAATAATATGCATGTATATGGCTGTGCAATCTTTGCATTTGTTTCATAGGCTCACTTAATTCCTTCTAAATACCCTGCATGACCGTCACAATGAAATGTTTAATAATTATTATTTCTTTACAATATTTTCATCGTCAAAATTAGTGGTGAATCTTTTGTTTCTTTTCCTCCATTAAGCAAGGAGGAGGTGCATAAGGACTGTAGGATTGACTTCTTCTACAGGACAGTAGAGAATATTTTATATGTTTTTAATGTTTACAGGTTTGAGGAAGTGAAACTTAATGACCACAGGAACACTGTTTCTATAGATATAATGTATGTCATCTGTGTGATGCCTTGAAGATAAAGATACCATATTCTATATATTTAAATGCACTTCTTCAATAGGGGTGCAGTTTTGTTGTGCTAAATTTTAAAAAATTATCGAAGGTATGTTCATAGAACCCATTAGCAAATAAGGTTTTTGTTCATACCTCCTGCACACTGTTTTGAAAATTGATCCCTAAGGGCCTAATTAGCTATTATGCACTCTTCCGTCTGAAAAAAATAGAAAAAGGAATTTTTATGCTTAAAATAACTTAGCAACCAAAATCTTCCAAAGGGTTTACTTTCTCTTGTTCAGTATCTCATCTCAGAATTAAATACCCTAGGGCTTGATGCTAGCATCCCATGAGAGGACCACACAGAGTTGCCTCACCAGACATCAGTTTGTCACCTGCATAAAAAGCTGATAATTTAGAATGCATTAATCCTACCAGATGCTAAGTCCTCTTAACTTACATTGAAATTAGAGGGACATGAGAGAGGAGAAGCTAGACCCTTCACAGCAATGAACTGAAAGAGCAGAAGCACAAGTGTAGCACATAGCTGTATTGCTACTCAAATGGAGTAATGCAAAATAAGATGACAGTGAACATTCAGAAAAGGTGTGGTCTAATTGCAGTGACTTGAAAGTCTTAAGATCTCCATGATGGCAGGAGTAGTCATTTTCTTATTTTCATCTCCTAAGCATGCTACCAATTTGCCTACAGCATTTGCCGAGCATGTGCTCAGTTGCACATAGAACATAGAGAAGGACAAAGGATGTCCCTTACTGAAATGCTTCCAAGTGTTAGAATAGTCTTGCTCGATACGTATGGGACAGTATTTTTCTTGGTCTTCAGTATTCACTTATTCCCATCAGCTTGCACTTCTTCTTAGCCCTATTTAATCAAGAAGCAGCATGCATGACAGCTTTACACAAAGATTAACTTTTTGGTCCTTCACAGATATCATCTACACCCTTGCAGGTAGAATCCCCAAATTGAGAGGGCTCGTTTGTCACTTTCCTTCATAAAAGTGAATTTTACCAAGAGAGACGAACGATGGAATCTGTTTTGCAAATTTTGGGGTCTTTACTCCCTGCTCAGAACAAAAACAAACGCATGCTATTTAAAACTGAGAATGAGATTAAAACAGTGCTTAATTGAGACAACACACATTTAAACTTCTTGAAAGTTATGGCAGTGTTTCAAAAAAACTGCAGAGATAAAACAATTAACAAGAAGTTGTTCTCAAAGGAAAAAATTCAAGCTATTCCATTCTGAAACAGGCCAAAAGCTTTGACCTTACCCTTTAGGAAAATTTCAATGAACAACATTATCTGAGGCACAGCAATACGATCTCCTAGCTTAATCTGAAGGGTAAAGTAGCATTCCCTATTAGACGCTGAATACAAAAAAATTTACATCATGAGGGGTTTAATAACACAGCCAGTAGCAGCTGGAATAGGATGGTAGATTTTATAGTGTGATACTGTAGTTAAACAAAAGACATGTCAAACATAAATTCTTGGAGGCATTTAAAGACATGAATTGATTAATTACTGCTAATAGCAATGGAAGTGTTCAAAGAATAAATGGTAGTGTTTTTTCCTTAATCGCACACAAAATAAAACAGAAGAATAGCGTTGAAGTGACATAATCATGTCACTGCAGATTGCAGATGGGTTGCATGTGATCACCCAAATATGAGTATCTCGTTCTAAGCGCTTCATCACCTTTTGGATTAAATCATGTCAAAATGAAGAACAGCCATTCTAAGTAAAAGTATTTTTGAGTTAGGCTTAAATACTAAATACCACTGTAACATAATTCATTGCCAATTCATTTCCATTGTTGACTCATCCATAATAGATATAAATCTGGTATTTCAGATTACTGATTTCAAAAGGGACTGTGTGTTCACTTGTAAAAGACTTAGAAAAAAATCAATGATGAAGACATGTTTTCTCTTGATTTCCTGATAATTAATGTTTCTTCCATATATCACCCAGGCTAAATTTATCGCTTGATATTTCCACTGATTTCAACACAGTTAATACTGAGTTCAACCGCAGTATTTTTTGCTAATATAGATAAGGAATTCTCTTTTAATGCCAAAGCGATAGGGTATTATTATTGTGGGAACTAGCAAGCAAAGTAGGCTAAGTGATAACACACCCATACTGAGAAATCATGTATTATAAGCTCTAGAAGGGTAAAGGGCAGCCTGTTTTTCCTGATGGATATCCATATGCTGTAAAATACACAGGACAGCATTTTACTAGACCTTACAAAATTTTCAGTTTAGTTTCACATTCTATGCTCACATTTTATATTCTTCTAGCTAGTAAGGGTTTTAAATAACTTGCACTTATTGTGTATTTTGCAATTATAATCAGGTTGGGCAATTATGCAAAGGGATTTTTTGCCATTTATTTCTAATTTGATACTTTCCAAAAAGCATGAATTCCAAATAGAATCTGCCTTGCTGGAAGTAGGGAGAATGGTGCAAGATGCTAGTTATAAACAGGTGAAAATGGTCAGAGTCTCCTATTAACTTGTCGTCCATTTAAGAAAGTGAGGGAGGGGGGTGGAATCTAAACTGGTACACAACGGTGACAAACGGAGTAAATGTCGGCAGTATTGTGGAATCAAAAAAGATCAAAATTATCTAAATATTAATTAAGAAAGGAGCCCACATGATATCTCAGAATTGTTATTTGAGGGGATGAGAAACAAAGATTTTAATTATGGGCTGTTTTCAAGGTGCTCCAATCTTTGGAGCAACAGGAGCCGCCCCCAGACTTTGGGTCTCTCAGTCCTGCAGTAAAACGGGCACCTTGTTCAAGCACCAGCAGGCCTTCCTCTATGTCCCCTCCACCAGGTACTCCAGGCATTTCTCCGTGCAAGCAGTTCCTTATTGTCCTCACACCAGTAGCCGCTAAAGGAGCTACCACCCCATGCAAAGCTACTGTCCATTCTGCATTTGTGCCAACAGCAGCCAGCAAATTCATGTAATCGCGCATGTGCCTATACCCAGGTGAGATGAGGCCTGCCAGCCCCATTTCTGACCTAAGAGAGTGGAAGAGAAAGGTGTCAAGGACTGTGAGAACGGGTCTGTGCTCTCAGGCACTGCTGGTCACAGCACCACCTTCACGGGTGGTCAGAGGCGTCTCACTGTGGAGTAAGCGTGGGTAGAAGCTGCCCAACCTCCTATTCCCAGGGCTTCTCAGTTTGTTAAAACAAGCACGACAACTGTTCGACATAACGTGTTAACAGGATGGATGAGAGAGGTAAGTTTTTTTTAGAAAAACATTATACCTGCGATGAGACAGACAATATACGGGCAGTTACCGAAGAACAGGAGCAGTTGGTCAGCCTTTGGGGTGATGCTATTCTTGGAGTCTGAAAACTGGCAAGCTATGGGCAAAAAAGAAAAAGAAAATCAATCTGATTCCCTACAGTATTCGTGAAAAAACAGTGCTGTAAAGACCTCTTTACTTTGACTGAAGCATATGGTAAATTATGAGAAATAAAAAACAGGAAGAGAGCTACTTGGAACTGCTGATTTAAAATATTGTATTTGGAAGATAAAAGTTAAAAATTAGTAAATGTTTATGGACAGCCATTGGAATGTTTAATTTGAAGGAGAATTGAGTTGTAGAAATACATTAGCTTTCATGGAATTTTAAGTATAAAACTGAAAGCCAGGTAAGTATGTTCTTTTCAAAAAGTCTCGACTCTTACATGTACACACTTGTAGATGCTTGGACAGCTAGAACATATTATTTGAAAAAGCACTCTAAACATGAATCACATAGAACTGTTTTTATTCTTTTTTTTTTAAACAACAATTTCTAGAGGAAGTGTTCCTTAAAATATCCTTTGGAAAGTGTTTGGCATGGCATAAACAACTTGAGGTAAAAGTGGAGGGATTATCTTTAAGACCTTAACTGTTTTGCTTTGCATGACTGAAAAATATTTGCAGTACTGCAAATTGCTACCTACTGTATTGCTTACTGTATTGCTACCTAAAGCTTTGGATAGCTACCTCATTTTATTACTGCAAGAATTAGGATAAGTGAATAATTAACCTGACCCTTAATGATTAAATAAAATGTGTTTAGGGTTGAACATGAAGCACCAAGGTAGTTTTTCCAAAAAATTCAGTCTCTTTGCAACAGCTCTCAGTACTGCCAAGCTACTAGTTATGAAATATCCAACAGGCTTATGTAAGAAAAAAGACTTTGCAGTCTATTCTCTTTTCCTATTTTTCCTACCATTTGAACTACCTTTGGAAAATTCTTATTGGTAGAACGTGAAACATAAAAACTGTACTGCATGTATTTGGGCTGAAAGGGTATAGAAAACAGATTTGAAACTCACTTTCTAATGAAGTACTCATTTTGCCATTAGTAGAAATACATCCAGAAACAAAGTATGGCCACTGTTTCTGGCTGTGGCAGCACTTACTCCTTAAGTAAAATCTTACTAGAGAGCCACCTGTTATCGTGAGTTGTTCATTTGGGGCTAGGGGCAGTTGTTTTTCTTCGGTGGGAGTCACTTTGGTCATACCATTAGCTGAGAATGTCATATGTTCAGCATAGGCATCATGCACAGAATTAGAGCACTGTGAAGAACGGTAAATTCAGTATTATACTTCAGGATATTATGCTTGTTCATGCCACATATCATGGTTATAAGGAGACATTATTACAAATTAAATGACATCCAGAATCTGAATTGTAGATGAAAGTGTAAATCTGAACATGTCAATCTTAATTCTAGAATAATTTAATCTATATTCAAATTATGCACATACTCTTACAGGTGTGCATTATCTCCAAGGACTCAGAAATTGATTCGGACACTTGTTAAACAATAAGCATAATTGGTGGCTTTCAGTGTTTCTCTTAACGTTTTGAAATAAACCACTTGACCAAAAAAATGCAAGGCTGTTAACACCTTGACCTGTTCAGCAATTGTTTGTCCTCTGTCAAGTCAGGATGCAGTATGAGATCACACCATTCTCGTATTATCCTTTTACTGATGCAAGAAATGTGCCAAACGCTGCATTCCAGACATGTCATCCAAAGTGAGACAAGGTCTTTAATACATGACATCTGGCTTCCTGCCTTTTTTCCTATGCTTTCTGAATAGCAGATGCATCTCGATGCCAGAAGTATGTCTAAGGCACTAGATCAAGCAACACAACGTGGGAAATTATGCATTGGTTAGCACATGCCCTCCAAAACTGCAGCTGAAGAAGCTTCCTGTGGAGCAGAGGGGAATATTATTTGTAGTTCTAGACCTAAGCATTAATCACGACAGGGTCAGACGCCTAAGCCTACCCTATACATTTAAATGATTCAAGACTATCAAGCTGAGCTTGTAATGGTACGTTTTTACTATGGCTATCCTTGCTTTTCCTCATATAGTTTGTCACACTTGCAGGCGTATTTTATCTTAGGATACAAGTCCTTGATAGCAGTAGCAGTTTTCACCTGTGGGATTGTACAGCACCTTTCACCAGGAATGCTGATGCTGACTGGGTAGGTGGGTCAACACCTGCAAACTTGGTGTGTGTGACACAGCAAGGTGTAAGAAATTAGAATAAAAGCAGCAAACATCCTCAGTAAAGATCAACTAAATGTTCATAAGAGGGTACAAGGTAAATTTTTTCTTTTAAAAAATTAGGTTTTGGGAGAATGCTTTTTTTCCCTCACCAAATATTGCCTCAATCAGGTGAAAATAAAAGTATTTCTCCCCATATGTCCATTAAAATAGTAATCAGTGACAGGAAAGAAGTGCAGATGTAATTGTCTGAGTAGCTGTAGCCAGTCCCCCTTGTATTTTTACATACACAAGCTGTGTACATAGCTCATGTACTTGAGAACAATACAGAAAGGGAGCATCAAACACTTAATGTGGTTTGATAACTTGGGAATATAGAATATCAGAAACATGACACAATACTTCATCTATCAATATGGTACATTTTGACTGGATGCTGTAAATAAATGTGCTAATGCCTCACCAGAATTAGTTCTCCGTCTTTGGGAAAAAGGTCATTTTGGACCGTTGAAGGACTGAATGATTCAGAGGAGCAGTAACCACAAAAAGCAACTGAAAAATTAGTGCCATTTCACTGTACTGAACCTCAGATACAGTGAACGAATGGTCTTAGCATAGTTCTCAAGGCGCAAGAGCCCATGCCATAAAACTGTTATCATTAATTGATATGTTTAATGGTAATCTCAGAAGAAAGGTCATACAATGGGAATACTACCAGATCTGAAACACATCACACCAGCCTGAAGCTTATGCAGAACCTGTCTTTGCTGTGCGTTGTCTGAGCTACAGATTTTATTTTCAAAGGCTGTTAATTTGGAACTTTCTATGAGCACTAAAACTTAAAATTATTTGCTGGTGCCTTCTAACTATAAATCTAAAAATAGAAATTTGGAAGGGGAAAAAAAAAGTCGTTAAAATATACTGTTGGCTTCTACTGTTAAAGGAAAGTATAACCGACAGAGAGAGTTAAAGGAACATATAACCCACAGAGAGAGTGGGAGGAGGATGAGTAATACTGGCACCTCTTCTATATTTCAACTCCCTACGTCCTTTCTAGTTTGCCTAGCTGTCGCATAAATTTTGGAATTTACTATGTTTTCGAAGGTATATACCAGCAGTATATATACAGCACAGTACGTACCACCTATTGAATTGCATGAGCAACATAAACAAAAGGCCACATTTTTCTCTGGTGCCCCTGAATGCAACCTCGCATCCTTGCAGAAATGTGACTCCTACCCAGCATCAGATTTCGAGTCGCAGAAGCATCGGTAATTTATGACATGAATTTAGGACAAGATTGTTTTCCTAGTCTAAATATTCTCTAAAAACACCAGGTGGCCTGCCAGAGCTGGATATCGGTTTCAGGGTCCCCCTTCCCTCCTCCGCATATGGCTGCTGCCCACACAGCACAGCTGTGCGTGCCCACATTCACGTACGCCCCACGCAGGCAGCATTTTCCACCCTGTGGTGCAAAGGCTCCCTCCCCACGAAGACCCATCCTCATAGCTTTCCTCCAGGGAGGGAAAAGAAATGGAAATACAAAGGATGCTCTTCTGTTTGGAGTGGAAGATGAGTGACTGCTAAGATGCGGGGGCTGAACCAGGCTGCTCTTTGTGTTGCTGCAGAGGCCGGTGACAAAGGCTACAATTGAGCTGAGCACTTACCTCTCAGCACAGCTCCGGCTTCCCGCTAGCAGAGATTACGTATTACCTCAATCTATGCGTACATAGAAAGTCATGTCCTCTTGAAGGAGGAAAGCTATAGTATTTGGCCCTTTCAGTCACAGAAGAAGAAATGTGACCTGCTGAAAAGATTCCTCTGCCCTCCTCCCTAAAAAAGGAGAGTACTCGAAAATGAGCTGGCACCTCCAGAAATGCTCGTATGACACACACGTTATACATGAGGAACATTCAAGAAAAAGTATTTGAGAGCAGGAAGCAAACTAGATAATAATTCTGATACCCTATCATTTAAGTTCTCTTCTATAAAGTAAATATTGAAACTAAACATGAGAAACAGTACTGTGACGTGGATATTGAAAGTTAATCTTTTGCAAAAAAGGAGGAGGTGGTACTCTTATAGCACAGGAGGTTGTTGATTAGCTTCAAATGGTCACATGAACTGCTCATAAATGACCTTTAGATACCACAACTAAAAAATTCAGAGGACAACGCTTGAAAAAGCAAGTCATCTGAAAAAGACATAAATGTGTTCCATACATTATCTACTAATTATTGTTTCCAAACTTTAGAGACATTAAAATATCAATTTATCTTAGAATGGTTTTAAAATGTAAATGAGCATTTCTTAGCCCAGATTTCTTCCAGTCTCTTGGGAGATCAAACTTGATGAATTTGAACCAGCACTTCCACCAAACAAGCAGTTCCTTCTCCATCTGTCCATTGCCAACTGATTGACAACTTTTATTCTACTTTTAAAATTTTTATTTCATGCTAGGTTAGACCTAGTTTATGACACAGCCATTAAATGTTTGTACCATACCACAGAAATGAAGGAATTGCTATTTAAATGGCGGTGACACTTTGCCTGCACATTGCACTCCAGCCTCACAATTGAATTACGGTTGGAGTAGACAGACCAGTATTTCTCTGAGGTACTGTACCTCCTGTGAGCTTAATTGGTAACTCAAAGTATTTCAGAAAAAAAACAGAAATTACTCTGAAAAACAATGAATTAGGAAGGAGCTATAAACTCTCCAGTTCTGGAAGAAGCAATGAACAGCAGCATACCAGATGCATTGCTTTAGCATAAATACCCGCAGCTGCCTTAATCTATGTCACGGGCAAGGTACTAGAAGAGTTGTTCCTGTAGCCTTTAACAGCCAGAATCATGGAGTAACTTATCTGGGTTTTGCACCCAGTGCTAAGCCTACACTATCAGGCTTTATCCACCAAAAAATAAGTTCTCAACTTACATTAAAAAAAAAAAAAAGCAAATCATGTATGATGGTTTCTTAATAAAAGGTTTGCAATGTAATTCACATCAGCATCAGTTTTCACAAGTGCTATGCATGTATCTGCATGTGAGATTGTCCTACAGATGGATTACAGCTTCAGATTGCTTTTAGTATAATAATCATAACTGTTATAACTACAAGGACGAGAAATGTTCTATTAAATAAACGCACTCTACTATAAATGCTGGTGTCACTTCAGCAAGGTCTGCATAAAACACAAAACTGCTGACTGAAGGGTTAAGCAACCAAAATATATCAATGTTAAGCCTCAACATAATTGTTTAAATATCAGCTGAGCCTTGGAGGACTACCTTTCCAAATCTTGAAACTAAATATGATTAATAGAAAAAAAAGTTAAATATCAATCTCTAGACACAGCATAGTATTTTAAAAGGCCGGTTTTAGAGATAATTAACTAAGAATCCGTTTGAGAAAGGTTATACGACTCAAGTAGTACAGTCAACATTTTGAATGTTATTAATCCTAAGACTGTAAGCTATTTAAACATCTAGATCTCATTAAATACCTTCTCTTATATGTGATCTGCCATATTAACAAGATCATTTGACAACAATTTTGAACAACTGATGTAAATTACGTGTTGATGGCAGATTGCACTCTACTTCCAACTATGCGATTAAAGTCAAAAATAAATAGAAAGAAAGCCTCCCCAAATACCTTACAAGACAAAGCATAATATTCTCAAGGTATCCCTGAACTATATACCAGTGTCTCAGAATCCTAAAGAGATATTTCCTAAGAGTTGAGTATGATTTGTAATTGCATCTGTCAACAAGCATGAGCAAGCATGGATGCATATGTACATGCTCATAAAATGAATGATGTTAAAAGCATTATTAACTTACAAAAGTTTATTATTTAAAAGTCAGATTTGTACAATCTGAATTTAATCCTCATGCTCATGCTTATGATACTGTCTATAATAGTAAGATCACAAACAATAAAGGTAATGAGTCCCCTGCCTCCTCATTCAATGCACAGGATGGATAGAAATCGTTTATGAAAAGCCATTCAATTTTTTATTTCTCTTTATTTTCTGTGTGTAGTTCCAGATATTATTGGTGGCACACTCTTCAAACACTGTTCTAAAAACAGAATCAAAATTCACACATTTCTGCTATGTGATGGCTTCCCAAATACCAATTCATTTTTACAACCTTTCACCCCTCTAAAGTGAAGGAAACGTATTTGGTATTGTATATATTTTAAAGATGGGTTACAGGATCACAGGGAGTTTAAGGTCAAAAGTATCAATTGATTTTGCATGTCAAGTTTGAGAGATGGCTAGAAACTGATTTTTCAGCATTCTTAGCATTAGATAGCACCTTTTATGTTTAAAGTACAGCTCCTATTGACTTCAATTTTAGCTCTGAGTCCTAAACTCTTCTGCAAACAAGACACAAGAGAAATGAAGAACTTCTTGAGCAAGTGGGAAAAGTTTGTTTAAAGTGATTTGATAGCTTGAAGAATATTCCATGTCATACTTCAGAATAAACTTCAGTTTCCCAAGGCAGGATCCAGCTGCATTCACAGTGAGACCTTTCTTTCTTCTCCTAAAATCGTTCGCCTCCTTCCAAATTCTCCAACAATAAGGCATAGGCGTAGATCCAAGATGAATAACTGCCTTCGTGCCCTTGATTAATCTGCAGAGTAGTTCCACCCTATGCACTGACTGAGATGGGATCCTGAGGACAAAGCCTGACGTGATAATTTAATTTCGTCTCTATTGTCATGCCTACGCACAAGATGTAAATCAAGAATCTGGCCCTGCAAAACAACTCGACTGGCTTGTAGCCTTTCTCTTGCCACCTCTTCATGCCACCTCAGACATACACAATTTGTAAACTGTGAGCAAATGGACTGTTCTGGCAAACCCTGCTGGTTTCATGAGCCCTGCAGTCCCTGCCCTTCTCAGCACAGAGCGTGACTCATGCCTCGAGTACCTATGTCCAGTCATATGAAAATGGCATGTCCAAATCAAATGAAAGAGGATACCCATGTTTTGGTCATCTGTCTGGCAAGGCCAGACAAATCATGTGATGCTGGCCAGGTCATCAGATAGGAACTGTCCTGGCCACATCATAAGTGTATGCCTGGTCATGTGCCTATTTGAGCAGGGGGCCCTTCACTCTGCTAATACTGGGAATCACTAGCATAAGCAAATGAAAATTGCTTATACCTTGAGTGACTGGTATAAGTCAGCTTTAGCAATTAGCATTACTAATAACCCCTTTTATACGGATTCACTACAGGTTCAGTCTATGTTGAATAAGCAATCAACTATCAAAAACTGCATACTAACCGTCTATGGCTATGTCTAAACTGCCTATTGCAGTTCAGCCTGGCTCCCACCCAGGCGCAAGAGGAGGACAGAAAGGAGGATGGGGAAATAGTGCTCACAATAGTGCTCAGGTTTATGTCGGCCATCAATCAGCTCATGGCTGGTGGCTGTCTGAACCTCAGGAGCTGGGAAATGCCTGTTGCTCCCCCTGTCTGAAAGGCTCTCTGGAGAAGAGTCAACCCAGACCTGAAAAGACTAGCAAGTATTAAGCAATACAGATTGCTAGACGGATTGCGTAAAGAAGTGTGACTTTAAAGTGAATGCACATTGCAAACCGAATGACTGACATCATGAAGACCCAGCACCCAAAATAAAGGTGCTCATGCAAGAAAAACAAACGTAGGAAAGCTTATTTAGGTGTGAATACCTGCACTTTTGGTCGAGGGAAATATCAAGGAAATGTTTCAAGTTATCACACAACTATATTAACAGCACTTAAGGAAAGCAAAAGAACACTCCCCAAACTGGCCTGAATCATCAAAACTAGACGATGAAGAAAACACATGAGTGGAGAGAAGAGACATAATAGTTGTCTACTTCAAACAGAGATTCTATTCTGAAAAATCTGATGTCTCTAGAGCCTTACAATTCAACTAAAGTGCGGAAAAATTATTTACCTTTCAGTGTACAAGAGATAGCACATAGCTGCACTATTCGAAAAGACAGTAAGACAAACCTTATAAATACTTCATATTAAATATAAAGGAACCATGGGGTCTGAATTAACATTCTTGACATGGTGTATGCCGCACAGTAAATGATGAATGTTGGTAAAGCAAAACTAAAATAAAATTGGAAAAGTAAGCGATAAGCACACTCTTTATTGGAAAAAAAATCCTTCTATAACCTTTTTTTGCAAATCATGGAAAACAACTGCAGAGTAGTTGAGCCAAGAAAATGATTAATCAACAAGAAAAACAGCTTTCTTATTTAAATACACCCTGTATTCTTACAATCTGCTTACTCAGAACTTCTAATCAGACAATGAGATTAATTCAAACAAACTGTAAAGTCCTCAGTTCTTTTTATTGAGGTATAGAGAGCACCACCATTCTCTATGGTGGAAGGAATGCTTGGAAGGTTCTGGTTTTTGGTTCAGTGACTTTTCAGAGGTATAGGTCAAATTTCTCCAATTCTTTTTATTCCTTTGGTTGCCTGCCATGTAAGCATAAAAAAAGTATCAAGGTAGGACAGAAAGGTTGACATTCACCCCAATACAAAGCCCAGCTGCCTTTTAAGTAAATCATCAAAACAGGACATCTAGTCCCTGTTCTGGTCATCTGCAAAAGGGTGAATCCAGTATGTTTCATAATACTAAATGAAATAAAAGTCAGTTCATCTAGCGTAAAACCACAGACAAAAAAAACAAGCTTCAGTCTTAATTCTCTCTCTCTCTACGCTGCAGGAGGTAAGAAATCTTAGACCTGAAATTGCAAAAAGTATCCAAAAGGAAACTGAAAAGGAAAAAAAAAGAAGAATGATCTCTTCAAATAACAGTGTAATAATATTTTTTAACCCTCTTAGAAGCTAGATCTAAGCAAAGCATCAGTCTTTGTGAAATATATCCTAATATTGCACCCCCTGCTGCTTTCATGTGAGTCTATGAAGTTAAAGCTGTTGTTTTATTTATTAGCAGTGGTGGATCTTTTCCTCTAGAGTATACTTTGGGAAAAAGAGGTGGGAAAAAAATATCACTTAAAAAGGTTTCACTGCCTAACTGCTCTTGACTATCACTCAAGCTAACCATCTAATTCCTTTAGGTGATATTAGAAACCACATTCTGACTTTTGCCTACAAAACCATACAAATTTGACTGCTTTTAACTTCAAGCAGTCTTGAATGTGCAGTGTGATACACCTGTCAGAAGCAATCATTAGGAATCATCAGGAATCATTAGGAAAGTGCATCTGCACTTTCAAGGAGCTGGAATCTCTTGTTACTTCTATGTAGTAAGATATGTCCAAAGTCATGAGAGGCTGATTAATGCCCAAATAAACAAATTCTTGGGTAGGTAGTCCCTGCCCAAGAGAATCTGCAGACTGGAAAACTGTTCCCAGCATCACCGACCCAGAGATGTTCAAGTTATTCAGTTTCTCTGCACTCCTTGACTCAGCAAAGGAACTATAAAGTAAAAATGGACACTATCTCAAATTTTAGAGGTCACTAGGAAACTTGGGGATCTCCATTTGTCTTCCAAGTCTTAGCAACCTCTCTGTTTGCCAGGAGGCAGAATGATGCCTGAAATGCCAGAGGACCAGCTGGCTTTTGTGATCACTTTTCCCCTTCTCCAAATCTGAGTAACTACTAGTTAGCAACTGTTTTGTTTTAGGCATACAGGACTAGCAAAATGAATTAAGAGGGAGGGAAATAGCTGTGGCTACCATTTAAAGCTGGGGAGCAGATGCAGAGACTCTCACTCACCATCTTACTGCAGGTTCACTATATCTGGGCACTTTGCCGATGTGCAGGACTACACTTATATATGACGTAGTCTTATGTTACAGAGTAGTAGCCGGAATCAAAGCATCTGGTGTTGGCTATGCAGAACCACGCTTCATAATTAGTTTAATATTTTATACCAGCACATATTTCATATGTCTTAGCGTACTAATCCACCATTATACTTAATGATGTTACTGATCTGTGTTCCTCATTTGTCCATTCACTGTGACTGAAGGACATCAGTTTTACTTGTTAGTGTCCATAGTCTTTGTCTGATGGAGATGAAGAAATGTAGACTGACCATGTGACATAATAAATCCATAGGGATTAGAGATGATGTATATTGTTTTTATGCTTGTGAGAGCACTGACATTGTAGTATTACTCATTAATAATGATCCATCTCTCCAGCATCTGCACCTCATTTCTGTGGACTATCTCTCTACATTAGCTTTTCCCACTAACTAGAACAACTGACTTCCCCTCCCCTCCTTTTTTTTTTCTGATTTTCTCCTTTTATTTTCAAAGTTGCAAACATTTTGGAGACTACTGAACAGATCTATCCTCGTCCAGCAGCTTCAGTATATTGACCAATATTCGCTGGCTTTATGTCTGTCTGTATCACAGCTTTCATTTTACACTTGATGTGCTATGAGTCTCCCTCTGCATATGTGACCATGTGGGGTTTGATGATAGCACTTTACCAATTACTGCTCACAGCTGCAGATCCTTCCCAATGGCATTTTCTTGATGCGTAGCATTTTATGCTCTTTTTCAGGGCATGCCTCACACTGGTTGTGTTGCAAACAGGTTATTGGAAGAACTAACTGGCATGACATGCCAATTTTGGCTAATATTTCTGCAGATCTTTGCCAGTTGCATGACTTTTTTTTATTTAAAGCAACAGGAATAGACATCCTAAAGGGCAAAAAGAAGTATGAGGAAGACAAGAATGATAAGCAAGACTTATCTGATGAACTAAAGTTGCCAGTGCTGCCTTTACAGCAAAACATCACTAAAAGGAGCAGAAGAAGGGGCAGAGAACCACGGCTTTTAACAATTCACCAGCCTGCTATTTTCATTTATCTGCAAAGATTCTCCAAACCGCTAGCTGATGTTTCCGGGGTGGGGTGGGGAGGGTGTCAGAAGTTAGCCTTGACTGATTTCTGACAAAGAATTCAAAGTATTTAAGGACCCTAAGAGGAGATCCTCAAAGTTTGTAAAGTGGTAGCATTCCTGAACCCGATCCAAGCTTCACTCTTTTCTCAGTCCTCTTTTGTTTCACTTTGCTGCAGAGATCTTAGTCCTTTGCCTCACTTCTGGATTTCTTAGATATCTTGACTTCATAGCTCCTACCAGCTCTATATTACCTGTTTCCAGCCACCGCTTTAAAGTCTAACTGGAGATTAAATACACAGGCCAGATTATCCAGGCATAACGTATTTTATCCCTGGCTTTTCAGCCTACCTGTGAACAAGGAAGGCAAAGCTATAACCTTGTATCTGTTTTCTCTCTTTTCAATAGCCAGACATACTGTTATAGTCACATTTGGGAAGCCCAGGTTTTCTCCCATCAGCAGGACAGTAGTTCTGCCTATGTCTCCCAACAGATTTTAGAGGCATATGTGGAAAAGCTGTCAACATACGTGGTGAAAGAGCATAGATGAAAGGCCTGTGAATGGCCTGAACTTTCATAATGAAGAAATGAAGCCGTATGAGTGCAGGTTGTGATGTAATGTCCAAATTCACAGAGAAGAGCAGCCTTTGTTGGAGGGAATACGGCTATGCAAAAAATAAAATTGATGAGAAGTTTTATTCTGTCAGTTACAGAAGACCACTGACATCATTTTATGAGGGAAAATGCTTCACTAATGCAGTTAATGTGGCACTATCCCAGATGCATCTAAATTGCTTTCATTATTCTACACTGCGCAGTCTGAATGCTCTTATTTTGTTGTGTTCTTCTTGTCTGTTTGGGTTGTTTTTAACTGGCAGTCTGAGAGACCAAGAAATAGGACTGAAATTCTATGTTATATAAGCGTGCAGCTCAGTCTTCTTTCTTATTAACAAATGGGAATGTTTCTATATGGGCTGGATTTGAAGAATAACTTAGTTATTCACAGTCTCTTCAAGGTACCTAGCGGTTCTCATTGTTCAGCATCTGTGTATTTCTAAGTCTTTTAGATATTTTACAATGTCAAGGGAAGTAATGAGCTTCTATGAATCCCTCTTTAAGTACATTACACAAGTTCAAGTATACGTAACCTAAATTGGAATAACAAATTTCTGTCCCATTTTGTTTCAGCTTTGGTGCTTGGTTTTTCATTTTCATAGTAATTTTGTTTCAGCTGAAGCTATTGTGTTCAAGTCTACTGCAGGAGGTGGTATAAAAGCTGTAAGAGCCATGAGTAGAAAGAATAAGCTATAGCTCAAGTAGCAGCGTCAGCAAGTCAGCCTCTCAATACTGAACGGAGACATCTGTTAAAATGGCATCTGCTTGCAAGCTCCTTTACCTCTAGTAATAAGTCTGCCCTGAGTCTGGAGCAGTGGAAGGACACACTAAAAATCTAATAATTTCAAATAGTATGTAAAAACTGAGATTTTACAAGTGTTTACAGCAGATATTTTGCAAAAGCGTATGACTTTAGATCATTGACTCTTACCCCCTATTAGTCTATACATTTTAAAGTGGCTGAAGAGAGCCTGCTCTTGGCTCTTCTCAGAAAAAAATAGGAAAGAGATCACAAAACACATAGTTACGAACAGAGCTAGGCACCTTAGCATCTAAATACAGCAAAACAGTCCTCTGGCAGGCTGCATTTGAGGCTGTCTCTTGCTACAGCATACCTGATGTCATGTAGCACTGGGTTAAGTCATTGGCTTTTCCGTGTAAAAGTTGGGCCAGTCTCACACCCATTAAATAGTTTCTTCCCTAATATTATTGAGGCTTTTCTATTTACCCAAGCTGAAGGGCTCATAGAGTTCAGAGACAGAGGGAGAAGAGATTAAGGCTGTTTTGTTCGAAATATCTTGATTTGCAAAAGATATTTCAAAAAAGGAACAAATAGAGAAGCTAACAGTTTGAGCAACGTTAAGAGGAAAAATAAAAGGTAAACTGGAATTGAAAAATATAAAAATACAAAAAAAAATTCGTATGAATTTCCTACAGTCAAACCTTCATGAATGAGATTAAAGAAAAAAAAGGAAAATTACTGCTGTATATTTATTTGGAGATACAGACAAATGATAACTGATTCCAGTATACTAGCATACTCAAAATATTTGCAATTTCAGCGTGAACATTAAATTTCAAGTGAACCATAAATAAGCAATAAAGGCTTAAAAAAAAAAGGAGTAGAACTCTGTGACAGAGCTAATGGGACTACGAAACGGCTCCAGTGAGTACTGGCTGTACGTATAGACATGGAGAAGAGCAGAAAGGAAGATGCAAAATGGGCAAAAGGCAATTTATGCAGAACCATAATCTCATTAACCAGGTCAGGTGAGGTTTTTTTTGGTTATAGCACTTTGCCACCCATTGTTCACAGGTGATATGTTATCTACAACAAGAATATAAATCTTTTTCTTGGACATTTTTAATGCAGTGTTTGAAGTCTCTTGGTCTTTACCTGAAAGACTGTACGCTCACTTCAGTTATTTATCTCAATCATTTTTATGTTCTTATCAAAGTAAGACACAGGTAAATGGATTTAATGGCAGGCCACAGTGGGAGCTGAAAAGTGGGGAGCAGTAATATGTCCTTTACCCTTATCCCAAATAATAGTGGATTATATCTCTCCCAGATAACAAATAATCCATCATATAATTCCTCCTCATCTCACTCAAAGGACTTTGGTCATTTTGCAATCTTCTGCAGAAGGTGACGTGCAGAATGACTGTCTTTCCCTTTATCCTTCAGGCTCATCAGTAAAACTGCATGGTTCCCTTTACTGTTTGGTCTTTATCTCAAAGCAAATCAGCTATAATTTGTGACAAAGCAGATATTTCTCCAAAGTATTTTTTGATTCTGTACCTTTTAAACAAACTACAGCTCCCTAATGTCGCTGAAAGGGCTTCTCCCAGTTTGGAAAAAATCCCTCCTGGTCGCAATGCATCACAGCCATAACATCAGCAGAAAGGAATAATAAAAAGCACATAATTTTCATTCAGCAGACCTGCAGGGAGAAAGAGAACGGCTCAGAAGTGAGTGTCCCAAAAAAGCCAGAGAGCTCTACTTAAATTAGATGAAGGGCAGCAAGAGGCCATCCATCCTAATTCTGTATCCCCATTTCTTAATGTCTTATGTCATATTCATGTCCATCTTCCTACCATGTTTGTGGTCTGACCAAGTTCCCTGTCCAACATGAAAGGCAGAAGGCGAAGGACAGACTGACATTATTAGTGATGGCTTTCTTTACATTCTAATTCAAAAAATTGAATTGGAAAAATTGAAACTATTCATGTCTACGTTAAAATTTGGAATAGCTGAGAGGTATTTAGCAAGTGGCAGTAGCGATGCTGGACAGAGATGTCTTTTAAAGTATCTGCCAGAAATGTAAGAAATAAAATATCAGTGCTTAAGCTGTCTCCTTGGAACTTGATTGCCCTGTCATTAGTGTTTTGTATCCCCTAAGCTGTTTTGTATTTTATTTTTTTTTAAACCAGTGATAAAAATCTGTTCATAAGTTGCCAGAATCTTAAACCAAATGGAAGAAGGATTCTGAAGCTGCCATTAAAATAATCTGTTTATCATTTAAGGGCTATAAGGAGAGTTCTCTTTTTTTGCTTTCTTTTTCAGAAAATATTCTGACTTGTGCATTTAGACTCTTTTAAACCTATGTACAATCAACATACAAATGCCTATACCAACAGGGATTTATAGAAATGGGACATGGCTCTGTCAGAAAGGGTTTATTCTTTCCAAGCTATCAGCACATCACGTTAAGCCTCTGTTTGATATCGCTGGATGATACTTTAAACTTTACCTAGCGTCAGTGTCAGTGTGGAGCTCATTGGAACAATTCTGAAAATACATCTTTTTGACTTTTAGATTTTTATGCCTGTTTAACTAGAAACACCCCCCCTACACACACCCTTATTTCTACATAAAGCTAAATACTTTTTAAATCATTTAGAGACTTGGAGAAGAAAAAGCCTGTAACTAAATAAAGTTATTCAAACCTACTTACCCAACTGAAATGGTTATAATGTCCCAATCTTGAAAACTCATAGACTGTAAGATTAATGAGAGATTTGTGTTTGTTTGCTGGGTTGAATTTAAACCGCAGAGCAAGTCCATCATCTTCCACTTGTTGTTATAGGGGACCTACTAGTATAGGATGAGGGGGTATTAAATATTGACACTTCTTTCTTGGGAGTGCTGGGTTACATTTTTAAAGACCCTGACTACTACTACTCTCAGTGGAGTAACTGAGTGAGTCTGTGACTCTGGTGAGTCTGGTTTTGGACAATCGCTTGGGCCTGCCCCTGCTGAAGTCTGTAACGAAGGTAGTGCTGAAATCCCACCACCATAAAAAGCAGTTTGCCAGTTCTACCTCAAGTGATAGAGTATTTTTAATTGAAGGATAAGCTTTTTAATACTAATTTTTAAATGTGTGAAACGATGCATCACATCTATAGAAAGACCTGTTAAAAATAAATAGCCAAACAATTCAGAACTTATTATCAGTATTAGCTGATTTATTTCCACAGATTAACACCTGTATTACAAACACACACATATCTGTTACAGATTATACAAGATACTATGTATATTTATGAATATTATGTATATTTAGTGGAAGCAATGCTATATCACTGCTAAAGCTAGGAAGCAAATGTAAATACTCATAAAGTCAACCATCTTATAATTATCTATCAAAACTCATGGAGATTACTTCTAGTAGGATTATACTTATATTCAACATGGCCCAACAATATATACTCTTTTTTTGTGATAGCGCTCTCCATTAACATGCCAGAGCTAGATGAATCACAGGTCCATAATTAGGCTATTGAAGAAAAACAGAAATGGATACATTGTGTACGCCTCAAAACCTCCATCTTTTAAAATAGAAAAGAAAGAAAATTCAGCAGATAATAAAGTCACAGTATGACAGATGCAGAATAATTTCAGTGAGTAAATAGTCACAACTGAAAGCAGTTAAACAAGGGCAGGCATTCATTGTTGCTGTATCCTGGACTCCAAAAGCACCGTTATGCTAGGTACTGTCCTAAGGGAAAAAAAAGAAGGCAGTAAAACAAATTTTTTGGAAATACTTAAATACTTTTAATTTCAAAAAATGAGTTTAAACAAACCTCAGGGAAAATAAGACAAGAAAATATGAGATTCATTGGCGCAACTGCATAGAAGACTGTAACAAATAGAGCTCTGGGAATGGTGGTGAAGGGTCTGGGAGCCCAGGTTGTTTTCTCCTCAATCTTGCCTGTGAGGAGAAAGGACGGGAGGAGGAGTAGACGAGTTTTCCAAGTTAACAGTTGGCTGCGCCGCTGGTGTTGGCAACAGGGCTTTGGTTTCTATGACCATGGGACCCTGTTTGAAGATCGACAGCTGATGGGGAGCGATGGGATCCACCTTACCAAGCGGGGCAGGCGCATCTTTGCCAACAGATTGGCCAGCCTGGTAAGGAGGGCTTTAAACTAGGCAAGATGGGGGAAGGGGAGTGGTATAGTGGCAGGGGAGTCAGTAAAACACCGCTCAAGTCAGGATGCCTCCAGCGGGTGCATACAGCCAGGGGAGACAGCATGCAACATGGCTATGGAGGATCCTCTTGCACCTCTCCTGGGAAGCCTGCGTGCTTGAGTGGCTCTCTGAAATGCCTGTATACCAATGCACGCAGCATGGGGAATAAGCAGGAAGAGTTAGAGATCTGTGTGCGGTCGCAGGGCCATGATCTCATTGCAGTGACAGAGACATGGTGGGATAGCTCACATGAGTGGAATGCTGTCATGGATGGCTATGTGCTTTTTAGCCTGTCTTTCCTAGGAAGGCGAGGTGGTGGAGTTGCTCTTTATGTGAGGGAGCAACTAGAATGTATGGAGCTCTGCCTCGGGGTGGATGAAGAGCAAGTTGAGAGCCTATGGGTAAGGATTAAAGGGCAGGGTAACATGGGTGACACTGTTGTGGGGGTCTACTACAGGCCACCTGACCAGGAGGAAGTCATCGATGAGGCCTTCTACAGACAGCTGGAAGAAGCCTCACGATCACAGGCCCTGGTTCTCATGGGAGACTTCAACCACCATGACATCTGTTGGGAAGACAGCACAGCTAGGCACAAACAGTCAAAGAGGTTCCTGCAGAAGATTGATGATAATTTCTTGACTCAGGTGGTGGAGACGCCAACGAGGAGAGGTGCAATGCTAGACCTTGTACTAACGAACAAAGAAGGTCTAGTTGGAGAGGTGAAGGTTGGGGGCAGCCTCGGCTGCAGTGACCATGAGATGGTGGAGTTCAGGATCCTGTGAGGAGGAAGCAGGGCAATGAGTAGGATTGCAACGCTGGACTTCAGGAGAGCTAACTTGGGCCTCTTCAGGGACCTACTTAGGGGAATCTCCTGGGGTAGGGCCCTAGAAGGAAGAGGGGTCCAAGAAAGCTGGTTAATATTCAAGCGTCACTTCCTCCAGGCTCAAGAGCAGTGCATCCCTCTGAGTAAGAAGTCCAGCAAAGCGGGCAGGAGACCTGCATGGATGAACAAGGAACTCCTGGCAAAAGTCCAGCAGAAGAAGGAAGTGTACAGAATGTGGAAAAGGGGACAGGCCACTTGGGAGGAATACAGGGACGTTGTCAGAGTGTGCAGGGATGCGACAAGGAAGGCTAAGGCCCAGTTGGAATTAAATCTGGCAAGGGATGTCAAGGACAACAAGAAGGGCTTCTTCAAATACATCAAGAGCAAAAGGAAGACTAGGGAAAAGGTGGGCCCGCTGCTGAATGGGGTGGGTGCCCTGGTGACAAAGGATACAGAGAAGGCAGAGCTACTGAATGCTGCCTTTGCTTCCGTCTTCACTGCTAAGGCCAGTCCTGAGGAATTCCAGACCCTAGGGACAAGAGAGGAAGGCTGGAGAAAGGAAGAGTCTCCCTTGGTGGAGGAGGATCAGGTTAGAGCTCTTTTGTCCAAACTTGACATCCATAAATCCATGGGCCCCGATGGGATGCACCCACGAGTGCTGAGGGAGCTGGCAGATGTTATCGCTAGGCCACTCTCCATCATCTTGGAAAGGTCCTGGAGATCAGGAGAGGTGCCTGAGGACTGGAAGAAAGCCAATGTCACCCCAGTCTTCAAAAAGGGCAAGAAGGCAGAGCCAGGAAACTCCAGGCCTGTCAGCCTCACCTCCATCCCTGGAAAGGTGATGGAACAGCTCCTCCTGGAGGTCCTCACTAAGCATGTGGAGGACAAGAAGGTGATCAGGAGTAGTCAGCAGGGATTCACCAAGGGGAAATCATGCTGGACCAACCTGAGAGCCTTCTATGACGGAATGACTGGCTGGGTAGATGAGGGGAGAGCAGTGGATGTTGTCAACGTGGACTTCAGCAAGGCTTTTGGCGCTGTCTCCCATCACATCCCAGTAGGGAAACTCAGGAAGTGTGGGCTAGATGAGTGGACAGTGAGGTGGATTGAGAACTGGCTGGATGGCCGAGCTCAGAGGGTTGTGGTGAATGGCGCAGAGTCAAGTTGGAGGCGTGTGGCTAGTGGTGTCCCCCAGGGGTCAGTCCTGGGTCCAGTCCTGTTCAACGTATTCATCAATGACCTGGAGGAAGGGACAGAGGGCTCCCTCAGCAAGTCTGCTGACGATACGAAACTGGGGGGAGCGGCTGACACAGCAGAAGGCTGTGCTGCCATTCAGAGGGACCTGGACAGGCTGGAGAGCTGGGCGGAGAGGAACCTCCTGAAGTTCCACAAAGGCAAGGGCAGGGTCCTGCACCTGGGGAGGAAGAACCCCATGCACCGGGACAGGTGGGGACCGACCTGCTGGAAAGCAGCCCTGCCGAGAAGGACCTGGGAGTGCTGGTGGACAACAAGTTAAGCATGAGGCAGCAGTGTGCCCTTGTGGCCAAGAAGGCCAATGGTCTCCTGGGGTGCATGAGGCAGAGTGTTGCCAGCAGGTCGAGGGAGGGGATCCTGCCCCTCTCCTCAGCCCTGGCGAGGCCTCACCTGGAGTACTGTGTCCAGTGCTGGGCTCCCCAGTACAAGAGAGACATGGCACTCCTGGAGAGAGTCCAGCGGAGGGCTACCAAGATGATTAGAGGGCTGGAGAAGAAAGACTGCAAGAGCTGGGCCTGTTCAGCCTGGAGAAGAGAAGATTGAGAGGCGATCTCATCAACGTGTACAAGTATCTGAAGGGAGGGTGTCAAGAGGATGGGGCCAGCCTCTTCTCCGTGGTGCCCAGCAACAGGACAAGAGGCAATGGGCAGAAACTGAACCACAGGCAGTTCCACCTGAACCTGAGAAAAAACTTCTTCACTGTGAGGGTGACAGAGCATTGGAACAGGTTGCCCAGAGAGGTGGTGGAGTCTCCTTCGCTGGAGAGATTCAAAAGCCGTCTGGATGTGATCCTGGGCAATATGCTCTAGGTGACCCTGCTTGAACAGGGAGGTTGGACTAGATGATCTCCAGAGGTCCCTTCCAACCTAAATGATTCTGTGATTCTGTAACAAATGTAATGACAGAAGTAGTCTTCTAAACCAGAAATTATAAACTGAAGTCTAGATTTATAAATTTTGTTTATGCCTTCATGTACATAAAGTTAGCCATTTAGTTTAGTTTAAGTTTGGTATTCATCTATGAAGAGCTTTGAATAGCCAGGGCCTTTCTGAGGATAACGTATATGAATAGAACGACACCACAATTGCCAAATAAATATTCCTGAAATGAAGCAAAACTAGTATTGAAAAAATACAGTAAGAAGATTCTAATAGAAATAATAGAGAATTTAAAATGTACGCTAAGGCCAAATTGAGCAAAAACCTTTATGCTACGCTTGGAATTATCTACAGACAGAATGTTTTGCTGAATTGCCCCCCTTAAGCTGAAAAATGACTTTGCATTTAAGAAAAAAGTTTAAAATGAGAGAAAAGTCAAAAGTAGATAGTAAAGAAACAGTAATAAATTGCAAATAGGATTGTCTATTATGTTAAAAAACTACTACTGAACTGTGGAAAAGTAAAGAAGCTTTAGTTCTAATGAGGATAAAGCTTTTCAAGAAAAACTGATGGCAGAAAAACTGGTAGAGAAATAGAGGAAAGCCATTTTCTTTCCCCCTCTCCCCCCGAAACAAAAGTAAACAGAATAAACCCCGACAAAATATAATATTTATTAAGGGAGGTTTGACCACTAGAAAAGAGAACATAGCTTATATCTCCAGTATGACAGATTCCCCAATTCAGTGCAGTGTAGTTCCTTTTTACCCTCTGAGTGCAGCAGCTCTGTGGGAAACAACAGGATCAGAAAACTTTGCCGGCTCTAGCAAAACTTGGCAAAAAATATGAGTGGTATCAAATAGGGCAGATGACAAATGAATTCCTTGGGCAAGCAAAGAACAAGCACCAAGATTATCATGTTAAAATTTTGGGACATCTTTATGGCACATTGCAAGTTAAAATGTCTCTTCAAATTCCCCATTTCCATAGAAGCTTTTCTTTTCTTCTTGTGCCAGAAGACATCTTGACTAAAATATTTCTGAAACGTCTAATGACTGTGGCAAAATATAAATGACAAATCCCTGACCAGTCAGGAGAACCTAGATAGTGTTCCCAGAATTCTAGAAAAACGTCACCTACTACAATTTATTTGGTTCCTATAAAAAATAGCCTCTCCTGAATAAGAATCAGTTGTGTACATGAGCATTTGATAAATGTTATGCCCATTGCTAACCTCGTTCTTAAGGGATTCTTAAATTTGTATGCCTAAGCTGGGCAGGCAGGCAAGATACTAGACTTGACAAGAGACTGTCTGAAAGTAACAGGAGCAGTTACAAACACATGGCTACTGCACAAAGAGCCACACAGACTGATGTCAATATGCAATCATGTGGCAGAAAATACAGAACAGTACAAGAAAGCGAGGAGAGCAGTCATTCCTTTCAACACATCCTTCAATCTAATCCATATTTTGCAGGCTATTTCTTAGACAGTCGAATTGGGGGGGGGGGGGGGGGGGGTTCAAAAGTAATCAGCAAATGTGAAAACAGATAATGTAAATGGCTGCAGCAGAATAAGTTAATAATATGTCTTTGTCAAATAGCTCTCCACAGAATATTACTCCCTTCTCAGAAAGACTCCTTCTGGAAAGAACCTATAGACTTTAACAAGGAGTAAACTAGAAAGCACTCTGAAAAGCAGTTCAATTTGAAAGTGAAAAGAGCAGTAAGGACAGCAAACCCACAATTTCAAGACCCTCTGGGTCTGAGGTGGACTAACGCCAGGTGTCTGGCTCTGCCATGCAAGTGGGATGGCTCCCTGGGACTTTCCTTTCCAGCAGCCAGGGGCAGCAAGGAGAATAAACCCGCAGGCTGGGTGACACGTGGCTGTGGTAAAGTGCCAGGGCAGAGGCAAGTACAGCGGGACCAGGTGCATAGCAGGTGTTTGGGGCAGTACCTTGAAAAGTGGCCCCTGGGGAAGTCACCGTGTCTAAACAGCACACTGATTCCTTCTTCCTTCTCCAAGCATTTTATCTGGGTCATTGAGGGCGATAGATTCAGTTTAGCTGAAGCTCCTGAGAAGCCTGGAGTGTCTTCACAAGGAGACTACGCCTGCGTGGAGCCGTTTGAAATCTGCAGATGTGTGGCATCACTTGTCTCAGATTGAAGAAATCCAATGTAACTAACTCTTTTAAAATCATGGTGGTTTATGCATAAGGATAGTAGCTGTACATCTAAATACATTTGAGAATTTGAGCTGACCTAAGCCATTTCGTGTCATCAAAAAATCTATTGCCTGCTAGTAAACATTCATTTTAATTAATTTCGAAAGTAAAATTTGTGCAATACTCAATTAACAAATATGATAATTTCTGAAAACGGTTTAGTGTTTGTTTAACATGAGCAAGGATTATTCTCTTTATCGAAGTTAAATCAATATTGGTATACTGGTCATATGTCCTTGTTATAGGAAATAATTGTATGTCCAGCTATCAAGGAATGGGATGGTTAGACATAAATTTTTAAAAAGAAAATGTAAAAAAGGATATTGGAAAACTAAAATAGCAAGGAGCTTACTTTGGAAGCACTTTCATGTCTGTGTGATTGGAAGGTCAGTATGGCTGTAGCAACAAGAAAGTACACATTGTGAGAAATTACAGAAGGTGTGTTGTCATGTCAGCCCCTTTCATGAAAGGCCACTGATCCTACTGTGGAAGAAAGCTGACAGTTTTTATATAAGACTGACTGGCAGCACATTTGCTGTTGGACATCGTGTCTGGTGTCAAAGCACTAGAGGAAACTCAAATGGCTTTAGCACTATGATTTTAGAGCCAAGAGCAAGATAAAGTCGTGTCCAATTTTCATGAGAAATGGCATCTGATATATTTCATTATGCATTAGTATGTGATGTTAATACTCTTTTTGAGACAATGGACAGGCTTAGCTTCTTATATAGAGATTAATCCTGCAGCTTTCGGTGAAAACATTATTGATAGGCAAGAATAAAATCTGGGGGCAGTAGAGAAGTTTACACAAGACAATCTGGAAAGAAAACAATGAACATGAGTAACACAGCGTATTATGAAGAACTGTACTATGCCTTTCTTTGCTGAACCATTCTGTGGGGCAATGTTTGGTTGGAAGGATTTGATTTTATCCGTAAACATCCAGAGTTTACTCTCTCAAGCACAAAGATCCTTAATCCCTTTTTTATGTATAAAGTTATATGACAAGCAACTCTACTGCTGTTATAAAGGCGTAAAATAGGTATAGGGAGAATCAGATCCTTACCCTCCAGTTGTCCATGGCACTTGGATAAAATATATTTCATAATTCTCTTTATAAATGTAGAGCAGTCTCACAAACACAATACCTGTAACTGTCCTTGAGAAATGTTGCAGAGCTCTATCAGGTTTATCCAAACAATACCTAAGAGTGCTTAAGCAGAACTCAATTGCTATTCAAGTGGAAGAATAGGTAACTGGATAACACTCATCAGTTTTGGAATAAATAATATTAGGTGCTAGATCTGAAAAGCAAACCTTTGGCGTATAATACAGAAAGGAGATTACTTTAATGAAGGACATTCACAAAATTTCCAGTACTTCCTGGTATTCATCAGGTCAGAAATAATGAAAGAAAAACTTTTTACTGTATTTCAAATAGAATCAAAAGAGCAGACTCCTGTACATGTTACATTTTTAGTTACCTAAACTGCTTTTGAATGAGAAAGGACCATGGTCCAGTTTAATCCAGGGTAACAGGTTTCCCACATTATTATTGTATCCAGATTGTTTCACCACTGTGTATCAAAATGTGATTTGGAAAAACATTAATTCTGTTTTATGAGAAACAGAAAACAATATTCACTAATCTAACTTATATTAATCTCTAAATATAAGCATTAACACATATACACACACACATATGAATGGGCTTATTTTTGTAATAATACTCTTGGTGGTAATTTTTTCCAAAGTTTATTTGAAATGTTTCAAAGCTACTTGGACTTTTGATTGCCAAAAGAAGTAATAGCAAAGAAACCTTCCTAAACTGTGCGGAAAATGAAGAAACAGACATATAAGAGAAATCTAGTCTCTGTTCCCAGAAGTTAATGCATAGTTTCTAAAATGAAAAAGAATACATTGCATAATTATTGTTCCTTTTAAAAACACTAGAACAAAAGCACTCATCTAATATTCAAAACATCTAATATGGCACAAGAAGTAATCCGAAGTTCCCACTTTAAGGTACAGCATCAAAATATTTCAGAAGAATTACTCCACCAAGGTTACTGCAAAATAGCAGTGACTTGCAGAAAGTCGCACCTAATTTTCATGAATACAAGATTCCCAAAAAAGGAAAGAAAGTTCATTCAATCAATGTGCAATCACACTAGCCCCATAATCCGGTGTATTTGTAAATGCAAGGTATTTCCAGAAAGAATGCAGCTGCTCAGGGAATTAATTTACTTTTTAGTGAATTCATAGTCATTATAATATAGCCATGTTGCCAGGAATTGCTTTTAAGAAAAAAAAAAAGTTTGACTATGTATGTGTATGTATACCTATATATAAATATAAAAATGTTTGATAAATTTTTATCTTCAAATAATATAACATTGATTAGCTGAAAAATATAAAAGCTACATTTGATAAAATATATTTTGCAATATTCAAATTATGAACATAAGCACATAAGGCCAAATGTATTGAACAAAAAAAAATTATCTGCAAGAAAAAACATATACATGTGTGAATTCAGAAGATTTTAATAGCAGTGTCAAAATAGTGCAGGCCCCTTATTCCCTCTTGCTGAAGTTGTTCCACTTTGCATAGTATAGTGAAATATTCACTGCCTAGACTGAGGATTGGATGCGACTTTGGAGTCTAATGACAGGGACACCTACTTTGGATAAGGGAAAGCAGGGTTCCAGTTTCTGTGCTAATTAATGTTCACTTTCTATATGCAACAGTAATTCTATCAAATGCATAAATAGTCATTGGCGTTGGGAATCTTTCCTTTGGCACATGTGCATGCTCATCCTTAGATGAAAGCCACGCTTGGTTTCTTGTCAGTGTGTGAGCTGATCTCACAATTTCTCTAGTGACTAAGTCTGATTGAAGAGGTTGCTGCTTTGGCCATTCTTTGGTTTACTACTCATTTAAATTGGACCTTGTCAAAAGGGAAAATGAACAGGGATTTACATGTACATGCTTCTTTAATGCTTCTTTAACTAGTCCATCCCAAAAGGGCATTGCCCTTCCAATATCCTGCTGATTTCTGTAGTACTTCAGGCACAGTAAGATGTGGATCTTGCATCCTCCCTATATAGGAGAGAGATCTATATAAAGAAAAAGGAGACAAGATCAGAGAAAATGTATTCCTATGAGTGAGTTGGAGACCAGATCAGAGTGTTCATAAGTCACTAAATACATCTCATATTTAATCTACTTTCCACAGTACACAGTTCATTTCGTGAGTTACAGGAGAATTCATCTCCCAACAACTGGAGTTAAAATCAAAGTTAAAATTTTTAGCTTTTTCCTATGTATTTAAAAACTAGTTTTCCCTAAACTTGTTTAGGGAAAAGCAAGTTTAACTTGCCCTTTACCCTCTTCAGAACAGGATTTTCTGAATAGAACACTAACTTTAGTGGCAGGGTCAGCACCTTTGCTGAACTGATCAATAATGGTGCCTCACTTCTTTTTACACTTTTTTATTCAGCAGCATCACACCCCATCCATTATATTTTTCAAAATGCTTTCCTGACTCTGGTAACACACAGAAAGACATTCTGTACATAATTTGTCAGGACAATTCCTAAGAGATGCTGCAAAGCCTGTGAAAAAATGGGATACTCCCCCCTCCCTATGCAATTCCTTTCAGCCTATTTTCTAACCTCCCTTCCTAAGGATCCTATGTTAGAGCTCCTCTGTTAACTTACATAAACTACATTTGTTTGTTTTATTCTGTTTCGTTTGTGTCTAATCTTTGCCAACTGCAAAATATATCCTGCAGCCTCTCAAATTTGATAACATTTCTGTAGTTGTTTGGGAGGAGACAGGTGTAAAGAGGGACAGAGAAGGTTAATTATGACTGTACTTAATACTGCTGCCATTTGAAGTAAATGGTAGTTTTGTCATTGTATATAATAGAGGCAGGATCACACTAATTATGATTTTATAATCTTCCCATTAAAGTAGCACAACAGCAACTCCATTAAAAGATATTGCTTAACATTAGAACCCATGCTGATAGAATTTCATAAACTAGAACTTTAGATGTTCAAAATATGAGATATATAGCATGACATTAGATCATGCAATATAATCTGTGCTTTTCAGAGCTATTAAAATCATTCTCATTAGGTAAAATTCACCACTTTTTCCTATTTTAATCTCATAAAAATCACGCCATAGCTCAAACCTGTTCTATAATATATGGACTGGAATGTCCATATTGATTTTTTTCTTTCCCAGTGCAGAATTTTCAGTTTAATAAAGGAAGAAATAGATTTCAGCATTATTTTAGCACTTGAAGGTGGGGATAAACAGATCACTGGAAAGCCTAGTCTTCTAACCCATTACTGTTTATACTAATAGTTGTATAAAAAATTCCCAGCTATTTTACCCCATAATAGCATATAAACAAACAAGTGCATGCATTATCATGGCATTTAAAGAACGGTAGTCCCTCCAGCTCTCGTCTTTGTACTGCTCTTCCGCATGAGGCTCCTTAATGCCTTCTCAAAATACTACAGACATGCTCTTTCTGAACCATATATATTCAAAATATATTTTCTGCTGGAGTAATTTAATCAAAGTGAGCAAAGCCCGCTCAGCAGAAAATCTGATGGTCAGATTCCAGGCACCTATGTGTCCAGGTGGGAAAGTAGGTCAGTATTACGGCTCACAGGAAAAAAAAAATATCTATAAATGTAATTTCATTATTTCAACTATCAAATGATGCTATATGAAGACAGCCCTTTTAGCTTTTTTTTAAGCCAAAAAGACCCTGTAGACAGATCATCAACAGAGTTAGAGAGAATTATCAATGAGTCCATCGATAGTAATTTGACTTCCACGCAAATTTTCGAAGAGCTGTGGATTTGCAGGAATCACATCTACTGTAATGTGAAATCAGATTAAAATTTCTTCTGATTGGTCTATCACGTAAATTCATTAATGTGGATACCTTTTAAACAGACTTTCTCACCTTTCAACAAATGGTAGCAATGGCAAGTTTTAAATTTCCCCTGCTAGCTTGGATTTACCACTTTTATTCCTTCTTTTCAGAATCAATAGTTAGTTCTCAAGGTAATAGAAACAAATGAGACAGGTAATATAAAAGCATAAATTCTCAGGAGTTATGTAGGTAGCCATTTCTGCTTCCTTCCCTCCAAACTGCTAAATTTCCATGCCTGATTTTTAATCTTCACTTCTGCTGCACGTTGCTGTTAATGAAGAGGTATATATTCACAGGCTATAATATCCATATAAAATGAATCCTCATGCACTGTATGCATGTATTTACACTTTGACTCACAAATTCAGAAGTCTCTGAGTTGCTTTAAAATACATGCAGGCTGTGTATATCTTGAAATAGAAGATGATGCACTAATGTTGAGGTTACTTTTTGGGCAACTTATTTCTATTATGTCTATCATAAAGAAAAGAGCAAAGCAGAGCTGAGTATATCAAACTGTGAGATGAAAATTTTAATGTCATACCACATCAATATTCACATTAAGTTATCGTCTTGAAGGATCCTTAAAATTGTAAAAAAATGACAGTCTCTTCAAATATTCTTCATTTCTGCACTACCATTTTCAGGGGAGCGGAGTGTATCTACTCGGAAAGCAGCTCGATTCCTCTCCATAGCTGGTTTTATGCTGCAGTGCCATGTTCAGCTCACCTACCAGCTTATTGCCCAGAGGAGGAGGAGGACTTCCCATGCGCATCTGTTTCTCCTGCCTTCCCACCACTGTCCCTATGTTGCGTGATCCCATCTCCTCCCTTGCGCAGCCAAGAGTGTGAGAAGGGTCAGTCTGTCTGGGTAATGGAGCAGAAAGTTCCCGAATATTTGTGGGGTCCATGAGTGGAATCGTGCCACCAGGGAGTCAGAGCAGCACCCTAGCTCCTGCATGGCAGGAAGCAGAAGCCTGCTGACAGTCATAAATCCAGCCCTGGTATGGGATAACTAGCTGCTGGCTTGGTAGCTACTTTTCTGCTTTTGAAACATATTTTTGTGAAGCCTCTTTTCTAATTAGGGAACCATATCAACTCTGAGTTTGTAATTTCTGATTTTTTTTTCAGTTTATTTTAGTTTAGGTAACCCCAAAAATGAAAGTTACTAACAGTAGTTGTAAGAGAACCATATACTTGATTAGAAAAGAAATAAAATGGATAATTCTGTCATTATGCCTGAGATTCACCAAATGTTTCAAATGTCATTTTCATAATATGCAAGATGTTAAACTCATACCTGGCACATCAGGACTGGAATGCTTAACCAGCATATTTTCATACTTGTACCTTAGCACAAAGCAATGGGATTACCATCCCAAGCAAGCAAATCACAGTGCTGTTGAATCAAAGTGGCTTTTTTCCTGTTTGTTTAATTTAAAGAATGAGCATAGTTGAAGAATATTGGGTTATGATGAAGTTTTAATGACATAAGGGACACTTGGCAATGGAACAGCCATCATTTCTCACTGTAAAACTATGAATCCCACAAGAATTACTCCTGGAAAGTTGCCCCTGTTTAGGAACCCTATAACACTCCCTGAACGAATAATCCCTTGGCATCTTCCCCTGTCTTGCCAAAAAGATGAGATTCTCTCTAGCTAAAAACTAACCAATCTGTTTGTATCTAAAGGCATGAAAGGAGCTGAAGAGCCTACAAGAACATGGTAGCAGGAACATCTTCAGTGCTGCGTTGAGTGCATTGTCTGGAAGAAACAGATTGCTGGGTGATAGAGGCAACCTTTCATTTGGACTTAAAAGGTGAGTTAGGTGTTAAGGAAAGCTGAACAACTAGATAACAGGGAAAGCTAGCAAGCCCTGCAGAACTGCTGGTGCTGGAACTCATCAGTCAGTCCTTTAAATCCCCTTCCTAAAGAAGTTACTTAGAGATAACCTCATAAATTCTGCCACACTACAATAAAAGTAAATTGGTATCTCTCTACAGCTCCCTGACGATCAAAGTAAATCTCTCTCTGAGACCGGATTTTACAAAAACCTATGCTTAGAGTCAGGCATATGCAAAAGTCTTGTTTAATAGCTGCGTATGGGCATTTTACGAAACGTTCACAAATTGCCAAGGAGAGGTAAGAGAAAGAGTTTGAAAAGTAAAGAGCACCATGGCTGGTTGCGTATTTGAAACTGGAAGACAAGGATCCAGTTCCTAAGTCGGGCCTGGAATAAAGGGTCTTTGACTTCAGTCTTTGACATTCCCTGTAACAAACTCTTCCAGAATAAGACCCTCTCTTTTGCTGACTTGTTAATCTTTTTTTTTTTTTTTTCAAAGTTCATTGTTTTTCCTTAGCTTGGAAAGGTGAAAGACACAACTTAAAAAAAAAGTAAAAGGTAAAAATCTATCACTTAGCTTAATAGGAGTCCAGGGAGGCCTAAATTTACATAAACAAGTACAGTGGTGAAAAAAAAGCAGTCCTACTAATCTATCTTGAAAACATTATCTATGGAAGCTATCAATGTGTTAATCCTGTGAGTAACAGTTTGAGGATGCTCTCTGTTTGCCTGTCCAATTACAACTGACTTATGTATTGATATTTAAAGAGCATTTTGAACATTTGTTGATAGTAATTATTTACCATATTCATTGCATTTAAAAAAAAAGACTACTGCAAATAAAAAAAGTTTCTTTTAAATACTTCTTGTAATCCATTATCTTTCCTTGTGACTTTCAGTGTGTTTTTGTAGTGGGCTTTAAATCTAAAATGTATAAGTCTTGAAAGGCAAATTTATGTGCATTCATAATACTAAGCAGTACATAATTAGATAAAAAATGCAACCAATAAAACATGTCTACTTTCTCTGTCATTGCTGATATTTATAACTGGCACATGGAATTTAATATGGATCATTACTTTCTCAGGATTTTACACATTAGCTACAGTTATGGTATTATGCCAATACTTTTTGATTGTTCAGATTTAAAATATTTTTCAGTTTTACATATTAGGCAAGTTTTGTTCACCACATATTTTACGCTATTTATCTTAACAGAAAAAGACGAAGTCTTATATCACCCTAAGGATCTGTTAATTTCTGTGTTGTACTTATCTGTCTTTCAGTATAGTCCTAATACTAGCCATGACAGATCATCTTTATTAGGAGCCAACTGTCCCTAGTTCACAAACATCTGCAAACTACTTATGGATTTTAAAAAGCAGGCCTATTTGCATGCATTGCTTTATAACATTTCATGCCACCATTCATCTAAAGCCAAGCCCTCAGTGAGAATATAAAAATAAAAAAATTGATCCTCAGAAGGAAAGAACCCCAAATGACCCTGACTAGAAGCTTTTTAAGATATGCACAAAATGAACTAAACTTTAATATATGAAGAGTTCATCATTTTCGTGATTCTTTAAATATTTCCTTTCTTTTTAATGCCATTTTAGGCTAAAATTTTCCCTGGTTGCTAGAAGTAATCTTCATTTCAGTAAAAAAAAGTCAAAATCCAACAGACCAAACTTTCACAATAGGGTAAATTATTTTTGAAAACATGAATTTTTAATAATAATCCATTTAGGTAGGCTAAACCAACATGCTGTGTCCTTCTGATTTGCACATTTCGAAATTTTATCATTTGGACTGTAATCCTTCAGACACTTGTATCCATCTTTTTATTTTGTAAATATGACACATATTACAAAAAAAAAAAATAATCAATGGATATATTAACACCGATTAAACTGAAACACCTGTTAACACCACTGATTAAGGTAAAACATCATCTTTTCCAGACCAAAGTATTCGCTGGATTGTGGCAAGATCACTACAGTCATAAAAAGACAAACCTTAAATAAATATAAATTCCAAATGGAAATTACAAAATATAAATATGACTTGCAATGTGTTTCTCCAATGCAAGGCCTCATTTTTTATCCTCATCAGCTGAGTTGCAAATAAATGACTTATATAAATTTTCAAGTAACCAAGGATGCTTTCTTCTTTCTCCCAGACCCAGAAGAGAATTCAGCTTTGACAGAAGCACATGAAATTTTATATCAATTAAGCAGCTTAATGGCAAGTCTTACTGTTTCTTAGTTATAATTACATTTTTTTATAATATGAGAAGTTATGGGAGAATAGGGTACAGAAATCTTTCTGCTTGATACAGGACTTAAAATAGCATATAAAAGAAAAAAAAAGAATAAAAACCCTGAACTCCTTCAGGCTTAATGATATATGTGATACGCTAAGGGGTTTTCTTGAACATAGGTTTTTTTCAGTAAGTAGGCACTGAATAATACTTACTGCTATTTAAAAGCTTAGGTAATGTAAAGACTAATACACAAAGCTAAGTAAACTGGTAAGGCTGTGATGATTTAAACTACCATTATAGCAGAAAAAATCTTTATCTGAAAAGCATGCTTTTAAAATACGTTCTTTCCAGAGACCCTGCATTCTTTTCAACTGAGAAATATTTCACAACTTACACGCACCTTATGCCCAGTCAGGCCTGCCCATAATACAAATAAATTAGGTTGTGCTAACATACACTACCCCTGTTATTGGTAGGAAGAGGTTTATTTTTTGCACACGTACTAGATTTTGATCTGCGGAGGATTTGGCATGAACAATGCTGGATGGGAGACTGGCCCACCCTTCTGACCGGGGAAGGGTCGTAGGACTGTCTGTGCCTCTCCAGCCTCCCCAGCTTCCGCGGGAACACTGCTCTTGTGGGTCCTTGTCTGCAACTAACGCTGTGGGACACCTCCAAAATAATCCCCCAGCTAATACGGTATACTTCTTGCTCTTCCTCAAAACCACTGCTGTTACCTGTACTACATACCGGAAGACAAAAAGGCCCAGTCTTTCAACTTGAAATTCAGGTGAAGGCTTGAGCTACTATGAGGAATTAGAGATTACATACCACTTTTTATTACCCAAGATATTATTACACATGTCCTTACTGAAACAGTATTAATGACTAAACTCTGCCTCTCTAAAAGCTTATTTGTATACTTGTACCATTATCTGCCTTTTCAAAGTCTGTTTTACTTCCTTGGTGGCTGAATGATCTCATAGACAAAAGATTAAAAATACAATTTAAAATCTCTTATAAAAACGCTATATAAACATCAGTGGTGACTCTTTTATATTGTGTTAATAGTGTTCCTTAAAACAGAAAAAGCATGTAGGCTGTTAATATCAGATGTTAACGGTTCTGCTAAGCTGCCTTCTAAGCTTTCTATAGCAGTGACAGAAATTAAAAAGGAGATATGCTCCCATTATGAGATTCCCCCCAACTTACTTCAAGATTACATGGTTTCTGAAAGTACAGCAAGTTCTAATTTCTAGGGGGAATAATGACTTGTAGCTGCAATAATTTAAGGAATAATGTACCCCAACTGTACTTAATAAGGCTATAATTCCATCAAAGGCTTCCGGGGACATCATAAACCATGAGAGTGAAACTCAAGTGGTTTCTCCACGTCACCATAAGGCTGAGATGGAATTACAGTCTTAATTTATATTCATTTTGAAGGAGCCTTATTTAATATTGCACATTGATTATGATTAATGCCTTTGGAACTGCCAAAAACTATTAGCTGTGTTCATGGCCTTTTGAAGCCACCAAAAGTCAATTATGCCACTGACTAGTGATTCTAAGAAATTCCTTTTTTTAAAGAGCTATGCCTCAGTCAGCACGAACTTGTATAACTATGCTAAAGCTAACATCGATGTGGCCTATTTTTTATTTTTTATTTTTTGCTTTTTCTTCATACTGGGTGAAAATGGGAAATCTCTCATCTATCGAGGTGCACAGCTCTTTATTCATAGGAATTCACTGAAAATTAAGGGGAGAATTAATTGGAAGTATTTGGTTACCTTAATCACTGAACATCATAGAATGAATATACTTTTATTAAAGAGATTTTTCTGTTAAATGCCAATAATTTTTCTGCATCGTATGTGAGATAACTGTACAGGGAGAAGCTTTATTAACAGAAGGGAATTCTTTTTGGTGAAAGATTGCAGGCAATCTCTTCTAAAATGAGGATTATGTGGAATAGCTCAGAGAGTCCACTAACAAAAGGGTTTTGGCACGGGAAAAGAAAATTAAAAGCTAGTTCTTAAATAAGTTGTGGACGAAAGTTACTAAAGGTAAAATAATTTTCAGATAATGTGCTGGTTCCTCTAAGAGTTATCTCTTTCTCTCCTGCACTACAGAGTAGGATTCGTTATGGATGTAAGAACAAAATAAATTCCTTGCTTGATCAGACCAATGGTCCAACCTAGCCCAGCACTTGGTCCCTGACAAAGGAGAAAATAAACATGAGTTAGAGAGAACACATGAATGCATGAGCCTGAACAACTTCTGTGGATGTTAGAGGCTACATCCCTCCCTGTTCCCTGTAATATCCACTTATGGACATATCGTTCTTTAATTTTCCAATCACTTTTTGTATCCAGTGATGTTGTCCGTGTGCACGACCTCCTAGGGCAGAAAGTCTTAGTATCCGTTATCTAAGGAAATGTTTTCTTGAAATCTATTTTAAAGTGATCTCCTAATGGTTTCTGAATGTCCCTACTTTCCTAAACATAGAAACTTAGTGTCCTTGCAATGCTCTATGGCACCCCCAAGCTGCCTCTCCTGAAGGGTCCACGTAGGTCTTGTGTGAATATCTGCCAGCCCTGTATGGATGTCTGGGATATCGTAGGATATCCAATACAGTAGGAGCTGCCTGTGTTTAGATAATGGCATTGAGCCAAAATGTTTACATGTGTCAGTGAACCTGCTATAAAATTTATTTCCTTGGAGACGACATCATGTCAATTTCTTAAATTCCTGCTGTTGAGTAGTTGATTTGATATATACTTCTGAACACAAAATAAGTTGTCAGTGCAATCCCAACTCCTCTTTATGACAATATATATCAAGTAGAGGATTTATATGTGTAATTTGTTAAGATCAGATATAGCTGGAAAATAAATCAAATGCAACTCCCATTGAAAGTCTCTTAGCCGTATTCTAAGATGATGGCAGTGAAAATTGGTCTTTAAAAGCAAGAACATGGCAAAATAGTACTCAGTTATATGGCATTTTTGAGCAAAATGAATATATATTCTACAGCTAACATCCAAAAAGCAACATCAAAATATAATGAAAACTAGGATGCAGGGATTTTTGCTTCAAGCATAACAACCTCATCTGACTTTTGGAGGGAGACTTTCTAGAGTGCAGGGCCAGATTCACAAAGTGGTCTTTGAAGAACCACTCTATAATAACAACCATAATATCCTTGAATTTAACATTCTTGATGGACTAGCGAAAACCAAACTAAATGGCAGGTTTCTACACAAAGGTATATGAAGACAATATTCCTTGGCATGGGATGTTGTGAAAGCTGAAGGATTACATGTCTTCAAAAAGTGATGGAACAAATAAAAGGAAAAAAAATCCATTTAGGGTACTTAAAATGACTCTTGCTGAGAAAATCCCAGAGCTACCAATTTTTGGAGGCTGAGGGAATGTTCTCTTGGATAATGCTTTTGGGGCACCTTGTTCTTGCATTTCTCACTAAGCCTTTGGTGGTGGACGGAATCATGCGGACCTTTGATTTGAAACAATACAGCAAAGCTGTTTTTAACCTTTTCCTGACAAAAGCTAGATCATGACTTTGCATCCTGAGATCAATTACAAACTTTTCAGTTTCTAAATGTTATATTTCCAGTTAATGCAAGATATCTCATAAATTTCATTTTTCTGTGAATTAGACTACCACTCAACACTCCCTGTGCTCCTTTACTACAATTTCATAGGTAACATTGTTTACCTGACTTCTCTGAAAAGTATAAAATGCATCAGAACTAGCCCACGTCAAAAATACAGCTCTTTTTAATTGACACCCATCCAATATGTTAAGAGAGAAAAATTTGCCTGAGTTGCCTTCCACATTTCCAGGTTTCAGAACTGGAGGACCTTTTAAGTGCTCTACTCCACCAGTTAAAAAAATAAAATGAAAAAGAAAATCTCTTTGTACTCTTGATACCATGTAGTCTTAAGCAGTACTCTGAGAAATAGGGTTCTTAAAAGTTCATTTTATGTTTCAGTTCTTACTGCTACTGCATACTAAAAATAGATTTTTATAGCACATTTCCAGATGTTCATTCTCCAGAATGAAGGCATGAAAACACTGAGTTCTGAATGCAGAGCTAAGGTTAAAAACAATCATTAAAAATTATATCTACCCTAAAGAAGTGTTTTGGTATATAGATAATTCAACACATTTTTTGACCAAAGGATGAAGGCTACTGAATAATCACAATGAGTTCTGTAACTCTGAAATGCATGCAAACCTTTAGAAGACTTATATCCAACTGGATATAAGGAGAAACTTTCTCCTCACGAGGACAGTCAGGCAGTAGAGCAGGTTACCCAGAGAGGTTGCGCAATCTCCCTCCTTACAGGTTTTGATGACTCGTACTGGGCAAAGCTCCAAGCAATCAGGTCTGACCTCTCACCTGACCCTGCTTAAATCGGAGGTTGGGCTAGAGACCGCCTGAGCTCCCTTCCAACCTGAACTGTCCTAAAACCCGTAGTTTCTATGACTTAGATTTCTATTCTTGCCTTCTATAAACTGCCAGCTGTTTCTGTTCAAAATTAATAATAGTAAAAGAGCATAACAAGCAATTGCAGAAGGCTATTCCCAATTGTCATTGGATTCAATATAGCTTTTTCCTTTGCTGAGAACAAAATATGAAGTGGCTTCAGCAAATTACTGCAGCATCGAGTACCATCCACCCAGACCTTGACTTAGCCAACAACTGGTTAATTTTAGGTCCTTTACTGTACGTCAGAACTAGAAATTAAAGCATTGTTAAGAAGAAGTTACTTTTATTTTATTAACAAAATGACACGTTAAATCATTCTGTAATTTTTTTTTTCATTTATGAAACTTAATGGAGTCTTTATAGGAGCCTGCACTGTCTGTCTTCCTGACAAAAACACTCAGCAAAAGAAAGAGAAAGAGAACATTTGCCAAATTTCAACAGTACATTTGTTAATTTTATTTTACTGAGCTGTTAACTACAAAAAGGTGCCTGATGAAAAGAAGCAGAAAAAGACTGTAATGTTTATCAATGCACTCTCTGACTTTTCCTCTAGCTTTAGGTGTTGCAATCTTTGTGTGCTAAGCTGGATATACTTGACTGATCCTTCTCAAAATGGAAGCAACCTAAATACGTAAGCAATTTGGAAAAATTTTAGCTATAATCCCTTTCAAATATATGCATGCATTATGTAAGGATGTTGGTCATGTTAAATGCATTATTCTGGTATACCTATAACATCTTGATATTTTTAGGTATGGTTTATTGTGGGTTAACAGCTCATATTCTCAGGCCAGTATAGGTAAAAGCTTTCCCCCACCTTTATTTTCATGTGAAAAAGGGTCCTGATGACGTCTTCCTGTGCATCAGTAAGAATAAAATATTTTCAAGTGGGAGCACTCTGAATTGTCTTTTTTTTTTGATGGAGGCATATTTTGTTTTGATTTTTCTATATTAAAAAAAAGAATATGTGAACTGAGAGGGAAGGATGTTTTACAAAGAGGGACATTTTCTTTGTATTTTAAAAAAGGGTATTCTTATTGCCTAAATGGGACAAATTGTAGGAAAAATTTAAAAGTGGCTAGCAAGTTAATTTTTTTACAAAAGGATCATCTTAAGAAGAAGAATGCTTCCAGGTGAACAGGAGTCTTTTCTCAGTATAGAAGTAGCTGAGATTTATAGGTCAAAACAAAGCTATTTTAAATCAGTCATCATTCTTATTCCCCCTGAGCCTTATTCCTCACCTTATGAGAGGTATGTTATGGGAAGCAAGCATAATTTCAGGAAAGAGACCATGTGTGTACATATAAATATATCTAATGCAAACACACACATATGTATGACATGTAATAGTAATATTACACATCTATAGATAAATGTAGGTATATACACACACACACACACACTGAGTGGGGGCAGGGGAGACCATTTCAGAGTTTTATCTTAGTTCACTTTGTAGCCTGAAGCTTTACCAATAACCTTAGTTACAATAAAGTAGAATGTGGTGGGAATCTTACAAAAATGGCGTTTTGTATGATGAGGAAGACAATTAAATCCACACAGGTTGTTTGGAGATGCAAGTTAAATCTTTAGTGTAAAGGGTTTGCAAGAAAGGCAGAGTGGACAGGACACCTTTGTTGGAACGATTTTTTAAATAAAAGTTTATACTACTACTAATCAATTGATCTTTGGAGAATACACTGTAAATTAGTCTATACTTCCCGTATATTTCAACTTAATGTCATTGAGCATAAGTTGAGAGGAAATAACTTCTGTCTTTCACAATCTGTTTATATGTCTGAAAGGGCCACCATCCCAGATAAAGGATTCTTAAATCTCTCCAACATTTCACTTTTCTCAGGGCATCATCAGTATCTGCTTGCGGGAGTGTAGCTTTGTTTCAATCAATTAATAAATCCAATCTGCAACAGGTACTGCAGGCATCTCCTGTGCTTTGCATGGATGACTAATTCAGCAGACCTCCAGATATTTCCTACTGAAGGTTACTCATCTCATATAGGAGTTCAATCCATCTTTGCAAATTTTGGTGGAGAAGCTATAATCCCAACTCAGTGATGAAAACTGTCATTAACACTGACAAGGATGGAGTTTGCTTGCAAGGCATAAGACGATCTACTTCTTTATTTAGAAATATATGAAACTCCAAGTCAGTGAACTTATCCTACAACATATCAGGAGACATGATATTCTTTTTCAGGGTTAGTGATTTAACAGGGCAATATTTGCAATGAGCCTGTAGGGGTTAGATGCTTATTCCCCAGCAAGATCTACAAGTTACTGAGAAACTAATCTCTCTGGACTTTCTTTGAGAAAAAGACAATCTTAACACATGGGACAGTTCCATAGTTTTTTCTCAAGTGTTTTCTAGAATATCGGGGAACTTCCCTCTGTCAACGAATTGTGTTCTGAGGAAGCCTGGGAAGCCCAGGGAGGCTCAGTACAGAATACACAAAGTACAACTAATGTTTTATAAGTAGCTCTCCCTACTGTGATGTTTCTTTTTCTTTATTTGTGGTCCTACACAAGCAGCTTCATCTTTTTTTTTTAAGGAGACATGCCGGCTTTGTATGCGCACTCATCGTCATGTTCACTCAGAGAAGGGGCTCTTCTGTCCTGAATCATTTTTACAGCTGAGTCAGTGGCTGCTGTGAGGAACAGTTGCCTTTTATCATGTAGCTGCTGTAAGATTTAAAGACGTATTGCATGGGTGCAGATTTCTACATTTTTTCATTTCTTTAACTTGCTGACCTTTTTAAGTCTATAAACTTAAGAAATAATTTTAAAGGTGGAGTCAGCTGTAGAATGAACTACAATTTATTTTAGTTTCTTTTTTAGGAAGAGTTTTCCAAAACTTAAAAGATCTATTTTCATCTTTTAAAAGACTATAGGCATCACAGATTCTGGAAAAATATTGCCACTCACTAAAACTTTTTAGTATAAGATAGTGACCTGTGGTATAAGCGGTGTATATTTGAACTGTATTCACTATCTTCTTTTTTTTTTTCCTGCCTTATCCTTCCCATTATTCCTTGAACCTTCAACTCAGAATATAGCTCTTATAATTTCACTTCAAGATCTGAATTCAGTGTCTGATCCCGTCTAACAGCAAAGAAAGCAAATTTGCACATTTTTAATACCAAGCTTTCTAAAGCCTGCTTATCGACAGTATCTTTTTTAAGTATTAGGAAATCATCTTTATATGAGGCTTCGTTCAATGACACTCCTTGAACAAAACCTTACGTAAAGTTTATTTCTTTATCACCTTACTCCATAGAAGCAGTATATCTGATAATTAGAATCTGATTTGAGAGTTGCATTGCGTTCCTTTCTTTGCTACACCATACAGCTTCAGCTTTTAGGATACCAAAAAAGCTGACAGTACATGAGTTATACGAAAGAGACTCCATTCCATCCAGCCCTCTGCTGTATAACACACTGTATTTTGAGAGGTCTATTTGTGGTCTCTCCCCTCCCTAATCACCTAATAATCTATAACTTTGGGAAACACAATAGTAGCACATGTGGATCCATGCTAGGCAGGAAAGGAGCTCAAAAGGGAAGGCAGGCAATACAATAAGTGATCCCCCTGCCAATGTCCAAACTGAGCTGAGATGCAGAATTTCCCATTCATAGAAAAATAAAAATGTTTAGTGATTTCCTACTAACTTCCCCAACCCCTACAGTTGTTCAGTAAAACTGATATTCTTGACAGATTCATTGTCAGGAACATTGAAAATTGGCTCAGCTGTAGAAATTTTGAGTAAAAGATTTTGTGTTCAATGAAACGGCATTTTCCAGTGAAACTCTGCTTTGCTGGAAATTCTCCAAGCTCTACCAAATACTGTGGTTTTGCATCCTATACAGACTAGAGATTTGCATCATTTTCACATGACAGATTTTTTTAGTTACATAAGACTTATGGGGAACGATGCCTTGCGAGGTGAACATCTCAAATACCCATGGTTTTTCCCTTCTCCCGTAGGCTTTCCTGCAGGCATGTGTAATGCGGACATTAGTTATAAAATTGGCACTGGGTCTCTCTCTCATTCTCTACCATTTTCAAACAGATTAATTAAAGTACATTATATGCCAGCTCAGTATAAGGTAACTTGAGTCAGAGGAAACCTCTTTTTTAAGAAATCCTACCCCTCACTTATAAATATCCATTAGTCACTTACAAAAACTTTCTGTTGCAAAGTGCAAATATCCACAACTTCATTTCTTTCAAAAAGCAAATAGGTAAAATATGATTCTGTAATTCTGTAAAAATCTTTTTTTTTAAGTGGGGGGCTTCATTTTCTAACATTCTATATTACAATTTTAAATGACCTCAAAGGAAACAGTTATTTTATACAGTTATCACTCCTGAAGATTGGAAAAGTTAAAAGAAAATATCCTCATGAGATTTAGAAGAACTGAATAACCGCTTATCATGTGGTTCATGGTCTGACACATGCAAGGGCACCAGCGCTGTTCTTCTCAAACTACATTTAACCTAACTGAAAGGCAGGCAAACAAACAAAGCTTTTCCTCCTCAGTCTCTCACTTTCTTTGGGACACATTTGCAAATAATTGCAATTGCATCTTCCATACACAATTCTATTAATAACAGAAAGTCACAGGTACTGCTGATATGCAAAAAAGCGTATTAGCTGCAAGTACATAAAACTTTATCATCAGAGTTGGTGCAGCTCAGGACTTGAAACCAAAATAGTATACAAGCAGGTGCTAGAGCTCAGTTATATAATTAAGTTACAGGGCTGCATATCGTTTAGCCACTGAAACTATCTTTGTAAATGATCTTAACTGATGGAAAATGCAAGGTAATATAGTGTTACTTAACCTTCTTTCACAGTAATGTTTTCAGGTGAAGATATTAACGTTAAAATTCCTGAAGCATTTCATGATGCAGCAAGGTGCACATTCCTACATGCCGAAGGATATTTAATTCTGCAAATCTGATCTTATATATTGTCTTATATATTTTTTTTCCCTTTAATCCAGCAGCTCCATGAAAACTCTGTCACTGATAATACAAAAAAACTATGATGTTTCTGTGAAGCTAACTTTCAAAATTAATTTGTTCTACTGCCTTTCAAAAGGCTATCATAGACTATTCTAGCATAAAACAACCTGAATCATATGTTACTATTGATTTTTAGTCGTAGCTCTTCATTGATTTCAACAGGCAGTTCTCATTAAGCTTCCCCAGCAAGAAATGGGCACGTATATTAGGGTGCTTTTTTTTTTTTTTTTTTAAGAAAAAAACAAAGTTAGTAAAAGCAATCAAAATGAGTATCAAGAACTTAGTTCCATATTTTGAGAAATCGCAACAACAAAATTATCTATCCTGCACCACAGAATATTTTTTTTAAATAAATCTCATTCCTCAGGAGCTAAAAGTAGACAGATTAAACAGCACAAACTGGGATTACTTTCTCCAGAAACAAAAAAAAATGAAAACCTCAGAGCCTGGTGCTTCCCACTTCCCAATTTCTTGTGGAAAGAAATTATTTTCCTTGTAGTAGTTTAAAAAGCAGATTTCTTCTCCTTGAATTAGAAAAACATTCACAGTATGTAAAAATCCAACAGCACTGAGTATATATCCCTTTCACAGTTTTAAGAGAAAGATAATAGAGACAGATGGGTCAGGATAAGGGTTTTTTTTAATGCCCCTTATTGGATGCTCATTCACTAGAGATTTCTAGGCATGATCTCAGATCTACTGGAAGATAATTTGAAATCCTAAGGTCAGGAGACACTTACCTTTTTTAAGAACATATTGTGCTCTATGTGGAATCCGGATATGAGTGTCACTTATGCTGTAGTGCCAAACAACTTTCCATCCAATATAGCTTACGACTTTTAACTACTGTCCTACTTTCTGAGCAGTTTACAATCCTCAGGGGGCATATTTACTCACATGCAAAAAAATTATCTGTCCCCATTTCACAGATGGCAAGGAGGATTAAAGTAGGAGTACACGAGAAATTTGCAAAAGAGGATGGAGCAGAACGGAGAGGTTTTCCCACCTCTCAGGCCAACGCTTTAAACACTGAGCCGTGCTTTTTTTCCATTAACAATTTCCACTGTTTATAATTCTTCGTTCTGTTATTCCCTAGTCTAACTCAGCGATTTAGTTAGTTATGCATCTGATCTGGTTGGTGGTTCTAACAGCGGGGTTTTAAGAGCTGCTTTTCTCTCTCCCCAGGCCTTGGAGATGCTTCTTTTCTTAGTAAGTCAAGCATCATTGATAGGGAAATCATGTCAGTTCTTGCTGCCTTTGCTCCCACGTACATTTGATCTGAACATCTTTTCTCGTGATCCTTTGCTTTTACTACTAAGTGCTTTGCTTTTGCAGTGAGCTTGTTCTAGCCCCGGTTTCCACCAGTCGTGTTGAGATCTGAGGTTGTTATTCAGTCTTCATATGCTGGAATCCACTCCTGTGAAAGAGGCGGCCTTATTGTCTAACTTCAGTGCTGCAGAGTTCGTTTCTTTAATGATCTGACCATTGTCGGCTTTCTTTCCTGCCTTTACAAACCGAACTGGTACCTCACTGCTGGCTGTCTGAGGAGAGAGAGATGGGCCTGCTGCTTCTCAACGGGATTGGATGCAGCTGGCAAGTCTTTGCAGAAAGTAGGTTTCTCTTCCTGAAAGATTATTCGTTAGTCCTTGCTTTTATCCCGAGTACATTTATCCCAGATTTCCTGCCTTGCACAGGCACGATTGTCATGGGAATTGTCGCAAAAGGCTGAGGAGGCATTGCTCCATTAACTAACTAGCCATATTTGTCAGAGTCTTTCTAGAACACTCAAAAATTTTATTTCAAAGTTCACTTATCCACAAATTTTCTTCAGTTATATTGTTTACAGGCTTAGAAATAAAACTGCACTAAAAAAAGAACATCAAACATCTTGAAAGTTATCTAACTTCCTATGGGACAATTGTATGCAACACAGGGCATTATGCCAGAGTAATGCATTCTAGGAGTTTCCTAGCAAAACTGGGATTGCTGGGAAGCTTTATACAACTATAGGGAAATATATTTAAGGTAACTTAAGAAATGTTCCAAGTAACCAAGTCTGGGATTTTTCAAAGCATTTGGCAAGTGTTTTTGCACTTGGTTCAACTTTTATTTTCTTTTTTATATTATGCCATCAAAGTCAAGGTAAGTCGGTTCTACAATTTCTTCTTTACTTCTTTGGTCTCTTTCCCACTTTGATGTTCTCGTTGCAGAGTCGGCTCTAAGAACTCAGAGCTTTGCCCAAAGACAAATTTTTATCATTTCTTCTCGATTCACTGACCCAGAAAAATTCTAGAAGAGCAAGCAGTGTGAACAAAGCAGGCTCTTAGACCGCAAGAAAAAATCCCAGCAGATCCCAAGATGGAAATACTATTAAAGATAGAAGCATTACTAGGAATAAGTAGAAAGGAATTGTTGGTAAAAAAGAACATATGAAATTTAACAATTAGCCTGTAGACCATTCCGGGGGTGGGAGGTATGGGAAGGACTTCTGTGGAAAGTCATGTAAAATTTGTTTATTATTCTGTGCCCTTTTAGTGACATTTTCAAACTTCATACTTTTCCAAAGTAACGCTAGCAAAGACAGCTTTAAACTAGTAATCTTAGTACAGGTTTCTAAAGTTTAGTGTGATATGCATACTGCATTATAATTTCTTAGCCCCTATTTTCTGTAAGCTTAATATACAACGTAACAAAATACTAGAGTTGGCCTGTGTACAGTATTCTCTATCTATTTTAATCTCTATTCTAAGTTCACTATCTAACAGGTTAGGCTCCAGCTTAGATCAATTTTTTTTTTAAATTAAAAATCCTCAGTTCTGTATATGAAATAGTTTGGGGGCAAAGGGGTATGGATTGTTACCAAGTAATTAAATGGAAACTTACTACAAAAAACGAACACAGCGAGGTAGACTGAAAGATGTTATGATGCAAATATACAAGTAATAACTTACCAAGACTTCTGTGCTGCAGTTCTAAGGACACTGATTAATGATCTAGATCACACTAATATACAAAATAAATCTCATCGCTCAAAATACTGTCTAGATCCACAGAGATGTTTAGATGCCTAAATCGAAAATCATGGGAACTAGCTGGGAACCGCTATCTTTACGTGCAGCATGGAATTCTGCACCTCCTCCATTCCTAACACTCTTCATAACAGCAGCGATGGGTTTTAATTACCTAAACCAAGGTGCCTATTTCAGGGTTGGCTAAATGGCACGCTAGACTTTCCTGGTTGTATTGACATCAATTATACAGGGTTCTGCAACATTTGTCTTGCATGTAGACACAAGATGGGGTGTGTGGAGTTGAATCCTAATCAAGGTCATTTATACTTTGACAGCATTTCTCTTCTACAAAACTTTGCTATAACCTCACTTTGTCACATCTTTCTACAAATAAGAGAATACTTTCAGATTCACTTAGAAACCATTTGTGAAATCCTTTGCAAGATGAAACTAATGAAAATTAGCAGGAATTTTTACCTCCTTTACTAGACTTGTATTCCAGAAACACATTAGAATCCTGCTTTTAGATTACCCTTGGATCTCAATATTTTACTTCAAAAATCAGATTTCTTCCCCCCCTTCTTAAAATAAGCAAAATGTAATGCAATAATAGAATACATGAGAATCTTTCAGAAATAAATCTGTGACCAAGCAGCAAAGTCTTTCAATAAGGTTTAAGTTCTTGAGCTATAGATATAGTATTAAAAATTACTTCATAAAAAAACCCTATAATTTCTACCTCAGGGATAAAAGTTGATCTCTTCAATTTTGTTGTTAACATGTTCAGGTAGTTTCAGATAGCTTCTTTCATTTGGCTTCTTTCAAGTTACCTTTGATTCTGTTTAAATAATCAACAAAACCAAGGCATTTCTTGTAAATGTAGTTACAGAATGTATAATACTTTATCATCTTAAGCAGGCTACTCAGTTTAGTTAAAGAATGTTGTTGATTTTTCAGTGTTTGTGTAGCTACAGTAGATCTGACCTAAAATTTATTTAAATGAAAGGCATCTATTGAGTCTATGAGCTTTGGGGCATAAACCAGTCAGCCTTTCACTGACTCGGTGAAATGTAGTAGTCAGATATATGATTCATGTTTCTTTCCAATGCCTCGTACTTGAATGTGGTTATTCAAGGAGTTAGTAATCACAAGGCCAGTAAGCTATGAATGTCGAAAGAATGTAGATATATCAACTCAATACTGTTCTTGGAACAGAATATATATATATATATTTTTTTTTTTTTTAAACAGTGCAATTCAGCTTCGAAAGTAACTGAAAGAAAAACCAAAACAAGATAAAAGCTGTGTTAAAACTACGATTTGGAAGTGGAACATTTTCTCAAAACAGTTCACAGCTATAATCATTCACAGTTATTAAGAAAATAAGACAGATAAGGCACTAATCGTGAACAAAAAAAAAAAGAAGAAGATTAAAGGACATTAAATAAAGAAGAAGTGTATAGATCAGGGTTTTTATTAATTAATATCAGTGACATTACCATTAGGCCTCACTATAATCACTAGGTAGGTTGGTATAAAATGACAGTAGATTCGATAAGTATAGGTGTAGATTATTTTGAATAAGATATGAAAATAGAAACATGTAGGAAACGGGGTGAAAAATCCTACCTGTAAAAAAAGTTCTCATTAATTTTTAGCATAAAACAATTAGAAAAGTTATCTGGATATCAGACTACAAGGGCCATTACCAGTGGAACAACACACATGTCTACCTGCTGAACATTGATTTGACAGTTTCTCTCTCTCAGGTTTATATGAGAAAGCATAACAGAAGAAGAAGTGCTTAATTTAGTTCCTATTTCTTTCTTTAATCTTCTTTTATAAATTCATTAAATGAATTTATTCAATAATGTCAATTCTAATATAAGATTGAATTAAGAGCAACAGATATTAAAATAAGAATTCGTTTTTTCAGCCTGAATCTTTGTTTGTCAGGTACCAATGATTAGCATTATGAAAATAGAGTTACTTAAATAGGTATCATTCAAAAGTTTCATTTGTTACATAAAATCCTATTGCAGAACAAATGAGTGGAGTCACACTTACACAACATACGTGGTAACAGTTGAACTGAGAATTACTACAACGAAGGTCATTGCCCTTAAGCCTGACTTTGCAGAATTTCAGTGGAGTCCCCTTAACTTTGTAGAGAAGAAAGTTGAGTTACAGCAGCAGATAAGGAGGCCTTTGAGTTTCTAGACCAGATTTCATTTCTTCCTTCCTAGAGAGCTAATGTGAAGAGTGATTGCCATCTATAAAGCCTCTAATCTACTCCACCAAGATAAGTAAAATGGGGAGCAATGTAAAATCAATTTTTTCAGGATACCCTTCACAGTGTGTCATCTATGGTCAAATTCCCTGTTTTCATCAGATTATGTTTAAACTGCACTTAAGTATATTTCTGAAAGGGTGTGATAGAAGCTAGGGACTAGCATTTCAGGCTTACACAAAGCAAATCTTTACCCTGATATTTCTTGTCAGTCGGAAGAAGGAAATAACAAACTAAGAAATCTGGATCTGAAATATATCAGAAGATGATTTCCAACAGAGAGAAGTATTAGTAGCAAAAGACTATTGAAATTCCTGAAATTGCCTCAGTTTCTTAGATAAGTGGAAGCAGTACTGTTAGAGGACAGATTCATGCCCCTGTGAAGAAACTGAGTGGAAATTTAATGTCACAATTAGCAGCAGATAGTTTATAAATTGCTTTGTAACCACTGATAAAGAAGTGCAATAATTTGAGTTGCAGATATTGCAAATGACAAAGGGAACTAACTGCACTTGGGTGCACTGTCCCTGCCTCAGAAGTTGTTCTTTTTTTATTCTTTTTCCCTAGAAATGTTACAAAAAAACTTCTTAACCCCCACCCTGATTTTTCAGGGTTGTGTCACAGGATCATTTCCTGATATCCCTCATTTCCAGGCTACTGAAAGATGATCCAGCCTCTCACGTCACTGATACGCAGTTGACAATCATTCCTATTTCAGCAAGCCCCCAGTTTTTAGTCACTCAGACTGGATACTTTCCCACAGGGCCCTCATGTCTCCTACAGGTTCTGTATCCAAGCTTCCTTCTCAGGAAGGAACAGGAGGTGGGAGAGCTGGGACACGGTCAGTTTGCATTTCAGGAAGATGTGGTTTCTTAGCTACGTTAATGAAACTGGAGCTGAAGGCTCAGAAACTTGGATGTAGCCAGTTCAGGTATAGCCCCGCAGTCTGGATTATATTGGCTCAAGAATCCTAAATTACTTGATTCTTACAAAAAGGATAAAAATCTTGATGTTTTCATTGTCTACTATGTCTATGTTAATGGGCTGTGATCACCATTGTCAATCAGGTCTGAAGGCTCAGTTCATCCAAGAATCATGAAACAGTTCCCCGTTTTTGAATTTAACATAGAATCTGTGAAATCTAGTATCATTACTAATATAATCTAATCGCCTAAAGATGCCAACTGCCTTATTTTGCTATGAAATTTGCAAAAATGCAGTTTTTCCTGCAAAAATGCATAGTCTGAATAAAGGAAGCTAAACAGTTGTATACATATGTATGTAGACATACACATTTTACATATAAAAGATCATTATTTCTTTTTTGCTGATGAGGAACTGAACAGAGGGAGGAAGGGGTTGATGAAAATTGATGTATAAAATCAAAACACTAGCCTTCCAATATCTAGAAGAGTCCAACACAATCCAGTTGGTTCTCCCTAAAATAAACAAAAAATGCAAGAACGCGGTACTTTCCCAGATGAATTATGATTTAGTACTCTCCACAAGAAATCACTGTTAGATGCTATATCCCTTGAAAACTATTCAGAATGCAGTAGTCTTAGTACTTAAAGAGGCAAACAATATGAATCATGTTTTAGCAGTTCTCTGATGACTGTCTTATCTTCTACTTGTAATTCAGATCAACCGGAAGTGTTTTGCTAACGGATCCTAGATACAAAGGTTCAAAAATCTGGAGGAAGAACATTCTCACTAGTAGGTCCTGACTCTGGAATTTGCTTCCACTGATGTACCGCCACACTTCTAAAATTCAGCAAATTTAATCACTGTCCCAGTCTGGCAGCCAGCAGATTCTGAGGCCACAGCTCATCATCACTGAGAACCACATGCCCTTATACCAAAGGAAAGGGATTGGATGACCTTTGTTTCAAAGAGAGAGGGAGGATTTGCTCAACAGTCAGCCAGCTTTCACACATCATTTAGTAGTCTTTTGTTATTTCAAATTGAGAGGGAGAGTTTCTACATAATAAAATTAACTTTAGACTAAGACGGTTAAAACAGTTTTATATGAGTAGGTATCTGGCAGCTTTGCTCTGTGGTAGGCTGTGCGAAGAGTGTGAGGGTGAGGGAAGAGGACAGAAAGAGTATTAATAAGCAAATTAATTTTATGAATTATACAGAAGAGCTTGGACTGTAATGATAGTATGCATTTGTTATAAGTAGTACCTACTGAAAGTCAAACTTGATGGTTAAGAGTAGATAATATTTAGCATTTATATCGTGCTCCACAGCTTCAAAGCACCATGTAAACATGAATTAATGAACCCTCAGGTTTTTAAGATCTCTATTTTGATAGGTAGATTCCTCTTTAAAAGTTCTATGTAATACAAATGATTTTATCTACTTACAAAATATGACAAACAACAGCAATGATATCACTGGCCTTGTGAATTAGTGAAGCAGCATTATTCCTCTTCTGCTGGTGTGAAAACTGGGGTTTAACTATCAGGAAGCTTCCACGAGGCATGTCAATGACAGAGCTAAAATTGAAGTTTAGGAATGGCCTATCTTTTGACTACTGTTTTCTGTCTGCTAAGTAAATCTAAGGAACAACATGGTTTAGTGAACTGAGATGGACAGATATATTTAAATTAAAACATTTACAATCATGAGGTTTCTGTTCTCACAACATTTTCATCACAATAGAGAGTTTAGTGGTATTACTTTGTTTGAAGTCGACCTCCGAAGTAATTTTTCCTTATAACAAGATATGGAAAAAGAACATTCTTCATGATATGCACAGACCCTGTCTGCTGTCAAAGAACAGATCAATATCCCAATGCCTATTAATTTATCAGTCTGGTGCTTTTTAAAAGCTACTTCCTTATTATCCATTTTCTCTGCTTCTCAAATACAGCTAACAACTATGGCTGTAAGAAAGGATGCAAGAAAGCCTGACACGATGCAAAGATGTCCAGAAGAGTCTGCAGAGATCTTGCAATAACACTGATTCCACTTAGGAGTTCACTCAGAGGCCTGATGATAATTAAAAATGTCAACATCATTAAATATTTAATTTCTCAAATACGAACGAAGAGGTTGAGTCACATATTTGCATAATTTACATAACAGACATCTAATTTTGGCGATTGAATTGATGACACCTGGGATGTCTAAGCTTTCTCTCTAATTCACTAGTACTAAGGGTCAGATCCAAAGACTTTCGCAGCTCCTATCACCGCATTGAAACTCTGCTACAGGCATTCACAACATTTGTTGCAAGTTTGATGGCAAGTTATATGGATGGAGCACAGACAGCTTTCATCACTTTATTATTCTCACCTGATTCCTGCTAGGAAGATAAATGGCAATGTTGTCATTCAAAGATGTTCTAATATTAAGCCCTCTCTCTCAAGTGGGACTAAATGGTATTACAGCACTACATCAATTACCCATTACAGCCCAGCATGTGAAAACAGGTTTGAGAACTCCTCAGTTCCACAGAAACAAACCATCACTGACAACGCAGCCTGGTAACACGTTGTTTTACTTTATGGCATCACAAATTGGCCAAAAAATGTCCCATTTGTAAACCAGAAATGAACATGGATGATAGCCAAAAAGACTTAATAGTTTAATTGACTCAGTTAATTTCCTTTTGATTCTTTTGCCACATGTTTTAAGATGCTCAATCTCATATAAAAGTTTACATTAAAAGTATGTTTCTAATGTTGGCAGCTGTGATCAGAAATTCAGTATCCATTTTATTTTTGCACAGACATTCCTGGTACACACTTAGAAATTTGTTATTAGGTCCCTTCCTACAGTAAATTGCTTCACTGCAGTAGCTGCAAAAAATTAAAAATCAAAATGGCCGAGGATAAAATCTTGGCTCATGGGGAAATTCAGTTCTCATGGGACAAGAAGGGAGGTCTTCTCGTGAATCAATAAACAGCTTAAATAGTAGGATTAAGTGATCAGCTTTAACAAAAGGAGTTTAAAAGTGGAATCCTGCAGGGAGCTCTGCTGGGATATCTGCTGCTCAACATAAAAGATCTAGAAAAGGAAATGAATAATGAAGCAACAAAGTGTTCTGATGATACAAAATTATTTGAAGTAATAATGATGAAAACTAACTACTAAGAGTTGTGGAGGATTTCTTGGTACTGAATGACTAGAAGACAGGGAGCAAATAAACGTCATTGTCGATAAATATAAGGTCATGTACATTGCAGAAAAAAAACCCATCTTGTTATAAATCCACAGTAATGGTCATTGAAGTAGCTATTATTGTTCAGGAGAGATATTTAATTGTCACTGTCCATAACCCTAGGATTATGGACACTAGCCCACTACTTAGTGTCAGTCAAACCATAGAGTACTAAAAAACAACAACAACAACGGAAAGGAACAGAGAAAAGAGAACATCGTCATGGCATCTTAAAAATTCATGCTATAGGCCTATGCTGAATTATGAATTCATTCTAGTCTTCTCAGAGATTAGAAGACAAGACGGCAGAAAGAGGGGGTAAGGATAAGCAAAGGTGCAGATTGCTTCCAAAGCTAAACTAACCATGGCACGTCAGTTCGGCAGTGATCGCTGAGGTATGTAAAATCGTGAATAGAGAACAAACAATGATTATTTATTATTTCTCATGACAGAATTAAGAAACATGAAATTAACGGGCAGAAGCATGAAAAAGAAAGTCCATACTTTGCTTATGCCATGAAATTCATTGCCATACAGTTCTTTGGATGTTAAATGGGCTTGAAATCAGATTAGCCAGCATCACAGAAAAAAGACTCTTAAAGATTGCTCTTACATAGATACAGTTATAGTCTCTGAGTCTGGCACAGGGCTCTGAAAGGCAGAAGAACAACAAGGAGAAGAGACACTTGATCCTTTCCCGCATGTCAGAGACAGAAAGATTAGCCGGATGAAACTTTCTGTCAAAGCGTTCACACGATCTTAGGTAGTTTATTTCTTGTTGCTGTGCCTCTGCTTCTTATCTGTAGAACAGGGCTAAAAATACGTAGCACTCTAACTTTGCAGGCACGTTATGGGTTGAGATTTTCTGTAATGTCCTTAAAGATTCTTTAGATACACAGATTGCAGGCGCTATAGTGATTGCAGAACACTGACATTTGCTTATGATTAAATGATTTAAAGTGTCTCATAAATAACGTCGAGGCAGTTTAATCTAACTACAGTGAATTTTAAGGAGCAATGACATTAGGTGGAAAAATGTATTGGGATGTTCATTTTACACTTCATTTTTTTGTTTATTTGGGGCAGGAGAGTGTTACTGTTCTCTTCAGGCCACACACTGGCTACACACGAGAAGATCTAGAAAATGTAACACAATCACAATGCAGCTACATGTTAATATAATCAAACTGATTGTGTCCTGCTATTCCCAAGACAGTTTAACTGAGATGTTTTTCAAACTCCCATTTCCTTGTCCTTAGCAGAGAGTAATGGATCCTGGTCACGCATTTGCAAAGAAAAAGACACTCTTTACTGCCAGAGTAACTGTTGCCTTTTCCACTACCTCCTTTTGCAGCACTTGCTCAAATGCTAAGTAAGAAGAGTGCTCTTTTCTGACTTGCCTGCTAATGAAGGAGGTGGAGGAAGATGCCATAGTGTCTATTATTTTGGATGCAAGAACCACTTTCAAGTGAGCAGTGCCTTGACCTGTGAAAGTAAGATGTCCGTATTCCCTGTAAAATGTGATTGCTGTAATCTTGCTCACATGTATTCCTCTCTGTTAAACATTCTGCTTATTGTGGATTCTATTCTGTAGGCAGCCTGAAGGCCATCGAACAAAGAATTTTCCTAATATATCATAATTATAGAAACACCTGTGCTGAGTAACCTCATACTGAACTACTTTGAATTTTTTTCAGGGGTTCAGTAATACTCTGTGCTCCTCAGCTGTGATGTGATGGTGTAACGGTTCAGTGTAGGGTAAAATGAGGTACAATAGGACTTCCAGATTAAAGACTCTTTTAAAAAAAACTGGCCACATGTACTTGCAATACATTGATTTTGATATACTTGTAAACCATCACTGGCAACATAGAACTACATCTGTTCACTGTAAAGGCAAAACAAGAATTACATGAAGGCTCGTTTGCAGGCGTTCATTCCACAGCAGATAACATGTAAAAGATTAATGGACTATTTCTCAGACTCCTAATATATTAATGCCTCCTTGCATGGTGTTGTGAACAAATTGTCTTTTTAAGAGATTCTTTTTCCTTCAGGAAGCTAAGTTTCACTTTTGTTGATGGAACAAGTCAAATCTATGCTTAGAGTCGTACTAACTTTAGAGAGTCTCTAAATATCAAGGCTATTCTTTACTAAATTTTCTAGCAGTATACTCTTATAAAGGTATCTATGAAGAGCAGTATCTAACATTATATTTGAAAGTTCATCATGAATTTTTCAGAATATCTTGCATGATTCACCGTCTCCTGTCACCAGATAGCTACTGCCCATCCAAAAGTCAGCCCTATTTCCCCACCTCTGAACCTCTTTCTAAAATCAGTTAGAATATCCAGTAGCTCAACAACTTATCTTCCTAATTTTTCTCAGATCAATATTATCTGGTATTATCAGCACAGACAATTCTATATTAGTAATAAAAAAACTGCTACTATTTTCAACAGAGGTGCCACTCATTTGCATAATTAACAGCAAGATTATAGTTATATCAGGAATTCAAACACTTTAAAAAAAATTACATCTAAAGTGTGGAACAAACTGGCTGAAACTCTAAGTTTTGTTAGTGAGTTTATAAATCAAGATTATTGAAAGAAATCAATCTTTTAATTTAGCATCAGCATCTTTTTTTTCCCAGAACAATACTAGTAGTGGAAGTTAGAATCAACAAAATTCTTAGACTGTTAAAGTAATTAAGGTCTAGCATATTGACTGTTTAATTACTGAACTGCACTCTGGGATGAAATAGAAGCCTTATTTTCTTATAAATGGTATCAAAGACAACAAATGCTATCACAGGCACAGCCAACGATGTCGGACCAGAGATTCACCCTACACTGACTTCTCTCTGTAACAGTGGCCAAGACTGAATTTCTGCAGAAGAACGTAACAAGAGGCCACAAGTGGAGCTACTCTTTTCCAGAGCATTTGCAGCCCGTGACACTGCAGTGCGGAGAATTCCTAAACCTGAATTAGGTTCCCTTTGTACTTAGCAGCTTTTATTTTATTTTTCTTCCAGAGATTGGTCCGGTTTCATTCTGGACCCATGTAAACAGTTAGCATTCACTTTTAAAGACAACATGTGTTATTACAAAGACTGGAGGCTTAGCTTAATTTTCTCTATCTTGCTTTTCGATTTGCTTAGCGTAACAACCTACCTAAAACTGAAGGTGGGGATAGAGTGTATGATTTAAAAAAAAAAAAAAACAACAACAACAAAAAAACACCACACCATGGTAAAGCCATGAGTCTGACAAGTCATTAATTCCATAACAATTTGCCTAAGGGTTTCAGAAGACTTTAATAGTTAAGAATTAAAGAATGATGGAGCGGTTGTACCTAGGCCATGATCTGCTTTGCCTCAGGATGTGCCTTGAGAACAACCAACAGTAGCTAGGAAAGGATGGTATTAAGCTGCAGTGTCATAATGTGCATAATATTTTTCTCTGTAGCTTCAGATCTCAAGGAAAGCAAATTGAAGTGAGCCTTATCTCAGCAAAACCTTTCCTTCATATATTCTCCATATAAAGGTAGGTTTCATTCATTCATCAGGAAGAAATGAAGGTGGCGCACTTTTGTCCTATATATTTTCACACTTCCTTTTGGTTTAGTATTCTCTCACACATTTAGTTTTGTTGTTTTCTGTGTACCTCGCTTTTCATGGAGGTATACAATGACTGTTTTAGGTGACTACATACACATAGAAACCTTATCTCTTTCTTGTGTCTCAGAGATGTTTTGCATTGGTAGAGCTGTTTAAAAGATGTGCACTGATTTTTTTAGAGAAAAATCCACTAGCATAATCTGCAAGTTTGGGTCAAAAGTGCTACTAATAATCCTTCAAAAAAATTAGTGGTTTTTGGTTATAAATGCCTCGAAAAGCATAATAGGTGTATCCGCCAGTACTTCACATATGATCTTTTATTACAAGTAATATTTAAAGTTATTATGCAAAATTTCTACTGCTATTTTTTCACAAAAGTGGTTTGCTGTGTCTCTTTCTACCTTATCTCCATTTTTTACCACGTAGGATGCCTTCTCATTAGTGTCACTCATTTATTCACTTGCATAAAATTGTGTATAATATATCAGCTTTGTATAGCATCTGTACTAAGACATCATTTATTTGTCCCTTTTTTCAGTTTTGTTTGCACATATAATACATTTACCATTTCTTCCTCTGTGGATGTATATATGCACACACCTATACAGATATAACACCATGCATAGATACAGATAAATATCAGCCTTAGCAGTATCCTACAAGAAAGATAACCAATACTCAGTATTGCTTTTTAGTTATATTTTTTGAATATGCCAATCTGCAACAATAAGGGATTGTTTTCAAATTCAGAATTTGAGAAACAGAAATACTACCCGTGAGACATTGTACGTTGTTAATCTACCAATTGTATTATGAACTATTTAATAGTAAAGTTAAAGTTCATCTGATATTTAGTTTTTGTCAGTGTGTTTCTTTACCTGTTCATATCCTGATATTATCTACTTATCAATGTTTAATTGTTATATCTGCTTTATTTTCATGAAGAAACAAAATAAGGTTTTCTAGGTGATCATTGTGAGGCTTCCTCTTAATTCTTCATTCTCATAGTATCCTATGAGTATAAATTTTAAATCCTTACATCCATAAATACAGCTGCTGATTAGAACTCCTAATTCATTTGATATATAACCAGTTTTTCCTAGAATTCCTTTATGAGCATTTTATCAACAGTTCCAGTGACAAGTTTTGTTTCTTAATAGTCCGTATTCCTTTTTTCTTTCTGCTTCAAAAGTGACTTTAAGAACTAATTCGGTAGCTTAGACAATTTAGAATCCTCATTTGTTTCATTATTTCTTCGTTTATTGATATAGCTACTATCTTTTTTCCCTTGCTTCTGACATATTTATAAAGTTTTATATTTATCTATATAGATGCACTAACACATTCTTTTTAACCCTGTGGTCAGCTTTACTTTTTTCTATTTTTTCTTTTCACTACTCTTATCGCCCTTCCTGAAATACTTAGTTGGCTCTGAAAGTACACGTAAAGTTTACTTCCCAGCATCTCCCAGTATCCTCAAATCTCTGAGCAGTTCCTCACAAAGCCAAATTGGCTGTCGCTCCCAGTTATAATATATAGCCTGCCTTAGTTGTCTTATACCAGCACATGTTTTAAAATGAATAAAGCCATGAGATGATTAAACCTGGTAGAAGTCAGTATGTATTTTATGATGTCACATCTCTACTCTGTCTATAAATTAAGGGTTTTTTTTATTCCTTCTGGATATTAATAACCTAAAAAAGTTTCCAAGAGTCATTTAAACAAATGGATATTGTTTCATTCCTCATTTCATTTTTGTTCAATCTATGAGTTTGCTTCACACAGAAAATACATTTTTCTTCTGGTAGAATCCAATTCAGATACTCCATTTCCAGTTGCACACTACTATAAGACACCTACACCTGGAAACTGTCACTTACATACTATACTAGCATACATAGGTAAAATGGATACTGGCAAATATACTAAGTTCCAAATCTCTTTGAATATATTTTTCTTTGCAGTTTTTTCCCCCCTTCTTTCAAACCAGGTTAGTGACAAAGTTAGTGGAATCTGCACATGAGATAAGATAGACATTTCCCATCATTGAGAAATTACCCACAAACTAATTCACATGCAGACCTATGTTTTCACTCTAGAAGATGCAAGTTCTACTTGTGCTTGCATCAGGATTTTCGAAGTTGCAGTCCTTCACTTTGTTCCTGCTGGCTGCCTGAGTTTCTAGGGACAGTCACTCTGCGTTGCTTATCCATGACTAAAAATTATAGTGGCTTAAACATTAATTAAGCCTGATAATATTCTTATGAGACACTTTGAAATTTTCAAACTGAAGGAGATACTTTAAAAGTATTATACAGATTAAAGTTGTTGTGGATGTTGTCTGTTCCTTTTTAATTTTACCTTTTCCATGACTAGTCACCTCTGATTTTGCAAAAAAAAAAAAAAAAAGCAATCATAATAAACAGTATATGCTGTAAGTTTAATTAGCTTTCTTTCAGATGTCAGTTAAAGTGATCACAATATAATCACAGGCCCAGATTAGTTGCTAAATATAGGTTAAAATGATGACTTGTGAATCACATACAGCCCAATCCATATGCATTTAAACATGCAGAAAATCTCCCACCTTTAGATCAAGGCCATGATGCAGTAACCTTTACAATCAGACTAACATTTGTACAAAGAGTTTAGTATGTGAACCACAGATTTTCAGTGGGTAAGGTCTGTATTGCTTCCTAGCGTCAGAAAGTTTATATGCTATTATTTCTTGCATTTATGGCCAGAAATAGCAGAATTCCCAGTATTATTAATTTATTTACAGATAAACAAGTACATAAATAAAAGTAGTCTAAAAGACTAAATCTTTTAAACTTTTTAAATTAACTTTTATCTTATTAAAGATATATTTAAAATATAACTAGTAAATAATATGTTTTCTGTTGTGTGGAAATTAGAGGGTTAGAGATTTCAACTCAGCAGTTATTCTGGAGGATCTAAACAGGAAAACTGGAAAAGTAAATGCTTAAACTTTGGCCACATTCTCTGCCTAGCTGAAGCTGAGCTGAAGGAAGAGGTTATCCCTCTTTGCCATATCCCCACAATCCACCGTCTCACACACATCCCTGCCCTCTAGAGATTATTTTCTGCTGTATGAGCCAAAATGAGCTGGGTCAGATTAAATACTTTAAATAGTAGACCTTTCTAGCCTGACCGAACCAAGGTTAGGAAGCAATTATGGGGAAACTGGAAGAGACAAACTAGTATGCAGAGGCAGTACAACTTGTACTACACGCTTGCAGTACAGCTTGTTTCACAGCACTAGAGGCAAAGAGATCTCTTCTACACGAAGAAGTTCTTCAGTTCTCCCATGGCAATACGCCAGATTTCCAAGAAAGAGAGGTTGCCAGAAAAACAAAACCAAAACACTGGCGTGTGGGGGAAGCAGATACAGGTCAAACAGACAAAGGTAAGGAACATGCCTGGATGAATTAATTCATCTGGGGCCAGAACACCTCAAAGCCACCTAATTACTTTCTGGTAAATTATATTTATAAATTTTATCAGAAAACAACCAAAACCATGCCTGGCTACCTTTATACCAGCACAAAGGTCCAAATTAACAGAAATTCAAGATCAAGCAGAGGTGACTGGAGAAATCAGTGAAGAAGAGAGCATCAGCAGTTTTGTGGCCGTACAGGTATCCTTTGGCTATCAATTCAACATCTTCCAAATCCCAAAGATAGGCTCCTATTCAGTGTCAGTTTTTTGGCAAACTCAAATCAAAATATGCTTTAATATCTCAAATTTCACACCAAGCGAGCTTGATTAGCAAAAGTTCAAGTGCTGCAGGGAACATGTAATATGTACCTAAATGAGAATCTTCCATAACTTGGCAGAAGTTCATGTAATTGAACCTATTGAACTCAAATTTAGATTTACTTTCTCATGAAGACATATGCACAAAATTAAATAATTTGATCTCATTAAATGCATCATGCCACAATAATATATATAGCCACTTCTTATTTCCAAATGTAATTAAAAAAAACCCTTATTCACTCTGCCTCAAAACTAGCAGAACCTTAGCAACTCAAATTTGATATAAATGTCCTTGCTGAGCTGCTATTGAAACATTACTCATATCTATTCAAAGGTTCAAACATATTCTGACTTTAACACATCTTCTGTACTGCAACATTTTAGTTCATCATACCCTGATTTGCTCCATTCCATAAGCAATTTTTAGGCATGTATAAAGATAACTAACAGAAGTCATCTTCTTATAAGACGCATTGTAGGAAACTGAAGAAGTGGAACAGACAGCGTGCATGACTGCCTAGGGAAAACAGGATTGTTGTTTGTCTTAAGAGTAATGCTTAGCTAAATAGGAACCGATAAACAAAGTTTACCACTTCTAAACTGATTATATCATAAGTCAGACTTCCTACAGAGAATCCTTATACTTAAAAATCAACACTATTAATAACTTGAGAAATAAACAGCTCCCCTTTCAGTGATTTTTGGTTGATCAAGATCTTTTGCATACATATACAGGAAACAGAATATAAAATTATTCTAAATTTAGTTGTTTACAGAAGAGCTGTGTTATTTTTTGATCCACTTTTACCCAACTGTGTACAGTAACTGAGCAGAGAAAGAAAGAAGAATTCAGTCAAAATTACAGTGACATTGAAGATCCTGTACTTCTAATTTGGAGATTATTATTAAATGATTACATTATTAAATAGTATTAGTTTCTGTTAGTTTATTAATTATTAAGCAATATCATTAGTAATTAAAATATTTATTCAAATATATTTTTCATCTTTCATACCTTTGATAGATTATGTAGCAACAAAATAAACCCTCATAGAGAAGTACAAGTGAGAAAGCATCAAACAGCAGATGGTGCACATTCGCATTTCTTAAATTTGAATTTTCAATAAATTTAACCTTTTCAATTTTCTAAAATTACTCTGAAGAAACTAAGTCATATGAGCACATAGATGCATTTGAATACCTAAGTAATCAACACCTTCCCCCCCCCCCCCAACTGAAGAAAATAATTCCCTTTCTAGAAGTGAGGAAGCTATGGGATGGGGTAGGAAGGCTTTGCTGAACATCACCCAAAGACTGGTATGAGGAAGAACGAAAGAAAGAAAAAAAAAAAAGAACCCCACTTTGAGTAGTAGCTCCAAATTAGAGAAATTTCTAGAGCATATTGCCTCTTCCAGTGAAGTACAATTTTCCTTTTCCTACAAGGTTTGTTATTTCAGAACTCCATATTATATCTTACTGAACTATTACCATAGTTCAAACTTTCCACTCTTTAGAAGAGATTACGTTAAACTGATAGCAGATTAAAAATGCAGTCTTCAGGGAGTTTTGTTTCTTATTTTTAAATACAAGTCTGAAAAATCGTTAGTAACAAATACACAGGCAGGTAGATACATCTGCTGCAGATGCAGCAAGTGGAAAGGCATACAAACTGGAAAGGATAATGAACAAATGACATTTAAATCTCTTACGAGTAAATGATATCCTTAGCAGTTACTAAGGGCCAAATCTTAAAGACAGCCTTCCTGTAACCAGTCTTAATGAGAAAAGTTATTCATGTGATTCTTATTTCTATGTTTAGGCATCACAGTCAAAACAAATTTGTGCTTTCAATTCTTTACTAAATGACCTGTACATGGCACAGTTCAGTGTACTCTGCTTCTATGATCAAGAAAGTGGAAAATTGTAAAAAAAAAAAGTATAAATTGTAATTATGACTAAACACAATAAAAATAGCCATGATCATCTCTCATTAACCCATTGACATTGTTCATTATATCTGTGTATCACTAGGCAAAACATTGGTCATTTTATATCTTTTCCTGCTGTAATGTTTATTCCCTCTAATCTTGAAATTCTGTATATTTTCAATTACTATATCTAATTGTATTTTGGTAGTACATTTTATTTCATTATGCAAAGTCACTTTATTGAAAAAATATTTTTTGGGGGTACTAAATAGCTTTCTTTGGAACCGTTGCTTTAGAAATAGTTGAAATAGAACTCTGAAACTGAATATTAGTTTATACACATAGTCCTTCCATTACTCTCATTCTGATTTCAGTGCTTTCAAATGTTCAGTTTACTAGAGGAGACAGATGGAATAAGACAGTGCTAAGTTTAAAAAAAAGAGGTGGGGGGGAAAAAGAAGGGAAAACATGGAAAGTAATTAAATTACAGTTCATTGTCTCTTCAGTCTGCTAAGTAACACTGAATTGACATGTTTTATCTAAAAGGAAACGTTTAAGTTATTTGCAAGGTGTTACAATCATTCACTACTAGGAACTTAACTAAAAAAGAACCTAGATGCAATTTAACATGTGAAAACTTCTGCTCTTCAGACTGCCAAACTTTGCTTTCGGATAACACTCCGGAAATTCTCCTGCTGGACTCCAAAAGGAATCACAGGATTAAAATGTAAGCCCTCAGATACGTAAAAGATCCTCTAAGTACTGCTGTAGTCTGTGATTGCCATTTTCCTGCACCGAATGTCATGTTATTGTATGGCTTTGTTTCATTAGCCCTTATGAATTAAGCCTATTGTATATTTAGTTTCATAAAAGCAAAATATATGAGTTTTTCCACAATTAGGCAATTTGATTCATACACTAGCAGTACTTCCATTGAAATATATTGACCCTATGCATTTAAGCTCCTTTGCTATTCTTGCTGATTCAAGAAGCAGTTACTGCACAGTTTGTCAATCATGGTGAAGATTTTCAAAGTTTGAGATGATTTATTCATAATTTATCTTCCTTCCATTAAAGCTTAGATAAGTGTCTGAAATACCTGTAACAGCCTTGCAGTTTAACTATGCATCTAGAACTCATACTCTTAAAAGCAAGAATTTGAACAATTGAAAAAATGCAGCTAGAGGCAATCTGTCACATTGTCTTATACACTTTTACATATAGATGCATGTGTATTTGCATGCATACTTTTTATGCAATTGCATTCAATTTATGATACATAGGATTACTTACTATCTTGAATAATATAGTTGCATACTCCTGAATAGAGTAGGGTTATTTTTAAGAGGATCTTTTCAATAGTATGCAGAGATTGTTAGTGTACTGCCGAAGCAAATAGTTCTCCAGCTTCTGAGAATATGTTAAATTGAAACAAAGCTGCACTCTCTAATAAAGATATGAGCTCAGGTTTACAAAAATCAGCAGCAGTTTTGCTACTAGGGTGGCAGCTGTGAGACCTCGGCTACCACTATATTACAACTGCACTTTTAAAGTACTGATGTGTGAATTACTTTGAACAGATCATCATCATAACAAAGTGGAGTTTGACTATCATGTGGACAAGTGGCATCTATAACAAAAATCAATAAGGACACAGTGAATTCCATTTTACATGATTTATTTCTGCAGTACTATCAGCAATTGTTCAAACAGTATATTTTCCAGAAGGGCCACTCACAGTAAGGACAGCTAGCTACAGCTGCTGCAAATAGATAGTGAGTATATTTGACTCTCCAACTCAAAAAGCAAGGAAGAATGAAATTAGTCTAAATGGAGAGGGTAAATAGAAAATTTATATAATTTGCAATCTACTGTGGCAGATTCAAGAATGAATAAGAATTATATATATATGCATATACAAATACACTATGAATATATAGCTATGATTAATCATGTTTATATGTACACGCATAACGTTAAAATTTAGTATTATTTGGACAGAAGAATGCTTTTCTTATTCTTCAGATGTTTTCACTATTTAAAAAAAAATACTCCTTATTTCTTAATAGTGAAAATGTCTTGGTTTTATCCTAAGAGAATATATACTACATAGGTACATATGAGGCTAGTCTAGGATATTTTCTATATTTAGGATATGCACCAAAAATATAGGTAAAAAAAGATGACATTCATCTCCCCCAATTTTAGCCATTAAAATAAGACATGTAGTCTAAGCTACCTGGCCAGACTTCTAGTTTTCAGCAGAAAGACAGAGTGTGCATGCACAATTTATCCCACCCTTCAGATTCGGCAAACTACTGCTCTCCCTTGATTCATAAAGAAACAGCAGATGGCCAGCATGGACTGCAGAGTAAGGTTCCTTATCTGAATAAGGCAAAAATAAGTGTGAAATCGTGCATCCCAGATGAGTCCCAACAACCGGACTGCTTGCCTTCTGTAGTCATACCTTGTTCATTACATAAGAATTCATCCTGGAGCCAATTACTCTTTCCTGATCAAAATTCAGCCAATTTTGCTGTGCAATCACACACAGCAAAAATCAGTGTTATCAGTGTTTGGATATTAGTAAATTCACACTTTTTAGTGGCAAAATATCATCTCTCAAATTTAGTTTTTACTTCTTACACAAGCTTTACTTCTGTGTGTTTTTTTCTTTTTAATTTACATTCTCCCCCCATCTTGAATTTGAGGGGCATTCCTCCAATTTTAACTAATGGTATACTTGATTTGGTAGCTCAACAAAAATATTATCTCTGGAAAAAGTGCTTCTGAACATTTCAGATAAGCCAGACAGATCAGTTCTTACTGTAAGTCTGAACCATACTACTGGATTCTGTTTTATATGTGCTTTCAGTTACCACTTTCCTCCTTCTTAATTACAGAGCTAGAATCAGTATATTAGCCAGAATATTAAGTTACTTTGCATGAACTTCTTTGAAATAACAATTTAATCATCTAGCAGTAATATCATCTGCCCGTTTAACACCATTTCTGCATCCTAGTTTAGTTTTATAGTTCTATATATTACTGCTCAAATATTATTTTTAACATTTTCTGGATGCCAGCAGCACTCTATATCAAAAGACCTTCTTTTCTTATTCTGAAAAGTGCCTCAAACTCTTTTTTTAATTTATAAATTATTTGAGGAGAGCAATGGGACCAAATGAACATAAGTAATACAAAACTGGGTTTCAAGAAAGTGATAATAGTGAACCACAATCCTGCAACAAATTTCCCAAGGAATAAAACACTTTTTCCCCAAGTACGCACTAGCATTTTACTGACAGGGCCTCTACTTTTTAAGATTATGTGTCTTTTTGAACTTAGGTTTATTTTTCTGTTAATTGACCATATCTTCCTCCAAGTCAGAGGAAACATTTTAGTGTTACCAGAAAATGCCTCATATATACATCAGACATTTTAAGAGTGCAAATTTAGATGCAATTTCATTTTGTTCCAAAGTATTCAGGTTTCAGTGGAACAGTCACTAGTATAACTGTCACATGTCAGAAAAACCTCTCTATCTAGTAAAGTCGCAGGATCATAGGTCAAGGCAGTAACAGCAAGTTTTTAATTTCTCAACAGCTCATCACGGTAGGTTAAAGGAATCACACACACATCGTACTTCTGGGAAATTAATTTACCTCCATCTGCATTTGTCACAGACGTTATGAGACTGACCCATGACATTTTAAAATAGAAAGTAAGGAGAACTTTTACACTGAAAACAAAGATGACTTGTAAAGGTAATAACTATGCTGTGATAATAATTTATTTAAGCTCATATTTGTGGCCACCATCTACAAAGGCAGCATAGGAAATTCCCCCTTGTAGAATAAAACACATGAACTATACCATAACATGGAGAAGGGAAGATGTGAAAGCAAGTACAGTTTGAGTGAATTTTAGAAGTACAACATGTGAATGAGGACAATTCCTTCTCCCCCCCCAAAAAAAAAAAAAAAGGGAAGAAAAAGAAAGTACTGATGGCACAAAGTAATCTCTCAAGTTCCTTCTAATTCTACCCAAGGCTTCTGATATAGAAAATACTGTATATCATGTGATATTGAAATAAAGACTTCTCTGTGGATGGCAGATTAGAGGGTAGAGTATAGGGGGAGGTGGGGGAGACACTTTTTAAAAATATATATATTTTATTTTTTAAAAGAAGTTAGCAATTCACAAAAGTTATATTCTGTCCATGCTATGGAGTGAAGGCCAAATTTATTTGCCTTGGAATAAGTGTGTAAGAACAGAAGTCCTCTGAACAAACGTTTTGGCTGACTCTCAACGAGATCTTATTACTGGCCTTTGAACATATATTCAAATAAACTGAAAATAAAAGGTAGGATGATAACATATCCTTAGCATTGTCCAAAAGCATTATTACTGGACCGTGGCACATTAAGGAGAAAAAAAACCCAAAACACCAAGAAACATGACAGCTTTTTGACACTAGTGATCTTCCCCCCCCCTTCCTCCTTTGACCAACTGCACTTTCCTCCCTCAGCATCCTTCCCCAAAAGTCACATTATAAAAAGATGATCATGATCTATAATTTCATTCCGAGTATGACTTTTTAGCACTAGCCTAAGGAGTACTTTCACACACGCCAGGAAGAGCAAATCCTGCAAGGAGAATAACAAATATACTGTGAATTATGAGCATTCCGCATCCTTCCTCTTGAAAGGCAAATCTCTTACTCTAACACCAGTCACGTATCCATGGCTTGAATTCCTGTGGATCCTTACTCAATTCTGAAAAGCCCCACAAAATGCATCTGAAAACCAGGTAATGCTGCTATGCTAGGTGACAGCAACGTGCTTAGTCGTCATCATTTGCAACACCCAAGCGCTTACAAGCAGCAGGGAGAAAATGAAGGGATATGAGAATTTTTTCACTGCCTACATTCAAAACTCACATATTTTTCTTATAAAAAACAAACAGATGCATATTTTAATACCCCATGCCACAGCAAATGTGATTTCATGTATGTAACTCTGCTTCTCAGTTTCTTACTTTCAAGACGTAAAAGAAAAATATTTACTTCTTCTGCATTACTGCTTTTTAAAATACTATTCCTGTTATTTTGAGTATTTATCTGGCTGTCTAGTTACTTTATTTGATAAGGTATCTATAGCCTTGACAGCACCTTCTTCTCTAGATGGTTATATATATATATAAATTTTTATAAATTTGTATTTTGTGGGAGAAGAAACAAAATTATTAGAAAACTAAATAGCAGTAGACACATTGTCTTCCACAAATATCAAGCTGTCAAAATAACTATAAAATTATGTAAGTCTTAACAAGAGCCTACTTTTTACTGTCAAATTATCAGAATACGTTCTACTTTCAATTAAATTTAAAATTTCTAAATGTTAAATATAACTTCTCTTTTGTCTGGAGATTTGAGCAGACCTTCAAAATAAAAACATGGCTGGAGAAGAGAAAACAAGCACTAATTATCTAACTTCAGGATCTCTTGAAATAGAGAAATATGCACTGGGTATAGAAATACACTTGTTTTTCCTGTACTTCAGCCCCAAAATTCTATGGCAACAAGGTCACGTATGTTTATGCTAACTGAAAATGCACCTCCATTGAGGTATATACTGAAATACTCTGCCACCTCAGTGAAAGTAAAATTGACAGTTCAAGTTCTGCCTAGAATTCATAATGCCTGCCTTTTTGGAAATAAAGGAAGTTAATAAATAAAACAAAGAGAAGAAAGCCTGGTAACGTGATATACCTTTGATATAAGGTATATAATGCACATATTGCTAAAAGTAAGCTTCCTGCTTATTGTTCCTTTACATTATGGCTTTATGGCCATAACAAAGGGCAGCACGAAGAAAGAAGCCGCTGCTGGCTCTGGTGAACACACTGAATGATAGTTCCCTGTAAAAGCACAGCGCCAAAGCTCTGCTACTGCTTTCTCAGGTATAAGATTTGGCCACAGCTTGCAATAACCTATTGATGATGCCCATCTACCTATGCAGCTTTTGAACTGAAATTAATTACTAGCAAACTGGCTTACTTTTATGTTTCCTTTCGCATAACATCCAGACTCCCTACCTATACCCTGAGGGCCAAGAGGCCTTCAGAGAGAGTCACATAAGTCAGCAACTGCATCAGGAATTGCATACCCATACTGGGAAAACTTTCTAGAGCAATGAAAACTTAACCACACGATTTACTCCTGTAAAAAATCTGTGACTCATTTTAGCATTTGTATTAAGGTTGGAGGAGGTGTATTCAATTATTAGGAACAGAAAGTTGCAACACATCAGTCAACTAGTAAAAATAGTATAGGTGAGAGTCCTTCTAACCACTTGGATTCAGAGTGCCTCATAGCTGAGAACATCCTTTTCATTACAGAATCTAAAAGATAAGACAATGAGACTCAAAAGAGACAGTCTTTTTCTCCAAAGCTATCAGAAAAAGGACTACTTCACCTTTAAAAATAGTTGTCAAAATAACAGGACCCTAAGGACAGTCAGAGATTATTAAAAGAATGTCAGTATTAAGTTCTGGCAATCTCTGAAATATTTCCGTTATGAATACCTTTCTTGGGGAAGAAAATACTGCTCATTCTCTAGAAGTACAAGTCTGTAGGAAACGACTAAAGCTCCTGGACTATATAACCACATAAACATATAAACTATAACCAGTTCTAGCAAAGTCAAAATTGAGCTCTGGGGAATCGCAATCTAGGAAAAGCTGAGAGGCAAAATGAATTTGACACAGTGCAAACCAGTTGCATCTAAATAAGGACTTTTTTTCCCCCCCATTTTCTGATTTCATATGAATGCAGAAGTCTTGGGCTTAAATATACTGCTCTTAAAACATATTTAGAGGTTCCTTCAGGATCAACAAAGGTGATCCACTTGCAGCAACTCATTTTAGCTGGAAAGAGCTGGAAAGAATCGTACCCGGACAGAGTGGGTGTAAGATCTTCATCAGTTCTATTTCTCAAAGACGAAAACTGTTTCCATTCAATGAACAGAAGAGGAGCATAGCATGAAAAACAAGTAACAGTAGCCAAACTACTAGAATATTTCTGCTGCCTGTCTGCACTAAAATCATCAAAATAAAAGAGTACTGAAGCCCTTTGCTGTGTCCTGTCACCTCCCCCTCCCCAACAAATGCACTAAACTCTCTTCTTAAAAGTTGCTATCACTGCAATACTCTAACCTCAGAAATGATATAAATGAAAAACCCATGCAAAAGTTGAATTAGCATCTTTTATGTGGCATTCACTTTTACGATAAACTTGCTATAAGATCAGAGTTGTGTAAGTTGCCCTGACTTCAGGCTCCCAGCCCTGTTAAAGTTCCTCCTGTTGTAAATAACTTAAAAATCTTAATGATGGCACTGAATTTACACTATTACTAGTCTTCAAAAAGAAAAAAAAATCCCCTCTTAGAAAAGCTGGCATGTAAAATTAAAAATAAAAAAAAATGCAAGGGCTACCTGTTTTGTTAAGTCACAGTGCTATCAAAACTACTGAAGGATAACTCTCTGATAATGAATTCCCACCTAAATCCAGGCTGACATTTTTAAAAATCAAATGTCACAATTTCACCTAAAAAAAATTAATACATTATTCATTAACCTAGATATCAACAAGCAATAACTTTAGAATAAAATTAGCAGCCTCAGTAGAACTTCTGTCAGGATTTGAGCAGTCAGTGATTGCTGTGACTGGGGCGGGTGTGGGAGGGAGGCAGAGAACAGACAGACACATTCTGGCTAATCATGAAGAAATTTCATCTAATATAGAGGTGATCGGGTACAACTGAAGAACAAATCCATTCATCCTGCTAGTAGAAACAGACTGGATTTTCATCCAGATCTGTGGAGAGGGCATGAAATAGAGGAAAAGTCTTGGAAAAAGTCACAGTCATGAACAGTGAGTGAGACAAAACAACTGTCTTCAGAGGGTTGAGGATTTTTGTAATAGTAAAAAAAACTGGCAACTAGACTTATATTATGAGAGACAATAAGCTTTATGGGGGTGGGAAATAGAAGTGCAGAGTAAGAGCCTGAAGACAAAAAAAATATATACTGAATACTGATTTAACAGAAATTGATCTCTTCCATTGTTACCTCAGGGCTGTAAATATTTGTATGTCATGCAGGTAGATTATCTAAGTGAATGCATACTACAGAAACTACTAATTCAAAAAACTTACTAGAAAAACCTAGGGATCCAGTGGTCAGCTGCTCAGGTGTGTCTGGCAAGTATGCATGTCTATCACATGAAATAAGATTACCTTCTACCACTGTCTAGAGAATTTCTTACAATGTTGATAGAAAACTACATTTGCAATTTTGTGACTGAGATCTCTTGAGAGCGCATGAGGTATCCCACTGGCCAGCAATGGGAAGTGGTAACAGAAGAAACTTGAAAGTAACAAGGGAAAAATCCACAGTGAGCTTTGGATTCTTAGACATACCTTGATGAAGGCTGCATTGAGAAGAGAAAATGAAATAGGTAAAAAAGCAGAAATAAGGTCTGGGTCTCTAGAAAAGATGAAAAAGTTAAATATGTATATTTTGTTTGAAGGAAATTCGAAATATTTTCCTCATCACAGATAAACAAAATGCAGGAAGAGAGAATAAAGAGAAGACACAAGACTTGGCCAAGAAAACTGGAAGACAGTGGAACACTGGGAATAGATAGCAGGGAGAGAAAAAACAAGAACAAAAACAAACAAATATGTGAAATGAAAGAAATAGGTTGCTTCTTAAGAACATACTTATATTATCAGCTTATGTCTTCTGTTGCATATTTTTCACCCTCAAATAAAGCCATGAGTTAAAAGAGGATAACATTTGAACACTGACATTATTCATAATTGAAGTGAAGGGCACAAATAAAATAGGTTTGGGCTATATTTTTATAGAAAGATAATAAGAACAAACTAAAACAAACAAACACAATAAACTTCCATCTCACTGCGTTTTTGCACCCCTGATTCAGCAAAGCTGTTAAGCAGGTATTAATTAATTTCCCTCTGAACCCAGGAAAACCCTTCAATATTTAACACCGTAGTGTAACTCATTCGCTAGCATACTCCCCAAGAAGTTCAAAATGGAGTTTGGGTTCTTAAATGACATAGACCCTTTTAAATAACCTGCTGATGCATTTGAAGTTTCTAGGCTGTGATATGTGATATGCAAGTCCTTACATTTATGATGAGTATGAAATCTAAAATTGTGAGAAACTTATGAGAAAACGAACAGAGTTTCCTCTGGCCTGTACAACATGAATAGAAGCGTCAAGTTCGCCTCTGTTTATAATGTATAAACAACCAATATGCAGATAATGCCATTATAATATTATGTTTCCAATCTACAATTGCATTAAAGCCTTTGGAGTCCTGAACATCTGCTGGTGCAGTTTGGCCTTTGTCTCTTAACTAAAGAAAGTGTACATGCAGAGTAAAGGAATATGGAAAGTGGAAGAGAACGTACAACAAACATGCCGCAAGCTGAGTCATTTGAAAAAAATGACTACGTAAAATTCTTCAGTTAAGTTATTTTAGAAGAATGATCCAAAATACACACCTACACATTGGATTCTGAAAGACTGAATTTGCAACCAGATCTCTCTAGAGTATGTGTAGCAAGCACTCTTGAAAGCGACAAGTGTCCAACAAATGCCTCAGAAGACTGGTGGCAATTTCGACTCTAGCTAACACCTAGAACATGCTGTCTTGCACAATCTGCCTGAGAGAGACCTGTTAGAGAATGATAACTCGGCTGCTTTTTAACAGCAACACAGCTGATTCTTATCATTTCACTTCACTTAGGAAGAGACTTATCTGCCTTAATGAAATCTATTTTTCATGGAGGTTGAATGGAACTGAACTGCTCCTTTAAGCAAGCCAGGTGGGATAGGGACAGGGTATAAGCTGAAACAGCCCATCTGCCAGCAGGGCTGACTACTCAAATACACTCAGAAGTAGCAACCAGGTGAACAAGTACCCACCACTGTCAGGGAATGATCAGTCCTCAACCAGTGTCTATTAAACGCAGCATGTCAGAGTTTAGACCTGGTAAAAAGAGTACTAATGGCATTCACTATTAACTAGGTTTTCAGTAAGTAAAGGACTTAGAGCTCAGTAATGTATGAAGGTTTATGAAATTTAAGAGTAGGACATAGCAGACATTGAATTTCATGTACAGAACATATCCTTACCCATGCACAATAGCAGTAAATCTGGAAACTAGCAGCGTATCATGTCTAAATAGTGGTGATCTTTTTCATCACATTTTTCAAAATATAAATACTTCTGGCTGCAAAGGAGAAGAATAGAAGGGGTTAGGTGGACTAACGGAATAATAATAAAAAATATTTAAGGAGATATCTATTTTATATACTAAATCCAAAATGTGAGACTAATTCATGAACACAGAGCAGAAACAAACCTAGATTCAGTATTATTTAACATGCTATCTGTCCGAGAAAATCCTGGATGAGTTTAACAGACTTTGGAAAAGCCTCCATAGGTCTTTTAAGACCACAGCTCTATCTAGCAAGTCAGAACCTTGTCTATAAGTGGTTCAAACAATCTTCTGAAATTTTAAGGAGCACTAATTTGCTAGATGGGAAGATCTCTACTCAGAGACTTAATCAGCATTCGGGAAAGTCAGGATAAATCCATTAAGTGTGTTACCCTAAAATACATAGCTTAAAGTATATTAAATCCCAAAGTAAATGCTTTAAGTACTTTTTTTTTTTTTTATTGTTGAGAGCATTTGTTCATTTGTTTTAGCTTTCCTATACATTTTGGGATCCATCTCTCATTCAAAAGATTGAGGAGGACACTGAAAATTCACATTGTTGTTAACAGATTTTTCAGGCAGAAAAACCTCTAACCTTCCCTTAAAAAAAAAAATAATGTGTGAAGATTCATAAGTTTATGAATTAATTTCATGAAGTCCATATAGTGGTATGTATCAGTATGTCCAATGTCTTCACTACCAGTTATAGCTGTCCTTCATGTTTAAATACTTGCTAATTCCTGACATATTTAGTCTCCAAAGTAGAGATTTCCTTAGCCAACCAAAGTTCAAATGTAATTTCTTAGATAAGTTAGGGCATTAGGGGCATAAACATGCATTAGGGCAAGAGGATAAGTGAACCAGAACTTTTTTTGGCATAATTTTCCATAATTTTCACATAATTTAATATAAAATCTACTTATAGACAACAAACGAAAGAATTTCTAAGCAATTAAATACCAAAGGGAAAAAAAACTCACATCTAATGGAATGATTTTACATCTTGATAATGCTTTAAGAAAGAACCCAAATGGAAGACTGGCTTGAATCACAAAAATCAGGTATTTAAAACACAAAATATCCATCTCTTAAGTAAGCATAATAAGCACTTAGCTGTAAACTATTCTGATAACTATCTTAATTTCACCTTTTCTGCTACAGTATCACTTCACTACTGAGTGCTCTGATTATTCTCTTCCCCTGCCCAACACTTTTATGGGTTGCTATTTTATGACAAATTGTAATGCATACAATTAAAACCGATAATATATTTTATCGAAATGGATAACTATCTGTAGCAAAACCAAAAAGTGCTATCAAAAGTCCCACCAGCAGACTGTAACTATCTACTAATTACTGTCAATCTAGAAGACTGCTTCGTGGTAATAAGAAATTCAACTGAGAATTTTAAATCCCCAAACACATCTACCACACAAACATAATCAAAGTAATACCTAGAGTATTTTTCACTGGAGAAAACCTTGTTTACCTCCCAGTCTGTTTCTCCTCACCCTTCTACACAAGCTTTGCTATATATATGACTACTATCTTCTCAAATGATTGATCATCTTAAAAGATAACTAATTCACTTACTTTATTTCACTGATGTTAATGGGAATATAATGCAAGTTTTATACCTCTCTAGCATATATAACATTTCAAAACCTGCTTTTATGTAATAACTTCAACTATTTTTCCTCATTCTAAGAGCCTAAAAGTGAACACATTTACTGTGAAATGCAGCACTCAGCTTTTATTCTCAACTATGCAAAGGCCTTTCTACATACAGCAAAGAGTAAGAAAATTAATATGTAAGATAAAAACCACCCACAAATTACACCCAGTTTAAAGTTCTTTGTACCCTTCACAAATAGTATGAAGTCCTCAAATTCTAAAAATAAAAGAATATTTTATGAAGTATTCCTCTCAAACTGCTGAAAGGACAAAAATGTATACTGAAAGAAATCTGTCATACTTGCCTCTCTTTGAGATTTAATCTGCAATATATATCCCAGGATTTTGTAAACATAGGGACAGTTAGTGTTTACTGAAACTAAAAACTAACTCACCACAACAATAAACTCATTCAATATTACTACAAGAATAAGCGTCCTGAAGCTGATGTCTTAAATAGATTTTCTTCTTAAAATCTGATTTATTAACATTTTTTCCCTCCTGTAAGAAAGCAGCATCTGTTTTTGGCTGATAGAAAATTAAGAAAAGATATATTTTTAATTAATGAAAATGTAAGCCTTTTCATTAGAAATATCTGTTATTTCAGACTGAATTCTGGGATTTGCTGTTCAAAAAAGAAATACCACAGCTAAGGACGAGGGACATTAGGCAGATTTTTAGCAATATAGCCTTTTTTCTATGTTGAGTGCATGCATTTCTCTAAACTGAAATTTAAGTAAACAAATTTCAGGAAGGAATTCCTCCTTCATTCCTCATGCTATATATGAGTATTATTCACAAATATTAAATATTCAATAAAATAAAGAAGAGGGAGAAGAAAAGAGAGAAAGTAAAAGCTAGTGAAGCTCTAAGGTTTGGAGTACATAAATCACTCACAGAAAATCATTGATTCTGTATAAAACCCATCATATGCCCCTCTACATCTGCTCTACTGGTTTAAGAGTTAGATAACAGCACAATATTTCCCCATACCAGCACAGATTCTGAGGCTGTAAAAACTCTCAGCTTGCCTGAAATCATTAGACCTATCATGATTAAAACCAACTGTGAACTATTTTATTAGTCTTCCATACAACAGTTGCTGTAGGCATACAGAGAAGTTACATAATTACAAGTGTATGGGAAAATAGGCCATAGGACAATAATTCCTTTGAGTTTCTCCACTGTATTACTATGTTGAATAAATCTGTACCAACAGATCAGAGCTCTTTTAAACTATATGACTGCAGGCCACCTTTACTGTTTTGAGCTCTAGTACCTCCTCAATCTGAGTCTTAAGCCAGTGAAGATCAGAGCAAAGAGGCAGAGTCTCATAGCTTGAGAAGTTTTGCAATGTTTTTATTTTAAAATCATTTTTAAAGATTTAATTTCTGCCAGAATTTACTCTTTACTCGGAACAGCTCCCATCTTCTATTGCACCAACATATTTTTGCTCTAGCTGCACCCAAGCCATAAACAAATTGCCCCTGCATGCCAGTTTGGTCAGAAGTACAGACAAGAAATGATGAGGAGCCTGGACCAATCTTTTTTTTTTTTTTTTTTAAAAACACACTCATGAATGTAATATATACACCAACAATTTATTATAATCCAAAATTTTGATGAACACACTTACGTGGGACAGTCCTAGTATCAAGGCAGGCCGCAGCTACCTACTGAAGCATGTGTGTCACTTTTGACTTTATAACCACACTGAAGGTACTGGAAATTTTACATGTATAACATATCCAAGTGTAGTTGGGAATCAACAAGGATAAGTGGCAAATTGTCCTTACTTTTTCCACAGTGCTGCAAACCTATTCTGGATGTGCAGTAACGTTAAAATAGGTCTGTATTTTTCTTCTTGCAATACAGAACAAAAGACAATAACTTCTAAAAGCTCTAAATGTTAAGACATATCTTCTATAGCAAACATCCTTAAAAAAGTCATATTTTATCTGAGAGATACAATAAACTGGATTTGCAAAGTATTTGGTACAAAAGTGAATTTCGTATATGCAAAAGTACTTTGTTAAATGGAGTGAAGAATGCAAATGGATCTTGTCTGGTACATATAATCAGTTCCTCTGGTTAGCTTCAGAGTTGCCATACACAATTTGGAACCTTCAATACAAAACTTAAATGCCTTTGCATCCATTGATCACAATACAAGTAAAAACCGTGTCTTGCTATGTCTTGCCAAGAAGTAAATGTACATGTGGGTAAATATAAATGCAGAAAAATCAATTGGAAACACTGATGAAAGGAATCAAACTGAAGAAATTATTATACTTTCCTTAAAGAGAGTCCTGCCTTTCCATTTTGAAGCTGGATTCAGAAGGGCCCAACTTTACTCTTTCTGGACTGATATTGACAGGAATTACTGAAAATGATACACAGGAAAAAATTAAAGCTCAAATTTTATAATGCCAATGACCACAAGGACTTCCTTGAAAGCTACTTTGAAATAATGTTAAATTTCAGAGACATGAGCGGTCTTTACATCTTAGGTTCCTTGTATCAAGGTCCATTTTGTTTATTAGTAGAAGTGGTTTGTGGTCAGTCATGTTCATAGGCAAGGAAGAGAAATAAAGCACTCTTCTTGCTGAAGAGTTCTACTGCATTTTCCCCCGATAATTTACATTTGAAGTACTGTTGCAGGTTGTGCACTGAGTTTAATCAAGCATTTGGTAAAATTTTGGCAAATTAGGCTACAGCTGATACAGTCAGCTTGTATCCCTTTGCTTTTATAGAAAGAATGGAGGAGGAGGAGGCCACTGATTATGACAAGACACCTCTAGGCACTACTCAAACATAAGGAATATGCTCACATCCATGTTTTATTGCTAAACTATGGTGAAGCAGTCAGATCCCCACACGGAAGGTATTCCAGCAATGCAAACAAGTTTATCTGCATTTATATATTCACAGAAATAACAAATAAATGTACATACAGCAAAGACAATACATGTTGCTGTTTCTGAAAACATTGTCACTTCTTACCAATATGTACTTTACAAGGCTTTTTTGTTAACTTTATTCTGTTAGCCCCTTGTCATCAGGGTAGCAATTCCCCATAGCCTCTGAGCACAGAGCCAGCAAATTATACTAATCAGCATTGCAAAAAATGGACATGGACTTAATTAGCAAATGCCTTTACTTGTAAGTTCTTGCTCCTGTATAGATATAACCTCAGTATTTCAGTGAAAGCGCTAAATGTCTCAGATTCTTGATAGTCAGCCAGTCCAATTTCTATTGAACTGCAGTATAAAGAAATTCATACTGCCAAGAGGCACATCATTGTAAGTCACTACATGTTTTTTAGAACCTTTTTCCTAAATGTTTTATGCATGTAGTATTTGTGAAGGATGCAGGCCTGACAGCCCTGCTGGATGAGACCCATTTTATTTACAGAACCATAAAGACTCAATTGTGGCAGTACCATTCCCCCTAATCCGTTACCGTACCACAGCCCAGGTGGCTTGTGGAGTTAGTTTTATCTTTATGATCAGTTTAGTTGTCTTCCTGAAATTGCCAGCTCTGGTCCTCTACAGTGTTCCTCGTTCTGTCGAAAGATTTGTACATTGATGCTGCCTAGAAGTAAGGTTACTTTATTTTGAAGTATGAACAATAAAAATTATTTCTTATAGATCCTACAATATTTTGTGCTTAATTGTGCCTAAAGTAACTTTAGTAAGGACCACATTGTACGGACTCTGTAACCACACACTGGTGAAAGACCGTGCATCACTGAAAATGGAGTAGAAAGTAGAAAAGTAAGACAAAGACATATTTGCTGTGTATGAATTACGTGAAATTAAATTAACTGAACCTGTCACTGAACTAGCAGAGGCCAAAATTACACTCAGATTCTCTGAATGCCATGGCATGAACGTAACTTCTCATGGATACTGACGTATCTAGCTGTGACTATAGCAGAATCTGTACCTCAAGCCTATCTGCAAGCACCAGGTAAATATGTCAAAAGTCACAAAACAAAGTTATACAGCAAGTGGTGGGAGAGCTGATACTAAAACTTGAGCCTCCAAGTTTACTTCTCTGACACAATATTTCATCATGCTTCTCTTCAGAAATAGCTGGTTTTGTATAACTTTCCCCTAGTATTTCAGCCAACACAGCTACTGATAAGTAAGATAGCTCAATGCTCCATTATTAAACTGGCTCTTCTGTCATTAATTCCACCAAACTCGACCATATGGACTCAAATTTCTCATGCTCATGTCAGCTTCAGATTGTGACTTTTTAGTAAACGTAATTGAAAACAATTTGGCAGTTTCTCAGAAAAGAAAACAAGTCTTTTTGCTTGTGATAAAAAATTCACTCTCTTTTCCTTTTCTCCATCACTTCAGTGTGAACTTCTGGAATTTTCACACTGGAGAGGTAGAACCATAGCTTGGAGCAATAGGAAGAAAGACCGTGAGTTGCACTAGGTCCATCACTTAGCCATTTTAGCTCAGATCAAGAGTGCATTTCAGAAAGAAGTCTCCCAATCACATCCACTTACTGTGCATTTTGTCACATCATCACTAGATCTTGGAGCGCACAAGCTGGATTCTTCTCAGATGAAGAGAAATCTGTAGATGTGCTCCAGAAATATACCAAAAATGCTCCAAGCACTCATGAGTGTTCAGTCCACAAGTTCCCCTAGACTTGACTTGAAGTTAAACTCCTGAAATGTAAACATTAGTCATTAGGTCCTCAGCACCAATTATTTTGCTCTACAGATCTTCTCCGTTGCTTTATGATACTTGTTAACATGCCACTTGCCATCAACTATTTGCTTTCATTATTATTATTACTATTTAGGCTTTCTGCTTGGTTATCAGTATAAACAAGCTAAGAGCAGAAGACTGAAGAAAGTGAGAGTCTGAAGACAGCTAGAACCAGTACAAGACAGTAGAGAAGAAAAGGGGTCTGTGGCAAGGAATAGCATCACGGGATTTTCCCTTACAGTTCTGGCAAGCCAAAAATATGTAACTTTGTAAGGAGAACAGAAAGGTACCCTCTTCCCTGTTCTCCATGATGGCCTAATGACGTTCAGAAGGTAGGAAAGAAACATCCTAACCGGAAGGCCAGCATGCTACTTAGTCAAACCCAGCATAGCAACAGAAGAGAAAATAGTCTTTACTATCAACAAATATCTGAAATCTAGCAGGAAATTCTATAATCTCCCTAAAGCAGCTGACCCCTTCAGAATATGGCAAAGCATAACCAAGCATGCAACAACAAAACAGCTAATTGTCCTGATTGTAAAGCTTTTCTGTTTCTTTTTTCCTCTCTTCTTTCCTTTTTACAAAACCACAGGCTGTTTTTGCCAAAAAAGCATTTGCATAATGTCTGATGAATAAGCAGACTAAACTATTACAATAAAACAAAAGGTAGAATTTAGTGAAAGCTGTCCAGCCAGCTCACTGTCTGAATTTAGGATCTTATAGAGTAGAGAGGATGCTGGAAGAAGAAGGAAAAAGTACAAGGTCACAAGTGAAAAAAAGTCATATCAACTAACAGCAGATATGAGTCAGAGAAAACATTATTCTGGCTTATAATGTTTTATAAGAATTTAAATTAGAAACTTTTTGAGATAGAGTTGGTCCATCCATAGAAGAACCCTTTGCTGGCTTCTCAGAAGTCTCTCTAGACAGCTGTGTTTTGCTTAGCTTGAGCAACTGAAAAAGAATCTGTTTCTCTGGTGCTCTGAGACTTCAGACCCTCTGTTACACCTTGGTTTACAGTGGGTTTAAAATGGTACCAGGTATTTCAGAGTAGTAGCACTTTTTACTCTGTGCAGTTCTAGAGATCTTTGCAACAGTCAAGAGGTTGTTAGCACAGATTCTGTAATGAGGCCATCTGAACCTGTTCTCCCAACGATGAGCCTTCCTAAAAGGCTTTTGTCCTAAAAGAACAAAACAACTCTTTTTTTTTCTTCTACTTTTGCACTATGCCAATATAGCGAGAGTTAATACGTGCTTGGCTCACAATGCCAAATCCAGCAAATAGCCTATATGTATTTTCTTCTTTTAATACTCAGCTGAAGCAGAGCATTTTTATATATATGCTTCCTAATCCACAATAGATCTTTTCCTCTTCCTCTCTCTAATCAACTTGCACTCTAAAAAAATGAGGAATAAACACACAAGTAGTGCAGGAAATACCTCCATGCCAGGACCAGATTTGCACATCTATCAAAAAAGCTGACAGGATTTTTAACACATTTCTTAATCATGAACACAAAACAACTTTTACCATCCAAAAATTCAGGACAGGCGGGAGAAATCCATTAACTGTTTTCTGACAACTAGGCTTTAAAAATTAAGAAGCAATAAAAGCTTTGAAAGGTGAGAATAGTATTTTACAAAAGAAAATAAATTGATAAATTTGAGGAAGTTCTATTAAAACGCAGATTTTGGAAAAATGAAAGTCTTACTTACTGCTTAGAGAAGGAAGAAATAGCAGAAGCTAATTGTTAGCTTCCTCCATAAACTTAGAAATAATCATAAATACATCAATTGAAACAATCTCATTTAACTAGTATTGATAAAGTAGACTGAAAAGGAAAAAAATCTACTTCTTTTTCATTGTGTTCATATACAACAAAACATAACCATAGTTATCTAAAACAATAATTAAATAAGGGTTCTAAGCACCTACCAAATTAAATTAAGAAACATTCAAGATCTCCACACATTGTAGGCTCCTACTTTTTTATGTTACTGCATAACTAAAAGAACAGCTGCAAGTTATCATCTCTGGGGTTATTACAAATTGAGGCATCACATGCTCTGGATTAACCTGAATGAATTGCACACAGATGTGAATAATTAACCTTAGGACAAAAGGAACCTCATACTCCTAAGACAAAGAATGTCATGCTTCAGTTCCTATCTCTCAATTTTTTTGTCTTCTTATTTTTAACCAAAGTCTATCATGATTTTTTTTTCACTTTAAGCATCTGAAAATTGAGTTACTTGTATAAAGTTAGGAGCAATCACCTAAAAACACTTTTATTATGAATAAGTTAATTTAATCACTAATTCTACTTAATTTTAACTGAAGTTAAAAATTTCGTGTAAGACTATGAAATATCAATACTGGATACTGACTTTAAAAAAAATCTATATTTATGCTATATATTTTATATTTTATTGTTAACTATATGAATTATGATACATAACTTATTTATATATTTTAATATAATATACATATATAATTTATTAGTTTGGATAAAAAGTAGGTGGATAGGCTCTTAAGATGCCTATCTTAGGTTTTCTAGTACTGCTGTTTTTGTAACCCTTTTGGACTAAGGTTGAACCTGAGGCAAGATTTATAAGGTGTAATTTTTCTTAAAAGACCAATTCATATGTATACTTAGTCTAAAAATAGACAAGCTTGCATTTGCACCATTTTTAGGATCTTTTTTCCAGGCAGAGAATATAAAGAAGAAATTTCAAAAGAAGAAATCTGAAGCCATTTCTCTAAATCTACCTTTGTTATGTTACTCAAGGAAGGGTTTTTATCCCCTGTAGGACAGAAAGCAGAAAAATCATCATCTCTGGTACCCCAAAACTGTTAGCCAGAACTAGGGTTACTAAAATATGTCATGAAATCAATAAAGAGTTTATGATTTTCAGTATTCAATAGAATTAGATCAGATTAGAATTAAGCACAGAAGAAGGTTCCAAGGTACTATTTTCCCAAACAAGTTGAGTGAGGGGGAAGGTAAAATAGAGTGGTTTCACATGAAGTGGCTTTTCTTCCTTTTTGAATATCATTATTAAGGAGCAAGAAAACACTACCGACTACAGCCACATGGTAACAAAAACAAAAGTAAAACAGAAAAACTGTAGTTTTAAAAGAGATTAGATATTTTTAAGGCAACTTTCATTGATTAAAATGTAAAGGTTACCCATTATCTGCACAATGAAACTCCATCTCTCAGAATGCAAAATTCACTATCCGTACATTGAAAATAAGAATTTTAGGCTGAATTTAGATATTTAATGAAAAATTACTGTCCTGAAAATATCAACTTTGCTGTTATCTAACACTTATTTAAGGCAATCACATTTGACTGGGCACCTCAAACTGAATTTTTAGTCAAACAGAGACCTTAAGTTTCATAGAGATATGTCAATCTGGATCAAATGAAGCACTTACTTAGGTCATGCCTAACATGTTAAAGGTCTCTAATTGGACTTTCTTTTATTTAGGATACATTTTAGAGATATCATGTAAAATGTATGAACAGACCTGCAGCAGTAGACCTTTTCCACTCATGCAACCATCTTTATGACCAACATGAAGAGTCTCTCTTAGTTTTGAGCTCTCTATCCAATGCCTTGACTCTGGTGCTTTTGTTTTTAAATGAAAAATTGAAAAGTTTTGAGAAGAAAAGATGGAAAAAATATCCTGTATTGAGCCCCAAAATACTTCATCACCTGGTTAATGCTTTCTTTCCGCTCTAATCACTGAGACATTGGCTTGCAGAGAATCAGACCTTCTTTTCCTCCCTGTGTCTTAAAAGAACAAATACAGCTCTACTTGTAAATGAAAGGTTTTAGCACTTTCCTCCAAGAAGGAAATTTAGGATATAAACCCTGAGAGGAAGATGGAGGAATTTAAGAGACCTCTCTTTTTTTCAGTTTTCCATTGACCAGCTTTCTCTGCTGTAAGCTGAATTTGTGGATTACGTTTTGGGATCTAACTCTTCACACGCTTTCCGTAGAGGGCAAAGCTACCCAGTGCAGGCCTTTGTATTTTATTATGGGACTGGTGATGTAAAAAAATAAATAAAATTACCTGAAAAAACTTTTTCAGAGCTGTAAATAGGTCTTGAGGTGTGTAGGCTGCAAGAAACTGTTGAAAACAATAAGGTCCATATAAAAATCCTACTTGATACTTTATTTCTTCTGCTTTCCTTTTCATAATGCTTCTAAAACACTTTCTTTACGCAGCTCATTACTATTTTCCTTTTCCTTCTGATTTCTTGGTCCATCTGTACTGTATTGGTAGAACTAGTGTTACCACCTCAACTAGTCTTACAACTGAAATATTTTCATATAACCTAAGTTGACTGTTTTTAACCACACAAAAAGAAATGATCAATGTTTTTCACCTTTTGGAGTGATATGTTAGTTTTTAGCTTTGGAATCACAACACAGATCACTATTAGGTGAAGTGAGTTCCTTATTGGGTAATAGTAAGCTCCTGGAAGGGCCTCTTGCTCTGGAAGGTATGACTTGTGCTGCCAGCTCTAACTAGCGGGCTGCAGAAGGAAGGAAATGAGAAATAGCTTCTGCTGTGGTTATTACAGTTGTGGACGCTAACTTTCTTCTGAATATAAATTCCATTTCTAGCTCCTTCCATTTCTTGCTCCATTGCAACTCACCATTCTCAGAGTAGAGGCTTTTTTTAATCCTGTTTTTTGATCTGTATGACAATAGCATATTGTCTAAGATTTTTGTCATTTTTTACCATAAGTTCCCATTGCATCTAATTCCAGTTGGCCTACTTGCCCTCCCATTTAGTAGTCAGGCAGGTATATTCTCACTTTTGTAATCTTTACTTTAAGAAATTTAATGAATTATGGCTGTTTCAAGCCTTTTCAAACCAGAAGTATAGACTTGTTTTCAAATTCTTCTGGTTGTTCTTTGAACTAAGTCAAATTCCCTTAAAATATTCTTAAATCACTTTATCATATGTGTACCTGCAAAGAAATGCCAATTATGAATCAGAAATACAAATTTTAGCATCTCTGCTCAATTCTCCAGGGAACCCAAATCCTCACAAGAATCTTTTTTCCGTATCAAGGTCTTCCCATTATAAACCTGAATAGAGGTAACTATCTATTTAAAGAGTCTTTCCAAAAATAACATTTGTTGATGTTTATGAAGATAATCTACCACACTGAGAGGCATCATGAGACATGCTAAGAGAGCATTCATTTGGAAGCTTAACAGAGAAGCAATGGCAACTAGTATCATTGACCAATGGGTACCAAAAAATTATTTCTCAAAAGTGGAGAAAAAGTTGAAAGGAAGGGAAGGAAGAGTCTTAAATAGTCTTGAAAATAAAATCAAAACAGAGTATTTGAATGTGTTAAATTTAATTTGATTTGTTAAATTTAATCTGATTTGTTTAATTTGATTATATTTGATTGTATTAAAAAAGGGGAGCAGGGGAGGGCTGTAAAGGTTCCCAGAGTTAACCGAATCAAAATGACAAGGCAGGGAAGTGATTCTTACCGCAGAACTCAGAATGAACATGACTAAGGCAAGAGCACGCTTTTCAAGGTCAGAAAGACTATGATTACTAAATACTAAGATCATTTACATTGATTTACTGCATACTTCTGTTACTGTGTAAGCAGTAGCTCGTAGCTGCATTCAAAATTCACTTTCATAAGCACGCATGTGAACTGAGAGTTTGAAGTCAATGAAGAAAAAAAAAAAATCTCTATGTTCTGTGCTTGGCTTCGTTCCACTTACATAACAGACACAGCTCTCTCTGCCTGTCACTGCATACGCCTCCACACACTCGTGCTTTAACACAAGTGCATTAAACCCTCAGAGCTGATGTACTGTAAAGTTATCTTTTGTTACTCACATATCTACCTACTCCTCAGCTTTCTGCCTTCTTGGGTGGCATGGACAAATAAGTCATTTTCTTAGCAATTAGGATCATGCAGTCTTCAGTTTTCATTGGCTGCTATTTTTCACTTATGCTCTAAAAAGGTATTAGCCTTTTTTCCACAAGGGTAGTTTGGTCTATGTTTATGCATGAGTTTGTACATACCCACATATGCTGAGCTAAAAAAGTTAACTCACAAGTTGTCATTTCCTAATTGAAGAATAGCGAGTATCACTAGAATAAAAATGTATCAGAAAACAGAAGATATCTTCAATACATATGCTTGTATATTCAGAGAGGGAGAGAGAGAGAGAGGCAGGAGTGCAATAGCTGTCCTATTCTGCGAACTTTTTCAAGACTTCTGATTTTTTTTCTATAATATACACAGCAGTTTGAAACTTCTAATGTTTTTTCTTAAAATTTGAGGGGAGAGGTCTATTGCCAAGAAGTAAAAGTGTTTTCTGGAGAGGTGGAGGACCTTTCTTCAGTCATACTGAAGAATAATTTGCCCAACTGGGAGCAAAGTGCTGAACCTTCGTAAGAACACTAGCATTTAAGCTGTGAAAACTCCTTTTTTGGCTCAAAGACTCCAACCCAAAATGATGAACTAAAAGAGGTGGGGGAAAGGTGTTCTCAACAGGAGAGAGCACACTAGGAACTCGCCTGGGATATATAAAGTTGAGGTTCAGTTCCTACTTTGAATCAGAAGGTAGAATTTCTTTTTCTCTTTTTTTTTCTCCCACCCTTCCCCCTAAATCTTACACACGTGCCATGCTAGTTTGATTTTGGAATTAGTCCAATGCAATCAATATTTACTTTCAAAGTTGCACAGACCCTAGAAAAAGGATTCAAGTAGTTCTACCTTAGAAAACCTCTTAGCCTGGGCATTATAAGGTCTGCCTGAGCTTTAAAGGACTAAGTCACTATCCTAAACAGTTGCTCAGTTCAATGATGCATCTGTGCATTTCTCTTCCATATTAAGCAGAAATTCCATCTTGAATATGAAAACCTTTACAACTTCCATCTCATCAGTACCAATATTTTTCTACAAAAGAGCTTTACATTCACTAGTTGGCATCTTGCAATGAAGAAAACAACTTGTGAAAAAAAATCAGCAACCATCTACGCAGCGTACTTCTAATGGCACTGAGAAAATAGAAGGTATGGCTGTAAGGCAAATCTCCATGTTGAAGCCAAGGTTATTTCTGTTGTTTTTGCTTACATAAAATTCACAATAGTCACTCCAGCAATTTTGATGCCAGGTAGCAAATTACATACTTCATATCTTAGTGGAATCACTGGAAATATAAGCTAATGTGTGCACTGTATAACAAAAGCTGTTGTGTCACAGTGTGATGTCTTTTAGTGCTGCATTTCTATACCATATTAAGGAAAACTTCATAAAAAAATCTCTGTCAAATGTATTTTAATGAATGAAGCTTATCCATGTAGAAAACATTTAGGGCTAGGTTTGTAACAAGATTTAGGAGGATTAATACCTAAAATTGCCCTTTTCAGCCCCATCGCCATACCAGTTATCAAAATCATTGACTTGTCTGTCCCTAAAAACACATTATGTCCAAAGATCCTTATGATTTCAATGTTATGATTGCCCATGCACTAAAAAATTGTCTCTGGCTTGGACCAGTGGTCCTCTGGAGCGTCGGATGGCTGTTTTCCTCCCCTGCACTGCTTAAGCCAGCAGTTGTTCTCATGGCCAAGTCAACAGATCAGTCGCTGCTTCAGGAATGTTTGTCCATTGCAGTCCTTATCTCCCTCCCCCCTGTAAGTGCTCCATACCCGCTCTTTCATTCTTTTCTTCCGAAACTTTATCTCTGAATCTTTAAGTTATTTTCTGGAAAGTGAAGTGATCTCAAGAAAAGGGTATGAAAACATATCCCTGCCTGCTAGGATTGTCTGTAACCCATTGATTAGCACAATCCACTCCATGGTTAAGAGGTTTAAGCTTGCATACATTTGCAAAAAGGATGGAAGAGCATCCAGGAATTCCATCGGTATTTAAGGATGAAGGGAAAGGGTCGGAAACATGTATCACCTACTCTTCTAGCCACACTTTTGAGCAAACATGACAGCTGCAATGCTGTTTTGTGGGAGTTATGCCCTTGTTATGGTATGTTTTATATGCTCTGAGTACATCTACAGGATCAATCCCTCAGGGGAATCTGGTGCAAGAAATGCAATGTTGCTGATTCTTGTGATGCTTGTGTGTGAGACAGCAATCTGTCTCAGCTGGGCATTTGATTCCCTAAGACTTAGATATTTCTGAGATACTATTATCTTTGAATCTTGTGCAAAAAGAAAAGAGTAGGGCACCTCACAGCTTAAAGTATAAAACACTTTCCACTTCTAAGTATATCAATCCAGATGCATAAAAGTGCTTTGATAAGCATTTAAGCTTGAGCCAAACGCAGAAACTAAGAATATGGGCTTAATATAATGAATAATTGTGTGACAGAAGGTAGATGACAGCTTGCTTGGTAGACAAAAGAACCGTGGTGCTGGAGCTGTATAGGGGGATGTTTGTTTAAAGCATTGCCTGGTGCAGACTCCTCCAGTAGCAACATGGAACAGGCTGAAGATGGTAGAAGCCATTCAGGGGCCTGTCATCCTCTCCAAGGTGTCCTGAACAGTAGGAGTGCACAGGAAGGTATGGACGTACCCTCCAGAGATGTGGGGGAAGGAATGGAAAAGGGTATGGCAGGGACTTCAGTGTTTTCTTGTCTCCACTCCTTCCCATTAGCAGGAGTTGGTACATACTCCCCTTTCCTACTTGTTTCATGGTAACGTAGCTTTGCAGGGCCACAGTTATATCGGGGCTGTGATCATGAAATAAAGTTTCCTCTAGGAGCAGTCTTCCGCCAGATTCACAGAAAGCAATGTGTCTCCCTGTTCCAGGGCTTTCAGTGGCCTGTGTCTAAATGATACAACATACAGAAAATTATTTGCAGTCTTTTACCCTAACATATACGTACCATGTAATTAGAAGCCAGAGAGTGCTTGCGAGCACTGGAAAATTGTAACAAAAAGTTCTTGCTCTGGACTGATTACAATTTGTCAGCCTTCTCTTTTAAAATATAAATCTTCTAGCAAAAAATTGTCTTTCTAATCAGATGCTCTGCAATTTCTCAGAGGCTGACAATCCACATAAGGAGGTAGGAAATGAGGTTTGACTGTGAGAATAAAGAAATATAGGTGTTAGGAGAGACCATTTTATAGGCAAAACTTTATTTTTATTGTGAGGGCTAGCTGTACCAAGAATTCATCATTAGAGCACACCATGAAACTTCAGAAATCTCCTTCTACAGTCAAGCATTTTTGTGACGTTGGAAAGAAAATCAAAAGGCAAAAGCTATCCTCCTGACAGTGGCCAATTCATTGCAGGGTTTTCTAAATAATAAAATCAAGAAAAAAAATCTTCTAGAGACTTGGTTATTGTCGTAGATAACCATATTGCAGTGAAGAAGATGAGTAGAAATTGTTCCCTAATTACATAATATTCTGCTTCCTCCTTGGTCAGCTGAGGAATCAGGCAGGTGATTTAGCAATTCTCAGATCATCAGCATGAATCTTTCTCTTATTTTGCTCATCTAGAGTACGAGGAGTTCACATTTCTGAGTTGGCAAAACAAAATAGAACTGCTGCTAAACAAGACAGCAATTCCAGCAAAGCTTAATCAGTTTTCCTAAGTCTCAACACAAAATGTCAGAAATATTAGTATGAAATGTTACTGCATAAGCTAATGTAAAATATGTGATGAAAGAGAAAAGGGAAAATTGCATATTGGCTAGTGGAGTTATTTGAGGGACAGGTATTTCAAACACATGGTATACTAATACTTGCAAATGTTTCAGGGACTGTATATTTCTAATTTATCATTTTAGTTAGAATATTTTAGATGTAGAAAATAGAACTTCCAGGTTCTATTGTGTGAGCAACTATGAGCAAACCATGTTTAACACAAGAGTACAAATGCCTACTATTAAAGCTGTCTTAAATGATGAGACTTGAAATACTTGTTTTTGTTTTTTTTTTTTAAACTTAAGCCACACAGGCCAAATAAGTAAGAAATAACAAGTCATTACTGTTCTGTAAATCATGTATTTGTAACATACTGGGTCAACAGCTTTCTTCATTATATATGAAGTGAAATATCTCTTTATACATTTTGGTATCATCATATTCTATTTTATTACTGGCAGATTTGTGCTGTACCACAATAAAATCAATAAATGCAACAATAAAATCATGCATCACCATCTGTGTGTTCAAAACAATTTTATAGCAGATTTACTGTCTAGATCCAGCTTTGAGGTATTTCTGTGAAATACCTGACCTTTATATCAGTGTGAATATTTTATAATTATATGTATTGTATATATTTAAGACAATTTTTTTCTTTTTTTACTTTTTCTAGTCATATTTTCAGACGTCAAGAAATTACTCTATTAATGGTCTAAGTTCTCTCTGTCTGCTCAGCAGATAGATAGACTTTGTCCATTAAGAAGAAAGTGTACACTGAAGTGAACCATTATAAAAACGTCAGTCAACAACATAGTTTAATACCGTAATTATAATTGCTTTAGTGACTATAGGAAGATATATTAACAAAATATGTACATTAACAAGGAAAAGTACTTACCTTCCACATTTTAATGCACAAAATTTTGTCTTACAGTGCTAAATGAAATTAGCTTAGCAGTTTCAACTTACTGCTCCTCTTAGAAAAATATTATCTGAAATGCATTTTAATTGGAATGTAATTTCTTGTTAGTGTCATATCTCGTAGCTAATAGATCTATATAGATTAAAAGATCCAGAAATTGGAACTGATTTTAGATGAGGCTATCGAGAGCTCAGTCGTTATTCCTTTACAAATCCTGGAAGTAACATTGCCGTTCGTACCCATTGTTTCAGTTCAGAGGTATTAACATTTAATCTTTCCATAAATGTAATTGGATTATATCTTGATCCAAAATGGAAATTTTGGGCACTATTTTCAGAACTACTTTGCCAAATAACTATTATATATTTATATTATTGCAAGTGTCCTGGGATATAGAAAGTTGATTTTTAGCAAAAGTAGCTGTATATTTTTCCCTTATTTTGATAAATTAATAATTTGGAAATGTGCACCTCCACTCAGCTGGTACAAGGGCTGTAATGTGTTCTTTCTTACTTGGCATTTGATCTACTGTCTAGTGAATCTGTGTGAGTCCACAGTAATAGCAGACATGTACTGCCATATGCTCTATTATTCTTACCCTGGCTTCAAAGTTTTTATGCCTGGTATGCTACGTAAGAAGCAGCCCCCATTTGAAAATAAAGTGTTGATATAATAAATAGAATGGAACATGTTAGTCTTATTGAGGAAACTGCATAGCACATGTTTAACTTACACATAATTAAATAGAAATTAAATTCCTGGGGTGAGATAATTATGCAAATTTGCTAGATAGGACAAATAATGTGAGGATTATAACCTCTTCAGTAGCATAGTCTAGTATAGCAGATGCAGTACTAATTCACATTACATACACGTGACCAAACAGGTAAGACATTTAACGTGAAAAGTGATCTTAATTTCCTTAAATTTATTATCAATAAATCAACTATCATCATCTAAAATATTATTTTGTCTGTTGATCCAAAAATTATTTTAATCACTATAATGAATTAGCATTAATCAGCATTTTAACATGAATTTTTTACAAATTTGTTTGTACTCTTACCTAGTTTTAAAGGAGGAATTACAATTAATTCTTTATTTAGGTTGATTACAGAAGAAAAAATAGTCTTATATTTTTGAAGGGTTATTCCATTAACTGGAATCATCTAGCTAATTACACGAACTTTTAGGAAATAATGTCTTTTAGTCTAGGAGGTTTCCATCAGTCTTGAAGGGAAATAACCCCCCTCTCCTGGCATTAGACTGTATTTGCTTTATGCATATGTGTTTATACAGGAAATAAAAAATACTTTCTAGCCTGCATTGCTCTATAACATTATATAATATTTCTTATTGCATGTTTTGAGATACACATATAAGGGCTAATAATGTTTTTTTATGAAATCTTTGACAAGCAATCTTTAATTGAAAATGGTAAATGATATAAACAGTAGCATGTAACCCTAAAAGTCTTTTGATCAAAAGAAGGGAGCCCACTAAGATTATCTTCTGCAACCCTCCCCCAATTTTTCTATTATATCTATTCAATAGTTCCATTTCAGGTAAGAGAACCTCTGAAAATTTGAACATGTTCTACTGTGGATGTTAGAAAGAGAAATAGGATTTAGGAAATGTGTTATCAACAGCCATAAACAATACTGTAAAAGCAGCTTTTTCTTTTCTTCTATTTCAAGGAATAACATTTTTATTTTAAAATGTCTGTATGAATCATTATATTACTGAGCATAACTTATTTTAAAGGCATGTAAAGTGTCCATTTATTTGACTTTAAGGGATACTCTTATCTTTGCAAGATATTTCAGTTATTGCTAATTCATATTTTCTCTTAATGGTGAAGAAATTACAAGTCCTTAAATATTCAAAGATGGCATAAACCTCTCAAGTGGTATGCTTAGAAACATTTTGTATGTTAATTTAGATAGCTAGTCTAGTAACATCTTATTATCAGTGCAATGCAAACAATAAAATATTTTATATTCCAATGTGTAGCAGAGTGACCCTATTACAACTGGTTATGAGTTTAAAGAAGCCATTTGAGTATAAAGTGTTTATCATAATTACGGAGTTAATTAGCTATCTAGAAATGTATAAGTAGCTCATTGCCAAAGGAAAATGAACAAGAGACAACGATCTAAATATTTTTAGAAGAAAAAGAGCTTCCTGATTGACCATGTACAATTTATAACTTGTTTTAAGAATTAAGTTTAAAAAGACTATTTTGAGTCCAGGTAGACCTTATTTATGAAACAATACTCTCTTGAATTTTTACATTTATATAACTCTTCTTGAATTCTGATAAAACTTAAAGAGTTACCTCAGTAAACATTCCCAACAGGGTAACAAATCAAACTGTAAATATTAAAGATGCTTCCACAGTTCTATCACCAAAAGGAAAAGCAGTCTTTACGGTTTGCCTCTTCACAAGCTAAGTATGCTTGTAATACTGTATCACAGAAGTACTGAGCTCGTGAAAGCGTTACAGCGGCTCGTACTTGAGCCAAAGCTTACGGAACGAAAGAAAAAAAACCTCTGTCGAATTAAAAGATCGGGGAAGGAAGACTCTACAGCAGCTCACAGCACTTCCATGCCCTTCGTTTCAGCTCAGGCAGCGCAGCGTCGCATCTCACTGGCAGCAAGATACCAGCAACTTTTCAATCCAATGTTGCTCTGCACTTGTCTTCTTTTCAAAGGTGTGAATAAACTGAAGTAATCTCATGTATTCATTACCCAGGCGCAGTGACTGTTTACAACACGTTAAATCATCTCACTTACGAACAAGCAAAGATGCTTCAGCTACTAGAAAAGGTGAAAACATTCCCAGTGCCGTAGAGGAGGTGCAAAAAGGGTGTTCAGGTACTTTCACCCCAGACAACAAGTTCTCTAGATCCTATCCCGGACTTCTACCTTTTTTGGTCTCTTCCATTTCCTATCATTTTGTTTTAGCTTTCTCCTCTCAAAACTAATCTGAGGCAGTTTTTTATTGATCCTCAGGAAGTATGAATTAAACAACTGTTAATGTTAACAATAATGTCAATTTATTTTTTGTTAGCCTGTTTTGTTGCATTTGGTGGAGAAAGAGGAGGATTGATCATTTTCTGCACTAAAATAGTGCCAGTTTATGCAAAATTCTCAGTTAATAATCCTAATGCAGTACACACTAGCAGAATTTCAGAGGCTCACTAGCAGTATACCTCAAAATCTATCCAGAATCTTTCTGACAGTTTATTAGGAATCACACTAAAGCTAGACTATAATAACAAATACAAATACTGCAAAAAAGTATGTAGCTTACATAATTCATTAAATGAGGTCATTATTCTCAAAATTAAAATGCCTCAGATGTTCATCATTAATATCTTATAGATTCAGCACTAACTGATACTGAAAAAAGTTTCAGATTCCTAAAACCACTCAAGGTAGCACTTTCCAACAGTAATGAAATCACCTTGACTGCAGCATTCATTGGCAAAACAGAACTGATTAACACATACTTAAAGTAATTAGATTTCCTTTTTGCTTATAATAATTTTAATGGAATATTGAAATTCTGTTGTGATTAGAAATTTGAGATAATAATTGTATCTTAAAACAGTGTCAGACTGAAACCCCTTAAGCTCTGTTATCCTGGTAAGGAGACATAAATTAACCTTGGTAAACAGGCAGAAATAGTTGAACTTAATTACATTTTAAGACTGTTTTCTATTCAATAATTGCTTGTTGCAAGAATACAACTTAATGACTTATTTTAATTAACTGATTTTAATACTTTATTTAGTTACTTATTTGGTGAAGCTTTGATAAGATTGCTCACTAGTCCACCACAAGATACATTGATTTGGGAGAATAATAATCTTTAAATTTAATTTACTTACAAAGCAGTACTTGACTCAAAGTATTTTTGTCTTTAAAATGATATATCCCTGTTGACAAAGAAACACACAAAATAGATGTTAGGTGAAGAAACTAGCATTTACTGCTTGTATTGCCTACTGCTCTCACTTTTTCTTCTTCTATTAGAAAGTCATTATGGCTATTTTGCTTGTCATCAACTAGATTGTTCCCTAAGACAGGGGACATTAATCCGATCTGACTAAAATACTGAGATTCACATCTTTGTGTGACTAAAGGACACGATTGCTAAGGTTTGCGCTACCTATTTTCTGCTTCTTTAGGACTGTGCATGTTAGTAATGTCAGGATAAATCTTTTAAAAATACCCCCTGCCTGTGATGGATCTGACAATATACCCATTCCCTTTTTGCAACTTACTGTTTGATGTTCTTATTTTTTCTGTCACAGCACAAAACATGAATACTCCAATATTTTGCTCAGATTTCAAAGAGAAATCCTTTAGATAGGTTCAATGAAATTCATACAACTTGTAGAAGGCATTACTGCTATTGGAAAAGACCAAAGGGTTAGCAGCTGCTGCAGGCAGCATATAAGGAAGAGTTTTATGAGCTCTTTCTAGATAATGGAAGAGTCAAATCTACATTCTGAGAAGTTGCGTTACATTGCGTTGTGCTGCCACAGCTCACAGAGGAGGCTATCAGTCCTGTGGGAGACAATTGTTTTTATAGGGATGCTGATATTTTTGCAATAAAATCTTATCACTATGTGATTGATTGTTAGCCTTTTGCTGATAAAGATATGCTAAATCTCTTGTGCTGAAAGAACTGTGTATCATGGAGACTGTTCTACTTAGTGCATCTGATTATAGTTTACTTATAATACCTTAATAAAGTGCATACCTGGAATATTATTTTAACTTCTTTTATTAATTATCTCCCAATATACCTAATCTTGGACAAGGGTCTAGGATTTCAGTGCGGTGTCTCCTGAAAAGAATTAGGTCCTCAGCTCCTTCATTAGTGTAAAGTAGCAAGGTTTGCTGATTCAAATGCCATAAAACTTCATAAATGTTGATCTTGTCCAAAATATTTGTATTAACCTTACATTCCTATCTTTCCCAAATTACAGGTTTTCTTCATTTGAAATTACTAGAGAGGTCAGTCTAGACTCTCTATACTGCAAAGTACTCAAAATAGAAATGCTCGAGATAGGAGGTACTAGAGAATTTTCCCAGCAAAATGTGGTGATATTTATCATGCCTTATAATCTCTTAAAGAATTCTCCTGCAAGATATGTAAAGAATGTCAGAGAATTAATTCCCAACTCCTATTAGGATTCTCCCCTTGAGAATCTCATCCTTAAAAGTCACATCTACTTCTCCTCTTAGAAGAAAAAGCAATAAATGGCATTGACCTGTAAAATGAGAGAGGAAAAGCTCAGAGCCATGAACTCTCATACTGACCTGGACCAGCAGAATGGGATCTTCATCTTCCTACCATCACCTGCAAAAATGAACCGGCAAAAATTCCTAGCCAAAAAACAGATAAAGGTAAAAAGAGATGTGCTTATGTAAAATTATAAAAATCCTATCTGAGCCAAATACCAGGAGAGGTGTTGCAAAACAACCAAGGCAATATATAATACAGACACAACACTCTGGTAACCTCTGCTACCTACATGTACTAGCCACAGCAGCATCATTGGCATGTTATCAAAATTTCTCCAAGGCACTATACTATATAGCTTACCAGGTTATTGCCAAATCTTGATTTCCCTTTGTTTAAGAAAAATTAATGAAGAAATACCCATGGGGTTAGGAACAGGAGAATTGAGCACTTCAGTGTTAGCAGACATGAGACCATCAGCAGCCCTTCCTTCAAAGGAGGTGGAATTCGTAGAGCGGATACCCAAAGTACTCAATATTTTGCAAGGATGAATGAGCTCAAAGGATGGGCTCATGTCAACTGCTCAGCCAGGGGAAGCTTCTTGCTTTCCATTTTTCTTCTGTCTTTGGATATGTACAATTCAGTTTCCGATACCTGTAAGTCTGTTTTGTCACTCTGTAAAAATTCCCAGGAAATAATGATTTTGGCGCTATAAATCAATTGGAAAGCAAGTTTAATTTCCTATCTTCAAAAGGTCACTACATTTGGTTTTATTATGTGTAGTCTTTCCTGTACAAAAATAAACTGCACAATTGAAATCCTCTAATTTTAATTGACTCTTATGTTTACTGCAACTGATGGTGCATAACTGCAGTCTTTACAGATCATTGATTTAAAAAAAAATGAAATAAACATTAAAATAAAGATATTTTTCAAATTAAGAATTCTCCTGAGTGATTGCTCCTTTAATAATTGCATATTACACTTGGCATGGAAGGGAATTTCATGAAAACCATGTAACAGAACTAGTTTTTCACCTTTTTGAAACCATCTCTGTGCTTGCAACAAAACATTCCAAATATTTTGTTTGAGTTATGAACAAAATAACAGAGAACAGAAAACAATCATTTATTGTAACTGCGGTGTAACAACTTAAAAAGTCTAGTGGTGACAATCAATACCTTAAAACTCTCACTTACTGTGCTTTAATTCAGCCAAAACGTGAGAAATTCACTATGTGTGAAAATGAAAATAATTTTTAAAGACGTAGTTGTTTCTTTTAATATTAAAATGAAGTTTATGGTTGCTTGAGGTATTCATGTGGTCTTAGAGCCACGACTGACAACAATTTTTCAAAAACTAGCAAAAAATAGTTGCAAGCAAGCAGGAGATAGCAAAAATATTTTCACAAAGCACTACTTAAAAGACTTGAACTTTCAAAGGTAAAATAAAATTGTGCTAAAAATGGCAAAGAGATAATGTAAATATGCCAAATCAGCTTAGACTTATAGTAAAGACTAAAAAATAACAACAACAAACAAATGGAAGAACTTATGTTGAAAAGGGGTACTAAGGGGACTAGAACAACTTTAGGAAATGTTTTAGAGGAAAAGAGCTATTAGAAAACGTAGAATGTAATGGAGAAAATCAGCAGTACTTTCAAAGCAACTGAAAGGTTGAACTACTTGTTTTTAGTTTCATGTTGAAACAATCAAATAATCTAAAAGAAGTGAAGATTTCTTGTATTCACGCATTTTTTATGCCATACTTGTCTTAATTATCCCATGAACTGAAATAATCTTTTCCCCCTCGGCTTACAAAGAAGCGTTAACAGATTTCTACTAATCCATCCCTAAACCGTCTTTATTTTTGAAATGGAGAAGCTGGAAATTTATGCAACATCCTGACTACATATCAGGAGTGTATGACAGAATTAAAATATTAATGATTATTTCCCATGCTATTTCTTAAGCATTCTAATGTTCTCTTACATTTATTTTGATTTATGTTATATCATCACTATGCATTAAGGAGAGCTTTTTACTGAACTGTAAACGGTTCCCATATATTTTTTCATCAGTAATCCTAAATTATTTTTGTAATGCAAAAACATATATGAGTAAACCAAATTATTCCTACTGTTGAGTATTTTCATGCGTTTACTGAAAATGAATTTCATTGACCAGTTTTTCAGTTAACCTTTCAGTTAATTTTGTCAGTGATCCCTCTAAAGCTACACAAAACTTTTCTAGTTTCACTTATCTAAAAAATTATCACATTCCGTGTTATTACATTCCACATCTTATAAAATATATTACATAAAATCTTATTGGGGCTTCTTCCAATAACTTTGTGCTATACAGGAAAAAAACACATCTTGATCTTATACTACTCTATGTTGTGATTACAGGGTTTTCTTAACTCTTGAAAATATTTGTCTCTGATTTAAAATAATCGAGGCTTGATCTTCAGCCTGTATAATTTAATAACAGTGACATATTCATAATACAGAACATTTGAAATAGCCTTTGAAGGACAAGAATCTAAATTTCCATAATAGCTTATTGAGAAGGATTTTGTCATAGAGTTTTCTCAACCATATGAATTATTATTAACCTTTATGTGAAATAATCATGATATTATAGCATATTGGGGGTACTTTTTTCACTTTTAAATAAGAGTACTGATTCTTTCCCATCAAATTGTTCTAGATCGACTTAATCAATTTTCTTTTACCACTAAGTAATTTTATGCCTTGGTTTAGGGATAAATAACCTGAAGTTCCCAGGCTTCTAGCATGGCAATTAAATGGAAATGTTCATTATCTAGCAAAAGAAGAATTTCATTTTCCTTAGATCTCTGAGTGACAAATTCTTTTATTCCAATAGGAAGTTTTGCAAAGCTGTGTTGGGAGGGTGGCCTTTTTTCATGGCCAAGATTTAGTTGTATGAGCTCTATGGTACCAAGAACATTTGTGAGAGAAGAAGGAGAGCTTGCACACTGTGGAGTAAGAGCTTTACGTTTGCTTACTTTTATGGTTTTGTTTAGGAATTTCTCATGTTCCAAATACATCTTATTTCCTTTGATACAGCCAGGTAGACAATTGCTGATCCAGGGACACAGTCTGCTAACCAATTTAACTGCCAGCTGCCACTGCAAGAAAATGTGTCATATAAAAATCCACAGAAAGATATTTCAACAAAAACATGAATTATTTTCTCCTGGTGTACTATCTTGACAGCAGGCTCAGGGGCCTGAGGCTGCCAGAGCAAAGGCAGAGGTAGAATTTTGTGGCCAGAGGTGAGGAATGAGGAGCAGGATCACTCCTTCTGGCAGCTGTTAGCTGCTAGCTTAGCTGTGACATCAAATAGCACCATAAATTGACTTTAATAATGAATTATTTCGCCTTTCAGATTGATTTTCTATCGCTTCCATCTGGAAAACCTTTTATTTTATGCAAAACAGGTGTTAAATGCTACCAAATTTTATCGTACTTGTACCAACAGTAGCTGTTACACTCACTATGAACTGGAATAAGCACCTATACAGGATGCAAGGAAGTGGAGATTTAAATTCAGTTATAAGTACATGTGAACAGAACACGAAATCTTGCATTCATTTCTATAGCTCATCATTACATGTCAATCAAACTCTTTCAAAAGTGCCAAAATTAAACAATTTTTCACTCACACGAAAAGCGCTTTTAAAATAAAGCTCTTTCCACAAAATCCAAGCAATTCTTAAGTATTCACTGCAACACAGTGTCATGTGCAGGAGTGCTGACTTTTTCTGCCAGCATCTGACTCTTGATATTTACTATTGCTTCACTAGTGCCTCACTACAATGATTATGGATGACAGCTGTGTAAGGATTATTTAGATTGAAGACATTGGACTAGACATGTCCATTTTTTGATATGTTATCTTGGAAGAAAAGGAGATTTACATTGCTTTCTTACTGCAATTGCCAACTATTGCACTAAATATTTCATTAACATTGTGACCACATTTGCTGCATTTGATTGCAGCCTTTTCTGCCTCACATTTCTTCCAATAGTTATATTCCATTTCAGAGAAATGAAATAGAAATGAGAACAGAAAAGTTGAGGAATTAAATTATGTCACGGAAGAGCTAAATGTTTGCATTAAAACTATTAAACATTTAAAAAAATTGCTTTGAGTTCCTTTTTTTTTTTTGTTGATGTTTATCTAATCAAATGGTTATGTTTATCCTCCAAAACTGAGTTTTTCTTCACTCACTGAGCTAACAACTCACTTACCGCAATTGAAAAGTGGTAGCACCTTCTTACCATCTGCAGGCCCCAATTATTCAGTTTATATAAACTGATTTAGTCCATTAGCCATACCCAAAGAACTTTGGCTTCAGATTCCTTTGATGATGTCAGAATTCAATTAGGACACACTGTGGAGCTTATGACTCTCTAATATACTCTTCCCAAGCATATTTTTGAATATGCTTTTGTTATGTTCTTGTTTATTTCCTTTACTTTATTTAGGTATCTTGTAAAATAAGATAGCTCAAACATGCACTAGAATAGAAAATCATAAGGAAATATGGCAGAACATATTAAAGGAAGTGATTTTATATCAGAGGTCTGCATCTAAGTGTTCTCTTCCATTCCAAACAAAATGTCATACGAACAACGTGGCTGAATGACACAGCTAAAAATAACAAATAATTTAAAAGGATGAAAACCAAAAATGAAACAAAACTGCAGATATTATTCACAGAAATTATTCAGCCACTATTGTAAATTGCAAATGTATTTGCAAAAAATATTATTTTTAATCACATATAATTTTCAGATTAAATAAGATGTAAAATTTATGAAATAGATAACATATACATTGTTATATCAGCTCTGATTGTAAACTGGCATCAAAAATAGGTTAAAAACGGGATTGGCTTGCAATAAAAAGTCATAATTCCATACTGTGTTTACTACAAGGTCTCTTTTTCTGGAACGTTAACCTTGGCTGTCGGTTCCACACAAATAAGCTGTGCAATGGAATGCAGTTGCCATCTTAAAAGTGATGCATGCAGTGATAGAGAAGAACCTATGTTCTCCTCTGAAACAAAAAGCATCCAAATGACAGGAATTCTACATGTGAATTACCTGTAGACAATATATGCGTATCACATCACAGATACAGCAAGAAAGTAAGCAACTACATACAAGAATAAAGTTCCAGCTACAGTTGTTGACATTGATATGTGAAAACTATGAGCAAATTTGGCAATAGCTGCCTTCTTCTGCCACCACCTTGTAAAAGAGGAAATAGTCCTGCTGTACACACTTACATAGCCATAGACAACCAGTTCTACACCATCAGCACAATCTCCGTTAAAGGAAAGAGATGTTTCTTGGATCCCTGCAAGAAGGTAGGACTGTAGCGTCTAACAATTTTCCTTTAAGGACACATTTAGCCCGTGTTTTCAGAAAAGTATAAACAGAGAGTCCCCAAGCAACATAAGACTATTTTCAGTATGTTTTCAAACACTGGTACAAAGTTTGCTGATTTTCCTGTTCCATGCAGCATGGAGTAAAAGCTGTTACTCCGAAGAGACCTACCTCTCTAGTAGTTCAGGAAGAGCAGAGCTGTTATCTGTCATAGCAAGGCTGCAAGGCAAGCCTTGGGAAGCAGGATATGGCACATACCTCCTTCACCATTACACAAAAACCATTCAGGATAGATACATAAACATCTGCGGCTGATTCTAGTCCAGTTGCCTGGATTCTTCCTGGCTACATTACTATAGCTTTTCCTACATCCAACTGCTCAAAAGTTCACTACGTATAGTGAACAGAGACACTAACAGAGACTGGATGAAATGTTGATGTAACTACAGAAACGCAAAATGCACTTCCACTTCCTTAACATTGTCCAAAGACACGGATGCGTCAGAAAATAGAACTAATTTAACTCTGGAAAAGAACTAGAGAAGAGATTGAGTTAATCCTTAATTATCTTCTTATAATAACTGTTAGGGGAATTGATTTTGCACATGTATGAAGGAACGTCTATAGTTTTCTAGAATCTTACAGATTATAGCATTCTGTGGCAGGTACATTGTACTTAGCAGCAATTATTTTGCTGTGTGAATTAGTTGGCACATTAAACCCAATCAGCAAAATGTATTACTTTAGATATCGTTAAAAAAACGTACACCACATTTACAGAGTGGAATATTGCATTCTGAAAAACAGTGACTTTTAGAAATGGGTTAGATTTTAAAATGGATAACCAGGATAACCAGTTCAATACAATTTTACTTTTAAAAAAACATTGCAAAGCATAAGCAGCTGAATGGTGAGTAGATTCAGGAACTTCATCTCTGTAAATAGCACTGGTGATGCTGACAATGAAACATTATGTCAGTTGTGTTGCCAGATTTCAAACTGGATATTGAAAACATGGAATGTGTGTCCCAGATAAATAAATGAGATGTGAAAAAATGCTTTACCAATATTAGAAAGTTCAATCTCACAAGTTCATCCAAAAGAAAATGGTGATGACTGAATTGCATCACTGAGTGATTCATCATAAATACTTCCTGAAGGAAAATGATAGAGAGCAATGAGCTCTATACTCTTTTGAAGAGAGTCATACTGGGTGGTTGGATGAGAGACTCAGGCACATGTAAATAAGGATTTAGGCACATAAAATTGGTGGTGAAATGGTTGCGCACTGGAACAAGCTACTGTGCAAAATGATGGACTTCTCCTCTCATGATGATCACCAAGCAAGTCTGAAAGCCCTTCTAGAAAGGCCAGTTCTGTGGTACAGAAGTCATTGGATCTAATATTGGTATAATTACATAAAACTAGGTGGCTGACAAGAGATAACAGCGCTATCCACTTACATTATTAGTAAAACTATTTTGCTAATTGCTTTCCCTATTGTAACAAGAGAAGAAAAAGTCCAATTCCAAAGATACAGCCTTGGGGACAAAGGACATGGAGGGAGTGTCTGAACTACTCATATGTTTATTGTTTTTTCTGTTTGCAGTCAGATTTTCTGAAAGAACAGAGATTTCCAAAAAGAAAACAATTGTGCAAAGGCATGGAAGAAAGTGGGACAGTTTAAAAGAAAGGTTGGCCCAGGCTGAAGCTAGGAGGAAACTCCAGGCAAATCTTGCACACCTAAGGGGTGTAAGAGGTGGCAAAAAAGCAATACCCTCGAATACTGTGAACTTCCAGGCTGCATAAGTGGAAAGAGCAAGATTTTCACACCAGGACAGGAAAGACCTAGATACATGCATATGTATAGGGTTACATGAGGGGTTTCCATGCTACCTTGTAAACAATTTACCAGCTATTACCTTTACAGTTGTTTCTTGCTTACCTGTCACAGGGAAGGTACTTTACATGTCTCCTTTAATATGCCTGCTCCAATTGTGAAAATTGTGAAATAGTTAATGCCCCAGGCATGATAGCAATAGTTACAATTAGTAAAAATTAAAAACCACAACATGACACATCAGAAGAGGAAAAATGATTTGAGGAAAAATAGAAAAAGTGATTGAGATGAGGAGGGTTTTTTCTGTTAAGATTACAGCAAAGATAGAGAACATAAAATTATTATTTCATAAATACGTAGATAATGGAACAATGAAGAGAAAAGGAATAAGGGGTAAAGTAAATATACATTCAAAAGTCATGCAAGATAGTAAGTAGCTTGTATACAGGAATAAGAAATCATATATATAAAAATATATACATATATATGTGTGTATAAAGGGATTAAAATATCCCTGAAAAATAATATCCCTGAAAATAATCCTAAAAGCGAAAAACAAGAGAAAAAAAAATCCTAGCAGATAATTTTTTTGACCTTTACGTAAGTCAATTACTTAATTAATTTCAATATAGTTTATAAAAGACAATATCCCACTTTATGAATTCTGGTAAAATGATGTCACATTTGAAACATTTTTCCAGATTATATCTTACATTTTTTAGCTTAAAATGAAGGGTGTGACTGTTGTTGAGTTTATATTTATCTTCATTTGATTTGAGCAGGATGGCAGTACAATCTAATACAAGGGAAAGAAGAGATTAAACCTAAAACTACTATCTCCCCGCATTGCATCTGAAATCATATTCTATAGCAACCTGCTCAAACAGGTCTAATCTAGCTCTACATACTTGTTTCAGGCAGGTTATATATTTTCACAGGCTAAAATAATGGATGTTCTTGTGAAAACTTCTGCTTTCTAAATCAATATTTCTCTCTCTGCATTCTAACACTTTCTAAAGAACAGGAGATTGCTCGTATTACTTCTTTGAATGAAGGGAATATAACTACTAACTAAAAAGGTATACTTCAGTCTATTGAAAGTGTGACTGTTACGCTCTTCTCTAACAGTATGTATCTTAACTCTGCTAAAACTCTGTATGATTTACATTGAGTTACTAGCGTTAAACTTGCCGTTAGCGTCATTTCTAATCCTGTATCTTTTGCCAGTCACCACAATTGAAATTGATCAGTTAGATCTTCTTTTTTATGGCAACAGGATAGGAAGGTTAATGACACATGGAGTTTTACTCCTTCAGGTGTTAGGCTAGGTACTGGGCCTGAATTCTGAAAACTCGTAAGCGTTTGCTTAAATCTGCCCCTATGCAGAACGTTAAGCAAATGCTTTAAGAGTTGTTCAGAGCTGGGATGCTTTCATGAATCAGTGACCGTGCCGTTTATTGTAAAGGGAGGAATGTTATCCAAGGGAAAACCGTAGACATATCATATTGACTCAAAGATACAGTACATCTGGAAAGAGGCCTCCCAACGCTCTCTGACCAACAAAATGAAGAAGATAAAGAAAATCTGAAGGGTAAAGAATGCCAAATCAGATATTGTGTAATGTACTACCGTGCTACTAAAGTATTTATTCACTGCATAGAAACAGATAAATGGGGGGCAAGGGGGCGGTTAGTTTGGCTACACACTTTCAGCTATATTCAACTCTTCTAGTTCAAGGACATGCAAAATCCATCATTATGGTCTTTCTTTCCTAACCTTTCCATATTGCCAAAAGCCAAGGTGAATTTCAATAAAAGTAATGAACACTAATGTCAGAAATTCTTCTAATGCCCATGACACACTTTACAACCCTGCTTATAGCAGTTTTTCAAATTAAAAGGCTGGTTCTCTTTGCTCACAATCTCTGGGCGTCAACTGTCAGAATCCCTCACTAGGGCTACACTGAAGGAAGGGGGCCTGTTTTCGGAAGCTGTTTACTGTGGACACCTTACAAAGTAATAGACAGTGTTATGGTTATGGTTATGATACTGTAGATACCTTAACTTATTTTGCAGTCAGCGGAATAGCACTTGTCACCTTTTCTTCCAATAAACATTAGAAGAATATTAAAACTGAATGAATTTAAACTTTACTGTGTCCTTCTCTTATGCACTACGCTTTAACAGCCCACTAAGTACAACCAAAATGTATACAGAATTGCAGAAATACAGTTTACTTTGAACTTAATATTTAAACTTGATATTTAAACTTAATATTAGGATAAAATATGTATAACAGGTTTACAATCAAGTGAAGGTATTTGCAAAGTGTATTTTAAAATAATTTTCAAGATCTAGATTCAATTGTACTCAGTCATTTTAGAATCCAGGTGGAGAGAGATTTAGAACCTGTACGGACTTTAAAATCCATAGTGTGGTATTCATCTGCCTTACATTTATTAATCCCTAATCAAGTACGTTACAGACAATTTTGTCAACACCAAGCAGAGACACTTATTTTTCATTTCATAATTAATTGCTGTTCCCTTACATCTTTATGTTAGTTATTGTACAATATTTTTTCCTCTATTTTAGATGCCAACTATCTGTCTAGACATCTATAATCTCTGAAAACACAGTGGTTGAAAATTACCCAGAGGTTCTAGTAGTGTCTTTGGCTTTTTGATAGGTAGCCTGGGAGGATTTGTGCTTTGTTTTGCTCTTTCTATGGCCTGAATTCTTTTTTAGGAAGAAAAATCTCTCATATGTCTCCATAAACATTTAATTCTGGAGAAATCGGACACATATGCTTAAATTCATCCTGTTCAGGATAGCATTCACTTACATCCTATCTGAATTCAGTGCTATCTGACTTGATAACGCTGTCCTCGCCAAAGATACTTAGCTGATGCCAAGTAAAAAGGGCCAGATATGCTGTCCATATTCAAAGTTCATGATATATCATCTGTCATCATTAATCTCCTCAGGACCAGAGTTAGAACCAGGCATTTTACACAGTGCTATTCTAGAAAAACGTGTTGTGCTCTGTAAGATAGTGGAGAACAACATTATTTCTGGTAGTGCGTAAGAACTGAAAAAATGATTCCAGTTTTCAGTGTCTAAACTCTTTGAATGCATGGGTGTAAATTTGTACAGCAGTATATTAGAAATGTCTGTGTAGGAATCCTGTTATTACTTAACACCCACATATCTTGTAAACTAATAATGGGATTTGTGTTGAGTCTTCTGTACACCGTTCAGAAAATTTACCTTACATCCTCCACTTTACCCTTTAAAAATTTAATCAAGCATCTGTCATTTCATATCCTTTTCAAAACCTTTTATTTTGCTGCAAGGAGGCCAGATTATGCTGTGATTATTAGGAGAAACAGGGTGCATCTCAGATTAGTTTGCCTCAGCATGAATAATCTCTCGGTTAACATCTGAAAATAAAACAAATGCACTATGTGTGTATATACATTTTAAAGGGGGTAGGGGGAACAAAGGAGAGAAGGGAAAGAGGTAAAAAAGGAAAATGTTTTCTCTGTAACTCCCTATGCATTTGTCTGTGCCTATGTGTGAGCATCATAAAGGCTTGGATTAAAACTTTCTCCTGGTGAACCAGTTTGGAAATACTTGCTCACATGAATAAACATTATCGAAATAAGGAATACAAGAGGTGAACTTCTTGGATAGTCTGGGGGCTCTTAATGGCTCTCTTCTAAAATAGTCCGCACCTCTTTATGCCATTAGCATGCCAGGGGTTATGTGGCTGCACAGGCTCCCTGTGCCTACCATTCCTACCATGACAGGTTGTGGCCTTGAATTCTCCCCATATAGATTGTCAGTGTTCCCAAAGCATAAGTCACGTAAGAAAGGGCTTCCGCTTTTCTACACACTATGCAGAGGATGCAAGAAAATTATCTAGTGAGAGCCATAATGATAATTTAGAAGTCAATGAGACTTAAGTACAAGCAGCTGTATTATTGCAGTGGGTGACATGATCCAGAGAGATGAACAAACACCTGCTACCCACCTCACAGCATATTGTTAGACTTAATCAGTCAATGCTGAAAAGCACTTTAGAATCCACTGAAAAAAGGGCAAGTATTATTAATTTTTATTATAATTATCATAATTATCTGCATTATTGTTATATGAGATGCACTGTGTGAGAAGACACAAGATTGCAACAATGAGTGTTGTTGCTAGAAGATGTAAAATATTAATCTATTTTTGAAATCAAATGCAACCATGTCTACCGTTCATTCAGCTAATGTCTCATTTTGGTCCTTGGTCCCACTTCTTTTTTAGTCCACACTGCATGCATTGGCTCTCTTTTGGGTAAGCCTTTAATTCCTTCTAAAAAGAAATCTTATAATGACTGAGGTCACTCAATTGTTTGCTTCATGCAAACAATGTGTACAGGACTACGACAGGAAATGAAACCTACACTTGGGACAGTCCTCCAAAAACAGCACAGCAATTCAGTGTGCTCCTGTACACCCATAACGCCCCCTGGATGACATACCTTACATCCTTGGTATTGCTCTATAAAACTGTGATTCTGCAGCAAACAGCACTCTCATTATTTCAGGTCATCCGGTTCATTGAAGAAGGGACTACAGAGTGTCACAGAGGGGATCCTTGAAGCCAGAAGAGACCTGGACCCTGACATATGTTTGTGTGGGGAAAGCTGAGGCCCCAGGAGTGTTACCTCTGGCAGGATCAGATTCACTACTTAAAAATGAGGCAGAGGAGATGGCCAGACTGGCTGACACTGCAGGCTAGGAGCACATTGCCAGCCTTGTCAACACAAATATCAAATCCCCCTGAAGACAAGCTTGGTGATGAGGATCGCCAGCCAGAGGTTGGTGCAGCTTGGCATATGTGACCAGAGCAGGGCCTTTGGGAACACCACAAGAAAACCGTTGTGGTCAGTGCTCAGCTTTCCTTACGTTTGCCTGAGGACAGAGAGCAAGAACCGGGGGGGCAGGGGATACAGACCATGTTTGGGGATAGATATATTATGACAGTGGGCAAACTAGAAAAAGCAGGGCACAGGCTACACAGGGGAACAACAGTCTCTATACCTGGCAGCTTCCCATCATCTGGTTTGGCTGACTGTACAACCAGAGAGCAGGTCTGCATAACAAAAAGCCATATCACATTTCCGATTTTTGCTGGCCAACAACTACAGAAAGTGAGACTAACAAACCACTCTAGTACACACGTACTGTCAACAAGACCCAACAAGTATCTGTAAACCAACTTTGTATAGGCATAAGCTACTGGACAGTGTAAGTCAGAGAACAAGGGCTACGTTCACAGTGGCACTCTGCTCCTCAGCAGGAAAAAATAAACATTCACTTCCACTGAGTTTGGAATAAAGGCTTGCAGTAGTGAGAAAAGGTGCTTACTGGCTTTATGGAGCATCATAAACCTTCTGGTGTGGTCCCAATCACAACCCGGTCACCTATCTCACATGTCTTTTATTCTTTTCTTGCTTTTGCCCCTAGTGACGTATCTACCATAAGCACACTATGGTATCACTTTCTGGCACCTCTTTTCTGTCCCATCACCTACAAAGCATCTAACTGCAGTTCAGCTACATTCCTGTGGCTTTCCACTCCGTGGCTTGTCCATCAGAGTTTGCCATCTTATATCTGGCTGACTGTACACTTCACAGAGACCTTACATGTGGTCAAGGCCTGGCTAAAGCATAAGAGTAGCCTCTGGTTAGCAGATAAAATTTGTGCAATCCTAGAAACAGAGGGTATTTTCTGTCTTCCACAGTACACATTGGACCTGATAATGGCTGATACCCAGTCACAGGAGAAGGATCTCCAGTTTGCCAGAATGGTGAAGAATATGATTTTGACAGACCCAGGCATCAAACATTGGTCCAGGACAGGCAGTTGTTCCATCCATATCTCCTCCATGGCAGTCCTTAATGTCTTGCATTTGATATAACGGAACACCTTGTAACTGAGTCATTTGGTCTATTTATAGAGCATCTCGGCTGTGAATGTGAATCTCATTGAACACCACAGCTCACAAAAGCTAAGAATTGCATCTGGAGAAATTGTTGGTGAAGACTTCTCATGAGTCAATCATCTGATGGAGCTGTTGAGACCTCCACTGTAATCAGACCTGTGGTGCACTGGTTTTACAATGACTCATAAAAGCTGTGGCTGACAAGTCTCCGAAGTTCAGCAGTGACCCTCTTTTCAGCTGTTACTGGGACCCAGAAGAGGAAATGTTCAACCTTGCTGGTGATGCAGATTCTTAAATATGATTCTGTGCATCTAAAAGGTGCTCGCACAAACTCATTCCGCTAGGGGCTACCATCATCAAAATGTTCATGTTCCAGGGTCTTGCAACAGGATTTCCTCCCATTCAGCAAGGTCTCCAGAACAGAGGACAACACTCTCAGTGATGTGGTCAAGATTACAACCCATCCATTTGAGTAACAGCACAAAGACGAAATGATGAGGCAGCAGAGAGCAATATGCAACCACAAAGCCCTAGAATAAATAGGTTTGGGAAGGTTACACGCTTCTGTAACAGAGCCTGATAATACCAAATGGGAGGAGGAGGAGAAAGTCAAACACGCTGTGCATGTTATGCTACACAGGAGTGCAAGTGATTAGCTGCAAAGGACTGTGGAAGAGGTGCTGAGCCAAAGTTCACACTAAGAATTAGACAGCAAAGGTAAGGCCAACCTGCCACAGGATTTTGTCTGTCTTGAGCAGCACGAACGCAAGTCATTTCATATGTACCACTACAACAAGGGGAATATCTCCTGTGTGAATTCCTACAGCATGAATCCCCTTAAATACCACCATTTTCTCTTTTCTTTGCTTTGCTAAGATTTTAATAGTATTTGATAATGTTATCAAATTATCAGACCTTTCCAATTGGTTAGCAGATCACAACTCCTGACATTTCTCGACTCATGCGTAACATTTTCTAGAAATCATAAATGTCAATTTTTCAAAAAAGATTCAGTTGATTGTTTAAAAATGCCACAAAATACCTCTTCTCCACTGTACAAGTTTGTGTTTGTTACTAGGCTAGTTAATAAACAGCAATGTATACACATTCTATACAAACATTGTTGAAGGATCTACTTCAAATATTTCACATGAAGTATAATGTACCTACTGTACATAGATGTAGCTGTTGTTACAGCCTACCTATTATTTTCTCTGTCAACTGAATAAATAATAGCAGAGGTATTGTATGGGAAATTCTCCAAACGATTATTTTTTTAAATGTATTTTTATTGACTTTCATTATGCATGAAGTATTCCCCAATTTCAGATCATATGAACCATTACAATTCAACTATTATTTAAAATGAAGGTGAAATAAATGCATTTCAAGATTTTTTGCTTATTCTTTTAAATAGTTAAGTAGTCAGCCATGTCACCCTTACTGCTAAGTCTCTGCTCACACAATATCATTTTCCCTAGGGGCTATGGTCATCAAAATGCTTATGTTCTAGGGTCGTACGGTAGGATTTCCTCCCCTGAGCTAGCAGAGCTAGTCTATTTTATGACTGAAAACAGGAAATGTCATTCAGTGTTTGCAGAACTGCAGTAAAGGAGATGCACTTTCTTTAACAGCATACCCAAAGAGCAGGAAGTATCTTGTCTTAATGTGGCAACGAGAAGTGAATCTTTTACTTGTTCCAAGTTTAAACACCTAGACTGAGCTACCAAGAAAGGGTATCTTCTGAGGCATAAGGCTGGCTGAACTCAGTCAAATTAAAAGTACATCTAGCCTAGAATCCTGTCGTTGGAAATGATGGACAATTTGAAAAGAGAATAGAAATTGGACGGAGAATGCTGTTTTTTCCTACACTGGCAGCCTCTAACCGGAACTACCTGAAGCACAGGGACTTTTTGAGCAACGGGCCCATCTTCACCACCATGTTTGAGTTTTTAAGAAACTATTTTACTCTGCTACTTCATTTAATCTTCTTTAAACCCATTTATACTTTGCCATCCATAACATTCTGTGGCGAAGATTTGTGTAATTCAGTCATGGTTTGTGCAAAAACGAATTTTCATTCTCTCTCCATAAAGTCAGTCAGGTTGGAAGGAACTTTCAAGACTGGAATTCAGGTAAGAATGTCTATGCCCAGAGTAAAGTATACTAAACAGTCCAAAATTATATACCAGAACTTCCCAGACTAGTCAGTTACAAATACATATCAGCAAATTATTTCTAGTTTCTCTTTGGGTTTTGATTGCAATTCTGTATCTACTTTCCAGCAAAATGATTCCTATCTGTACCTATTCATGTTCATTGCTGTGATAAATATTTTGAAAAAGTAAAATTAAAATGAATGTAAAAAAATTTTAGACTTAAAACAATTAAGATTACTTTGAAGATCACATTTTCTTTTCTAATTATGTACCTATTTAAAGTCAATCCAGCTGATTCTGTTAAATTAATTAAATTGATTAAAGTCAATCCAGCTGATCCAGTTCTGATTTGGCAAAAGATTATTTTGACTCTGGGATATCAATCGCTACGTATTTATGTAGCAACTGATATAAATGTTAGTGGGATGTGCTATAGCATAACGACAAATTATAAATTGACTCAAGTTTGATAACACATGAAAAATTAACAGTTTGATGATTAGGTCTTTTCTGAGAAAAGAGTTTACTAAAACTTCACGTTTCTGTAACTCTGTCCTCATTGTTTGAAAATACTGTCTGAAAGAGACAGAGACAGTATAGATGCCATTTAGTGTAGAACATCGGCATACTTTTTAAAAAATGATAGGACTGTCATAAGGTAGGTGTAGAAATATTTCACATCCTTCCAGACAAGTTCCATGTACTAATATGCCAAGCATTAATGCTCTTCACTTTTAAATGAGTTTTTGATGAGATGCTGCTTCCTGGGGGTTGGTGAAAAAGGCTGGGAAAGAGCAGTGTGCGTCCTGGTACCATCAACCCCTCGTTCTACAGCCCCCAAGCTCTAGCCAGAGCCTGCAGCAACCCTCACCCCAAATTCTTTTCTCATTGAGCTCTGCAGCCACTTTCCCTCCTGGCTGGAAACCTGTGAACACTAGAAACCTCTCACCGAGAGGTTACTGCTGCCTTGCCTGTTTTATTGTCCTCCCTTCACTAGACAGGAAAGAGGATATTGAAACAGCATCTCTGAGGGACCACGCATATCCCACATCTGGAGAGGGCCTTAAAAAGAATAAACTACACTTACTTTCATCTTTACCCTAACTACTGAGTCTAATGTTTGATGTTTATCTTTGAGCTTGATCACACACGTGCATTAATTAAAAAATGTATAGATACCTATTCTCACTATACAGTTTGGATATTTCTACTGTACCACTACTTATTAAAGTTTGCATTTTTTACCTACCTATCTTTATGAGCTCACACAGAAGCAGACAGGTTTACTTATAATAAACTCTTAGAGTAAGATAGGAGATGTTAGTGTTAGTAAACAGACCTGTCTACTTAAATATATTCCATTAAGGCACTTTTGCATGATTACATAGTCTAATTTCTCTTGTGTTTCTGACTCTTCTGGAAGTAAATATTTTGTATTTTTTAGTGCTGATCTCACAAACTGGAACTTTAAAAAATAACCCAAAATAAGAACCGATGAAAAAGTTAAATACTTTTCTTTCTTTCTCTGGTATCTTGTGAAACAAAGAGGTCTTTTAATATGAAAGTAAACTGCCAATGCTTCAAATGAATTATTCTAGCTGCCTATACTAATCTAGAAAAAGCAGGCTGTAATCCAGCAAGACAAAAAACCTGATCCATACTGAGAACACAGAACCCAATAAATCACTACAAATAAAATAACAATCAAACAATAAAAGTTATATGATTAAGTAATAGCTTTTCCCGCTGTTATAAGGTTCACAGATACTAACGTCTCTATCTCAAAGTCTGCTTCCAGATCCAAAGCTTTGGTGATCTAATCTCACCATACTGTTTATAAATTGATTAAGGTTTTCTAAGCTTACCACTTTTCTGGAGAGTTACATGGCTAAATTACCTTGTTTACTGTTGAAATTTTAAAAACTACAGTTCATAAAGAATTTTTAAATCTTCTTTCTAGGATTTATTGGAGTTATTGGCTTTTTCCCTATATTTATTTTCTGCAGTGGACTGTAATCACCAAATACATTACAGTAAGGCTGTATCTATATGGCTATTCTTACACATATAAGTATATACCGGGGCGGGGGGGGAGGTGTGTGTGCGTGCATGCAAGCACGTGCCTGAGTGTGTGTACAGCACTTGCAATCTTGGAGGATGCTAAAAATTGTGCCCATAACACAGACCTGGTGTTTGGGACGAGGCGGGGGGGGGGGTTAGTTTGAGGGTTTGGGGGGAGGCAGGTTAATTCAGTCCACACGGACAGCAAATTTCTAATGCTTTCATCAGTTTTTCACATATTTCGCATACGTAGCCGTGTACCAAACCCAGAAAGTCAAGGTTATCTTCTCCATGAAACAAGAGATGAGTTCACATGGCTACTTGACTCAGTCAGCTTTCCTATCCACTGCACAGCTGAAGTACACTTCAATAGGTTTTCTTATTATCCTATTCTGCTTGAATAAGATTATTATTTATACTGCACTTTGTGTTTATTTATTATTAATATCCTTAGCCATATAGTAACAACATCTCATTCTTCTTAGCTTTCTCCCAGTATTGTGTACCTCTCCTGCTCATGAGATTTTAGCTGCATATTAATAACATCATAAATGCACCTGTGCTTTGAACTCATGATCAAATCATGTCTTGGTGCATGCTTCTTTAACATACTGATTAATCATTTTGCAGGCTCCCTGGACTCTTGTTTAAGGATCCTTTTACTTTAAGACACTTTCACTGAAGTGCCATAAAGACAGGGGAGGCAGGAGAAAAGTTTGATGTTAACAAAGTTCTAGAAAACATCTCAAAAAAAGTAAGTTTGGGTCATTTCAAAAATAGGCCATGGAAATGCTACCTTAGGAGAGAAAATTTTTTCACATCCACTTTGAGATAGTTTGAGAATTCGTGCTGGCAAGTGTATAGATTGTTGCTGTTATTATTATTATTATTAATCTGGGTTACTTAAACAGCATTCCAAAATGCATTTCTCTTTCTGTAATTCAGTTTCTTGGGGAACAGACTCAAAGAAGTTTAGATTCAATTTTTTTTTTCTTTTTAAAGAATTCAAACCTGTCCATTTTCATCTACTAGCTAATCCATTTCTCTCTCCAGAAACAGAAGCTAATATCTTTGCAGTGATATGGACCTTATTGTTAGAAAAAAAGAAAAGCCAACTAAATCATGTAAAGAAATCAACTTCACTCTTTCTTAAACTGATTTTTCAGTTAAATAGCTTCAAATGTAATGTAAACAAAGCTCCATGACAAATTTATCATCTGCCATAATACATTATTCAGGTGAATAACCTGCAGCCATGCTCTGTAAGGTATATGAGAAAGGTGGGTAGTAGATATTTTTCTACACAGAAGTTACAGACATAGAAGTTAAAATAGCAATTTATTTCCAATGCCTTATATTCATTAATAAGTGTCAAAACAGAATAATACTTAATATTAATTGTTTGACCTAAACAGAACCACAGTCATTCCGAAATAAAACCTTAAGTTTAAAGTTTAGTTTGTGTTATATTAGTACTATCATAGTAAGTACATATCAAGAGTGTTCCGATGTGTAAACCACTAAAAGTTATGGAAATGCATCAGATAACATTGATATACTTACAGGTCACATATTTCTTTCAAAATATGTAGTTGAAAGGCACTTCAAAATGAACAACATGAATTGGAATCTATCATCATCATTGTTATGAAGCAATATATGGACGCAGAACTAAAACTAAACTTTCAAGATAACTGTCACCTTCAGCCATGTGTCTTTGAACCCTAAATTAAATTTTAATCCATGCTGATTAAGAGCTTGACATTTGATGATCAGAACATAATCTTGTAAGTTACGGATCTCTCAAGTGAGGTGTCTTTAGGTTTTAGATATTTTATCAAATGCTTCCTTAGGTAGCATACAAAAGATCCAGTTATTTCCCCTTCTCTCACCCTCTAACTACACAGGACAAAGAGGAAATTCATAGATTATTTTTGCACAAGAAGAATATAAACCTCTAGGCTGTTCTCCATGAAATTGTATCCTGACCAGGCATCTATCATTTGTGATGTTGTTTTGGTAAGAAATAAAAATGTTGAGAAGATGCCAACCTACAAGCTGGGAAAGACTTATGAGACCTACAGATTTGTGCCTGTTTTATGCATAATATTTAGCAGAAAGTATTGTTTTAACTAAGCATGGTTAGCAGCGTTTCAGTCATTATACTGAAAGAATTTTGAAAAAAAAGTTATCAACTGAGCTCACGCATCATGTATCTTCTGTGTCTCCATGGTAAATCTCTGCTTGCTTACTGCTTGCACAAAAGGCAAAAAGGAGAGAGGGGAAATGAGAAAATGCATTTCAAGAGTCCTTTCGATCATCCTGCATTCTGTGGAAACATTCACTGCATGAGGCCTCACGGGCAACGCTGGCAACTGTGCAATAAGGGACCACAGCTTCACATGGAGTGCATTACTGGGCAACACCTGAAACGACCTGCGTTGTACACGAAGAAGACTGTTCCTTGCTGGTACACACATTCAGAAATAGGTAGGATGCCGTATTAAAGTGCTCTTGCTCCTGTTTATGTTACCAATAATAAATAAGCTACATAAATTGGCTTTTACACGCTCAAGGTTCATACACTTTGCTCCACGAATTTAACGTATGAAAAACCATGATGAGGAAAGGTTGGAGAATCCACATCTTCAACACCATTCACAGCCAGGTACAAACGCGCTTCAGATTTTATTTCTGTCAATAGAGTAATACTTAGGGAAAAATACATGGAAGCCTGCATTCATTTTTCTCACAGGCTGGCAGAGGCGTATTTTCTTCTAAATCACTCAGCCCTTTACTGATAAAGGTTCAGATTAACAAAAGTTCAGGTGTCACTTTCTCCCCTAAGGAAGGATTTCTCAGAAGATTTCAGCAACAAATAGGCTTATTTTTGGTATAAAAATGGAGCAGAGTTATTTAGAAAATCTGCTCTGAATAAAACAAGTAGTGACAGCAGTGTTGTGTGAATAGAATGCGCCGTTTTCTGACGTGGCTTAGGAGGCTTAAATTGTGACCAGCCTGCACAGGGATTTTGCATTCACCTCACAGATTAAAGCAAAATGGCTCCTCCCTCTCCACCCCCCTCCCCCCCTTCCCCAGTAATGATGTAGCCATATTTTACTTTTGTTGGTTAACACAGTTGGAAAGCACTGTACAGAGCCAAAGCATGCACGTATTTCTAGCTAAGAATGTAGCCGTTTTGTTAGTCAGCTTCCTCTCATATCTTATGAATATGGATCTTGAGCTATGAAATTGTACAGATAAACTAAACTACAAATAATTAACACCTTTTGAGTGTGATCATCTGCTTTTTTTATGTTTATTTTTTTTAAGAGAGTAACTAGTAAAGCCATGATATGGGTGCTGTACTGACAAATTATAGTAGAACTTACTTCCTTTCTTCCTTAAACATTCACGTGAATCTTACATGAAAGGGTGGAGAGTGGATGAAAAAATTGGAGAGAGATACAAAACGAGAGAATACAGTATGAAAAGCATAAAATGAACTTAATAGGTACCCTCTTCTTTAAAAAGACAATCAGACCCTATGATCTTTAAACCTTATTTCATGTACCTATCATTCATTGTCCATCTGTTGTTTTTCCAGTTTCATCTTTGCCATCTGGTTTTCTAATGCTGAATCCATCGCACAACTTTCTCTACATATAAGGCCTCTATATTGCAACTGACTGATTAAAGTGCTTATTAGAAAATAAGCATACTTAGGCTTTTTCAAGGACCTAATTCACTGCTGAACAGTAATTCTGCATCCTAAATCACTCAGTGTGCCTAGTAAGGTGAATAATGACAGTAAAGACTACTGAAATGGGTGGAAGAAAAGAAACAGCTAAAGAAAATGGCATATCAAGAGAAATAAAAGGAGGCATCTTAGTAAGTTATGAAAAGGAAAGATAAATCCCAAAGCAGTTTGGAAGAGCAGAGATATTGACAAGAATACAAGATTGAGAGAAAATCTGATGGTCACAGGATGTGTCATTTCAGGCAATAGGGGAAGCAGTAGCAGCTCCTGCATATTAAACAGCACTTTACCCTGTAAGTGGTCCTAATAATTTTAACAGGATAGATAGCTATTCACGAGGGCCTCATATCTGGCCTTTGTAATGTATCCAGCAATTTTGCCTCTTCATACACCCCAGGACTTGTAGACTGCTCTAGTTGTTCGTCTCAGCTGTTCTGTTTTTTCTCTCTCTAACTGCTCCATGCCTTTCCCAATAGGCACTCCAACTCTTTCAATTCAACAGCTGCTACAAACACTTCTGCTTTTGGCACAGTATCCTAATGATTTCAAGAGGCTTACTTGAAGAGTAGGTGGGCCAGAATCCGTATTTCTGTAAAATAAGATACCCTTCTGATCTTATACAATCTTTATGGGTGGGGTGCAAAAATTTTTTCTGCAGTCCATGAGCTGTAAAAAAATATTCTGATTTTGCCCATTATATTGTCAGGCTCACTGATCAGATCATTTGTTAGACTACTCATCCAAAGAGAAGTCACTCATTGCAGAAGCGGCATAAAATGCGGTACTTGCCTGGCTGGATATGCAAATGGGTGCTGGGACAGCAAAGGCAGCATGCTTTCCAGGACTTTTAAATGAAAATATATTCTGCTGAAGCTTTTTAGATCTGAATTCAGAGCAACACCGCATCACACTAGTAGGTAGTTATTGATTATAAAAACACACAGGAAAGAAATAAAGGAGCATTATAAAGGTTTAAAATGTCACCATTTTTCAGCGTAAAACAATAAAGGGAGATGTTCAAAAAACACGCTTAGTTTGGGCATCAGCAAAATTTTTCAGAATTAGGTTGATTATATAATCAAATAATTTTGAGAAGTCATTTAGGGTCAAAAATCAGGGAAAGTTAAAAATACATTAAGGAAAAAAATGGCTTCAAAGAGAGGAAAATATGGTATGAGGGCATATTACTTTTAAGTCCAGTTTAACCAACACATAAGAGTGTGTTCCAGTCTTACCTACCTGCTTTTGGCCATACCTATATGGCTTGGAATACCTTGTGATAATCTATAAATTTACACACAGCTTTCAATTTAATTGTGCCATAAAGATGTAGTCCAATATGAGGGACAGGTTAAACGAACACTGTTTTTCAGGGAGCGTGGAGAAGATGTTTTTCCCTTAATAAAGTATAGTGCTTTCTGTATGCCCTTAATGCCTTCTAACACAGCAGGCATACTGCTATCTTACTTAGAATAAAATAGCACTGCTGGCCAGTGAACATGTGGAAAAGAGCTACGGCTTTCTCTGCCCTCTCCCATTCCCTCCTTCCCTGGGTCCCTGTCTGGAGACAGGAATAGCAGTGGGGTACTTTGTTAAATCCCCAAGAACAGAATTCTGTCTAGCGTATCTGTGAGTTTCACTGTGGTTCAGAGATGGAAAGTCCAGGCAGATTCTGACTCATGATCTTCATTAAATACATTATGCCAGCCAAATTCTCTGCTTAGAGCAGTCCAAGTCCAACGTAACTCAACTGAACTGAGATCTGGAGCAAAATTAGATTCCAGACTTAAGTAAAGACATTATTTCATCAAGTTTTAATATGCTGCAGAGGACATACTCAGAACTCTGTCCTCTTCCTCATCACTGTACTACAGTTAAAAAAAAAGTCTCCTGCTCCTCATCTCACTAACAAATGCCACTTAATTGCCTCAAAAATGAAGTAAAAACTGCTCATTTTAAAAAATTTCTTTTCCTAAATAAAGTCTTCTTGACAAGTAATACTGATTACACAGAGATCAGATTCAGCCACCTTTTCCCATATTACTTAACACTTTGTCACTAAATCCTCTTGAATTAGGAAATTATTCTAAGTGAACTAGAGTATATCAAAACTCTGTTTTTAAAAGTATTTTTTCCCTTGTTTTCTTTCAGAAAAAAACAGATACAGCTTACTGCAATGCTGAAGTCCACACAAAACACTAAAGCATGCACTTTGACAGTATAAGTTTTCAATAATTTCTTATTTGCAGATTAGAAACTAGATATAGAAATAATATTCTAAATAGCTCTAGGAAAACAGAATATTTCATGACACCAATCATTAATAAAGAAACTATGGCACTTCTAAACAAAGGAAGCTTTAGAAAGAAAAAGGAATTTGAGCTTTCCAATTACATTAGATTGAAGAGAAAATTGTTGATACGTCATTCAGACTGTTATGATGAATAAGCAACCTTTAATCAAATTTAGTTGCTGAAGAACCTAAAACAAAGAAAAAATTAAAAAAAGATCTGAAAAGAGACTAGAAACATGAAGATCATGGAAGACACGGGAAAGTTCACTTATGCGTATGCAATGGTAGGCTCAGAATCAAAGTTTCCGATGTATTTGTAACGCATTGCTCTTAAAAATATATTTTAAAATAATCCTCCTATGCAAGTACACTGACTTCAGAGGAGATACTCATTTACAAAGCAACAACAGCCTTTCTAAGATAGCTCTACCAGATGCACCAGAACTGTTTTGAAAGATAGTAGTATGACAATATTAAACAAAAAGAAAGTAAAAATGTTGATATTTCTGTTCACTGAGGCTATGAATTTGAATCATGACACCACTGACCCAGCAGAGTTTCCTCACTGATGGATTCTGGGGTCACTCCATCTAAACTAGATACGCACTAGAGTTCTTCCCAATTTAGGGGATGAAAAAGTAAGAACAAGGGAACTTGAAATGCCTCAGTAACACTAAGCTACTTTATTTAGCCAGGATCACAGCGGGTATTAGAAGAGTTTTCCAGAAACTTAAATCATGTAGAAATATAGTTTCCCTAGCGTATGCACCCAGATAAAAAGGTTCCTCTGATAAATTGTCTTAAAAAGCTCAAAAATCCTACTGTATATTTAATTTGCCAGTTAAACTGAAGGAGTGTTTCATCCTAGAGTAACTTTCGGTGTAGACTATACTAAAATATTTTGAGTGAAGTAGTATGTAACAACGACCAAAATACTTAATAGTCCATGGATTACAAAATAGCAGTGTACTCCTATTTTTACTAAGAAAGAAAAATCTTGTTTGAAGATGAAGATGTGCTATTTACATCCTCTATCAAATGCCTCCTTTGAATTCAAAGCATATAAATCAAATATTAGAACGCACTCACAATGTTAAGTACACAAGAGAGCTTATTCCTGACTTGGAGGTTGTTTGATTCTTCATATTTTAGTTACATATGAATTTGCCTGGACAAAGATCAATGACAATAAATTTAAGTTTTAATTTAATGATTTGGCATTTGTCAGACATTTACCAAACATTTTCAAAAGTGCAAGAAAGCAGTACTCCTGAAATTTCAGAAAAAATATAGCTGTAAAAAGATGTATGATTCTGTAAGAATGTTCTACCTTAGAGACTTGATAAGATGAATGTACTTCTGGATTATATTAGTAATTAAATAAATGAAATTATCACCTCTTTTCATATGTGTGTGTGTGTGTGTGTATATATATATATATATATATATATATATATATAAAAATAAATGATAGGTCATCCTATTCACATGCATATTAAATTTCATATTCAAAATAATTAGTCTACCCCCACCCATGCTCTTTCCCATTAGAGGTTTGTCCTCGAACTTCTCTATTCTAATTAATGGTAACAGATGAATAATAAAAGAGGAGAAAGATGCCAAAAATAGAGTATGACATATACCTATAGACTCTTACTGCTATTTTCATAAACACATTCTTTCAGAAATTTCATTTACCTTTCCACTTTTCTGAATAAAAAGGAAGGTAGAGACTGGAAAAATGGACTTACTTGCCCTCTGATTCATAGTAAAAAAATAACAGGTTTCTAGGACATTTCAATTCTCAGCGGGATTTGTTCGGTGCAGAATTATGGTAGGTGACTCCTGGACTGCATCAGGACTGGGAGCGGGAAATAGCGGATGGGGGAACGAAATCAACCCTTCATTTCTACTTCATTGAAATACATGGGTGTTTCACCTAGAATTTTCTTTTTGTAAGTAGCTCACCTCTAGTAATGTCTTGATATAAATCTATCATGACTTACGTATGTCACTGATTTGTGGGTTCACAAATAAATAATAGATAAATTGCATTAAAATGTACTGTGACTAGATATGCTTGTTTATTTACACAGAAAACAATTGCTGAAAAAGTTAAAAGTAAATAATAAGGCTGTGTTTTCTTTTTCTTAAAGAGTACTTAAATCAAAGAGCTTATATATAACCATGACTGAGCCTTTGGTTTTGAATGTTAGGACACTAAAGGCTGAAGGCACTTGGCACTTTTCATATTGAAATTCTGACCTCAAGATGATTAAATCAAAATTACATCAGAAGCAATTTATAATCTCTCTCTGGTGTCTTCTGAAATCTCTTCAACAAGTTAGAGCCTCTGTGGGCTACTTCGATTCAGCATACACAGCCGGCTCATTCCTATCAAAAGTGCCCCTTACCAACACTGTTAATATACACAGGTGTCTGATGTCAGCTCAGTGTGAAGAATATAGATTTATTACTGCTTTTTTTCCCTCCTCCATGTACCACAACAGCACTTACTTTTCCTTGTGAGAAAAAAAATTAATGCCCTAACTTCTTCTAAATGCATTCTCTCTCTCTTCACTATTAAAATGAGCAACCACAACATATTTCCAGTTTGTGGGGGCCTAAAATCTCTCAGCTGTTTTTTCTCCTTCTCTTCCTCACTACATCCAGGTTTTCCTTCTCCCTAATGTTTTCAATATCAGCTCCTTCATCACGCCATTCACACAACATAAAAAACTATTAAAAATAGAATTCTTCTACCCCACATCCTAGGTGAAATTTTGGATGATTGGATGACTTCATCGGGATCAGAATTTCACTCCTATCTACGATGAAAACTCAGGTCCCTGACTCCCTTGCACTGTCCATGATTTCAGTATTATTGACTAGTCAGAATCCTTATGGCAAAAGGTAATGTCGTAAGGATACAAAGACAACACACCTTCAGTTTCATTGTCTAGAGTACAAAAGAATCTAATTTTGCTTGTTGTGTGTAGTGGGATCTAACTGATAAAATTTGCTATAAACTGGCTTTGATACCAGAAGAGAAAGAAGTAGGGAGAACGATACTGTGAAAACAGAGAACAAAAAAAAAATCAAAAACTGAAAAACGTGGTCTGAGCAAACAGACAAGGCAGCTCAGGCCAATTCCCTGGCTAGAGATGCTGGGGGACAGATGCGTGAATGTGGATGAACAGTAAGAAGGAAACTGGCACAGAGAACAAAATGTCTAAAAGCAGAACTCATCTAAAGCTAAACGTACTTTAGATAACTCCACCCGCCTGAGAGTACAAAATTTCTTCTTTTTTTTTTTGCCACCCTGTCCTACCCTATACACCCAGCTGATGAAAAGCAAGTGTACTCTTAGAAATAAGTTTTGTTTTGATTGATTTATTCTGAACATATTCCTACTTTCATCAACTTTTTAATTTTCCTATTTAAAGTTTTAACACGCTTTTTTTGTTTGACATTAAGTTTCCACTTTGTCCCTATAGAGTGATGGCAGTTCCCTGTGTGACTTAGTCAGATATGTACAAGTTGGTACACGTCTTTAAACTGCAAATCACAGAATGCAATGCTCTTAGTGCACACTTTCCCTGACACTTTGTTTCTCCATGTTAATCAGAAAGTTCCCATGGGCCATTTTTTTCCCATTGAATACTGAAAAGGTTGCAACTACAAGGACAAAAAATGCAAATCTCATTAAATTACAGACAACATGCAGCACAGTGTCACACTTCATGGAATAATGATCAGAATTACTGAGGGGAAACTGGCTAAACAAAGACTTTAAGAAACATTTCAATGCAATTTAAACATCCAACTTCAACAATTTATTTATTAAAAAGAGACATTAAAGTGTCTAACGTTCATCAGTAATGAAGAAAAAGTATACAGTTTGACTGAATACTGACTTTCACTGCATGAATTTCCCTAACTTTTAGAATTTGTCTCCACTGAAGTGAGAAAATATAAAAAACTTAAATATCTCTGAAATCCAAACCAAAAATGTTAATATACATGTGCTTTCTCACATAAAATGAGGTTTAAATTCACTAAAGTATTTGAGTTATAGAATTCTTCAGAAAACGCCATCATTGCTTCAACAGCTTGTTCATTTTGTTTCAGAAGCACTGAAACTGAATCACTTTGTACAAAAACCTGAGGTTTCACTTTGATGCAAAGAACCTGGTACCAAGATAGCAAGTTAGACAATTAAAATATTATCACCACTTTCCAGAATGATTGCACAAGTCACTAGAGGGCCAAGTTCCACATAACAGTTCACTGATCATTTTGGCGATAAATCATTATATATTACAATACCTTTTATACCACATTTTGATTTCTCTCTAACTACATATGTGAAGAAACATTGTCCTTATATGATTTGCAGACCTAAAACTTGATCTCACATGTTTCTAACCATCGGAACAATCTGAGATATATCTTTATTAGAGATAAAATGCATAGGTTTGTGATACTGATTGCAAAAAATGTTTTCTTTGAATTGTAGCCATCTGGGATGGTGTTAAATGAACTCTTATGCTGGGTTAGTGTTTTGTTTTGCTGATAGCCAGAGCATTTGATTTCTATCTTTGGCATTTATTGTTCTTTGTAAATTGCTTTCCTCAGCCATTATAATATTATTATAGCAACACATTGTAACTCTACTTAAAATATATTCTCACTTGTGACTAGAAAACTTTGACAACAAAACTGAATAAATTAATCATTATAAATTTCTCAAAGTCATTAGGATTACATTTACTCTCATTTGTCAGGCTTCTGTTGTCAGCTAGATATACAGCAAGCAAAATTTAGCATAAAGAAAACAATTTAAAATGTTTATCTTCGGCTTAATAATTACCTTCAGGCTGGATGACAAATTGTTAAAATGGTAAGTGGGCTAAGCTAATTGTGTATACTTGATTACAAAAACGCAAGACAAACAGAAACACTTACATATATTTAACCTGCATTTACATTCACTATTAAATGTTTTGTCTGGGTAAGAAGAAACTATTAAGGGAAAAATTTTCGTATTAAGGAAAAATTGAGAAATGATATCAACAAATGATGATAGACAAGACATATACCAGGTTATTTTACATAGACAGAAGCATTACTCAACACTCAGGACCAAATTACAAACTTCTAGACACCCATGGAAAAACTTTATCATACAAGCATTCCCAATAGAACCAAGGGAATTACTTCTACCAATACATGCTTACTAATATGATTAAGAGGTTTATGGTGTGGTCTTTATGATCCAACAGAGGTTGACCTTGACTTTTGCTCTGTAGGTTTGATTAGAGAGCATACAGTTAGATGACCAGCCACTTGTTTGCCAGATGTGAATTTTGATCTAACAAAACTTGATCAAACATCACCCAAAGATCTCAAGCTAAAGAACAAATGGATATGGAACCACCTTTGACTTTCTATACGCAAACTATACTGCTTTTCTTCCTTTTTCCTTTAGATATGTGTATAAATGTTTATTTTTCGTTGTTTTTCTCTTTGGCGAATGATAAAAGTCTGAAATGGCAGCCTCCAAACACCATTAATCTCATTGGAACCAAATTAATTTCAACACATGCTGAAATGTTTTGTTAAAATCTTTATGAGTAAGCAGACAGTTCCTGCAATTAAATGGGCTAACAAGTAGGAAAAACTGTGTAAATTAACATCCACTTATCTCCACGTTTGGTGCAAGACAAGAGTTACAACAGGGTTTTTTTTGTTTTTTTTCTTTTTAAAAAGAGTGAAAGAGCCCTGCCTGTGGAAGAAACACTGCAGTGGAAGAAATTTGTAGTCAGCATCATGCAAAATAAATTGTTTCATGATCAGCAGGACTAATGAAATCCAGTGTGGATTTCATTTAAATGTAGAGGTCTATGACATGGGCATCCCCATCTCAGTAAGTCACACTAGGGTTCATCTACAGACAGTGGAAATCTAATCAACATTATCAGAGGACTTCAGAGCACAATTCTACTCATCCTAAAGTACACATATATACATATATATATATATATATATATATATACATATATATATATATATATATATATATATATATATATATATCTTCAGATGAATCACAGCGTAAATTCTACTGACTACATTGACAAATCTCCGTTAGCTATAACGGGAACATGGACAACCAGCTCAGAGGTAGATACCTGCTCTGAAGATATCCATATTAGTTAGATGAATTCTATTCCTACTTTTCTATGGACTTCTGTCCTCTGTCTCATCTATATACCCTACAGTGTTCAATATGGCACTCACGATGTAATTAGCTCACATTCCATTCATTTAATGTCAGATGAAAAACACATATGCCACCTAGATTTGTAGCTTCTATGGATTTAGGATTTTTACCTTCAGTGGCTTCGGCACATTTCTGGGAAGTCAGCTGTAAATTAGTGTTATTAAAAGTTACATTTTTTGCTAATTTTCTTTATTTAGAGAGTAACTTTTTATTTTTTATCAAGACTGAGATTAGAAAACAACTGACAGTTCAGCTGAGGCACAAGGAGTTTGGAATATCTGAATTCTTTTGGGGGTACTGCTCTGCAATATAAAGCATTAGAGCCATTTTGGTCCCTGCTTACTCTTTGGTCGCCTGTTTACATTACTATATTTCTGTTATTACCAGCAGAAAATACAGCTAACACTGAATATCTATTTCTACCAAGTGAGGCAGTCAAGTGAGAGACATCAGCTTTATCACTAAAGGTGGGATAATTTGATTTAACATAGATGTCTTCATTTGAGCAAGTTCCCTTTATAGTCAGTCGAACCTGATCAGTTTAGCCAGTGGTGTCAAGGGCGCAACTCATCACATCTAAAAGTAGAGGTTTAGAATGGATCAGACCCTGAAGGTGTGTATTTCACCCTATCAACTGTAAAAGTAGTGATGATGGTGATTAGATATTTAAAGACAATGATATACCCTCTAAATGCTTGAAATTCATTAAGCCATATAGAAGGAAAATTCAGTATCTATTCCAAATTCCTGGAAAACGTTGGAAACATTTGAAGAAAAGCTTAATGTCTTGATATAACATTTTGATCTTGATCTGATAAAATAAAGATATGGATTGGTGTAAAAGTTTAGAATTTAAAAAAGTAACCATTGGACTAATCCTAATTTCTCCTTTAGTAAGTTCTGAAATAGATTGTAACCAAGAAAGTTCAATGATATAATGATTCTGCAGCATTCCAGAGGAATAGTAGCATGTGCAAGGTCTGAATTAGAAATACACATAATTCTACAATATAATATAATTATATGTAAGTTACATATAAATATAAATAATAATATAAATATATATTCTGCCCTAATTCTCTATTTAAATAGAGACAAAACTTGTGCTATGAAAGTTATTTTCAGATTATGAAATTAACAATTTTGCAATTTATGGTTTTTGTAGCACTATGTTTTTTAAATTGTACTCTGAAATTCTAGAGTAATTGCTTCGAGAAATATTGTCATCTGCAGCGCAGCTATAAGTTTATTTCTGTCACTAGATGAGCTATTCAAACCTGTCTCAGAAAAATCCTTCTGGGGAAGCCAGTCTGTCTATTCTGTTTCTATGCATTCTATGAAACATCTATGGGTATAAAGCAGAACAAGGAGAAAGAAAAAAAGAAAAAAAAAAAAAGGAACGAAAAACCCCTTAACTTCACAGCTCGAAGTTCTGGGCCACATTTGTATTTGGATAGATTTGTACCTTAGATTGATTAGAAGTCTAAACTCAAAATAGCTGTGAGAGAATTTTGAGGTTATTAAAAAATAAACATTTTTCCTAAAAGTATCTACTCCTCCGAAATAGATTTTTAAGCATTGTTTGAGGAAAGTTTCAATATTAACGTCTATTCAAATATTCCATTAAAACAGACTACAGTTTAAGGACGAGACTGCAAATGCCTTTCTCCATTAGTAGTGCTTTACCAAAATAATCCCAGTGATTTAAACTACTTCCTAGCATGAGTTCAAAGAGTTCAAAAAATGACTCTATGAACAGTCCATCAGTATTCAATATATAATACCTTCGAGGCTACATTTTCCTCTAAAGGATTAGTTTGTCCTAATCTTGTTCCTATTAGGAAAATATTATATATATATATTATATATATATAATATATTCAACTAGGTTGAATATAGACTTAGTTGTCTGGCCCTAGATAAAAAACATTCATTATCCAAGACTATTTGATACACTTTATTTTTTCCTTGTTTAAACAACATGGGTAACTGTGACATGTCTAATATTTGGCAATCATCGATGAAGGCTGAATATTTAAAATATGAAATAACACAGCTGAGACCATGGCCATTCAAAGGTGGAGCATGTTCTAGTCCATGATCTGATAGATATGACTGCATTTGTATGAAAGAAAAATAGCTCTAGCAGGAAGGACCTAGAAAGAGAGCATCCTCTGCATACTGGGGAGAATGGAGGACACAGTTTCAAGTCACTGGCATGAATCATCTGGCCAGAGGCTTAAATCTGTTTTGTGCATTTCAGGTAAACGCCCACTGCCGTTGAACTGTTAGTTATCTGAATTCCTCTGTTTTGGACCACAAATTCCAACCTGAAGTAAGGCATTTGAAGTTTCATTTCTGTTGATATATTTCCCTATGTTTCTGATGCCATGAATTCACGTTTTTTCCGTGCAAAAACAGAAAAATGAATGTTTTCTGGCACTGCTACAGGGATAAGTCCATTAGAGGACAAATTCAGCATCACCTCAGAAAACTGCAATCGTGAAGTGTAATAGGGTTAATTTATTTTGAAAAATAAACGGCTATGAATTCAGTGACTAAGAAGCTAAACTCTCACCAGATTCCCAGTGTGAACCCGCACAGATCCAGTGGTTTCAAAGGTACCCTCTCAGTCGGCCCCGGGACCACCGCCTGGCACTGGCCGGGCTCTGGCGCGGGACGGGGCTGGCCGGGGTTGGGGCAGCGCACGGCCCCGCTGCTCCAGCCTGCTCCCAGCTGCACCCTGGCACCTTCTCCTGTTTACTCCCCTGTCGCTCACGGTAGTTAACACCCATTTCAGGCTACAGATAGGTGATAAGCAAAGAATTGGCGTATGCAGCTTTGTTTTTGTTCTGTCGTTTAAACGCAAATGTCAGTAGGATTTATTTCCTCAGTGCTTACACTGGCTTTTCAGTGCCACAGTTATGAACAGCTCCGGTCACTCCTTCCAGTGAGCACTACCTTATGTCTATTAGGTGCGAATTAAATTACCATTCTACAGCCTATTCATCTAACCTCATTATTTACTTCAGGATGTTTTCAGTCTTCATTATACTTGACTACCCTCAATAATTTCGTGTCATCTATAAATTTTGCTTCTCTAAAGTCCTTTCTTTCCTTTTTACATGCCATGTAATTATCTGTAAAAAATCTGACATGGAAAATATCACAACAACTGTTAGCCTTTGGACAACTGAAAGATTTGATTTGCACTCGCATTGTTTCACTTCTGCATTTCATTCCTAATTTTTATTCATTTCTGTTAATTTACTTCTCATTCTGACAATCTTCCCAGACAGTTTCATATAAAGAATTAAGTCAGAAACAGTTAGAAAAAAACCATATCAATTATAATCTAAGACAAATAAGTGATTATACCAACAGATTTCTTAAAAAGCTTATCCATATCTAAAATACAAATATAAGCCACATTTGTTATGCTTAAAAAAAAAAAAAGAAAAAAAGAAGAGAAAAACGTTACCTGATCCCTTCTTCTTCACAAGCTGTTGCTTGTATAAACATGCGCGCAAGTGCTGCCAGGAGGAAGGGGCTGCAGCCCTGGACCACCCCTGCAGGGTAAACCACTGCCCAGCGGTGCTCACAGACCCTGGCTCGCACAACCCAGTCATGACTCACTCGCCACTGATGAGCCAAAACCAGCGCTACGGCATCCCTAGTCCTTGATGTTCTCATCACTCATACTTGAATCGTGAATTTCCAGCTGGTTTGCAGACGTAAAATAACATGGATATTAGCTGTTTAGTCTGTATATGCCCTCTAAAGCAACACGTGCACCTGCCACATATGTCTCTTCCACTGGGTATTGTAAATATAGGTCTCAAAATGGCTGGTGTTACCTTCACCCAAGGGGAAAGAGACAGTTTGGGTGGATTTATTGACTTCATTAGCAATGGGAATTGGTCCTGCAAAAGATAGGTTCAGATTATCGAGTAAATCTCAAGTAAACCTACAATTCTGCATCTCAGTCCCATGTGACTTCTGAATATTGACCTTTAGATTTAGACATTTAGCAACCACCAGCTGGAGTTTAGTAACCACCAAGGCATTCGGTCACCTTCCTAGGTGAAGAAGGTGATTGAACTCATCCTTTTGATGGTCTATGACTTTTCTCAAAGACTTTTCTCAAGACTCTTGAGGAAGCAAATGAGAGGGTCTTATAGCAGAAAATCCTGAGCCAATTCAAAATGAAAATATTTCATGTCAGAAAACTTGAATGAAGAATTGAAGCAAGCATTTTTCAGGACGAGATGTATGTGTTAGGGAGACAGATGTTCAATTCATCTCCTCCAGGTGCTTCCTGGCCAACATTAAGGGAAAAAAACCCAAGGCCCCCCTTCACTGCAGAAGTCACAAACAGGCAAGGTCAAAATGACAGGTTCACTGTCCTGTTCTGCTGTGGTGATGAGGCTGCTTAGTAGGTACCCCTTATCTCTCTCTTGACCAGATAATTTGCTCCCCTTTAAATTCCCTTTTCCCCTCCAAGGTTCTTCCTCTTTTCCACTTTCACCCCTCCAAATAAGCAGCCCTTCCCCATGCACTCTCTGCCCCTTGGCTGATTTTACTTCCTGATTTAGTATTTGCAACATGATTCCCTCAGTAACTTCTACCTTAGTCTGCAATTGTTAAGCTACTGCCCTCTTTTGTCATACATATAATTTTTCTCATTTCTTCCATTTCTCATGCTACTATCTCATCTTGCCACCGGAAAAGTATTTTCTTCCTTATTTAATCAAGAACATCAATTCTGACACATCAGTTAAGTCTTCTGTAGTATTTTTACCCTTCTTAATAATTTTCTTTACTTTCTTCTACTCAGTAATTATTCTGATTTTTTTTTCTTCATACAGTGTTCTGTGGCATGCTAAAGTTTATGTTTTGTCTCAGTAATTTCTACTTAGGTTTCCTCATAGTGGAACTACAGTTTTTGTCCTGCATTTTTCTAGATGTTATTTATACCACTATTAGCTTGTGTTCAAGGAAGTAATCTTCTGAAACTTGCCATTTAAACACATTATAAATATTTATATCCTTGTTCCATTTTTGATTAAAGCTGTATACCCTTTCTGACAAATATGATAGGCTTAACCTTGCCAAAACTAGGGGTTTCTAGTTTCACACTTTTCACTTTGAAGCCTATTTATTAAGGCTCTTCTGGAGGTTTTTTAGGGTTAGATATATTTACTCATTTTTTTCTCCTGTAAACATCCAGCATCAATTTGCTAGTTTTTGATACAATTCGTCCCTCAGGACGTTGAACTTGATTATACTGTGGCAGCCTTAATGCTACAGGCTAGCGATGTTGGAACTTTCCTGAGTATTTCTTTACAATACTGTATAACTTTAGCCTTTGTTTTCTTCCTACAGCACTTGATAAGAAAACTGTGGTTTTCCTTCAATTTGAGTTTCCTGTGAACGTTAATTAAGTGACATTAGAAGTATCTTTTAATGTTTTTGTGAGTTCCCTTTCCATATCAGCCTGTATTTCCCACCCACAAAGCTACTAGCCCAAATGATCTCCAATATAGGATTTTCATACAGATATAAAGTTTGTTATTCTGCTCATTCTCTTACTTTTGCACTCAAAACTAAACTGTACCATGGGATCAAGAAAGTAAAATCTGACCGTATCTGGATCTGCAAACAACAAAGACTTTTAAAGATTATTCGAGGAGGCAAACCATTCCCACATCATACATGAAAAAGAAAATTGCCTTTGGACAGCTTCCTCCTCAGATTTCCTAGAACTAAATCCAGCTTACAGAGCAAGCAATAAGGAGCAAACAAAAACCCAGGGAGGATTCTTTGAATGCTTTCAAAACACTGGAAACTATTGGATACACAGTACACTAGTTGAACATTTAACAGAAATAGCTTAAGATGCTGTGTTTTAGGACTAAGAGTCCGGGGAGGAGAAGTATTTTAGTCATGCATGTTTCAGACAGCAGAGGAAAAAGCAAAACTCAAACCATAAATTTGTCTCTACCACTTGTGTATTGGCTAAAAGGACAAGAAGTTTATTTATCCCTGCATGCAATCACCCTTGGCCCAAAAAAAAAATGACTGTTTTAACCAATTGCATAGTATGGACAAATTAGACCTGTTATTAGCATGCTAAGAGCAACATAAGCCACCCTGTACTCTCCACAAATCTTGACAAGAATGACGGCAGTTTCACACCCGATAATAAACTTTGAGGGATCGCTGAGCTCTTCCAACAATTAACCGCACAAATACACATGCATATACACTGTAGAATTTCTCAAAACAAATAAACAAAAAAACCTGTAAGTATCACAGAATTTTGTTTTCATTACAAAAGCAAATTCTTCAGACTATTTTACTACGGCTCCATTAAGGGAGTGCTTCAGAGCCAATTTGAAAATAGCAGGGGTCATAGTACGTTAACAAAGATCAGCCCCGTGAGATTATTATATTTTTTGCACTGCAGCCTAACAAGACAGGCATTAAGCTTAGATACTACTTCATAATGAAATAACAAGGTTGTGTTATTGCTTCTCAAAGGGAACACTTTAAATGTGACCAAACTACTAATTCTACTATAACTGTCCAAAGTGCCTTAAGGGCCATTTATTAAAAATAAAAAATAAATTGCTTCTGCCACTGTATAAATCCCTAAATATACAAGGTCTTGAGGGCAGCATTTTGAAGGAGAAATATTTAAATGTGTTCGAAGCAAAATTTGCTTAGTAGCAGACTTTGGATTTTCATTTAGTTACAACAGAGCTACATGTGCCTGTCTCAAATTATGATAATGTGCAGTTGAAGTCAAAACTGAATATCATAAAAGATAATGCCTACACTACATCAAAACATGGCACATAGGCACACTCCATTTGGAAATCACTTTGTTTATTCCAGCTAATGATAATCCAAATTGCTAAAGGAGAAAAGAGGACATTCTTTATGGAAAAATTTCATTCTCTTAGCTCCATACTGCATCCAAATCATCGTATAATATGAAGCATTGCTTGGGAAGTTTGAATTATAAATTAAACTTGAATTTTTTTATTGAAATCTAAATACCTACAAGGCTTATTGGTGGCCATTCTACAGCTATCAGCTGACATAATTTGCTACATCGATAACAAGCAACTCAGTGCACTAACATTGTGGGCTAGATTCTGCTTTGATTTCAAACGAATGCAATTTTAAAAGTGCTTGCATGTAATTAATTTAATATGTACCACTTTGGTACTAAAAATGCAGAATTTTCCTTATAAATTAATTTCTATTTTGCTTTAATGCTGTGTTGACATCTGTGAAGTGTAGCATTCAAATAGTAAAAAGACAATCTGACGATAAACACTGTACATCTATAAAGAAAGTAGTAAATAAAAGGAATAGTCCATTTCAAACATGAAACAAGAATGCATCTCATGATGTATGCAGATCTGGGCACACAGGAGCGTTGAGCTCTGTTTCTTACTAGCAATGTCATACTTACTATACAGTAGTATGATACTATGCCAGCACTTGCTGCTAATATCTAACAAAGGAGACCTGTTGTACTCTGTGCTGTAAATACACATACGGAGAGACTGTACCCTTTCTGAAACCATCTGATATTAACAGATAAGACTGAAAAATTATTATCTGCTGATCCAGAGTTCCCAACTCCCAGTTCAATTGTCTAGCCAAAATACTACAATTTATATTTACTCTAAACTGACTAGTGTAATTATGGAGTGGTCATTTTTAAATATGTTCCCAAACAAAAGGAAATTTCATTGATATTGGGGGAAAAAAAAAAGGTGTGTGTGCACGAGGAAAATATAGATAGTAGCAGACCAATGCTTTTTTTTGATATAGGTGTCAGAGTCTGCACAGTCTGCACGCAGTATACTGAAGACTTCCTAAGTTCAAATGCATAAAGAAAATTAAGAAATATCTTTTCATTTATCAAAGATTTCTGTGATCACACCATACTTTTCTCTCCCCTGGCTCTTTTCCTTTTACTGCTTCACACTACAGCAAAAACGTTATGCTGGTTTGTGACATAATTTTCATGTCTGCAGTGCCATACATATAAGATTATGATTTAACCAAAGGATAAAGCAGAAAATAAGCTGTGAGGACAGGCTGTGAGCTTTGCTGCTGGATTAAAGCACAAATCTTCAGCAGCAGCAAACAGAACACAGACATTGCTAACCAAGGACATTTCGTTTGCTGTACGTGTTCTCACTCAAACTTGCTCCACTATGACAGCTCATTTGATCAGCATAACAGGCAGGCACACAAAGCCAGAAATATCGCAGTGAGCTAGACTACACCAGTGGGTAACACGAATCTTTTCTTGTTGCAGTCTTCTCGAGTTGTTTTGTTTTCTTGGCCCATGGGACAAAGAGGAGCCATTCTTGCTTCGTGGAAGAAGGAGAGGTGCTTACCTGCTAGTGCTTATTTCACCTTGATATGGGTAGCCAGATGGGCCTTCAAGTGCCTGCCAACCTCGTACTTTCCCTGCAGATTAAAGTTTGGGTTTTAGCATTTGGTAACTCAAAGAAGTCTCAATAAATTACCTGTCTCTCTGTATCATTTGTCAAACAGTAACAGTCTCAGAGGCTTTACTGTCAGTCTCCAACTTCTTTTTTAAAAAGAAGCTAAAGTTTCCAATGGACAGTAAAAGCAAGTTGTCTATGATCACAAGTGAAAATATTCTGGGCCATGTTATGAATAGCCCTGCAACTGGATATATAGACTTTACACACCTGCTATGCTTTTTCATGGGGTCCAATAGCAGAGCAGCTGGGGACCACAGACACTGTTGCAGGCTGCTACAAGTAAGAGTAGATGTTGATGTGCCACACTAGTGCTTTACAAAGTACAGCACTCAGGTACAGTTTGAGTTTCCACAGTTAGGCTACTGCCTTGAGCGGAAAAGGACTACACAGTTCCACTTCTATTGCTGTAATCTGCATACACATATGACAATTATCATATCATACCAAAGTCTATGTACTAAGCACATAAAAGAAGGTTTCCAGTGACAAGCTGAGCCTTTTTGCCAGGTAAGATTGTAGCTGCAGCTGGGACAGATATAGGAGGCAGAACAGGGTGACAAGCAACAGTTGAGGCAAAATACAGTGTTACATTTCATAATACATACCCTGGAGGCTCCACTGGGACTCCAGTCTCTAAACATTTCTACAGTGTCAGTAGACTATTAACCATCCATACTGTCAATTTTACATTGGGGAAGCATTCAGATTCTAAGGTGTTAGCACCAACTGGAGCTCACTATGCACTCTGAGATGCTGGGGAGGGTGGAAGGGGAAGCATTTTGTGTCCTTCAGCTGGTTTAAAAAAAAATATGTGTGTGTGTGCATGTGTGTAAGACTCCAAGTAGATATTTCCAGACTGATGCTGTGAAAGCAGTCTTGTTTGCAAGGAGGGAAACTGTGGTTAGAGCTACCATGGCCATTTTGAAATGCTCAGACTAGAAACGCATACTCCATTCTGAAGGGACTACTAGGAGAAATACCAACCTTATTTGAAATGTCATGCAATGCATGGATAAATAGGAAGGAGAAACAACATGAAGTCTCTGCAACTTGGAAATTATAATAGGAATAAAATATCAAAGTTGTCAGCTTCTAACGAATGCTTCACTTCTAATGGGGAAAAAAACAGAAGCGATAGCAAATAATCTAAGCCAAGACTCCTCAGAATTCAAAGATTTTAAAAATAAAAATTTTAAGAACTCATGCACTGAAAATGGTTCTGGGAATAGAAATACCTATTTTGCAAAAATTTTAAGCTCTATTATCACAGGTTTGTCTTACCCTCAGATGAAAAGTCTGCAGCCTACAGAGAACCTCCAGGAACACCTAAGTCACTCCTGCACATGCTGAGCCACAAAAGCCCTTGCAGCTCTAGCTGTGGTTGCTCAGGATAGCAGGACAATGCACTCCGACCATGAACCTGTCACCTTTTCCATACTACAGCATGCATAAACGTGGACTCAGAATATCTAGATAAGGAGTGTAAAGGGACAGAGGGAAAAGGAAGTGCATCCTCCCCTCCCGGTGCAACTGTTAGGGCTCAGGACTAATTTAGAGAAGGGGCCCAGCTGCTGCCCCTGGGCAGGGCCCTTACAGAAAGCCCTGCAGGGAGGCGCCTCCAAGAGCTGCCCACTTGCCCTGGATGCTGACTTTCAGCCCTGCCACAACCCAGGCCCTGTCCCACCCCGGGAGCTGCCTCCCTGCACAGCCCAGGGCCTAAACTGGCTCCTGGTGCTGGCTGGGCTTTGGCCAGCCCTGGTCACCATCCCTAGCCTGACTAGGCTCCCCTCTCTGGGGGCTGCAGGACAGGATGGGGATGGGGGATGGGGCACCACATAGTCCTGTTGCCCCGCAGCCTCGTTAGGATTCCCCTGCCCCTGCTGTACAGGATCACATTCTGCTCCTTGTTGGAGTCTCCAAAGCAATAGCTATTGCATTATAGTTTCCCATCTTTTAATCAAGGCATACAACTCACGGATTACATTTTCCATCACGCTATGCATTTCCCCCCACCTTCTTCCAGTCCTGCCAGTCACGTGCCAATAGTGCCCCCTCAGCAGGGCTGCCTTAAGAAGGATGCCCTGGTAGAGTCACTGGCCTGGCCTTCTGATGGTGGTAGCCCCAAGGAAACCCTCCCTTCACCCTGTGCTCTCTCAGGCCCTAGGCAGGCGTGGGACAGGGCATTACACTCTTCTCCCATCAAGTTGTTAGGCTGAAACTGCACCTACGTGGCAGCTGTGCAAATCAGAAATAAGACTTTTGCAGAGATTTTAGATTTATTCCTTAGGATGAGGAAAGGTATAATGTCCTAAAAGAATTGTCCCTGAAATCCCCATAGATGCTCTTCTGCCTCACTCAGCAGCTGGCCTTGCAAGAAACTATTTTCCACTCTCTTCAGCACAGAGAGAACACCACTGTCATAAAGCTGTGATAAATCACGATACTGGCCCTTTTTATACTGAAACTAAATTGCAGACCTATTAAAAGCCACACAGATGTACTTGACAGGGTTATAGTGAGTTAGTGCACCATTCTTCCACCTCCGGAAACTTCAGGGAACAGCACAGGCTTAAGCTGCAAGTTAATTGAGGACAGCGGATTCATCCTTGTCTAATCTAACTCACAGGATGCCTTTCTCCTTGTACAACCCTTTAAACTCATGTATCTCCGCTGACTTCAGTACATTTCCTCCAGAATCATAGTGGGGTAGGGCATATCTAGCCTGTAGGATTTAATAGAAATGTCAACCAAAGTAGTGATAGTTGCCAGTACATTATGTAAGAGTTCCCAAGGACACTCTTCAAGAATGGCTGAAGTGGTTTAATTCATTGTGGTGTAAACTAGAGGGTATTTAGCTTGCATCAGGGTTGAATTTGGCTATCTGACTTAGGAAATCATTTGAAGAAGGAAGACATTCATTTGCTGAAAGGGCATCACTTAAACCTCCTCAGAACCTAATGAGCTGTTCTGGTCTTAAAACAGTTTAACTGAGAGTAGAATTTGGTCTGTAACTTTAATAGATAATAAGCCTTAGATGACAAGCAACACCAGTAACCACTGTACTGCAACGTTTGTTTCAGTCAATGTAATGTAATATTAAATTAGGAAGAAAAAAAAAAAAGCAACCACAAGCTCATATTTTAAAGCTAAAATGCTTTAGATAGGTTTTCAATTGAGTGCCTTTGAAGAAAATGTAGACAGATTTGACATGCTAATTTAAGGTAACTCTGTACAGGAAGTCTTACAGCGGTGATAACATACAATTTAAAAAAACAGGCTCTATAAGCCTGGTAAGGTGAGGTTTTGAAACAGAGCATAGGCATTTTGTTTTTCTCAACAATTAACCTTTCATTTAGGTATTAGGTTGCAAGGCTCAGTGCATTAAATTAGGTTTGTGTCTGGAACAGGATAAAATAAAATGGCAGCAGCATATATTTATATTGCTAGAAATCAATTAGGGTGAATTCTGTGTCAAATCAGTTGAGGAAAGCGCTATAATGCTTTACAGGCTAATAAGATCGATTCAGGGCAATCATGTCTTGTGTTTCGTTGTAGAATGAGTTGTTCTACACTGAATCTTTGCATGCAGTGTCAGGGATGCTGACACAATCAATAGTGTGTTCCCTACCAAAAAAAAAAAAAAGTTCAAAGATTCTGTGTGAACGACATTATCCTATTTTCTCAAAATGCTTCCCAGCATCAAGTAGCATGGCCACAGAAAGGGATTCCAGCTGACTTTTAACATTAAAAAGATGATAAAGGTTCAGCACACCAGCAGGAAGCAGAGAAATTATGCACTCTTTCCTGAAACTAACTTGATTAAAGTCAACGATCTCAGATAAAATTAAGATAACTAAGCTCTAACTTCTTAGCCGTAATTCTTGTGGAGGAGATTTTTTTTCTAAAATACAATAACTGCTGTCACGACAGATAAAACGAGGGGGAAGATAGATTTGTTTTTTCTGTTATTTTTGTTGGGCTTCCCCCCCCATTGATAAAATAAATCTCTATACGATCAAAGAAAAATGTCTCTTCATTGCAATTTTTTAAAGAAGAATGCATTCACTTTTTCTGTCATATTAATACTTTATATTTAATGTTTTATTTTGCTGTAGTGTATTTTTTAAAACTAGCTATTATTTTAGAAAGTTCTCTTCTACTAAAGTTCTCTTTGAGTTTTCCACATTTTATGTAGTTTTTTTTAGTTGTTGTGTAGCTACTTTCAGTTCTAAGGTAAAGAGGTACTTGCTGCAATACCCATGTGTGTGTCTCTGGATGTGACCGCTTGTGCACACCCATGAGCTTATCATACGCATTTAACAAGGTCAATATGAAGTCCAAGTTTTTAACTCTGGAGTTTCTTTTCATGAAAGTGTGTGCCATATACATTACTAAAACTTGGTATGATTTTTTAGGTGAAGTTTTTATTTGTTTCACCAAAGAGATTAAATAGAACCATCTGCAGCATGTTTCAAAGCTACGTTAAATATAATATTATTATTTCGGGGTAAAAGAAGGAAAGACACAGAAAAGAAGAAAAAATTGTTTTTCATTTCGAAATTAAGTGTTTTGTTTAGCCCCAAAAGAAATGTATCAGTTTTTCAGTTCAGCAGGCACATAAAAGTAGACATATAAGTTAATTTTTATAGAGATAGCTTTTAAGTTCACACAGTGATCACCATCAAAAACAAGTGACAATTATACACACAGCTCAAGCTGCGTCAAAGCTCATGTGATGGATAGTACTTGGGAGTTTAAGTTCGTTCAAAATTGCTCCTAACTATTCCCATACACCTCTAAATGGATGGCAAGACAATCTGGAGAGAGATGCTTGGAGGAAGAAGCTTTCAGAGAACAGACAGTAGGCAGGCAAGAGCCACATTAGGAAGATTATTCATGCAGAAAGTGGTCAGCAAGGCCCTAGAGGGGACACAAATTGCTTCCTGGGAATAACAAAGGGAGCGGGGATCAGCTTGCTGGAGCTTGGAAGATGGTTTACTTTGTGGAAGCAAGGATATGTTGGGTAGGGGAAATCTGTATGTAAGCCATTTTTACTTCCATTTTGTCTTCCTTCATTGATAAGCTCTCTGTTCAATAAAGTTAAATAGTCTACTTAATCTTCTATTTAAAAAATTTAGCAAACTTTTTATATTCTTCAGTAAATTTATTTTATAGTGAAATCTAGACAGATCTATACACCTAGACATGCCTATCTCAAAGCTCTGCCCACTTTAGGCTGAATGATAGCAGGAGTTGTAAAAACAGAAAAAGAAATCCCATTAACATTTTAGTACCTCTTTTCAGCAAAAATTCAGGATCCCTGAACGGCTTCAAACCAAAAAGTTATTTCATGAATGGATGAAAAGTACTAGCACAAACTCACAAGAAAAAGAAAAGCAAAACAGAAATAATGCTCCTTTTTATAACCAAGCTACAAAAGCTGTGTCACTTCACTTTTAAAAACAAAATTACACAAGACAGCTTGAGCCAATCTAACACCTTGTCACAGCTCCCTCCTGCATGCTGTCTCTGTTTACCCTGCATTAGCTGTAACATACATCAGGTCTCTCCATGAGACAATTTCAGATGGTTTTCTGCAATCAGTCTTTTCACTGACAATCCTGACCAAAGCCTAAAACGGGGCAGAACCACGGCACAGGAAGGGAGGAGCTGCTGCTCCTGAATAAGAGGAAGCCTCCTCCTTTGTCACGGTCAGCCTGAGCTCATGAAAGTCCACCTTGAGAGAGATCAGGTGACAATTAATTTGACAACTTTAGTGCTTAGGATTTAAAGGGTCAGAGGGAGGCTTACATAGACTAATGTCAATCCTGGTGGTTAAATAGATGTAGAATATATGTCATCTCACAAGCTGATTACAATGCAGATGAAGAAGAACACTGGGTATGTCTTTGGCTGTCAAAATTTCAGGAATGCCTGAAGACTGCTATTGTTGAGCAGTAACATGGCACTGGTGATAAAGTATGGCATGTCTAGGATCTCGCTGGCATGGAAAGATAATAGTTATGAGCACAGCAGAAAAGGTATTGCCTGCCCCACCTGCAGCTCTCCAACGGCAAGAGCTTCCTCTGGTCTGTAGATACTGTCTTGAACGCATAAACAGTGCGTCAGACTTCAAGCTGCATTCTTGCAATGCCAGCATACACCCTTTGTTGTTTCAGTTCCTCTAATTATATAGGGAGACCCAGTGGAGCCTGAATCACAGGAGAAATGAAAAGGAAAAATGTGCTATGGAAGGAAAAAGCATTTTGATGACAGTGCTTACTAGCTATGTATGTAATTATGCCTAGATAGGTTTTAAATGGTTAAATTGCCAACATTATGTTTGAAGATTATCTAGATTTTTTGTAAGTGAAAATGAGAATAATTTTAGAAAATGGTATTGAAATTATGTGTTTATTATTAGCAAAGTCACAATGTTGTTAAAATTCTGTTGGAAAAGGAAAGGCAGGCCCACTAAAATCATATGTAAAGGGTCTTAAAGGCAGTGCAAAAGGCATTTTGCAGTATTTTAGCTCCAGAATTATAAAATATTCCTGAAGTATAGAACAGCTGCAAAATGGAAGTATTGAAGAAAGATTATACCAAAATGGCTGTAGCTGAAGATATGAAATCACAGTTTCCTAGATTAATTTATTTATCTCATATCAGTAGAGATAAAGGTATACCTCTTTAGATAATGTCAGATCACACTTATCTCAAGAGTCAAGACTATGTCAGACATCAGAGGACTCATGCAAAGTAATCTTTGCAAAAATGGAAAATAAAGTAGTGTAAATATATGTGGATATAGGAATAAAGAAGACCAATAACTGATGATGGAAAAAGTAATTGTAACTATGCCTTTTGGGGGCTTTAGTCATGACTAGTTCTCTCTAATAGCAAGTTTACTTATTTAAAGGGAAACAATAGGAGTAAGGGTGGATGCTTTGAAAGATATTGAGCTTCCCTAATATGTCATGTTTCTCTGAATTCTATTTTTAGCAGGGGGAAAAAAAAGTTACAGAAAAACAAAAGTCTAAGTACATGAACTACAGAACAAACTCTCCTTTCCCCTCTGCATAATGGTCTCTTTCAGCTGAACTCATGAATCCAAATAGCATCCTTAGGAGAATGGTGCGGAAATGTTTCAGAGGGTAGGTCACTTCTCATGTGCAACTGTTGGGAACAGACAGAAGAGAGTCATGGAGAAAACTCAGGATTCACTGCTGAAACCTTCATTCTTTCCTCTCCACAGGAATAATCAGATTTGAAAATCGCCGGGTCTATTTCAGTCACCAGGTGGATGTAGCACTTGTCAAATGCAGAGTCAGCCCCCTTTCCTTCCTTTGAACTCTGTAGCTTGCAGCACAGTTTCTTAGCATAATGCTGAAGAACGTTCTGACATAGACATATTTGTGAAATGAAGCAAGCCATACTCTCCAGCTGGGAAAAACAAATTCAACATTCTCAGAATTCTAAGAAGGCTTATTTTCTTGTTTAAAGCCCTAAATAGCTAAGTACACACGCATCTTGGCAAGTGGAGGGTTTTGATTTTTTTTTTTATACAACACCTGCAAAAAGAAAGAGAAGAATGACAAACCAGAGTATGTGTGGGATGATCACATGCTAGAGCAATGGTTTTACATCCACTACATGGTTTGTAACAACTGAATTCATCCTGATTTAAAGTGATAACACTTTTTTCGAAGAGAACTCTGCAAAAAATATTGATATCATCTTTAGTTTTTATGTTCTAAAGCTATTTTATGTTATACTACTTCTATGTAAAATTGTTGCAGACAGAATTTAACAGCAACCTAAATTAAAATATTTATTATACGCAAGTGATAATTTGTGACCTATTTCCATATAGGTCTTCACTTTGTTCACCTATCACCTTAGGATGTATCAAGAAATTTTTATCTTTCACAGAACATGCCTGAATCCAGAAAGCACTTATATAAATCAGAATGATCCAGAAACATATGTTTGAAGGTCAACATTTTTAGCATCTCTGGCATAGTTTGTCCATATAAATATTAAAATGAAACAATCTCATAGAACTACAGTGCAATTTATGGAATAATTTAAATCCATAAATATTTTAACAGAAGCATTATTAGCTCCTGTAGGTATGTAGCTTATGTATTTGTGTGTTCAAACTAGCTCTCTAACACACCGGAAAAATCTGTATCCTTCATAATTGAATGATCAGTACTGTTTAATGTTATATTATATATTATGGAATTATAATCACTTTGATTTATTTGTCTCTTGAAAAGCATTGTAAGAATTTATTGCAGATGTGCAGGTGCTTTGTTACTTAATAATCTAAGTTCAAAACATAAATTGTTCCTGGTATTTAGTCCATAGTTTCCCTAAATTTTGAGAACTGAATATTAAATATTCAAATGGTAATTTCCTAACTTGTTGGATTGGGATTCAGAAGATTCAGGTTCTGCGTTTCTGTGTGACTTAAAAGCGCTGTTTGTCCAACTTGTCCTCTTCGCCTCTAAGATAATATTAATGCTATCCCATCAGGTAAGGAGATATTATGTCATTCCTTACAGTTGACTCTCTAAGATTGATTCCATATTTGGGCATTGCACAAAAATCTGAGATGTGAAAAAAATTAATATTTCAAATAAAGATATTGCAGTATTTCCAAAGAGAGATATCTGCTCAAAAATCACATTTTAACATCCACTGTCATGCCTACCTTTCTTCCATGACCTAACAGGAAATCAGTAATTTAAATGATCTCTAAATCAGTTGATTCTTCCAAAGGAAGCTTTCAGTAAGTACTTTTTTCACATTCATTTTACTTAATTTTATGTACCTCCATTTACAAGATCTGGTTTCCTTTCTTTCACAGTTCAGTCTACTGAAGTGATGTTTCGCTCATTTACTGGTCTGACATACGAACAAATAGTTACTCCGATTAATATTAGTATACTCCAAAGAAAGATCATGAATTCCAGAACAAAACAGCAGGAAAAGAACTCTTATTAAGTGTCTGTCTTGCTTAATGTCCTTGGCAATACAAGTGAGATAAAACATAACAGAAAATATGGATATGTGATTTGTTACTTTTGGCATAATGCTTTTGGTTTTGCTTGTGGGTTTTTTTCTTGCTGTTTTGTTTTGGTTTTTTTCCCACAGAAGCTATCCTCAACTGTTTGACTTTCAGAAGTGCAATAACCTAATTCCAGCCTGCCTGGTGAATGCCGTAACAGTAGGTCTATTCAGAACTGAAAAGCCTTCAGCAGCAATAACTTTCAGAAACACGTCATCTTCTGATGAAATTTCCAGGACAGACATAAAAGAGCCAGGTCCATTGCCACCATTTCTTCAGTCGCACTGGGAGATTCTGCTCACACAAATTATAGTCGTTCCAAGCCTCGCTTGACTTATTTAGTTGTTTCCTCAGGAGGTGCCTCAAAAAGGTCAGTTTCTGCATGCCAGACAGCCTTTCAGCAACAGAGAACAAATGAAATGGTCTTAGTGGGCTCTTGAAGGTTACCCCGGAAGAAGGCCAGAAGTGAAGAATTGCATTTACATTTGGTGCGGGTAAGCCCTTCCCTCCCCATCGACCATGAGCAGTGGGAAAGGATGGAGAGGCTCTTCCCATGGCTTCAGGCCTGCTGCCCCTTCCAAGGGGCGGGCCAAACCTGTGAGTCCTGCAAAGACCCTCTCTGACTTCCTTTGCCCAGCCAAGTAGCACCCTAGCTCTTCTTGTGCTGCCATGCAGGTGCCATTTGGAATAACAAAGCCTCCCACTTCTTCACAACTTAACCTGAACCATATCAAGTACCTCAGGATGGCTGTATATTGCATCCCATTGTAGCGGCTCTCCTCAGCAGGCGTTTCATCAAGAAGTGACAGAGCTGCTGCTGTGTTCTTGATACCACAGTCATAATACGCCATCATACCAAAGAATGAACTTGGAAGCAGGCACCTATGGCAGTGAGAGGTTCTCCAGGCTGCTCAGGACCACTACTTTCACTGACTACTTACCAAGGAAAGCAGCTAGGCAGCATAGGCAAAGATCTGACCTACTACTACTCCTTTGCTTCTGATCTGCCCTAATCCTTGCTTGCTTTTTGTACAGCAGCTGTTGCAGGAAGTGTTATCTTTGTTTATGAGGATCAATGACTTGCATGATCGATACCCTGTAGTCAAATCCATTTCCCTGAGTGGAACCTTCTCCCAAAGGTCTTGCATAAAAATACCAAATCATAAGCCATTCTTCTTACTTGGCTTTAAAGTTTCCCTCAGTAAAGGTTTTTCTCTGCATAGTATTTGGAGTACTTGTTACACAAACAGAAAGAGACTCTGATTGATAAGATTTGACTTATTAATTGTGCGAAGGGACCAATTATAATATATTATTAGGATGTACCTTTGTCCCTGTAGATGTTGAGACTAGAATCACAGGAAGTCAAATATTATGACAAGTATTCTTTGGGGCTTGGACAAGGAGCATGAAAGTTGTTGAAATAAAATATGAATAGGTAGACACACATATAATATAATTAAATGCATTAAAATAAGCAGGAGTTCCTAAAACATGAATCATACTTCCGTGTTGCTAATGAAGGAAAAGAAGAACTGTGGCTGCTAGAAAGAACAGATGACAAAAACAAGCTGGTATACAAAAAGATCCCGAATAAATAGATAATCTGCTCCAATGAGAAAGCATGCAGCTGGATTCTCATATCAGAATATGACTGTATAAAGCAACATAACAGGGGGACTCAGTGTGACATAGAATACTCTATCTTATAGTGCAAAAATCTTAGAAAGTATTTTAAAGGTATACGAGATGTAGAGATGTAAGACTGTGTTCTAGAATATCTGCACCTGTTAAAAAAGTTCTAGATGATTTTATGCCATAATTAAAAACAAAACCAGTCAAACAGATCTCCTGGAATCTAGCAATTGGTTAATCTATTGACTAATACAAACTCATTTCTGTGCCCCCAAATCTTAAGTGTTTAAAACTACAAAATAATACGGCTCCAGAGAAGGCATGTTCAGTCCAGATCAATGCCATGCAGCACGTGAGCATATAATGCTTGGTTTATTGCAGTAGGCAATATATAGGGGGTTATTTACATGAAAGGGTTATTTTCATGCAGCTTGTGCATCTATGTGGCTTTAAATTCATGAAGGAATTTTAGTACATACAGATTGTCAATGCTTGTTTTTTCAATAGCTCACTACACATTTTTCTTCCTTTGTGGCTGCATTCCATTACTTCTATCTAGACAGCACTTTAAGGACACCCAAGTCCAGAAGGCACAGATTTCTACCTTTGAGTCTACAATGGGCAAAAAACAACCTTCCCCCCAAAAAACTCCTAGAGTGAAATAGCAAATGACACTAGAAAGCTGTAGAGAGAGCTAGAAAATCACATAAGTTTGTTGGCCCTAGCTATGTAATTCCTCTACCATCAACTTGTCCGTACGTTCCAGTCACATACGTCCCACATAAAAGGTCCAGTATCAGCAAGTGTTTTTAACTGTTTTACTCAACAGGCACGTAAATGCTTTTCTGAACCGGAACCTGTGTATCTTTTTCCTATTGCCTTTTTGTCTTCCTATGCCTTTTGCCATCTGAGAAACAGGCTGTGTTCTAGAAATAGCATTTATTTGGCATGCTGTAAAAAGTGTTTATAAAACGAGAAGGAAGAGTGTGTGCTAATTAGTCTTTAAGAAGATTCATAAATACTTTCCTAAGTACTATCCTTAGGTATTCTGTGCTTTCCACCTGGAAGCTTTAGCGACCAGAAATCATTCATCTAAAGGAAAGGCCTTAAGGTTGCGTATACCCAGGCTTATTTTGACCTGTAATTTGATCATAATTGAATTTGAGGATTTCTAAAGAAATTGCACTGATAAATATAAGTCCAATGTTTTATTAGAAACTGATAATAGGTCTAGCATAAGATTATCTCATTCATCGTGACATTCTTGCACCTTTTATCTTTTCCCACGAACGTAACTATTATTTTCATTGTTGAGGCTACTGTGAATAAGACAATAGAGGTCATTGCTGATGGTGTATGTTGAGAGTTGGCCTGGGTTCCCTTCTTCAGAAGAGACTATCATCTGTCCTTTTCAGAGAAAAGGAAATGCTGACATTTTGTAAATAAAATCAACTGGCTAAGCTGACAGCCCGTACAATGTTCTTTATTCAGAGCCCCTTAAAAGCTATTATCTGATGAACATTTATGCAAAAATAAATATTACAATGTGTAGTGTTATATTACCATTTTACTGAGAATATTTGCATATGGCAAAGACGGAAGGTTTGTACACAATGTGAAGCTGACATGTTGGCATCACTAAATAGATGTGGACTAGTCACTTTTGAAAGGTCATTCTCCAAAGGAAATTATTTTTCTCTGTTATCTTACGTACAATTGTTTAGTTTTCAAACTTTCTGAAGGCATTCAGATTTCAGTGTAATCACAATGGTGCATTCCATTAACTATAGAAAAAGATTACGAATGACCTTTCATCAGGCAAAAGAGAGCAGAACTGGCAGCTTTATGTATTTATTTTCAATTAAGTAGAAAATGCAGCAATGCTCCCATTTTCAGCTACATACTTCCACAAAAATAGACATTTGAGACTATGCAGCTCTTAAAGTTTGAATATTAAACAAAAAATAGATCTATACAAGAATTAATCGATATATAAGAAAAGAATGAAAGTTGAAGGTTGCATCAGTGAGAGGGTATAGCATATGTAAACAAACAAAACAAAACAAAACATCTATTTGCAGTCATTGCTACAATGCCTGTCTTTTATCATGGAGATTTTTGGGTTTTTATGTCATTTTTAGATACGTGGAAGATTCAAGTAAAGACAAACAGATATCCTTTATTAGTGTTCCATCAAAAACACAGGCTTGACGAGAGTTTGTAATACCTTTTACATGATCTATCTAAACTACACATTTGGAGAGATGTGGGGTGAGTGTTACCATCTTGCAGCCTTGGTCTGGGTGACCAGCGTTTGCACACCCAGGTTTCCTTCCCACAGATACCAGGCTGCAAGACGAGATAGAGGGGGGGAAAGGAAAATGGAAAAGAGCAGGGAGAGGAAATGATGTGTGCGCCCAGCTCTCTTCACACAGGTTGTCACTCAGAGCTCCCAATTTCAGAGTACCCTACAGAGTAGTGGCTGTTCATGGTCCACTCCAAAACTTGTCAGATAACCTGGGGAAGCACTTAGAGAATTAGCTGTGGTGGCAGAGCTGCTTGTGCGCGACACTCAAACCTTCATTGATTTTTATTATATAAGCAGCTATCACTGCAGCAAAGAAACGCTTTCAGAGCTTGCTAATGAAATCCTTCTGGGTCTCATCAGATTCATCTCATCCATTACACAGTCTCATCTCCAATCCTCAGCTTTCTCTTCCTCACTAAAGAGTTCAGCTACAGGCAGGATAGGGTGCTTTTTTGATCAAAATAATATGAGTTAGGTTGCAGCTCCACACTATTCTTGAAGGGACAGTATACCCCTCCAGAGAAGAGAACATTACTATTAAATAAATCTTAGTGAAACAGCTCTCAGAGCGAATCTCTGAGTGCACAAGTCTCATGTACTATGATCTACACAAAGTGGCTGGCCCTCTTCCTGCTGAAGTCAATTTTTATAAGACCATCAGTGGCCACTGTATGGGGCTTGAAACATTTTCTTCAGTCTTGAGTACATGTGAAAAATGATAAGTATGTTCTGTGTTGTTCACAGATTTTATCCTATTGTCTGACCAGGTGTTCCTTGTGCTGTGTTGTGGAAGCTGACATCCATTAGACAGTTCTTGTCACTGGTCCTTGGGTTAACCTTGCCATGCGCCTAGGTCTTCCTTATGGCAGAATCAGTCATCTGAAACCAATTCCAAGTAATCAAAAGTGACATATTTCAAGTATTTTGCATTACTATTATCATAACACCAGTTTGAGCAGAATTATAGGATAACAGCTGTATCGAAAGGCAGAAAGGATTCATCTCAGCTTGAGGGATTTGTTTTACCATTGCTTCCTTTCTTTTCTGAGAGAGATGCAATTCAGAGCAGTTCAAACACTTTTAAATGGCTCTCTGGCAAAATTAACCGATAAAAAGCAAGACTGAATTATCTGTGCTGAACCTGACTTTATTTCTTCCTTTGTCAACATGGCCTGTTTATGAAGCACTGCAAAACAACTCCAGACACTGCAGTGGAGTTAGTATTGCTAGATATATGCAAAAATATGTGCTCTTTCTTTGTAAGAACATCCTACCTCCAAGGATCTGAATTCAGGCAGTTTGTACAAGCCCAACTTCTGAAACTAATTTGGCCACTGGAGTATTATTCCCACTGTCAATGTCTTCATTATGTTATCATCCATCACTTACACAAATTAATTATATCAGAAGAAAGTTTAAATGATATTTTAATCTGTCTCCTAGATCAGATTTTTGAAAATTTGCTTTTTGCATGTAATTGCAGCGAGTAATTTTAGAACTGATATTCTAATAGTTTCTGTATACACAAATCTAGTCACTAGAAAAAAATTTGAAAAAATTCACAAACATCAGTCACAGTTTTCCAGCATCACCATCCCAGCAAGTTTCCAAGTACCTTTCATGTGAAAGTGACAGTACAGCTGAAATACCTACTCGATTTCATAGTCTGGCTTTTCCCTATATGAACATAAAAGCTCTACTTTGAGCAGGTTTTCATTTGAGATTTTTAAAATTTAGTTAATTTAGTTGAAGGAGAAAGGAAAAGACGACTGGTTGAAGTTTGCAGGTTGAAGTGAGTGTCAGTATTGTAGTATAAGGCCTTTTTAAAGATGGCTTTATGTTTGCTCCTGAAAGGAGTCAGACTGGATTCATGTAGGGTCCTGGCAGAGTGCATTCCCTGGCAATCTGCACTACAAAATAAATAAGTAGAATAAAGGAAGTATATGAGTGCCTTTTTACTTTTGAATTTCAATTTCACTGCCAATTTTTTTTTTTTAATTACTCCACTTTCTGTCCTTTGCATGTCATTGGTAGGTGTAGTCTTTAAGCAGGATAAACAAAACAATGTTTCCTGTCAATATTACAAGATTTTTTTTTTTTTTTTTGGTCAAAGTCACAGGTAATAATGAATGGACTCTGAAGCTGCTTAGAGAGAATTTCCCTGCTTTGGGCCAAACTTTTTGTACTAGTAGTTTGATATTCCTTCTAGGGGTACAAAGGTGGGAGGACTGGACATTTTGGGGCAGTAAAACCAGGACAGCAGATAGCTCTGTTCTGTCAAGTCAGAGTTCTTAGATTATCCACTGAGGATAATATTAGGCCCCAAGGCCACTAAAGCTGCGTCAAAGGGAGGTAGAAACCAAGGTGTTACAGCCAGCTCCCTGCATGCCTTCTGGCCCTGCATTCCTCCCTGCATAAAGGTCTCATAACAACATTCCCAGACTGATCTGTCGCGTGGAGAAGATACCAAGAACACTCATTTCACATTTCAGCAAATTCTCTTCACCTTTGCCCTCCCACCCAGCTTCTCTCACAGACGTGTTTTGATTGCCAGTGTCACACATTTTAGCTTTCACATCTGCTGGTGTATGTCTTTAAGGGTAAATATACATGTTTCAAATAAAAAAATAGTTTAAACATTTTAAAATTTATTTTTAAAGATGTACCATAGAGTCATGTCTAGTGTTTTTTATTGTTAAGGTTTCTGTCCAAAAACTCATAATTCTCTGTGCATCAGAGGTTTGTTTTATTTATTTTAAAGTTTTTTGGAGTTGGATAGTTGTTTAGGAATCCAAGGCCCCAGTTTGAATTTTAAGCACCTTTTTTTTTCCTGTCATGGCTTCAAAAATTACATAGGCCTGAAGAAAGGCTTGTGCATGCTTGAAATCTACATTGTCAGTATAACTAATATTAGAATCCCTTGCTAATTCCATATTGTGCTGCATCATAACAAAACTGGGGATGTTATAGACCATTTTCAAACACTCTGAAAACTGTCCTCTCCCATTAACTGTTTCTTTTCTTTTAAACAGGATTGAAGTGTCGGATTTTCCTGATGATAGCTATTCTGTTGGTCTTAATATACTACTTCAGAGATCAATTAGTATGTTCTATACATACGCACATACACACACAAGGGGTTTAATTGCCCTTGCAGATAGTTTACTTATTTGTGCGAAATTGGCTCTACACATACATGAACAGGAATGGCATACTTTGCTTTTGATGCAAACAATTGCACACAAAGAAAAGGAAAATCAAGTCCACTACTCTTAGAGAAAATGCAGGGAAACATTACTAAAAACATATACTTTATCTAAACTGGGATGAGAAGACACATTATAAGTAGCTTACACGTTTATAACACCACTAGGCAAAATCGTAGTCCAGACAAAGTCTTATAATTTAAAGGGATATTTTCAAAATCCCCAAGGAGCCCTCAGTCCACTCGATTTCAAGTTGGGATCCCAGCTGCATTAGGTTTGGGTCAGAGTGAAATACAATGGAGCAGTCTAAAGAGGTCAGCGATAGAGTAGACAAGGTGGGTAATAAACTATGAGCTCCGTGTGAAACATTCAAAACATGCAGAAAAAAAATGTAATTTGAAGAATTAAAAATATCATTAGATTTACTTCAGAAAATCCTTAATTTCTGTAAAAACCTCATACCTTAATTAAAGACATTAACCTCATACCTTAATTAAAGACATTAATTTATTAGGGCCAAACATTTTTAAATCAGATATAGCTTCCTAAAATAGATCAAGGCAAAGAATCACCTGTATAAAGCAGTTAGTACTGAAGAAAGTTTAAAAGACACAAAATTTTGCCTGTAAATAAGTTACCAGTGCCTGATAGCTTTTATATTGATTTTTATTCTTAAAACTTTAAGGATCGCTTAGTTCCCCTCTAGTTCCCCTCCAGCAGTCACAGCTAGAGAGGTCTTATTCTCAGGATGCTTCCTAGGTGCTTTATTGCTTCCGCAGTATTTTAAAAAAGGCTTATGTATCCAAAAAGTAATTCCTACAGGCATCATTAAGGAAAATCTACATTCTAGCTAAACTAAAGGACTCCATCACAGAACGCTGGTTCCATCATGACTAACAGAGATAAGAATTACTTTATTTAAAAAGAGGATACGCACTGAACAACTTCAAATGGACATAAAAGATGATCTAACCTACATGCTCCATATACATCCCCAGGCACGTATGATCTAAATCTTACACAATGATGAAAGAGTTACTGAAAACTATATTAACTCTGAGGTTTTCTTCAGCACCTGAGCTAAGACGCTTTGACACAAAGCACTGACAAGTTTTGCAAAAATTGTTATGTTTCAAAGAAACTCAGACGTAGACAGTAAGTACTAGTGGGTAAGTGTGGGTACAAGATGGAGAAAGAAAAGAACCAACACAGAGCATGGTCACAGCTAGCATCTCACCTTTTTGTGGCATACTTGAAAAATGAGCTTTAGTAGACCATTTTTTTCTGTCAGAAGATTCTTGCTGCCACCTTGCTTTATAAAAGTACATTTATTTAGTCAGGCAGCTGACCTCAGAAGAAAAAGAGAAGGCTGGTATAAATCTTAGGGAGAAGCAAATACTCCTTCTGGTATTTTCCATAAAACATTTTTAGCAAAGCTGTAAGTGGATGAATTTTCAGAATTATATTTTGGACAACACACTAACGTCATTGTGGTACCCTTCATGTTACATCAGTTTATCCCATGTTGAATACTAAAACACTAGGTCTTTTATCCTAACAGCCCTCGTCTGCATAGAACTGAAGAGAATGCTGTTTCTCTGGCAATAGCAACAGGATAACAAATCTCACTTCCCTTTCTTTTGATGACTGAATGGCTGAACTGCACTAAAAGGATTAAGCGTTGCATAATAACCTTGATAGTAAAATAAATATGACTAAGGCAAAATGTCTTAATGCGCTTCTGGGGCATACTCTTAATCTTTGTGTAAAGAATCAGATGCTCAGCTCAGCTCCTGTAGCAGTACAGGCCAAACTGAAAAAGCTTTTGGTCCGCTTAAAGCAAAATATAAACATACCATTGCAATTATTACATGTTACATGTAATACATGAAAGCTGCCCCAAAATTGATAAAAATAATCTTAAAAATGAAATATTAAAAAAGCACTAATGTTATCTGTTTTGGCACCTTGTTTAATTTGAACATCTGACAGGACCTCAAGTATTCAGTGCAAATATTTTTGATCCATAATCAGCCCCTAGATAAACATTTGCAAGATCAGAGGGTTAGATGTTTCCCAACTGTCAGACTCTAAAGAACCTGATGCAGGAAACACTTTCCAGTTAGCATCCCTACTCACAAGATCAGGTCTTTTTATTTTAATTAATTTAATTTAATTTGAAGGAAACTACTCGTGTATCTGAGATTTTCAGTAGAGTCACTATACTGATTATATTGTCAGCATATCATCTCCTTTTCAACACCTTTATACCTAAAAATTATAATTTTCTCACTTTATCCCAGTTGCTACATCATGCATCATTGTACATTTTGATTGAAGTATTTTTGTGCTAGAGAATAAAGCATTTTTGTCTTTTATTCTAAATTAAAAAAAAAAAAAACAGTTTTGCAATCCTGTTATGCAATTACCAAACCAAGGGTAAGAAATCTACTGAATCAGCAATTTTAACACTTGCGTAGAAGAGATTTGATTTAAATTTTCTCTAATTAAAATTACTGGGATCTTAGCCTACTTGGTACAGTACAAGCTCTGAACCAAAGTATGACACAACTTTAGGAGCTAGAATTGTTAAATGAATACTAATTTAAAAGTTAACATCACTAAAATGAAAACTTTATAAAAAACAGGTTTTATGTAACTGCAGATTTGATTTTTTTCATAGCCATATTTGAAATAATGGATTAAAACCTTAAAAATCTGCCACAGGAAACACTCTGCAGGAGAAACAGCATATATGGGAATGTCAATCTTTTCTACGTATTAACCATTTCATTTAAACCCTTCACTTTGAAATGCTTTTTTTTTTTCTATGAAGAGGGAAAATTCCAGTAAGAGTTGCTGGACTTCTTAGATGTAAAGTTACTAATTTGTTTTGCAACTGGGATGATATAAAATCCTGTATAGTGCAATATTTTTCGTTAACTGGAACTTCTGAATGTCTGGTACTGTTGCTAATTCTTTGCAAGGTATTTTTTTATAGAATAGGAGATCCAGATCCCTCTCCCTGTAAATTGCTAAGATAACAGTTTTGAATCTTTCCACTCAAAAGATTTATCAGTTTCTTCAAACATAGCCATGAGCTCTTTGTTTTTTTATACTTTTGGAACATCACAAATTTTCAGAGTCAGTACTACACAGTCCTCAAATATGTTTCCAGGTGTGCCAGTTTAGAAGACAAATTGATGATAGCCTAAAGATGACCCAAATAAAGTTCACCAGGAAACAACATCTGTATCCAGGACTAGCTTATTCCTAATTTCCCCAAAGGCATTGGAAAGGGTACTGCAAGGTTAAAGAAACCATGGACAAAGTCATAAAAGTAAGGAACAAGTAGGAATTATTTTTAACTACAAGGTTAGTAAGTCATTTAAAGAAAGACTGATACTCCATAATCGTGTGCCTGATTATCTCCTGAGAAAAGTCAGAATACCAACAAGCATGCCATGTCGCCCCTGACTGCCCTGTTGGTGCTGAAAACACTTGTAAGCATAGTGCATGCATTGTGCCTAGCTCCTTAATTGCAGCTACAGATCTAAATTAAGGATAGTCCCTTCAATATTTTAAATAGCTAAATTCTTCCTCTTCTGCCATTTCTTTTCATTATTTAGGAGATACACTGGACTTCTCATTTATTAATTTTAGGATTCATATGCATATTTCGCTGCATGAGTGGAAGTCAATGGGGAAAGACAAAGTCTAACTCTCTGTCATAGAAATATTTTGAAGCATTCTGCACTCAATTATTGCCTTAAGAGAACTAAGTCAGTCAGACACGAACCATCAAATTTCTGATATATCATCTTTGTTACAGAAGAAACAGGGGATGGAAAAGGGTAGCTATGAAAAATAGAAACCAAAGGAAGCTTTTAAGTCATGATCTAGACTGCAGACACTAATTCAGTTTCAGTATTCAAATATTGAAGTTATTTTTTGATAGATTGGGGAAGCTTGAGAGGTACCTTAAACTACTCTCTAAGCAGCTTTGTGGCACCCTAGGTATGTTGTAAATAACTTACATATTCAGTCTCTAAAAGAAAAATTTATGCATATATGCCTCAGATTCCTCTCTTATGTCTCGAGAACCATGCTGTCCTCTTTTATTTTTTAGTGTTTATGTATCTTCTGGTGTTGTTGTTAAGAAGAGGTAAGAAAGTAAATGAGGGAGAGATGGACGTTGCAACAACGAAATACAGTTTTGGGTGCCAAAGTTCTCTAGGGTGATATGAAAGAAAACCCAGTTTCAGCTAGATTCAGCCTCCATGACAGAGATTAAAATATCAATGTGACTTACAAAATTGTGGGGTAATCTATTAAAAAAAAAATTACCAGTGTTTAACCTAAAAATCTATACTCAGCTTAATTGGAGCATGAAAGTTTTGATGAAACTGCATTTTTCTGAAACTAGGGTTTATAGCCAATGATACAAGATTCAATGTCTAAAATTATGCACACATTAAATTCCAGGGTGAAATTCTTATGTAGAATCAGCAATAAACTTTTCTGAGAAGAAACACATCGGAGGTTTAGTAGATTTGAATTCTGGCGAAAGAACAGAGCTAAAAATCCTACCTTGTGTAAGGGCAGTTACTATGGATATCAACTGTATTTGTCTTCTTGCTGTGTTCTTTTTTATCCATTATGTCTCTTGAAGTAGTAACTGGTTCAGCTGAAGCTCTTTAGAAGATCCCTGGAGAGCTATTGAGCCTGCTCTGAGAGAAATTTTGGGGAGGCTGCAGGAGACAAGACAGTCACAGCAGAAAGCCTGCAACTCACGCAGAAATTGGAGTGAGGTTCCCAAAACAAAGTGGGCAGCCAGACCCCGAAAGGGAATCCTGAGAGTTTCCAGCAGACTTGGGAAGGTTGGGCAGAGTTTGCTGCAACTCCGAAAGCAGCAGAAGTGAAGGACTTAAACCAGGGCTACAAGCAAAAACCCACACGCAGACACAGTGGGTAAGAGGAGAGCTGTGTACAAGCCCTTTGGTTGGTCCTGTTGCTTTAAAGTTTCACATTTAAAAGATGGGTATCCTACTTCATTCTAATAACATCTGGCTTACTGAGTTTAGAAGCTTTGCAGTCTTCTCTGGGAATCTAGGAGGTCTGGTTATGTTCACCTCAAAATAATGGCAAATGCACTGTCATGTCAGTTTTTTTTTTGACAGTTGTTGCTGTTTTCTGAATATAATATTTTAGTCTTACTTTCCACCTTTGCCATTGGTACTATAGCCTTCATAATACAAACCCAAGAAGCAAAATACTCTTAACCTATTTGCCCAGACTTTCAGAAAACTGTAATACTGGTGCAAGATAAAGGTACAGAGAGATTCTTCTGTTAAATTCTAAACTGTAATAGTTTTGAGGGGAGGGAAGGGACCCTAAAGTGAGAGAAGGTACTACTATTCAACTGTGGCCATGTATGAAATTCAAATAAGAACTCTGAATTCGGAACCCAGAGCTTTATTTGGTGTAATCAATATAATTCTTTGGACTTCCACTGAATTCAGCCAGAATGTATGAGTTGATTACCTGGTTCAGTATTCATCACTGCTAGAATACTGTAGACCTTGTGGAAGTGTGCCAAGGGCAGAGTCTGACCATAGCCTCCAGGCTTTCCAGCCCAGGTTTTTCCCTGTGATAGACTGGAGTATCAAACTGTGTCAACCTTTATGCTTATGAGTATATCCATCACTATCAACGAGAAGTCACATGAGCGTAAGGGTCCATCTGCCTAAATGTCTTTCTGGAGCTGGGAGATTCTGTCTGTTTATTTTTCAGAGTAGGTAGCTTATCAAACGCTACAGATTGAGACTATTTCATTTTTCAGAGCAGCCCTTGTCACATTCCTCAGAGTAGCTGACTACTTCTTCACTCACTCATTCATCTTTTTTTCTGTTTCCTAAACTTCTCTTTCCATTGTAGCAGTTGCAGTGGATCAGAGCCATACGGCTCTGACTTTTAGCTGCTGCAACAAGCTGCTCTACCACCTGGCAAAGGAGCGATACAGCATCTGAAGCCATGCTCCTTATTTCGAGAAATTCAGTATCGGCTTTCACAGTGCCTAGGCTTTTCACAAACTGGTGAAAGGAAAGAATGACTCTAAACCCACCCAACAGACTACATACAGATTGTTATATTGATATCTATTGAATGTACATGCCTTGAAAGACTAGAATACAGGAATGAATTTCTAACACCATTAACATGTTTATTGCTTCACCTCTGTTACCTTTTTTATACAGTTTCTCTATGTAGTATGTTGCAAAATATTCATAAATGTTTACAAGATCTAAAACACAGAGAAACGAAGTAAGTGAAATACCCAAGTCGTTAGCATTTATACTGTAATCCAAGAGCAGAATGAAGGCACATATGAAAAAAATGCAAAATAGGAGTACTTTAAAGAAATAGAAATAAAATATGCATGCAATATTCTTATTTGAGGGTTGCTTTTTTTAATCTCCCTCCTTTGTGATAGGTTTCACAAATGGGATAAAATGTTTAAAGTTTGTCTACATGTACTATATTTACAAGGCTTCACATTCATCAGTGTCAGTACTTTGTGGAATTGCATTTTCACTCTTAAAAAAACATCTGACTGATTTGTGATTTTGTATTATACAAAATTGCTTGTATTTCTCCACACTTACCTGGCCACAATCTAAAGTAAATGTGTAACAGTGTTATTAAGTGAAATGCAGGCAACATGCTTTTTGTAAGTAGAAGAATACGCGGTGAGGACAGATCAAGGAGTGGCAGGGTGAAGGTTAGGATGAATGGGCTCAGAAAGATTTTTTCCACATTAGACCATAAACTAGTTACTGCACATGCTTTATAACAAGATGTTTGAAAAAAGATGGAGCACGAGAAAGACAGAATAACTATGGAACAGAAGGGGTGTGAGGATAAATAAGGAAGGCAGCAAGTAAAGAACACAGTTTCAAGAAATGGAGTAGATTGGCTAGCTTGTCAGAAAGAGGACTTTTTACTTTCTAGTGTCCTGGAGAATGAGCAGAGTAAGGACACTGATATAAGCAATTTTATTTAATGACAAAAAAAAACCCAACAACAACACAAAACATAGCAACTTTTAACATCACGGAGGAACCAGAGATGACTAAAAGATCACCTCCTAAAATTTGGGGTGAGGGGAGGGAGGGGCGAGGTAAACTATAAGGAAATTAGGAGCCCTGATGACCCTGCTTAAAAAACTGATCTTTCATTACCACCTTGTCATGTGTTACTAAAGGCCCTTTTAAATTTTATGCTCACTGGATTTCTGTCAAGTTGTAGCATACTTTAAAGTGAAATTTGGCAATAGTAAAGCTCAGCAAACTTAAAAGGTAAACATTCCCTCCCTTTAGGCTGCAGAGAAGTTACAGCACAAACAACCGCAGTGTGAGCTTCATCAGCTCAGCTTCTCTGTAATATGTTGTCAAAGAACACAAGAACAGCTCAGTGTCCCTTTTCCTCTGGGATACAAACTGAAATCTGGGAACTTCATGACACTGAATAGGAACAATTCAGTAGCATTTAGGAAATTTAGACTTTTATCTATTAGTCTGACACCTCCTGGTCATAAACAGCCCAAACTTTCAGTCATTGTTCGTTTGATGGGGCTAGATCGTGTTCCACTCCGTTAGAGGACAAGTTCTTTAGAGTTGCATTTTAGCCTTTACCAATGCAAAACGTTTATTTTAATGACCTCTCAGTGGAATCGAGAAGATATTATAAAAATTCTGTAAAAATCCGGGCATGGAATTAATAAGGGACTTTACCTGGAACAATGCTATCAATTACCCTATCCAGTTGTTACTGATTTTGTAGGAACATCAAATTGTACTACTGTATCATTCCTGACTCCAGTGCTTTTCATAGTTAGGCAGGATGACTCTCAAGACAAAGATCTCCCTCTTTTGCTTCTCTTCCAACTTCTTCCTTCCTGCAGTCCCACTTGCCTCTTGCCAGCAGCCTCAGATTCATGCACAGCTGGCTAATAGAAACCACCAACAAATGAAAAGAGCCCAGAAACAAAGACTGAATACCTGACCCATGCCCATTCACTCATTACCTATTTAATTGTTAATATAAGAACTGCTTAGCTTTGTTGCACTGTTTATGATTCCTATTGTGAACTGCTTAGTGTCGTGGTTGCACTTGACACACTATGCACACCTCAAATCAGGACAATTTCCTTCTGCATCTTGGAAGAAATAGATAGTAATGGAATAAAATCCCCCAATACAGAAATGTTATTCTATTATTCTGTGTATTCTGAATATCTTTTAAAATCTGCTAGCTATCCCCACCTGGCATGATCAGTAAGCAAACTATGCATAACAGAGGCTTCTTCAGATCACTGGAATAGGTTCCTTCAGGGTTATAGACCACAGAGAAATGACTTCTGAAACAGGCAAAATAATGAGAATATAGTGCAATAGGTCCAAACATCGAAAGAGGCTATTTGTAAAGAAGTAAATAATAACAAAATATTTACAATGAGAAAATGAAAGTTCTGCCCTGCCATAATGTGGCAAAAACTAGCACATGAAAAATTAATTTGGTTGCAAAGTCTGTTATAGAAAGGAGAAAAAAGGCACAATAGCACAAGTTAGGGATACAAGGTCAACTGATCACTGAAATTAAATAATGACATGTATTTATTTTCTATTTTTTATTTTTTCCTCTTTTATAAGGATAGGTAAATGCTTTCTGTGAAGTAAGAAAGCAGATTCATGAAGAGTAAAAGTTCCAGAGCAAGTTTCTAATTTTGCTGATGCAGGCAACCTATTAGGCATCCATACATCTCTCTATTAGAACAATAGAGTTTTTTTAATTATTATTTTAAGAACAGATTATTTTGAGGTTTTTTTAAAGGAGATACATGATTTACTCTATTCATCTACAGGTTTAAATTGTAGAATATGAAAGCTAAATGATATTAACATCTTTTTGTTATTATAGCACTGACTTACAGTTACAAACTGACAGCTGAAAAATATACATACTTATCTGAGTCAGTGATATAAGGATATGATAAATATTAAAAAAACCCTACTCTTTAGCAATCTATGTAGGCAGGTAAATAAGGGCCCTTGATCATGAAGGAGAGGAAGTAAAACAAAACGTGATTATTAGCATGATGTTCCTATAATGGTACAAGCTTTGAACCGTAAGAAGGTATGAAATCACTGCACTTCAGAGACAGCTCTAAAGGGAATCGTATTTTTGTGTGTCCTATAAGAACAGATGGAATACAGATTAAAAAAGTTTAAGCCTGTGCTCTTGCATTGTCATCATGATCAGGTGCCTTAAGAGATTGTGAGGGTGCTTGACCATCTAAAAAGAAATAAATGTTACTTTATTTTCTTGCTGGTCAGCAGTGTTCCTTTTGCTGTTAAGGTATTCCTATGTTTTAATTCCCCTTTATTCTTGCTCAGTTTATCCCACCAACCAAAACTAGAAGCTAACCCTTTTCTGAGATAGTTTGTTTGATCCCGAGTCCCAGCTTCACGCTTTGGTGAGCGACAAATCTCTACCTTTTGTTTCCAGAGGCATCTTGTTGCTCCTTCTTGGTATCAGAACTTAGCTGGGAAGACACCAGTGTCTTACCATCCTCCTGCCCTTCCCAAAAAGTAGGAATTTATTTCAGCGCAGCCTGCGAACTACTTTTCCTTCTGAATTATTCAGCATCCTCCCCGGCTTTCCTTCATATTGCAGTATGTCATTATGGCTTGTTTTTCTAGCCTATGTTCTCCTGACAGTGGAGTTCTGCTCTGACACTTGGGGAAGGCGAATCACCTGAGGATATGCCTGCCTTCTGAGATAGGTTTTATAAGCCCATGCTCTGGTTCCCAAAGTTGCTATAACTATTTCATAGTTGAGCCATACTCTCAACCTTCTTCCTTTCCTTTAAACTTAGTGTTTTCAACATTGCTCTTTCTAGGCTCCTTCCTCAGTTACCTCTCAGAAAGCCTAGGACAGATTATTTCTTAATCTGGGAGGCTCTATCAGCAGTAGCATGCGCTTCCTCTCCCTTACAGTCTGGCTTTGAATCTACTGATTCCTTGGGAATTACAAGTTCCAAAACACCTTGATTTTTGAGAAAAAAGGATGTCATTTGTCACATACAACGCGAGCCAGGCCTTTAAAGTAAGATCTAGTCTATCCAATACAGCTCTGCATTTGAGCAGAGTAGAATTAAGACCTGAGCATCACACTGAGATTAATTTTAAGCGTGGGCAGGGGAAGTCTAGTTCTGTCTTGTACTATGGAATACAGTTTTATGAACACCACAGAGTTCTGCACTGCAAACTCTATGAGCAAATTTAAAAGAATGCTCTTAACATTGGATGAAAGCAGAAATTTTAAAATCAAGATCTATTTAAATTTCTCTGCAGAGAATTCATATTTTGAAGATACTATGCTTTCTATCCAAAAACCATTCTGCACTACCTTCTGAGCCAAAGATGGTCCCATATTCTGGGGAGAAAAGCAGCTAATGTTTATCCTCCTTAATCAAGTGTGATCATATTTTCATTAAAAAATAGACATTAATTGCTCAACTAATAACTCTATAAAAATGTTAGTGGATCTATAGGACAGATGAACGAATCAGAATGATTATGACAGTATCAGGACACAATTGATACTAAATTATCTAAATAGACAAGAGCATTTCCTTGCAACATCAGAACTCCTACTTTCAAATTCTTTGTTTTAATTTCAGATTCTGTACGCATTTTTGTTTGTGCATATTTTGTATCTCAGCAGAATTTCATTCTTTCCTCACTGCCAATTTGCAGTATAATTTAGTTTCAGGAACGCCAAGTGTGATTTAAACAGGGGGAATCTGCCAACTTTATAACAAGACTGTGTGCTCAGGTAAGTTTGTTTTGGCAAAAGTCCACACCAGGCGAAATGAGTTTAACAGTACTGATTAAAAAAAAAAAAAACACACACACACAAAAAACCCAAAAAACAAACGAAGTCATCTAAGGAATATTCATCTGATATGAAGAGATCAGTGGTTCTTCTTCCCTTTTTGATGAACAGTCTATGAAAAGACCAAGAACAACTGAAGATAAGAAACAGCCTTGCAGGAGCTGCTGTTGCCTGTACCCCTCCAGTTCCTGCCTGAACAATCTGCTGCCTACGGCTGGCAAACAGGGGTGATTTCAAAAAAGATGGGCAGTGGGACGGCAAGCAAGAGCCTGCTTTGGAGGCTCTTGTTTTTCTCACAAGTTGGAGACCTGTGTGAAAGTGAAATACACAGTACAACAGCTCTAATGAGCATTGCAATAGAATTGAGGGCCAGCATACAGGAACTTCTGGAGGAATTCATTGTAGCATTGTACATGGATGTAGTTAACACTGTCTTTCTCACATTATTTGTCATTCATTAAAGTAGCACCTCACTAATTTGATATACATATATATTGCACCTTGAATATTATTCCTGTCAGTCTTAGGTATTCATAGATTTCCCTGTGATATCTAACTGCTGTGTTCTGTACAAGTTGAAACACTCTTTAAACAAGCACAGCCTGCTGTTGAAGAAGTCCACATCATCTCTTTTCTGTGTTTTCCATCTTCTCTTTATTGTAGGCATATGTATGTGATAAATCATAGAGTCATATGATCAGCTTATGGCCCACATCAAGGCTTCACATTAAATACAATCAGTTATCATCTTGCTCTGCTCTCTGTCTGTTGAAGCTTTTCTTCTTAGTAAATTAATATTCAGCTGTTTTGGAACAGCTGCTTTTTTTCCTCTCATTTTCTTTAATTTAAGGGGAACTTTTTCCAAGTATATTCATTTTTTCCTCAGAAAAGTAGTGTTCCCTCCTACTTCCTCCTTTCCCCCAAATGATGTGTAAACAGAACAGTATTTAGTCCAGGTTTAGGGACATTTTTGAGGTTGAGTAGCTACAAATTATCATTGCTAAAAGTGAATAAATTATCCACTCCATTCCTGCTCCATGCTGAAAGTAGTAAGAAAACACTTTTTGTTCCAGTCAAGAATATCTAGGCTGACAAAACCTGATATGTAAGACACTGATCACACATACACAAATCCCAATCTAAATTTGCTTCTTAGCAACAATCAAATTGAAGAGCACTTTCTGTAAACCACCTAGTTAGGTGCCCGACTGCTTTAGTTGATACTACCTGATAGAACAGTGCTCTTAAAACACATGGTGAAGTAATCGTTTGTCCCAAACAAATTAATGGGAATTAGAGGCTTTAGAACTTGGTAGGAGTTAGTGTTCTTACCATTATTGTTATGTTTCCTTTAAGTGTTATATATTCAGAGGAAAAGGGGATTTATTTTTTGGCCTTATAGCATCAGGGATCCTCTGTCTGGTGAATGACTAATGGAAGATTGATTGTAGTTAGATGCATAGACTCATTACAGAGGGATATTTGAAGGATATTATGATGGGAAAAGGCTAGTCAGAACAGAGAATAAAATCAAGGAAAGAAGAAAGTTAACAAAATAAAGCCAAGAAATGTAATTACGGCATAGAAACCGGAGAATCACTAATAAAGAAGTTATACTTATGCAATGGCTGTAACCTTTGACCAAAAAAAAAGTTCAAGTTAATCCCAGATTTCCAACTAATCATGGAGCTTGTTGATTCCAGCTGAGTTTGATATAAACAGAGACTATTCTTCTTTGCAGAATAGAGAGAGGTGTAAGGGCCCGATGCTGAAAGCTCCTACATACGGGATGAGTAGTTTTATTAAACTAAATAGGATAGAACAGCTCCCTCCAACTCTCCCTTCTGTAATGTAGATTTTGCGTGAGACCATAACGGAGGCACATCATCACTCTGTTTATCCTTGCACAGTGTATAGAAGAGAGCCATGTCCCTCTTCCTTTTTGGGAAAAAGGCATGTAAACTCTTATTTACAGAGTGAAGTCTTTAGCACCCCATCTCTTTCACAGACTTTCCGTCTGCATTCCTCTTCATTTCTAATGCCCTTCTTACTCCCGAAGCCATCACAGCTCCTCTTTGCTTGACAGTGTGACAGTAAAGCATAATGAGCTGTTCCCTGCAGTACCCCCAGCCTGCTGACAGCCTGATGATATTCAAAGGTCAAGGGCACAGTTAAAACCCAATAAAGACCAGGCCAGTGCAAGTTTTGAGGACCATGTCAAAACCACTAAGTCTGCTATTGGTATTTACAGCAGGCCAGCCTCATTCATGGAGATAAATTTACATCAAGGTGATGAAGCATTTTAACGCCTCAGAGATCAGAGGAAGTTACGCAGCTGTGCTGTTACTTCCGGAGGTTACAAAAGAAGAAGTTTCTCCCGTGTAATCTTGTTTAGTGGGAAAGAGCTACACACAGACATGTCTTTCATAAAGGGATGTAAGTGTTTCTCACAAACTTTATAGGGATATGTATATTCTTTATTCCTGCTCTCTAGAGATAGATGTGGGAGTTTTCGATGGTTTCTTTTACCAGCAATAAAGCTACATAAAGTTGCTAAAGTGAAAGCTTTGTGAAAGTTACTGTTGAATATGTGCATTCATTGAGGGGAATTTAAAAAGGTCACTCAAGATTGGAACCTCTTCCATATTCTCCTGTCTACCATTGTTTAAAGATAGAAAAGTACCAAGGGCATCAGTTATCTCCCTTACTTAGTACAATTAATTATTTAGGTCCAACACCCTTATTGCTTAGCAATTTATTCCAGGAGTAACACCTTGGAATAATAAGACCTTTCAGGCATAAGGCCCTTCTCAACAAGAGTATGGGTGTCAAAAAATAGCCCTTAATTAACCAACATTGAGTTCTTAAAGTTTTATTCTGTATTGAAGCCTACCATTTCTACAATCAGAACTGACAAAGAAAGAAGGGGAATTGGATGTTTCAGAACAATTTGTCATGACCAATTTTTCAAAACGCATAATAAATGCAAGCTTTCACAAGACTGGCTGTCATTAAGCTTGCATAAAACTAAGAATTTATGAACTGGAAAACCCAATGTAAACTTTTTGCAGCTATGCAGATATAACATGGATCACCACTAAAGGAATCTTACAATGAAGAAGTATTTGTTTATTTGTGATATGTGGCTTTTTTTGCAAATATTAGAATCTACTTGTTTTCTCCTAAGGTGTCTGAAATCATTTGCATGTTATGGCTGTCTGCATCATCTAGGAACTTCGACTAGATAACGCATAAGATTCCCTTAGGTCATAAGTACTAAGTAAAATAATCATAGCATCTATATTTTTTGTATCTATTATGATTATCTCTTTAATAAAATCACATCAATGTAACTGTAACTATTTTGAAAATTACAGGAGACCAAAGTTCACTTACTGTCCCTTATTTACACATTTTGAGAAGCAAATTATAGGCAAACTTAATGTTAAAACCACCTTGCATTTCCCATTTTAAAGGCAGAATGGCTTACAACTTTATAGTTGATGAAAGTGCTTCCCTATGTGGTTGGTCATGTGTACACAACCTTTACAAAATAATAACCTTGCTCTTCCTTTCCTTGTTCCTTGCCCAAAAAAAAAAAAACAAACAAACTCAAGAAGCCCTAAATTTCATGCACTGGAATAACAATGGGAGTCAGAGAGGTGAGTTTTGCCATTCCCATGAAGATCAGCCTAAATTTTGTCAAATTCCGAAATTTAAAAATTACATCATTTTGTTGCATAAGCACATGTACACAAAAGGGTACATGAAAAGTTCATTCACAGCCTGAGTTCTGGTATTTTCCTAAATTTTGTTTGCTTGACTTGGCTATGTACTTCTCACAAGATAGAACTGGAGAATTCTAGACAACCTAAAATTGCTAAGATATTTATAAGATAATTGTTTAATATGATTGACAGGTTCCTTATAATATCTTTATGTTTTGGAGAGGCATTTAAATCAGTTTTAAAAGGAAAACTGAACTTTCCACATTTAGCTTATATATTACTTAATACATAATAAATCCTCCTAAAAAAGTAGGATATAAGCAATGCAACAATATGCCCAAATCATTCCAAATGCTACTTTTCATCCTAAAAGCAGGAGCCAGCATCAGAAGGCGACGATATGTCCATCAGTGAATTGTTGAAATTCCTAAGACACTCTCCCATTCTGTTAGAATAACTTTCCCAGACGCATTATCTTGCATTTGACTAAATTAAAGACCTTCTGTTGGATTTGATCTTTAATCCAAGTGATTCAGATTTCCCTGGGTTTGTACTATTTTTTATCATGCAGGTCTTTATGTTATCTGCAAGCTTCACCAGAAGGGCTTTTTAGCATCGTCTGGATCACCAATACAAGTATTAAATAGAATCAAGCATTGAGCCCTATGAGCCCTACTAGATATGGTCCTGCATATCCTTCTCAGTAGCTCATGAGATCCGTCAGTCCACCAGTCTTGAATTCATCTGATCTATTCCTTATATAAATAAGCAGATTTTTGAACCATAATGTCAGGTAGCATCAAGTCAAGTGTTCTGGAGAAATTCAAATATACTAGATCAAAACATTTGCCTTTATCAATTAGACCTTTAATCTTAGTGCAAAAACATAGCCTTCAATCAAACCATTTTGTCTAACATAAACAGTGGCTAGAATATAATCAGTTTTGTTTATAGGACCCATAAATTACTTTTTCATTATTTTATGTACCAGGCTAGCCTTTCCTTAGGCATTTACATTCTTTTTAAGTACTCTAATAGTATTTAAGAATTTCTCTAGTTTTCTAAAATTAGCTTAAGAAATTAGTGATTCAGATTATTCCACAGCTGGGTCTTTAGGTGTAACTTATGTGAGCCTATTTAATTGGAAATCTTAAATTTTCTTTCAAATCAAAACAGTTATTAGAAGAAAAAAACTCACTTTTATTGAACTCAAAACAGAAAAAAACTTTTCCTTTAAAAATTTTTATTCAATTTTCCTAAACTGAAATAGAAGAAGAAACCTTCATTTCTGGGGACAGCAAAAAATTTCCTCAAGGCTCTGGAGACGGCACGAAATCAGCTTTGAAAAATCCCTTCCAGAGCAGGGAACCTAGTGGTGGCTCCATCAGTGGCTTACAGGGCTTCCAGGGCTTCCAAGCTCCTGGCAAATTAACTGTGGGTAAACAGTTTGTGCCAGGACCCCTGCCAGCATGTCAGCACAGCATTGCTTTGTGCTCCATACCCATGCCCTAGGGTCAGGCATTGAGCACTCCAGTGTCAGACTTTATTTGCACAGGTCCGAAAGGACAATGAATGCATTGCTCCAAATTAGGTGTCTAAACTTTTAATACAGTAAATGGAGAGGGTTAGATGATTCAAAATAGGGCTAGCAATAGCCTGAATGCTAACAGAGTACCCTACAGTAAATATAAGGGCAAATAAAGATTGAGGTTTCATGCTACCACCTCCTCTACCCACCAACCTGATCTGAAATTTGAGCACCTAACTCCAAGGTACAAGAAGCCTGCTTCCAGTTTTGATCTATAACTCTGTTCCTACAATGTGGGTATAAAAGAAATTTCTATTTAAAAAAATGAAGTATTTACAGCTTCCTTCTTAAAGTGGTAACAGGGAGGGGGAAATAGAAGCATTCCCTGTGTATTTTATACCAAAAACTATTTGGAATACATTGAAGAGATGGAAGGCAGTATAAAATAACAGAATAAAACTGAGCCCAGGTCTTTCTCCCCTACTTTTACACCTTATGTTCTAATCCACTAATTCTTAACATTTTTTCTGCCAACCAAACCATCTTAGCAGGTGGGAGTGGCAACTGTCTACTTTCTCTCTCCCATATACAGACAGAATAACAAAATACACAAACCACATTTTTCACCTTTCAGGTCAATTATTGAATTTGGAACCAATACTATGGTCATGTAGCGTGCAAAAAGTAACCTTTAAGCTGTTACATAAGGAAAATAACCATATCTACTTCTATTTGTTGAAGACGTGTACAGCTACATTTTCTAATAAGACCAGCCTTGTATTCACATTCCATGTTTATTCTGAGCACTAGGTGAGGCCCCTTAAAGGACATAGGCAGGCAACCATCAGAATTTAACTACTAACCAGGTTACCCTCAAAAAGAATCAGTCCCAGCTCTGAAAATAAACTTGATCTAAAACCCATTTTTGGTACCTAAATCCATTAATAGATTTGGCTTTTTTATCTTCTCATTCTTAATCTCTGCAGGTCTCAGCTGCAATCTCAGCTGAGTCTTTACTTGCTTTGATATCAGTGCTGAAGTATATATGTCCTACTATTAACTTGTTTAGATTAGACTTGGTTGCAATAGGAATAATGTCAATTTACACTTGATTTGCTGGTCCTAGATTATCAAAAAGTCTTATATGATCAAGAATGTCCTTTTATCTTAGTTAAAAGGCTATTTAAGTACATCGTCTATTTTATCTTCCCAAAGAAAGAATTCCCAAAGAAAGATATTACTTACAAAGCCTGAAGAGTGAGGATCGAATTCGTCTCAGGTGTAAATTCATTTGTACAGTAAACATATTTGGACTGATGTGTTCGCCTTAATGGATAAAACTTTTCAAAGAATCACTAGGCTATCTTCCATGTTCCCAAAGAAAAGCATTACTTTGGGAGCAGGGGGTAGATTGCTTCCACACGGAAAACCTGCTGAATCCTTTTAAAATTACTGATTCACAAATTGTAGTGATTGAAACCTAATCTCAATTATAGTACTAGGGTATATTGTTGCACAGTGTGATAATGGTATTTTCTGCCTTAAGTGGACTTTGATTCAAACAATGGGCTTGAATAAATAAGAGAGAAAAAGAACCAGCCGTTTACTGTGTGTTCACTGTCAATCTTGTACACTTAATTTTTCTGATAGCAAGTACCAGAATTCCTCTACAGAGAACAGGAACTCTTTCTTTCCTTTCTCCCTTTCTTTTTTTTTTTTTTTTTGGTTAAAGATATCTACCTCTTTTCTTACCAGCAATTGTACATGTCTTTAAGAAAGGATTTGTCAGATCTGAGCAAGAAATAACAGAATTTGATACTTTTCACTAACATAATGGTGTTGCCATACTAATCTGTAACCTGTTCATAGTCATATGAAAGGTGTGATTAAATTTATTTAAGACTGAGAATGTTTTAGTGCAATTATTTAAATAAATATTAGAAGAAATCTTTTGACATCATGGCTGTTGTTCGGGGCATGAGGAGAGAAAGAGTGAAAACATGCTCAGCTAAACGTACTTTCAAGCTGCAACAGATAAGTTTTGCACTCAGTTCTCAAGGGCAGTTCAGGAACATTTCCTTGTAAAATAAATGTCCTTAAAAAACAAACAAACAAATAAACCCAAACACTTAGTGAAATGGCCCATCTTGAGAACAATACTGAGGTGCCAGAAATACCACCAGATTACCAGAAGAGGAAACTGGGGGAATATTGCGGCATTCTGGGTATGGCAGCTGATTCATAGATCCCTAGACCCTGCCAAGTTCAGTGTCTGAATAATCTACAATGAAGAATGAGAGTTCACCTGTTCTTGGCCTCCTTCCTGAGCTTTCTTTTGGAGTCACTGCCAGAGAAATAATGCTGTTCTTGAAATATCTTTGGTTAAAGTAGTTACTCAATAGTTAGGAATATTTGAAATTGAACATGAAATGAGGATAACTTTGCTTTTTGACACTCAGTCCTTTAGAATACACTTACCTTATATTAGTCATCTTAATTATTGCCAGCAGAACCTCCTCCTATCTTTCAAGATTGCCCCGTCTTTTCACCTTCTGGCTGAATTCTTCCTCCTCACAAACCGATATTTGCTACCTGCTTTCAAATCCAGACCCAGGCAATGAAAAGATATCTTACTTAGACCAAAAGTAAACACTATCTTTCCTTTAGACTCTGCAACAACATTTTCATCCTCAGTGCTTTAATACATTTGTAGGCCTTAAATTAGGATTGCACTGTAAATGAATTAGTTAAAAATTTCGAGGTATATTGGTTTGGCCTCAAATGAGCAACCAGTACATGAAACACTCTCAGTTGCTCTAGGAATGCAAGTTAAGTGAGGGGCTATAAAAAGAACATTTTCAACCAGATTCATCCTGGTGAAAAGTGAAGCAGATCAATCAACTGAATAAGGCTTCTTCCTACCAGCTGAGGATTCATCCCCATGAATAAGACATTGAAGCTCATTTAAATGTTACAATAAGGAGAATAAATTCTCAAAGGACAGAAGGGTAAATTATAGTCTGCAGAGAGAAGTGAGCCAGCTCTAGAAAGTCTGCCCCTAATATGTGGGGGAGGGGGCTTTTGTGTGTGTGGGGGGGGTTGTTTTGTTTGTTTATTTTTTTTTAATACCATTGCTCTGTTTTCAGGGAAAAACTAGTGGAAGATAGAGCCTCCTCTCACAGTTACCCTTAATACAAAAGTAAAGAAAATTGATATTTCTCTCTGTTGAATACCTTTTGCCTGGTCAGTGCTGCCATGGTAGCATTTGCATTGCCATTAGATGTGGAAACATGTTACCGCATCACCTCCCCAGAAACTGTATATAAAAAAAAAAATCTTAACATGTCATTTAAATAACTAAACATAAGATTCAAAGACTGATAGTCCAATAAATATTAAATATACTGATACAACCTCCATTTGCCCTATCTTGTAAGTATATTACAGTATAAAGAAGTGAGTACCATTCAAGTAACTGACAGGGAGGGAAGTATTTGGAGTTTTCGCATACCAGAAATCAAGTTCTTTTCCTGGCTTTACCAGAGATAATTAAGTGAAAAGTTGATAAAGTTATCAGTAAAACAGGATATTCGGAAGTTTTAGTTACCTAACTCCAGCATTGCAAAGCACAGTCCATTTTCTTGGCTAAAAGGATATTTGGGTACTGGCTAGGTCAGCATGTTCTTTTTGAACGCTTAGCTACACAGGAAGCTATATAGGAAGCTTAGTGGAGATTGGCATTTTTTTTCCTCTGAATCTGGCCTGTAGCAAAGTCTTCGGTACTGGAGCAGGTTCAATGGAGACAAAATGCTTAAAGAGATTTTATCAGGCCTCTAACCATACTCTACCGAGCATATGTGAATAATGATTTTCACAGGCTTATATTTCAGCCAAATAGAGGTGGATTTTCTTAGATACGGCAAAAGGCACTCCTTTGACCCAATGACTATTCTGTGGTCAGATTTTGTGTTCTTACTGCAAAGCCAGAGAATTGTTCTCCAGAGAAATAAGTTAACAGAAATCTAATACTAGCAAAATAGTCAGGATGGCTTGCCTTTTTTGTTTGTAATAGCTGACATATTTTGCCCTGAAAATGAGGAAATAAGATATATATATATATAAGTATTCACATACACAAACATGTGAAGATTATCACAGAAATCCACACAGCTGCCTTCTACTTAAAAGAATTGTAAATTTACAGTGACATGAGTTAGGCAAATATTTTTAGATCAGTCAATGAATTCCCTGAAAAATGAAAGTTCTTAGCAAGCTAAACTACTTTCAACCATATATTCAGACTTGCAGAAATTAAGAGGGTGAATTAGAAACTTCAGTAATTCTGAAGTATTTCTTTTTCCGTTGTAAGAACTAACTTGTATTTTTCAATTTTGAAAACTTGGCTTAAATTTGACCTCAAACTTTATAAATAGCTTAAAGAATATTAAATGATAGCGGAATAGAACTATTTCATTCTTGTTTGAGTGAAAAATCTGTTCAATCAAAAGCAAATTCTAATTTTAAAAATATATATGTTTTAATTCAGCCTCCACACTTTTCTTGTTTTTCCAGACTAGTAACTGAACTAAAAAATTTACTTTTCTAACACTTTTAATAATGTCTAAGATCAGAGCCCTAGTATATCTTTTCATCAGATGCAGCGAAATTCCATAATGACTCAAAAGCACTGAAAAGTAGAGATTCTTTCCTTATTTCTAGACACACACTTCCCAAAACTTACCTTATGCTGGCTCTGGGGTTTGCCATATTGCTCCACAAGTCATTTTGACTCACTAAATAGCAGAAAGCAAACAAAGGTGAAAAAAGGTATTTTTCTACTCATTTAGTAGGTGAAATCAGCTGACTGAAAGGGCCAAGCAGTGCTGGAGCCAGGACAAGGAAGGAAAAAGGAGGATCTCAGCTTCTCCTTTGGGGAGCAGTGAACTTATTCTGGACCAGATGCAAGTGAAATTGCATTCTTATTTAAAAAAAAAAAAAAAAGGCATTTTGCTATGTTGAAGAATACACATTGGATCAATCCTGCTCCTAGTAGCTTGACAAATAGCTGAACAATATATATATAAAATAAATAATAATAACAAGAAACTCCTGAGTTTGCATATGAACTTTCTTACCATCTTTTCTGACCTAATTCATTATACATATTCACTGTATAGTTAGGTAAGTTTTTATGATAAAGTACCAAGTTCCAGATACAAATAGAGTATACTTTGCTAAAGAAATGTTTTCAAAAAAGCATTCAGGAAAATATGAAGAATAACTTATTTTCATACTTTTCCATTAAAAAATTCATATCTATTTGGAACATACATTTTATACATTATGCTAAATTATAATTCCTGAAAATGTTTTTACTTCTCATATTCCTAATGATACTGAATTTTCAAAAACTAACGAATGTGTATCAGGCTCTTTTCCTTCAGTAAGACTTAATTTCAGAAGATTCATTTGTAGTGGTAAGTCTCAAAAAAATTTGAATTTGACACTACTATCAGGCCTGAAGCTGGATCCAGAAAATCAAATGTTTTTCAGCCTGAAGAAATAATAGCAGGCATTGTGTTATAAATTTAGCAGCCTCTGCAGCATCAAATGAAAGATCTTTCATTGTGCTGAAGTAAGTTGGGACTACATACTGTAAGAACCACTATAGATGATTGATGTTTAAGTGATCACCTGCCACTGGTGTTGGATTGTGAAGCTACAAGAAACACTGATATCAACAAAGCTAATGCAATTTTTGCTACTTTGAGATCATTCCACTGTCTATTAATGTGAGTAGAGATTTGATGGACACAACAATTTCTGGCTACCTCCGCCTAAGAGACTCATAAATTTACTTTCAGCTGTTTATTGTCTTAAATTTTTAATCTGAGAATAGCAGAATCCTCCAAGAATCCCTTGGAGAATAGTGACTGAAAACAAAAAAGTAGAACAAGATTAATTGTTCAGCTAAGCTGGAATAGTTTCTGTTGCAACTGTTTTTTTTTACATCAAGTGTTTCCAATCAGTACAAAAGTGACAAATGTTTACAGGAGCTGGACACTTCTTGCAGCAGTTTAAAATGAAATAATTCATCATGAGGCTGTTCCCCCTTGAAGTATAATAGCATGCTCTAGGCATCTACACATTGCTCATAGTCCTGCCAGCTGGAGGTTCAAGGCCTGGAGGATCAGCCCGCTGCCCAAGTCTCAGGGGAGTTTATTCCTCTTAAAAGTATTAGAGAACCAAAGAAAGTCCAAATCCTAATTGCATTTAGGATGACAGCATCCTATTTTCTCCCTGAGAAGAACATAGTTCACTGATGCTCCCACAGGTGAGTCACTAATGGCAGTCCCAAGGACAGTACGTATCAGGCTACAAGAACATAATCCATATTGCAAAAGATCTAAGCACACAGAAACCATTCAGGCAAACTTTCTGAAAGGCGGACCTGAGGACTCAAGCTTTTTCCAGCCCTAGCACCAGCTGAGACTGGCTTTTTCTTTTTATGATCCCCCAGTGGTCTTCATTTTTTGTAGCAATGGTTAGTGAAACAGCTGTCAATGCACATATTTATTAATCTTCATATGACCACTGAAAAGTGTATCTATGTAATTAGAATCATTCAGGAAAAATGTCAAAGCATGCTCTGTTGCTGTTTCATAGGTACACAGGTGTGTTTCTGATGTCTACAAAATATGAATGAACAACTGATAACAATATGGTATGATTTCAGCATTTTCTCCCACAGAAAGTCATCCTGTCCAGGACGGCATTAGTTTCTAACTGTTGCCTACAGACTGTTTTTTTTTTTTTTTTTTAACATGGTTTAATTACTGTTCATGAATTTTAGTTATGCTCCACGGACCAATACAGTCAGAAGACAAGGATATCATTTTACGGAAGGAAGATGTATTAGTGTTCACTGACTTTTCATGTATTTATATTGCAGCCCAGATATTTTTAGGATTCCAAAAGAAGCCTTATAATTTCTTGATTTGTTTTTTTTTTCTTTAGCCAGACTGAAAATACTGACCTCTTTTGTTTATCCTGCTTGTTTCACTTCATTTCTTTCATTTCTTTCTTTCTTAATCAAATGGAAGACATTGAAGCTGGAGAGACAGAAAATGCACCTGAAGATATAGCTAAATTGCAAAGTGACTCAAACAAATTAGAGAAACTGCACCTGCAGGCAATGAGAAATTTGGCCCTAAAAAGTGGAATACTTAGTGAGAGAAAATAAATACCAGAGATAATGAATGAGAGGATGTGAACAAGCTGCAGAGCCAATTATGCTCTAATGTATTTTCTTTCCATTTATTTTCTTAGACCTTACCTTAATTCTAATATTCCTTTTTCATATCAATAAACACTCTACAACTTGAAAGCAAAAAAGATTAGACTCCATGAGAAATTTTGTTGGTTTTTTTTTTTTTTTGGTAAGAAGTTGTCAGCTGTATGAGATATCTGGAGTCCACAGGCTTTAATAATGGTTGAGATCTAGAAATAAATTCTTAATGCTGAGGTATTAGTTGTAAGAACAAAGGTGCACAGTTAGGACACTTTCAATGTATTATTTATTTAAATATATAAAGCATTTGTGAAATATACTGGATTTATATAAATACTTAGGAGAGACACTTAGAAGCAGAGTGGACTTTCCCATGTTATTACATCGGTATGTCCCAGGTCAGCAGTAAGGATGTTCAGTGTCCAAGCTCATGTATTTTGTGCCTGTTGAGTCCTTGATGACTTCTCTGGGATCTCTGAGGTGTAATGATAAAATAAATATAATTCCACTAGAAATACATTTATCCCAAATTTACTTACTTAATGTGGCCTGATGAACAGCCATCTAGATGCTGCTCATCCCTGCATGGATGAGCAAGGAACTCCTGAAAAAATTCGAACAGAAGACGAAGGCATACAGAATGTGGAAAAGGGGACAGGCCACTTGGGAGGCATATAGGGAAGTCATCAGAATATGCAGGGCATGCGACAAGGAAGGCTAAGGACTATTTGGAACTAAATCTGGCAAGGGATGTCAAGGACAACAAGAAGGGCTTCTTCAAATACATCAATAGCAGAAGGTAGACTAGGGAAAATGTGGGCCCGCTGCTGAACGGGGCGGGTGCCCTGGTAAGGAAGGATACAGAGAAGGCAGAGATACTGAATGCCTTCTTTGCTTCAGTCTTTACTGCTAAGGCCAGTCCTCAGGACTTCCAGAACCTTCGGGACAAGGAAGAAAGTCTGGAGAAAGGAAGACTCTCCCTTGGTTGAGGAGGATCAGGTTAGAGATCATTTGTGCAAACCTGACCTCCAGAAATCCATGGGCCCCGATGGGATTCACCCACGAGTGTGGAGGGAGCTGGCGGATGTTATCGCTAGGCCACTCTCCATCATCTTGGAAAGGTCCTGGAGATCAGGAGAGGTGCCTGAGGACTGGGAGAAAGCCAGTGTCACCCCAGTCTTCCAGGAAACCAGGAAACTACAGGCCTGTCAACCTCACCTCCATCCCTGGAAAGGTGATGAAGCAGCTCCTCCTGGAGGTCCTCACTAAGCATGTGGAGGACAAGAAGGTGATCAGGAGTAGTCAGCAGGGATTCACCAAAGGGAAATCATGCTGGACCAACCTGAGAGCCTTCTATGACGGAATGACTGGCTGGGTAGATGAGGGCAGAGCAGTGGCTGTTGTCTCCCTGGCCTTCAGCAAGGCTTTTGACGCTGTCTCCCATCACATCCTCATAGGGAAGCTCAGGAAGTGTGGGTTGGATAAGTGGACAGTGAGGTGGATTGAGAACTGGCTGGATGGCAGAGCACAGAGGGTTATGGTCAGTGGTGCAGAGTCAAGATGGAGGCCTGTAGCTAGCGGTGTCCCCCAGGGGTCAGTCCTGGGTCCAGTCTTGATCAATGTATTCCTCAATGACCTGGAGGAAGGCACAGAGTGCACCCTCAGCAAGTTTGCTGATGATCCTAAACTGGGGGGAGCGGCTGACACAGCAGAAGGCTGTGCTGCCATTCAGAGGGACCTGAACATGCTGGAGAGCTGGGTGGAGAGGAACCTCCTGAAGTTCCACAAAGGCAAGGGCAGGGTCCTGCACCTGGGGAGGAAGAACCCCATGCACCGGGACAGGTGGGGACCGACCTGCTGGAAAGCAGCCCTGCCGAGAAGGACCTGGGAGTGCTGGTGGACAACAAGTCAAGCATGAGCCAGCAGTGTGCCCTTGTGGCCAAGAAGGCCAATGGTCTCCTGGGGTGCATGAGGCAGAGTGTTGCCAGCAGGTCGAGGGAGGGGATCCTGCCCCTCTCCTCAGCCCTGGGGAGGCCTCACCTGGAGTACTGTGTCCAGTGCTGGGCTCCCCAGTACAAGAGAGACATGGCACCACTGGAGAGAGTCCAGCGGAGGGCTACAAAGATGATGAGGGCACTGGAGCATGTCTCCTAGGAAGAAAGGCTGAGAGAGCTGGGCCTGTTCAGCCTGGAGAAGAGAAGACTGAGAGGGGATCTCATCAGTGCCTATAACTATCTGAAGAGAGAGTGTCAAGAGGCCAGCCTCTTCTCCGTGGTGCCCAGCGACAGGACAAGAGGCAACGGGCACAAACTGAAACACAGGCAGTTCCATCTGAACATGAGGAAAAACTTTTTTCCTGTGAGGGTGACAGAGCCTTGGAACAGGTTGCCCAGAGAGGTAGTGGAGTCTCCTTCCCTGGAACGTTCAAAACCCGCCTGGACGCAATCCTGTGCCATGTGCTCTAGATGACCCTGCTTGAGCAGGGGGGTTGGACTAGATGATCTCCAGAGGTCCTTTCCAACCTCAACCATTCTGTGATTCTGTGATTCTCTAATGTTAGCAACGTTTTTTTTCAGCATTGGGATAGACTTGTGAAAGAAGGTAACAGCTGCTGGGTAACTCAGTGGAATTACTCCAGCAGACATTATGCCCAGGTGTTTATAGGTGAGTTTAGTAAATTTAAACTAGTATGTTTTCCTGGCCACTTCATACCATTCCATAGTGTGCATTTGATGCCAAAGATCCCTTTCTTAGGTGTACTTACACGGCCTCAGTTACTTAGGCTCAGAATCACAATCTCTGTTTCTGGGAGAAAAGACCCTAAGGAGCCTGGCAGTGGTTTCCCTTACTGCCACTTTACACCACTCCAATAGCAACAGAGCTATAAAAATAACACAAATATAAATTGTTCCTCTTTTGATGCCTCTTTATACTACCAGAGTGATGTGAAGTACCCCTCTTATAAATGCGAATGAGGCCTCAGGAGTCTAAAGTGATGTAATTCAAATGCTGATGGACCAGATGACATGAACAAAGCAAGAAAAATATAAAGGTACAAGTTAACTTTGGCACTTGCTTAATGTGTGCCTTTTTGTACTTCCCTTTGGTTCCTGGGCAAGTCGTACATTGTATCTTAGACTCCCTTAGGCTTACTCACACATTAGCTTCCTAAGAGGATGAGGAGCGAGGCTATATGGATATAAGGCCTTCACTCCGGGTCACTGCTCAAAACAGTGCAGTGATTAAACAGCTTGTCACCCCAAAACAGGCACCTACCAGAGGTCGCTGCCCATAGAGCAAAGGTGGGAAATGAGAAAATTTATTTTCTTCGGCTGTAGCTCAAGGCTGTCACCACCAGTACAAGCAGCAAAGCTGGAGCCGGTGCAGGAGTGGTTGAAGCACAGATGTTCGCCCTGACGTTTTGTTAAGGAGACAGACGGGAAATGTGGGCAAACGTCTCAGGGAGGTAACTTCTTAAACCACTGCCGCAATGTCAGACGTTTACCTGATTTATCCGTCGAAACGTTAAGAAGTTCTGTGCCAAGAAAACGGGGACTGTTGACACTTAACCCATTTACACATTTCTTAAGAAATCTAAACTTATGGAGCACGTTTTTTTGAAAGGACAGCCATGCTGCCGCTTTATGCAATCCCGATACCAGTGTAACAGCCGCATTTGCCTATTTTTTGGTTTTTATACCTGTAGTGGGCAACCTGTGGGTTCCTCAGGTGTCCCAGGAGCCCTCATGGCCACCCCCTCATGGCCCGGGGTGCAGGGCCCAGCTGGTGCCCCCCCCGGGCAGGGCCCCAGCAGAAAGCGCTGCCGGGAGGCCTCTCCAAAGGCCGCCCTCAGCCCCAGGCCGCCACCGAGCCGTCCCCGTCTTCCTCCCGCCCCGAGGCCCGTGGCGGCGGAGGGCTGTGGCCGACCCCAACCGGTGCGCGCAGAGCAGCGCGGCGCGGCTCCCTCCGCCGGCCGGGAGCGGCGGGACGGGGCTGCGGCCAGGCGCCGCTGAGCACTAGTGTAGCTGTGAGGGCTGCGCCGCCCTCACGGCTCTCCGGAGGAGGCCAGTGGGTTGGATGGGCAGCGGCTCGGCTTCCCAGGAGCCGGTGTGGTCCCCCCCAGCGCATGCCCCAACAAGCGGCATTTCTTGTGGAGAAGTGAGTCGTCTGCATCGTCCCGATTTACTCCCCGGCTGGAGAAGTTGCTTTGGTCTTCTTCATCCCATGCAATTACTTTCACTGAGAGGAAAATACTTATTATTTATTAAGTAACGTTGTAAATAATAATAGATATAAATATATACTGTATCTTAGACATATATATAAACAATAAATACTTATTAAAATACTTATTACACAATCGTATACATTTCAATATCCATGTTACTAGCATTTACGCTTTGAATTTGTTCCTTGCTCTAATGTTTTCACAGGTCCGATACAATCGCTTTTGGTCAAAAGTACACGATAACAGTATCGAAGGAAGCCTGAATGACTACTGAGCTGTAAGTGGAAAAATTCAGCCAAGTATTTTAGATAACTGATTAAGCATTTTGTCACGTAAAGCTTCCTATTAGTAATACAAGTTGCTATTAAATATTTATTAAATCCAAACAGGAACTCTTGGGAAAGCTACAAATTTTGACATTTCAACAAGTATTTGAAACATTTTATTTCAGATCTCACACATTTCGAAAACATGGTACTTATAAGTGTTGGTAAAACACCAACAGTTATTTTGATTATCTAATCCACTTGTGTGGTGTAAATATACATAATTTATTTTATACTAATATTAATCAACATAAGAATCCCATAAGAGATGAAAACCCAGATAGATGAGGTCTGGGAAAGTAATGAACAGATATTTTCTTTTCAAATAGAGTAAATAATGATATCTAACCAATCAAATTCTAAAGATCGCGGTTTAAAATGTTGCTACTACTGAAATAGTCTATTACAATCATTATTCAGGACGCTCATTTTTGCCTCATAATCAAGCTGGGTGTCAGCTTGATTTGCATGGCATGTAGAGAAACCTTAGGAGTGGTTAGTAAATATGCAGTTCTGTCCTTTCACTAGAGCTCACAGCTTTTATGTAATGATTTCAATATTGTGGTTTAAATACAGCCTCCAGAACTCTCCGCTGTTTCTCTTGCTTACAGCAAGAGTTAAGATGTATTATCAAAGTGTCTTTCTCATTACTGCGGATAACTAATTTATCAGTTTTGAATGGTAAATGGCATTGAATGTGCAGGGCACTACCCAGATGCAACTGAAGACAGCTAAAAGATATACTGTTATTTGAAAGGCTTCTAGAAAAGGATTCAAAGCCCACAGTCTGTTTACATTGAGCTATTGATTCATTACGGATTTAGGAAATGACTTCGGGCATACAGATTTGAAATACTAGTTCAGCTCTACTGATTTCAGGGAGAGATGTTGTATAACTGAGAAATAAAGGGTTATACTATATTACCTCTTAAGGTGCCATTGAATGTGCATGGGTAAGGTCAACCAAATGTTCTTTATTGATAGATTTTGTTGTCAGAGTTTTTCAGTGTGCTTAACAAAAAAGACGGCTCCATATTTTGTAATTTAACCCTCCCAAAGATCCTCTATTGTATTTTATTGTGTTTGAAAGCTAAAAGGTGTGAAAGGCAGAGCTGTCAGCTTTGTTTTCAGTTGTTTGGTCTAACCTTTTTTACGCTTCTAGTTTCTTTTATGTGAGAATCAGTAACACAGTCATAAAGTATGTAGTTTTCACTTTTCAACACTGAATTTGAAAAAAATAAAATAAAAAAATAATTAATTCCTCTTTGGACTTCAGTATCAAAAGCACTATAAAAGTGACTACATAGCCAAAGAATTCATTGTTATACAATTAAATAATTGTTACCTTACCGCTGTTGTCTTAAGTGGTCACAAATCAAATGGAAAGTATCCCAAAACATTTCATTATATTAGGGAAAAAAAGAGTTCGCATCTAAACACTGTTGCTCTCAGTCCAATGCCTTTAAACCATTTTTTGATAAGTCAAAAGTTACGCTGTATAAAAGCTATAGTACTTTTAATAGACAGCATTGAATGTTCTTAACATATGTTTCTCTTAGGGCATTTTTCAAGGTGTGGGTTTTATTTTTGGAGTTTTGTTTTTTTTTTCCTTCTCTCATTGCAGTGAACAGACTTTTGCCCTCAATTTGCTAATGTGTGTCTAGCGGGAGAGGGGAAGTGGCTGAAATTCTGTATTTTTGTCAGGCAAAGCATGTTGAAGTTAAATGGAGTCAGCTTTCCTAAAAATGTTTAATTAATTAGGACCTGAGATGCAATATTTCTGTTTGTGATGTTGAGCAGTGTGCCTCATAGACAAGCTAGGAATACAGTATTCATCTTATTTGACTATTTACGCAAAATATGAATATTAGTACATTACTGACAGCAGTACCCTAGCAGTATCAGGTTCATTCTAGGGTAAGAGGAGTGGGTAATTACTTTGCACAGACAAAAATGATGGTAGTCTCAGCACTGTCTCATTTTGACCAACCAAGAATTCAGATCACGTGCATCCTATATGGTATTAACTGTCTGAACAACTTGTAAAATATGTTTGCATTCTGCATGTTATATTTTTCAAAGATCTAAAAGCAGAGTCCACATTTGTATTCTGTGACTGTTGGGTCTTTATCTCTGATACAGAGATACAATGCATCTTCGGACCACTGTAAAAACTACTCCTAAAAGGCTTTTTTTTTTTTTTAACCTAGTCTCAGGTCTGATAAAATATAAATCAAACACATTCTGGGATTTTAAATTGTCTGTATCTCTAAAATGCCTGGGGTACAAAATGTCTCACCCTCAGTTTTAAGTTACTATGTAAAATATTTATGATTCAAAATGAAGACTAATTCTGGTTAATAATTCTAGTACTTAACCAATTTACTAGCTGATGACAGTTTTTAATAAATCACAAGGTATGCCTACCTGCATAATGATATGATAACCACAGAAGAAGAGTGTCAAACTAGGACAGCTGTGCTGAAGAGAACATGAAAAGCATTGTCCGTCTTTCACTCTACCACTCTGTCTCATCTATGGCTAATCTAAATACAGTTGACTTTGGTTACTTCAAATCAAAAACTTCGGGCCTGGACAATGCAGTGACACCTATTAATAAGTTAAATGTCTTTGAAACTGTTCTCTGGCACTAAGGCCAACAGGAATAGAGCAGACCCATTTGTACCTTTAAAAACTCTCACTCTCTAAAAGTGTCTAACTGCATCCGAAGGGCCGTTTGAGAAAGTTCCCTGACCCTGGCTGATACCTGGACTGTGTTTGGGGATTGTTTAGGGGGATGCTAGTTGGACTGGACCAAAACCGTGCTGGGGGCATGTTATAAACAGCGTAGTCATGCTAGATCCAGTGCCCACAAATGTTCTGTGGCATTTTTTAACTTACTTGTACAAATAGTCCACTCATGGCAACATTTTTTCTGAAAGCCTAGCAAAGAACAAAGAAGGCACATTATTACTGACTGTGTCTGAACAGACAAAGCAGACATCTCTGTTTCAGTGGGACTTTCCCAGGGTATCCTACGAATCTGAAATGCCCTAAATTTTCATTTAATAAACTGTTTAATAAAATGGCCCTTTACTTTCTGTTTCATGAAATGTATAAATTGTGTTCCTTGATTCATTCATTGTAAGATATATTTTTCCACGTCTTTAATCATTGTCTTAGCTCTTCTTTGCATCTTCTGCAGGCTACTAACATTCTTTTCTAACAGGAATCAATGAGAATTAGCACAGTAGTCCTGAAGCAATTACTTCAGCACCAAAAAAATAATAACTTCAGAAAAAAAAGTCAAGGTGGCCTTAAGCTACTTGGCCTCTCCCCTGGAATACATCTAAACATTAGTCCTCTAATAACTGTTGCACTGGGAACTCAGGTTCAACTGATTGTTCATCCAGATCTTTTGCAGAGTTTTCATTCTTCAAGTATGCTGCATTTTTTTAATGCTTAAAGATATGGTTTTACGTTTGGTCATACTGAAACACGTATTATTTACTTGCAAGCCTGGTCTTTTTACTGCATACTATTCCTCTAATCCTTGTGTCATCCACGGATGTTATCAATAATATTTTATTTTAATTAGTTGATAACATACTAAATAGCATAAACCAATGAGCAAATCCCTCTGTATCTTCAGTAGAGGTGTGCTTGATAAAAAAAATAAAAATATTAGATAACCTGGGGTGTAACTGAGCTCTTTTGGATACCACAGAGACCTGGAAAGAACTGTTTATCTTCTTGTGACAGAAACTATTTGCTGAAGAAAGAAAAGTTTTAAAATTATATGTAAAGCTTCTCTATCTTCAGTTTCTACATCTTGGAGCAACAGCATTGATATCAGCTAGAAGGCAGCCAGTGTGGATTGTATTTTACATAGTTAAGCAGGAGAAAGTTCAAGCTTATATTCAACCTCATTTCCATATGCTGAATAAAAGGAGGACATTTTTCAGATTACTTTCAAACAAGAAAACGAGAATATCTTTACTGAAATCTGATCTTTATTATAATAATATATTGCTAAGAAAATTACCTGCTGGTATTATTTTTATGAGATATTATAGAGAATAAATTCGAGTTAGATATTTTGTATAAATTGCAATGTAAAACTGAGAAACACAGTTTTGGAATACTTAAATAAGGGCTATCATTTCACTGTGTCTGCCACACCACCTGCTTTGTAGTGGAAGGCAAGCCAGGAGCCAAGCATGACAGTAAGGCAGGCACAGCTCAGGGATCTCACCAGCAAAGAGTGCAATCCTGTAACACCTAAACAAGGGGAGTGGAGCAGGCCTGGTGACAGCAACCAAGCTCAGCCAACAGTTCAGTGGTCTCAAGGCAAGGCTGCGGTGAAGAAGCAGGCCTAACATCAAGATGAGAAGTCAAGTGAGAGGCAGGATCTGGCTCAGTGAAGAGCATAGGCAGGGCTACAGCGTAGCTCTGGCAGAGATCGAGGTCTCCCAATAAACTCCCACTTAAAAAAACAAAAAAAACCCTAAAAACAGAAACACAGCTCTCAAGTGAAGGGGGTCCACAACTCTCTTATAATAATCTGAACTATAGTTACACAGCTGCATATCAGCACTGACCTTGAGCACAGAGTGCTAAACCCTAGGGGAGGGAGTGAGTTCAGGGTCCTCATAGGCAGTATAGATAAAACAACCCTATTTTAGGAGGGAAGAGAGCTAGAGATGAAAACTGTGACATGCCACTTGCCTTCAGAGGCAGCAACTGGCCATGTTACTTACTAGTAAAGATGCAGAGTCCAATAATAGTTTGCTGACAGAAATGTACAGAAAAGCTGATGCTTAGTCTCTAGCAGATTTCACAAGCAATGCAGCCTACCAATTAGAAAAATATCTTTCTAGGTATTTCCTAAGAGTTCCCTTTCATTAGTATGCAGAGAACCTCCACAATCAGTTCAGTAGATTTAATTTTACCATACAACCAGGAGGGAGAAAAAAAAAAAAAAAGGAAAGAAAAGAAGGTGGTCCAATCACTTACTGGGATTCTTTCAAACTGGGGGTGCCTTGCCATCTTAATGGACACTGCTGCACTGTTCACTTCACATACGCTTGGCAGCTTGCCTACGGTGAAAATAGGTATCTCAAGATCTCACACTGCTCAGGAGGTGCATGTTTTGACAGTGAGGAGATGCTGAAAGGTACAATACCTTTTTATACTTCCACAATCTGTGATTTGCATGTTTTCATCTCTGTTCTCAACTGCCATTGTCATGTACCATATTGAGCAACAAGCTCAGCAAAGAGCAAGTGTGTATGGCTTTCATCAACACATGTCTGCAATTTGTCTGCCTTAGCATTTCAGAACTAGTCTTTTTTCTCAGGTAACCTGATTAGACTTTATGTCAAATCTGCCTGTAAGTCATCTTTCTGGTAATACAGTCCAGCCAAGAAGGCATTCCATTTCTGTAGCACACTCTGCTTCTGGTTTCATCATTGTCATCAAATCAGTCCTGTCCCTTAGATTAAAGTCAATAAGTTGCTCAAGGAAGCATCAAATGACCTGACATAAAACTTGCCATTCTCCTCAATATCACTGTCAACGACAGTTTCAGCTTTAGACAAAACATAGAACAGCTTTGCACAAACATCTAATTATAATTTTCCCTGCTTTATACTTTTATTTATTTGGTGTCATATTCACATTGTACCTGCTATATATACTGTCCACTATACAGTTTTGAGAAAATCAAGTGATCTTTCTACCAATCAATTTGAATCACAGCAGTGATCTAACATTGCTCAAGCAAATGATGATAATGCAGTCAGTACGGCTTTTCCCAAACCACCTTTCTCATTTGGTTGCTAGAATATGAAGTGTGATCTGTCAATCACTAGCACCATGTGCGAGATTATGAAGCAGGTAATCTCTACCATCAGCACAACCTGTTCTGTATCTGTTCAATGCATACAGTAGGAAGTAGTCCCAATCCTGCTATGTCCACCAGAAAAAGAATCAGATTTAAAGACTTCCAACTCCTGTTCTACAGGCTTTCTCTTTTCTGTTCCAGATCTATCATAGTACATAAATTACACTAAGATTTATTAAGTGCCTTGCAAAACAAAAGATAAGGCAAGATATAAATCATCAGGCATATTTTTTTCAGTTTAGCTTTATTACACTAATTATTTTTATTCTTTATTGCAAAGCTAGATGCAGAAAAAGTGTTTTTAAAGGTAATTACCTCTGCAATGATTGCACATTTCTTCAGTAAGTTAATTTTCAATCAGTAGAGTAATGTTTATTGCATTCAAAGCTTGTTTTCTCTCAGTGAGGTATGATCTTCTCGGGGCAGCTGGCTTTGGACTTCCCACTACTCTTTAGGCATTCTAAGTGATGACAGTGACTAACTTCCTTAGGTTAACTTAAGATGATCTCCTTACATCTTATCCCTTAACTCCAAGCACGGTATAATGTTATCAGAAACTTTTTGTAAATGAGGCATCTAATTCCTTTTTTTTTTTTTTTTTACAATTAATATGATTCATTTAATCGTTACAGTACATAGAGGAGAAATTACACTGCATAGAATTATTTCATTTCATCACAAAAAAGAATGATAATGTGTGGTACGTATGGAAAAGTTAAGAACTCTCCTAAAATGCAATAGAATTCTAGAAAAAAAAACCTTGCTCTTTGTTAGTGATGGATTGCTAAATTTATGCTACATTTCAAAGGAGGAACTAATGGCTTTGTTACATTAAGTATTATATAAATATACATATGTATCCCAGTACGGGACTGATCTCATTCTCATTCAGATCAGTAGCAGTTTTTCAGTTTAGCTCAACAGGTGTTAGATAAGATTTTCTGGGAAAAGTGTCTTCCCCTAAGCTGACTAAACACAGAGAGACTATCCATATCAAAAGACCTCTACGTGATTATCGCCTGTTGAAGCAGCAATGCAATCGATACTTGCATGCTATGTTGCAGGTCACAGTTCTAAGGGCTTGCTTTTAAAGTAGCACCATCTTTCTGAGGTATATTCTATGCTTTCTGCAAGACTGTTTTCTTATACTGTCTTGGTCTGAAAAATATACAGCTGTTCCCTGTGCACAGAAAAGGAGTCATTGTCCTAGAAGTGACATAAATTATAGCTTACAGGGTTTTTTTCAGGAAAGTACCATTTTGCTTCTTACAGAAAGAGACACATCAGTACATTTCATTATTAATTTTAAGATTATTTAGATCAAGACCTCTTCTCTGAGGGACTCAGTTAAAGCTGTGCTGGTTACATCTGTTAAAAAGATATCACATCACTTTCATCCTTCATAAAGCATATTTTTAGACATTATGACAGAGAAGGGAGTTACCTTTATGTATCACTCAGGTCTTTCACCATAATATGTGATATGTGAGATCATACAGGCAGTATCTTCTTGTGTTTCTTCCTAATACTGCTAAAATTTAAATTAAACATTTACATTGCTGCCTCTCCACAGCATAATATACAAAATTCCTCACTAAAAGAAGCCTTGTAATCTCCTGGGCCTGCTATATGCTCTCAAGTGTAGCTACAAAAAATAATAAATGAACACAAGTGAAACAAATTGTACTTTATCTCTGAAGTAAAACTGTACAGTTTACTGGTTGATGTGCTGTAGTGTGTAATTAACACTATAAACTAATATAAACACTTTCTAAACAAAGCTTTTCCTCTCTGCCTCATTTAGGTGACTTGAAATAAATGTAGCTATAAAATTATCAGCATATTGTGTGCTACAGAACTGATTGCTAGGTATATCCCTTCATAAGTAGCAACAGAGTGCTAACCTGATACTTGCTTAGATCAGCTGCTTCTGGATTGTCAGATCTACTTAAAGGCTCAAAGATATCTGAGTTTTTTCCATCCCCCTTGATAACATGCTAATATCAAATCATAGACTTGCTCCAGATTACTAGCGGAGTATCATTAACACACTAGATTTGAATATGAAGTCACTGACTCAAAATTAAAGTGCAAGACAAACATCAAGAGACAGATTTTTTTTGTGATGTTCGTACAACAACGGTTGTTGTTGGACTGAATCAAGAAGTAGCTTCAGACGCTGAAGCTTTAGACTCTGAAAATTAGTTAGATTTAACCACTACCAGGTTGGTGATCTGCTAATATTTCTTAAGACTTAGACTGAAACAACTTAATTATTAGAATTCCTTTTCTCTGATCAGTTTCAATGTTACACTATATTGTGGATATATTATTTTATGCAACATTTACAGTGCATTATTTTTGTTCACTTGCTCTCTTTATGTTAAGTCCTTCGAAAGATTAAACTTCTTTCAACTTTATCTCCTTTAAGCTTCGAGTGATGTTGGGGGCAATGCCTCTGAACTCCTCTGGGTCCCTAGTACATCTCCGAGCCTGTCCTGCTCTGTGGCACAAGCCTGAGCATAGTTATTATTGGCTTACTGCACCAATATTTAGCTGAAACAATGGAGGTACACTTCTTATGAGAAACTGATATAGCACCTTCAAGCTGATTGAGTAACACTGAAGCTTCTGTCAGATTTTCCCATTAGCACCTTGATTCACTAGGTTAGGGTCAGTTGTTTGTTCTCAAAATGGGATGAAACCAAAGATTATGGTTTTGTTTATGGATTAAGCACCCTTACTTTGGGGGTGATGTGAGAGAGAGCTATGTGAAGTTAATGATTCACCCACTGATTTCTGAATCAAAACATACCTTAGAAAAGCACCTAGGTACTGACAGCGTTCAGGAATGAGAAAGGGTCCATTTTGTAACATACAGCACAGTAAAGTGCACTTCTGGTGCTTAAGTGGTTAGATTTCTTTTGACATTGCATCTTCAATGCAGAAGTTCGATTTCATAATCTGTGAGTTTCTGCATTCGATTAACATACTGTTTCATCTGAAAGCCAGACAAAGCTATGGCATCTCTCTGGAACCTGAAGGTTTGATGCAATATATTTGATCTGACCTCCATTCCAGATGTAGCATTATCCCTCAAAGACAAAACAATCCAAAATTACATGCATGCCAGAGAGGCATTTCCCTGTTAAAATAAAGCACACATCTTAAAGCTTGCTGAGATACTATTTTGGCATTGTGTTAAGAAACAAACAAAAACAAAAAACAACAAAAAAGGCATCTCAGAGGGTAAAGGGACATTGAAGGGAAATGTGTCTAAAAAAGTCAATGAGACAAAAAGATAAGCATTCTACTGAAACACTCAGTGTTCTGTGTGTCTTATACAAATCTTTTATATAAAAACAGAAACTGACATTTGATTTAACTGAGAAATTAGATAATTCTGACTTCAAAGGAGAAGGAGAAGATAGAACAGACAGATGAAATGAGCTACAAAAGGGCATTCTTCACCCACTATTGGTAGAAAAGGAACTGAAGACTGAGGTCACTGCCAGAGGTCAAGATGACCAGAACATCCCAGTCTATTCTGTAAGTGCCCTAGTATAATAGTTAATTTTGTTCAAAGTGTTGTTTTATACTTTTTTTCTTCATAATTTATGACTGACTCCCCCCACAGTTGTCAGTTCTCGTCTAGGTGCACCACAACGACACTGCTCATTTCTTTAATTTTCTGGAAAGCATCAGCATCTAGCGGGTTTACACCATGAGGATGAGCTATGGAACCTTGCTCACTTTACTTTTTTCTGGAAAAGGAAAAGAGACTTGAAATGAGTGAATGCAACTCAGTGAGCTGTTACACTATTACAAAAATTATGAGAAATGTCAACAGAAGAATCAGATCTACCCTAAGCTTGGCGAAAGGAGAGAAGAAGAAAAAAAAGAAAAAAGCTAAATTCTTTGAGCCATTTTAGTTGCTGTAGTGGTTCACTGGCAGAGAAAAGCCATATCATTTTGATAACTACTCAGAAAACAATGTTTTAAATATTATTAGACTTTTAAAGTAGATAAGAGAAGGAACTGTAAGAACAGTTATGTGCATTTTTTTCTATATTCTGACTCATATGTATATTGATTTTTATTTTTATCTAAACTCACATACTTTCTATTGAGGGTAGAAAATCTTAACTTTCACATAATGTTAGCAACTGATGCAGTGATTGAAAAAGTATTATATTTTAACATAAAATGATTACAGCTTCATTCATTCTTGGGAATGTCATCTCATTGGTCACTGCTTTTATTTTCTAGCACCATATTAAGCACAGAGGATGATCCTCTCCAAAGTTTCACTAACACCTGCTTTGTATGCATCATAACCATGCACCTTTGTGAAGTGTCAGCTTTCTCCTCCTTTTTGTCACAGATGACTAACAGACCTGGCCACAAACTTAACCTTAATATTAAATATTCTCGCCAGGAATCTGTGCTCTGTCTTCTGAGCTCCAGAGTTACTAGTCAAAATACAGGTCGCTCTGCCTGAGCTGCATATTGTCAGTGCTGTTTTCCAGTCTCACATTAAATAGCAGTTAAGTTTTCCTCTACTTCTGCTAAAAATCAATGAGACCAGAAGGGCAATAAAACCTTCATTCTAAGTTAAATCTAAAGCATTTTGAGTGTATATCATGTGTGAAAGCCTTTGAGCAACAAAAATACATGCCATTTGAGAATCTAGAGCCTCTATGTTGAAATCCACCTTCTATAGTTGGCAATGACACTTTACAGAAGGAATAAGGAAACTGTATAAGATCTGTTCTACGAGATGATAGAAAAATGCATGAATTATTGGAAAATAATTTGTCCAGAAAGGAAATGAGGCGGAGGAGAGAACAACACAAAACACATACAGAATAGCCAAGTAATGCATTACCTCTAAAAGCCTTCACAAATTTGTTTTTTTTTTTTTTTTGGTAATCTTATAACAGATCACCATTGGTAAAGTAACAATGCGTTTTTGGTGAAGCTCTTCTCCTTGTCCGAAATGTATCTACAGGAAGTATTGCAAAAAATAACGTGTTCAGAGTAAATAAATGCAATACATCACTCCTGCTGCTGCTGTTTTATTTATGTTTGCCTCTATTACAGTCTAAAATGCCTAATAACTTTTGTGTTTTTCCATATTAATGAACAAATTCAACACATTGGGCCTGGATAACAAGTAGCACAGAAGGTAAGGGTCATTATTGCCTGGCAGATGAAAATGCCACAAGCTGCCTTCAGCTAGAATAGTGAAATGCTGAACAGCCCAAGGCTCTCTTAAACAAATAACCAGCAAAAACCATCAGCGCAAGTAACAACTTTCATTTTAAAATAAATTAATATAGCAAAATAGAGATCGGTGAATAGATATGCAGCATTCTTTTGGAGCTGCCAAGAAAACAATTAATAAAAATGTATTGAAAGACAGGAGTTGTGTAAAAATAGTGGAAATAGATGATTAACGTGTACTCTTCAAAAATATTTGGTAGCAAAAATGAAATTTTGGAAAAAATGAAGGTAAAAAATTAAACATGTATTTCACCCAAATATCAGACAGAGAGAAAATATAATAGGAACTGTGAAAACCACAGTTTATTTTTAACCTGAAGTTCATGAAAGGGGGAAAGATCTTACTGTGTGATAAAATCATCTGCTAGAAAAAAAAGAGTTAATAATCAATCTGCAATAATTGTTTTCAGTGACTACAGCTGAGAAACTGCTGTCTGATTTGCAGAATGTGTTAAAAATCTCATGATGCCCTTCAGATAGAAGTACAGATCTCAAAAAACAAGACTGAAATCTTTGAACACTTCAGGGAAAAGGCAGAAGGGGGAGCAGCATATGAGTGGACAGACATCTTTCCTTTCGGTCCATCATATTTATTGTTGCATGATTTTAAGAACAAATTATACATCCATGTCCAGTCTCTTTCCAGTATATAGCTCATCAGCAAATGACTTCCAGTTTAAGGGAGAATAAATAAATGAAAAGTTGCAGAAGGAAAATATGAATTTTGATTCACTAAAGTCATTTTAAGTAATTCTGCATGAGCACGTATCTTGAATTGCTCTATACATCTCAATATTCTGAAATTCTGAATAGGAAAATTGTGAATAGGAAAAGGCATCTGTGTTGTTGTTTTTTTTCTTCTTGAATCACCTACCTGGATGGTGACAAGCCAGTTACTACAGATTTTGTTTCTTTAGGTAGAGACCATAAAGATTTTTTCAGAAGAACAACTAAATACTCAATGAGGGCAGCATATAATGTGCATCATAGTATTAGGAACAGAGAAACAGAGAAAATAAACTAAAAATGAACTATGGCATGAAAAAATAACAGAAATCTGACATCACTCACTTGAAACCCTACAACAATATTATTTAGACTTTTTTTCTTCACACGTTAAGTGGATAAAGTGCACGCCATAGCAAAATAAACAGTCATACTTCCTTCAAGACCACACCAGCTATTGTACAGACTTTTTTCTGGCTATCTACAATTCGCTGTTTATGTCTCTCAGGGGTGCTGCATCAAGGTCAAAGTACTGCAAATTCATACTCCTTTCACCACCAGTTTGACTCTTCCAGGCAGTCTCAGAGTAAGCTCCAGTTCTATTTACATTTCTTCTCTTGTGGGAAGGATGTTAGTTGTCATTTTTCTCCAGCAATGTGATCCAGAATAGATATGTGCTGTCATGCTTTTAAGACACTTGAGGAAAGGAAGCAACTTGCTTCCAAACCAGACTTGCACATTTAGTATATATTAATATAGAGTCATAGGAAAAATAATAATAAAAAAATCTAAAAGAATTTCATGATACCTCATCTTGAAGAACTGTCCTTCTTAAACCCTGTCTTTCAAAAATGCTGGAAATTCAACACTGTTTCTACAAAAAACTGTCTGCTTTGTCTGCAAATGAATCTGTGATAGCATTAAGGATTGCTTACTTGTTTAATTTATTATTTGGGGCAGGTGCTTTTTTGCTTATCTGCTTTTTCTAAGGATTTTCCTCAGAGCACTGTTCATTTATTAGGTGCTTGAAACTTTGGAGCATACAGCCGTAAGCCTAGGGTGCTGTCTGTTCTGCTTATAACTCCTTTTCTTTCTGATAATATAGAGTTATTTTAGGTATTTTACTCTTAAATGACCTTTTCCTGTCTTATCCAAGAAGGTAACATATCCTCAAATGGGATTTGCCAATGAATGCAAACGTATGTGAAAGTGGTCTGATTATTCATTCTGTCAAATAAAGAAAAATCGTAAGTCTCTAAGGATAATAAAAGCTGTCTTTTATCTAGTTTGTCAGATAAGGAAATTACTCCAGAAAAATCAGTATCAGAAAGGAAGCTCATGAGATTTACAGAAACAAATTTTGACTGGACTCTTTTTCTACTGTTTCTTTTCTACTGAGTACTTTTCATAGCGCAGCCTTATGCTTCTTTAACTCTTCTAGATCAAGTTTACTCCAAATCATGGCAACCAGAAAGATAAAGCATGGAAAAGACTTTGGAGTCTCAGTAGGCAGAGAAGCTGTACAAAAGCCAGCAGCATGCTCTGGCAGCAAAGGTCTCCAACACCCTGGCCTGTATTAACAGCAGCACAGCCACTAGTGTACTCTGGAAAACCAGCATTTTTTTACATTTGAGAAAAAGATAAAAAATTGTCAATAGCACAAAACTGTAAGTGTTACCAGCAGTTTGATTTCTCATCAAGCTTACTGAAAGTAAATCTATCTTCTCATGTAAAGGACAGACATCCCGTACCATGTCCCATATGCCTTATAGTGCTTCTTTCATATGGTGCAATTTCTAAGGTAGTTGATGATGTTTTGGTTCCACAGTTAAATGATTAGTCGCATTTCCAATAACAATTCTCATGCATATGATTTTCTAACTGATTGTACCAGTGACAGCAGCCATTATGATCAAAAAATGTGGCCACTTCTGCTGTTAGTGTATAACAGGCAACAAAAAAGTGCAGGATATTAGATTCAATTATTTTTGATCTAACTAGATCAACTTGGAAATAAGTAGAACAGAAGCTTTGAATAAGGGGGAAGTATAACAACTGGAATATGGCTACATAGTTATTATTGAAAAATAAGTGATAGGATTTATGATTAAGATGATATTACATAAAAATATGAATAAATAACAGACAGACAACCTTTATAATAAGGTGAAAGATTCAAATAATAATGACTTACTTTGATTTTCATCACTGAATTTTTCAGAGAGGAAAGATGATAGAGACAAAGAGGCCCAAAATTGTCTACACAGGCCAAAGGTAAGCTCAAGAGACATGGCCTAATCTTTCACATTAATCAAATATTGAGATGCTAACAATGAAAGCTCTTATCTGAAAGCTATCTTACTTATGTTAAAGTCACTCTAGAAACTCCAGTGAATGAACTGGGACACAAACAGTCCTTCAGTCCTTAGTCGTAGCCAACTCTGGCCAAGTGTTTGGCCCATCATTGTAAAACAGCAAAGCTCCTATCTCTTTAATCAAATATAAAACTCCCAGTACCTTACAAGTGTACTTCCTTCTGCAAGGAAGAAGAAATAGAGGCAATAATCACTACTATTGAAATTAAAGGTGAGATATGGCAGAAAACAATCTAAGTTCATTGACATTATGAAACATCCTGAAAGCAAAGATATCTGAAAGATTGTTATGAATCAGAGCTTACCATTAAATACATACTTGGGCTACATAAAGTGAAAAAACCCTGCAATTGGCAACTAGTAAGTGCCAGTATAAAATCTTTTTTTCCCATGTTGCCAGTTTGCAAAGCTCATGAAAGTGAGCTTTATAAAGGAAAAATTATTAGAAAGTGTTATTTTTCTGAAGAAGACATATATTTGGGAAATGATTTTCAGGTTTACATTCAAGAACTTGGAGACTGACTTGTGCCTCCTAAAAAAAGTATGTACACATGGAATGATTTCATATAAAATATCAAATTTGTATGCACAGATGCAGTTGTGTGCATGTCTGCATTATTTGCAAACTCAGCCTTCTGTTTTTGAAAAATCGGCACTGTAAGTATAACACCTGGTTGTAACTGTCCTATTTCTGCTATGCAGTACCTCATTCTGTAAGCAGTCTTTACAGAGGAGTGTATATTAAACAGGAGTAGTGATGACATAAGTGCCTCTTTGCTCATTTATGATAATTTTCTTTCTCAGTAATACAGAATGTCATGGATGCAATTTCTATTTTACTACCCTGAATAGCTGATGCCATGAACCAACTCCTTATTCTGAGCAAGTGTTGAATGGAATCTTATTTTGGGAATCAACTGTCAGCAACTCACTCACAGCCCAAGGGATTCAGAGAAGGCTCTGAAAAGCCTACCCACAAGCTATCATTTCATAGCAGTGTAAGATGTTTGCTTCCAATTCACACCGTTGTAAATCCCAGTGCTTCTTGACCTCTCTTCTCCATGTCATCTCAGCTGCTAATCAATATATTTCAAGTGTGCGGGGAGTGACTTGCCTTGTCCATCCTTTTATGAATGGGAAAAAGAATGAGTGCGGAGTGTATTTATTCCTGCATCATGGGGCTTAGCACTGAGGTAGTCCATGCACAGTCTGATAAGGAGTTTCTTATTCTCCCATATCTCTTTGTGCAGATGAACAAGCCAAATTAGGAACTAATTCCATTTTATTTCACTTTCTAGAAACTGATAGTTCTTAGAAACATCTTTTTTTTTTCTTCTGTTATATTCCATTTTATAGTTTTCCCTTCTTGCTTTACACTTGCACTTACTTTACTTTTCAGTCTTCTAAATACTTCTAAACCCTACACCATAACACAAAGTAAGCTATAAATGCTAGTACACACATGATCAACTATTATCTTTCCAAGCTAAAGACAGTTTATGCTACTGAATAAAAGTAGCAAGCTATGTTATAACAGTTTCAGGCAAGTAAAGACATGGGCATTAGAAAGCATGATGGACAGGGATTGAACCTTGCAGCTGAATGAGCAGGATAAATGATAACAAGCTTTAGTGATAGCAAGACTAAACAAGAGGCTTCACTAAGGGGAAAAAACCCACTGAACATGGTATGTCAGCAATACACAAAGCCACAGAACAGATTATCCAGGAGTATAACAAAGATAAAATTAGCATTAGTATCTCCACAGCTTACAGACAACATTATAAAAACCACAGATAAGGTATTTCTGCCTGCATATAAACAAGCAATGTTAAACTACCCCTTTTTTAATTTGGAAGTTAAGATTTATTTGTAAAAGCTGTATGGATTAAATAAAGATAGAATCCATGTCCATAGAAGTGGAAAGACTGCTATACATATTACATTTAAAATGAGAAAGAATTTGGTTAATGAAATGGTAAGAACAAAAGCCAAAGCTTAAGTCTATAAGAAAGAAAACTGTATCGATAACCACACATCATACCACGTATATCCAAGCCATTTGAATCATATGAAATAGTCTTTTTTTGGCAAACTACCTGTTCTTTGAGGGGAGGTATTTTTTTTAGTACTAGATCCTGTTGATTCTGGCTGTGCTGATGTTTCAAATAAATGAATTCAAAATCATGTGACATGATTTTTGAAATTTTTCTAAATAAATATTAAGTGTTACTTCTATCTTGGAGCAGTGGTCCACAGCCCAGGATACTTTTTTTTTTTTTTTCTAAGACGCCTTCAGTGACTTTTCACAAATCTGAGCTCAGTAGTAACTGAAAGGACAGTTTTCAAATGCCTATTTTGTGGCCAATGTTAAAACCTTATCCTAGCAAACAAATTTCTGCATAGCCAAAAAACCTATGACCAGTTGGCCTCTTCAGTGAGGAAGGCAAAGATGGAAGGGTAGTTTATCTTTATAGCCATTTAGTACTTTGGTTTCCTTAGTGAAGGTACAAGCTGGTTACAAACTTAATTATAAACCATAGTACTCAAGTTGCAGATGGTTACCCCAGAGTAGAGCTGACTATCCCTGGTAGGTCAATATACCAAAGACAAGTATCATTAATTGAATGCTGTCTATTCATTTAGTAAAGGATTGTTCTTTCCACGGCTGTTAGCCCAGTGCCTTTCAGTAGAATAGTCAGCTCTGATGTTCCAAAGGGAAACATCCACCTTCAAAAGAATATATACTTTCAGCTAAGGATTGCTTCAAATGCAGACAGAACTGTAACTGTTCATTGTTATGATCTAACTAACCCTTTAACAAAAATAATCTTCAAGATTACCTGAAGTTTGGCTCTGATTTTTCAGGAAAATAAACAAAAAAAACAGGAGTTACGTAAGAGATTCCAATTTTAGCATATTTTTAATTAAAAATTGATTTTTCAGGTATGATTTAGCATTTAAAGTTTTGCTTTTTACCTAACTCATTAATGTTATCAGTTAGATTCTTCAGAAAAGCCATAATCCTATGGAAAGGATAATAAATATTTTCAAAATACAAGAATGATCGACACTAGAAAACGCTTTTGCTTAGTCTCTCTCCTTCCTGTTTGCTAGAATGTCTCAACGTGATATGATCATCTTATTACACTTGACAGTTGACATGAAATCTTGTTTGTAAATGTTTTCCATCTCAACCTTGTAATTCCAAATCAGAGAAGATATAGGGATAAACAATATCTAGAGGTATAATAATGCTCTTGAGATCCTAAATGAGAGCAAGATAAAATCTCTTGGAACATTAACTACTTTTCTCCAGTCTTGCAGGTTTTGGGTTTTTTTTTTTTTTAAGAAGGCGCTACTAGAAAGCATACCAAGACAACTTAGCAGATTAATTTTTCAGTCTTTTCCACAACAATCTTAACAATGGGGAACACTTCCTAAGATACAAAGGAATTGAGAATTAAGCACCAAGCTGTTTTAGACTCTGGCAAAAGTCTTCCAATGTTTTTGCAGAAAAACCTGTTTGAGAGGTTTTGATTTACTGCATAGCATCTCTAGGCTATACAATAGATACCTTTGCATTAAATCTCAGGAACTTCATTTTTATTTGAAAACACAGTTTATAAGTTTCTAGTATTCTATCAATCTGCATGAAACTAAGCAGTTATAGATACCACTATTTGTAGCAGTTATTTGTCTAGAATAAAAATTTGAAAGTGATTTGAAAGTGAAAGTCATAGCTAGAGGTAGGTCCACAGCAACCAGAAAAGAGCAAAAATAACATGAAATGAAACAGATCCAAGTTAAATTGAGTCACAATAAATCTTCAAAACCACGGTGAAGAATAAATATTTGGCATTCAAACAGATATGGGTAGAGACTTGTGAAGAACAGTGGAATTGCCTACAACAAAGTGGAGGTTGGAATGCTCCAAAATAAGGAAAGATATTCACAACATAGGGCTTACAGTTACTCCTGGATTCCTCTCATAGGAGGAGAAAGTCATTAGATGTGAAGCTCTTATGTGAAAAAGAGACAGAGAGTACAAGTGCAATGAAGGAGGAAATGTAATCTACCACAAGGCTTTGTCACAAGGGCTTTGAAACTTCTTACTCTGGTTTAAATACTTCAATGCTGTTTTTCATTCCCAATATATTACAAAATTGTACCTGTAAGTGCCCTTATTCATATCTTTAAGATACTTAATGCCAGTAAGAACCTCATTGCACTTTCCTTTAGATACTTACATAGGTGCAAAAAGAAATATTTGATTAATATAGAAAATAAGTTTAAGAATCTACCAAAAAGCATATAGCAGTGAAGTCCTGGATGGCTCATTAATACCATATATATGGATTGTCAGAATGCATTTAACATAGCAGTTTAACTCAGCATTCCAAAAGAGAAGGTAGTACTGTGGAGAAAGAAACCACAAACAAGGTAAAGAAGCCTTGTTGAACACCCAAAAGATGCCCGAGTACAAGGTAATAGCTCTTTGAGTTCCAGCAAAGGAATAGCATCAGTTTCCATGCAGTATGTCATCGGGCATGACACCGCAGGCAAAATATTTCACAAAACAAGTTAGTAAAATAGAACAATGTCTGATTTAAAAAAAAAAAAATGAGTATGAATCTCAATACAAAGTTCATGAACAAGCAAACAGTCACGCACAGCATATTTTTAAGGGCTTCTGTGAGTTATCTTTGAAGATTTTTCCCCTCTGTCATCACTATTTATGCAGCCTTAGAAAGGTTTAATGACCTAAAACAATCCAGAAAGGTAGAGAAAAAGGGAGAGGAGGAAAATGAGAAAATATTTTAAATTCAAGATCCACAGATCAGTTAAAGAAAGAGAGCACCATTCACACATGGATTAAGCTTTTATTAGAGGGTTACAGGCTTTCTTTTCCTTTCAGTAATGATCTCAACCCGAAGTGCATGATATTGAGTTTTCATATATGAGAAATCCCACTGGACCAGGAGACAGTCTATCAGATAAAACCTGTGTCAGCAGACGTAACTACAGAATAAAGTTTCATTCTTCATCTTAGAATGAACAGACGTGTTTGATAGTTTGCAGACACAATAAGGCTAAGAAAATGGAAGAACAATTGGTCTAACCATGTAGTCATTTATCCAATCCTATTTCCATTTAAATCAAAAAGCATTGCTTACTTAAGCAAGTATTTCCCACCTGCGTAACAATTTGCAAAAATAGACCTGATGTCATCCCAGTAAAGTAATACTTAAAAATAAATGGAAAAATGAATAAAGAATGTTTCATCAGTGAGATAACCAAAACGATAACAAGATTTCACGTGATAGTATATTAAAAGTAGTTACATAGAATTCCTCCTGAAGAATGAGCATTTAAAATATTCTCCAGGTGACAAACCACTTACTCTGTTATATTTATTAAAGGGTCTAGTTTTTGAATTGCAGTTTCCTTATTTTGCCAGTTTGATTATAGAGCTGAATTCAAAAGTTAAACATTTCTCCTTTGTATGCCTGGCATTGTAAGATTTAAATAGCTTTCCTGCCTTGAAAAATCTGTTTAGGTATACTGCTGGAACAAACACTTGCATAAATTTAAGTTTAAATAAATATTTAGATGTTCACCATTACAGAGCCTATTATACTTCATGAAACTACTCTACTACATGAAAGCCACTTCTGCTCAAACAGTTCACTGCCTAGATTAGGAGGAAGGTAATTGGAGGTTTTTGCAAGAATGGTGTTTCCCATTTAATAGACCACCCACAATATTCACCCAATTAACAGCTAGCTTTAAACAAAAGATATTAGTGTTGAAAATACAGAACTTTGGAACATTCAGATACTCACATTATGATACACTAGAATCAAGTGGGAAAAAGTACATTCTTATCCCCATCTTATTCTCAGGATGATCATGAAACCTGAAGGCTGCTTCTGGCAATCCACCTGGCTGCCCTTTGCCTTTTATCAATACCACCATGTTTTACAAAATGTGAAATGACCTGTGGTGGCAGGAGAGCACCCACAGAGTCTAAATCCATGTCCAGTAGTGCACAGAATACATGTATGCAAGGCATAAGTCTCAGAAGGGACAGAAAGTAACTTCTTCAGAATTAAAAGTAGAAGGACCAAACTGTGACACTGGCCTACACTGGAGGTGATGTTGAATGATATGTGCTTGTGGGAAAACACACTGAGCCATTCTGATTTCTGCAGAAGTTCCCAGTGCTCTCCAGATGGTGTACTTATACTATCACTGTGGTATTTTAGAGTGCTCTTCCCTATAAGTCAAACCAACTATAACATCAAAGGGAAAAAAAGAATAAAGAACAACCTGAAGTGGTATCATGCACAGGTGGCAACAGATCCCTTTTTGCCTTCTTCATTCTCCTAGGTATTTTTCAGGGCTAGGAACCACCTGCTGTTTCTTGGGCTCAGCTACACAATTTTAAAAAACCTAACTGCTTAGGACTTAGGAACAAATCACAGCAAACTAGAAGAGAAGACTGAGAGGGGATCTCATCAATGTGTACAAGTATCTGAAGGGAGGGTGTCGAGAGGATGGGGCCAGACTCTTCTCTGTGGTGCCCAGCGACAGGGCAAGAGGCAACGGGCACAAACTGCACAGGCAGTTCCATCTGAACATGAGGAAAAACTTTTTTCCTGTGAGGGTAACAGAGCACTGGGCCAGCTTGCCCAGAGAGGTGGTGGAGTCTCCTTCCCTGCGGAAATTCAAAACCTGCCTGGATGTGATCCTGGGAAATATGCTCTAGAGGGCGCTGCTTGAGCAGGGAGGTTGGACTAGAAGATCTTCAGAGGTCCCTTCCAACCTCAACCGTTCTGCGATTCTGTGATACTAAGTTCCCATGAACTTTTTATAGCTGTTCAATATGTAATAAAGAAGTGCAGGCTCATGGAATCCCCTTATTTTGCCAAGTCAATAGTTACATTGGGAAAGTGGCTTTCAGAAAAAAAATGATGACCTTGGACTGAAAACAATGTTTACTCACTAGTTTGTTACATTGCTTTATTATCACAAAAGTAAGTTCTACACCTCAGATTTCTGTTATTAAAAAAAGTATATACATATATATATAGAAACAAGCTGGATGGAGGGGTGTATGCTATTCCTTGAGGAAAGTAAGGTCTTGCTTCTACCACAGAATGAAAGGAATGAGACAAAATACACTACATCATGGAACTTCATATTAACAATTCCCTATCAGGAGGCTTTAAAATAAGCTAATAAAATGTAGGCTCCCTAGACAGCTGCTCTTTACTGATGAACAAGAAAGCAGTTGTCTTACATAATTAGTGCTTCCCATTCAGCAAGTCAGAGGTTTGGGTTTTTTTTTTTTACTTTAACTACAAAGTAACAAGTTAGTTATATATCTTTACTCATAATTAACATACACAAAAAAGTTTATGAAAAATATGAAATATGAAATCACACAAACATGAAAGCATACAAAGCAAAAACTGGGAAACCTGGCAGTTAGTTGCAGCTGCTATACCTTATTCAAGTAACTGGTAGGTGTGATCCTATGGAAGACAGCTGTGAAAGGTGGAGGACCTCAGGAAAAGCTGATAGGTCAGACAGCATCCTCCAAGTGCAAGAATGGTCTATCCCAATAACTCAGGAGAACAAGCAGACTTATCAGGAGACCTGCTGGGCTAAGCAGGAAACTCAAGACAGAACTGCAATGCAAAAAGGCTTGCCTCCAACGCATACAGGAGGTGGAAACAGGGGCAGGCTACAAAGAAAGAGCTTAGAAACATTATCCAGTAACGTAGAGGTGGTATTAGGAAAGTCAAAGCTCACCTATAGTTGAGACTTGCTAAGAGACACCAAGGCCAACAAGAACTTTTACTGCCACGTAAGTAGTAGAAGGCTGAACAAGGAAAATGTGGGACCAGCTGTCAGTCCTTGAGAGCACTAGTGGCCCTGACCAGCCTAACCTGGTGCCTCCATTGACTTACCCTATTCTGTCCATTGCTTCAGGAGCTCCAGCTCAGTTCAGGACTGCGCCTTCAGACCCTGCCTGAGCTGCACTGTAAGTGAGCTTCTCTCCAGGCTTGTCCCTGATCCTGTTTTCTGGTTGGATCTCAGATCTCCACTGTAGATAGAGTAACGTCTGAGGTGGGTATCCAGGAGATAAACTATGATTCCACAGCTCCATCCCCAAGAAAATTACGATGCTCACCTGCAAAGTTGCCAGTGCTGTTACAAGACAAATCCTGTAGCTGAAGTTCATGCTTTACATATTGTGCTAGTTCTAAAAGTTTTATTCACAGTGTATGTAGGTACAAAAAGCTTATGCTCAGTATTAAGACAAAATTTAACAAGTACATGTAAAAGATGAAAGGAGTGCCAGAAGCTAACAAAGACTGAACACAAGACTGCACAAAACATAGAGACAGAGAGGAGGCTCAACAGGGGAGCTACAGAAATGGACTCATTTAAAAATAACATTTTTAAAGAAAATAGTAGGCATTATGAATAATCCTTTAGGTTATCTACGAATCAATTATAACTGAAACGGAACGTAAATAGATTTCACATTAAATAATCTAATCAAGGGTGTGACAGAAGGAATGGAAAAGGAGAAAAGAAAAATACTCCAAAACCTGCTGGAAAAATGGCTACTCCCGTTACTGAAATGGAAAAAAAGGTGGACTTTGTAGCAGTAACTTTTGCACATGCCCCACAGATTCTATTCCCCCAAGAAGCAGAGCTATTCTTTTTCAACAGTAATTCTCTGACTTTAAGTTTGCTCTCACTAATGCAGTGTTCACCATCCCCTATAGCTAAGCTCCCCTCTTCTTTCTAGGTTGCTGCTATGACCAAGTATGTCCTCCCAGCTGCTTGCCCTTTCCCAGTATTCCAGCAGAGCTTATTGGCTATCACCCCATACAGCTATCACATGCTTCACAAAGAAGCTGCACTTCCTTGGTTGGGCACCAGTGCCACAGTTAACATTATCTTCCAAAGACCTTACACCAAACAGTTCATATCTCCAACTAACTAAAATGAATTGTGTTCTTTTTGATATAACTTAAAAATGCTGGATCATGGAAACACCTCAAACCAAGTCTTTGGTTCTCTATAGGATCAACTGAAATCCCTTCCACTCTTTTTTTTCAGAAGCTGGCTTGACATTGACAATTGGGACAGAAATATTAATTAGCATAGGATCTGCAAAAACTTCAAAATTAGTAAAGAAACTGAGGTTAATATGTTCTTTAAAGGTCATCATTGTCACATTATTTTGATATAGGATCTTACTAACACAGAGTTATAGAATTACACTTGGTAATAAAATGCCGTATTCCTACTGTGGGGGAGCACCAAGAGCAGGTCTGCTCCCTAAGGAAAGGCAAGCCAGGAGCCAGGCTGGACAGTGGCATCACCAGGAGGCATAGGCTTACAGCAGCAGAGACAGAGCAGGATGGTGACAGCAGCCTGCCCTATAACACCCCAGTAATTGTCAGGCAAAATAAAGGAACAGGCCACATCCAAGGTCCACCCCAGGACTCCAAATAGCACTTTAGGAACGGGCTAGAACAGGCACGCCTACAACATAGCTTAGGAAGGGAGTAAATGTCCCAGCCTGAGCTTAAATGGAGACCTTGGTAACAGGGTATGGTGAGGAGGACCCAGGTAAGTTTGCTCAGGGTAGTTAAGTCCTATTAGTGAACTCACGACCCTGATTTTTTTCTCCTAGCAAGAGCACCTTCATTTTTTCAATTTTTTTTCTTCCTTTTCTTTACATAAAATATGTATTATATTGATACAGCCACAGAATTAAAATATATCATCCATCTGAAGAAATTCACTGTGAAGATAGCCACTAAAATGAGAAGCCACAGGAGAAGCAGCCATGCAAGAACTAATACATTATTCTAAGGCTATCATCTTTATATAATAGCAGCTCATAGGGATTAAGATTTAGAGTTTTATTTTTAACCAAAGTGATCTTGGATGCAACTGTTTGAACTATTCAAGCAATAGTTTCACATCACAGAAATCAACAGGAACAGCAACATGGAAATTTTGTAAGATAGTTTACATTGTGTATGCAAGCTAAGAAGTTAAAGACAAGAAGAAAGTACTGTGAGTCATAGACCTCTTCTGAAATCCATATGCTTGACTCATTCTTTCTTCCACAGAGATGATAACGGTTCCATACTATGCAAGCATATGAGACTAATAATAGCATCCATTGTCATAACCATACTATGAAGGCAGATGATGACAGCAGGAGTAGGAAGACAACAGCACTGTAGTTAAATCACACAAATCTAGCACACAAAAAAAATGCAGAGGGTTTCAGTGCAAATCCTGTACTCTGACTTCTCCTATAGTCTCAGTGGGGAAAGCACCAAAGCTGTGATCTTGGAAATGATCTTAATATTGGTGGAAAGGACAACAGAAAGTTACAGGAAGAGACAGACAAGGTGCTGCAGAAGTTCCATCAACAGGGGAACAAGCTTCAAGGAGTGGCAAGAGACAAAAAAGCCACAGGAAGAAATTAAATTGTTCTATCTATAGCATGATAGCTAGAGAATTTGACAAAGTGTTGGAAGAATTAATGTTTTCCCTAAAGCAGAAACGTCACTGTATCCTCACTAGACCTAGTTTTATGCCAAGAGTTTAAGCAGTTCCTAGAGAGGGTACAACAGTATTGAGGCTATCATTTTAAGTATAAGGAGCAATTCTGAATTGTTGAAGCCCAGTATTATAACATGAAGGTTATAAGGTTCAAAAGAAAAGATACAGCAGACACTGCTGTAGGTAAGAGAGCTATGAAAAGAAAACAATAAGAAGAGTGAAAAGAGAAATAAATAGCACTCTGTTGACTCTGTTATTAATTATAAGTATGAATATGAGTCAGTTAAGAAACAGCAAGTAAAAAATAGACACATTCTGGATGGCAAAAGTACTCTCTAAGGCCACAAATAAAAGCACAGTGTATTTATTCTGAAAGAAGTTCACAGACTAGATGTTAGTCTGTGTTTGACTCTGTACTGTGTCAAAAGTGAAACACCTGCAGCTTAGCATGCTTTTCCTAGATGTTGAAAAAAGAAATGCCTCAGAAAAGTGGACAACTGGTGGAGCTGTGATTAGCCAACCCAGGCAATCTGTTAAATAGTGTAGGAAAAAAAAAAAGAAAGCAGTTTCCCTTCAAATGTATCTGTGCTGCTGCTCAAAAGGAAATCTACAGGGAATAAATGAAAAAAAAACAAGTTAATAATTTAAACTGCGAATCATAATCATGAATATATTTTAGAGAAAAAGAGTGCACAAGTTAAATGAGTTAAGAGTAATGATCATAGATAAGTAATCTACATAATTGTAGACATTAATAAAAGACTAAATATTCACAGATGTGAGTGATTGATTTTAAAGGCATGATATGACCTGTTTAATTAACAGGTGATTAATCACTGAATCTCTTTGGAATCAAAAGAAAACAAGTTCCTATCCCCCAGAAAAAGAAGGTACGGGAAAAGCCATAAGGATAAGCAAACATTCCAGAAATAGCTGAAAATATGGAAGCACCATTTGGCAAGAAATATAATTCAGTCCCAATATGTGGGAATTATGAAGACTGACATCCTTCCAGGAACCTGTAGAGGCAAAAGAGCGTAGTAGAGGCACTGCCAGAAAGACAGGTAGTGCTAATACACAAAAGTACACGAAACAGCGGGTGAGAACATGAGATAAGTGAAGCTTACATCAGCTGAAGTTTAGTGCATGTAAAATGGACAACTCAAGCTACATCGCTCAAGTAGCTGTAGCTGTCAGCAGTTATACTTCATGACAGTGCAGTATGAGGATGACCAGTTTCTAGAGAAAGGCATGGAGCTACCAATTTCCAGTTTTATTTCTATCAAAGATTAAAGGAAAAAGGCATTTATGGCCTTTATGCCATCCTATTCACTGAAGCAGCAAAACTGCTTCGGATATTCAAAATAGGCACAGGTGCACAATTCAACAGCTTTCCTTAGAGTGAACACAGATGAGGCTTGGCAAGAACTCTGACAGAGCAGTCCAAGGGTCAGGCAAGGCTGGCCATACATACAGAGTGGCCACAGAATGTGAGGAGAAAGGCATAATACAAATGCCATCACTAAAGGGATAAAAGGCCTGGGATTCTATGAAATAGTCACACCTGCAAAGCCCATTTTGGAGCTGAGTCTCCAAAAAGGTATGGAAGCTGACTGAAATCATAGTTATCCTGGGGAAAACACAAAATCATCAGGGTGCTATACCCAACACATTTGCAAATGTGTTGGTGACGTGGAGCACCTTTCAGATCACTGCAGAATTGACAACACCCAGCTTACATTGTACCCCCTCCTTCTGACTAAAAAAGATCAGAGAAGAAAGAGATTTCCTGCGAAAAGAACAACTTAGGAGAAGAGCAGAAACCTGAACGGAGCCAAACCAATCCTCTTAGTAATAGCTATAGTGAAGAAAAACGGAGTAAAGAATCTCAATATTTATATACTACAGATTTTTATAGGCTAATGCTGTAGAAATACTCCAGCAAATGCTGGATGACATGACATTCAAGTTACTATATTCACTGTATAAGATGCCCAACTGATGTACTGGCAAATGAAGCTGGATTACAGAAGCACCTGCCAACTTGTGGCATGTCATTTGGCAGTTTCTGTTTCTTGTAAATGCCCTTTGCATCACATGTGCAGAAGAATGGGAATTTTTTGATTTTTCCAGAAGAAAGCACATGGGACCCTACAAGGATGGTATGGAATGGATGTCATAGCTGATGAAATTCCAAAGTATAAATTAACAAGAGAGAAATACAACAAAAATTTCGTAGCACTGCCTGAGAAATGTTGTATTTGCAATGTGCTGCTGAATCTGCACACACAAAAATACAAGTAGGAATGAAACATCACACATTTCAAAAATAATTTAGGAAAGACATAGTAGCTATGAAGCAAGATCAAACAAAAAAGAATCAATAGATATTCTAGTGTATCCACAATTTGTCAGGTATTTGGGGAGAGAGTAAAAAAGCCTAGTGACGTGAATTTGTTTCGGAAGGCTTGCACTTGCCACAGCCTCACAGAATCAAACAGATTCACAGAATCACAGCATTCAATTAATGAAAATTGCCTAGAACTTAAACAGTTTATGTAGCCAGCGGTTTAGTAAACCTTGTTCTTTCTCCATGCATGTCCTCCCTACTTACCCTGTTACCCTGTGATGTTAGATCTTGCATAAAATATAAGCATTGTATGCAGACTTAATTAACGTTTTCACCAGTGCTTCTTCATGCCATTGACTTCAAAATACCAAGTATACTTTGGTTGAATAAAGGAAATCAGAGAACAAATACTTAAAGAGTTATATTGGATAGTGTATTTTGGTAGGATCCTCCTGTATGAAAGACTATTACAATCCTATTTTCCAAATTCCTAGAAGCTTAGAATATTCTAAAAGACAAGAATTTAGCAGGGTCTGGAATACAGATGTTATATAATTACTTTTCACAGTTTTCACCTCTAGCATACTTCAAATTTAACCTTCATTCTTCCTAGATTTTAAATAGTAGATGGATACGTCAGTTTTAATGAAATTTTTCTAGTTTGTAAAATCCCATTACATTAATTAAGCAATCCTTTTGAATGTATATCATAATATTAGTAACGACAAAAAGAAATAAATGTTAGTTGCTATACAATTGATTTAAAATAATTTCAGAGGGTATAGAGATTAGCATGAACTTTCATCATTGATGAAAGTAGATGATGGTAGATTTAAAAATATTTATCTGTAAGGAAAGACTGAAAAAACAGTAGCTGTTTAGTCTGGAAAGGATAGGATTTAAAGAGGACTTGATTTCAAATAAAGGAAAGATATTACACATAGGATCATAACCAGTCATTTTCCAGGAGACTAGGGAAGATCAAGAAGAAATAATTTTAATTTGCAGCAAAGATATGTGTTGGCTATCGGGAGGAATATTTTCTAACTAGAAATGTTGAAACACTGGAACAAGCTCATAATTTGGAAAGGTTAGATACGCTTAATGTTTGTCATTGAAATAGACTAAGATGATCTCTTGAAGTCCTTTTGAGTTTATATTCCTGTGATGACTCCTAGAAGCAATTCAGGGTTTGTTATATTTTCTTTCCATTTAATAATTCATATTTTCATGAGACATTTCTTTTAACACATTTGTCATTTGCCTCTACCACTGTTAAATTTCTAGCTTCTTAAGACATGTAGTAAAGCAGAGACTATGTTTGAATTAGAAATACATGTTTTTGGTTTTGCCAATCAGATCACTGAGTAAAAGCTCCTTTTAGCTTTGTGATATATTTCTTTCTGAGCAGCCTATTCCATTGCATTTCTTAATGAAGATTGTAAATTGATTGATTTCTTATGATCTTTTGCCTTCTAAAACAGTGCTTGTGACTTCCTAAATATTTTTCATAAAACATTAACTCACACGTCACCAGTTTTTGTTTCAGTGTTTGACAGTCTGTCAGTCATTGCTTGTCTTCTTGAACAGACAGTAAAGCTGATTTCATTATCAGTGAAATCTGAATTTACTGTTGCACCTTTGTTAAACTGTTGGTGCAGAGATTGTATGTATGCATCTTTGAGTGCTTCTGTACTCACTGTATTCTAGTCATTCGCTCAAGGTTTGAATTTAGATTGATGATACAAATCTATACCATGTCATAAAGTCTTCATATTGCTGATCTTTGTTGTTGGTATGCCATGTAACTTAACAGTGAATTGTAATTGAAGATAAATTTACTAAGGCAAATTTCTCTTTACCTTTATTTTCTTTTCATATGTAAAACTAGTAGAGACAGAACAATCTCACTTATTTGAAAATTCTAGATAGGAGAATGTATCCACAAAATGAAAACATCTTAGAGCATCATGAGTAAAACCCTGCCTCCAGAGGAAATCAGATAGCAAACAAATCCTTGCACAGAGAAGGATGACACTAAAACAACCAATTCAACAAGAACTGCTCTTATCCAGAGTGAACAACAGAATCAAAACATTGTCTGAATCTAAAGGAAACAAAATGTTAAAAGAAACAGAGGTGCGGCTATTTTTCAAAACTGAAAAAGAAAATAAATTAATTAATAGTAGGGTTATTACAAATTATACTTAAAGTTTTATTCTTGCCTATATAGCAGGTTCTCTGGAATATGATGATCGTGCAGCTGAGTGAAGTGAATGTTATCTGTATATTAAGTTGAAAGTCAAAGTTAATGTTCTATGAATGCATATGATCCTTACCAATAGACTGTATAGCATGCCTAAACGAAGTACAACTGGTACATATGCAACATAAAAAGAAATATTTCATGTAATACCTAAAATTACAGTAACTTCCAATAATATATTACTGAAAGGTGAATCCTTCAAGACTTAATCCTAATGAAATTAAGGATGTGTATGCTTAAAACCACTATTCAGGTTTTGTCAGCCATACTATTAACTTAGTTGGATATTTTTCACACTGAATATATTCTACTCATAAATGTCACCACAGGTATGTTTGTTCACCAGAATGTGGGTTAGTAATTTAGAACCTTTGAGTAAAGGTTCCTGTTGTGACACTTGTGCTGGGATCAGGATGTTAGCGTATTTTGGGATTTCAGCTACCAGGGCAGCTAAAATCGCAGGTGGAAGTTAAGATCTACTTATTGTTTTTTGATAAACCTAAACTGAAGGAAAAGAATCGCTAAACAAAAAAAGAATCTAGATTTTTGAGTTCAGTAATAAGTTATTCCTTAAAATTAGCAGCTGCTTCTCAGCAGAATATCCTGAACTCATCTTCATGACAAGCATCTTTCATTTTCAATCCAAATTACCACTGTAAATAGGAATTGTCATTCAATTAATGACAGGTGTAAAGAAGCATAACACTGTAAAGCAGTTAACATAATGCTTGATTTCTCTGATCTGTTCTTGCTTTTTTCTAGTCAGTTTGGAATGATGAATCCTTTCTTTTCATTATTCTCTATTTGGAGCTTTGCTTCTCATTTTCTCTCTCAAGAATATTAAGTTGGCAAAAGGTGAGATTCACATTTGGGGCAACTGAATCATCAAAAAAAATCAAACATGATTTTCAGCTATAGATGAATATATTATTTCTTGTTATTCCTACCTTCCTTCCTCCTATGTGTACTTGTCACCCCTTCTCACACAGTGACGGCACCTCCTTTGTATGATCGAAATACAATGCAATGTGTTATATTCTTTTTTAGTTAGTGTCATTTCTAGTTACAGAAATATTTTGAATAGAATTTAAAAAAGAGAGAAAAAAATAATTCCTAAATATTCCAGAGGTTGCTTTTTACCAATTGTGAGTTTAATATTTTAGTCAGCGCCAACCCAAGGATTTTAATATATGTAAAAGAAAATGTGTGGACTTGGATCTTCTGGTCTTTCTTTCACTGGACATTTCACTGGACTTTCAAATTCTCTCACAAAGATTATATTTTTGGATTAAATGCCTAGCAATCTGAAAATTGTCCAATCCTGCAAATAATGTAAGTCCCCCATAGATATGTAATTTTACAGGGCAGGCTTTGTACAAATTATATTACTGCAGAGTCAGTTGCCAAATTCTTCGAGTCAGTCTAAGTAACAAGTTTAACCTTGATCTTTTGTTGAGCTTCATGTAATGAACTCTGTGCCTACACAAAGCCCCAGTGATATCATCTCTGGGTTTAGTGCTGTACTTGTTTTGGAACTCAGTATGTTCTTCCCTATAGAAAAGTAGCTATAGTAACACACTGTTAATAATCATTTCATTTGAGCAGTCTTTTGTTTCATTTCAGATTCATTTTAGAATTTGTCAGGCCCTCAGTATCACTTCTGAATGTCCTAACCATTTCACGAAGCACAGGAGCTAGGCCAGTCTACAGCCATCTACTAGTTTTTCCAACACATTAGCTTTAGCTAATGAGCTCCACAATATTCTGAGCACTTGTTGTTATCTGAAGGGGATGCTACTTCCAATTAAATTCAGTGGATTGAAATTAAGATGACATTTAAGGAAGTGTCCATGCCTTTCGATGCTTTAGAAACTAAACAGGAAATTCTGCAAAGAAAATATAAAAGGAAAACATAGATGAAGGTAAGGTAGTATGAGCAGCAAGAACAGTACTCATGATCTCTGTCTACAGTTTTTCTCTTTGTCTTGCTACAATTTGTTTGAACTCTCACATAATCTCTCTTTGACTTTATTTTTTCTGTCAGCTTTCCCTGACCATGACATTTTTTATCTCTTGAGTTCACTATCCAATTTTCAAAACACAGAATATATCTTTAATACTGGAAATCTAGTTTCAATTTTAAAGGAAACGATGGAAAATGATTACTATCTTCCAAAGACATAACCTCAGTTATACCTTTGCAAAAGCAAAGCTGTGATTTCTCTGCATAAAGACAACGTGATTTTGTTTCCACTGAAAACTGTATGCAGCTATTTACAGAAAAGGTAACATTCTATGACACTGCCCCTCAATGGAGTTACCAGTTTTGTAGAAAAGGTTGCCAGGACTAGCTTACTGTAAAGCTGGAGGAAATAAGCCAAAGTCTGTCAAAAGTTTGCCCTCCTGGTAAATTTTAGTTTATTGTCTTTGTATTAAACAGTGAAAGGAAAAGGAACAAAAGAAAAAACTAATACTCAACCAGGATTCATGTGAAACTCTTCACTTTCTTTGAAAGACTATTCCAAGAACAGTTTTCTTTCTTTTATCCACAGTCACATGTATGAGGAAAATGGAATTACTACCTCCTTCCTATTATCTTCAGGGCTAGACAGCAATGAATACAGGAGGTTGAAGTTGCATTCTGAGGAAATATGTACAAACCCATTCCTCCTCCTTTTTTGGGGGAATGGAGGGGGGCATTTCCCCTACAATTTTTTGAAGGTAGAACCCTTCAAACGTTTCCCTTTCGTTCTTTTGCTGTGGTTTTAGAAGTCTGAATCCCCCTCTCAAACCCTCTTCTCGCATTTTAAACACCAGAAAAGAACTGGAGATCTCCTGCACAAGTTCTAAGGTTCCCATACGGAAATACACAGATAACTATGTAGTGAATTATACTGCCTGAGCCAAACACATAAACACATAAATATGCATTTCTGTACCCTTTATTTATTACCAACTGAAAAATCTGTGAAGAAGCAAGATGCAGAGTGTGTCTTTCTAAATTCAACATATTCATTTGAATGCTCAAATTCATTTGTTCTATATATTCTGTGTCCCACAAAATGTTTCTTAGTCTTGTTTTCTCTGTCCTAGATATAGAACAAGATATTCTCTTCCTTTCTGTTTATAGGAGAAGACAGGTAGATATCTATTGCCTTTCAGTCTACTTTTATTGCCTCTATTTCCTTTTCTGAAACCAAAATAGAAGTAAAAATTTCTTAGTATAGGAAACTTTAAACAGCTGTAACTAGTGTAATTGCACTAGCACAAACACAAATGTCCCTGCTATTCCCTAACTGTCATATAAGACTACCCCCTTTCCTCCACTGAAAGGCCACAAAACACACACTGCTAAGAATAGGCCTCTATTTCAGCACTTTTGTCTTAAACTGCTCTGCATGTCTTATAGAAGGCACAGAAAATATACATAGCATTATGGCTAGCAGAAACCTGTTTTTCTATGCACTATCTACAAGAAGCTTTTTTCTATTTTTTTCTCTGTAGTGAGTCTCTCCTGGGATACAATAGCCAAGACCATGATGGGTGGATTATATTTAAGAACCCAAGAACAGTTCTGTGAATGAGTGGTGAGACTCTCAATAGCATCTTAATAAGAGACATAAGTATTAGATACCAGGAGAGTTATGATAATATCATAAGAATTGTCAGTGCTGACTTTTCATATGATGTATATTCCATGCAGGTGATGTGTTTATATACACACTCCCACATAGTGAATACACCATGTATTTCATGCAGTACTGAGATTTAACTGTACTGAGGTTATATGCCAGCTTTTTAGCAAAACATACTAACACTATGAGAGCCATCTGTTAAAACTGTGGTAAGATCTGAGGCAGCTAAACTGCTAAATGTTATTTGCCTGTCTTTTTTAGTTCTCCCTTCTGTTCACTGAGACTCACTGGAGCATGTGCAGTTTTCTGTAACTCACTGAAATAAGAGGTGCAGTACTCAGGCTAGTCTGCTATCACAGAGATGGTATTATTGTGCTATTTTTCTCCTAAATAAGTCTTGGAGCAATTCTGAATGACAAGTTACCTGGAGATTGTTTTTATTGCTTGACTCTTCAGCGGTAGCCAGCACAGAATTTAGGAACTTGTGTGGCATTACTAATTCCAGACATATGCTTGCTCTTGTGCTCTGAAGAAGAAGGCTAGTCAGAAAAAAATAATTTATAAGGTTAAGGTAAAGTTTGAGTTGTTTGATATCAGTTCCACTCATCTCATCTAGAATCTTTTCCCAATGGGGTTCTTCTCCAGAAGGAACAAAGTCTTCCTCAGGCAGCTGTGTACACTTAGATTAACTCATTCAAACTAGCTCAATAAAACCAATCTGAGTTGGAGGAAATGAAATAACATTCTAAGAGGAAGGAGATGCACTCAGAAACACCATAAGTACTTTTTCTAACTTTATCTTATTCTCTTCTGATGTAAAAGTTTAAAAGTAATGGAATAAAAGATGTGTGGAATACTGGTAGCTTTAAGACTAAACTGAGTGATATCCCTAAGAGTTAAGGATGCTTACAGAAGTTGTTGGCACCTTCCTGCCTAGGAAACTTTAAAGTCTGTTTTTCACCAGATAAACTATACTTGCAAAAACCAATCACTTTTAAATATCTGTGTTCCTGCTTGAATTCTTCTGCCAGTGATGTCAAGCATTCCAAAAAAAGGTGAATCTCCATTCTTTTCAAAGGTATCAATCAATCAAGCCATCAGGTCTAATATAGAATCCAAAGAGTTTTGCTACTGAGTTCTCAAATACCGTGTCATCAGGATAAGGTGTAAAATATAAAACTCCACAGTTTTTTGTACAATTATACTTAAAGTGAGCTACATTAATAGCTTCCTATTAACATGTAAACACATTCAAAATCCTCAGTTTCCATGACTCTGTCCCAGAACTAAAGATTAATGCAAGCCCACTCAAAATGCGATGAAAGTTAGCCCACCACTGACTGAGAGAAAAGGTTACTCTTCTTTATCTTCCTTTTACCTATGGAGAGAAACCAAGCCTAACAGGGGAATAAGAGCGTGACATCATAAACTAATTTCAAATTGCTGTAGCTATGTCTTCCTCAGGCACTGCAGATACTAACCTTGCTTCAAACATAGCGTGCAGACTTTTTTAATAGTAAAATAATAAACAATTTAATAGTAATAAACTGTTTTGGGACACTTTAATTTAAAGGAGCTGCTTATGTCGCCTGCTATCTGAGCTCAGTAGTGGGATCGCTACAGCTGTGAGTCTGCAAAAGAAAAGCAGGAAGCCAGCAAGAACTTGCAAAGGTCACAGGATTTTCACACAAACTTTGCCAGTCTTCTGAGAACCAAGGCCCTAATCCTTCACCTTTTAACATATAGCCATAGCACTATTGCAGTGAGTCCTGCAGAATTTAATGGTTCTTCTTACAGCAGAAAGGTATATATATGAATATTTACAGGGTTGTTGGCTAACTGCATAGATGGACAGATTAATTTGCTAGATAAGGAGGGAAGGAAACAGGTGCTCTTGTATGCATACCTAGATGTACAAAGTGGTGAAACATTGTAGCAAATTCCTGACAGAGGAGAGATGTAGTTTCTCTGTGAAGTGACAGATGCAAGTCTTGTAGGCTCCCTGATAAACCACCAGACCTGTATTCTGTCAGCAAAAATAACAGGCTTAATATTTGCTTGAAAAGCACAGATATGACAGCTTAAAGTAAGTACTTATATTGAACAACTTGAATATGCAAGGATAGTGGTAGGATCTGTTTGTCCACTAACCTCTGAAAAATACTATTATATTGAAAATGCTGTACAGGAGATAGCTTTCCTTATTTTGTACAATGACAATTTCTTTACGTAAGATGCGTCAGATGAATTCCAAGCATGTCGATGTGAAATGAAATGCTTATATATCTTATAATTTTTGGATAAGAGAGTAGTTCAGGAATGCTGGACGACTTGAATGATTAATGTTTGTGATGCCTATACATGTACCTCTCAAGGGTAAATTTTCTGCATGGTTCATTATTAATGGAAATTGCGTGCCTAACTCCCTGTACACCATGCAGAAAATGTGCTCCTTTATGTCTATCTTGATAGAAAAAGTAGGAAAATATTTATTTTCTTATTTTAAAATTATATTCAAAGTATCTCTGATAAGAAGCTAATAAATATGCAAAATAGCTGAAGAGAAAAATAAGTAGAAGTGGAAAGAGGTTCTGGCAACAAAATTATTCCTGACACAATAAGGTGATTTATAATATCTTAATGTAAATGAAAGTATAAGAAGACATAACCAAAAAGAATGTTTTTAAAATACACACACAGTGTTTTCTCTGTCTCTCCAGTAGTAATTATATATAACCTTATAATAATATATATTATATATTTAAAACTAAGACTAGAGAAGAAAAGAAAAATCACAGATAATCTCCTTTCCTCTACATTATTGAAATATTTGAGGAAAGCATTTTTTGAGAAAACAAGGTATAGAACCAGAGTAGTTTATTAAAACTTGATATGAAAGAGCTCCCTGTTTAAAAATATTGAATTGTGATCATATAGGTCAAATTACAAATTACTGATAATTAATTTAAATGTTTAGTTTCTGAATAGTGTTGCTGAAATTTGTAGTGCAAAGCAAAACTTCTAGCTGCCTCACATATGAAACCTCGGTTAAATCAGTGTGAGTTAAATTTCATACATAAAAGATTATGTCATTTAACTGATATTAGCTGCAATACCTCAGCAGACCTATCACAATACTAAGAGTAATAGCACAGATATGGCCTGGAAAAATATATTTTTAAATGAATAAAATATTGTTTATGATCCCAAATACACACAAACATATAATGAAAAATCAGATAAACAACAATGGAAGGCAAAGCAACTTCCCCGGAAAAATAGCAGCCTTTTTTTCCAGAACTGACTGGAAACAAACCAACCTTATGATATGCTCACAGAGGAAGGGTGAATAATGATGTGACAAAGCCACTGGTGATGCAAAATTAATCGGAATACTTAAAGCTAAAACTGACTCCAAACAGTTACAGAAGAATCTCATATAAAATAACTAGTAATAAAATGGCAAATGGAATTCAGTATCAGTAAATGCTAAGGAATGCATATGTGGCAAAAGCAAAATGATTCTCCAAAGCCCTTCCTCCCTCTCACCGACATATATACATAAATACACTCTGATATGCAATTTCTATTCAGGGGAGACGTCATCTAGTCACTGCCTGGTAGTTCTAACGAAACACTAATCATCAGGGTTAAGTAGCAAAAAAGCAAACAGAATATTAGAAAATATTATGGTAGGAAATGGGGACAAAACAAAACTGCAATATGCCATCGTAAGCATCTATGTCTGCCCACATCCTGAATCCTATCTACAGTTCTGGCCACTCCTTCTCAGAAAGTGTATATAGAACAACTGGAAAAGATACACAGCAAGTCGTAAAAACACCATAGGCATGGTACACTTTCTCATCGAAGTTAGATTAAACAGAATAGAACTCTTTAGCTTGGAGAAGAGTGAAGGAACACGTGTCTGAAGTGTAATGAAATCATGAAGGGATTGAAGAAATTGAGTAGAAAGTGTTGTTCACCCAATGAAATTGTCATGTAGTATGCTTAAAACAGGAACAAGAAATAGGCTTAAGACAAATAAAAGAAGATTGCCACAGAATACAGAAAACTGTGGATTGCCACAGAATACAGAAAATTACTGTAAATTTCCCAGTTAGAGCATCTTAACATGAAGGCTTTGATGTAATTTCCATCTCAGGAAATCCCTAAACTGCTAATTCTTGATAACTGGGGAAATATATCATGAGAAAGGTCATCATATCATGAGCCTTATGCTTTCTCCTTGGGCATTCAGTGCCGGCCATTGTTGAAACCAGGAGACTGAAATGGGTCGATATTGGAAATACCTATTTCTATAATTCCTATATTTCTATTTTTTTACATGAAAATTGGACTGAATGTTCTCTTGTCACCCATTTTATCCAAGCCTGGACCCTGAATTTCTTTGTATTTATTAATAACTTATATAATGTCTTCCATCACTATACAGTTGAGCAGTTACTACAACCAAGAGATGCTATCTAAATCTACAGTCATAAATTAAGTGTATGCATAATACTATACAATTAAATGAAACCTCTGACAAATCCCTACACAAAATCCCATTGACAGTCCCCGTCTGTAAATACCTGAAATATTTCTGCACAAATTTCACCATCATTTGCAAAATAAGAATAGCATATTATGCTGTAACTAATACTATAGCTCCATATTAGTGCTTATCAAAATCTATTGCCTATTGCACTGATTCCTAAGCTATCTCAGGACCTTTTTAGCATTATTCACCAAGCAGATGATTCTTGTAGCTGGAAGTGTCAGACAAGTATACGCACTTACATCACAGTTTTTGTTTTCCGCCTACAAATGCTATGTTAGATGCTACTAAGGAACCTCAGGGCCATCTTATAATTCTCTTATGCATTTTCAGCTCTCTTGTACCAAAAGAGTAACGTTGGATGTGTTAGCAGAAAAACAAGAAGGAAAAGTAAACAAAATGAAAAGGAAAATAACTCTAATGTCTATCATTAGGACTTTATATAATAAAATAAAGTAGAAAGTGGTACTAAGTACAGGACACATATACTGATCTTTTCTAAAATCTAACTTAAAGTTAGTTGCCATATTCTGTAATAATTTAAGTTTCTGAATGGTCTTCAGATGTAATCTAGTATAGACTATGTAGTCCTGGAAAAAAGAAAAAGGAAAAAAAGGGAAACTAATTCTAGATTGGCTCTATTTTGTTACTCTCTGGACATCTAGAGACTAGAAGTTTTTGCTTTCCCACTTTCAGTGATCTTGTGTTATTGTTATGGGAACAGTTCGAGCCTAGGTTTCCAAGGAGCAGAGTCTCACACACATATAGCAGCAAATTTATTTATTTATTTAAATGATGGTACAGCATAGTAACAGCTCGACCTGAGTGCCTCTGGGAAGGGACCCTGAACGAAGACATTCTGGGGGAATTATACCCTTTACAGTTTTATTTCCCTGCCTGCCAGTGAAGGTCTCCTCCACTCTTCTTTACTGAGTCGGTGGTCTTGCTCCTTTGGATTGGTGTCTCTCTCCTTCTGTCTGGTCTGGGCCTTCATCCCAGGCTTGCTGCCGTGTCCTTGTTTCTCACAGCCCCTTATCTTCTCGAGGGTCAACCACAACCCAGGTGCAAGCCATCTTGTTTCTTGCATTCTACCCTGCATACTTGTTAGCTAGTTTTGTATATTTATTAGCTGGTTTTAATTGGTTTTGCAGTTACATCATTGGCTATGTTACATTGTTAGCAATGTTTCTCAAATTCATGGACAGTTCAGCCTAGGGGCCTGCAGGCTTCATCCACTTTAGGCACTTATGCTAAGCAAGAGTCAGACTTATGCCAAGCTGAAGCTAAATCGGCTACAATTTCCTTCTCTAACAGTGCTGAAGCTAAATCAGTTACGATTTCCTTCTCTAACAGTCATGTAATGAAAATGAGAAAGAGCAGTCATAAATTGCACTAACTTAGAACTCAGCACTAAATATCATCTTTATTTTTGTGGAAAACAAAATAAATTCAAATTACTTATACTGGGTAATCCTACATTCCCACTTTTCAACAGCTTTTTCTTTCCATGGAATGCTGTTTGAGAGTAGCCTATGTGAAATTAGTAAGTAGTATGAAATTAAACAGCAGCTGTAACACTTGTGCAAAATTTAATCTGAAAAAAGTTAAGCATCTAATCTTCCCATTTCAATTTATTTTTGCAAAATCTAGGCTAGACAATTGAATGATGAGGTGATCTTATTTTTCTGATTTGAAATGGTTTTACATTTAAACTTTTTTCACATTACTCTTGACTATTCCATGATATCACTTGTGTAAGTGGAAAAAGAATTAAATCAGAATTTATTACTTTATCTACTTTTACCACTTGACAGAACTTTGACTCTTTGGTGGAGTTAAGGGTATGGTCTTACTATTAGAGTAATTTATTTTTTAAATGAGGAGTGTGAGTTGACTGCGAAACAGTGTAAATATTTATGTAAGATTCTCTCTACAACCATTTCAAACACTGATGGCATATGGAGGCTAGCTAGGGGCTGCATTCAAACTGAGACAGTCTACATTCCTATTAATATTGGGTTACTTGTTGTAAAGAGATGAACACATCAATATTTAAAATAGCTTGCAGTCAGCACACACCTATAGCATTTTCCCTTTTTGTGAACAGGGAGCAAGATTCAATGCAAATAGATGAAAAATATCAGCCTATTGTTTCTCTACACTGAACAGCAAATATTATGCTCCAATACTGTATTTTCTGTTGTTCAGTGATTGAATAATAAAACAGACATTTCAGAAAATTCCAGCTAAAGAATAAACTTGCATAGCTCCTAATTCATCATATTATCTCATGCGGAAGAAAGCGTCCACTTAACGTGGGACAAAGGGGCATAACTCCACCTCAGTGGAACAACTCACAGGAAAAGGGCCAAAGGAGTTGATGAGATTATTAACACATTTACATCTAAACATGTGCTATATCTTTTGCTCATTTAGCACCTTCGAGAGCTACACTAGCAACGAGTTCTCCTGTCGTGCTGTGGAGATATGAAGAGGAAAACATGACAATAGATTTCACAAAGACATCAGTAAAGCATCTTCAGGATTTCTGGAATGCTTTGAATCATTAGGAAGAAAACTATTGTGATGCTATTTTTATTAGTATCATACTAAATTTAATTTTAAGATTACTAAGCATGAAATACAAAAAGTACATAAAGTGAAAAAAAGAGAAGCTTAGCTATGGATGAGAGGTACTACCTGTGGCACACGTGAATGTAGAAAGGAAGAAAGTGAAAGATTTCGTCAAAGTTTAGGTTTAAGTATATTTTTTCCTCAATATAAAATACATTTTGATTTTATTTGGCTTCAAGAGATCATATAGTTAATGATATATACCAGCTAAATGAATCTATATTGGGAAAACAGTTTGAGCTGGAAAGAGGTGACTAGAGGTGTACCACAAGAGCATTACAGTTTATCTTGTTCAATTGATATAAGAATGAAAGGCAAGTTGCTAAAATGTGCTGATAACACAAAACACAGAATGAGGAAAAAGAATGGTCAGTCAACAGAAAAAAAAGGGACAATATAATTCAGTAGGTGCTGGAAAAACTATCAGAAAAGGCTTATGCAATTCTTTGTAAAGAAATGAGAAACAACAAGCCCAGGGTCAAAAAAAAGAAAGAGAAAAAAGGGAGGAAATATTGTACACTCTATAATAATAAGTAAGTTCCAAAACACTGAACAAGCAGAAGTTCTCAGGAAGCTATGTATAAAATTTTAAACCTTTCAGAATACTATGCAACGTGAGTGAAAAAGCATACTGAATTATGGAGTGCACAAATGGATGTATCAAATATAAGACAGAAGAAATTCCTCTGCAGTATTACTGGATTGGAATAGAGAAAATGTGCTTGGTGAATTTTGTATAGCCCTTGTCACTTTTCTTAAAACTGAGAACTGGAGAAGGAAACCACTGTGATATAGAGAATCAAGAATATTCTCCATTCTCATGGATTTTCTGATCATCCATAAAACTTCCCTACATATGTCAAGCCATATATCACACTGCTGCAGAACAATATTCTTGACTACACAACTTTCATGCAAGAGGCCTGGTGCTTTAATGGAAGTTTTCAAGTATGATTCCATCTTCTTTCTTATTTATTTATTTATTTGTTGAGCACATCTCCTATATCGATATATCTAAGCAATTATAACTTGATGTATTATGAGGCATTATGAGGCATCAGCACTATACTGATTAGTTCTGTGACTGCTAGTAACTGTTCTTCCTGCTGTGTCCATCGCTAATGCCAGACTAGAATTATCCTAGTAATTTCAGATTAGTAAAAACTTTTCTTTCTACGTAAAAAAAAAAAAAAGAGCTCTGGACCAGAATTTCATATCCTGCTTTTTATTCAGAGTCTAATTTATCAGGAAATATAATCTATTGCTGCTTTTCTGCCTGTTTACATTTTCGGTTGCTTAGGGGCATTCCTGAAAACTTTCTAGAATCTCAACTACCAGCTAGCATAATAGCAAAATAGATGCTTTTTTTTAATATTCCTCCTTTCCAACAGGTGTCACAGCATGATACTTTCTCTGTTTTAGGCAATAGCCATTATCTGGAGACTACATTTCATACTTGTTGGACCCCTGAAGTTGGAAACACTGCATGCATGTTTTAGAAAAGCATGATTTGTCATAGTTTATTATTATTCATATTTTTGGAAAACAGAATCTATACCAGAAGCAACAACATCATTGAATGCTGTAAAGATTCATTTCCTGATATGGAATTTTTACACTATCAGAGGTCTGCTTATTCAGAATTTGCAGTTTGCAGCATCAGAATTTGAATATAACACGTTGTCTCCACATGCTGTGCTGCTCAAATGGAGAATAGAGAATTTTTCAAGAAATATTTAAAAAGTACCGTAGTAAAAAATAACTAAATAGTCAAAACTATCAACAGATGGTAAAAAAAGTTGGTAAATCCAAATGACAGCTTGATCATGGACAAATTCATACCAAAGAAGAAGAGCTCAGCAGTTTCACAGCAACAGTCTGATTGTTTAAGCATGAACTACATTCACATGATGTGGAAGGTGAATGATGCATCTGTGCATCACTGACTATATATTACTAAGCCTTTTTCAGATGGGACAGATACTAAATGTCAGTTGTATTATACAACTGACATATTCAGGACATGATTTTACAATGTCACCAAGACTCTTCCTTAACAAAGGTCACAGAAACATCACTTAGAAAGGGAAGATCTTCTTAAAACAATGTATAAAACATCTAGTCCATCAATATAATAGTCAAAAGACTGAACAGCACGGCCCAGCACTGAAATAATAAGCACTAACAAATGCCTCATGCACCTAAGAATGTGAAGGATAAATAAGAATAATAAAAGAAATAACATGTCTATATAAGTTATTTCTCTGTAAGAGCTATGTACTTTTCTTAGCTTGATTCTTCTTGTGCAAAAACTGATATAAACTGGAAGTAACTCCAAGGAAGGATGACATAACTCAGTTGTCTGTTGTCTTGTGGATTTATTGTTTCCTATTCACTAAATGTTCATAAATATTATTTGAAACTAAATTTACAAATTAAAATATCTGAAGGGCAATGGCATTCATTTAACATAAGGAAAGCTTCTGTCAATATTAACTGATAGCAGGAGGAATTACACGGTGGACTCAGGTCAGTATATTTCAAGAGCATAAATTTACTTCATAGTACTGTATCAGCATTTTTACGTCACCATTCGTGCTTTTGGAAATTTCAACAGTGTAAAGAAACAGGGATAACTATATGTAAAGCTAAGGACTAGAATTTCTTTTTAAGAAAATCTCTGTTCTTTCTACAGTAAAAGGAAATTAAGCATTACCTATCTTGATTTCTAAATATTATTCTAAAAATTACAGTCTTAGTATATTTTTGTATTGTTAATTTAATGGAGTTTGTTGGATTTGGTAGAAAAACCACACTAGATCTGGAAAAAAGAAGGCTGCACTGTACCCTTACATAAGCTTGACTTACACTGAGTCTGTTAGCTTTGTGAATGAGGTTTTAGGAAGGTAAGGACTGTATTGCAAAAAAAAAAAAAAACTTCAAGCTGTTAATAACTGGAACTGTCTCATTATCTGTATCCGTATTACCTTCTACTAATTTTTTGCTTCTCATATGTGTAGATGAGGAACTTATCTTTCCTTGTTGAGGTTATCTGAAAGGTTTCTTCATGAAATGTAAATGACAAGCAGCCCAAATAAGTTTCAGGCTAGGTACACAGTTCACAGCAAATTAAGTGGCTAGGGATAGTCTGAGTATACAAGAAAGAGGACTGAAGTTGGAAGGGGGAAGAGAAAATATAGAAACTCCTGCCCAGTTCCTACGTCAGTGGAGAACCAGGCTGAAACTCTCTGCTGTGAGCATTCATGTGACTTCTGCAGCAATGGGGGAGAGAGAGAGAGAGAGAAAGTGTGAGAGGAGGAGAGGATTACCACTTCAGATACAAATACAGACAATTACAGTCTGATACTGGTTATGAGGAAATACATGAGATTCCAAACCAAAGGAACCCAAAATTCCAATTTAAACTGGAAGAGTGCTTTTCTGCACTTGGAGGTAAACTTAAAAAAAGAAAAAGTGATTACCACTATTATTTGTTCATTATAATTTATATTTATTGTAATTATTTTATATTGTTCCTATTTTTCCTATATACTAATCTTAATACTTCTTGCTAGTTTGCAGAATTTTAATCAGCTTTCCAAAATGCCATGCTTCTGGTCAAGTGATAACTTTCTCTAGTCAGGGTTGCAAGTATAACTGAGCCACAACTCACTTATGGCAAGAGGAGGAGTCTTTCTGGTTAGTGATGAACCCAGGCAGCAGAGTGAGAAAGGGGAAAAGCTTAGGCTACCTCCATTGGGAGAGGTCCCAAAATGCTTGCTTTCCTACTGAAATTAAAATGAGTTTGAGCTAAATAAACCCATGCCCCCAGAAAGGAAATTAAAGATAAAGGCTATAATCATTGACCTCTTGCTGGGTATGAAGGAAAGATCTATTGTTCAAATTGGCAAATACCATAAAATAACTTTCATATATTGAAAAATCTGAAATGCTCAGCAACAGACAATGGCACAATTACTTTGGCTTCCAAACCAGTTGCACAAGAATTTTCAGCAATGAAATCTCTCAAAATTCAGTGCTTATACCAAAATACTTTCCACTAGTAATGCCCCATCTGCTACCTCTTGCAAATGTATGCATACAAATGTTCAGATTGGGCTCATTCCTAAGGCAAGATCACGCTTGAAGTTGATTCCAGAAACCTACTTCAAGGCATGAGGACTGACACTAAGTAACTACAGTAATTGAACAATCAAGAAGCTGTAAAATTTCAGAATGAATTCATCTTACTTCAGCATTATTGGAGTACACTTGACTATACCTGAACAAGATATAAGAAAAGTACATAATCTTTTAAATAAATGAAGCCACAATAGCTACATACTATGCCTATGGCAAACTTCAAATTATCTATCTCATGCACACACACTGTTAACAACTTCAGAGTATGTTCATGTATAAGACACACAAAAGGAACTAATCATGTCATCTCATATTCTATTCAATGGTTTAGTAACCTTGGTGCCCATTTACAATCCACCATTGCTTTTGGAAATGGCATATGTAAAAGAATTATGAAGAATATAAAATAGAAAATCCCTGCTTGATAAGTTAAATATTCTTAATACACCTAAAACAAAAATTGGAAATATTTTTTAGAAAGATAGGCAGAATGCTTTAATGATAATTTGTTTTGATATGCTGAAAAAGTAGCACATATCAAGATATACTTTGGAGTATGGATGTTGGAAAAGTATCCATTCTCACCTTCCATCTTCCTCAAGTAGCAGGCACATTAACATATTGCATGAACTGAACATAACTAAGGTTTCCTTTATATTTGTACTCTTCAGCTTACCTTTTTCCTAATAAATAGGTATTTTATATGGTTAAATGAAATATTGTAGTTATTTTATTAACTTATTTTGCCCTCTGTAAAATGCAAAAACTATAAATACAGAAGGAAACCAAATTGGGTTCTGCTGTAGGCAACAAACTAGCCTCCCGTGGATGTCCTGCTGCTCAGATATAGTCTGTTAATTTCCATATTTATACACTAACAAGAAAAACTAAGGGTATACTTATGGTTTAGTCAGATTCAGTAATTTTTCATAACTTGGTATTATGAAAATCATTCTGATCCTAAAAACTAAGAAATAGCACAATCCAATAAATTCAGGAAGAGAAGAAGACTCAACAGGAAAAAAAAGAGAAAAACTGTTATATGTGAAACACTTTGTACAGCCAAAACCTAGAAAAATATATTTTAAATGACATTTTGTATGTGTCCCTGCTTAACACTGTATTTCCACATAAACCAGTCTTTAGCAAGGGCTGATTTTCAATCTAACTCATTTTCCCCTTACCCTCTATCACTTAAAAATTTCTGACAATAGGATGCAACACTGTCCTGACATTAACAGAGAATTCAGGAAAATAACTTATAAACCCATACAAAGCAAACATCTTGCTTTTTATATCCCTATTTTTAACTGCTGTTAGTGTATTAATGGCAAGCAGACGTACTTGCCGCTAACCATTTCTGTACTTATCCGAGAACTTAGATTTGCCTTAATAAGTACAAGCACCTTGAAAACTCTTTTAATAGTTTCTTGTACTCCTCAATCATAAACATTTTCCTTTATAAATTTTGTATCTCGCTGCACTAGATATTTGAATCATGGACGCTAGCCTGTTTAATCTCCTACATCAGAACTTTGCTATGGGGGGGGAGGGGGAAAAAGCATTTCCTTTAATAGCCACAAAAAACTGCAACATGTATTTTCTCTATCTGACTTGATTGTGCTATACCACAATGGCAAGTGATATAATGAAACACATCACTGCATCGTAATGTAAAAGAAAAACATTAGAAAAATATGCCATTTTAATTTATTCCTTTGCTCATTATTAACATATTAACAGAGCTTGTTATACTGCAATTCTGAAACCAGAATTTTGCCTTTCTGGTAAATTAGAGCAAAATAAATTTAGCAAACTTATGAATCTTTATATTACATAGATTTATGTGATTCATATACTGCTCAGTATGATGACAAATTGCAATGTTCCACTCAAAAACAATTAAAAGTTTTATTTATAAAATAAGGTAACAATTATAATATCAAAAAGTATTTAGCCTATTCTGAAACAAAAAGAATAGTTCATGCAACAAGGACAGCAAAATTGCAATATTTTGGGTAATATTTCCTATTTTTTGTTTCTTTCCATACATGCTTACCCCTTTTCTCTTCCAGTGGTGGATGAGGTCAGTTAAATATTTTGGGGCAGTAATAATGTAGCATTGTAAGTAATCTGTCTGCGTTTATTTGTGATTTTTTGGTTTAGCACAAGGGATTCACACTCTTCAGGAAAAGCGCACTCCCGAAACTTTCACTGACTTTGTTCATTTGTGATTCATATGCTTCTGAGATATGATAGATTAAAAAACATTAGGCAAATGTTTCAAAAGAGTCTAACTAAATCAAAGCTAATAAGCTAACATAAAAAGAAAGAAAAGCAAATAACTGATTTCTACTAAATGATCAAATGCATATAGTAAACTATGTCAAGGTAACACCATTAAAATTACAAAATCAAAGACTTAAGAAATGCCAGAATTCAGAATTACTCGTGCAACCTTAATTTGTCCTCATTTTGCAGATACATTGTGATGAAGTATTTAATTAAGATTAATGTCAAAGGTAACTACTAATTCTGAGTGACCAATTTTCATTATATAGCAGTCTGTGTTCATAGTCCAGCCCACATTAGCTTTAGGATGTCTGCAGGACTTTACATTTCTGCAGATATGACTCCTTGGTACAAAGTTGGAAACTGAGAAAATGAGCATTAATATCAATTTATTACCACTGTGAAAACGTTTGGTTTAAGTGACTTACCTAACATCACAGAGGAGCTCTGTGGCATACAGAAATATAATCCAATTCTCAAAGGCATCATTCAATTATTTTAAGACTGTCTTTTCTCTTCTTTTAGTTCTATGCCATATTGATTACACATTTTCCAATTTTTTCAACTAATGAATTAGAGGTTCTATCTATCAGTGTCTTCCTTCTCCCCATAACCATGAAACATCCCTAGAGCAGCTCCTTCCTATGGGCTAAATGATACTGAGGTGGGGATGGGAGCAGGGGGTGGGGGGGTGGGGGGCGGGGAGTGTAATCATATAGTTATAATGTAGCATATAGAAAGAGAAATGCTATATTAAGTTTCCATAAGCAATATATTATTTTCATTGCGGATGCCTGTAAGATTTTTATATACAGTGTGTGCATTTCTGTGAGTGTAGGTATGTGTGAGTGCAAGTGATTTCTTAAAAAGTATGAAAGTGAAGTAGGGAAAAATACATTTTCACATTGATATCCATATAGGTCACCAGAAGGCTTAGCGTCTTTAAATCCACCTTACTTCTTTTCATCTGAGCTCATAAAGTAGGGGGTAGTATAGTCAATTATTATTTCCTAGAGGAAAGAGTAATTTTCTGAAGACTTTATGTACACTTTATTTGAATATCATAGATATTGTATACTATGTATACTTTATCATAGATCTCACATATTTACTAAAAGCAGATGCATTGTGAGAGTGAGATGAGTTTCAGGCTTGTTAGACACAAACTGTAAAGCAATATGGGTACAGACATTTCTTCGTATTGTCTTAAAATCTGAAGGTTATGTTACTTTTCTGGTCCTGTGTCTCATGCTCCAGTAGCTACTTGTCTCATTCCTGCTTCCATTCCTCTAGCTCCTCAGCTCATGCTGTCTCATTTTACTACTAAAACAGTCTTGATTTTCTTTTTGGTGTGTTTTATGTCTTTTCTCTGCCCTCATTTATTTTTTAGTGCCAGTCTTTCTTTTCCGGTTCTTCATCACTCACTACTCAGTTCCCCTTTATGCCTCTTTTATAGTCTTGTCTCAGTGTTCCCCATCTCATGGCTCCTTGGTTCAGTTTCTGTGCTGAGCCACTCTCATTTCTCCTCTGAAGCTCCTCCAGTTTTCAGATTTATTTTGCATCTTTTATTCCCCAGACCATCTTTTGCTGATCTTAGGTACCTTGCCTGGATGATTACAGGCTCCTCTTCTTAAAACTTCCTGGGGTCCCAACAACAGGTTTCCATCACTTCACTTTTGCGTAGTAGCTCCTAATCTTTACCTTCTACCAGATGTCAGTCTCAGCCTTTCTTACCTGTTCAACTTCTAATCCCATTTCACCAAAGGCTTTCCATCATACTCTCTATTTGTGCTTTCCCTAGCAATACCCTCCCCAAAACATTTGTCTTAATCAACTTTTTCCTTTCTCCCTTGAATATTTTTCTTTCTTTTGTTTTGGGCAGCTGACATCCTTTTGATATTGCCTACTATTAACAGATGAAAAGTCAATGATGTGAATCTTTGAAAGGAAGGACTCAGATGTATTTCCCACTTCTTGGCTACAGCTGTTCTCTCAGGCCACATCCTGACTGAATGTCAGGGCAAAACTTGGACTACACAACTTTTCACGTTCCCTGCTTTCCTGTGGAAGAGAAGCTGGGTGTGTATGCCTTGACAATCCAGTAGGTCCCCAGTAAGGACAATCATGGCATCAGAACTACCCTACAATTTAAATACAAGCCAAGCTGAGTCCACTCTTTCAGCTCCTAATTGTTGTATCTAACATTATCCCATCATATGAAATTGCAATCTCATTCTAATTTTAATTGCTAGAAAGAGCAACAGTATGGAAGTCTGTTTTATTTTTGGTTTTTCAGTGGCTTATGACTTGGGCTTTGGTCTTTTCATAAAGGCAGCAACAGGAATACTCGACACAAAGGCCCTATCAAGTCTTAAAGAAAACTTTAAGTGTTGATGTGATAGAAAAAATATCTTACGAGCCTTTGAGCAAAACAACATATTTGTTCATGCTTTGAATCTTACCGTGGATCAGCTAAAATTTAATTTGAAAACATTTTCAACTAAGGATCCACCAACATGAAAACCTTAGTCTGAAAAACTCTGTTGAATCTGCATATTTAGAGCTTCCTCTTGAACTACCAGAACATGTGATAAAATCATTCTAAATAATCAGAGTAATCAAAGATGCTCTTAAGTAAGTGAAATGACTGACACTATTTTCTATAGAAATGAACAAATTCAGTTTTTGAATACTTGTGTGACACCTCAGCTGGACCAAAAAGCGTTTGATGTCAACACATCATGTGATTTGTGCATAAGTAATAAAACACAAAGCAATTAGGAGTTACAAACCATCAGAAGTAATATAACAATAAATAATTAGATAAATATATATTTGAAAAACATTAGCTAAGGCTTTATTCCAAAGTATGTACAAACATGTTTGAGTACCTTTAAAAAACAATCAGAAAATAAGTCTGCAATTAATTCCATGCAGCAATATGTTTTTGTTACAAACTGTAGTGTGAAGATGTCATGTGCATTATATGTATTTAAATCATAAGTAAATACAGGTATAAAAGGAGTTTAAGTTATATAATTTTGTAGTTTGAGGAAAATACCTTTAAAATTCCTAAAGGAGTTGCTTCTTAGCTCACGGCTAAAGCACACATTTTTGCTAATTATTGAACATTTAGGAGGAGGAGGAACTAACTAGAATTTATGTAGAATCATGTTATCAGAAGCATTTTTTCTGTATTTTCATTCCAAAATTATGTGGAAGACAGGTCAAATTCTGCATAAGATATTCTCCTTCCAGTCACCATTGGTAATTCTTTTCTGTAAATATTTTCACCAACTCAAAGTTTACATTAGGTACTTCTCAATAAGAACGATACTAGATGCGCTGACCTTGACTCACATTGCATTGGCATTGCACTGACAGTGTCATTTTACAGACTTTTTTCTCCTACAAAAGCCAGTGAAATATCTCACATTTATAATTGCTTTATATACAGGACTTCATCCTACACATATTTTATATGTAGCAATTGCAGCATGCTATTCTTTTTACTTGGTTCATCTTCATAACTAAGACAGAACAAAATTTCACTGAATTCATAATATCGCTCTGGGACTGATACATACTGTATATTTACACACCAATATGTTTTATGGAAATGAACACATTTCTTTTCAGGAGCATATTTTCAAACTTCAATTGCTCTTTGCTGAAGCCAATTTTTTTCAAACAAAAAAATGCAATGCGTTTCATGTCTATATATTTTTATTCACTCCAATATATTTTCACAGTTGGATAGATTTAACTAAATTAGTAGTTACAGTATTTGTTCAAACCCATGCATTTTCACTGGCATCTGGTAAGTAAATGTTATCCAATTTTTTTTAGGAATCTGTTTCAAACAAGCCCACGCCATTTAAAACAACAGCAACTCACCTCCACCACACAAAATTCCTCACCCAAAACAAACAAACCCGCAACTCTTCTGTTCCTACCACTGAAATATGCCAAAGCAATAGCATAGAATGCAATTATACAGCAGTCAGTCAAGGTGTATCTGATCCTTGGACTTTCATTAAGTCCATGATGGTGCACTGGGCAGAAAAACGCACTTTCTCCAACAACAGATACAGCCTTCTGGGGAAGGTGTACATCCTAGGTAAGCCCTTCCGCCACTTTCTGGCAGGAAAATATAAAAATTAAGGATTTGCAAAAGATGCCTGTTATCCAAACATATTTCTTGAAGGCTAGGTGGCAGCTGTATGGGGGTTTTATCACAATATTTTTGGACTGAGGCATGTAGATAAGTCTCACTTTCCAAATTACTATTTTTAAATGTGATCTTGAGTGCTTAGCAGTATTACAGGCTGGAATAGAATCTGTCTCTAACTTCTGTCACTACTGGTTTGTCTTTTCCATAACTTATTTCCTGTGGAGCTTTTTTGTTGTTGTTGGAACTCTCTCTCTTCACTACCCTTTATTCAAGATTTACTTATAATTACATACTATAGAACATAACAGAGTGAGTATTTCTAGAGGTATGTTTCACAGCTTGTAATTAACTCTCCATAAATTCTTTCTACCTCTTCCATTATTTACTGCATTCAGCAGACCCACAATGTTTCGGCCAAAAAGTAAGTCATTTTCAGCTATTGGGTCTCCCTAATCACCGACCAGCTGATGTTATCAAGAAGATATGTAATTAAAATCATAAATATGCCTTCAGATTTTGTTTTTCTTTCAAGACAAAGTTTGGCAGTAGACTGACCCAATGCAAAACAGATAGTTCCTTCTAAAGGAGGTGGAGTTTCGCTTTCTACAGAGAAGTCCAAAGTCTTGTTGAACGGGAGAGTTAGACACATGAGCAAAATAACAGACCGCGTAGCAGATCAGGACTTGAAGCTAGTCCTGAAGCTAGTGATCTGACCTGGCAATAAAGGCTGCATGCAATTTCATCAGCCATTCAAAACCTGTGAAAAATGTTCTATCTGGAAAGAAATGAAGAGCAAATAATTGTGAAGAAGCAAGTAAGAATGCTGGCTGCTCTGCTGGAGGAAGGGTTTGTCTGTCTTTTGAGTGAATACAACTGAAAAAACAAACCAAAACAAAAAACCCCTGTAATATAAGATCTATGCTGAAAGCATAGAGGAAGCTTGAAAACTTGCTATTTACCAGTGCAGTGAAAGGAAAAACTTGCTGGCTCTTCCTGACCTACATCTGGAGATGTAAATTCTTTTACTTTGTTTAGTATGTAAACTACCTGTAAGTCTCATCTTGATGGCTATCAGAAGAAATATTTTCTAGTTCTGATAAAATGTTTACTTTCCGCATCTAGTTTTCAGTGTTGGCCTGCTGATGATATTTTTAGGGCATTACTTTTTACTCTGTTCTGAAGTGTCTTTCCTGAAGTGTGTTCCTGTTCCCCTTTTAGTCCGAAAGTAATGGGGCTTCTGGTCATTCTGTGCATGAGCTGCAGCTTCACAGACCAATTACAAAGTTCTGTCCCATATGTGTTAGGTTTATATGTGCTCAGTGGCCACTGCATGTCATAGCTCTGGTATTACATTTATATAAGCTTTCATACTTACCTAGCTTTATTGATCAGGGAAAAAAGGCAGTGTTAACATTTTAAATCATAAATGCTGCTTCAGATATATCATTGGTCAAATAAGCTAGGGACTTCTGGTTGGTATTCTTCTTTTCTTTTTTGAAAAACAGAAAGAAAACTGACTTTAGCAGATGCTGCTTAAAGACCTTTTGTTACTTTTCTCCAGTGGTATTCTGCAGTGGTTTATTGGTGGCATTTGAATCCGAGGTTTAATTTTCTAATCTTTAGTAAAAGATTTGTGCTGTGTGATGACAAAGACTCCTCTGTGAACCAATGAAAATATCACTGGTTGATTTCAGAACCACTTGAGAACAGAATGCTGAGAATCAGCATTTCTGATTATATTTTGGACACTGAGTACAATGGAATGCCAAACTTACTGAGTTTTGGAAGGAAACCGTGAATTAGTGTTTCTGAATAGAGAAATTTGCTTTCCGCAATGCACTGCTGTGACAAAGACTTGGAATCCTCACAATCTACAGACAAGTGCTTTATTTCTACATCTGCCAGGAAACCTCTTTTCACACCCTCTGATTTGTAAGCTGGGAAGTTATCTGTATCCTTCTTATGATGCTTCCTAGAACAAGACTACAATCAAAAGTGTATCTTGTCAAAAGTACAGAATTGTCCAGTATCATACAAAAGCACTTCAGGCTGGCTTACAGTCTTGTTTCAGTGCAAGACGTAAATTACTTACTTTGTCAGAATCCCTTTTAATGCCTTCTCCCAAAACAGCATAAGAGTTTTGAGCATTAGTGAACATTTTTGGTTAATTTTGAGTTCATTCACTCAAGGCTGCAATTCTGAGAGATACTATGCAATATGTACTGCACTGTGTTAAGACAGCAAACCTCAACAGAAAAAAGGATGGAACGAGAAGTGGAGAAACACCTGATTATAGGCATTTGAGTGCAGATGTATTCCTGCACTAATCACTAAAAACTAAATGTGAAGAAGCACCCTGCCATCTTGGACTTTTAACATTCAATGTCTTAACTTTTAGGCTATAAGCAATTTTTGACAACTAGCTCAATGCTAGAAACCCTCCCAGTGAAAATTGCCAAATAAAAGCCTTGCTCCATGCCGTTCAGAGTCTAGGTAACACTGCCAAGAGCCTGCAAAGTTCCTTATTGGTATTGTTGGGTTAGCTTAAAGGGGAGCCAGTCCCGTTACTACTGCGGTGAAGGTGCATTTTCTTTCCTTACAGAGGCTCACATTTAATCCTGAAGCTACAGGAGACTCAGCCAGACTTTCTCTCATCTGCTGCTTTCAGGCATGCGGGAGGAAAAGCCAGGGGAGGAAAAGGCGGTTTAGGTCTCCCTTGTAAGGACGGGAAGCAAAATGGCTGGGTCCTTCTCGAAGCGCCTGGCTCTGCCACCACCACCGGCGCTACCGCCCTCCCTTTCCACCCGCCCGGCCGCCAGGAGCTCGCCGGCGCCGGCCTGCAGCCCGAGCGAGGGGAGCCCCGGGCGCCGGCGGCGACACCCGCCCCTCTGGAGCTCCGCCGGCGGCCGTTACTTCCGAGGCGCCTCCCCACGTCCACGAAGGGGCGAAGGCATCGCAGGGGCTGAGGGGAGCGAAAGGGGCAGCAGCTCGCCCGCCCCCGCTCAGCTCCGCTTCCCTGCTCCGGCTCCGCGCCCTCCTTCCCGCCGGCACGGCAGGACGGCGACGGCAAGACGGCGTCTCACGCGGCTTTTCCGCCTCCCGCCGCCGCCCGCCGGGTGACGGCGGCCGCCGAGCAGCGCCCCGCCGCGCAGGGAGGCCGCCGAGCGCCTCGTGGCCGCTGCGGCTCCGCCGGCTCGTCCGCGCCGCCCGCGCAGCGCTAACGGCCGCGCCACAGCCGGGTGCCGCCGCGCGGGGACCGGCCCGCGCGCCTCCCGCCGCGCCTCGCGCCCCCGGGAGCGCCGGCTCCTGAGGCCCCCGCTGCCGCCGCCCCCGGCCCCGCGCCCCCGGCCCCGGCGAGGGGCCACTGCAGCGCCGGCCCCGCTTCAGAACCGACTCTGGACAGCGCCTGGCCGCCCGCCCCCGCGCCTCCCGTCGCTCACCGCCCATTGGCCGGAGAGCCGCGGCGGAGCTGGCTCTCTCCGCGATTGGCCCGCGCCGGCTGCCACTCAGCGGCGCTGGAGGTAGTCTGGCACGGCGCTCGCGGCCGAAACCTCCGCGAAACGCTCGTTTGTTTTCTAACCGGCCGTCTCGCGCCTCCTCTGTGGCCGCCTCATTGGCTGCCGGGCCGACCCCCGAGACTTTCTATTGGAGCGACGCGGCTGCCAGTCACACGCCAACCCTAGGTGGCGGGCACGCGTCCAGGGGGCGTGCCTTGCCGGCGGGGGTGCGGCCAAGGCGGTGGCCGGGGCGGGCCCGCCGCGCAGGGAGGGCCGGGGTGTAGCCGGCGATCGGGGTGTGGCCGGCAGGGGCGTGGCCTTGGGCGTGGCCGCCGGCCCGAAAGGGGCGGGGCTGGCGCGGCGGGGGCGGGGCGAGGCCAGGGGAGCCTGGCAAGCGGAGATTGCCCTTGTGTCTCGAGCCGGGGAGCGGCTTGGAGCGGAGCAGCTTCCCCGCGCACCGCGGCGCGGAGCGGAGCGAGCGCCCGCGCGAGCCGCCAGCCGCGAGCGCAGCCGGCCGCGCCCGCCGCCCGGGAGAGGCAGACGGGACAGGCGGGCGGGCGGGCGGGCGGACGCGCCGTCGGGGCCAGGGGAGCCGGAGGGGGCAGCCGGCACCGCTCCGGCGGGGGAACCTGCCCAGCAGCGCCAAAGCCCGGCGGAGAGAGCTGCTCCCCCCCTCCTCCCTCCCCAATCCACCCCCGCGACCCTGGTCCTCCTCCTCCTCCTCCTTCTCCTCCTCCTCCTCCTCCTCACCCCACTGGATACAGCGAGGGAGACACTGCGGCGGAGGCGGCGGCGGCGGCGGCTCCTGCGGGGGGAAGGAAGCGCCCGGAGAGCGGAGCGGCAGGAGGCTGCGGATCTGTGTGCCTGGCGCCCACCCAGCCCGAGGGGAGCCCCCAGGATGCGGCTGAAGCCCGGCGCGCTCCTGCGCTTCTACAGCCTCTGCGGGATCCTCATACAAGGTACCGCCTCCTCCACACCCCTGCCTGCTCCGCGCGGGGAGGGACCCGGGAGGGGGCAGCAGCGGCGGCCCGGGGTATCCCCGGCCCCTCTCCGCACCCCCGCCCCTCCCCCGCGCGGCCTCGCCGCCGCCGTCCCTCCTGACCCCGCGCCGTCGCCTCGCTGCCCGCGGCTCCCTGCGCCCCCCTCTCCCGCCTCCCCCCACCCCTCTCCCCTTGCCCCAGGTGCCCTCTCTTGCCCGGCATCCCTCCCCTGCCTCCTTCACGCTCGCACTAGCACTTGGATAGCGCTTTCCAGCGCTAAAGCGCCGCACGGCTGTTAACCCTTTCTGCCCTTCCCCCCCTTCAACCTCTTCCCGCCCTTAACCGCGCTCCTTTCCCCTTCCCTCCCCCGCCAACCTTTCCAACCACCCCTTCAACTCCCCGTAACCTTCCCTCTCATCCAGCCGTTTCGCCCTCATTCATCCGCCACAAACGTGCCTCTGAAAGTGCGAGCGCAGCAGCAGCAGCGTGTGCGCTGCAACAACATCCCAGGGAAATGTGTGGGTTTTAAACATGCCTCCCCGGCAGAGAGGCGGTGGGGGGGGGGGGAAGACTCCGTGCCTCGCTCATGCCACTGGCAAACATATATACATTACATACTACATATGTATAAAATATGCATATATGTAATATTAAAAAAATCATCGAATGAGTCGAGGTTTCAGAAGCGAATCTCTCCAATACCCTGTTTTAAACGACTCTCCTCCTGCAGCTAGTTTCCAGACCCGATATATTTCTCTTGCCTCTCCTCCTCCTCCCCACCTCCGCCTTCGTTCCCCTCGCACCATCACCACCTCTCTTCTTAATTAATATTATCCTTTCAAGTGAAATGTAACAACCGCTGCGACCGCAGTGGAGGGAAAACCTACGAAACACTATTATCATGCAAATGACTGGCGTGCGTGCGGGAAATCTCACCGACTCCCGAGACCTCTCTCTCTCTCTCTCTCTCTCTCACTCTCTCGGCCTGGGGGAAGGCGAGAGGAGACCCAAACGCGCGCGGCAGCGCTCCGGCCGGCAGCGCTGGCCCCGGCCCCGGCAGCGGCGGCGGGATGGCGGCGGAGGGGCAGCCGGCGCGGCTCAGCCCCCTGCCCTGGCGGCTCGGCGGGGCGGGGCGGGCGCGCGGGGGGATGTAACGGTCGGGCGCGCGGAGGGATATAACGGTCGGGCGGGAGAGCGGGGGGGGGGGGGGAAGGCGGCGGTGGCGGCCGCCCCCGGCGCCGCCGCTCGGCGGCCTCTGGCGGGTGTAAGCGGGGTCAGGGAGCCGTCACGCAGCAACTTCCTCACGGGCTTGTAATCCGCAGGACGGCTTCGGGTGGCCGGAGGGACAGAGACATCTCTTTCCCTTTGCCTTGCGCCGTGTGTGGTGTATTTCTGTTGGGGTATGAGAAAGTGAGCAGCCGATTAAACTAAGTGACCTTGCAAGATTTTTCTTTCTCTCGCCTCCGTCATGCCATTTCATGTCAAGTTTAATATACTTCACGTTTCTCTCGACTGCGTCATGTGTCGAGAGATCTCCAGAGAGATCGGTAAATTACAGCCCATACCAAAAGCGGAGGTAACCTTCTGGGTGCCTGAAATGCGTGAGTCTCATGCCCGCACTGTTCAGAAACCTCTAAGTACCCCAACTTCACCTTCTGAGGAAGTTACAGATTGTGGAAGCATTGAAGGGAAAGGGGAGTACATTTGGCAACTGTAAATGACATGTTTATAGGGCAGATTATTTGTATTCTTTACCGATGTTTATGAGTTGCCCTGTACGTCACTGCACAAGGAGCTGCTGTGTTGATGCTATACAAGATTATTTATTGGGGCATGTGCGGCAGGCTGCACCTGGGGGTTGGCTCTTCTCTGCCTTTTACATTTCCCTGTGAATTGTCAATTCATTGCACTGCAAAGGGCGGGGGGCTGGGGGGGGACGTCTGGACTGACTTTCTGTCACCAGTATAATCGGGGCTGCTGCTGGAGGAGGAGGATTTGATCTTTCCTAAGATGCAATCAGCTGCATTCAGCAGCATCACATTTTTAAGAGTAAACCAGTGATTAAAAACAGTGATGTCTTTCACAGCAGTTTAGGGAGTGTGCCAGGCAAAATGTAACTCTGTGAAAAGCATCAAGTAAAAAACATGTTGCAAGAAGAGGCGTGCAATACAAATTTAGTTCTACCTGACTGAAAATAACCAGATTGGGCCTGTCCTTGTAGATGAGGAAAGGCTTTGCTTCTTAACATGTTATTCAGCTTGCCCTCTATGTTATAAAACGTCTCCCTCGTTTCAGTTTCTCACACAAGTATTTTTTCAGCTCTTGACTAAAACTGCAATCAAAAATACTTAAGCACTCAGTATACCTCACTTTAGCAGAGTGCTGCTTCAGGAGGCAGTTTTACTGGGCACTATTTAAAAAATGAGAACATCAAAAACCTGTAATCCTCAGATTGGAGTGAGAGGAAATAATTTCTGCTGTCCTTTTCTCCTTATAAGGTAAAGGAGAACGCACAAACAAATGAGTAAATGTTTTGTAGGAGATTGTCCTGAATAGTGGCTGTGTCTCACTGGATATGAAATTGGTCCATCTTATGGTGCTACTTCATAAATGTTGTTTACTCAGCTTCTGCCATTTATTTTGGCACAGCTAGCAGACTCAGTTAGCATATTAGACACATTTCTTGTCAGCAGCTTTATACCTGCATTTCAGAATAGTTCTCCCTGTTGGCTTACTTTACTTCCCCAAACTGTGCTGTGAAGTGGCTCAATGGATTTGTTAGATTCCTCTGTTTTCTGTTTGTGGGCCATGGGATACACAGGTTTTTTCGTCAGCTCTGTACATGAATAAGATCTTTGTTCTGGGGAGCTGAAGCACTTCTGGATTGGAACTAAGGATGATTCCTGTTAGTGAAACTGAAGTTAATTAAGTTTAAAGACAAGATGACAAAAAGTCAAACTGACTTGTGTCCTTTATGGAAGTGTGGCTTTTTGACATTGTCTGTTAAGAGCCTTACTTAACTCGTTGGTCCTGAGTATTAATAAAGCATCAGCTGGGAGAAGAGGACATAGAATAATGTTTCTCAGCTTGTGCATAGGATAGCATTAACAGCAAGGAGTCTTTTCAGAAAGGAGGCAAATAAGTAAAAGAGCCCAGTGTCAACTGCTTGCTGTGAAAGGGGAAAGACAGAGGTGGAAGAGGGAATAATAACATGTGGAGCTGAGAAGCAGTTTGTCAGCTGAGTTCGGATATGATATTAGTCTGCTCTGCCCTCTCCAGTGTCTGTTGTGAAAATAGTAGAAAATAGCAGGACTGCTGTGGTTCTTAGCTTGTGCACTTTAACGATTCTGGAGCACTTAAACTGTGTCCCATGGGGTTAAATTGTTACACGTGTTTAGGCTCATACTCATGTTTTTGTTTCATTCCGTTTATTTTTTCCACTTCATGAATTCTGCCATTTGAGAAACTTAACAGTTGGAAGACAGCATATATTTAGAATAATTTAGGAACATCATCTGAAGTGTTTTTTATGCAACTTGAAGAGTAAGTTGTTTATTGTAAGGAGTTACCATGTGAGAAACTGTAATATTAAAAGCAGTTTTGTTGAATTCCTAGTATACAGATATGGGTTAGGATTATCCTGGAATTGTAGCTGCTATAGCCCCCTGCTGTGTGATAATGCAAATGGCATCTAATACCTTAATGTGCTCTGCTTCTCAGAAGACACTGGGTAGAGCCGTAGGTGATAACAAGTAAAGTACTTCCAGTTCTCTGCCAAGGCCAGGCAAATCTTTTCAATATGGTTTCTACAGACACTTCAAATACTTGCAACCTGTCTACTAATGCAAATAATGCAGGGACACTTTCATTTATCTGCAACTGTGATTACTAATGCAATAAATCAGTGAAGATAGGCAATTGCTTATGGGTGAGAATCTGTTCATGAACCCAGATCCATTACAAATAGAATTTAAAAAATGAGCAAATATGCAAATAGTTCCTTCCCACAAAAGCTGATTTAAGACAATGTTGTGATACACCAGTCAATATCTTGTGTAGCTAGTACTCTTTTGGAATTTTCACTGCAAGTTCTAGTAGCAAAACCTTGGCAACCCAGTGACCTCTACATAAGGATTGTCTGAACAAGTTAATGTCATGCTAATATGGTGTATAGCAAGTCAAAATCATGTTGTTGTAATTCAGTAAGGATTCAGTAATTCAGTGAGGATGTAGATAATTACAGAATAGAAGAAAACAGTTTTGGAGGAAGTTGATAAAGACTTTATTTGGAATATTTTGCACACAAATGGAAAGATAGACTTGATTACTCTACTTAGTGGTGACTGTCTTATTGACTTACATCAATCTGATCAAAGCTTGGCTTATTAGCTATGCAGTTCTCAGGTTAGTTCATATTTTATGAATTCTTTTGCTTGATTTCCTCATATATTTCTACTAATAGTCATAACACAGCACTGCTGAACAGTTTTTGAACAGAAAGTAACTAATCAATCAAAATTCCCGTAGATGACCTTATACAACTTCCCTGAGCAAGGCCTGTAGAATTAGGAAATGAATAAATATTTTTCAAACACACACACACACACACACACACACACACACACACACACAGAGTTTATTAAGTTTCTATCATTTAATCCCTGGCTAACCACTTGTAAGGTTTGTGATGTCACTTCAAAGTGAATAACCTAACCATGTGCAATTACCATATTTCTGTGTGTAATTCCACAGTAAACAGTTCTGAAGTTTCTCGCTGAAGAAATAACTCCACTGGAATATTGACCAGGAGAAACACTCACCCCCTTTGCAACAAATATATTTTTCTTGCCTTCTGTCATGTTAGTTCCTTTTTCTCAATTTCAGAAATGTAAAACTTCCCTCCGATTTTAAAATTATTTAATCCTGCCAGTTATAATTCCATTATAAAAAATTAGTTCTCTTTACACCATATTTTATACAAGTCTTTGTTCTCTTATTTAGTTTTTCATTACTCTGATCTAATTCTACTGTTGATAAAACAAGTGTTGAATGTGATTGCACTTGCTCATTCCACTAAAGAATTATTCTTTTTAATATTGCTATGTAAGGTTGAGATTGGATTTTGAGGTTTTTTTGTATTTTTGCATCACAAAAAGGGATGAAGTAAGCGATAAGAACTGTATGTATGGTAAACACTGATGGACCTCAGGTAGTTGTTCTCTCAGGTAAGAGAACATTAGCGCAAAGGAGAATGTGATTGTCTGTGTTAGAGGACAGAGTAGTGATTCCCTCTTCAACTAATATTTAAAAAGTAGCAATAGAAGATGCTCTAATTGCCCTCTTAATGCCTTCTCAAGGGGGAAGAAGGAATACTTTAATTTTGTTTCAAAATATGAACCTCAGAACAGACTAATTCTTTTGGAGGCTTTAGAAGAATAGAGGGTCCTCTCTAAAGAGAATGCTGCAGACATACTTTACAAAATATACATTCCAAAACAAATGTGGCATGGTAAAACTGTTAGACATAATTTAGTAAGCGTCTCCTCTGAGATTGGATAAATTTAAATATGACCTTAGAACATTGTCCTTTCTTCCCAAGAATTTTTTGAGGTATGCTTGAAAGGAAGGAAAAAAAAAATCACATTTTAGTAGCAAGGAGTAACTTGCAAAATCTTGCTTTTCTCAATAATCTGATGTTGAACAACTTCTCTCTATACATAATGAAACTTGAAAACATCTTCAAAAGAAATAAGTATTTTGAAAAATGAATGTAGATGTCTTTTCAAGGGTTCTTTAAGCTTTTTTTTTCTTTTAACCTATTTCAGGATCTTTTCCCTTCATTTTTGCAAATGAAGATTAAAGACAAAGTCCAAACGTATAGTTTCTCTTAGCTTAACGTGCAGTAAGCTCAAGGTGGATGCTTTATACATCAACACTGAATAGACTGTCATAATAGCATTTTAAGAAGGGAGAAGAAGAACCAGAGGACATTAATTTCAATGACAGAACACAGTGCTAACTCTGGAGATTGTGTATTGCATCTTCAAGTGCTCTGTGTTAGTATTAATATTTGGAGTCTAGGACTTTCTAACATGGAGAGCTTGGAAAAGGCTAAAAGGAATCAGTGAAAAATGTAGGTAGCTATTTTTATTGTAAAAGGCGTGGAAGACTCCTTGCTTTTTCCTTTAACCATGTCTACCTGCCTATCTTCCTACCTCCTTCCCCTAACATCTGTAAATGAATAAAATAATATCATACTTGCATACTTTTCCATTCGTTTATTTGCAAAGCAGAACTTAGGTTCTGCATAAGCCCTATTCAAAAATCTTTTTGCTGTCTGATAAATCTGGGGTTTTTGAAGGTGCATCTGAGTTTTTTTTTAAGAGCATTTCCTCCTAACAATGAGACAAGTTGCATATACTGATTTCTAGTGTACTTGAATAGCTCAGATAGATAGAATCAGAAAAGGTGAATATTTTTATGGCTTTCACATTTTAAGAAGCAGCACATCGCTGCTGATACAATTTTACATTACTACAAATTTATAAATTAATTTAACCTTTTTTCTATGTCATAATACTCAGTTTAAGTGTTCTCCATTTTCCTTACATAGCTGTTAAAGAATATTAACCCATCGAAAGACAGTTACTCTTCAGTTTTTGAAAAATAATTTGTGTGCGGTTTCAGTTTGAATCTGTAAAGCTCTTTCAGAGCTGAAGGTTTCCCTCTCCCTCTCTCTCTCTCTCTCTCTCTCTCTCTCTCTCTCTCTCTCTCTCTCTCTCTCTCTCTCTCTCTCTGTGTGTGTGTGTGTGTGTGTGTGTGTGTGTGTAAGTTTTGTTCTCATGGAAATATATTACTGAATTCCTTACCAGCTTATTCTTTATTTGTTCTGTGAATGCAGTTGGCAAGATTTAGAATGTTTGTAAAGCAATGTATGTGGTCATATATAGCATATAATAGTTGTCTACATATCTTTAATATACCCTCTACTGTCATCCTTCTGTAAACAGTTTGCTAACGACCTATCTTTTTGTTGGATGAGGAGGAAGATGCAAGAGAGCGTATTTTCTTGTTTTGGAGGTGTAAATATTCTAGTTATATTTTAAATTTCTTACGTACCACTTACCATTGATTTGTATTAATCAAACAATGATTTTTGTTGTCATAGTAATTCTATTGCTAAATCTTAACTGAGTAACCTGAATAATTTTTGACCACATAGAAAAATACCTTTATGCCTTGCTGGATATCATCACTATATAATGCATTGCCTTATTTCCACTTCTCTGTGCAAAAATTGAGTAGGTCAGCAAAGCTATACTGACCCATCTCTCAAAGTATTAAAAACTCCCGTTTTCAAAGTTCAGCACTGGAAGCTCCACAGCTGGGACTGACTGACAGCTCTGAAGAAAATAAGGCCAAATTACCTCACAGCAGCAGTTGTAGTAGGCGCTTTGGTGTTTTCCATTTGTTCAGATATTTATCCCAAACTGACCTACATCTGTTGGATTATCCGTGTAACTTGACCTACTATGCTCTATGGTAGGATGGCTGTTCTGATTAGTCCCTAATGAGGAGAAAAGCCACACTAGTTGAAGCAGAAGCAATCAATTTTTAGAATTATGTAGGGTTTAAGGTCATTGAATTTGTTACTGAAATCATTTGTTACTTTGCAATACAAAGTTATTATGTACTTAATTTTTTTGCAACAAAATATCAAGCTAAAGCAATTAGATGGTACAAATACAAAATCAAGCTGGAGTTTAATACTATAAATTTCTTTTAATTAGAAGACTGTATGAAATACAGCCCAATGTCAAGGCCATTTTATGTCTATCCCTTTTGAAGGGTTTTTTTTTTCTTTTTCCCTGACAGTTAATATGTTTGTAATATGTGAAGTTTAAATTTTGATATGCTAGTTGGTGCTTCACTGTGATACATTAATGGATGTAAATTCAAGAACAGTGAAGAAGTCTCTGTTGGTTTGCACAGCTTATATAGGAAAAGTAAAATTTTGGTTGATATCTTAAGACATTTGTTCACACTCCAGGTCATCTACTGAAAGAAATTTTTTATTTTTCAAAATAGAGAAAAATGCAGAACTGCAGCTGTTGGCAAATTGAAAAATAAATGCAGTGATGAGAGATATTACCCACTAAACTGGTTATTAATCACAGATTAACACTGAACGTCTCTAAATCTGTGACAGACCATAAAATAGTGTAATATAATGTATAGTATTTCATTTACATGAAGTCTTTTGTTAGTCTCAAATTTTAGTGAGAATGATAGGAGGAAACCTTAAACTATCACTTCATTTTTTCCTGAATGTGACATGTGAAGTACCTAGTTCACTAGAATAAGCATGGCATTTCAATTACCTTCATAATTTTTGAACTTTTCCGTTACATTTATGGATGTTTAATGATGTAATTAATGCCTACAGGCTTGTATACTCTGGCCTCATAATACTATGAGAAAATAGGTGAAAATTGGGCTCATATGAAGGAAATTGTAAGTAGCATCTCGGTTAATGATCATTTTGGTTACTTAGAAATGAAATCTGGATTGTTGAAAGGGAATCACCTCAACTGTAGATTAAAACCAATGGTAGCAACATGATAACATTCAGAAACATACCTAACACTAAGAGAAGTTCTTTTCAGAACTTAAATATCAAATCTGGCAATTATTGAGACATTACATATTAAAAGTGAGTGTGTCTTGTCTTCTGCTCTAAAAGTCAATCAGGAGTGAAAAGTAAATCAGGAGCTTTATAGGCTGTGCTTTCAGAAGTCCTGAATCGGACATGTTACAGTCTTAGGATATATCTTTATAGCTGCATATATAAGCATAATCAAAATGATGTGAACTAGTTGGCTAAATACAAATAGTGTCTGTGCTGATATAAAGTTTAAGTATGGGCTAGCACCTTGACTGTTTGCCCAGCTTCTTCAGAACATTTTGCTAACCTTTTTAGGAATTTTTTTGGCAAATGTTTGGTGTATTTTATCTTTCCTCACCAAAGGTAAAATGTGGGGGTTACAAACTACTGGCTAATAATTCTTTTTTATATGTAAAATGCAAAATGCATCTTATTCTTAGGATGAAAAAGCATCATTCACTCCTTCGAGACTGGACCAGAGCTCACATCATTTCAGTACTTCCCCATAAAATAAGTTTGAATTTTAGAACTGAATCAGTCTAAAATTAAAAGTAAAATGTTTACTGTTTCCTAAGTCATCTTTTTGCAAATCATAAACATCATAGCTTTGTTGCATTCTGAATGGTGTATTTTGGGGGTAAGAGGAAGGCACAATATCATTAGAAATATATGGCCCCTTTGTTCTTTATTTATGGTAGGCAAAAAGCCTCAATAGCTTTGTCTGTTAGAAAAGCATGGGCTACTTCTGCTGTACAAAACCACATATTTTTCTTAATCTGATGCAAAACTGAGTAACATGGAATCTGGATAAAGAACACACTTGACCTCCTTCTGTAAGGGGTATTTCAAGTTTCAAAATAAGTGACTAGCTGATCATAGATAAATGCAGAGTAATTTTCAAATGCTTTCTTCCTCTAGGCTTGGTCTTCCTAGGATATCTGGCAAGAACCACAGGTTGCGTCTGCTGTTTGCCACTGCCAAACTGGAAGTGAGGAAATAATGATAGCAGAAATAATGATAATGATAATAATAATAATGTAGAGGAGAAGGTTTTTGTCTTCTCAAATTTGTGAGGATGGAGGCCTCAAATTTGGATCCTATATTACTAATTTACATTAATGTATCCAATTTGCAACAAGAGCAGTATACAGTGCCAACACCAAGGCGGCCTTTGCAGTTATAGGGAGTGGAGGGACAGGGAATGGGACAAGTAATTTTCTCTATGAATAGAACATCCCCTTCCTGAGATGCCACAAAAGCCTTTGTTGTAAAAGGTGAAGACATTTTATGAAGATTAGGCTGGAACAAAACACTATATAGCTTCAGTCTTCCAGGAGACAAGGTACCTCCTCATCTTTCCCCTGCCGACACTCTCCACCTTCTCCTTTTCCTGGTAAGAAGGACACAACAAGACCCAACAAGTGACAGTTTTAGGGCAAGGGCAGTCTGTGGAAGCTGTGGCGCTATGGTCTTCTCTCCACTTGGGAGGACAAAAGGCCTGGGAGGGCCATGGGACCTTCCTCCCGTGTGCACTAACGGAGTGAGGAAAGGAAGCAGCAGGAGTCTTAATCTCTGGCATTGGGACCCAATTTCTGCCAGGCACACCAATTATAGAAGCTTGTTAGTGAAGTAGGCATTAGGCTCTATTCTCTTTAGTCTATAAGAGCCTAATCATTGCTTCATGGCTGCAGGTAAGATTTCTTACAGGCACTGGTAGGAAAAAAAATAAAATATATAACATTTTTTAAATATTTGAAAATATTATAAAAGCTTACCCTATGAAAAGCAGGAATTTAGATGAAGTTCAGCTTATTGATGCAAATGTGCCACCTTGGATCATTTTTAGCACGATTGCCTTTCATTTTCACTGTTCTAAGTTAGATAAATCGATGGTCTGATTTGACCATTTTGTTCCAATATGCAGCTAAAACTTTTTTTAGGTGCAGTTAACGACATTTTCTCTGTACTGTTACAAGACATACCATCACAGTGTGAAGTGAAGTACTATCCAGAATAGTCAGGTTATTGACGTTACGTGTGCTTTATTTCAATTAAGAATCTTACAGAAAATATTCATGTAATATATGTTAGTACAAGAAATCAGTGGAGTTGATTGATAAATATCAATGTAAACAAAATGTTTCCTGAAGTACTAACTGCCACTGCTAGCATGTCCTGCTGAAGTGAGTGAGATCTTAGAAAATTCAGCACATCTGGAAAAAATAGGTTAGTTATTTTGCATGTGTAGCCGGGTACTTAATGAATTGAAATACAGGAAGCTACACTGATAAACCTTTGTCAAGATGACTGCATGGTAGCCTTAAGGAGCTGCTGTCATGCTGTGGTAAACTTTCGGAATGTTCTGCTTTTGCAAATATACATCTCTAATTCTCTAGCAGATAAATTGTTCACATGGAAATTTTCAGTTTAACTAATGATAAAAACATCTATCCCATTTCTGAAAGGGCTTATTTGCAGTGTAGAAAGCATAAATGTGAGACAACTTGCACGAGCTACAATTTTCTTTTTTTAATATTTCACTGAGGCTCTTTTGATGTCTATTATGAATATATTTTCTGCATCTGGAAAGAAAATATACATACTCTAAAGTATCAGGTTACTATATTGGGGAATCAGTACAAATACAATGTTTAGGTTAAATTAGAGAACTCTTCTACCAGAGAAGATTGATAGAAGATAGCAAAGGGATAAAAGGTCTCTAACATTCTTGCGTATAATAAAGTGTATTTTTTTCACTGAATACACTTGTAAGGTAGCTACATCAGAGGCTTAACTGCTGACAAACCTGTTAATACTGTTTCTTATGGAAATGTGATGGATTTCATTGCCTAATGCACATGTATATTTGAATTTAGATTATAAAAAATAAATCAATGGATGATAATATTTGAAAAATTTCATACAGAGAACTAGGTGGTGCTGTTCTTTCATCTTTGTAGCTTAGCTGAATTCTTAAGTACGGATTCAGAGCATCAGACTACTACTTTTCAAGAATGAGTTCAGCTCTCTTATGTGTGTGGAGAAATAAATGTTTCAGATTTCCTGAAGAATGCTGCCTTAAGAGTGAATGCTTTCTATTCTGCTTTCTATTTTACGTGGAAGACCTTGTGCATCCAAAAAATGATTTAGTTCAATTTAGCATTGTGGCATATTTTCTTTTACTCTATCAGCTTGAATGACTTTAGAGTGAATTATATTTTTTTGACTCTTTTCCTGGCTGTATATTCAGGATTATTTTGTCAGACCAGTTTAGTGATACATGATTACTAAAATATGATTTTAATTGTTTCCAATGGCGAATCTTTGAATCCTTTTCTGTTGTTTTATTTTTTTACTTCAACATTTTGAGACTGATTTGCTAGCAACACAATCAGATCATCATTAGTAACGAAAAGAAATGTGCTGTAACTGTGTAGTAGCAGTATATAAACTACAGTTAATTAAGCAAGAAAAACAATTTATTTTTCTTCCATCTGTTCTTCCAAAACTCATCTTTAAGCATGGCGTAATTCCTTAATGCACTTTCTATTAGGAATACTGAAGTAGGCTTTAATGAACTGCCTATCTATATCTAGATATATTTGTTATATCAGTGTTTGATATTGCAGCAGAATAAAAAATGCCTAATTAGAATTCAACTTCAGTATGTAGCATTTCAGTAGGGAACGCCTCACACTGACCATTGCTTAAAGATGAGTTTTGGAAGAACAGATGGAAGAAAAAGAAATAAGAGGCAAAATGTACTTTTACACTGAAAAAAATGAGGAAAAGGTGCTCTAGCTATGTCAAACTTACAAACGTGTTTGCTCTAAGTGGGTAATTGCTTATTCAAAAAATAAGCTGTGGCTTTTAATAGTCCCAAATGAGGGAGTGTGAATATTTTTTCCTTGTAGTTTGTCTCCTCTATTTCTTTTGAAGTTCAACATTATATAGAGGAGTCTGAAGCAGAAGGTTTATTTTGTACCTTTTTGCTTTTTGATGAATAAATGTAAAAATACTTTTACTTGGTTCAGATGAGAGGTTTTGTGTAATATAAAAATAAAAGCCAATTGATACTACAAATTAATGTCTACCAAGTATGTTTGGGAGCCTGTAATCAAGCAACTCCTATACACATATGCAGAGTAGGTTTAACTGCTGAGATTCTCTCATACTTCTAAAAGTTAAGATAATAGTATAAATCTGTAACATTTTCAAATTATGTCAGAATATATACATATATATCAGTTACTGTCAGGAAACAGTAGCTCAATATGTTCCTATATTTTCTGATAACTGATGCTCATAACAAGAATTTTATATGATAAGTAGGAATGTATTTTTTCCCCATAACTGCAGATGTCATGCATGTAGAATCTCAAAGTATCAAAGGGTTAAACACAGCAATTCTTTTTAGGTTCTCTCTTGTAAGATCCGAGTATCACAAATGCAGTTATCGCTGTTCCAGTGTTTGAACATTATCCCAAATATCTTTTGATTTACTTTTGGAAATTGCCAAAAAACCCGAAATAAAACAACTCTGACTTCCCCAAAAAAGAATTTTCAAAAGTCTCTGTTCACTCCTGATAATCATATAATTTGAGCACTGAAGCAGAAGCTACATTTGAATAATAAGTATACTGTATTTGCTAATGTTTATCTCAGACTTCATAGTAACTTTTTGGTATGCACAGTTAAAAACATTAAATAAAAATCCACTGCCCTAGTTAAGTCTATACTTAGCATTTGCTTCTTTCAAAATTTTATATTTGAAATAGTGGTTAAGCTTACATGCTTTAGTAGACTGTTTACTTAGAAAAGAGGTACTTTAACAGATCTTATATTGTTAACTGTAATTAGGTGTGAATCTGCAGTAGATTTCTGAATACCCATTATAAGTAGAAAGTTATTAAACTAGCTACCTTAAGAAATTTCTGCTCTCTCCCACAGCCTGCACTTCAGCTTGTCGTTAGCACATACTCATGAACTCTTTATTTTTGTTATACTTTCCTCTTTTTTCAGGAAAGTACTGGACCCCTGAATCAAGTCCTCCTATATGCAGGTGTCCTCATAAGGAAACATTTGGCTGGAAGGAGAGAGAATTTATTCCTAGAATTTGCTTATTTCAATTCTTCTAATTCAAAATAAATAAAATTGTCAGTTTGTGTTCTCTGCTTTGGATGGCTCTGTTTCATAAATAAATAAAGAACTACTTCTAAATATTTCTACATTAGCACTCTCCTTCTTAAATAGTTAAGTATGAACATGTGAAATAGTGAGTTGTTATTGCTGCTGGTCTTGTTTTACTGAGAGATTTTTCTAAGTTACAAATGGCATTTAAGCATCTAGTTCAATTCTGCTGCACTAAAAATGTCTGATTTATACATAAAGTGCAGGCCAACATGTTTAAGGTTAGTTTTCTCATCCGAGAATATACCACAATGTAAAGAACGATAAAATATTCTGCATTCTTTTTTCTGATCTTGAGTAAATGATGCTTATTCTTTGCCTTCTGAGGTGTGTTAAGCTTTGTATTTCATTCTCTTGTTTTATTCCCTTTTCTCCTCTTTCATCTTCTCCTCCATGCATTGTCTAGGTTTTTAGGGAGGTTTATTCTTATTATATGAGTATTCTGGCTGCTATATGTTATATAAAGACTTTATATTTGCAGTTTATTAAATCAGTTAAAGAATGGGAAACCAAATAAGCATGGTATATTATCATCTATCTCAAGCTAAAACTTGAGGAATCCGTTCTCTAAAACTTCACTCCAGAGTTTTCTTGTATCAGACATATGACTGAGGAAAGTTTTGTGGTTTTTTTATTCCCCTTGGATGGGTTTGAATAAGAATAGAGGACATCATTAATGAAGTTAATGTCAAATTTCTACAAAATTAGGTTACCAAGAATAACTTAACTTTCATTGTAGGTATGGAAAGGAATACAGGTCCTGAGGAGGGTACGATCAAGTGCTACCACGTGCTTCATAACAGTATCTCTGCTTTTGCTGTTGCTGCACCACTTTAACGTCTTAGATACTTTCTTTTGATATTTGCCTAGGCTTTCAGATTTTTTTTATTTCATAGTTTTTCAGTTGTCATGGTTATGATAATTCTGTTTACTATCAAATATTAAAGCAAGACTCTTTAGTATAACTTCAGTATGAAGCATGACTATAGTTTAATTCTTCAGTATAACTTCAGACAATCCATACTTTAGAATTCAGACCAACTTACACTAAACAACTGGGTATACAGAAATTAAACATGCTGTTAAACTTGAAAAAAAAGAAACTGAATTTTTTCTTCCAAAAGTAATTTAAAGAAAATATTTTTAATTTTTAAAGTAAACTGAGCGCCTTTCCTCTCTTTTCCTGATAATAGGATCTCAGAACCTTTGGGTTTAACTTTTTTAACCATGGTTCATCAATTATAATTAAATGAAACTGTAAGGCTGTACTGGCTTATGATAATGATTCAAGTGTTGTTTTTTGAGAGAGTTGTTTTATATTGTTTGTCATGATTAATTTCTTTTGAAAAAATCTTATCTGTGCATAGCATTCCAAACACAGGGGAATTAAATGAAAATCATAAAATAGACACAGAATTGTGTTTGTGTGCATCAGTCTATATCAAAACTGAAAATAAATGATCAAGAAGATAGGGCAATTATTACATGCTATTTGCTGAACCTAACTCATTTATTTAGTTGACTGCCTGTAAACGTTCTCAATATCCAAGAAGCAAATTTTTTTTTTCCTCTAGAACAATTTTCAATGTAAATAAAACTTACTGGCAACTAATAAGAAAAGAAAAACAATTAAATTCCAGTTCTTCTGCCATTAAACCAGTTATCTGAACTGAATCAAAGATGATTGTCTCTGTTCATCTGTAGGGGATTATGTTATTTGCAATACTTCTACTTATTTACATTGGAAAGCAGATAAGCATTGGTATCAATGCTCAGATAGGATCAAGGTTTTTGTTAATGAGAAGGAATTACTTCTGTGTTATCTATAATTTTTTACAATTGTAGTTTGAATTGTAGGTATAGTCAGTATGTGTGCTGTATACCTGGTTATGAAAATTCAGAGATGCATTCATAGTATGTAAAAAGTCTTTTCAGTAACTTAAGAAATGAGTATTGGCATTTTTTCAATTTGTCAAGTATGTAAACTACCTATCTTAAGTAATTCCCATATAGAAACCTAATATAAAAGGACCTATGCTTATTTATCAGTACTTACATTGAAGAATGGCCTATTTGCAAATAATTACTATTTTGCAGCTTGCATCTGTGCATTCTTTTACATTTTCTGATGACTTCAGCAAATCAAAATCACTATTTTATTTTTCTTAAGGTATTGGTTATTGAGGTTGTGCAAGTACTATAATGTATTTGATCTTGCAATACAGTTTTTAAAGGTTTTAACCACCTTGGTTCCTTAAATGTTTTGTCTTGGTGCTGGGCCTGCTAGCAAACATCTTTTAACATTTTCAGTTTTAGAGCTCTTTGCAAGCTAGCATGAGACAAGGTGTAAAGTAAAACAACGTTCCTTTTTCTGCACTGACTCTCATGTGGACCCTGTCTCATTCTGCATTAAGCATATCTTTTGAATAGTTCAAGTATCAGTTTACAACATATTTAGAGTATTACCTGAGAGTAGAAGAGATATCTCTAAGCAAATCCAGGAACTAGAAACATCAGGGGCCTATGTCTGAGCTAATGAGCCTTGCATAGTTCATCTTCAGTACACTATTTTTCTTGATCTTGTGGTTGCAGACTCAGCCATTTAACATTTTGTTATTGCTTGTGCCTTTCTTCTCAGCAAAATGTGTTAATATAAAAAATCATGCGGTCACTATACTAAACTTCTGATCTAGATAGGAATCCTAATTTCTATTGATAACACTTGTTATATAATAAAGTGATGAAACAAAATGCTAAAAATGTTGAAATGCAGAGTTTCATGTGAGATGCAGGCCATTACAGTTCCTATTGTGGCCAACAGAACTTCGCATGCAGAACTTTTTTCAAAGTCAGATTGTTTTTCTGTTATCTGATTAAAAATGCATACGACACAGCCTGCATTTATTGATTCAGCACTTTTGAGCGGAAACATTACATATTTTATCATTTGAGTAACACAGCATTCAGGTTAGTGTTCAGGCATAAACTTTGTTCTGACCAGAAAGAACAAGCAAACCTGAGTGCAACGTGGTCTGGAAACTACAAGAGAAAACTACTCCAGAAGATGTTTATTTTTGCTCTCTGTAAATAAACATCACTCCAAAAATATGTACTATTCTTTAAAGTGTTTAATATCAGAAGAAGTGAGTTGTGAAAGACACATTACCAGCTACTTGAATGGAGTTGGAGCCATGTTGTTAGAGGTCGTAGCGGGTCATCTGGTTAATGCTGGGTGTGAAAGGCTGTATTACACTCCAGCCTTTGTTCTACTTTCATGAAACAGATGTTTCTTCACTGAAGAACCATAATTAATTTCTATGAAAAGGGTTAATGGGTGGATGTCCACTTGCCATTCTTTTTTAAATGTAACTTTGCAGGGAGCCATTTTATTTTCTTTCTTTAATTTGGGGGGGAGGGGTTTGGTAGCTGTAGGGTTTAATATGTTAAGGTTGTTATGAGTTTCTTAGAACTGAAGATGAGCTGAACAAATGGAAACAAAAATTTCCAATATAAGTACTTCCAGTACTTTCAAGCTTTTTGCTAGTAAATTATGCTATTTTGCAAGCATTTGAGATTATTTACCTAAAACAATATTGTTTGAAGTGTTAGCAAACATAATTGCTAATGTGACCTTCTCTTTTCACATAAGCATACCTAAAATTTGCAACATCAGGAAGTCACTTTGGATGCCTCTAGTTTTGTACTGAATCTGGGAAAGACAAGGTTTAGTAATTCTTTTTTTTTTTTTTTGAGATATCTTTATTAATCACTAATTCTTCTCTAAAATAATAGGCTATTTACTGACATTTACCCAAGCTATCACTCACAGAGTAAGTTCTCTTTCCAGTCAGGTGCTGTTACATGATCAACCTTGGGATGAATTGAAATGCTTCATAAAGTTTATTAGTTATGTTACCTTAGCTGTAAAAAGGCACTGTAATTGACCATGGCCATGCTACAGAACTGAACTTGATTTTTATTTCTGGCCAGGTGGCTGATCTAGATTGGATACATCGCTAAGTAACCCTTAGTTTTGTAGCTAGCTTCAATTCTTCTAGTCTTTTACTGGCTTGTAAACAAAATACACCTGATACGAAGATATAGTAAAAACTACTAAATAACATTCTTTTCCTAATAGTATGACGCATGTGAACGTTTTTAGTTCTGATACCATTTCTTCTAACTAACTAGCTGTTCTAGATTTCTTCTTTCTTAAGTGTGTTGTAAGTTTTGATTTTATCAAAACCTAAAACACTTTGGGAAAATTTACATTCTTTGCATTTCATTTCTAATGAAGAGCCACAACCGCTCCAGTAAAAAAGAAAAGAAAAAGAAAATAAAGCCATATAAAAACATGTGAGCTCAATTTATTTCAAGTTAAAAACTTTTGAAGGTATAGGACTAAAATAAAAGAAAGATACATTTTAATGAAAACAATCTTAAAAGAGGATTAAGAATGAAACTTGAAACCTAGATAAATTCTTGTAACTTTTCAGGAGTTTAAGTGTTTTTAAAGAAGCAAAAAGCAGGGCGAAAAGGTAGTATGTCTAATAAAACCCAGCAGTATTAATGATTTTATTGTACATTTAAAGTACATAATCTACATTTGCAGTGGCAGATACATAATTTTTTTATCACCAACTTTATTAGGCTAAATGAGGACAGTTGCCTAACTTGATCTTCTGAATGCACCTTGCTAATACTCAAGTTTCAAGACTAGTCTTGCTAATCTATAGACCTGAGTGTGCACATATGCACAGAGTAAACATCAGGGGAGAAGGATAAGGTTTACAAGGGTTGAAGACACCAGTAATCATGTGGAACTGGCTTCAGATTAAAACCAAACTCTGATCCTTTTCTTTCTCACAGACGTAGAATCTCAGCTGCTAGCTGAGGTATAGTATGGTATTGTTAGTGAAGTTTGACACAAGTATCCCATTTGAACACTGCTTCTCTGTTCCTTGTAAGAGGAAGGTTTTTTCCTCTTTAAAATGAAATTAAGAATTCTCTCTTAAAATCTTAACTCACAATGATTTGTCCCTGAAAATGACTAGGTCAGTAAAATCTGCTTAAACAGGATTGAAAGAATTAAGGGAATACTAGAACTTTCTAAGAAATCACAAATTTTCTCTCTGAGCACTTCTTCAGGACTCTACCTCATTGGTGGTAGTTAGCTGGAAAAATATAGAAGTAAGAAAACTGTAGTAATAAGAAAAAGGAGTACAAAAGCAATTTGATACAGAATGGCAGAATTCCTGGTGGCAGAGAAAACCATCTATCTGTCAATAGTGTATTTTTTTAATTTCCAATAATTTTATTCTAATTTATTGCTATTTTTTATTTTAAGTACTGAATATTATAACATTTATGCATGGGAAATTTGAATCTTAAGTTTCAATAAACTATTTTTGCCCAGAATTAGAGGGTTTGTTCAAGGAATGGCATAGGTATCATCAGTGATTGATTTGTCTTCATTTTTGATGTTGCTAATGTTTGAATTCATAGATTAAGTTTTTGAAGTCACCTTGATACTTTTTTCCAGTGCACTCAAAACAGGAACTGATACCAAATTGTTGTTTTTTCAATAGAAATGCTCGTTAATGAAGTTGTGATTTGATGTAGATAGTCCTTTGTGAGAGTAATGCTGCTATTCATTCTCTCACAAATGCTATTCATTCTCTCACAAACTTCTAATGAACTTGTTTCATACTTCCTTTTTTCAGAAGCTTGAATTAGTTAAAACTAATTTTCCTGAGGTGATAGAATGCTATTTATAATATCTAAGTAATCCTCAAATTTTCTGAACTTCTGTACAAAAAGCTAGTATTTTTAAGTGTTTGAGGCAGTGAGAGAATGGATCATAAAACCATTTTTACTTAATCTCTCTCATAAACAAAAAGCTCACATTAGTCTGTGGTCCTCCTCTCTTGCCACTCATACACATAGTAAAAGTTCTGAAAGAGATGCTTCAACTCTGGACTTTCTTCCCACATGTTTTACTAAAACTATAAGCAAGTGAAACTAGAAAGTTCTAATGAGAATCATTTACTCCTTGGAATGTGGCCTTTAATGATGAAACTAAGAAAGCTCTTAACAAGTGCACACTGCATTTCTAGAAACTTGCAGAGACCATCCATAGCTGCAGTGTCTTTGCTTGAAATGTAAGCAGCAACTTTTGCTGGATCATTTTCCTGAAATCCATATGTGAGTGGAAGAGCATCTGCACTGGGAGCTGGCCTAAATTTGTAATGATATCATAGAAGCATTTGCAAGGACTTCTCTTGTTATGGGGACAAAATCTTTTTCTTCGTATTTTCACCCTCATGGAGGCTGGAATCTTGCCTATGGAGCTTCAGATGCAGCCTTAGTGCATCTTTCATTTGAAGTCCAGCAATAAATAGCCTGTCACAAATTTGTTAATGGTAAAGTTGTACACTTGTAACTTCAGCTACTGTAATTTTGAGGTTGAACATGGATTCTTCCTGCATGTTGTAACGTTACTTTGGGCATAGTCAAATTTCTCTACTTCTGTTTGTCTTAAAAAAATATTTTCATGGGCACTACCTTGTCTCAAAAGCTGTTTTTTTTTCAGTACTGTTTTTAGGAAGAATGATTTTCTGTCTGTGTGTGTGTATGTGTGTGTGTGTGTGTGTGTGTGTGTGTGTGTGTTTTAGTTTCTCCTAGCCAAAGCACCTTTATGGCACTGTTCTTAACATAGTTGCAAAATATCCCCACCTTCCTGGTTAATGTTAGGCGTGGATGGCATTTTTGTTTATATCAATACAATTAACTTCTTAAAGTTCTGAATCTTCAGAAAATTATCTAGGTATTAGTCCACACAACTTTATTGACTTTGTAGTATTCTGGAACATTGAAAAAGTTTGAATGAAATATTGTGAAAGAGGAATATTGTGCCTTTGACATATACATTTGGTGCCGGAAAAGTAAATACCATTTTGGTGCTTGCTATTGCTCCTTGGCCAGCTCATAGACCACGGCCAGAAACTGATTAGTGCAGCCTGATGCTCAGCTTGCTCCCATTTCTTGGCGCCTGCATTTAGAACATGATTAAGTAAGATGTTTTGGTGAACATTGAAAAAGGAAGATACAAAGGCTTCTGAAATTATGGGTGGAAAGGAAACGCAGAAATATGATGCAAAAATATGACAGCAGGGAGATATATAGAATATTTGATTTGAGAAAAGAGGTTGAGGCCTTCCGTAAGGTATAGGAAAATAACATATAAGGAGTTTCAGACGGAAAAGAAATGCAAAGATCCCTAGTATGCGTAGCTAGTTTGGTGTTATACACAGTTAATTTTACACCTTTTAGTAGCAGCAATGTTGGGGCTTGAAAATATTTTTGAAGTTCTTCATTAGAATTAAGAAATGATAATTTTTGCACAAAGTTCTTCTGCATATACTTCATTTAATAAAAGAATAACATACTTTTTAGGGTGAAGTATTAAATAATAATGTATGATTATCTATTGACGAATATTTTTAAAAAATTGGACAGGTTTATGTTACCTTATTTCCTCAAGTTTTTGCTATATGGGACCTATTTAACATAATAATCATAATTTACTTGTTTCAGTGGTTGTTTTTTCCTGCAATAACTTGAATGACTTCTTCAGTTCAATTTTTATATGCTGATGGGTATCTCATAATTCTCTTCTAAATACTTCATGCCTTACCATCCTCAATGGGTGTATGGGTTAGATGAGTGGACGGTGAGGTGGATTGAGAACTGGCTGGATGGCAGAGCACAGAGGGTTATGGTCAGTGGTGCAGAGTCAAGATGGAGGCCTGTAGCTAGCGGTGTCCCCCAGGGGTCAGTCCTGGGTCCAGTCTTGTTCAATGTATTCCTCAGTGACCTGGAGGAAGGGACAGAGTGCACCCTCAGCAAGTTTGCTGATGATCCTAAACTGGGGGGAGCGGCTGACACAGCAGAAGGCTGTGCTGCCATTCAGAGGGACCTGAACATGCTGGAGAGCTGGGTGGAGAGGAACCTCCTGAAGTTCCACAAAGGCAAGGGCAGGGTCCTGCCCCTGGGGAGGAAGAACCCCATGCGCTGGGACAGGTGGGGACCGACCTGCTGGAAAGCAGCCCTGCCGAGAAGGACCTGGGAGTCCTGGTGGACAAGTTAAGCATGAGCCAGCAGTGTGCCCTTGTGGCCAAGAAGGCCAATGGTCTCCTGGGGTGCATGAGGCAGAGTGTTGCCAGCAGGTCGAGGGAGGTGAACCTGCCCTTCTACTCAGCCCTGGGGAGGCTACATTCAGAGTACTGTGTCCAGTGCTGGGCTCCCCAGTACAAGAGAGACATGGCACTCCTGGAGGGAGTCCAGCGGAGGGCTACAGAGATGATGAGGGGACTGGAGCATGTCTCCTAGGAAGAAAGGCTGAGAGAGCTGGGCCTGTTCAGCCTGGAGAAGAGAAGACTGAGAGGGGATCTCATCAATGCCTATAACTATCTGAAGAGAGAGTGTCAAGAGGCCAGCCTCTTCTCCGTGGTGCCCAGCGACAGGACAAGAGGCAACGGGCACAAACTGAAACACAGGCAGTTCCATCTGAACATGAGGAAAAACTTTTTTCCTGTGAGGGTGACAGAGCCTTGGAACAGGTTGCCCAGAGAGGTAGTGGAGTCTCCTTCCCTGGAATGTTCAAAACCCGCCTGGACGCAATCCTGTGCCATGTGCTCTAGATGACCCTGCTTGAGCAGGGGGGTTGGACTAGATGATCTCCAGAGGTCCCTTCCAACCTCAACCATTCTGTGATTCTGTGATTCTGTAATCTAGAGGGTTCGTCCCAGTATGAACAGCACATGTATTAATAGATTCATAGTGTACAGCGGCACTAATATGCTATTTTAAGCTGCCATGTAATATGATCCCTCTTGCGAACTAAGAATTCATTTATAAATGAGATTAAGAATTTTTTGTGCTACTAATCCTTTCCTATTTTTACTGTCCACTGCTGTTGGATTACATTTGTCATTTACAGAAACTGTCACATTAGGAGCTCGTACCTGTAATTATTAATATTTTTTTCTTACTTTGTTTCCAGGTCTTGAGCTGTTAGCTTAAAACACATGAAATTCTATATCATGTAAAGGGGACAAACAGCTAGAATTTCTAATGTCAGTCTGCTGTATTAATCCAGTGCTCAAAGTCATCTAGTTCTTTCTATATGTTATGTTAAACCTTTTCTATACTGATGCTGCTTCCTGAGTTGGTCATCGGCAAATATAATTAGCATGTTCTTACCTATGTGGAAGTGTTGCTAATGAGACTTTTAGGTGAAGTTTGTCCCCAGACCAATCTGAGGATCTCCACTAATAACCAGAAGCTAGTAGAATTTGTTTTCCATATGACAGGTTTTCAATTTTTTGCTGTCTTGTGGCTACCTGAGGATTGGATTGTAGGATTTGTTTCTTACCTTGTATTTGTTGTAAAAAGGCTAAGTGTTTTTTTTTTAACTTTGTCCAATATTGCAGTTATCATACCTATAATATTTTACAGCTTATGAAGCAAAATATGAAATTTGCTGTAATTCTAATACAAAATTCTATTTTCATTGCATAGAAGATAAATTTTTCATGTTATATGTACATATGGAAATATTTTTTCCTTCTTCAAATTTCTTTAACTATTATTTGCTAGATTTTACTTTTGGGTAATTCTTTTTATCCTTTTCCTAAGCCTGAAGTTATTCTTGCCGTGATTTGCTCTATCATTACTTTTTTTTTATTCTGATTTTGCCTATTCTTCTTGAATAGGCAAAAATTGATCAGAATAACCTCTTGACATAGCCATGCATCCAGTAAGATCAGAAGCTTCTCCAACAGTTTTTTTTTTTCTTTCCCTGTTCTTCCCTTTGATTAAGATACTGTTTCCAGATAAACTCATGTGAATGTGCTGAATTTAAGAGTCTTCCACGTTTTGGAGGACTTGCTACACATGCTTTAATTTTTCATTTTGTCCTTTTGAAATTAAAATACTTTCTTTCTTTCACACTTGGTTTTGTTTATCCTCTAGTTTAATCTAAAATGCTTTATAGTTGTTCAGTTCAAGGTTATATGCTGCACTTAGGTCTACTGCAAGATCTTAGCTACTTACCAAAACCATGAATAATACAATATAACCTGTAGTTGATTCTGTGTGGGGAAAAGTCACAAATTCCCTCTCAAAAAGATATCTCTGGTCCCAATATTGGTACCATTTGTTCTTTAATCTGTTCTGGAAAGCTGGAGACTGCAGTAATTAATTAACTTCTAGTAGTGTTTGTCTCCAGGCCAAAGCCAAAAAGTTATCCATACAGACTGAGCTTAGAAAATGACGATCTTTTACAAGAGTTGAAAATCCTTCTATGGGTTAAAAAATCACAAAACAGGTTGCATTTCATTTTTGCTTTTTAACTACTTATAAGCATTTATTTCTGGCTTTGACTAGAATACCCACAAATATGTTTTTTGCAGACTTACAGGATTTTTTATGACTTTGGAATAGCAGATAAAGCTACTTGAGAGTAGTATAAAGAAATTGTTTAATATTAGTTAATATTTTTACTAAACTAAAGCTTTTTTTTTGTCTGGAAACAACATATTGGCATTAAATTCATTTAACAAGAAGTCATTGATTGCTAGTGTGTATTGTTTTGAAATGGATTCCTTTCCCCCTATTCCTGTTTTTTATCTAAACAAATATGAATTCTAAATTTATAAAAATTTCCCATGACAGAATCTGTGTTAATGTGTATGTATATTTAGGTGTATATATATATATTTAATTTAGATTAGGAATATCTGCTCTATATTGAATTGTACTTTTTTTTTGTAAAAAGGAAAATCTGTCTCTGCTTTATTGTCTTCTTATTTGCGGTGATTTCATATAATGTGACTTAGACTGAAGTTTTTTGATATACAGTTTTTCCCCCAAAAAGTTTAAAACTGTGCAGCTTAATGTTCATTAAGATCAACTTTTAGAAAGCAGGCAGTGGACTTAATTTCAAGTACTGAAATTTCTTTTATATCATATATGTGTATGATATCTTATAGAGATGAAATCATTAGGTGTAGTGATGTACTAGTGTACACACACTATGTGTGCGCATATATATAAAAACTATTCTAGAATATTTTACAAGCATATTATTAAATATTAAATCTAAAACTACTTTTATACTCTGTATAGGTATTTATGAACATTCTTTATTTTCTCTTTTGCTTAGTCAACTTGTAAGATGCCCTCTTTTGAAGAGCATCTTAGAACAAATCTTTTGAAGAGTTTTATCAGAAACAGCAATGCACTTAGCATGATCAGACACCAGAATGGCTGCCTTGTGAAATGCAATCATGGTATTCAGACAGATTCTTATAGTATCTTCTAGTCATTTTAAAATGGTTTTTGTTCAATACACACCAAGAGAATAGTTAGATAAGATTCCTTTCCATCATACTTACTTACTAAATCGAAAAAAATGGGATCTGGTAACTCTTCATTTCCACCAGACATTATTCAAAGATTCATTTAAATCTTGGAGCAGAGTCAAGGGAAAAAAAAAAAAATTCTAAAATGTGGTTACTTGCTGTGTTTACCAGAAAGGACAGCTGATAAAATCTTACTAAATTCAGGCTTGTATTTAAAAAGTTATTTAACTGATTAAATTATTAGACTGAGGATGACAAATAAAAAGATTCTTTGTTTATTTTATAGTATCAATTGGCAGACAGATTGTTATCCTCCTACATTGTTTCTAAACATTTTTGCTTGGGAAAATGACCACATTTTTCATCATTTCTGACTTTTACAAGGTGCATTTGTTTTGCATCGCAAAGCTGCTAGATATTCTCAAAATACTCTGAGAACTATTAAATCAGTTGGATGGCAGTGTTTAGGCCTAATCTTTAGGTGCTTTGTCTTCCAGCAGGCTTTTTAAAGGATGATAGGTAGAGCATGCAGTGTTGCTCAATTTCTGCATTTGGCCATGCACCTCAACAGGGGTTTTCATTGTTGCGTTCTGGAAACTTTGAGAAAGAGGAACGTGGCTCTGGAGGCAGCTGGTGGGGGGGTCAGTCACTATGTACATGTGGTTCTGCACTAGCCCATACAGACAGAGCAGCAGCATGAGGTAGGGAGGAAGTGACAGCAACCTCGAGAGTGGTGAAGATAGCAAGAGGAGCCTCAAGAAGGGGGAAGGACAAGGAAACGGTGTCGTGGCTGCAGAAGCGGGAGAGGGAAAGAGAAGCCATGAAGAAGAACATGTGGCGGCAACACCTGATCAGAGTGAGCAGATGAAGAGGCAGCAGTGATATCTGCTGAGTAGCAAGCAGGGAGGCAAAGATCTGCAATATGGACAAGGTGGAGGAGAAAGCAATGGATGTGGGCCTCATCTTTAAAGAAGGGGAAAGCTCTTGATCAAACTCTATGCTTAGAAATACTTACCCTATTCCTTTTATATATTTTTATGCTAATATAATCATCAACATAAAAATGGTTCAAACAAGAATGTATACATAAAGGTGAAATAAAATGATGTATTATTTGTCCATTTTAGTGGTGTAGCAACATTACCAGATAACCCTAGCACTGCTGGAAATTTAATCCATGAGCTTGGAGTTAAGGACACAGCTGGAGTGCTGTTGACCTGTGTAAGTCTTTGCACATGGCTCATTTCACAGAGACACTAAGATTATTTTATTCCCACTTTAAGACATCTTAAGTTGTCTCTTGTGCTACCTAGACAATTTTACTTCTGCTAACATTTGCAGTTTTGATAATGTCAGGGAATTTATTTTATATAAGTAGTAATTTTTAAAATGCTTAATAACAACAATAAATACTATAATAGTTTAACAGATGTGCATATATACACATATGATTGAATAATCTTTCAAGGGAGAGTACCATACTACTTCATTATTTCAAAATATGTTGCTTTAACTGTAGCACACTACAAAAATTAACGCAAACTAGATGTACAGTTTAATTTTGGTTTTTTTCTGATATGTAAACACTCGGCATTGGTAATGCAATGATTAGCTTTGGTAACTATTACTAGTATTTTAACTGGTCAGTACAGTGTGCCAAATACAAATGAATAAAAAAAAGACCACTGAGCATATTCCAAATATAAATACTTAATTGTTTTGAAAAGTTTTAATATACTGGAGAAAACAATACAGTTTTTGTATCAAAAAATGATTGTGAGACTAGATGTTATTCTAAACTCTGCAGTAAATTCTGATTTTGTAAGAGTTTGTCATGGAGCACAGGGCTTGAAAAATTGATTTAAATCATAACCTTCTTTCTAGGATAAAGTCTGTCATCCAGTCCACCTAAGTATTAATGGGTGTTCTCCTGCCATTTGCTAAAACCACAAAATAAAAGTTTTAACATTTGGTTCTTGGTTTAAGTCTCATATGTTACTGATTTTTTTTCATATATAAAAACACTTTTTTTTGCCTTTTTTCCTGACTGTCCACCATCAAAAAGCAAGGAACAACCCTCACACTTTCCCACTCCTATCCCCATGTGCTGTCTCTCTGTTTGTCCTATATTTATTCACCCATAAGCATTCAAAATGCTGCTGTTACAGGAAGCTTTCAAAGCAGTAATCTAAAGGGCATATTCCAATACTGAGCATCAGCAGTTCCCAGCTCATTTTCAAATTCTATAATTGAGGATAGTATAACAAAGTCTAGGCAGCAGCATGTGAAAAATGAACATCCTAACCTTCACTCTGACACCATTATGACTTTCTCAAATGGCAGGTGCTCCACTCAGCTATCAATTTTGACTTTTCTGTTATTGGATTTAGTATTGCTATTTCATTTTCCTGTAGCATATTTATAAGATAAGCAGGGTTTGTGACACTACCTTTATTTACCTTTGCATAATGCTATTGTTTATGATATTTGATTATGTTGATTATAATACTTCTTGACCTTAACAAGCTTTTTTTTTTGACCTTAATAAAGTTTGGAACTTCCTGGATTAAGCTCCAACTAAAAAGCACTTCACAGAAAAAAATCAATATAAACAGCATACTTACCCATTTAAGCATTTCTACAATCTCTAAAAGTATTCAATTGAAATCTGTTTTGTGAACCCTTGACTAGATCTTTCTAAATATTTTTAACTTGTTTTTTTAATTGATTAATTGGCTGGATATGATGTGTAAAATTTATGTCAGCTAATGTTAACTATGTACAGTAAGCTGTAATGTACATTAATTTAGCTTAGCTGCCTAGGCTTCCTCTGTATTAAATGGAGGAAAGAGACTTCTAATTCTCAGTTTCAGAATTTCCAGTTCTTAAGGAAAAAAGTCATTCATTTGCTTGTTTTTACATCAGAGGTGTCTGTGGAATCAAGAAGCTGTGTCATTATTTCTCCTCACCTTGGCCACAAGTTCATTAAGCTCACGTGTAACCTATTCCACAGGGATAAATCTGTGTATTTCAAAAATATTTCTCCACAACCAGTCCAGAGATGTGTTTTCATTTTTTGAATATGGGAGCGGGAAGGACAGAGGGAGAGGGAGAATGTAGTCAAACTAAAAATGCAAAAAACAGTCATTTTCGTGCGGTTCTTTAGCAAGGTCAGAGAACTGAACAGTGGCTAGATGTGTTCAGCATAAGAGGGCAACCATATAGGACAGCTTCTTTTGCAGAGCTGCCTAACCTGCAAAAGAGAGGATAACTTCTTCCCCTTCCTCTAGAAATCAGAATGGTAATCCGTGATAAGAAAATGCAATGTTTTTCATGTCATCCATTCTTTTAGAACAATTCACAAGTGCAGAAAAATAAGCAATTTATACATATGATTAATGGTGGCAGTTCATAAATTGTTTCTTAAAATGTTTGCTAATACCAAGGAAGTAAAATATTTTTTCTCAAAATGGTATCATTCCAAACTTTTTTCAAAAATTTGCGATTTACTTTTACCAGGAAACCTTTTGTGCCTAAAGTTGATATATCTGAAAATTTTTTTCATATAATTAAAAAGTAATCCTGTTAGCTAGTTAGTTCATTTTCTGAGCTGTATATCTTCTGTATAGCTTGTAGTACTGTAAATTTTTACTGTATATGTAATCAAGAAAAAGATAACAATAAAATAAATGGGCACGCTTTTCTACACGTCAAAGCAAACGTGTTTTTTTTCTTTCTGGCCAAAGTCCCTTTACTTTGTTTCTTTCCATCTCAAATGGCTGGTTCCCCTCTTATCCACCAGTGGGGTGTGGGGCAGGGTTGCAGGGCAGCTTACTCTATCCTTTTGTTATGCAGTTCCCTCCTGACTTACCAGAACTACTTTGGCAGATATATCTTCTATTGGATGCTTGGAACTCTGTGGTCCATTTCTTGGACATAAAGAAGCTAACCAACTCTACTGGGATGTGAGAGCTGTCTATCATCTGGTTCAATAGCAGTTCAAAGCAGAGCCTGTTATTGGATAGGGAGGGTGTTGCATGCAAAAGAATAGTTTTGTGCAGCATTCTCTTTTTTTTTTTTTTTTTGTAATACAACTGATAATGGGGGTAGGGAACTCGTGAGGCTTTTGTCTGAGAAAAAGAAGACAGTACATACTCCACTGGGAATTCTTACTTTCAGTGTATTAGAGTTTAGAAAACAAAAATAGCTTCCAAATTCTGTTGTCAGAATCTCTAAAAAATCCATTTGCTTGCATTCTTGCAAATAATTACTTTCTTAAAGATCCTGTATAGAAATAAGTGAAAATATTTTATTCAGTTTCACAGTGTCAGGATTCAATAGGTCCTATGACCTGAGGTTTTAGCTTCTACTTATTGATCTAATAAGTGGCATAGGTTGCGACTTCGCAGCAACTCTCTGGAACTCTGAACACCCGTACCCATTTTCTTACAGATCTGTCTTGCATACAGGTGTTTCACCACAAGTGTCAATGCTCCCCCTGCTGTATCTTTTGTCAATTCCATGTGCTAGTGTTTGTACTGTAGTGTGATGCCTGAAGGCTTTGATTTATGAAACAGTACAATTTTGATGCTGGTGTTGAATTTGCTGAAGAGTGTTTATTTGGTTCTAAAACACTGAAATTGTTTGGTTTTCAAGAACAATTATTATTTACACAGTGAAATTGCTACAGCAGAATACTTTTATGTAAGAAGACACTCCATATTCATAAAGATGAGTGTGGCTGTACGGACAGAATGTTATGGTTACACATTAATAATTACAGTCAAGTGATAGAAACACAGAGCTGTTACTGGTCTCTACTAATAAAATTATCGTATTTGGAGAGCATGGTACAAGTAAACTGAACAGGAATTCAATATTCAGGGTATGGTTGTAACCACTCAGTTGTAGTTCTTACAATAGCAAAATGTGAGCTTGAGCTGTTTTTATCACTTGTTTGCCCATGTCTGTACCTATAATTGGTACATCCTTTTTCAGTTTTCTCTATTTAGAAGTAGTAAAATCAATATTTTTTCTTAACTGCATGCAGAATATGTTTAGTGCGTAATGTGGTAGGGGGATACTAAGTTTGCCTGTGGCTTTTAGGAGCTGCCAGGCTAATTAATTTAAATGCTGTCTCTGCTCTGGAGGATCTAGGTAGGCCAATTCATCTTCCATACTTACAGACTCCAGGCATAGGTATCAGTTCACTGGTGTGGTAAAATTTGTAACAGTTTGAAGTCAGGATTTTTTTTGAAGAAGCTACTGATTTGGGGCATCTGAATGACAAAATGCTGATTTTCAAGTTTTCTTTATTCTTCCCTTGTCTTGATTCTACTCATTGGAATTATGTTACGCTAACTCCAAATGTACAATTAACTTACATTTTCAAAGGCAAAATATTATAACACACCCTTATGCCTGTGTTTAAGAAAGATTTAATCTTTCCATATCTGACAAACTTGCACTTACATTTAATACAGTTTCATTTGCTTGATATTTTGAATGATTATAAGTTCTTGAATTGACGGTTAATTTTTTAAGTAGAAGTGCCAGAACACAGGGCTAAATTATGCCAGGTTTTGAAAGTAAATTGGTAAATTGGATTTTAGGCATTGGTATTTGCAATGTCAGAAAAATAGAGAAATTCTTATTAGTAGATTTCAAATTCTGGAGTATCTTTTAGAAGAATGAAGATTCCATTAAGTATCTAAGAAGCTTAGATGCTCTCAGGTGCCATTTGTGTTTCTGGGTTTTCCTTTCAGGATAGCATGTGGAATTAGTTCTTCAAATAACGCTCTTTTGAACTTTTTAATATAAACACTTTTTCCCCCTGAAAAATAGTAGATCCTGGCACATCTCCAGGATTCTCAGTTTTCTTACCTGTGGCTGGGGGGCAGTTCCACGAGCAGCTGAGCTGCCTGTGCTACACTTGTGCCCGGCTCCCCAGGCCTCTGAAATTTCTCTGAAATTTCTCTGAATTTTCTCAGGCCCTCAAGTGACATTGCAAAGTGACATGGGCAGGAGAAGCCTACAGGCTGCTGATGTCACGTGCTTCTACCACTCTCAAGGCATGTATTCGGTGTAATTGTACTAAAGGTTAAAGTTTAAACAGTTGTATACAATGAAGTGGTTTAATTCACCAAATTCAGTAACATAAATCTATAGCTTTAAGGCTGTTTAGTAATTTCTACCCATTTTCAACTTATATTTAGAACAAGGTGGGGATGAAAGAAATGGAAGATTTTAAGCATGTGGATAGTTACATTAAAATATGTATAATCAAGTTTAAACAATCTTATTTTTACATATTTTACTGATAGAGATGCAGCTTTTTGACTTACATTTAGAATACTAATGTAACAATTTCTCTAAACTTTTTGACCAGCATCCTTTTTAAAAAAAATTCTTAACATGGGATTTATAAAGAAAAAAATTGTACCTCTGTTCCTTTTTCCAAATAAGATTGAAATGGTTTGTTTCTGTTTTATAGAAGGATTATCTATATATCATGAGGAATCTAGCTAAGTTAAAAGACAAACCATATGTATCAGAAAATGCTTAGATCAAGACGTGTATCATAATACCTTTGATTAAACTATTGCCAAGTTTTGATTTGTATGAGTAACTTTTTCCTAACTTTCCTTTTTCCTAGGCCATCCCTTGGTAGATAAAGCGTACATCTAGATATGTGTTGTGAAACACTAGTCTGTGTTTGTTGACAGCTCTATGGCCGCTATGTTAACTTTATTATGACTGCTAAAAATATCTTATCTTCTTCATTTCTTCTCTTTCATCTGTGGTTCTCATTATGAAGTTGTCTGAGTTTTCCACGTACATGATTTTAACTTTCTAGTCTATAGGGGAAGTGGTTTATTCAGTGTACATACTGTAGGTTTGCATGAATAGAGGAATGTATATTCTTTTGATGCATGAATGAAACAACTGTAGAAAATGTAGACCAATGAATGAATTTTACATTCAGTGTTTCAGCTCCTAAACAGTTTTATTTGGAAGAGATTACAATTTTAAGTACTTTGTTGAAGAGGAATGTGATTATGTAAGTGCTTAAAGTCTTTTGCTGTATCATGGTTTTTGATCCAAAGGTCGTGATTTCTGTGGCTGCTTCTTACTGTTAGGTGTAAGCCTTCTATTTCTTCTTAAATTCCCAAGCCTTATCTTATGTGTGGATGGCTTTTTGGTTCCAGTGGAATACAGATGTCATAAAATATTATTTTCATAGAAGGAAAGATCATTTCTCACATCAGGTTTGTTCAATGTAAGATTTTGATTATCACAATATACTTTGAACTTACTTTTATATGCAGGCTTTATGAACTGAACTGTTTATAAAGTAAGCGAACAGGAAAACCTACTTTGTTAATTGGAATTTTGTTCATAAGTTAAACTCCTAGTGAAACTGGAGTGAAAAGGAGGGTCCACATGTCAGTAACTCCTCCAAAAAAACTACTTAAAAGAGTCAAGGCAGGAAGTTCTATTCTGGAGTTAAAACATATTCCTGAGTAAATTATCTGTATGTTCAAAGTAGTGACAATTAGTTAATAGTTTATTAACTATAGTTAACAATAGTTAATGCTATTAACTTTGTTTATTGGGCCATTGTGGTGTTAGATGATCTTTTTGGACAAGAAACTTTGGTATTTAAGGTCTTCAGAGTTGAAGCTTTTGGATTTTCTGAATCTCACCACCCTTAAAAAGTGCTTCAACTTGCTACCCATTGATCAAATTAAATATAAAAAAGACAAGTAAAATCAGTAAAGCTAATTAAAATGTGAGCATTGTCTACTAGATTTGGCAAGGATAAAAAGGTCAGCATTTCCATATGCTAAAAGAATTACAGGTGCCTAAAGAGAAATGGTCAAGGATTTATTGTTGTATAGTAGCAGAAATACTGACTTCCTGCATCTGTACCTGATTGGTAAATTTTGATTCACTGAAAACTTGGCAGGAATAATTTGCATATTCATATAATGGCAAGCCAAATGCTACCAGAGTCTGGAAAATCTTCCTTGCTTTAAGCTGATGTGCTTGTTTCATCTACAAGCTGAAGTAAATATTCTGTTTAAACGTTTCCTGTACTTTTATTGATTTCTCTTTTAGGGAATTTCGTCTCGCACAGCTGTCATAGTTAAGCAGATAAAAAGCTGACTAAAAGGGACACTCTGCTTTGCAAAGACTTACTTGAAGTTTTGTATACAAATCAGTTTCTTTGATCCACTTCCCTAATAGTTGGATCTCTTGCTTTCCAGTGTGTAGGCCAAGGTAAAAGTAGAAAAAAATAAAACTGAAAAACTGAAGGGAAACAAAAAATCTTGTTTCTGAGGACTTCCTCATTTTGAATGAATATTAGTTTGGTACTGTTAAAGAAGGATAGTTTTGGTACTCTTAAATACCATGGTAAGTCAGACAGTGGCCTGAGAAAGGACTGGGTTAGAGATGTAAGCTGAATTTAGTTTAGAAAATAAAAGGGGATTAAAAGTCTGCAGTGGGGATTGAATTTTCTTCTCCTTATTACAGAACTCTGTGATGATTTATCTTGTTATTACCCAGGCAGTTCTAATAGAAGAGTCCTATATTGTTAATTTTGCAGGTAAATATGAAGAAGTTTTTGGTTTGAGCATGTGGATTTACTATTCTGTGCTGCCACTAGAGCCTCAATAACGTTGACAAAATTTTTAAGCTATGGCTCTCCAATCATTGATGCATAGTGAAGATTGGGCTCTAGTCTGTATTTGCCACTGTCAAATTGATATCTGTGTTTGTAATGCTGTATCAGTTGACCTTTCAAGCTTTTTATAGCAAATTGTTTATGCAGTATTTTGAACTGCTTTCTTTCATTTAGTTCTGTTTTCAATATTCCATTTAATTATTTAGTTCAGCCTAACTTTCAGTCTTACTTCCTGAAAGTATAGTTTTACTTTAATTGCTATATCTGATTTCACATTAGTGCTCAGTATCCTAGCAACTTATTCCTTTGTAGTTTTTTACTTCATCGTTGTTGCTTCTGCAGTTTGACCATTTTTTTTCTTGTGTGCTGCAACGCAAATCTCAACACGATCCTGTCTAATCTGACATTTATTTCTTCAATGAAATGCAGACTGTTCAGTTATAGAAATGGAGTCTAGATTAGTCAAGGCTAGTGAAAATAGATGTAATGTGGATCTTTTTGCTGTGTTCATGAATTTCTATTCTTTATCATTTATAAAGATGAGGTAGATGTAGCTTTTTGTGCTGAAGTCTTTCTTTACCCTGAAAAACTGTTTGATGATCTTTACTGCGTACAGAGTAACGCATTCAGTTTGGGCATGAAGTGAGATCCATGCTGATATAAGCATGTGTTGTTTTCATCTCAAGAGACACTTCCTTGGGAGGAGAGGCTGTCAATTTTGTAAAGGGAACAGAAAGAAGGCTGCATATGTCCAGTGTTGTAGCAAATAGATATTATGTATCTAACTAGGCCTACAGTTTCACTTTTTTTTTCCCTGCAATATTGAACGGTTTGAATGGTTGAAAATGCCTACTGTTAAAGTGAAGTAGGAATTCTAATTAATTTAACATCATTTTTCTTCTGCTCACTTCCTTTATCAAAGAGTAGATTTTTGCAAGAAATCTGTGTAACTTCTGGAGCTCTGAAGTAAGTCGAGATTGATGTTTGTTTTCAAAGACTGTCATCAAGCTTCAAGAAAATAGGATCAGAGCGCTATGAAGCTGCAATTATTTGAAAGATTTCTGGGGAAGGGGATAGACAGACAGACTTTCTTCCATTTAGAGTAATATGGATATGTTAATAAGGGGGTAGTGCTGCCATGTTTATAAACATGAGACATATGATCTATGTGTATTTTTATACTGAAAAACATTTAACATCTTTTCTGTTATTACAAACAAACAGTGATGTAAATCAATTTAGTTAAAATTTTGCATTGTACTTCAAGTACCCAAGTGCTGACTAATGTGAATCAGCTTCAAGACTATAGCTTTATATATTTAACTTGATTCATAGGTAGTAGGTAATCTGTTTGGAAATAACAAAGATAACAAAACGATTTCTGGGCATAGAAAGACTGCCTGTGATAATCGATAATCTTTGCTACATAGAAAGAAAGTGTCTTTGGGAGACTGTTTTTGCTTTTGCATTTTTGATTGTTTTTGCAATTATTTATTTAAAATATGTTGTTAGAAGAAGAGATGCTGTAAATACACAGTCTCACAACATGCCTGTCTTAGAGGCCCATGAAGTCAGAATTGTTGGGAAAACTGGAGTTCCTTAGAATCACTGCAGTCAAAAGGAGATGTGCAGAGAATCCCAGCTGCACCTTCTGGCTGCTGCTGGGTGTTTGGAGTCCTTGGGGCAAGTCGTAAAGCATATTTAAATCTGATCTCACATGTTGGCTGTGGAAAGGATAAGCCATCCGTTCAGCTAGAACTCAGCAAATCTGTGCTCTGAGAACTTACAATTATGACTATAGATTATTTTCCTCTCCCCCCACCCCCAAGATCCTGGGTTTCTTATCTTTGTGTGTAATATCAGAGTCTATATCTATACCTTCCTTTTTACAGTTAATATGTTGAGTGCTTGTGCCATTTAATGAGCAAAGTTAAATTTTTTGCGTGTTCCCAATAGAGAACTTACATCCTTTACAATTCCTTATCTTTATGTCTTCTTGCTTAATGATTACAGATGTTAATTTCTTTACTCCTTTATAAGCAGATTCCTTTCAACCATAGAAGGATTTTTTAATTTCTGTTGACTAAGTATAGATGGGAAAAATTCTTTCTTTTCAGGCTAGTTAATAGGAATGTTTTATTGTTTGAAACATTCAGGTACTCTGATATGATATGTTTGCCATTTCCTCAACAGCGCTATTATTCTTAAGTTTTGTTTTAGTTCCTAAAGATTTCTTTCATGAACTTCTTATCTGTGCATTGTTGGGTCTGTGACTTGATTTGAATGTTGGTATAACTGACAGGGAGCTAACTCCCTAACAGGGAGCTCCCTGACAGGGAGCTAACCTACAGCTGTTGGTGCTGACTGAGCCCATACTGAAGATCAAATACTTCTTTGAAAAGATTCATAATCTTGATAGTTTTTTGGCTTTGGATAGGTAATTGATGGAAGTGATGAACCTTATTTTTTACAGAGAGAGATCTGAGGAGAGCTGTTGTTTATATCTTTGTGTCTTGAAGTATGTACATGTTTAAAATATTGTTTCCTTTTTTGTATAAAAATATATGTGTGTGTGTGTGCATGTGTGTGTGTGTATGCACACGCACACATACACATATGTATATTTTTCCCCTTCAGCATGGTTATGTTCTGTGGTTTTAAATACAAGACTATTTGGTTTAAAAAATTGTTTTTAATACAACCCAATCTAAGATACATCAACCTAGGCAATATATATAAAGTTTGAAAACTCAATTAGTTAACAAACATTCTGAGAACTTTACAGAAACATTACTATATTTGGCGGGAAGAATGAAAATACTAGCTAACTCTGACAGTAGAATTCTTTATACAAGTATCTAGTAGAATGTTTCATAGTAGGCACTACTCGCATCTCCAGTGAAAAGCTCTCTAAAGTTGTTCTCTCAGGAAAGAAATTAAAATAAGGAGAAATAAGTGGGATTTAGGAATGCATTGTTCAATGTAAATAACAAAATTGGGTTCGAGATCCAGTGACAACCTTCATTCCCAAATAAATCAGAAAACTGGTTTAAAAAAAAGACAATTTTTGCAAAGAGTATTAAGAAAATGTGTAGTTACTAGTAGTTATTTTTACAGACTATTATTTTTCCTAATAATAGGATTTCTCTTTTCCTAGAAATAAAAAAGTTGATTTTCTCTTAGTTTAAGAATAGAAGAATTATTGATATCAAACTGCCTAACTGTGATTCATCAGAGGCCTTGAGTACTAGTTTCAGGCTAGCATCTTTATTTCTAATTCACAACACGTATGTTACCTTCCATAACTAGCTGCTAGATTAGCTGCTAGATTTTTTTTTTTCTACTTTGTTGTAAACCAGTTTTTCCCATTTTTCCTTTTAGGATAAAAACCAACAATAATTGAAAAAAAATGTTGGAAAATATCTCAGTACTTTAAAAAAGTATATATAAACTTCTCTAGGTGGCCAGAAGCTACTGACTGAACTTCATGCTGTTGCCTGTTTCACACTGCTAATAGCAGTCAGTATTGTAATGAGTAGCAATTGTGCATCAGATGAGATGTCAAATGTGTGAACTACCTAAGGTGATATGCTCCAGAGCTTGTAGGTCATTAACAGAGTTTGCTTTTTGCTATCTACTCTCTTGAAAGCTGCCAGTGCTCCCAGTTCTACATCCAGGAGCCTGGAAGCTTTCACAAACCAAGCCTGAGCATGAATTCTCAGGGCTTTCATATTCCCTTGGGGAGAGACGCTGTCAGATTGCTCTTTGGAGTCAGCGCTCCCTATTCCAGAAAAAGGAGACATGGAAGCCTGGGCGTTGAAAGGCTTTTCTCTTCCCATTGACCCAGGCAGTTATGTAATTGCTGACATTACCACAGCTTGTCCTGCAGTTGCAGCAACGCAGGCTAACGTCCCCAAGTAGTTTGCCCTGAAATTTCTGATTTCATAAAAGGTTAATCACCTCTGACATATTTGGACAGTGTTTAGCATTTTCCAGTATTCCATTAGAAAATAACTTGCTCTATTTAAGAGTCAATATTGAAAATGTAACACATCAGAGCTGTGTAATATGAGATACTAATCTGTCTCTCCAAAGCGGAATATAATTTATATTGCCTTTTTTTACAATATCGTCTGGAAGAAACTCACAGATGCCGAAACTACAAAAAGTATATGTTCTATAATGGATCACAGCTATTTTCTGTTCCTACAGAGAGGTAAGAGCAGAACTTGTGTGTATTAGTATGCATATAGTCTGTATTCCTAATCTCCATAAAAAAGATACAACCAAAGCTCTTATTCATGGAGTGTTGAGATTTCTTTTTAATAACTTTAGCAGCCATTCACCTTTTTATGATCTGTATTTTGGAAGCAGAAGGAACTAGGGAGCTTCCTAAGAGAAAAGGGCAGGGGGAAATAAACCTGAGCTGAACAACTCTCTTATAGTTTGGCTTGATTGCTAGAATGTAAAATAAAGTGGCTCCTAAGTATCTTTCCCACTGGATTTATTCTCCTCCAGTGTTTTGGGTTTACTAATGAATTGACATTCGAGAGGAAAGAACTAGAGCACAGCAGCAGAGTTTCTAGTTCGATGGAGTCCAACACAACGTTCTAAAAGTATAACATTAAGGCTTTTCATAAATCAAATAGGTATTCAGAGTTTTTTACTTATGACACTTGCCTGTTGACTTTGGTGATTGATAATCTGCTGTCATAATGAGTCTTTTCGCTCTGTAAAGAATACGCATGGTAAGTTGCTATTGTATTTAGTGCTACTCTTCCCAAAAAGTTAATGCACAGGGGAGGACAGACTGGATTCTAGCAAACTCCTTTGATGTCTCACTACATGATACTGTTGAAGTTCTTAACTGTGTGGGTTGGGTAAATATCTTTCTTGACTGATGAAAGCCAGCAGGAAGTTATGAGTATACCTTTGGATGGGCCTATCATCTTGTCTTTCAGGGCCAGAGACTAAAGCCCAAATTCCCAGAACAACATAGATACAGAAAGTAGTTCAGAGATCTAAAGTGTGATCTTCAGTCACTTATCTAAGAGTCTTCAAATGACTGAAAAGCCACATGTGCTAGCTAAGTAAACATCCTGGAGTTCTCTCACATAGATGAAACAGGACCATCATCTGAGTATCTCGGCACCTCTTCCATGCCTAAGCCTAATCAGAGAACCTAAGGCTCTTACCTAAGCCTTCAGAGAAGCTGATTGATAGATAAGACCTTTCTCTCACATAAGTGATCTAACCAGAACACTTGGAGAACAGTGCTTCACATATTCACCATCTCTAGTCCATCTGATCATAAACTACTTGCTGCAGAGTAGCTCAATTCCAATAGGAAGACATTGAAATTAACTTAATAAGTGTTAAGATTAGCAGGCAATTGAAATATTCCCTTGGGTGAGAGGGGGTGGATTAAACTTCTTCTGGCTGAGTAGTGAGTCTGCATTTCCCACTTGCTGCATGACTGTTCAAAGCACTGTGCTTTTGGGATGGTATGCATCCTGCTTAAATGAAAGTGGGCCTTCGATATCCTCACCATTCCCTTCTGCTTTCCCTGATGGTCTTGTAAAAGATGAAAGGAAGCCAACTGCATTTTCCACAATTCCATTACCAGGGATGGTGAATTTCAGCCTTGCTGATCTGACAGAGTTGCCTTCTTAAGTTAGATGTTTAAATGTTTGAGATATATGGAATGAAAAATATGCCTCATAGAGTGTTTAATGTTGTCTGACTTAGGTATTGTCCTGCTCAGTATGTTTAATTGCATCCATGGCAGCTCTCTCTGTGAACTCTGCAGGCAAACTGAATCCTTACTGTTAGGCCTGGATTGCATATTGAGGAAGAATCTTTTAAACAGTCTAAGTGTATGTGCTGAGTATCATTGTTCTGATGTACCATAATTTATCTGATTCGATGTTTCAAGATAGATCTTGCAAAATTTAGTGCTTTTTTTCCCCTTGAAATTAAAAAAAATTGTTCGTAATTTATGAAAATCTTTTTGGATCATGGCCTTCATAATTTTCTCAAAAGTATACAGTCTCCGGATTTGTTTTCTTCTCTTTTCTTTTTCTGAAAAAGCCAATTCCTGTCTAGTAAAGTGGTGTAATTACACCTTTGTCCTACACCTGTAGGACAAAGAATTAGCTCAGTTAAAGGAAAACCTCATTTAATATTCGTACAATGAAACAATCAACATGAGAAAATAGGAAACACAATTTTGGCAGCTTTGAATGGCATTTGAAAGTTCAGTCCCAGTTGGGATATATTGTAGAAACCAAATTAATTCTATGTAAAGGGGTAGCCTGCCCTAAGAGGATAGTACTTTTCTTCTGATCACTATAGTGAATGTCCTATGCTTATGTTACTTGTTTGAGTATAACAGTTTTAATAAACATGTTTATAGAAGTATTTTTAATGAGTAACAGCAACCTAAAAAAAATTAAAGATTTCTATTTTATGAAATTCTAAATGATTCAGTATCTGAATTCTGTCCACCCTTGTTTGAGCATGATGGAAAGACATTAAGCTGAAATTACTTAAAAGAGGGAGGAGGTTCACATAAGAACTTCTTTGTTCCCATCTTTGGGAATTATTATTCCTCCTTTTCCTATGTTTAGTCTTCTGGTTTGGTGATTACAAAAAACTTTTTAAACAAGTCATTTAGATAAAAGAAACCATGGGCCTCTGAACTGAACACAGAGGGCTAATTCAGGGACATTTTCATTACTGTCTAATTCTTGTATTTTTAGAGAAGAATACTTAATTGTCAGTAAGTATTTATTTTTCAATTCAGATAATTTAACTGAATATAACTGTGGTCTTGTTAGGTATTCAAAACTGATAACTTTGAGTCATTTGCTGACCTGGCTTTAGAATTTTATTTATTTTGTCACTTATTTTATGTAATTCCATTTGATTCGATGTATTTGGAAACCTCCTAAATAGACTCTTTGCATCCCAGTTTGTTGATTAAAAATAAGTATGAGTGAACATTTTGTCACTTTTATCGCATCCTTAATGCATATAACATTTTAAACCATTCATTTTTAAAATATTATTCTAATTAGTTTGAACTTGCAAATGTGTGTTAACTTTATGCAGCAATGTCTTTTATATTAGAAATGCCGTATAATTACATTTTTTCAGACATGAAAAATGAATTAGTGCTGCATTTTATGTGATGACAAATTTTCCTGTTTGTTCTAATTTTACTGAATAGCATACTGTAGCTTCTTTGGCACAACCTCGAATAACTCCATTTAGCTATGAAAGTAGGAACTGAGCTTAATACCAGAAGAGGCCAATATTACGTGTAAGCAATTAACTTATATGAAAACCAAGTAAAACAATTATGAAAAGGACGCCACGGGGGAATTGGCAGTGTATCTAGACAACAGGGATCAATGCGAGCACTTGAATTGGCATTTCAGAAGGACTGCTGGGCATGTGGTACAGATACTTCCTCTTCTTCCTTTAACTTGCTATGGGCAGAGGTGAAGTAGGAAAAAGGTAGAAGATGTCAGATTTAGTGGTGTTTTTTCATTGCTGAGGAATCTCATCAGAGGGTTAGCCAAAGCTTAGAATTTTTGTCCTTTGGGAAACTGTTGGTTTTATTCTTTCCATTTCAGATGAGAATGGAAAATCAAAATGCCCAAGAGACAAATCCTCAAAAGAAACATATTTCAGGTCTGTCAAAACATTTTGTTTTGATAAATATCCCCTCCTGATTTTTGTTTTTTTAACTTTTATTAAGGCTTCGTAGTCAGGTTTGCTACTAATTGATGTAGTTGACTTGTTAGCTAGAATTCTAACTGACACTTCCTTCGTTCTTGTCAGCTGTCAGATAGAATCAACCGAACATATTCTTGCTTAATGCTTGAATTTCAGGAAATTAGGAAGTACTTAAAAAAGAAAATCCAAAACTGAAGGTCACTGAACGACTTTCTTTTACTTACATAGTTTTCCCAAGCAGATCCTGATAATAAGTGAACAGAAGGATTTTAAGTTAGACACAGGAGAGAGAGAATAATGGCTGTTGATCTCATTCCTGAATTAGATTATTGTTCTGGAGCTGCCTTTTAATGCTCAAGTTAATATCCAGTTATTTGCTTTTCCTTCTGCCACGTATATGCTTTTTGCCTTTGAGCCACTATGCTCCTTATAATATATATTTAAAGTGCAGAATGTTCTATGTGGTAGCTAATGTACTAAATGTATTGTTCAAACAATACAGAATACTTTCTATGCCTTTGTGCGTTATTCATAGTGCCAGAGGAATCTCTCATGAGTCACTGAATTTCAGTGTTTTTACTACTGAACAGGAAGGCAGACAGTGATGGTAGGCCTTATAAAGTGCAAGAACAGTGGTTAGTTTCTAGGGAATCATCTCAAAATATGTTGTATGCTTTTATTAATAGAAATTAACTTGCGTATTTTCTTTGCGTATCTTCATTTTATGAAATCAGTAGAGATCTCACAAAATTAGGCATAGATTGTTACCATAAATCTAAACTAAATTTAAGAATATATTCTTATTTCAGTAGCAGGAATCTTTTGTGTAACTCATTAGTTTTCTTATATAATTGAAATCAATAGCATTTTTATAACAATCTCTTAGAGCATTTTTATATCATTTTTGTTGCTTAATTTCTTTTAGTAGTTTGACTTATTCAGAGTTTGAAACCCTCCACGGACTCCGAACACATATTCATACTCATAATAATAGAAGAAATTCTGTGAAGCCTGCTAAATACAAAGACTAGCTCAGAAAGTCTGTGACACAAACTGTTGGAGTTGTTCTGAGTTTGAGGAGAGTATTCTAGGGAAGTGTTGCTACATTTACTGAACCTTGTCTCCAAATAGTTGCTTTTGACCATTGTCAAAAAGCTACTGGGCTAGATGGATCTTTCATCTGACTCGGTGTGTCCGTTCTAATGTTAAAAAGAATAAGAGAATTTTGAAGTAAGAAATTTTGTAAAGAACCCTCTGGTCCTAATCTGAATATCAGGTACTTTGCAATAAGATTACACTAGCAGACGTAGCTCATGCTTCTTCCTCAGCTTTCAAATCAAAATGCTGTGAGAGAGGGACAAAAGCTTTCCAAAAGTCAATGAATATTGCATTCACTACTCTTTCCTTGTCTGCATAGCTAGTCGTTTTGTCATGGAAAGAAATTAAGTTGGTCAAGTGTCATTTACCTTTGGTAAATCCATGTTGACTGTTCCTTTTTTTGCATGTTTTGAAATGGACTACAAGAGGTCCGTGGTCTATACTTCCCTTCTTGAGTCAGGCGATAGCCTAATTTTCTTAAGAAGTAGTGAATGATTTTGGCTTTGTTTGAGAACCTTTTTGAAATCTGTGTAAATTCTGTACTAGCATGTGATGGAATGTCATTAACCACATTTGTTGTTCTTGACTGAAGTTCAATAGGTTTCCAGGCTTTTCTTCACAAAAGCCATGTTGGCTCTTCCAATAAAAATCATATTTAATATATCAACTTGTCTACTAACACAGTCTACTAACTCTATTCTCTGTTATGGTCTCTGCTCTTTTGCCCAATACAGAGATCAGGCATATGGGCCTGCAGTTCTCTTAGAAAAACAGTGCAACCTTTTTAAAAAACTGGTGTTGTCTCCACTTCATACACAGGAAGGTAATTTTAAAGGGAAATTTAATGTGCCAGCTGTGAAGTGTTGTAGGGTAAGGAGTATATTGTGTTGGAGGGACAGATCCTAAGCAACTTAAAGGTGTTTTAACTGAAAAAATGTGATTGTGGCTGTCCTGAAGTTCCTCGAGTACTGGTGCTAATCAGAGCATTCATACGTTCTTGACTAAATAAGATTCTTAAGAAGCAGTTTGCTCTGTAGGTTAGTAGCTTCAAGTTCTTCCAACAGGCCTAAGATATATAACACAGTTAAATGTGTGCTACAATTACTTAATCTTAGTGACCAAGAGAGAAAAAAAAAAATCATCCTTCAAAAGAAAAGTTTATAACCTGCTGACTGCGGAGAGATCAGAAACAGGTTATTGTTTTCACAGACAGTTCAAGCAAAGCAGAAGCAGTCATCTTCTTAGAACTTGTCACAAAATAATATAGCAGAGAGAAACAGTTGTGTAAATATCCTCGCTGTAACAGCTGTCTCTATTATTCGAATATGACCTCTGTGCTAGTATATACAATTTAAACTCAATCTAAATGAATTGGATAAATAGGCAAATAATGTAAGTAATTTACGGTCCTGTATGTGTTGCAAGAAAACAGAGCCTTGATATAATTAGATGCCTGCATCACCCAATGTATTTTTCTTTTTAGATCTCTTTTCTGTTTGAACAGTATATAAGTTTCTGTCTAAGCTTAATGATTAGTCAGCTGGGAATTTAGGCTGCGCTAACTGATGTGAATTCCTATTCATAATCTATAGATGTTTTTTCCACAGAGTATAAGATCAGCTGTACCAGGTAAAGATCCTTTTAGCTTAGTATTTTGGCTGCAGCTGTAACCAAAAAAGGATGCCAAAAGAAGGTAAGAGCAAGGCATTTGCTTTAGTGAAACTTCCCTGGAGTATTATCCCAGTCTCCAATAAATTATGACTGGGGTACTTCCTAAGTCACAAATGATGTTTCCTATTTAATAGGTATTTGTCCTTTCTCACCGTCATGCTTTACCGTTATTATCTTCAATAACTTAGTATTATCAGCAACCTCAGTTACCTCCCTATTGATACTGTCTTCCAGATAATTTAGTAATAGACCATTTAGTTGGTATCCACATCACTTAATTCAATGTCTCAGACTCCAGTACCAATCCCTGAAAAATTCCACTGATGACTTTACTCTGCTGTGAACTATCACTGGGTATTTCTCCCTCATATGTTAACCAGTTACTTCTTCATGCCAGATCTTGTGCCTTGTGACAGCTTTGTTGAAAGTCTTTTTGAAATAGACTCCTATCTGCGGCTTTTTGACACCTTAGCAGGACTCCAGTAGATTTGGGAAGTATCAGTTCCCTTTACAAAAGCCGTGTTGATTCTTGTCCAGGATGCCATACTTAATCCGCAAGCCCACTAATCTGTTCTTAGTTACAGTTTCTACTAATTTGCTCAGTAAATATATCAGGTTTACAGAGCTGTAAGTCTTCAGGGGATACGCAGAGAAGCTTTTAGAACTGGATGGAGCTTTGCTGTGTGCTATGTATGTCCCCTAATATCATGCTGTAGTTAGTAGTTCAGCTATTTTATCCTTGAGTTCCTTTAGAGCTCTTGAGTGAAAACCATCTGCTCCGGTCATTTTTTAACATTCACTCGTGTTCACTAGTGTTTTAATGCCGTATTTTTTTCTGTGTTTGTTCAGAAACAGAATTTCAGTGCAGGAAGCTCCTTTCCTGCTGAAAGCTATGGATTTATCTTCTGCAAATGTTCTTCTTACAGATCACCCCTCAGAAGGCGCTACAGACTTTCTGCCAAGTTTTCTGCTGCTGTTGTGCTTGGAAAAGGATACTAATAGTTTTTATAACTTGTTCCACAAATGTTCTTTGGCTTATCTTACTAAGTTCTTACCTTAAACCTGCCACATTTGATAATGTTTTCTTTATGCTTATTTCTGCCATTTTGAAGAGTGGCATGTTTCTACTATCCTCTACCCTGCTGTCTAGCATCTTTTTGTGCTTTCTCAAATCTTCAGATACGTGGTTTTTTGTTTTGAGCCTCTCTATTGTTAGTTTGGGGGGCAGGGGAGGGGAGGGAGATCTTTTGGTCTCTGTGCTGCCTGCAAAGATTTAATTCCTTTTAGCTTCCGTACAGCTATTTTGGACAAACATCTTTATTTGCATGCAATTCTCTTTCAAAATAAGCACAATAGACATGGAAATAATAGTCCATGATATCGCTAATATTAAGACTATGAAACATGTCTTTAAAACATTTTCCACTACTAAGCCTTGAAGTTCAGCCGCTTAAAACATGTTCAAGTATTTGGAAATAGCTTTATTCCAAAATAAAGTACACTCAAAGGACAGGAAAGTACCCATTTCAACAAATTTTGTGAAAGGTATCCTTTTTTATTCCACTCGCCACAAAATGAATGTGCCCAGTATCAGGGCCCTGGATGCACTAATAGCCCCTATTGACTCTGATCAGCCTCACCTGGAACCCCCCCACCCACGTTCGGCCCCAGGCAGGCCCATCTCAGCTGGGGTTGGGCCCCATCCTGCTCTGGGTCACATCTGTACCTACGCCTATTTCCAGGCTTGCTCCTTGCTGTCCCTAGTTATCATCAAGGTTTCCTAGACTGATCTTGGGTCCTGCTTGTTGTCTTGCTTTGTTTGGTGCTTGCTGTTGATGGGGCCCTGCTTATCCTGTTCAGACCTGTGGGGCTGCCTGCTGTCACTGGGGCACCACCTGCCCTGGGGTCACCTGCATCCCCCTGTGTGGAGCAGCTCTGCTCTTGCTGCTCCCTGAAAGTGAGGTTTGTGAATTTTATAGATTTAAGGGTTAAGATCTAAAGTAATTGAACTATTGTGGGTGAGACTGGTTATGTTGCAAGAAGCTTCCTGAGGAAGCAAGTTTCACAGGTAGAAAGCAGGAAAATATTTTGTCTAAGAACTTTTTACTGTGAATGTTGCAGAATACTACTAGAGCTGAGTATCCAAGTTTAAGTTTGTGGGACTAGAAGCTAAAAATAACTTAATCCTCTCTTACAAACTGAGCAAGCTCCTTATGGTTGTTCTTTAAGGTAATAAATCAGTTTAGCTTATGAATGTGCCATTTTTAGTATAACCCTACAGCAGTACCTTTTCTTAAGGTAGATAAATGCCTTCAGAAAACTGAGTTATGCTTTTAGTTAATTATTGATGTTTTTGAAAACTAAAAAGATTAGAAGAAGAGTTTAGTGAAACTATTGTAAGAATTAACCCTAAAAGTGAAAAAATCACCTGATTGACCTCAAAGATATTTTTAAAATTCAGTCACATGAGATGATATCTTACTTAAAGTGGGAAAATGGATATATAAACCAGGAAATAAACAAATCTGAATACTCAGAAAAACAGTCTTTTAAAAACACTATGGAATTGCATTAAAACTAATTACAACTTTAAGGAAAACCTGTGGCACTTGTAAAACCATTCGGACAAAAAAAACGGTTTTGCTCCTGGCTGCTGGAATTTCACAGTAGGGCTACTTAGTGCAGTTTAGGTTCCTTTCTCCTAGGTCTTTCTCCTATTTCACATTACTGGTGGTTTTTTTCTCCCTGTGGAAAGAAGTTCAAGGTATCGAAGGAGAAAGGATCCCTTAGAATAGCAGACATGTTTCTCTTCATTTGTTTTTTCTTCTGCATGTGGCTGTCAGACCTCTCTGCCTTGCTGTCTCTGCTGCTTGAAGTTAATCGGTACCAATTGTTAAGCATTCTGTTTCCAGCAGGAAGTGAAGTTAAAACTAATGTTGTTGTCAGTCATTCACCAAACTAAACCTTCAAATGTACTACATTACTTCTAGGAAATTAATTTAGCACTGGAAAAACACATGTTTCTGGCCTTGGGGCTTGGGTAGGAGGGCAGTTCTTGTTTTTTGAGAATTGGTCTTTTGAAGACAAAGTGCAAGGGAAAAAAGGAAAAGAAATATATTTTTTAAAAGTTTAAAAAAAATAGCTGAGTGCAATAGCCATTGAAATTAAAGAAAAATGTTGGATATTTTTACATTAGATTTATATGAAAATACTAAAGCACAAGATAAATTCCTGTACACAGGTTGGTAACTTACACTTTCCACTTCCTCCCCCAAAAAGATGAGGGCAGAGGAAGATACAATGACATACAGCACTGTTGTTTTCATGCTGGTAAAACAAGTGTGACAGCAATGTGTTGTCATGGTTTTAAATACAGACTGCAAGGTTATTATATTAGTTTGTGCTACTTACTGCTGTTGAGACTTGTTCCAGCAGAACAACTTAAGCAGATGTTTTCCAACTGAGTATCGAGTATAACAAGAATGAAAGCATTTTTGGTTTGGAACTCTGTATATCCTATTTTTACCTTAATTTCTTTTTGCTTTGAACATGTCATTATAAAAAAAAAAAAGTCTCAGGAATATAGAGTTTATATAAATCAACAGTTAAAATGTGGGTAATACTTTTGAAATATTCTGTGTTAACTGAAACTAGAATGCTCTGTAATTATAACTTACGTATTTCTCTTGTTATGTCTGAGCTTCATTTAGAGGCATATTTGATTTTTGGGGTGGGAGGTTGAGTCTTTTGTGTATTGAGTTTAGAATTTTTACAGTCTTTGTCTTAAAGATAAATTTTATTTTATTATATGAAATTAATTGATATTTATTAGCCTTTGTATTTCTTGGCTGTCATTGTAGTGTTGTGGTATGGCTTAATCTCTTGGAAGATTGTGTCTCCATCTGTATTGAGTTTAACTGTGTAGCTCCCTGTACATTTCTTCCCTTTGGCTTGAATATTTCTCTAGAGATCTTTAAACCTATCATCGTCTGCTTCAATAGTTTCTTTGATTTCAAGATGCTTGTTTTAGATCTGTTAGACTATATAAGCAAAATGACTGAAATATTTACAGACATCAATTATTAGATGAAAAAATTGACTATCACTATATTGTATATATGCTTCAAGTACTGTTTTAAGTTTGTAATAAATTTTATATTTTGTCATATTCATTGGAAGACAGATTATCCTCCAGATATTTACCGAATTCAAATGTAACAGGATATCTCACAAAATGCTAATCTGTAAAGCAGCTTGTTTCATTTTTTTGACTATACTTAAACAATGTAATCACCTTTTGTCAAAGTGCATATTTTTGTTTTGAACAATTTCTGAACACTGCTCTGATGAAGAGGCAAGAAAATATGTTTATGGGATCTTGTAGATGGAATTCCATCTTGTAGACGCAATTTGTGGTCTTGTAGATTAAAAATAATAATTTTTACAGGTTTTTTTTTGTTGTTGTTGTTTTGATGCCTTTTTCCAGTCCAGAAGCCATACAAATGTTCATGCTAGCAACAAGAGTGTAGGTTTCACAGAAGCAGAAATAAGCAGTATGTGAGTATGGGGCTGGTGGACTTACTTCTTTCAGTCCCATATAGTAATGGCTTATTCCAACTTTTACTTGGGTGTGAAATTACAAGTTATTGGAAAAAGAGAGAGAGAAAGGGGTCTATTTGAAAGGTGGTGATGTGCCATCTCAGTACTTTTGAAATATGATAATGTTTACATTTCACCTTTAACTTAAATTTGTTTCTGCTCTTGGAGATCTTGAAAAAATACTTAATTTCTCTCTGCAAAGGGCAGCCGTTCTTATTACTAGTTCTGAACTTCGAACGTGAGCTTAACTTATTATTTTAATAGCTGATACCTTCTTGTAACTAAATTGGTTGTTCATATCATTTGCTCAGGCAAAAATAAGGACTTGGTCATGTTCTTCCAATTCATATTTTTTTTCCTACTCTTCTTAATGCAGCCAAATTTAAATTGTAAGTACTCTGGAAAACATCCAACTGAAGCAGATGTTTCTACTGTAATCTATTTAATTACAAAAATATACTTTAATTGCTTTCAAGCTTTGGGAAATCTGAAATTTAAGTTGACCTGAATATATTTATTGGTGAATATTTTGCTTAAAAATCTAAATCTAGAAAATATAAAAACAGGATGTAAAAAGTCATGTTTATGATCTTTTTCCGAAGGAAAAATGCTAAAGTATTTTTCACAACTTCATGTAGACTAACTTCAAGAGAATGTCTGTATTGTCCCCTTCAGTTAATAATTTCAGTTTATTTAATACTCCCACCTAAGAAATTACTATATTTACTCATACTTAGAGCATCCTATTTCACAGATGCAAGAAGGTTACCTGGAAAATGATGGATGGATGATATTCAAGTGAGGAAGAAGATCTTTTTATAAATGCCACTTCTGAATATCACAGAATAATTCAGGTTGGAAGGGGGCACAGGAGGTCTGTAGTCCAGCCCCCTGCTCAAGCTGAATTAGATGTAAGGTCAGACCGGGTTGCTCAGGGCTTTGTCCAGTTGGGTCTTCAAAACCTCCAAGGACAGAGACTACACAGCTTCCCTGGGCAACCTGCTCTATTGCCTGGCTGTCCTCCTGGGGAAGAGGTTCCTCCTTATCTCCTGCCTGAACCCCTCCTTATCTCCAGTCTGAACCTCTCATTTCAACATCTGCCTCTTACCTCTCATGCTCCCACCATGCAGTACTTGGGAGCCTGACTCCGCATCCTCAATGACATCCCTGTAGGCATGGAGGGGCTGTTGCTGGGCCTTCCTGAAGCTGCCTCTTCTCCAGGCTGAGCAAGCCCTGATCTCTCAGTCTCTTTTCACTGTGCAAGTGCTCCAACTCCTGATTGCCTTGGTGGGAGTCTGCTGAACTTGCTGCAGTCATTCAACGTCTTACAGTTTTGGGCCCACCTTTACATGAATGCAGTATTTCAGATGTGATCTGAAGAGTACAGGAGGATAGCACTGCTTTTGATCTGTGTATTACTTCAGCCTAGGATGCTGCTTTGTTGCCAGGTCAGGCTACTGGCTCATGCTTTGCTTGCTGTGTGCCTAGAGCCCCAGGGCCTTTCTGGCCAAGTGGCTCCTCGGCTTCACAGTCCCTGGCCTGTACTGGTTAAGGGGGCCCTTCCTTCCCAGGTGAGGACTTTGCATCTGGCTGTGTTGAATCATGGGGTTCCTGCTGGCCTATTCCTCCAGCCCATGTAGCCCTCAGCCCTCTGAATGGTAGCCCTGCCCTTGAGTGCATCAACAGTGCCCTTCCAATTTGGTGTCATCCTAGACTTGATGAGATTGTACTTCCTCATCTCCTCCAGATGATAAATAGGGTGGGTCTGGCTTCCACTGAGTAGATATGATGAATTTTGTACAATCTGAAGAGAATTTAGAGATCTTGTGATGAGTGTTTTTATAATGGTTTTGTTCACAGTACACAGTAAGCTGTGAAGTATTTTGTTACTAACACATAGTGCATTTGGTGTGCAGTTTATGTCAGTGCAAAGGAGTACCCTTCAGACAATACCCTTCTTGTGGTAAGAGAAAGTTATAAGAAATTAGCTATCAAAAAAAAAAATAATTCTTTCAGGTAAATTGAAATGAAATGTAATTGTTGCCAAGACCTTCCTAAACAACTTATTTGCCTATTGTTTTGGATGACGGTCAATATTTTACACTTTTACTCTTTACTTCTGGGGAATTCTTTTCCTCAAATAGGTCAGAATTAAACACAGGCTATTTTAAAAGGAAATAAAAGTATAATTTCAATCATTAGACTTGGATAGCAAACATTTATAAAATAAAACCCGAGGTCACATGTTAACTTAAAACTGAAATGAAAATTTTAGTACTTAAATTTTGCTAGTAAATCTGTTTGAAATTTGTTTGATTTCATACATGGTTACTATAGTTTTCTACTCATGCTTTATGCCACGGAGATTGAATGGAAATTTTGACCATGACCATCTGGAAGCATTATGTTCTTCCTGCACCATTGCCCCATGTCTGAACAGTTTTCATGCAGCTTGTCTCTAAGTAACAAAAAACTTGGTAAATTGGTAGTTGTAATTCTCTAGCTTGCCAAACATAAGGGCAATCTCTGCAGGCAATCTTTGTGTGTGGCCTGGATCCACCCTGTCTGTGAGATAAGACGTCATCTTATTCTCCCTGAAGTAAGTGGGTAGAGAGGGAGAGATGGACGCTTCTAGAGACTGATTCAGATTAATTGCTAGGAAAATTAAAGGTTCACTTACCAAAGTGATTATCCCTACTGTGGAATTCAGCATGCTACAAACTGTCCTGTCCCCAGTGCTGTGGGATCAGCCTGCTTTAAGTTCCCTCAGCCAGCCATGCAGTTTATGTAGTAGTCTATATAGTTTCATAGAGTTTCAGACCAGATGGGAACACTAAATCATCTAATTTAGTCTCCTTGGTGTCACAACCCATTACAGTTTAGTTAGTCATCATGTTTTGAGCTCGGTGGCTTGGGTGAGAGTATAATTCCAGTCCTCAGGATTGTGATGCAGGCACCATCCAAAATCAAGCTTATTTAGATTTGAGTGTTTTCCTTAGAACATCACATAACTTAGTGTTGTTTTCTGTGTGAGTCTATCATTTTGATCAGGTTTGAAGTCTTAAGAACAGTTTCACTTTTTTTTTTTTTTGAGACTTGTCAGTAGTCATCAACAAATACTCCACAGCAGCAGCACAGCCCTCGCCTGAAAAATGAGGCAGTGTAGATGCAAGGATGTGATGATCTCGCCTGAAGTAAGGCTGCATATGCAGCCTATGTATTGATAATAGGGCGTTACCTTCCCAAGTCAATCTGTGTGCCTTAAGTACTTTTAAATAGCTGTCTTGAGAAACTTTTCTTGGACCATTCAGTTCATCAGTGATGACGATATTGCCTGACTTCAGATTAAGAGTAAGACTGGGCAGCTGGGGTTTGTAGAGTCTATGCAAACTGAAAAATTGTTCAGCTACTTGAAATTAGTGTTCAACAGGATACTATTTAGGATCTTGTATTGTAGCTTACTGAGTAATGCAAGGACTTGGAAAATCTAGCCATTTTTACACTATAATAATGGAGACATACATAATGATAGACTTCTCTGAAGATTCTCTATCTATTGATAATGGCTATTATCAGAAGGGATTTCAGGCTTTTCTTCTGAGAATGAAAATGTCCTGTGAAAGTCTCAGACTGGTGAGAACTACGGTAGCTGCCAGTCCATGCTCTGGGACAGGTGGAAAACTAAATGCTACTTGCTAGCAGAGTTAACTTTCTTCAAATTGCAATTAATTCCTACTTAAAGGCCTAGAACTAACAAAAACAGCATTAAAATGAAGCTCACATTCAGGCATCCTGTAGCTTTGAACTTCTGACCATTGTTTTTTGCTTTTGTTGAGAGTATTACTTCTTAGAGCAATATCAGATAGGCTTCTACTGCTTTTCTCCAGCTGGGTGTGCTTCAGACCCATTTCTTACCTTTTTCAGCCTTTTTCCTGTTTACCCTTTAGGCTTGTTTGCACTTAAAGATTTGCTGGCAAAGTTGCTTTTCTGTATTGCTACACATCTGTAGCCATCTTCTTGGAAATAATATTATACTAAGAAGAGAGTATACATTTTGCTGCTAAAACTGACTGTGTTAAACTGTGTTGACAAGCTGGCTTCTAGAATTGTTTACTGCCACTTTTGCCAGCTAGTTGTACTGCACAGAGGTATTCCTACGCTCCTAATTATCTAGCTATACTTGAAGGTCTTGAATGTCTGTTTGGACTAGTGTTCCCTGTGTTTCTTTCTGGCCTTCTGTATTAATTGGAACCTTCATATGTGCAATTGATTGGGACCTTTGTACACAAAATGCTGTATACAGCTGTACCCTTGATGATCAAAGGGTTCAATAACACTTGGAGACAACAAGAAAATTCCTCTTGAAGATGGGAAGTGAGGTTGTTGAATATAAGCTTAAAAGAATGTAAGCTATAGCCCTGCTCTGTACTGTGATCCGTGGCTTTGTCTCAGAGGCAGGGTCAGAAGCACTGAGGAGGAGATAGGAGTTTTGGTTAAATTGTTCTGTGGTGCCTAAATGGAGAGCACAGTTCACAAGCGTGTCCACAAGTTGTAGGTTCAATATGTACCAGAGATGACAACATCATGTGTGGGGGACACTTGTTCAGATGTTGCGAAATGCTTTCCGAAAAGTGATGACTTTTTAAAACACTAGTAGCTTTTTTTGATTCTGCATGGGGGAGTTCTACAGCAGGTAAGTATCCTTCCTGACAGCACACAGCAAGGCAGAGATCTGCTGTGACTAATGGGGAAATGCCCCCCTCCCCCTCCACCACATTGCATTGGACTTTAGATTTCCTCACTCTGTGCAGGCTGTCTCAAAGTGATCTCTGAGAAGCTGGTATGGCACAGGATGCCAGGGACTTTATTCTAACTTAAAAACTCTGTGATAATTGGAGAAAAAGTATACCCATTGAAATTTGAGGTTGTGCTTTATGCTTTTCTTGCCTTTTCAGATGAGTTTTACTGGAGGTCATGGAGGGCAGCGCATATCCTCATCCTCAGGCATATATTTTACATAAGTTGTCACTAATATTAAACAGCAGCTCATGATTATAGTCAGATAACTTTTCCTTTTTGGGGAAAAATTCAGCTAAACCTCTTTCTCTCTTCCCTCAGTCACTCTAAAAAGGCAACATTTTTCACCCTTCTGTGTCATGTAGTGCTACATGCAACTTGATGCATGATTTTTGTTTTGGGGCTTATTTTTTTGCTTCCACCTGCCCTCACAGTGGCTCTTTTGCTATTGAAAAATAACTTTGCAAGGAGTGAGAGGAAATCAAAAGAGCAACAGGCAACTGTGGAATGAGAACCCTGCCATAGTTTAACAGTTTTTCAGACCTAAGAGTAGTACTGTGATAGCTGTTCTTAAAAGCATACCTCCTTACTCTTGCTGCCAGCATCCATGAAGTATTGCACTTGGATCTGTCAGCCTGCTTTATCAGTATTTCAGATCGCTGCCAGCAGGAGAGGGGAAAAGGCTACAGGGAGTTAAAACCTCAGTTACTTGAGTATTTAGTTCAAACAAGAGCCTGTGTGTGTTAGAGCTGCCTTCCAATCCATTTGGCTACTTATGTTCTTGATTCGTTTAGAGAATTGGAGCTGATATGCCCCATGCTCTCTGCCTCATGCAGGAGGCTCTACCTGGCAAGTGCAACACAGGCAGGTTACAATGCTTGTCTGCGAGTCTTGCATCTCGTGCCTCTTCCATCATGCTTCACATTTGGAGGTGACATTGCTACAAGATTTTAGTCCTCATCGTGGAATGAGCTACTAAATGTTCACTACTGTGTGAGAGGCTTGGAGACAAATTAGCGCAAAAAGGGAAATAGTTATACCTTTTAATTACTTACTGAGGTGAATTTTAAATCTTACTGACCAAGAAACAAACACTAAATTGAGTTGGTGACATAAGATGTTTGAATCTTGGTGGAGAAGTTGAAGTCCATGTACATACCACTGAGAATATTCTGCACCGTTGTTCAATTGGCTTTATGATTGTTTGCTGCTACAGCATTTTCAGAACTTTTACATTCCCAATGTGGCCTGTGAGATTAACAGTCTTTCAGCTTCTGAACTTCATTTAGATTGACCCTAGAAAAAAGGATTAATAAAGCAAAAACTCTCTCTGCACGTGTATACCTAAGATATATACTTTTGGGGTGCTGTGTGTGTGTATATATATATTTAATTCTGGGGAGGCTCTTGAATTCTACATATTTCTTAACTAAGTCATGCAAAAGGCAATTCACTTTTAGAGTGCCATGCCAACTAAAGTTTGTCAAATAGAAATGGCTGTAGTGTTGTTCCACAGCTAATTCAAATGAGGAAGATTAAAGTTTGCCAAATGAGATCTTGATGGAGTAAATAGTAAGCTTCTGGAAAGAATTGAAATAAATACCATTTAAAAAAAATATGTTTGGAATTGTCCTAGATTGTCTCCCTTTACGGAGAACAGATGGCATGGAGATTATTAATGGGATCTAAAGCTTTTTACATCTTGGTCACGAGTTTGAACTGCCATGAGGCTGGACAGGATTGAAAGTTGTGACCATCTGTCCAATGGCCTACATGTAATGAGTTAGTGGTCCAAATCCAGTTACAAAGAGCATCACCTGCATCATGTAAATATCACAATTAATAGCCATGTTTGTCCTTTGTCAGGTTGCCTTTTGGGAAGGAAATCGCTTCTTGCAACTGGTCATAGCTCCTATAGATTACAAATATATTTTTACTATAATGTTGATGAGTTTGCTTTGTTTCCCACGAGATATAATGTGACTAGAAATATTAAGTCATTTAAAATATCCTAATTTTAAGGAGACATTAGTGTTTTAGCTTCTCATGTCAAAAGAGGCGTTTTATTTCAGTGGCCTAAAGCCTTAATCTGACTGTGATCCTACAGTTATGCTGCTGCTATACCTTTGCTATGTTCTATCTCCATGCTAATTAAACCTTCCAAAGGCTTAAAGGCCTATTTTCTTAATTTTTATTTATCTTTCTGGATCCACTCTATAAATTACTTTACCAAACTTACCCCATGTACCTTGCAAAGCAAATCTCATAACTTTATTCTGATAACTCAAATGATGTCAAACAGATAGGACCTTTTCTTTCTAAACAGATGTTCACAGAGGGCCTGATTTAAAATATATTGAGGCTTCTGATTCTTCAACTTTTGGAGAATAGGTTCAATTTGCAGAGAAAGCATAAGAATATTTGTGAAAGGAATAAATACTGCCTTCAGAAAAAAAACTTTGCACCCCCAAGTATGTCTTCTTTATTCCACTTATAGTAGAGAAGAATGTTCATACAGAATTGAAAGACTTGTTAAGGTATTTTACATATTTGGCTATGAAATGAACATTTGGGAGGATCTGAAATGGTGGCTTTCCTTTACAGGATGATGAAAGCGGAATAGAGATTTTCTGTTTTCTTGTTTGGAATGCTAATATGCTTGTGATAGGAATCAGTGGACTTTTACTCTTCTGTATCAGTCATTATATATTCTTTTTCTCTTTTGATAGAAATCATAGTTTCATAATAGATTACTAAGTAGGAAGAGAAGGAGAAGTTGTAAGGACAGGAGGACAATCAGAATCTATCATTGCTGGATCCTTTTATTTCACTGAAAATATCTTCAAGACTTACGTTGTACCTTTAAGTTACTGCAATATGTTTTAAAAAAATACAACTTAATACAATAGATCCTATTCCCATTTTAAGTAATGTATGAACTCTCTGGCAATTTGAACCTACCTTTTTACACTTTGATTTTTCCACTCTTGTTAATATTATTCTGTAAGTTATGCAATGCATGGCATATTTGTTGTGCACAAGTACTCAGATGCATGCTTTTAAAAATGCATAGGTAGAAGGGATTCTTTTTAGCATGATTAGAGTAGCAAGACTGTTCTTGACCCTCAGTCTGTTCCTGTGTTTGTTGACAGATTAATTTATACCATGTCCAATGACTCTTAGGCTTTTCTGGTGTGCTAAGTTATTCCAGATACTATTGTGCGTTCTTTGCCCACTCTGGAATGTGAAGAATGGGGAGGGGGAAGGGGGAAGGTGTGAACTTTATTGTGCCATCTAACCTAAAGTAATCCCAAGACAAGATAGTTTTACGGTTTAAGTCAGAGAATTCTATTTCCTACTCAGAAGATGAAAATGCCCATTTAAAATTTAACATTTCTCTCCCTAATATATAGGAAAGGACACCTATTGCACCATAATGAAAAGGATAGTTTATATAGTCTGAAAGGATACCCTTTTCTCTATTTCCTCTCTTGGGCATAAGGGTCAGTCAATGAAAAGTCCATGAAAGAGGAATTTTACAAGAACCCTGCTAAAAGGCTAATAATTATATAATATCCAGTATCCCTTCTGAAATGATGGGAGGACAAAATTCCCTTAATACTAGTTTTAAGTAATAGCCTTTTTAGCCTCAGTGTCATAGAAAGGAATATAAGGGCTGCTTTGGATATAACATGGAGGCCCTTAACTTCAGTGCCCTTTTTTTCTGCCAGGTTGTTCATGGTCAAAGAGCTGATAGCAGTTGGCAGACTCTTTCCCAATGAATAATATATTTTAGGTTTTGCTCTGTATTTAACTTGAGAGGGTGCTTCTTCAACAGGCATCTCTCTCCAAAATCTGGAAAAATCAGGGAAACTAGGCATAAGTAGAGGACTTGTGAATTGGTAATAATGGAAAACACGAAGACTAGTTTACAGGTGATAGCATGGAGTTCATTTTGTCATCAGCCTATATTTAATATTCTTAACTGATCAAGCTTTAAGCTGTAAATGGGGATTCTTTTATTAACTTCAGATACTTTTCAATTCATGTTTACTTTATGCTTTCTTTTTGTTATCAATGATGATGTTTCAAGCACTGTTAGGAGATAACTATATAATATAGTCTGTAGAATACTGTTCTTAAAGAAATTTTGACCTAAATGTTATGCAGATTTGGGACACTTCAAAGAAATACAAATCTTAAAGGTCTAGTTTGTTAGAGGTAAACGGAGGTGGTTGGTGGTTTTTTGTTTTTTGTTTTGTTTTTTTTTTGCTTTCTTTGTTTATTCTTTCTGGCTAGAATGGAATGGCAGAAGCTCAGATTTCCTGTGATTGCGCTTAGGAGTTTTTTAACTTGGCATAGGGAAGGCTATGTAACAGTAACAGAATCAGCAGCTGGAATTTGTGTAGAGAAAATATATGTTATTATCTGGGAATATTTTTTACAGGCTTCTGAAATAATTTTCAGTAATGCCAGTTAGAATATTATTTTGGCACGCTCTGTAGCATCAGTAATATTTGCACCGTGTTTTGCAGCTGTTGAAATTGTCAGTCTTTAAACATAGTATATCTTTATCTACCATTGGGATTGAAATAACGTGGTTTCATTTTTGCAGATAGAATATTGGTCATTAATATGCAAACAGATACCCAATTATTACTTGTCCTGCTGTTTTCAATTCTGGCAGATTGTCAGTGCTGGGATTTGAAACAAGCTCCTCAGTGTGAAAGGTCTCTCTTGTTTGTGAATAGTTCTGGAGAGCTAACATGCACACTGACTTTCTAAGGCTTACTAAGTCATTGGCAATGTTAAATATATATATATATAGATAGATAGATTTTTTTTTTGTAATTTTCAGGTAACTTTAGTGGAACAGTTGAAACTGTAGAGTTAATATCTTTCTAGATGCTTGATGTTTCTATTTGCTGATGCACTTTTTATACCTCAGCTCTTGTATAGCTTTCTTAGGTAGTTGAAAAATATGTATTTATTTATTGGTTGGGTCTGAAAGCTACTTGTTAGAAGTAATACAGTTAGTAATTTACAGTTTATGAACTACGTTCTCAGAATTCCTAGTAGTTTCGTTAAAAGCAATGTACAGATAAATGTTCCTGTCATGCATACAATTTATATCAGCTTTTGTAAAAATTACTAATTAGATGATGCAGGCAGTATAAGTTAACTTATTCCTGACTGTTAGGAATAAGGCAAAAATGTTCAGATTTGTTTCTGTAAAGTGCGCTTCTAAAGGTTTCCATATATTATACCTCATTTCTAGCCTTGATCAGAATCAAATGTATATCTTTTCCCTCATGTCCTATACTTTATTTATGCATTTCAGTGATGTTAAAATTTGTTTTATTTAATAGTAGCAAAAGAGTTACTGGTTAGTGAAACCAGCCTCACGCTTCTCCTGTAAATGAGAAACTAATATTGTCCAGTGTTAGAGGACTTCTTGAGACAAACAATTTTGCCTTTTAATTTCTTCAGATAACTTTTTTCCAAATTTTACTAAATTTATTTAAAATGTATGTTTGATCTTTTAGTTATTGGCTACTTCATAGTATAAAAACTAGTTAATATTAAACTATTACTTAGTAACTTATATTTATTAACTGTTCATAAGTAGTTAATATGTTTATTGCTGTGCCTTTTGTTCTATCAGCCCTTTCCTCAGGGAGAAATGTGGGTTTTGAGAGGATTTTCAGGTTTTGGGGGTGTTCTTTGTAGTAAGATGTGAATATTATTTACTGAGGAACAGGTCATAAAAATGTACTTTGTACTTGAAGTGGAAGCTGAATGGCACTGATGATCATTACGAGCTTGTCTGCCTTCATGAACAGGAATCCTAGAAAGATTCATCTGGCTCTGATTCATTTTGTCCTAAAATGATAGTTTTGTGCCAAAGGATTGTCGTGGTTTATTAGAACAATTGCACAGAAAGTTTGGAGGGTCTTTTATGTATTTTGGGCCTGTCTAGGATAGTGGCTGAGATGTCAATCGATGAAAAAATTTTACAGAACTACAAACTAATATAGGGAGTGAATGTTCTTGTGTTAGCTTGCGTTACGGAAGAGATGCACAAGTTGGAAATTCCCAAGTTTTCCTGAGGTCCAGATCAAATAGATCAATTTTGTATCAGTTTAATACATTTTCAGTTGAGACCCTGTTGGGATGTCTGCAGTCCGATAATGCTGAACACCATGAAACTAGGTAGGTTTCTATTTGAGAATGAACCATATCGTTTGGGAAGGCTTCCCAAATGTCTGTTTTCTGTTAAATAGCATTGAGCATCAACTGCTGTAAGAATATACTCAAGTTACAAGCTTTCAAGATTCATGATGCTGTATACAGTCCCTGTATGGCTGCTTGAAAAGAAGGAAAAATTAAATAACATAATTTTCTTTTTTCTTGATGACTTTGGTAATTCTTAATACATTTGTGGCTCTTAGCACAGGCTCACATTTCACACCTTCTACATTAATCTGCACAGTCTTGCTAACAATACTTACAGTGTTCCCTAAGTGTAAATATTGATTAGATTTATTTAGTACATTCTAAAACTTTCTTTCCTAATCAGAGGCTTTCTTGGAATAATCAGTAAATGGGACATTAAGATAATATGAAACATTAAGTACTTTCCTGCCAGTTACATATTTTAGTTATTATTTCAGTATTCAGAGAGCTGTTAAACGTGTTTGGTTTGGTTTGGAGAGATTAGCCCCATTCATCCTCCTGTAGCTTTTCAACCATCTTTTGACTTCAGAGGAAGCAGAATACCAAATTTAGCAGGGAATATCTTTTATAGGACAACTTGAAGTGTGCTAAAATTTAAGAGATGAGAGATTCTTTAAATTTTCTTAGTTGTTAGTGTCTATGCTCTTTTACAGCAGGAAAAGCTTCTAGTTTTTAGGTATTTTTTTAAAAGGTGTGAAAGATTGTTAAGAAACAAAATGATGATTCGTTTGTTTTTTTTACTAACTCAAGGTTTTTTTTTTTTTTTTTTTTTTTTTTTTTAATACTCTTCAGTACTGCCTTTGTCTGAATTAGTTCTCAAAAATGTGGTTGTGCTGGCAGAATGCAGGTCTAGCTTAGATCCAGAATTGTATCTGAGAGTCTAATTGGGACTTAATATTAGGACGAAAACTGAAAAATTTAGTTAAATGAATATTCTTTAAAATAGTTATTTGAATCCCAAAATAGCCTTAAGAAGCAAGCAATTACTATGATTGAAACTCCCTAGTTTAGAAACTGCATGATTGACAGTCGTTTGTAGTTAATAAAATTACATACAGTTACAACAGATAGATAGACACAAACTTCCTCATATCTATCCCTTTCTCTGGTTATGCTCACCCTTCTTGTGCTCCTCTGGGACTGGCTAGTTGGACTGCAGTCTTGCGGGGGTAAGGGGAGCAGAGGGATGTTATGGTGAGTTATTAGCAACCCCAGTCCTTCAGCAGGAGGAGTATTTGTTGCTCATGGCAGGTGAGGGTTTCTTCCTCACTCTAGGATTCACCTGGACTCACTTCTGCACTTTTGTTAATGTGCTCTGCGCTTTCCTCTTTCTGCTGTGGTCTGCTATTCCTGAGTAAAGCTGAAGCTAGTGTGTACATGGTGTCCTTCAGGTATATATTGGATAGTTGTTGTTACCCCAAAACTGGTTTTGCTTGGCTCCCAAGGTTGAAGTCTCTTAATGACTGATAAATGATTACTGGAGATTTGTGTATAGTCTTTGGGCTCCAATATTATCCTTTCTGTATTTTCAAGGGCATTGTTATTTTCCCATGTCTGTATTTCTTTTTATGATTTTATTTTAGGGTAACAGGTAGTTCACTCTACACAGAACGCCTATTTATTATTGGTATCAGTTACAAAAATGCTTATAACAGTAAAGACTACACCAGAAAAAAATGTACAAAGCTAAAGAAGAGCTGTAAGGAGGTAATAGTCCCCAGGTCATTAGACAACTGCTGCTGCAGTTAAACAAGCTAAAACAAAGCTCCGAGGAAACCAAGACAAGTCCAGATGAATGCAGTCCTGAGGCCTGCATTGTTAGCTTAACTTAATGTTTGTGGCTTTTACAAGCAATAAAAATGCCAACACTGGGTTGCAAGATTGGTCTTAGCTGGTTTAAATTCATATATCTATGGAATTTAGTAGTTATGTTGATTTGCAGATGCTGCACAAAAAATTCTTCTGCAAGATGCTGTGGACACTGTGTATGATGATTTTTCTAAATTCATGTACATGAACCAAGGAAGAGAAATACAGTATTTCTTTAGCTCATAAGAGTAAGGCTAGTATTTCAAGAATTATTTACACAAATGTTCCTGTTTTTTGGGTATCAGATGTCACTCCAATTAGCAGTGTTTTCTATTGGTGGAGGGGATTTGCCATACTGTAACAGATTCTTCCTAGTGAAGACTTAACAGGCTTTCCTAGAGCAAAATTTTGATTGGGTAGACTGTTTGGATGAAGATTAAATGTGTTTTCTGATCTATTTCTCTCTTTGCTTTCTCTAACCAAGAAGCAAATAAATTGTGATCATACAGTGTATATGTATGTGACTACATCAGTAGCTACAATTATTTTCTTTAAATTTAATAACTATTTCTGTGATACACTAACTCAAAGTCATCCTCTTTCCTAGCAGAAACTGATAGAGTATTTCAATTAGCTGAGGCTGACTTCATAACTGTTGCCATATATGTCTGAGTGTTCTACCTTTAAAGGTATTATATATCATACAGGTAACAAACATAAAATTGCATTTAATGTTGCTTGATGTTTGAGTGCTGCACTTAGCTTCTTATAGAGTTCTGGGCCCTAAGCTTCTGAATATTTAATGTACTTTAAATCTTCTGCCACATTAACTGATGAAAGCAAATGCCCAACCAGCTGAAAACAAGCAAGCTGGAGACCTAGAAATGTTCAGAGGCCAAGTTTGTTTCCTGATGCCAGGATGAAGGATTCACAGGTCTCTGTCTAAATCAGCATAGGCCCTATCCAGCATATAACTGTGGACTTTCTGCCTGTCGAAGTTTTAATCTATTGGCTTGTTGCATTATCTGTTCTCAAGCACATATATTAGACTGTGGTGCAATTTGGGATAGTGATTCTTCTGAGTGTAATCTCCCAAAACTCTTTTATAAATTAGGACTGTTTATATGATTTATGTTTCTTCAGGTAATGAGCTTTGGAGATTACTAGTTGGAGATGTTTCATATAAAATGTACCATCTACTTTAATCAGAATGTGGAAATATGCAAGCCTAATGCAATACACATCAGAGAAGTCCATGTTTTCTGAAGCACTTCTGTCAGCCTATCTTGCAGTACAACCTTCAGGATAATATTTGATGTACAAAAGGAATTTTATTGAATCCAATGAAAATAAAAATTATACTTTAAATGCATTCCCAGGGTATTCATAGAAAACTTAAGCATATCCTTGTCATTACTTTACTGTATCCCATTATGTAGGAATTCTGAAAATGAAAAGATCTTCACAATACTTGGGCATCGAGACTTATTCCACTATTAGAGCAAGTTGTACAAAATGAAGTTATCTGCTCTCAAAATTAATTTCCATTAACTTCTTTCATTCAATAAATAATTTTAATAGTTATGACATGAATTAAAATGTTTATGTTCCTTTTTATATCTTAACATGGGAGGTAATGTGAAAATTGATAGAAATCAATTAAAATATATTTAAGATAGTAAGAGAACCTAAAACTGCAAGATAATATCTTGGGGTGTTTACAATGTAGAGATAAGATACTTAAACAAACAAAAAAACTTAATACTGTGAATAGATGAGAAGCTTAAACATAATGTGTTAGGACTTCCATACGTTAAAGCTGAAAGGGACAGGAAGAAAGAAATTTCTGAGTGAGAAGTAAGTCATTATGAATTTCAGGGAGGAAATTTTCATGAGCGATTAGGACATTGAAATAAACTTTATACATTAAATATATATTACTGATGTTTAATAATTTATTCAATATTGATTTAATAATAGATGTTTCTAAATGGAAACATGTCTCACTGTAAAAATTTGAAAAACAATTTTAAAGTCTTTATCCATATCCATGTAAGCAGTAGCCTACATGTATCAGAAGAGCAATCCTGAATTTATTTTGACATGGTAAATGAATAACCATCCTTGGCTTGCAGCATCTTTCCTTCTTTTTAATGCAATTTACCTTGAAATTCGTATGCTGCATTTGTGAGTAGAAGCAGAGGGGACTGAATGATTCCAGGGTTTATTTCAAATTTATGAACATTAAGTATGGCATTGTGCTCCTCCATATAGCAGCAGCTTGAGCACTGAAGCTTAGTGCAGAAGCTACCTGTATTTGATGGAGAATAGAAAAATGGAAAGAAAAGAAACAGTGACAAAAACTTGATAGGTAGAGAGGTTCCTTTGTTCTTCACCCATAAGAACTCTCTTATTTTAATTTAGAAGTGTAATTTTTTAGCAGCTCATAAAAGCATATCTTTCTATTTGAGTGTTCTTAAATCAATTTAAACCTAATGATTTCAGTTTAGCTTGCGTAGGGGAGAAATCAGCAAATATATGCACATAGTAGTTTGCACTCACAGATTCACGTTTGCTTGTGTGAAAGTGATTTTTGTTCTGAAACTCTTCCCCAGACTTGTGGTCTGATGGAGAAGTGTTGTTCTGTAAATTGTATAAACGCATTGGCGTAAGGAAGGTGAAGCATTCAAGTCTGTTTTGTACATTTTTCCAAAGAGTATATTTGAAACCTGTAGCAAAGGATATATACTTGTGTTTCTTTCTTGAACAAACTTTGGTACAACACACCTAAAATTTGTATTATGTTGTGCCCTAACTTTGTTATAGTTATGCAAAATTAGATCAAATTTAATGTAATGAATCCCCTGATGGCTGTGGAAGTCACTGATGTGATTGTGTTATGCTTCTCTCAAAAGATGGAGCTCCTCAGAGGGGGCTACTGCTGGGGTTGGGGAACGGATACAAGAGAGGGCTCCAGGTGCTGCAGCTCAGGTGGGCACTGCACAAATTGACACTAATTGACACTAAGATGGAAAGCAGAGACCTGCCTTCAAGGACACAGTGGTCAAGGGAAGAGTTTTATATAGACTTCTTTTCTGTCTGACCCAGTTGCTTTGATCGTTTTGCTTAAAACCTTGTAAAGTTTTACTTTTTTTATTATTACTCTGTTTAGGCATGTATGTTCTTTCCATGTATTCCTCGACTTCTCAAGTCATTTAACTTGTGTACTGTTTCCTATAAATATTATTAATAATTTATCTATATATAAAGTACAGTTGTATGTTTTGATCAGTGGTTAAGATATAAAAGCATATATTTTATTCTTCAAATACTAGTGTTGCAGTAAATATAAATTTGAAAGAAGAAGGTGAAAAGGAGCAGGGAGACAATTAGGAAAGAAAGTTGCAAATTTCTGTAATTTATCAGAAAGATTTTGAAACCAGAGTAGTGAAAAAGAGAAGAGTAGGCAAGATAGGGATGCTATTGTGAGTAGGGGAGGAAAATAAAGGGTTCAGGATGTGTGAATTATGTTGGCTGTGTCAGAGGCATGATAACAGATGCTCAAGTTGCTTGTTTTAGTTGTCAGAAATAAGTTATCACATGCAGAAAGATAAATGATACAGATTGAAATAACAGTTTTCACTAGAGGAAATGCCAGTAGTTAGAGGTAGAAAGAGCTTTCAAAGTTTGCCTGTGGTTTGAACTTTCTTGAAAAAAGGATAGAGTTAAAGGATTATGCTGAATGAGAGAACTTTCTTTAGGCAGTGATTTAAAAAAAAAAATACTTGCTGAAGTCTGGGCTTATGAAAGAACATATGATGAACAGTATCTGTCAGGATAGAGTACTGCAAGTTAGTAGGATAATGACTCCGGACTTTAAGACTGAACAGAAGCAAAATGGTAGTGTGGATGGTGAAATTCTGAAGGATAACTGTAACAGTGGTTTGGCTATAGTTATTGGCTGCATTTATTCAAGCTCAGTTACACCATTTGGTTTTGTCGACTGCTACGCTGCAGCAGCAGTTTGAAAACAACTATAAATACTGAGAATAATTGAAAAATACAGAGAAATGTTTTCTAATCCTCAGCAGGACAGATGACATTGTCTGTGTTGCAGTGAACATTAAACTAGTTGTGTTAGTACTAGTATGTTAGGCAAGTACAGAGAATACATTGACTCCTGACAGAATTGATTCTCGGAAGCATCCAAGAAGTAACTTGCTTCTTCATTTGGATTTTAAGTGAGTCATGGCCAGGGAAATGATGAGCATCTAGTGTTATATAACAGGGCCTCTGATGATGAGATACAGCATACTGGAAAGCATCTGAATAATAGCATGTGTAGCATTGTTTTGCTAAACTAAAAATGATTCCACAAATGTATGTTAACGTTCCCAGTAAATAATTAAGTAGTGTTTCTTTCAAATCTACATGCAAGACTTCAGGCTCTTAAATGCTGTTCAGATAATAGATACAGACTTAATTAGCAGAGGATACTCATGGAAAAAAGAGGGCTTCCAATTTGACTGTTTTCTATGAGTTTTGTTCTCAATAATACTTTTGAAGTTTTTTCCAGATACCTTTGAATAATTCAACCAATGAGGCTTCAAACACCTTCCTTATTGGTTGTATCTTGCATTGACTAGAAATCAAAATATATTGTCTAAATATAACTACTGAGCAAAAATTCTAAGCTGCTTAACAGATAAGAAAACCTGTGCAACATTTTCAGATGATTGTTGTGCAGCAGAAGTGATGGCCTGTGCAAGGCTGAAAACCAAGCTCAGTATTGAACTCATTTGTTTTAGCTGAAAAGGAAAAAAAGAGGTCCCACTGTTTTTGTTTTAAAGTAAGATGTCATTTCTGATTAGTTCAAATTCCAAAAAATCAAAATTGAACTACCAGGAAAAGAAAATTGTTCATGAATTGACCGGATTGCTTGATATCGTGTATTGAATTAGGTCAAGAAATTCTTAGCAGAAACAAAGGAAAATTTTTCTTGTATTAAGAGATAGCTATTAACAGATCACACACTGAAGTTGTTACTGTACTCCTATTTATACCTACAGAAAATAGCTGGAGCAATTCTGAAGATTGTATAGTAGTTACTACGGAAGAAACTGACTTAATTAGCCACTGTGTTTCAACTGCATATGAATCAAAGGAACCACACTGGAAAGTATAGCAATTCAGGCATATAACAGTGTTAGATTGTGACAAGCATGCAGTCAAGTTTTCTAGTGAGTAGAAACCATTGCAGTCCATTTTTTGTTCGAATTTTTATGCAAATTTTCTGCTTTCAAATTTTAAGGCATGTTTTTTTCTTTGACAGTCGGCTACATGAGGTAATATTAATACATATACAGTCAAGCATTAGCTACTGAAAGCAGCTTTTGTCCTTAAAGAATATAACATTCTTATGAATCTCCTTCTTTTGAATCTCTGTAATCATAATACAGCTAAAGCATGATTAAGAAGTTAGAACTGCTTATAGCTGCACTTCCTGGGTATATTTCTTCTTAGCTGTTAGAGTCATTCAAGCAATAACTGATCTCTCCACTTATGTTTGAGGGCTCCATGAGTTGCTTCCTCTCTTAGCTGAGCTAACAGAGGAGGTATCATTAAAAGAGGTTATCTTCTGATTTCTTTCTTTTTTTTTCCTCCCATATGTTTTCACATAATCTGAAAGCATGGAGATGATGCTGGCATGTAACTTAAGCTTTTGATCCTTCTTCTGATTCCTAAAAACCAAACTATATAAGACTTTCTTGAAAGCCAGGCTAATAAAAACATAATGACAACTGAACTGAATCAGACTAGAGGGCTATATAGCATTCTCCTCTCTCCAGCAGAGACCTGAGTAGCACAAGCGCATAGGACAATGCACCTAATATGTCTAGTTATCTTAATTGCAGAAACTTCTGGAGCAAGGTGGGTTTTCTATATAATTAATAATTCTCAATGGATTCTTCTTCCATAACGTTGTCCAGTCTCCAACATAAATTTCAGCTTCCATTTATCTGTTGGTAAGGAGTATAGCAGGTTTATCACCTATTCCAAGAACAACTGCTTCCTTTTGTCTTAAACCTGCCCTCTACTATTTCAGGTGATAACTACTTGCTCACATATTGGAGTGTAGAGCGATTCTTAACTGCTCTTTCTGTGCCACTGATAACTATGTAGAGTTGAAGAGTCATACCTTTCAAATACTTAAGTAAGCTGGTTCATGGTTTTGGCATCACTGATCTTTGAATTTTTTTCCAATTTCTCTATATCCTTTTAAAATGAGTTGATCAGAACCTAACACAGTATTCCAGGTGCAGACAAGCTGTGAGTTTATACTGTGGTATAATGATGAGCTCTGATTTATTCTCTGTTATTTTCCTAATAATTACTAGCATTCCATTAGCACTGGACAAAAGCAGATCATTAAGCTGATTTTTCGTAGCATTATCTAGCATAAGCCCCAGAGTCTCAATCCTGAATGGAGATGGTCAATGTGGACTCCTTAAGTGAAAAATTCTAACTTCATTTTTACATTTATTAATTACTTGCATTGAATTTGATATACTGTTCTATTGCCACTCACTGAATATCATTAAGATCTTCTCAAATTCTTCTTAGTTGGCCATTGTACTTCCCAGTTTTCCTAATATCAACTTATTCACGGTAAAAGCAAACTGGAATGTATTATTCATCCCCCTTTTCTAGATCATTTGTGGGTATTTAGGTTTACTACTTTTCTATAAAGTTGTTCAGCTTGTTGGCTGAACTGAAAAAACAAACTGGAATTAACCTATAAATTAGCATTTCTAGGATAGTGATTTATAAAGTCTCCTTCCGTGTTATCAGATCAAATATATCTGCTTTCACTTTTGAAAATTCCTCACAGTAATCTCTACCCCACCTATGCTGTCCTGTTCAGTATCAAAATTTCTCTCACTCCTTTAAACTAGGCTAGCTTCCACTGTTTGCTTGTTAGCGCTTCTAAACCTTCTCCCACACTGTTTTTCAGCTGTGTGAGTGTCTCCTTAACGTAAGTGAACTACTTCACAGTAGTATTCCCAACTGCAGATGAGTACTATCTTTTGTCAGTGACTCCTGCAAAAATCAGTATCTTGATTTGTTTCAGGTCACTGCATTCTTTTCATGCTGAAACCTCTGCTGGATATACTGGTTCTTTCTCTATTCATTCCTCAGACTTTTTTTTTTTTTAAATATTTGTTTGTTTAGCAGGCATCATTGTAGAAGCCTGATCCAACTTTTTAGACTTATTTACTAATACAGGTAAATGAAGTACTTCATACAAAATGGAGCAGCTGCTGCTAAAAGTGGTGAAAGGCTTATTCTGTGGTCATGGCCACTGAGAAAGACATGTTATTGTAGTCTGGGGACCCAGATTCTAGTTTTATTTCTGTTGTGCCTTTGAGCTTTGAGAGAAAGCTCAAAGAAAGAACTGTGAAAGAATCTTTTCTTATTACTTTGTTTTTATTTGACTGCATAAGACATTCTCTTACCAATTTTGAAAAGTAAACACGTGGGTGGAGGAATGATGTCCTATGTCCTCTTGTTTTAGGTTGGGGGTTTGCTGCTTATGCATTTATAAACTGTACTAGGGTTGCTGAAAGATACCATGTTGGTGAAAGCATAAGCCTCTTGCTGTAATGAAATCCAACCAGATTTGAGCCATGTCTTCAATAGAGGAAGCCATTTGACTGAAGTGGGGCTGTTTAATATGTGTTTTACTGCTTGAAATCAGGTTAGATGATAGTAGGGTGGTTAAGTAAGACAAGGTAGGTATGGGTGAAGAATGGGCTTATGATTCCCAGCTGAAGTGGGAAATGGAGAATACATTTGGGAGCAAGCAACTTGGAATTAAACCAAGAGGACTAATTGGGAGTGATAAGCTTTATCTGGAAAGGCAGATGTAGAAGAGATCTTGAACTAAGTTAAGAATCTGGAAGGGAATCTAAAATTCCTGAATCTCGGGTTTTATTTGATGTTGCCAAGTAGCCATGAAATCCACTAACAGAAAATATGTGCTCCATTTCTCTCTACTGCTGGTTCACACAGCTGTTGTAGGTTATAATGTTGTATCAGTTAGGAATGCCAGAGTCCATGCTGCTACTTCAATTTTAATTTGCTCCCCATTCTCCCTGTGAGTATGTATTGTAATTGTCTTTAATTCCATGTTCGCATACTGTCTTTCACTGGATTCTTACTCAATTTGGTGCATAGGATGGATGATATTTGGGGAATAAATGAAAGCTATATAGTTAATGAAGCTGTTTTCTCTAGGGTTTCTGCTATAACTTGCTGCAGAAATTGAAAGTCATGTAGTGAATGAGACGGATAAATGAAGGAGAAGAAAAACGATGATCTTCTAGTGTAAGCTCTTCTAGAGTATTGAAGATTACTGTTCTCATGCCTACTAACTTTTGAAATTATTGAAACCAGCTTTTCATATGTGTCCCCTAAAGCCTTGTTCATAAAAATGACTTTAATATCTAGTCACTCGCATGGCGTGTGTCTCAGAACAAGATTGTCAGACACCAATGCAATTAGGAGGAAGGACAATTTCAACTAGCGTGTTGGAAATAAATATGAAGAAAAAAACAATGCTTAGGGAACTCCTAGCTACAGACAGTGCTCTATCATGCTGGGGTTCAGAGTCTTAAATTGTGTAGCACTGACAATCAGTATCTCTCTTCAAAAAATGAAGAAGGCTTAAGTGCTTTCAAAAGAGAATTATATTACTACTCTTTTTCCCCCCATGAAACCACTGTAGTATAATCAGCCAGTTTGCAGGAAATCCAGGTGCATTTTTATGTGCAGAAGGAATCTGAACCTTTTTTCCATTTCTCAGGAAAATACTATAGCCTGTGTTGTTTTTGGCTGGACTGTCTCACTCTTGAGTTTGTTTTTTGTATAAATCCATTGAAATAGAATGGACAACAAATCTTTTAGACTTTAATGCCCTATTCACTGGATAACTTACTTAATAACAGAAGTCTTTTCATGACTGGGTAGTATTTGATGTGAAATAGCCATGTCTAGCAGAGGAGAGACTGGAAGTAAGATGGGTGATAGAATGACTAGTTTTATCAATACTAGTAGGCTTAGATACGATCTCAAAGTGAACTGCTGAGCATTTGCATGATATAAACAGTTGTACTTATGCACTGACATTAGATGCCTAAAATTCCTTGGAGTTTTGTAGTAGTTCAGTAGTGCTTCAGTGGCAAAACGTTGGGTTTGGAAACCTCACAGGATTGTTCCATGGATGCACGTCTAAAGCAGAAACCCTAAAGACTTGGAACTCAGTTTCCATAAGGTGGATCCAACTCCACTGGGACGTTTCAGTGTCCTACAGCTGGGTTGTCTCAGCTCAAAGTAATCCCCATGCTTAGTGGGGACAAAGACCCCTTCCCCATAATCCGCATCTGATACTGGCACTTGCCTTCCTATTGAATCTAGCTGTGACTTGACTGATAACACAGTGGGAGAAGGAATGAAAAATGAGTGGATGGTAGATCTTCTCACATCTTCTGAAGTGGTTTGGTGTACTAACCAGCCCATATGATTTTCAGTCAGTGTGCACAAAAGTATGTTACAGACTAGGATGATGTTAGAGCTCTCTGAATTTACCTCACAAAAGCATTTAGTTTAGCAAATTGATTTTTTTTGATCATCAGACATGGTTAGAAATGCTAACACGTTTGCTCCCAAACACAACAGTAGGCATGTTGAGAATTCATAGTACAAAAAAATGTTCAAAAAGGTTTGCTACAAGAGAAAATAGTAAGTTCTCAAAGGGGAGAAAGGGGTGGGAAAAGATTATAGAAATATTAGTGGGCCACTGAAAATATATCCTTTGATTTTAATTGTGGTGTCTTATTTTCCTCATTTTCAAGAAATACAAAATGTATCCTTACCTAATGGAAATGTTATAAAAATAAGTTAATGTTTTTAGAGTACTGATATACTACATTAACGAACAAGATAGAAACGCACATAAGATGAATAATGCTCAATTCAGAAAAGGATCTAGCTATTTTTCAATAAATAATACATAAGAATACTTATTTAAGGATGAAGAGAAATAAATTTACTACTGCTTTTTGTGCTATGAACTTGAAAGATTATACTGTTACATTTTTTGTCATGCATAAAACGTGTATATAAGCCCTTTTTTTAAAGGTGTTTTTATAAGTGAGTTTTTAGTTTTTTTTTTTTTCCAAGTGAAATCTTGACTATGAAATGAGTGTAACTTGACCTGAAATGGTGAAATGTTGTTGTGATAAAAGTAATACTAGCAGAATGTTGTACATCTTATGGTACTGTATTTTTTTTATGATATAATTAACAGCAAAAGTTACTGTTAAAATAATCATCTCATTTTTTTCTTCCTTTTGGGGACAGAAACTGATAGCTTGCTTTCTTTTTAAAATAAACTATTTTGCAAAAATATACTCAAAATCATGCATTAGAATACAACTGTAATAGTCTTTCCTTTTGTAACCTAAGATTATTCCTTTAAGTTATTTTTAAAGTCAAATGTTTCTTTTCCTCTTTCAGCTAATACTGTTCTAAAGACTGATAATTGTGCTCCAGATATTTAATTGTATACAGATTTTTGCATGTACCTGAAAATGTAGTTTGAGATGTGTCAAGCTGTTTGAGGTAATGATTCAAAAAGCAATATCAAAAAGAGGTAGAGCTGATTGATTTTTTTTTTTTTTTTTTCCCCCTTGAGTTCCTGTAAAGCAGCTTAATCTCTGCATCATGAACAATCTGCTACTGAGTAAACATAGACTGGTTGAAAAAGTAACCTTACTTAAATAGAAATAGTCTATTTATCTTTGCTTGCCAGTTTTTATTTGTTATTTTCCTGAAATAAAACTTTTTGGTTTAAAAAATGCCAGAAGACTATATTTTCCTTGGAATCATAATCATCAGTTCCACTTTCTTCATTGTTTTATCTTCTATTCTTTTTTTCTCCTTACTGTGTTCTTGTATTTCTAGAAACTCAGGTTCCAAAAATCTGTTTCCCTGAAAGAATTTATGACTGGATAGAGAATAGCAGAATAATAACAACGTCAATAAGAAGGAGTGTAAATTTTAAACTCACTGTTTACACTAACTGTAATAGCTCAATTAAGGGTTTTTGAATCCTTCAACATGACCTTTAGCTAGTTGTGAGCTAGTTCCTATTCAGTTTTTCTTCCAATTAGTTATAGAGCACTTGTAACCTGGTATTTCAGAATATGAAAATCAAAGATAAACTTTCACCTTTTTTCAAATTACTTTTTTATATCATTAATGACTCTTCCTTTTTAAAGTTGACTTCTAACTAACTTGTATTGTTTCAAAGTGGTAATATTGTTGTTCACCAACGAACCTATTTTAACAGAGCCAGTGTTAACATGATCATCATTAAATTTTAGGAAAATGAGAGGAGTAAAGGGAGTGATTGCCACGTTTACTAAATGGAATGAGTTTTGGGGAGGTAACTGTAGTTTTGCCCAAGTTTTGTGTGTACTTCCCCCCCCCCCGCCGGCCCCCAAAGGAACCGGTCCTGTGCCTACACGCTAAATATGGCTCAACTGGAATTCCTGTGCATTAGCTGAGAAACTTATCCTAGTCTGTATAAGGATATTCTCTGAAGGTTTTCTTGTCTTCTAGCTTTTTTGACTTAGTTACTGCAGAGAAGTACAAGCACCTAGAAACTCTGGACTAAAGGGCCACATCCTGTACATGCAGGTCATCTGTGGGGCTTATTCAGTTAGCTGCTTGCACTGGGCAGCACATTGCTCTGCCTGCACAAATGCTTCTGTCTGGGATTTTCTAACATCTGCATCCTCCTTAAGGCCAAAGTATCTGAAATCGTTTCTAGGGAGAAAGAAAGGGATGTCAGTCACTTTCCTCAGGCATATTGTAGGCTCTGATTTTTTTTTTTTTAATTTATTTTAGTTTTTTGCAGCACTTTTCTAGACGGAAGTAATGCTTTGCGTTTTATAGCCTTTGAAGAACTTGTTTTTAAATATATACTAATTTTTATGCACCCAAGCTCTTTATGTGCAGGCAGCAAGTTCATTATTCCCACTCCATGTTACACTCCTGATTGTATGCATCTATGCTGTGTCCCCCCTTGCCATGTCGTTTCTCTTCCAGGCTTGAGTGGTTCTAGTTTGTTCAGTCATTTCTTTTGCAGAGTACAATTGTTGTACAATTGCAGAGTACCTTGTTGTTTTGAAACTGCTCAGCTGCTTGCAAGACAAACTATCTTTGAAGAAGCATTTTTAGCAGTTACAGTTTAAGATCATGAACAGGGGAGAAAGAAATTTAAAGCTTATCAAGCCCTTTTAACTCCAGATTTAACCATTATAAAAATACATCTGCAATTCCTTTTGTGTCCAGACATTTCATTCATGATATTATTGTGGATTCCAATCTAAAACTTATCCACTGTGAACCAAATCCTAATACAATGATAAGTTTGGATCTTGAGGTTTAAACTTGATCACAATAACAGACTGCAGCTATCCAGGGAAATAAGCCTGTAACTTTTGCCCCTAAACTTAATGTTAGTGTGTTTTTGTACCAAATGTAAGAGAGTGACCTTGCCACTCAGTATGTTTGCCTACTATTCTCAGATAGTGCTGGCAAAAGAATACATTTTTTTGAAACTGCCACATAGGAGAAAACATGTGGTTCTGGGCTTCACTGTTTATTACCTGTATTTCACCAAAGAAAAGTGCTACTCCACCTAAATGCACAATAGCATTGTTTCTTATTCTGGAATTAGATTTGTGTTACCTTCAGGGCAATTAGAACACTGCAATCAAAACTGAAGTGCTGTGTGGTTATGAAAAAAATACAAACACTTTGAGACTACATTGCTTTTCTTTTTGAATAGCCAGTAAAAAGCAGGTCAAGGCAGCAAAGATGTTAGCACACTTTGCACTTTAAAAAAAATTAGTAATTACAAGGATTTTTTTAAATTGGTAGGGTTGAATTTAAGGGAAAGATTTCTAACATGCTTACTAAACCTCTGCACTGCAGCCATTGCCATATTATTTTCAATTTTACATTATTTTCAACTTTGCAGTAGGACAGGCAATAAAAACAATTCCATTCCCATTTCAAAGTTTGGGATTTCTGAGTTGTTAAACACTTGGATAAATATTGCAGCTTAACTAGGTAAATATTATTTCAAAGTTTGTGTATAGATCTCCACACTTGGAATTTCCTGCATTATATTAACATTTTCGTCTGCCTTCTTAAGACACAATATATTCTTCTCTAAAAATAAGTATTTGAGGAGTAGGTTAAATGTTCAGCAGAGCATCATATCTATGCAGTATGTATAGAACCATCTGATGTATATCTTTTTCTCAGCCACCTTTTCCTTTTGAACATCAATTTAAAAACTGGTTCTGGGAAGATTTATGTACAAGACAATCTGTAGAAGACTGGGACTAAATTTTGAGGCAGACTGGTAATTTTCTGGCTTTTAAAAATAAACTGTAACATTTCTTCTATTAATACTTCTTTGTTTTGTTAGATTTTTGTCATGACCTTTATGTTCTAAAATTGTTTTAATGTTCAGAATTATTTTACTGAATCTGCAATTGAGCAAGTCAAATTTATCTCTTGTCCTGCAAACCAATTATAGTAAATTATAGTCATTCAGAGCATAAAGACTGTAATAACTCTGACAGAATTATGAGCAAACTAATGGATCATTTATTATCAGCTAACTTCGCTTTCAATGAAAATGAATATATATTCTGCTATTTTTCCTTTCTAACTTAAGAATGGATATTTAAAAAAAAAAAAAAACCACCTTGAAACATAGCCTGCTATATTACTCCAATATAGATCTACCTCATACCATCTTACAAAGATCTATTAGATTAGGAATAATATTTCACCACTAGCAGAACTGACCAAGTTAATTTCTATCTCAACAGAGCACTTATTAACACTTTGTATAGTTTCCTGTCAGATGAGTGTAGTTTGGATAATATTACCTGGGAGGGAGAAAAATCCAGTATTGCTGCTGTTGCCAAAAAGAGTATCCATGTCGGAGAAGATTCTCACCTAAATGCTATAAAAATTCAAAAATCTATTTGTTTTCAGTAGATGAAGATGAAGTTTAAGTTGCACATCTTTCTTGTTAGAAATTAGAATGTTTTTGTTTTGTGTAGTAATTGTTTGTAGGATATATGCATGGAGATGCTAAGTGTCAATAATAAAGCCAACATCATGGAGGTGTGAGATGCACAGCTGTTCTCCTAACCTCCTAATTCTCCTAATCAATCTCCTAAAAATTTGATAGCTAAAACTATATTGTTGTATGTGCTAATAAATTAATTTGAAAAATATGTATATTCAAAACATATGAATGGTTCATTGCTTCTTAGACAGCAATAGTAGTAATCATATGCAGATATGGAAATGAATTATTTAGCATGGATACAGTAACTGTACCAACCTGTAAAATACAATTTGAGTTTAGGCTTTGAATATATGAACATCTTAAACGAAAAATAAAATGCAGTTAATGGATTATTTAATCCATATATTGGTCTGTTACTTGCTTGAAAATTCAGGATTCTTTCTTCTCCTTAAATTTTGAAGTGCCTTCAGATGCACATATCAGAGGAACCTGATATATCTTTGATAATCTCTGCCTGCCATCAAAATAGAGCAGATATGCAACAACAACAAAAATCCTGTTTTATTTGCTAGCTGAGTGTTTCTTCATGAGACTAAAAGAGGGAATAATATTGTTTCATTGTTCATGTATAGCTCAAGACACCTCATCATTGTGTAGAAGATTCATCTGTATCAGTTTTGCAAAATGTTTTAATAGGATATTGAGTGATGCCTACATTTTCTGTTTGTTTTGTTTTCTGCATCCTGTATGGTATTTTTCTACATGTGATCAACCAGTTTAATCTAGAAAATCTCAGAGAGGGAAAAGACTTTTTATTAAAGGATAGTTAACAGAAGAGTCCAAAAAGAGATCAGCTATAGTAATTAATATCAGTGACAGTAAGCCATATCTAAGGCTCAAACTGCCAAGGAAACAGTTTATGAAAAGTCTATTAGTCCTCATAAGCTTCATCCAGAAGGAATTAGAGCTGGATGATAGAATTTGGACCCATTAGTAGTTTTTGATTTTAATTTATGAGACACAAGGAAATTAAATGGTAGTCAGGAAGACGAGGAAAGAGGCACGTGAAGATGTAAGCCATCAAAATACCTTTTATTCCTCAAAAACGTTGGAAATAAAAATATTTGTAAGCACCTAGAAGATGATAAGATGTGAAATATCATTTAAACAGAGTTGTCAAGAAGTTATTGAACAATCATCTTATTTACTTCTATGTGTAGTAATGAATGTAAGCACAGAGAAAATGCAAACCATGGCTGATAATAGTTCTCTTGTTGGTTTTTAGTTTAGTTTTCAAGGTGTTTCATAGACAACAGCAGTCTTCCTCTTGTGTGGGAACCAGACGTCAAAGCTGCTGATAAAACCTGCTTGAAACTGTCAGTTTGTCCAAGATGCAGGTAAAATAAACATTTTTCTTGGGAAAAGTAAGTTTTAAGGGACGGAAGGCCTATCACAGAATGCCTGCATTTATCCCCGGACCCTCGTTCCCCATCCGCTATAGCCTGGGACACAAGATTTGAAGAGAACCACAGAGATTCTGTTCATTCGTATGACACAATTTGGTAAAATGCAAGGAAAACGTTCAACACTTGTGCATCCTCTCACAACATACCCCGATTTCAATTTTGATGCAGTTGATCATTCGGTACTATCCTCTGAGAAGAAGGAAAGAGTGTCATGGCTTGTCAGCTGAAAAGTATGTAATTATGAAAGAATATGTAATTAAGCAGAAAAACTAATTGCGCTACGGTTAATCTTTAGTAACTTGGGAAAGGCCTGTAATACAGACAGTCTCTTTTTGAATTTAATTCTTTCTTTGTGGTGTTAGGTAAGTCATATACATGGGCCTAGTCTTAATATTTTCATAATGATTTTGGTAACGGGATAAGTTTTACCTTCTCATTTAATGTTTTGCCAAAAACAAGTGATTTACTTTATGGAATACACAGGTATTGTGTGTTTGTCTTTAAGAGAGTGAGCAATGTAGCTAGAGTAATCACCTTACTGCTAGGCTTACCTGACTATGAAGAAAATAGAATGGTTTCCTGTGTTGTCTAATGACTTATTTAAACAGATACATAAGTAGTAAAGCATTTCTTTTGTTTCATGATACCTTCACCAAATAAAATAGGAGCCTCTAGCATATTCAAGCCAGGCCGGAAGAAAGCTTTTTGGTGTGGGTGTGTTTGGGGTGGGGGTGGAGGGGCAGGGCCAGGGCAGGGGGTGATTCTTCTCTTTAGAAGTGCAATTTTTACCATAATAGTGAATATTTAACAATTGCTTAGGTTATGTGAAGGATAAGACTTAAAAATATCTTTATTAAAAAAGGATTTATTTACATGTGCTTAAAATATCCCCAGCAGTATCTTAAGGGGCAGGGAGGGATTTAAGCTTACTATGACTTATCTTCTTATTCTTTTTTCACTTTAGATTTTCCTTTCCTTCTGTATTTTAAAGCTACTCTTTTTCTTTACTAGTAATTTTTCTCTAATATTTTGCCATTTTCTGCTGTTCTTGCTTTTTTTATAAGTAGTATTTTAGTCTCAGTAATGTTTCTTAAGTGTGGCAATATCGAACAGTCTCTGACCCTAGTAACAATTAACAAACAGATTTTCTAAATTACGTGCGTGTTAATGTTTGCAAAATGTTCAAAAACATGAAAGTTCTAAAATGATAACCAACTATCTTGACTAAAGAATCCAATGCTTTGAGTACTGTATGGTTGTTTCTTTAAAAAGAAGCAAAAAAATGAAAACATCGATCATTTAGTAAATGCTGATGTTCTTCCTAGAATTCCTTGATGTTCAGATGCTAATAAGCTGTTTGTAAATCTGGGGAATGTATGTGGTCTTCGTATATACAGATTCAGCTGTTTTATATTTGAACATCAACTTGTCTATCATTAAAGACATGGTACAGACAGTTTCGTAATTGTGATGCATATATGATACTGAAGAGTATATTTTGCACACCTGAAAACAAAACAGTCAAAGGACTGAACAAGGCAGTCAAAGGATCAATCACAAAAAATTATCCTAAAGAGCAAAATATGGTTTCTGATTTTTATAAAATGATAAAATAAATTTATGCAACAGAAGATGCATTTGGTTTCTGATTTTTTTTTCAGTTGTGTTAATATTTAATTTCAAGTTTAAAAACACTTTATTTTGAAAGTATAGTACATGTATAACCTTATATAGCTCAAGGCCAAACTTTTCTATTTACATCCTCAATATCCATTGAAGAAAAATATGTGCGTTTACTCCAGGCGTGTCCAACAGGGATGGGTTTAGAGTGGGGAACTACCAATCCTGTTTCATCTCGAGCATCTTGTGAGGCAGAGTCCTTCTCTGGCGTAAATTTACTTACAAGTTCAGATTTGCACAGAGTTCTGTTTCTCCTTTGCTTGTTGACATTTTGTGCATCTCTCTTTTATCTTTATGTTTGTTTATTCATTTATTTCATCATCATGACTCCTTTAGAGTTTGTCCATGTTTGAGAATCAGGTACTGCTAACCAGGTCTTTAACTTGCTGTTGTACGTACAGGTTTGGGTTCATTTTGGTTAGCTGATCAAAGACTGACACTTTAACAATAAATGAATAAAAACTCTGAGAATTCTACTTCAAATGAAGGTGGCTCATTTTTCAGTTTCTGATCAATGGCACAAAGAATAAGTCTTTCTCAGCATGCCATACTGTCTTTATTTTAAACACCTATTCATGAGTGAAACACCACATAACAGCAGATCCTTGCAGACATCTGTCTGGCTGCAGACAATCACCAGTGTAGACTTTAGTTTCCTCTATTTCATCTGGATCATGATCTCTGGAACTGTCACAGATCTCAAGGAGCTTCTCCGTTGCCCTTTTCCAACACAACTCAATTAGACTTCACATCAGGGGTAAATGCCATTTCCAGGTAAATGCCATTTCCAGATGTACTGGTGAATCTCATACTTATCCCTCTTGCTTCACAGGTTCCAGCTGGCTTTAGTCCACCTTGTTTGCATATCTTGCCAAATGATTATTTATTCTCTCCAGAAAAATTGAGAGTTTGGCTTATGCTATTACTGGAAATCTTAAGGATGTATTTCTCTTTTTTTTCTCTTTCCTTTTCCGCTCAGATTTCTTCCAAGATTGCAAAGATAATGTTTATTAGAAACTTAAATAGCACATTCCACCTTAAATTCTTGTGCACCAGTTATGAGTATTGGTAAGGCATGAGTTCAGTGGAAGAAATAAATTGTCTAGTCTCATAGCAGAAGGGTATGTGTACACCTGCAATGTTACTGTATATGTGGATATACATTTTGAAGAACTCTAGTTTTTGGCAAGTAATCTTTTTTTCCCTCATCTTACATCTGTGTGACAAGAAAAACAACTTCTGGTAGAGTGTCAAGTTGATATGCTTCTTCCTTCCCATTGATAAGTTTGTATTTATGCAAACAGAAAGCTTTCCACATAGCCATACTGTGTCATGCATATCAATCAGCATTTGTTGTCAGATTGGTGTTCTTTATTACCACCATTAGCTATTAAACAGTCTTAGACTAAGATTTATTGGAGAAAACAAATCAGGAAAGCTTGAAATAAGCCCTGCTGCCACTAGTACGGTGATAACTATTAAGTGACTTTCATTAAGGGATCATAAAATAACTTGTTACAGATCACTTTTTGGAATATAATCTTCCTTATGAAGGAGAAAATCAAATGGACTAATAGTTTCATATTTAGAAAACTCAATTCTCTGAATAAATACGAAACATAAGAATTATCTACGGTTAAACGCTTGCTTTCTTGCTGATGAGTGGGTATTTGCAATGACTTGCTGATGAAGCTTTACACTCGAAATTATGTTGACTGACTTCTGGATAACCCTTTCTGCAACTGCTTTGTTTTAATAATGAAGCACTAGTTTAATCATCATTTAGTCATTTCAATAATTATGGAGAATATAAAAGATCAGTCTTGAGGCAAAAGGCTAATACCTCTTTTCCTCTTTTTGCCCTTTTTTTTTTTTTTTGCTCTCTTTTTGCCCAAAGAAAAACATTGATTTTTTTTTTAATGGTACTCTGCATTTACTCTGCTTGTTTTTCCATTGTTTTGGGGTTATTTTAGGGAAGGATGTTTGTTTTTAAAACATCTTTTATGGTAGATTTTCTAGTGTCTTTACGTGTCCTCTGTGTGTATGTTATTTCTCACACCCACTCTGGGAGTTAAATGACATTTTAAAAATTATTAGACATGTGAAAGTATTATTTGCTATTATTTTTTTCCTATTCCTACTATTCTCTTCTCTATCCAACTGTAACCTCAAGAATATTGTTGTTTCCAGCCTGCTCCTTCCCATAGCCTCGATTTTGAAAGCTGTTATTCATCAACTAGCCTGCCATAGAGACAGTTTAGGATTTTCCTCATTTTGGTTTTGCTGCTCTTAATTTTACCTTTTCAATTTAATTATGCTACTGATGATTCACGATTTCAGTATCCTTTATAGGAAGAAGCCTTATTAAAAAAGATGAAAGTAAGAAACACTTTCACAACTGTCAAACAATTATGATGATGATCTCCCAGTGCTAGCTTCTTAGAATAAAGACCTGTTGAGTACTATGGAGTATACTTTTTTTTTTTTTTTTTTTTAAATCACTGTCTATCTTTTAGTGCTTCTCCAGCATTTAGAAGGTTGAATCCTTCTAAAGCCAGTGGTAATGCAGTTGATTTAGCCAGTTGCTAAATGAGTCCTGGTCTAATTCTCTATAGTTTTGTAGAATCTGTGACTGTAGTGGACAGACAAAGTGACCCTTAGCCCTAAATGTGGAGAGTGCTACAGTGTGCAATTGTTGGCTGTGGAATAGTACCTTTGTTTTAAGTAACTGAGGATAAATTAAAACATTCTTAAACCTGTTGGCTATGTAGATCTAGATTAAAGCTGCCTTTGAGTAAAACTGTGACCTCCTTGTGTTGGCGAATGTGTTTACTTGACCAAGGTGTGAGTATACAAACAGTAATCCAAAGGGAAGCCTTGTAGGTTTTGTTTTCATAGTACGTGAGATTAGGCATTTATATTTCAGATTAGAAATAGAGATATTCTTAAACCATGTTTTAAACAGCCTCTTGTTTTTTTTTTTTTGTTGTTGTTTGAAGTCACATTATTTTCATATACCTAAATTATGCTCTTCATTAACTTTTTTTTTAAAAAAACAGCTTCTAATCAATGCATAAACAGAGCTAACAAATGGTTTATTTCAAGTCAGTCATAATATTTATTTTACAGACTTCTGCAAATTGTGTCATTGATTTGACTAGGTTTAGCTTTAATATACATTGCATTGTCCATTTCTCCTGCTAAGTACACCCATGTATATTAAAAATACCTGATAAGTCATGATGTTGTGGAACCCTGTAATTGCTTGGCTGCAAAGCAACACACAAAGTGAAGAAGTCTTTTACTAAACTAGCTCAACCCCTGTGTGACTTGAGAAAATATCTGTATAACTCTATTCTTCTTCATTTCAAACTATCACAGAATCACAGAACGGTTGAGGTTGGAAGGGACCTCTGGAGATCATCTAGTCCAACCTCCCTGCTCAAGCAGGGTCACCTAGAGCATATTGCCCAGGATCATATCCAGACGGATTTTGAATATCTCCAGGGAAGGAGACTCCACCACCTCTCTGGGCAACCTGTTCCAATGCTCTGTCACCCTCACAGTGAAGAAGTTTTTTCTCAGGTTCAGGTGGAACTTCCTGTGGTTCAGTTTCTGCCCATTGCCTCTTGTCCTGTTGCTGGGCACCACGGAGAAGAGGCTGGCCTCATCCTCTTGACGCTCCCCCTTCAGATACTTGTACACGCTGATGAGATCGCCTCTCAGTCTTCTCTTCTCCAGGCTGAACAGGCCCAGCTCTTGCAGCCTTTCTTCCTAGGAGAGGTGCTCCAGCCCTCTAATCATCTTGGTAGCCCTCCGCTGGACTCCCTCCAGGAGTGCCATGTCTCTCTTGTAGTGGGGAGCCCAGAACTGGACACAGTACTCCAGGTGAAAGTAGATGGTATGTTTGAGCATTATACCTCTTCCTTCACATCCATAAGTTTAGACTAACAGTAAGTTTTCCAGATGCCCATACTGTGTCATATAAAGTTCAAATTAGTATATTTACTTATAGAATCTTAATTGAAAAGCATACTTTGAAAGCAAAGTCGCAAAGCTTATTTGAAAATTCTGGCAATGTTATGAAAATTACTTTGACACTTAAGAGCAATAAGCTTGAATAAAAATATTATCTACTAGATAATATTGTGTCAGGAGTCATAAAATATGTGCAATTTCTCTGGCATTTCTGTGTTGTTATTTATTTATTTAATGCTCTGATATGTCTCTGAATTACTGCAAAGTTGAAAGTACGACTTCAATGAGATTTGCTTTCTCCCCTGCTCCCCTGGCTAACTTCCATCTAGCGTAATATTTCTTACAGGCTTTTATGCAGCTATATTTAAGTTATTGCCTAAGTTCTTGTAATAATCTGATGGAAGATTTAATGTCTTTCCCTCTTAAAACTTTGATTTCCATAAATTACTGAAAATGCCTAATTAAGTGGTTGTCTTCTATTTAGAACTTAGAATCAAGAGGTAAGGAATTTAATGGTGTATATGTTCTTATCCGAAATATGCTTCTTTTTGCTTCTTTTCTTTTTTTTCCAACCACAGTATGATTTTTTGGAAAGTTTAATTATTATTTAATGATCCCATGTGTAACACTCAGCTGACTCTTAGTTTATCTCATAATGAAGAATCTAGGGTTGCTTTTACTGTTTGTAATTCCATTCTTGAATTGTTCATTTAATTCACAGGGTGGGGCACTTAGTTTACGATTTTTGACTTTTGATATTTACTGTTTATGATACTTGGGAATTAATTTTAGTCTTCCTGTATGGAAGAAATAATGGACAAGTGAACTAAAAGCTAACTGCAAATGGAAAATCAGTCTTGAGTGTCAATAGCAAATCATTTATGTTCAAGTGTAAAGGCACTAAAGCATCTGCAAAAATTATGAAATAATAAGATATAATAATGTAAGACATAGTACAGGAAATACATATTTTGATGTAAAATATTGTCTTAAGCAACATGTAACTCGCAATAAAATACGCATGAGGACATTTAAGGAACAAGTCTTAGTTCTTCTGAATCCAGTTCTTTTACTGTAATTTGTCACCAAAACCTCTCTTAATTTGAACTCAAATGGGAAAACAAAAAACAAGCAGCAGAAATAAGTGATACCTGCTTTCTTATGCACTTGCCTCCTTATGTTTGTACATACCCTACCACAACACCTGCATCTTCACCCATGCCTTCTGATTCCCAATTCCCTTTCTTCATTTCTCCCCTCCCATGAATCCTAATGCTGTTCATGGTATTTGTTAAACATGCATCTCAGTCTTTCTGTCTAATTTTAATCTGCCTTTTCTATCCAACTGATGTGTCTGTAAAGTCAATAAGAAATCAAATTGCTGAATTCTATTCCTTTACAAAATTTGTTTGGAATTTACTAATGGGCAAAAGATTACTTGGAAAGATGGACGGATAACACAGTTGAATAAGGCTTAAGAAGCTAGAAAAAGAAATATGGTTAAGGAAATAATCTTTGCTTTTTTCCATTCATTCCATTGAGTCGACATCTGGGAATATGGTATACTAAAATATATTCACTTAAAGAACTTACATATTTCATTGGGATTTTCACACTTTTTTTCTCTGTGTGTATGTTGAATGGTCAGCAAGTGAATAATTATGTCAATTAACCTGAATCCCATGGTTCAAAATAATCAACGTGCAAAATTTAGATCCAAATTACTATTCGTCCATTAAAGGTCTTAATGGTAAACTAGTGCTTTGAGAGTTCTTTTTGAAGGGAGTCAGCTTTTTTTTTTTCCCGTCTATTGTTTTCATTTACAGGAAGGAAGAAGGAATCTAGTATTACATACAGACAGGTCTAAAACAGCAGGTAGATAAAGTGAGGGGAATTTTGCTACCATATGGATGAATAAGTAGTTCAAGACTTTAAAGATCCTGTAAGCAGGAAATTTCAGGTGTGAACAAAAACTTAGGTTTATAAGGGGAAGAATGAAACTCTTACCAACTTGAAATGTTTGATTTTGCTTTTTAGGATTGTGCCAGTTTTTCTCATCAAATGGAAAGGTTGTTGAAAATTCTGCACAGCGGAAGGACAGGACTGGAAAGTATGAAGAAGCTATAAACAATAGTATAAGAATTGATTGGGAAGAAGTAAACTTACTAAGAAATGACCAGGGAAATTCTTAGAGGAATGGAGGAAAAATTAGGTGGAGAAGGCCAGCTGTGTAACAAACCTTTCGTTGAGGACACTTTAAGTAGAGCCAAGGAATTATGGCGATGTGGCATTTACAGGTATGGAAAAGGACAGGAGATAAAGAATGGCAAATTTAACATTATCTTTAAAACTTATTATTTAATATTAATAATGTTATTTATTGATTAAAAATGATGAGGAAAGTGAAATGTAAGAAAAAAGAAAAAGAATTTCAGGGTAATGAAAGCACCAGCAAAGCTGAATTGATAGAGAGAAGAACGCGTCCCTGTTATACATAAGCTGAAATATTTGAGTCTGTCTTTTTCAGTGAGTAAGTGAGCCAATATGGGTTAAGCAAAATATTGACTGATTTCGAAGTAGAAATCAATAATTCTCAGCCTTGCCTTTTTGATTTAGATCAAGCTCGCTGTGCTGTAACTTCTTTTTTGGTATAACTAACGTAAGCAACAGAAGCCCTGGGGTAGCAACTATTTTAGAGAAAACAATTACAGGGCTGCATTAAAAAGTGGCACTCTTATTTTGATTCCTATTATCTCAAAGTTATCAAAATATTGTTGGAGAAGCCAAGTTGGAAAAATCTGGAGAAAAAAATGTAATCAATCTAATGGGATGTGGAAAGCCTCTAGTTCTGATGCTAATAATTCTTGTTATTGAACATTAAATTACTTACCCATGTGCTCCTGGAATGGACACATGCAAATGAAAACAAATAGTGGGATTTACTTCAAATTTAAGATGGAATTTTTATTTTTTAAAACAATTCCACGCTAACTTTTTGGTAGGCAATTCAAGTACTGACTAAGATTATTTAGCATTTTCCTTTGTAAATTGCTTCTATTACCCACTGATAGGTGAAAAAGGGCTTACCTGTTCCTAAACAATGTTTCCCCCATGGTATATGTTCCTACTGTTTTCCCATTTATTAATCAGACACTAATAAGTCTTTCATAATACAAACTAAATACAGCTAAATTAACTAAGGAGGATGGAAGTGTCAAAGATCTGACTGGAGGTGGGATGCTCAAATCAGTGTCCCCAGTGAAGAAGTGGCTTCAGCAAGAGTTCATACCTTAGTAGAGACTGGGGTATCTGCATGAAGCAAATGCCTGAACCGTGCATCACATTAAACATCAGAGCATATATAAAAGGCAAGTCATGGTATGAATACCCTGATTGTGGGGAAGAAGTTTCAGCTGAGTTTCAGACTTTATTAGCAGAGAATTAATACAGGAAATAAACTGTAATATAACTGAATAGATGAACCATATATATACAAATATTACTTATGTATATTCTCTATCCAGTTATGGAAGTGCATAGGGTAAACCCGTTCTGTAATTCAGGCTGTGGTTTCAAATACACTGCTTTAAGAGCAAATTACAACTTTAGTGGCTATCCATACACAGCTTTATCTAACAGAAACTAACTGTAAAAGCAAAAAGCAGAAAGAATGCCTGAAATTTATAACATGAGGTGGGGGGAGAGGGAACAACCCTAACAGAAGTAATTAAAATCCAGTTTAGAACCAATAATCATATTTTTCTTAGAGCACTGGGACTGGAAGATTCAGTAAGTAGTCATCTTTTCTTTTTAAATGAAACTGTAAGTTTAAGTTCAAAATTCTTTTTCCTCCTTAAAAAGAATATTTTTACGATGCAGAGTTATGGCTTCACATTTGTAAAACTACAATTTTTTTCTTGTTTCCTAAATATTTTTTTTATTCTTCAGCTATTCTTTTTATTCTGAAGGGTAAACGCCTAGCAATGTTTGTGTGTGGTATAATGGTTAAAGTCCATTTCAGAGGTAGAATAAGTTTGTCCGTGATGATATGAAATGGATGATGCTGGAAGATCTTGGTATCAGTTCCTAAATTTGAGATGAACGTGCTCTGCAATGCTGCAGCCAATCGGCGTTCCCTGAGTGCTCACTGCAGACTGTGTCCTAACTGCATGGTGTGACAGAGGCTGGGAGGACATTGTACTCCTCTGACCCTTGTCTTCCCCTTGAAAGAAAGCTGGGTAGGAAGACAGGAGGAATGGCAAAGGGCCCTTCCACAGGCCATGCGTGCTCAGGGGATAAGGCCACCAGGTGCATGCTGGCAGCTGAGGCGAGCAGCGTGTGGCAAGCGTGGACAGTGAGCTCCTGACAGGCTCAGAGCACACACAGCGGTGTGTCCACGTGGCTGTGAAAACCCAGCCAGCAAGGACAGCAATAACGTGCAGGCCAGCAAATGTTAGCAGTTCAAGCTATGGCCATGCCTTATGCTTCATCTTTACTTTTGGCTAGTCTGAAACAGCTGACAAAACTTTTAACTCCAGTTCTCAGCCTCACATGCTTGTTAGATTTACTATTTAGAGCTTTCAGCTCTGCATCTTATCTTCGCCTACTGCTAAACGGTAACTGATTTACAATAATCCAAGCTTAGGGCTGATCATTCTGGCCACAAATTAATTAGTTCAGAGGGTTGCATATTGTTAGCACATGAATTTCAGTGTCTAACTCAGGTCCCATTTATACTAGCCTTGACTTGCTAGGCACAGTGCCTTGCAATACCATGCACAGAGTTGTTTCAAATACAGTCTTCCATGATGCTAAGGAAGTGCAGCTAAATGGGAATTATTTCAAATTAAAAATAAGAGAATACCAATGTCCACATGATGAAAACATGTATGTATTATGTTTATTTTAGTTCTTTTTCTTGGTAAACTGTTAACTTTACATCCCAAATTCTCTGTTCCAAGATTTAGGGGGGGACCTGGATAGGGAATCCTACACATGTGCAATTATTTTGCTACTGATTTTATTAATCGTTATCATTAATGTATATCTTTCTATCTATCTGTATATATAATTAGCTAGATAGAAATTAAAGTAACCATCTTCTGTGTGTGAAAGGAAGTTAAGGTATTGCAAGCTTGAAGTATGAATATGGCTGCCTTAATTAGAAGTCAATTAACACTATTATTGTCTAACTAATAGCTTGAGAATAGCAGTCATGAGCCATGCATTATGGATTACTGTTAAAAAGAGAAGGGGCTGCACAGAACATGCTGAAATACCTCAGGAAGCCTCAGGCCTGGTTATTCTTTTGTTACTTCATCCACAGTATACTTATCAGATTGTGATATGTCATTGTAATTGATTAAAAATGACAAACATAATGTCTCTAATGAATTGTTTTTTTCAACCAAAAATGCTTACAGAGTGTTAATATAGCTTATGGTCTTTTTTTTTCTTCAAGCTATCTTTCTGCTGGAATCTAAAAATCTTTCAGCAAAAGACGTGTAAAATTACTTAAAATAAAACAAGCATCAAATGATATATTACCACTGCTAGTAGATAGTGGTTAAAATACTTCTTTTTTTTTTTTCTTTTCTCATTGCATTTTTAAATAGGGAAAGCATTCAAGTACAAAAGTGTGATAGAAAGTTTTAGGGTAGAAAGTTTAGAACTCAATTCTGTATAATCAAAAATATGTATAATCAAAATTATTACTTAGTGTGCAAATTAAGTTCAACTACAAACTAGAAGTAAAATACTTCTTGTTTTGGTAATATCTTCTATTTGACTGTAATCTGTTGTTCATTCATTATGAGAGGCTGTTGTTCAGCAAATTTCTTTTAATAGCCTACGTGGTTCTAATTACATTTTCTTAGACTTCTTTTTTCAAAACTTTTATTTTCCTCCATTTTGTTGATAAAGGAATATTGCATTTAGGACATTATTTTGAGGATGAAAACGGTGAGATGTAGGCAAAGAAAGAATGCTTGCTGTATTTGAAAAGTTATCTCACTTTTCAGAAATGATTGAAAACAGTATAAAATGGTATCACTATTATATTTCTTGTCACTTGCTGAAATTAGCATAACTTTTTTACAACAATAGAAGAATTAGGGCATTCTGCAATCAAAGACAAAAATGATAAGCAAGAGGTATGCTTTGGAGCAATGATTCTGTTCCATTTGTCTGTGGAACAGAATTTTGGTACATCTTCTGCGCTGCAAGTTCGCTGTCCTTTCCCTTACCAGGCAAATATGGTACTACTGATTATATAAACGCTTCAAAAGAGCTTGATGTATGGATGAATCTTCCTCTATAAATAGAATGTTTTTGTGTAAAGGCTATTATATATTGCTAAGAAGAACTTAAGCTGTAATTTCTTTCGGTCACATCTGCTCTGAATTAGAAACACTGATGCATCTGAAAGGAGTACTTTAGTGAGAACTGAAGCAATTATGCAAGCCGTTGAGCTCTGGATTAGACCAAAATGCCGGTCATAACATTGTAGTAAGATTATCTTCTGGTTGCCATGATAAAAGAGGCTACTATTAGTCAACGACAAAATACTTTTAGAGAGCAGAAAGGCGTGTGTTAAAATACAGCCCGAGTCCCAGAAGAGTTTACTGGGTGCATAGGTGAAATAAGAGGGTAGAAATAGATTCTCAGACCTTGCTATAGCGTACACTTTTGGTTTTGAACATATCTCACCTTTCTTCCTAACTTCTAAATTGGGATCTGTTTGCTATATAGTAATTTTGCTACTTATACAGTCTGTATATGCTTCTGGGTTGACTTTTAAACTGAATAGCCAATATACCAAGATGTAATCAGTTTCTCTTCTCCCTGCCCCCAAACACTTTTCCCCTTTAAGTACTTTTCTGGTGTTTCTATAGCCTCTTGTCCTCATGAGAGCTTTAATCTGCTTGATTGTTTTGTACTAGCGGTGATGCCCATATATGCCTTATTGATTTCCTCTCCTCAGATTCATTACTGGAGTGGATTTGACTGTAAGCTGATAGCCTTGCTCATCCTTTTTTGTATACCCTTCCACAGGGAACCAATGCCTGTAACAACCAACATATTTGGTAAATTATTTTGTGAAAGTTACTGATCTGAAGAATTCAAACTGAATGGACTTCTTGTTGTAGCCAAATGGAAAGTCCGTTATTCTGTTAGTTAATTTTTAGTTGTTGCAGTGAGAGCTTCATAGGAGACCATGTTTTGAACTGCGTATTGAAAAGAGATCTTATTTTATCCCTCAAGAATACTATACTAGGTATAATATATCAGAGTGGAAAGGGATGTTAATGTTGAATTTTTTTCATACTTGAAATACTGTAGTAATAAATGGAGAATTTAGAGAGAATGAATGCGATCACTTGTGCTTTTAGGTATACTAAACTCTTTTGTGAGTTTGATTCCAACAACTGTGACATCCTTCCTTGAACGTGAGAAATACTGCATTCACTATCTTTTATTTAAATGACTTCTTCAAAAAAAGTCACCTACACAAACAACTCTTTATTCCTGCAGAAGGTGGCAAAAGATTCAAGGACGCGCTGCAAAGCATGTAAGTTATGAACAAGAAACACTTCAGTAGTTGGATACATTAAACAATTTTAGTGAAAGATATTTCTATGAAAAAGCTGAGGCCTCCCCCTGTGAACATTTGGTTACCTGGATAACTGCCCATTCTTTGCGCTAAAGCCTGCAAAAACTGCAAATGTATTTAATTATCCATTGACAGCATCTAATGACTGTGTTAATATGATTAGTTAGAATTTGGAGTTTTCAGTTAGATATTAATGTTTTTTGGCAGGGCCTTTGGAACATGGTGACTTGCATGCTGTAGCTGCATTTCTTATGTTTGATTTATTTTATGTGGTTTTCTTGAGAGGTCTCTGGCATACACAAGTTCAGTACTATTTTATTTTTCCAGATTCCCTTTTCACATGCATTTTTTTTTTCCCCCTAGCTAACAATGTGGTGATATTTTTGTTGGATTCCTGCATCTGCTCTTGTGGCGCTCTTAAGGGTTTCTCGTAGATTGATCTTGAATCTCAAGGATTTCACACAGGTAGCAATTCTCCCTGAAGTTTTAGGTAAAGTTGGTATTATTAGCCAACAAAGCATGTTCATCTGCCAAGTCATGACACTTTTGCAAAGTCAGCTGCCTTTTTTTTTCTTCTGACCTGTCTCTTGATAATGCTTTAAAAGAGAAAGTTAGTGCATGTGTTAAACTGCTGGATATTGCTGTCTTTGAAATAGCCGTTCTTATTTTTCAAACTATTTAGATGAACGTTTATAGACTTGCTTTGAAATTCAGAGAGATGGATCAAGGTAGTTGCCTGCAGACTGCAAAGCAGCTACATGGAGCCAACACAGAAGCTGTGTGGGTCGGGTCAGTGTGACACTAGATTGTCTTTACTGTTACTGAAAGGCAGGTTGATGAGCTGGGGAACGGTGTTCCTGTCATAGTTTCCAAACCAGAGTTGTCTTATATCTGTCTGGTCGAGATTGCATGACACCTGTTGTTGGAAATGCTGAATATACCTGCAAAGAGCCTTAAGAGAAAATTCATAGTTCATAAATTACTTGGACATTTTAGTACTTTTAAGAATGTGACCTATGTATTTTAATATGGCGCTTGTGTCACTTAGTGCATTTATAATGGAGGCTTTGAGCTCATGTATTTTACTTCCTTTTTTTTAAATGCTTACCATAGCTTCTCTACTCTGTCCTGAATTTCAGTTTGATTTTTTTGCATGAAAGAGTTCAAAGACTATAGGTAAAATTGTTGATTAAAATAGGAAATTGTTGGAATATGATAAATAGTCCTCCTTCCCTCCCCCCCCCCCCCCCATTATTCTTAGCTCCAAGATAACTCTTATCTGTAAAGATTTTAATGGACAAACGTTTTGGAGACTCCTATTTCTTATGTCCATTAGAAGTGCTTCCATGGTGCATGAGCTCTCCTCCTTTTTTTTTCTTTCTGCATGATACTTCCATACCTGGAGATGATCTGGAAAGGGGTAAAATTGGCTCGCTGACTCAATTTTTTCCATCTGACACTATGTTTTATCACAGTTTCACCCGCTTTACTCTCAGGCCTGTTTTCCATTTTGCCACTGGAAACAACCCTGTGTGGCCTTTCTTCAAATATTCTTACAAATCTTTTTCCACTTTTTTCAGTTTAAAAAAAAAAAAAAAAGGCAGCTGTCAGCTGCTGTTGTGCTTCTTTCAGGAGGTAGTTCTTCTGAAAGCAATGTCTTTTAAAAATAAAAGAAAATTTATGTGCTTAGGAATAAAAACATCTGAAACAACGAGCTTAATACAGTTTACAATGAGCTTGCCCTAGAATAAAGGAGGGAGCAAGCTGAACAGATGAATTAAAAATTTTTCATCTGCCTTTGGGATTAGAGAAGTTTCTTAAAAGCTGGTGTGCCAAAAATGGCCAGCAAAATCATCCACAGTCTCACTACTCTTTTCATAGGGCAAAACTTCTTGCCTGACCCTCTGTTAAATTACTTCTACCTACTACCCTGCTTCATCTGTGCTTTTAAATGAGTCAAGCATATCTAACTTCTTTAGTTATCAACCTCCATCAAATGTTCACTGTATTCTATAGAACTATATCTTCTGTGAAAAACAAAGGAAATTCGAGATACTATTACTCAAGGTGTTATTATTTAGCTGTAGATAGGTAATTCTTACTAGACAAATAAGAGGTTTTGATACTTTTAGGAAACTTAGGAACAATGCTTATTTATCAAACCTCTTTTTATAGGCTTCATTTATTTTTGTAGATTTTTGAAAATAATCATTACAACCAAAAACTGTAAAATCATTAGTTGACTAAAAAGGCATTAAATGTGAATATATTATTTTTATACCCCGGTGAAAAGACTTTAGTGTTTTTTTTTTTTTTTTTTTGCAGTCTGTGCAAATGTAAACAATTTTCAATTGCTTTCAACTAGGACTGTCTTTTTTGTAAAGAAAGACTTTGAATTCTTGTAGTCCTGTGCCTTTGTACATGGTGTACTTTTAATTACTCTTCTCTGTAATGTAATCTCAAGACAATATAGATAAAAGACAAACATTGCAATTAAAGAGCTTCTACAGCCAAGCTGACTGTGTCAGTTCAGTTTTCCTAATCTAACATACAGTTTGGGTTTCAGTACAACCAGAAGTATTTGAGGTTCCTAATTCTTAGTCAGACTCTCATTGTCCCTCATATGTACAGCTAGAATTGCAAGTAAGATCAAAGCATGGGGAACTTATTCAGATAACTGGGAGGAAAAGTCTGCTACAAAACACCCTTCACATCTTATAGGCGATTCTAAGATACTGGTTATCAAAAGAACTATGTTTGGAGAGAAGATACAAAATGAAAATAAAATTGAAAGTGTTTTTGTTTGCTTTGAAAGGCACACTTACAGCTCATTATGGAAGCCAGATGAATAAAGCTATAGTTCACAAGGAGGAAATTGGTGGTAGTGTTATTTCCCTAGCAGGTAGTCCTGAGGTATGCAAATAGAGTGAACCTAAGCAGCGCATATTTTTGCGTGGTAAGCTGCTTGTTCCAGTGTTTTATGTTTGTAACACTGTGGTTTTAAACTTTTTTTCATTTGTTTAAGGGGTTATACTGTGTGGAAAACAAAGTTTAAGTAAGAATAACTTTCTTTGTTGAACATATTCATTATAAGATACTATTAAAATATGTATCTTCGTATTTGTCTTAGAAGCATCATACTCGGCACTGTATGAAAATGAAGTGAAAGACTGGTGTGATGCCATATTGCTCAGGAAAGCATACAATAGGAAAGGAAAATTTGACAATAGTCAAAGGAAAATTTTAAAGCACGTTTGTTCATCTGCTATGAAATGCAGGGAGCGCCTAAAGAATGATTTTTGTTTCTTTTAAAAAAGACATTGAGTCATTATGCTTGCAATACTAAAAGTAGCAGAATATGATTTCTAATGCTCTAATTATGCCTGAAAGAGCACACTCCCAGCTACCAGAGAGCGAGGGGAAAGTAATAAAAAAAAAAACCTAGGCTTTTGGTTAGATGGAAATTTTGTCTCCAATTTTCACAACATTTTCTAAACTTTTGACTTTAGAATAATGTGAGAATTTTTAATGAAAATTAACAGGAACAAGATATCAGCTACTTCTGTTGGCAATAGGTGATTGTAATCTCTACATGAGCAGGTGAATGTATATTGTTTCGTTCAGAACCTACCTAATATTGTAAAAACCCAAAAATGCAAAAATATATTGCTACCTCAATTAAAGACCAGTAAAGAAAAAAAAAAAGTTCTTACTCAATGAAATATATAATGGTAACTACTAAGGTACAGCCAATGCTCAGCATGAATATTGAATATCATATATAAATGAAATACGTGAAGGAAATAAGATTTGGAGGTTTTTACTCCTTAAACTGTGCTGCTAGAACACTGAAAACAATCAGTGATCCAGTCATGTTTGCAAGTAGGCTCTCTGTAGAGTATATTGTTTTGGAACAGTACATTTCACTGGAAAAACTCTCAGATCTTTGGAGCAGTTGTTGTTGTTGTTGTTTACTTCTATATCACTTACTGTGTGTTTCCTATTTCCTGGAGATAGGTGCAACATGACCTTCCTTATTCTTTTTTTTTTCCAATTAAAGCCAGATCTGAAGGATGTGTGATATTTTTTGTTTCTTTTTTTTTCTTCTGCAGTTATCAATTGAACCACTTTAGCTGTTGAAAGGCTAGGTAAATGTCATGTGTGTAGAACTTAGATTCAGTGGGTAGCAAACCAACCCAGCAGTTTTGGAATAAGATATCTAAAATTAAAATCTACAGAAATAAATCTTCTAGTACTCAGATTTTGAAAAGATGTAAAAGACCCCAGAAACACTGTAGTAAATGTGTGGATAAATAGGTGAAGAAGCCTGAGTATATTTAAATATGGTAATATATTTTGAATTTGCTTAGTTCAGTTCTGTTATTTTATGTGCCTGGAAGAGATTTGTGAACATTAATTGGTATAGGGATTTTTTTGGTTTTGTGTGAGCGTTTTTGTTTTGTTTTTTCATGACAGTCATAAAAGCAAAGTGTTCCTTTATTTTACAGGGTTGGATACTAAACGAAGACCTAGCACTCGAGCAGTTTGGGGCAGAACTGGTACCAAGTCTGGGTTTTGTGTATTTACTGTTGGCTGTACATCTTTCCTATTCTGTGCATTGTTGTTTTGATAATGACAGTGGAAGCTGACTCATGGATCATAGGAGTATAGGCTGGATCTCATACTTGAAAGATTTTCCCTTCTCAGAATATGAAGTTGAAGAGGAAAGACAAGCTAGTTCTAATGAACTACAAAACATGAGCAACATAATTTCCTCATTCAATCAAAATTTTATGGAACATGTAACATTCATTAAATCAGACTTAATATACCCTGGGTATAAGTTTGTAACAAAAAACAGAATGGAGGTTGTAAAACATTCCTAGATTGATAGAAGTAGGGAGTGCCTGTCTCCTAGTTTCATTTTCTTTTTCATCCCATTTCTCATCTCTCGTACTCATTGATTTAATAAGCCTACATTGAGGCAATATTCTGCGCATTTTATTTACTGAGGGGCACAAAAACACATGGATGCCAAAAGGCATGAAGTAAGCAGGTCAGTAAAGAGAAAGGACTGTGTCATTGTATAGTTGACCCTTTTCCCTCTCACTTATATATCCTCCTCAGTTTGCTTTAGATAGTTCAGTTTTCCTCTTTGAAGTGAATTGATAAATGCATCTGCAGGGAATAGAGAAGGTGACTATAGGGAGAGCGCATGGTTCCAGAAATAGTGTCTGACCAAGTAAAAAATGTGACATGACCACTTTAAGTTGAAATGGTTGTTAATCTTGAGGGCTGGTCACCTTAACAGTAAGTTGTCCTTTGTCAGGAACTTAAAAATAGCAGGAAAATTGAGGCTGGAGCTTTTGTGGGTAGTAGCTGCCATCTACTTTGAAAAAATTAGAGCTCTTAGTCATGTGAGCTGCGTAGGAAGTTGATGTTAGGCTTGTAAGAATAAATGGAAATGGATGCTACCCACACCTGAATAGGGGAGAGGAAGTGCAGCTCTGACTTTATTACAAGACAAGGAAGGTAATGTTTATTATGTAAAGGTAAGCTAAAGTGAGAGGCAGCTATGTCCTTTTTTGTTCCCTCAAATAAATTCACATTTGAGTATCATAATGTTTGGAGATGCATGAACTATAAGGTCAAGTGTAAGGTGCCTGAGCAAACCTCTCTAAAGCCAACTTGGGTACCTACCTGCTTTGGAGGTGTTGCAGAGACAGAGTTTGTGGAATTTTGATCAACACGCATTGAGGCTCCATCGCTAGGTAAACTTCCTTCAGTTCTTTTCATCTTCATTCCTGTTACTCATTCATGTTCTTCATTACTCCAGTCCAGAAGACTCGATTAGTTGAACAATGCTAGGCTTTTCTATCAAATCTTCTTTCATTTTGAATGTGACATTCACTTTTTCAACATTTATATCTTTAATAACAATGCAATATTTCATTTTTTTCCTTCAAAATTGTTTTTTGAGAGTGTCAAATTGTTTATAAGCACTAGCCAAAACATTTCCCAGTATTATTCATGTTTTCTAGATGAGGAATTTGAGACAAAGAGGAGATTGAATGACTTGTCCAAAAGGTCAAACTAAGTAACTTCAAGCCCCTGTTTTAGCCACTATATGCTCTTTGTTCACTTAGGGCAATTAATAACATTAATTAAGTATAAATACCACTTTCTCATTAGCGATGAATAGAAAACTGGAAAAATTCCTTCATTTAGAAAATGGAAGAAACACTTGCATATTCATTTGCTGTCAGTAGCCTTAAAGAAAGAAAGGAAGGTTAGAGAAAGCCATATATATGCTGAGATAGGTAGATTAGAGAGCAAGTAGTATTGCTAAGCTCTTTTTTAGACAGATAAAAAATGGAAATGCAGTAAAAGATATAAAGTAAGCTTTTCATATTTAGTTACCTTTGTTATTTTTGGTATACGTGATAAAGTTTAAATTGGTTAATAATCTGCCGTTTTTATAATGTCCCAGAGAAGCAGAGACTAAGATTATTATGCTGTATAATTTCTATCAGAAGAAGCACTTATTTTATTGTATTAACTGTATAGGTTACAACAAACCGTATAAATCAATCCTGAATTTGCTATTTTAGGCAAAGCTTGACTCATGGGGAAAAAAGTGCTTTTATAGGATCCTCAAGAAAGAAAAGAAAGATAACCAAAAGCTCCTAGGATATGTTTGCGTGATCTATCCAACCTTCAATATGTAATTTGTTTAATGTAAATATTCGTGAGCAATGTTAATGGTTATTCTGGAGAGATACTAGTAGTTATTCAAATTGCTAAGAAAAAGAAAAGCTTTGCTGTACACATCCAGCAGTTTTGCCATAGCATTTTTTCCAGACCTGTGAATAGAAGGGATATGCCTGTATTCACTCATGAAATTATTTTATATAAGTTATTGGAATAATAGTCTTTTTATTGTTCTAGTAGGCCTTGCATTATCTAATATATTGTAGTATCTTCTACAGAGGTGCCTCATATTCAATTCCTCACTGAAAAAAATGTCAGAGAAGTAAATAAAAAGTCAGTAAAATAGAGTTTAGATTCTCATACTGATTCTTGCAGTTCTCTGTGGAAGAATAAATTTTCTCCAAAGAGATCTGCCAAACAGAACTGCAAAATATGATTCCCTGACATATAACTTCAGATTTTGAAGGAGGAGTATGAGCAAAAGGCTCAGACATGTTTTTCCTATTTAATCCTTTAATATTCTTTTTTAAAGGAACAGATCTCTGCTTTATTATTGGAAAAAAAAAAAAAAAAATCTAAGAGAAACTAAGATGGACACTGTGTCAACCCAAAGCTCTCTTTAACTGAAAAGGAGAAATAAATTTAAATCTGAAGAAGCTGGCAATAATTTTTTTCCTAATTCTGTTATTTAAGTACTTTTAAGAATCAACTCTAGTGAATGAATTCATTTTTCTAAGCTTTGAGTTTTGCTTTCCTCGTTTCCAAGAGATAAAAACAGCTCATAGGTAAAGGTAGAAACAATGTGAATCAGCTTTCTGTGCTTCCTTTTTCTACTCAGTCAAGTGTCAGGGGTAGGTTACTGCACAGAGCTCAGGCCTACAAGGTACAGTAATGGGCAGAGCCAGGGCTTTTTCCACCCTGGGAAGGGTTGGGGCCTCCAAGCACAGGAGCTCAATGGGCCTGGGACAGAGAAAGAGCCTCTGCTTGGCTGACATGCTGGCAGTGCTCATCGTTCCTGTGGAGCACTGCCCCTGGAGACACAGGAGGTGCAGTTTAGTGGTTGTGCTTGTGATTAAGGTGAAATCTCTGTAGCTCCAGTGGAGCCTGATATCCATGTCCAATGTTGAATTAATAAATGTGTGCAACTGCAAAAGGAAGAAAGGCGCAGTGAAGTAATGTCTATAAGTGGCTGCATGCAGAAACGAGGCTATGATTCTAGGAGTCAAGGTGAGTGGCAGGCTTCCCAAGGAGGAGTTGCATGTCTGAGGCCCTGTGCTGGCAGCTGAGGCTATCTTTGTTCTGATGCTCCCTGGCCACCAGCAGTTCTTATGGCCACTGGCAACAGGCTTTGCGCTTCAGTAGGGTTTTTGCAAGAGGATGGTTCTGAGATAGGAGGAAGTGAAAAACAGTTTACACACCCACAACATGTTCTTTCAAGACCAGTCTGCCCCGGTCTGTTAACTGTTTTGGTGTGGGAAAGGCTCTTTGTTGCCTGGAATCCCAGACTGAGTCTGAGATGTACTAACTAGTTGAGTAAAAGGATTGAGTTTTCTGTGCGCTGCTTGGGGAGAAAATGAAAATGGCTGGTAGCAGGTTGAGGACATCAGGAAAAGGAATGCTGGCTGCCAGTTAAGAAAGAATCTAACCTGGGATTTGGGGTGGGAAAGGAGAAAAAGAAGGAGAGAGAAGATGAGGGCTGCCATGTGATTACTGGGTTCTTAAACTGAGGGGATAGACCTGTGATCATACCTTGCTTTGGCCTATTCCCTGGCTGCACTGAAGCTATAATTTGCTTAGTACTGAAATTTTTGTTCTCTTAACCTTCATCAATCTGAAAATGGTAATTTATATGAAACTTGATGCCTTATGGTCTGCAGGAGCTTAGAGTGGGAGATCTGGTTGCCCTTTCTAGACTTTTAATTAAAAAAAAGTCATGGCAGTTGTAGCAGGTGTAGTGAATTAAGGAATATGAGTGTAAGTGAAGAGAAGTACACTGCTGGTAATACTTAAGGCAAGTCTTAAATGTGAATGTGTTGGTTAGGGAGCCTTCTGAAATAAGGTCTGTTGTCAGTTTACAGTTGCTGCCATCTGCATGCAGCGAAGCTCTGGACTCTGAAGAGACAGACGAACATTTTCAGAATAATTCTCACAAAGACGTAAAACGCTAGTATTATGTGCTTTTTGAGAGACCTAGTCTATTCCCTAGCATACACTGTGGCCTACTGGAAGACTCAATGAACTTCACACCTAAAGGTTATGCATACCAGGTCCAGATCTTCCACAGACTGCTGCTAAGAACCCTCAATATAATCCAGAGTTTCCTGCCTTGGGATTTATCATTCATCCAAGTTCACTGATGGCTTGTGCAAGGTCATTTCAGGCAGAGCTGGGAGAAGAGCCAAGTTTTGACTTCACCATGCAGTTTGTTGCGGTTTATATCTATACTGCGCATTAACAGAGTGTGGCTCTCTCTTACCCATTTAACAACTACATTGCATATCAACATATAAGGCTGCTACTGTTTCTGTGCTAAGGAATCTGTTTAGCTCTGCTCCTCAAGCACACGTTCATTCCCTCACATACCTTGTGTAGAACTGGTGTCATATGTGACTGTAGTGACTGAACCACAACTTGTTCCAGGAACCAAGAAGAATCCCCAGGAAATTTTGTGTAGACTTTTTTAGTCATATTTGTACTTATGTACGTTTCTTTAGCCCCCTTCAATATATTGGTCTTTTTTTCCCCATGCTCTTTATAAGACAACTGCTTATTTCTCTGCTAATTATTCCTGCAGCTAAAATGATGTATTTGGTAATTTTCAGCACCACCTTCCATGTCACAGCTTTAATATTCTATCATATGAGTTTTTAGGTAAAGGAACAGCTGAGATTCCACTCTCTTGGGTCCTTTGGCATCAACTCATTCAGCTATAACCAAAATCAATTCACATAAGTTTTCAAGATGGCAAAACTGATGTCTGGTGTACCTAATTAAGGATGGGAAAACAGAAGATAATAATGGAGCATTTAGCTGCAGGGATCTAAAAAGAAGGTTGATATAGATCAAAGAAAGGAGTTGTAAAATGTGGATACTCCTGGAATGTCCAGGAATTCCCTGGAGTCTAGGGAGTGCAGTCAAAGATGGCATGCAGATGACAGGAGTGAATGACTACAAGGCTCATTTAGGAGGGCAGAACAGGAACTCAGTATTTACACTGCTTTGTTTCTAGCAGAACGAGTCAGAAAACAATTTATATTCTACGGGAAATTTTGCTATTTAATTTTGAATCCAATTCAGGACAGAAACTGAATTTACTGTGGAAATGACATCCAAATGATTTCACTTCAGGCGTATTAACATCTTTTTGCTTAGATGATGTTGGGTTATTTCTATTTGATTTTGATACATCACAGTGTTACACACTGTAACAGGAGTCAAATGAAGAAGTAGAAAAGTAAAGTTTAAGCAAAGTGGAAAAGCCACAATAAGTTGTTTCGAAACAAAAGATAGAAAGCGTTCTCATGTTGTTCTTAAAAATCCCAGTTGTGATAAAATACTTTCTTATGGAAAAGTATATGTAACTTTTTTCTCCTTTTAAAATGCTGCAGACTGTATCACACAGAGATGAAAATGAGGTGGTTGAAACAGTATGATCAGATAAGCTTAGCTAGAAAGTAGCTGTAAACAGAGAAAAAGGGTAGCCTGAGACAATGATGTCCTGTGTTAATGCTACATTTCTAAGTTGTTGCTGAGTGGTATATTTCCCACTTTAAAAGGTACAATAGTTCTTGTCATATGATTCCTAACAGAAATCAGTTGCATGTTTTTAAGGAACTGATTTACAACATTTGACTGGAATGTTCTTATGATCACAGCAAGAGATTCAATGAACAATAACCAATCTGTTCATGCGGAAGTCCATTAAATTATAGTTTGACTTTGTCTAAAGCAGCTGGAGGTGAAGGGTCATCTTTTTTCTGAAGCAACTTGTAAGTAGCTTGCCTGAAGTAGCTTGTGCTACCTAACTGGTGAGATTATGCCGCGAAGTATATGTGCGTATACATCAGTTCTATGTTTGTGTATGTGCTTTTTCATTGAGTTGTACTATCAACAAAAGCAGTAAAACTGACTTTCCAAATTCATACATTTGGATTCATGAAATCCCAGAGGAATACACAGAAACCATACACTGGTGGCTATACACTTAATGAAATATGTGCATATGCAAATAGGAGAAGGAATTTTTGAATACTGACTGTATATGCTTACAAAATCCAGGCTGGATCAAAAAGCCCTGCCCCTTAAGATAAGGGTGTCCTCCACTACAGGAGGACACCCTTAAGCAGTGACAAAGGAAAATGTTTTAGAATTTTTCATAAAAGGTAGAGCTATAGGTCTTAAATAGAATTTTAGAATATAATTTGTTTTCTTAGACGCATCTTTCTGTTGCTACTGTTTGGCAGTGTTTGCCAAATACTAGAATACGTTGAAGTGAAATAATCCATCATCAGGTAACACCTGAACGAATGCTATGTTCAGATGTACATAGCACCTGAAGCTTCATTAAGGTTTCAGTATTCAAATTTCAGCATATGAGTAGATTCGAATTATAACTTGTAGTTTAGGGATAAAATGTGTGCTCACGTATAATTGGCAGTGTCTGTGATTTCAGGTGTAACAGGAATAAAATATGTACAGACACTGGTGCATAAACACAAGTGGCCAGAAGTTTAATTTCCTTGTAATTTTGGTCTAAGTTTTCCAGTGTAAACAAACAAATACTACTATTGGAAAATGTTGGTAAATAAAAGTGCTGATGTAGGAGGAAAAAATAGGTTAAAGGTTTTTTTCCTAACTTGAGAGTACACATCAGCCATTCTGTGTAATTACTGTACACTGAAGTGGTTCATCTCCCAAGTAAGCATTAAAACACAGGAAATTTTAAACTTATCTGAGATGCTGAAATGTACCATAGTTTAACTTTTTAATACCCTACATTTCTATATGAGACTTTTTAAATGTAGACTAGTAGTTTCTTTTTGTCAGATTCTGACTCTGCATTTATAGCGTTCATAATATTTTGGGGGGAGAGGGGAAGAGTATTTAGGAAATTAATCCTACTTTTTTGTGTTAAGTATATTGGACAACAAATTACAATGAGGATATTCTCTTTCAAGAAACGATATTTTTTTTAATAGAAATTACTCGCATTTCAGGAGGAAGATATGCATCTGAATATATATCTGTGTGTATATGTATGTATAAGGTCTTTTATATATATATATAAAATCAGAAATGATACCTTATTTTGTTCTCTCAATAATTAAACTAATTTTCTCATTGACAACATGTATGTGCTGTTCAGTGAGTAGTTATTAAATCCTCCTAGACTGCTACTGAAGAGCTATTTTAAAAGAATACAAAAATGAATGTCTAGCTCTTGAGTTTTAAGAGACTGTCCATGAATTAAAGTGCTATCAAATAATAAGGAAACGTCTGTGATCAGTTGTTCGATTTATGAGAGGTAAAGAAAATATTTATTCTTGAAAGTAATTAGATAATATCAGGTAAACTAGGAAGCTTCTTATAGTCAGTGGGCATTCTACTTTTTAAATTTAGGGTCCATGGTTTTAGTTTCCCTGAACAATAGGGCATATTCCTCCCTCCCCTCCTGTCCTGCACGCATGTTTGCACGCTTGCTTGCTATCTCTCTCCCCCTCTTTTTTTTTTTTCACTACTTCATTCTTTTATGTTCAAAAAATCATTTTCTGAAAGTCTGTATTTTTTGATTTTGAAACATTTGGCTAATTCTGCAGAGGTATTTTACTGATAATCCCAAACAAGAGCATTTGTTCCCTTCCTAGCTGAGTTTTTCCAGTGTGAAAACCTTGATGCTGAGCAGAGGTTTAAGTGGATCAGCCAGAGTGCGACTTTTTTATTTTGTCAAGATAGGTACAATCTTTAGGTAAATAGCAGGAATAGTAATAATGTATGGCAAAGCTCACTAATACTAATATTAGATATTCTGAATCTTAATATTCTGAATAGTCCAGCCTCCAAAGGGTTCTCTTACTCTAACCATTATGAAATTGAAGAGCATTTATTCTATTTTTACCATTTCACATAAAAATATCTAACATTTTTCAGTGTGATCTTCATGCTTCTTAGGTAAATTAGATCTTTAATTGAAACTTCTGTTCACTGAGGATGCTGCTTTTCTGAAGAGAAGAGTGGGTATAAAAGAATAAGTCAATGTGTACTATAAATCTTTCATTTCATATATCAAAAAGGTAGTGTTTCTTCAAGCTCTGTTGAAAGTAATTATGTTTTCGTTTATAAGATTTCATTAATATAGTTTGATCCAGAGCTACATTTTACCACCATGAATTCATTAAAGTGTTTCCTAAACGTTACTCGGTATTTTGTATGTTCTGTTTGACTTTCATTTTATTTTAGTAGCTTGTTTACTCGATCCTAAAAAAGATCAAGAAAGGAAATTAAGCCGTAGGTAGGGCTTGGCATGTTTTTGGCCTTGATGGTAATGAAGACATTACACTTGTTTGTCTGAGAGTCAGTACAGTGCGTTGTATTTCTGTTGAGATAACCTATCAAGGATGGAGGCTGTTGCACTGTGAGAAATCTAAAGCATCTGCAGTGCTACCACTTTCTCTAAATTGCAATGTTACAGTCTGAAAGTGGCCAATAGATTGTAGCCAAATCCTCCTGGGGAGGAGGGGGGAAGGATGCTATCTCTTACCCTGGAAAATGTGATACTTGAGGACTATTTAGAAGGAGGCTTGAACTGTTTCCATATCTTACCCTTTACGTTAGCAGCTGGGTTTTGTATTAACCACAGAAACTGCTAGATATTTCCTTATACTCTACTGGAATGTGCTTGTCTGCTGGGAGCTTGAGGTTAACTTGATTTCTCACTTGAATTGAAAATCAATGCAGCTACCCCTTAGTTATAATGCTATAAACTGCATTTGAGAAGTTGCTCTAGTCTTGAGTTATTTGTGAGTTTGTGCTGAGAATTGAGTTCTAGCTCTTTGAAATGGAAGGTTTTCATAAGATGACTGGCCTCTGTCTTTTTTCCCTCTATTTTACATCTGCTTTAGTGAGAAGTAGCTATAAACTAAATTTTCCTAAATTATGGAGAAATAGGTTTTTTTAGCTTTGCCTAATTGGTTTTCTACTTGAGTAGATCCAGCCACATACTGATTTTATTTGTGATCGTACCCTATAGACCCCCTGGGAACCTTCACAGTTTTTTAAAATTTAAATATTTCCAATCTGTTTGCAGCTGATAATGACCAATTCAATGAACGGACCATAATACTAAATACAGAGATTGCATCATTTTGCATATCCATATTACAGACATTTTCATGGCTGTTTTCTTATTTTGATAATGCTCAGATTGTAATGTTCATGCTTAACCTGAACTTTAAAAATGGTAGGGACTAAGTTTTCATGATTAAATGTTTTTGTAACTTTTAATGATTCTTTTTAGATCAAATGATTTTAGATTAAAATGTTTTTTTAGATTAAATGGTTTTTATTTCTGTTGATTTTGATTCTCATCTACCAGTGGAACTTGCTTTGGAAGTGGAGTTCATACAACAGAGCCATTTGTGAGTCACTTCCCCTTTCCTTCCCTTGCTTTTTTCTTGACCATCTTACCAACATACATAAATTTGAAAGGAAAAACTCCAGTTAGTGTGAGCACAGACAGGTTAGTTATGTGCTCTGTTGGGCTTGCTGGCCAGTCACGTATGTACCAGTTCATCCATTGCATGTATATATTTTTTAATTGCTGGTGGTAGACAACTGTTGCTGTGACGCTGCTTGTCACTACAGATGATGCAACGGAGACGAGGGTCAGGTACAAGTCAGCAAAAGTGAAAGCAAGAAGGGCAAGAACTAGAAGTTGCTCATGTGGGAGGGAGCTGTTGGCTTTTGGGGTGGAAATATAGACAAATAGGATTCAAATCCAGAGAAAGGCTGAACTCATTCAGTTTGATTACAAGTCTTTTGGTGCATGCACTTTATGCTGGGATAATGCTTATCGTAGAACACCTCTGTGGAAGTTTTAAAGTATAAGTGATGAAAAGCATGTTATCAGACATTAGCTCTAGTTCTTATAAATACATGGTAGCAATAGAGGCACAGTGATAACATGAATAGTAAGGAGAACGTAAAGGAATTGAGTCTTCTCTCATTATTTGCTCTGAGTTGAACTCCAGAATGTTTGTAATAATTAAGTCATTTTTTTTTTTTTTAGTAATATGAACTTCATAGCTGTGCTCAAGAATATATTCTAGCCAGTTATGCTAAAATGTAGTGATTATCAACTATCGTATGGAATTACCTTTTCTGATGGGAAAAAGGAAAATGAACTTCTCAAATATTAATGAGTTTTGCAGCTAGCGTTTAGGTCTAACCTGCCTTTTTGTGATTTCTTTAAAATGTGGTATAAAAACTTTAATTTAGAGTTATCTCATAGATCAGTGAACTCTGATTACTTTTTCAAAAATTCTATAAAGAGTTTTGTATTGCATTATGTGCAGTGGAATGAATCTGTTTTGCTCTAAGGTGGTATGTGTGGTATACGTTGGTAGTTTCTGGTTAGGATGAACAAGGATCACATTGTGCTCCTATTTGTCTATGCTGTTTGGTATTTAAAGACAATTGAAGCTATGTAAGTATGAGCGATTATTTCAGTATTTTTTTTCTGCAAATAATACAAATATTTTGAGAAATGCAAGACAAACTACTCATCTGTGATTTTACTTTTTTAATAACAGTTTGTATATATAAAATTTTCACCTAATCTTTTTTATAGTCGGTTCAGTTCTATTGTTTGTGACTTTAATGGAAGCAACTAAAATAGTGCAAAAATAAGAAAATATTATTATAAAACCACAAATATTAGGAAGATTTGCTTTAATCTAGTAAGGTCACTCTAGTTTCAAATTTTGTAAATGAGGATAATTTTGTCCCTTTCACTGTGAGCAAGTTGCTTGATCTCTATCAGTTTTCTATCTGTCAAATGAGGATTGTTGTCTTATATCGCCTGAAGGATAGCTATATTTGAAATATGTGTAGAACCCACGCGTAGGAAGTATTCTATAGACTGCTATGCTGGCATTCGTTATTAGGTATCCCTTGTATGTTCCAAATTATTCTGACTTAATCCATACATTTAGGCACGAAAATATGTTGTTAAAAATCTATTTTTCAAGAAGTAGTAAGAAGAATTAGCGATTTTAATTCCTTTTATTAAATTGTCCTATCATTGATAACATTGTTGATGATAAAATGTACTGTTTGAATGGTGATTCCCAAATTTAGGTAAGAAAAGCAAATCTAGTGATGGTCTCTGTAGCTCTGTGTAGGACAAGAATTGGAAATGTACAGGAGCGAAATACCACTCTTCTGATTGCAGTCACCTTAGAAATTAAATTTTTTAATAGTGGTTATAAATCTATTTTATCCCTATTCATATAATCACTACAACATATATTTGATATTACACCAGTGAGTAGGTCCAGTTATTTAAACAGAATTACAATATTCACTTGCACAAACTTAACTCCTAAATTACCATAAATATAAGAAGCCCATATAGCATTCCTGGGAAACAGTTGTAGAGAAATATCTATATTGGTACATCAGATATCATTGCTAAAGAAAATTATGTTTTCTTTTTTTATTATAGTGTGTGGTTTTTGTTTTTTGTTGTTTTTTTCTTAAGGCGAGAGAGTCTTGATGAAGTAGTTGTAGAATTTTTTTGTTAGTTATTCAGAATTTTTTTTGCTAGCCCTTACAGTGCATATACCTAAGTAATCTTCAAGACAACTGTTATGTGAGCCTTAATAGGTTTTATTTACAAAGCTGTGATTTAGAAAACAAAGTAAGAACAAAAAGTATGTCAACCAATCAAATGACCTCTTATTGTGTTTGCCTGTCTGGTAAATACTAGTTGTACGCCAGTACAATCTCTGTAATTACAGTCTATCTGCTTTATTAAATGTTGTAAGTCATTAATAACATTGGTTACATACCAATACGATCTACTTCATTATGTATTTAGGGTGCATAATAATCATGGAAAACTATTTGCCATAGAACTCTACTATATATCTTTCTTCATAAAGTACTATTATACATAATACCACTTCAAACACTGTATTTCACAAAGCATGATATTTACCTATTCAAATTTTGTAGTAAATGGAAAGTAGATGTTGGTAATTACGAAGCTGCATTTTCATCATGTTTCAGAGAGAGACAAATTCTAAAAAGGCTAAATTTCAGCGTTCTATTTTACAGGAGATGTTCTGTAATTTTAACAAAGTATCTATGTGACATCTTGGCTTGAGTCTTCTGCAAACAGTAGAATTGAATAAAATCCTGTATCACTTCAAGGTATTTCAAGTTTTTAGTTTCTCTTTAACTTTTAACTTCTCTAGAGAAGTGATGTTAAGCTGGGTTTTTTTTTGTGTGTGTATGTGAAAAAGCTAAAATATAATCGTATTGCTTTTATAGTAAGAACAATATTTTCCCTTCTCACAGACCTTAGAAGCACTCTGAAACTTGGAAGCAAGAAAGCATTCTAGCTAAAGTAACATTCTCTTCTGTCATAGCTCTTTTTTCCTCAGTTATCAGTGACAAGGCAAATAGGCTAGATTATGATCTCAAAGAGGTAACAGTTGAAATCCATCGAGCAGCAACTATCAGTCTATAAACAGCAAAAAGACAGTTCAATGATAATTATTTGCAGTTTACCATATGTTCAGGAAAGAACGTCTGGAAGTGAAGAATAGTTGATGATACTCCAGTTTTGTATTTTATCAAGTTATGTAGCCTTTAATATTAATTTGAGATGAATAGGAATAAGCCAGGAATAAACCACGTGCAAGAATGCTCAGGTTTCCTATTACTTTCCTGAAGTTGTAACAAACGAACGATCTACCAATAACTTTGATTCTTTCAAAATATCAGTTTGCATAAATGAAATGGATTAACACTGCTGAGTCATTATTTGTTCTTATGTTGTCCATCATGGCCTAAATTAGAAACACTTAATAACTTCATGACAGCGATGGGAAAACATTCACATCAGCTGTGACTTTCATGTACCTTTATATAATGTCTTATCCATAACCAGCAAAGCTTAAGTAAAGGTGGTTCTTCCCTTCATACACATTTCTTAGCAGTTATGCTGGTTAGAGTACCTGTCAGCCCTTTATGCCAGAAAAAGGGGTTGCTAATGCTCTAAATCCTGATTCTTTGTCTCTTCTATTTTACATCAGTAAAATTACTGATTACATAATTTTTATTTTTTTAATATACATTGCCTGTACCAACATGTAATGTTGTAGTAGCCTCTACAAACAAGAGAGCCTGCGTGATTCAGTAGGAGAATTGAGGACACTATCACAGGAGAAGTCAGCATTTAAGAAATGGAAAGCTTGCCCAAATCAAGGGAGTTTGACTGTAAGCACAAAATGGAGATCTTAAAAATAAAATAAAATAAAAAATTTTTTTGAAGAATGCCTTAAGATGAAGCTGAAAATAAAATATTCTAAGTACATTGAAAGGCATCCATCTTAGAGAACGAGTGAGATTGCTTGATGACAAAGGTGTAAAAGCAGCACTCAGATAAAGTCATAGGAGAAAAGTACAATGAATTATTTGCGTCAGTGTTTATTGCTGAAGACATTGGAGATATTCCTATACTGGATTCAATTTTTTTGTAAGGTGTGTCAGAGGAGCTGTATCAAATCGGTGTAAAGTTATAGGGATAAATTAGACCAAATAGGTAGGTTAAATGTTAAAAATTCACTGTGAACAGATGGGGTTTACCTCTTTTTGTAGAAGAGAGGTCAGAGGAACTCTTTAAGTTTGATGGTAGTAAGCTTCTGTGGATCAGTCAAATACCATGCTAATGAAAAGGAGCTCCAGGAAGAATTTGCAAAACTGAATGGGTAGAAGTGTGATAAGTGAGCTTTAGTGTATATGAATATAAGGCAATACATCTCAGGAAAATACTTTAGAATGCCTGAATTCAGAGCTGACATTCAAAACTCAGGAGAGGAATCGTGAAGTCATCCCTGAAAGTTCTCCAAAGTCATCACCTCGATGTACAGCCAAAATAGCAATGATGTCATTGGATGTCATCAGGAGAGCACTTAGAAGAATACAGGGGGCATTGTTTTGTGGTTATATAAAAGCTTCCTGCAGCATCCTCTTGAGCACTGTGTGCAGTTCTGGTCTCTTCACTTCAAGAAAGATTAGGTTAAGTTAGAGAAGATAGAGAGGCTATCCAAGGATGTGGAGCCAGATGCCAATGAGGAGAGATCTGAAAGGCTGAGGCTTCACCATCTGAAGGGGAGAGACAGAAGGGTATGACTAAAATTTAGTTTATTACAGAACCGTGTAGGTAGAAAGGTGAATGGGGAACTCTTCAGTCGACCTCACGATGCCAGCACAAGGGACATTCAAAACGAGCAGGAGAACTGTATAAACCAGATGAGAGAGAAGTACTCCTTTATGCAGTGGGTAGTGTACTTTGGATTTTTCTTCCACAAGATGTTGTGGGAGACTGTATCGATGTGTTTGAAAAAGGATTAGACTGATTTGTGGACACCAGGTGCAAAAGGATCCAGCACTTGAGTACAAGGGAAATGGACTTCAGAAAGACCTAGCGATATGCTTTCCCTAATCAGTGTCTTATTCTGCTGACAGAATACTGGGCTAGGCATACCATAGGCATGACCTTATAGAGGATTTCTTACATAACTGTGAATTTACAGTAAAATGTTGAGAGCAGGGCCAAATTTGTGCAACTATAATGACATGAAGAGGATTTTTGCCATGAGGGTACATATTTCTTCCTTTGGAAAATTAAGCCATCTCTGGGTTTTGAGGAAAGATATTGATTGTTGTTTGGGACAGAAGCCTTTTTAAAAAAATAAAAAAATAAAAAGGGGAAAACAAGCTGCTGTACGTTCAGTAGGAGACCTTCTCCTAACCCTTCTCCATAGGAAGATTGGTAGCAACAGATCTTTTGGATTTTGCAGTATGTATCATAATCTTCACATGTGGGAAGCCAAAATGATTTCCCCCTCTTCCCGATACTGTATTAGGCTGTGAAGTACAAGGATCCCTAGGAAAAACCTTGGAATTCAGTGCATTTTAGTTGCAAATAAAGTATGAGTGCAATAAACTGATCAGAAAGGAGTACTGTTCTTGATAACCCCAAATTGGAGTCTCGTCACAATTTACATCCCATTACTGTTTTGTTTGTTTTACTGGAGTTGCACCCTTTTGCAAGCTCTAAGGTCCTTCTTCCACTCCCATGACTGTAAGATTTTGGAGGACTAGAGACTTAGCTTTTGTACTAGCTTTGGATGGATTAGTACTAGCCTGCTGGTAGCCCTCCCATCTAAGAGGAATGACGGAATTGTGTAGAAAAGGTTTGAAAGAATTCTTGCTGGGATAGATTTGAAGTAGGCTATATATTGATTGCTGTTTCTATGTGGTATTTTATATAACATTGTGAGCAAGTTAAACTACATCCCTATTATCCTCTAACTGTGTGGTGTTCAGGACAACGACCAATTTGAATCGTTTGCAGATGTATAGTTTGAATTTATGAACAATAGCTTATTGAGTGGTATGTAGAGTTAAAAGGATTCCTGACACGAACAAGCATTGTTTGAGAGACAGTCTAGCTACTTTGTTCATAAAGTCAAATAACATGCACTACATTCTATTTTCTTCCATTATATTTTAAAAACCTTTTCACATATATAATAGGAACACAGCCACAGCCACATCAGGTGTAATAGTTAAATACAGGTTTACTTGTTGTTGCATACAGTATATCTGAAATAAGGGGAATATAACAATATGCTGTTGTACCTAGCGATTTTTTTTCTAAATTAACCTCTTCAATAATTGTTAATATTCTAATTTTTGTAACTTATAGTTCATTATACTGTACTTTTTATAAGAGTATTTAGATTGTAATACTTAGTTTCCAAAGAAGTTTCATGAAAATTAAATTGCCTTTTTTTTCCTCAGTTAACAAGGTATTCAAATTGTGGATGGAATTGCGATGCGTTAGTGTTCTTCTTATTTTGAGTCAATTGCTTTTCCATATATTATATTTACAACAGTAAATGATAAAGGAAAAAAAAAGCTCTTTTTGGAAGGTTAAAAAGAAATCCTCATTCCTGGGCCATAAGAAAAACCACCTGTCTCATAACCAAATATATAATACCAAATCTGTGTATATTCACAGAATCCCAGAATGACTGAGGTTGGAAGGGACCTCTAGAGATCCCCCTGCTCAAGCATGGTCACCTAGAGCGCGTTGCCTGGGGTAATGTCCAAACTCCGCAATCTCTCTGGGCAACCTTGTCCAGGGCGCAGTCACCCTCACAGTAAAGAAGTTTTTCCTCATGTTCAGATAGAGCTTCCTGTGTTATCCTGTTGCTGGGCTCCACTGAAAATAATCTGGCCTCATCCTCTTGATGCCCTCCCATCAGATACTTATACACGTTTATAAGAACCACCTCCCTCAATCTTCTCTTCTCCAGACTGAACAGGCCCAGCTCTCTCAGCCCTTCTTCCTAGGAGAGATGCTCCAGTCCCCTCATCATCTTTGTAGCCCTCCACTGGACTCTCTCCAGTAGCTGCATGTCGCTCTCGTACTGGGGAGCCCACAACTGGACACAGTACTCTGAATGTAGCCTCTCCAGGGCTGAGGAGAGGGGCAGGATCATCTCCCTCGACCTGCTGGCAATGCTCTTCCTAATGCAACCCAGGATACCATTGACCACCTGGCCACAAGGGCACATTACTGGCTCCTGGTCAACCTGTTGTTCCCCAGGACTCCCAGATCTGTTTCTGCAGAGCTGCTTTCCAGCAGGTCAGCCCCCCACTGGGGCCCGGGGGGTTATTCCTCTCTAGGTGCCTTTGCGCTTGCCTTTGTTGAACTTCAGGAGGTTCCTCTCTGCCCATCTCTCCAGCCTGAGTTGGCCCTCTGAATGGCAGCACAGACCTCTGGTGTGTAAGCCACTCCTCCTAGCTTTGTGTCAGCAGCAAACTTGCTGAGGAGGCGCTCTGTCCCTTCAGGTCACTGAAGAGTAAGTTGAAGAAGACTGGACCCAGTACTTACCCCTGGGGGACATCACTAGCTACAGGCCTCCAGCTTGACTCTGCGCCATTCAGCACAACCCTCTGAGCTTGGCCATCCAGCCAGTTCTCAATTCACCTCACTGTCATCTAGCCCACACTTCCTGAGTTTGCCTATGAGGATGAGATGGGAGACAGTGTCGAAAGCTTGGCTGAAGTCCAGGTAGACAACATCCACTGCTCTCCCCTCCTCTACCCAGCCAGTCATTCCATCATAGAAGGCTATCAGGTTGGTCAAGCATGATTTCCCCTTGGAGAATCCATGCTGGCTACTCTTAATTTACGGTCTTGTCCTTCATGTGCTTGGAAATGGTCTCCAGAGGAGCTGCTCCGTCACCTTTCCAGGGATGGAGGTGAAGCTGACAGGCCTGTAGTTCCCTGGGTCCTCCTTCTCACCCTTTGTGAAGACTGGAGTGACATTTGCACCTCTCCTGTTCTCCAGGACCTTTCAAAGATGATGGAGAGTGGCCTAGCCAGTGCCGTCCACCAGCTCCCTCAGCACTCGTGGGTGCATCCCATTAGGGCCCATGGACTTGTGGGTGTCACGTTTGCGTAAATGATCTCTAACCCGATTCTCCTCGACCGACTTTCTCCAGACTTTATCCCTGGTCTCCAGGGTCTGGAATTCCCGAGGGCAGTAAAGACTGAAGCAAAGAAGGCATTCATTATCTCTGCCTTCTGTGTATTGCAGGATCCCACAGAAGTTCAATAGGTAATAAAACAATTTCAGGAAAAATCTCTCTTTTCCAGAACAGTAATCATAAGCCTGAAATTCTGCTGTTTTTTTTCTTAATTCAGATTACTTTTTCTTTCTTTTAAGTTGTGTCCAATGCTCATCTTTAAACACAGAGGGTGGCTGATTCATCTTTTATTACTGCAGATTAAATATATCAGTAGGTATTGAAATTACTGGGACTATACCTAGGTAAAACTGTGTAGATGAGGATGCTTCTGTGCTCAGGTAACAGGGCTTGGTAACTTCAAAGTAGCTCAAGTCATTCCATCAGAGTTGTGAGCTGATGGAGAGCTGAACAGACTGGGTAAAGTTCTGGCAAGTGTCTGTATGTATAGCGGTCACTGCAGAACTGGAGCCATAATATTTATTCAATCCTCTTTTCTTTTTCTTGTGTTAGATAGGTTTGTTTGTTTGTTTTAAGACTAAAACAGGGTTCTAGAACAGGCTGTTCTGTGTCAGGCTTTGTCAAAATCAGTTATATGTTGACAGAACACTACTTGCAGTTAGGCTCCTTAACAGCAATTCATTTTGGGGACTAGATATTTTTTAATTAAATTAAATCATTCTAGAAGGATATCATTACAGTGCTAATGTGAACATAGATTTACCACATTTTTTACTTAATCCTTCTTGAATTGATTTTGAATGACTTTTTCCTTGCTACTTCATAATTAATGTTTTCTTTATGACTTTCAGATTAAATTTCCCATGTTTTCAGTGTTCTTAATTTCCCAGGAATTGGTTTCATAAAAGAGGAATTGAGAAGTGTTTCTAATTTTCTTCTTTGAGATGTACCAGAGGGACCCTTAAGTGTAAAGGCAAACCATAAACGCAAAGCAATTTATTTGAGCCTGGATTTTGGGCCCAGTTCCAAGTAAAGTTAAGGCTACACAGAAAAGTGTTTCTCCATTATATGTCTCCCAGATTGTTAACTCAAATGAAAGGAGAGGAGTGTGTGGCAAGAATTTCCATAAGAGTAAATAGGTTAGGACAGATCAAAACCAGACACATATATGACTCTGTTACCCAGAATGGCCAAATTAGTAGTATGGATGGGACGTAACATGCAGGTGTCACAGATCCCTTAATAGAATTTTCTTCCGTTCTGAGGTACCACAAGAGAACAGAAAAGAGATTTTCAGTCTCTTATTGTATCAAATCCAGGGGCATCTCTTTAAAGGAACGTGGTCAATTACAGGAAGAACTGCTCTGATCTTTTTAATCAGATAGTTATGTTCTCCCTGAATGCCATGCTTTCAAAGCCTTAGGGGAAAACTGTTTCATTCTAAGATAAAGAAAGTAAATACTGCTATTGTTGAGACCTTAGGTATAAAGTAAAGCCTAAGACTGTTTCACAAAACAAATGATCATGACATTGAGAATTTAGAAAAATGAAAAAGTTTGATATTTTATCCTTTTTTTTTTAGTTTAGAATGAAATTAAAATCTGATGAAAACTACAAAATTATCAGACTAGAGGAGGAATCTTAAATTATTATACTACTAATGTAGAAACAACATACACATACTCAATAGATGCTTTTTTTCTGAGCCATCCTGTTAAGCAGCCCTTCAGCCTAATTTTAGATCACCCAGGTGCTAATTCTCCAACTGACCGTATAGAGTACAATTGCACATAAGCAAGACTTTACTAAATGAAAAGGTGCTACATAAGCGTCAAGAAAATTCAAGTAGAGCATATACATTTGAGAAAGTGGTTCAATCTTCATGCTGTTTTAGCCCCAGGCCTTTCTATAGAAAGGCAACAGAGGTACCTATTAGTAGCTAAGTATGATATTTTTTCCCCATGATGAGGACAGCGACTTCCTGGGAACTGATTTACTTTACAGTAACTTACAATAACTACCAAATAGGTTTTAGATAGGAATGATTTTTAGACTGAGAGCAGCTGACAAATGTACCTATTATCTGTGCCATCTAGTTAACTGTATATGGTCTCTATTTAAGGGGTTCCTGCAATTCAAGTTGAAAAAGTAATATTGATATCAAAAATAAGCCTGATTACTCACCACTGCAGTAATGATATTCTTTAAATTAGCTATTACTACTTGCGAAAAGAGATCTTAGGGACGTTGTGGGTAGTTCTCTGAAAAAGTCAACTTAGTGTTTAGCTGCTATCATATTGAATTTCAGGAGAGAAATGAAATTGAGAAAAAAGAAAAGATTCATTATATAGTCATAAATTCATGGGCCACACTATCTTGAAAAGATATTAATTAAAAATAAGGAAGTTACACAGCAGGATAACGAAGATGGTTTTTTTGAAAGGTTTCCATAAGAGATGAGATTAAATATACTGTAGTATACTACAGCTTGGAAGAGGCATCTGAGAAGGGTATGACGAAGTAGTACACAATTAGGAAGAACAGTGAAATGTTATTCATAAAACAATAATTTTGCTGTATAAAATGAAAATCTGAAAAAGCAGGTTTAAAATAAAGAGGAAGTGCATCTTCACAACTTCAGTAATTACTGTGGAATTCATGATTTCAGGATGTTATCGTTTGCCTAAACGTGAATTCAGAAAGCTGCTACACAAATTAACAGACACATCTACCCATTAGTCTCAACTAAGTATGTGTAACTTTTGACTCAGAAAGTACCTAAACTGCAAATTGCTTGAATGTGGGATAATAGAGCCCTCTGTCATCACAAAACTTTTTTTTTTAATCTATTCGTTCTTTGGGTACTGGCCATCAGCAAACATAGGATAGTGGAATAAGTGGAGATTGGTTGTCAGCTATTCTTATGTTCTAGACTTAGTTTCTTGTAGCGGAGAATGAGCTACACATGAAGAATAACAAGTTATTTAAAATCCCACTTTAGCCATACTCTGACCACTTGTATAGATAGGAAGCTATTCAAGAGCAGAATTTGTCCATTATTATATATTTGTGGTTTCTTAGAAGTGTAGCGCTTAAATTTGGTATGTCAGACGACTGAGAAAGCCAAAGATAGCTTTCATGTAGCTGCCTTGAGCCAGTTCCCAAGTCAAAAGCCCAGGCTGCAGTCTTCTTCTGAGACTATAGTAAGTACTGTTAAATTCATGTTGAAGCCTTCTTCCCCTACTTGAACAGGATTTTTATTATTTACAATTCCATAGCTCAGTGAAAGGTCTCCCTTCTTTCCAGATAGCTAGCAAAGACTTCTTGATGCATGTTTCTTACTGAAAATAAATCCAAATGCTGAAGAATTTGACAGAATCGTGGGAAGAAATGTTGAGTTCCTTTGGAAAGAAGAGAAGAAGAAAGTAGAAAAAAAGGTTATGATAAAGCTTTCTTGTTTTTGTTTCTTGTAGACAAGAAATTTGTATTTAGAGCATCCTGGTGAACAAAAATGCATCAAAAGAAACCAGATTCTGTTACTAACTTCCCTTAAATGAATTAATTACTAGATCTGTTTCTTTTTGTCATTCATTGTTCAATTTAATGCAGAGCAATAAAAACATGAGATAAAGTCCACCAGAAGTATATCTTTTATTTTACCAAGAAGACTGTTTCAGTCTTAATATTCAGTCTTTTTTTTCATGCTGTAGAGATTTTTTTCTGTTTTAGGAAATATTTATCTTATCTTGAATTTTAAAAAAAAATCATTAAATGAAGTATCTACTAGATCGATAGGTTTTCAATTTTGAATAACTGCATATCAGGAAATAAATGTTTCATTGACTGTAATTATATTAACTGTTTTCCTTACAGTTTGTGAAATCATGGAGGGTTCTGCTTTTTTAAATTTACTAATTTAATTTTTATGCCATATTAGGATGTGGCATAAAAACACCAAAAAAGGTACCTCAGAATATAAAGAAGGAAAAATTTGAGCTCTTTATTGGGCATCTTGCCTCATTTCTTTTTGAAAGGTGACTGATTGCCCCCAGAATGAGTTGCTCTCAGACAGAAAATCTTTGTATTTTTTTTCTGATCCAGGTTTGGTATAAATTCCATAAGTTACTTGGGGGCAATTAGATATTTCAGGATCTTCATATTGAAGTTATACCACTAATGCTTACAAGTATTTGTGTTTTAGATTGACAAGCTCTAGTTCAGGCTAGATAACTGTGTTCAAATGTAACAAACATAACATCTTAGAATGGATGACATCTTTTCTATTCTTGAAGAATTAGAAACTATCAATCACTGGCCAGATCTCTGTGCAGGAGGAGAAGGGATATGTATTTTATAATTGTGGTATGCAAAGCCAGAAAAATATAGATGTTTAAGTTCATCATCTTTCCTTAAATGTAAAATTTGTATCTACATAGAGATTTTGTTGATTAAAAATTACAGTGCATTAGTAATAAAACAGCACTGGTTCCAAATATATGCAGCTTTGTAAAATGTAGATCTTTTTAAATATTTATGAGATAAAAATTCATATTTGGTAGAGACTAACATAAATAAAATAGCTATCTTTGAATTATTACCTAATGAGCCTTAAAAGCCATCACTTTTTTGGTACTAGCTAGATCTCTGATATGCTTTATAGTAGTTACACATGCTGCAGTAAAAAAAGTTACAGAATTAATTTTGTAAACAACAATCAATCATTGGAGGCCTCAGAAAAGAAGTTTACCAGGTGGAAAGAGTGGTATTTGGTTTTCTACCCATCTAAATTGACTGATATTTTGTTCAAGGTTTACAGCTGAACATATAATAAGCAGAGTAAGGGGAACTGTTCTCAAAATCTTACTTTTTCAAAATTGTCACTCTATATCTTTCTGTTCATAAAATAGGCTATTAAATGTTTTCTGAACTGAGAGGGAAGCATGTTATCTGAGCACTGTTATCTATAGCAAGAGCTAGAAAAGAAGTTGGAGAGCCTTTCAGGGTAGAGACAGCACTGCTGTTCTGTGCTTATACAGAACATAGCTCACAACAGAAGGAGGTTCCATTCGAATGGAGCCTTTGAGTACTGACAGAATGTAAGTATATACTTACCCCATGGTTTTGATTCATGTATATTTTTAGATATGTTCTAGAGATCTAGAGAAGCTCTTTCCTGAAGTTTTAAAGAAAAAAGGGAAAGATACATGTAAAATAACTACACGTTCTTTTTATATATATATATATATATATATATATATATATATATATATATGTAAAATAGTTTTAAAAAAATGACTTTTTGCATTTTTGCAGTTATAAAAGACCCAAACTCTATTTATTCTCTCAAAAGAAAATCGGCTACCAGACCTTTTTCACTACAGATGCTAAAAAATGAGCTTGCTTTACCATAGGAGGAAAGTTACTGAATTCAATAGAGTTCACAAGAGTAAAATAAACCTTACAGCTAGATTTTTTTCAGAAGGAAAGGAGGAAGGAATAAATTCAAGGATTTTGACTATTTAACTGACATTCAGATTCTTCAGGATGATAAAATGCTCTCCCCAGGTTCAGTGGGCTTAGGACTTCATCCTCATTGCTTATAGTAGTACATATTTCCTAATAGGATAAACAAATCTGTATTTATCATTAGCCAATCTATTTTATATTTCCAAAATAATGCACATAATATTGCTTGTGTACTTATTAGCAAAAGCAGGTGTGATATAATAGACTATGGCACAAATATTTGTTGTTGTCGTTCTTTTCTTACCATTAAGTTGAAATGTGAAATGAGGGTGACCTTAAAATATCAGCATGAAGGATTATTTTGTGTGTGTGCATTTTTGGGGGGGATGCATGTAAATCTCCACTCATCACTGATAGGATTGTGCAGATATTTTTAAGTTTATGCATTTCTGAATATATAATGACTTGTGTATTCCTTTTCATTCAACTGAATTAATTTTATATTTTTATATATAAACTAACAGTTGAAATATATGGCATCAAATTTGTTATATGCGTTTTTCATGTCGTGCAATTTGCCAAAGCTAATCCATAAAGCTTTTTCTAGGTGATGTAAACAGAAATTATTCTTTCAAATTTAAATGTTTAGTTTAGCAGAAATTGCATCATTGATAGTAGCACAGGATTAAAACATTAGAGGTTAAAATCTGTCTAGTCTGGTTATTCATCAGACTCATTTATTGAACCATGAACGCATTTTTATTTTCCGTGACAGAATCACTCATTAAAATGAATACTGCACATAAATAGTCATACCATTCTCGTGGAAAACAATGAAAAGTCTGTTCAATAGGTTGGAGTTTGTTTTTAACTGTAATGTTCAACCAAGTATCATGTCACATATCATTTCAAAAAAGGACTAATTTAAATAAGTTCTATCCAGTAAACATCCCCAGTTGTTCAAAAAAAGCTGAAAACTGAGGTAGCTTTAATTCTTTATATATGTATGCATATGCATATAGTTACATATAATTTTCAAGAAAATAAATTATAAAATTCTAGACAGTAAATTAATTCTTCACTTAGTCATGTATAAGTATATTTTGAAAATATAACCGCCTTGTTTTTTGTTTCTGAGATTAATGGGCAGGTATTCTATTCTCCTGGCATTTGTATATTTCATTTGGCAGTAAAGAAAATAATTAATTAAAGATGATATCCCCAAATTTGCCAAGGGTAATTAAGGCAAGATAATATCAACTTCTTTCTTTAAAAACTTCAGCAAATACTGTATTCTGCAGGGCTCTATACCTCTTTGGTTGTAAATGATGGTCTAGTAGACCTGGATAAATTAGGTTGTGAAAGTGCTCATTTAAGACTGCTCAAGTGCTCATGGAAGATTTAAAGAAAGGAATAAAAAAAGGGACCCTGGGAAGGGAAATAGTTTTTTGTCCTCTGTCAATCTTCAGCATCCTGGCCATGATACCAAACATGTCAGGGCTGTTGTGGAAACAGCTCCTCAGATACCTCATCTCCCTTAAGGAGAATGTATATTTTGTAATGGAGTGTATGAGCTACCTAGATCTGTTTTATATCATCTGTTCAGTCGACTGTCCTCGTGAACATTTTTGTTTTCACCTCAGAGAATCAGCTATTGTGCTTGGTGCTTCAAGTGGCTTTGGATGCTGTCTCAAAACATTTCCTTGACTTGGTATTTCCAGTCCTGAAGTGGCAAATTGACAAGGTGAAGCAGCCTTCAGTTAGGGTTCTCCTGTTTTTTTTTTCTTTAAAGAGAGAGTTGGAGAGCTTGAAGGAATTCAGAAGAAATAGCGGATTGCTTGGGCAGCTGGAGAAGAGTATTGGGGAGGGATTTAGAAGAGTGTGAAGCTCTAGGGAAAATAGATGAGGGCGGCACTTCAAGGCGTAGACAGTTATGGAGGAGGAGAATTTGGGGAATGGTGACAGGACTGATGAGAAAAATAACTTTGAGTTTAGGGTGTTCAGGCGCGCTGAGTTGAGGAAAGAGTAAATGTTATTCTTAGTCATTTCTGACTGCAAATCCCCTTCAGCGTTGACTCTTTTCTGTAGTCTTCCTCCCTACAGAAATGCATCCAGATAGGTATTGTTATATTATCACTTTCTTTTTCCTAGCAGACATTCTGTTCTCAGTGAAAAGAGTGCATACATCCACTGGAACCATATTCCTAATATTTGCAGAGCCATCACTGAAGGGAGCTGCACATACTTTCACTTATTGCTTCACTGTTGTTGGATTCCAGCTGCTAAACTAATTTTTATTCGAGTAAAGACCTTGAGCATGTTTTCCAGAATCATGGCACATGATTAGTGCAACTAATAGAGAAGGCTTTCTGCAGTATAGGACTATTTTTACACTGCTTGTTTTTTGTTCATGGAAGGTGGCAAAGTATCATAACATTTGAAAGTAAAGACTGGAACTTTTGAGATATTCATTCATCATTACTATTGTCAATATGTTAATACATTACAGGTAGAAATCATAATACTGCTTTTAAAATAGCCTTTGTGGTTTGTTTAAAATAGTTTTTGTAGTTTTGTAACAAAAGTTGTTACAAATATAAAAGATAAATTATTTCTTCCCATCCAGGTAGAGAGAAAGTTTTTCACTTTTAACAAGCCAAAGTAAACTCTCTCTTAAGGAGAATATTGGATGAAACCTATTTAAGTTTGCTTTATTAGTACTAGTATTGTTATCACTGTTATCAATTGAACTACTACAGTTAGTCACTAACACATACTTCCAAAGTGTCCACTGTAATGCAACACTGCTAGACTGCCATCTGTACAATCATGTACATCTCTGCACTTCTTATTAGATCTGGAGTTGTGTGTTACCTTCTAGGATATCAGGTATATATTAACAGGGAGTACATTAAAAGTATGAAAACTTGACAAAGAGATTTTAAAGCTTTGAATGTAAAGAAGAGGTATAGCTTACATGCTATAAAGAAGGAAACAGTTTAAAAAATACTCAAAAAAAAAAAAAAAAGGTCAGAATTTTCCTTTAGATACCAGATCTTGTAGCTCCCTTAAATCTTTACTGGCTGAACAAAAAGAATCCAAGTGCAGAACTTGACATGTTTTGGGTAACTCAGGTAAGACCACAAATATAAAATGTGATATTTGTTTAAACATCAATCAACAAGGATAATTCAGTATCACAGTTAAAATCTTCAGGTAATGTGTCTAATTTTGGTGACACTAAGCAAACACTTTTCTAGTCTCAGCTGGAAGAGAAAAAAAGGCATATGATATGAATTAACTTCTCCTTTAGGTGCCATATGATTCCCTAGTGAAGCTGTGGTGGGCCTTGAGTACCTAATGGAATAATCGGATCCTGCCCAAACTCTGGATGGATTTTACTTCTCTGAAATTAACATTCTGAGTCAACCATCAAAGGAAAGAAATTTCATGAGATTATTGCTTCCAAGTTGATCAGCAACAACACTTGTTTTTAAATAAATTGGAAAGTATTTTGAACAAGGAAATGTTCCTGTAAAAAAAATTGAGAGGCAAGAAAAGGCAATAGCAATTCTTTTCCTTTACTAGTTAACTAGCATTTTCTTTTACTAGCAAAATAAAACTATTGAATTTTTTTCCTAAAAGGAAGGTTTTTTTTTTTTTAGTAGCAGCCTAAATAGGAAACAAATAGCCAAGAGAAAGTTGGAAGAGGGAATTTTAAGCATTTTCTAATAAAAAATACACAAAACTCAGAAGGTAGAAGTATTTCAGGATGTCTTTTAGAAATGTGAACTACAGACAATTAATATGTGATTCAGATACCAAAGACAAATTCCCATTTCTTAATGATCTTTTTTCAAACTCATTGTAGGTTTACTAAAAATGTTATGTCCTTGTTTTAATATATGTTTGTAATGTAGTGAGAAAACAATAAAAGAGCCACTTGATAGAACTTCAGATTTTTAACAATAAAAGAAAGAGGTTTATGACAAGTCATAAATTGAAATGGAATCTGTTGTTAGACTTTTTCTTAGAAACTTTCAAATGTTAATTTACATGTTAAAAAAGCATATATATATATATTTTTTTACTTTTAAGGTTTCTGTAGCATTGGCATATCATCATGGCTTTAACCTCTCCTGTAAAAATTTGAAGCTTTCATATGCCAACAGCATATTTTTCCTTTCCTCTCTAATACATCTACATAAAGTATATGAAATCAGTCATCATAGAACTCTATTTTAAATATATATTTTTAATCTCAGGACTCTAAAGTCATATGAATTTGGTTTTAGGCATAAAAATCCCTCAGATCATCTTTGTTAAATCAGTATGTTAATGTGGTTAAATTTTTAATTTAAAAGCAAATAAATGTGTTTACTGAAGCTTGTTTTCACGTGTTGTAGTTATCAATCCAGAAAAATGACTGTGTACAAAATGGCATAAAGACTTTGTTGTGATAATGATATTCATAGAGTTTAACTTTTAAGAATGCTAACTACTTTGTGTGAAAAGCAGAGTGCATAGCATGTGTGTGCTAAGATTTGTCTAAGTTCCTACACACTATCTTTAACACAGTAAAGAGAAGCCATTTCAGTAATATACTGAAGAGTAGACAAGACTAGAGATCTATATCTGGTGCATGTTCAGACAATTTACATTTTTCTTACACGAGAGAGCATGAGAAATGTTTTGAAGAAAACAAAAGGTCTGCTTCTCTCTTTGAGGAGAAATTGCTTTCAAACTTCAAACTGCTGGAGAAACTTTCCAAGAACATGGTATTTCTACAGGTCCTACAATTTTGCAAATACTAGAGAAAAACATATCAATTTGGACCTTTAGACTTGTAACTGTAAACAAAAATAACCCTCAAAGGACTAGAATAAACCTATTTAACTATAAATACAATTTAAAGACAAATAGGGAAAAGGAGAATATACTTAGGAAAATGTATTTAGGACAACAAAAACAAGACTGTAGAATGAAGAATTCAAAAGGGAAAGTAACTATCTGAATAACTTTGGTTCCATTTCTCCATTTCCTAACATTGTTCAAATACACAAAAGTAGGCGCCTAAATTATTTTTTTTTAAAATGACCTCTGAGTACTGATTTCATCAGCAATAAGGAACACTAGATGTTTGATTATTAGCATCAGGAGTCACAAAATATTTTAATTGCTTGGAGAAATATTAAGGGCAAAAATTTTCAAAACTAGGAATAAAAATTACTTTTTTTTATTTCATATTTTAGTACCTTACCTAAAATGGCTTGATCATTAAATGAATTTTTACTGGTCCACTTGAATTAATTTGTTGCTCTTCAGTGGTTTAGATTAATTCAGTTTGAAGCTGGCCCTTCGCCTAAGGCATCTACTTCTCAAAAAAAAATCTTGTCAATTAATGGAAGGAAATGAGAATGGGAAGGACAGTGGTTGAAGTATATAATTTATACTATATATATTATATGTGTGTATGCTCTGTATGTGTGCATACACACACAAGTGCCAGTATTTGGGAAAATTTTAAATGAATTTAGCACGGAACAAGTATGACGAGCACACTAACAGTACTTTCTTCATGGTACTCGATTAACATGAGTTACAGACCTGAATTACAAACATCTCCTCTGTGTTGGGAAAGTTATTGTCTATTCTGATTGTATATTTATTATTTCTGTCCCTGGCAACTGTGGGATCTACATAGATTTTTTTTCAGAATGGAGCCTTATTATTCTTGCTTTTTGATTTTTTTGTTTTTGATATGTTACATATCTTTGTAAAATTGCAACCGTTAGTCCTGAATAAGGTACTTTTAAAGGTTTACCGTGTACTTGTTGAAATCAGGCACTCAATTCTTGGCAGATATGGGTGGTTTTTTTAAATATTTACATTGTAAGGGAAATGCAAATAACCATTAAATGCCTAAAATTCAGAATTAGCTGAACTGGTTTTTTTTTAGTACAAAAAGTAACATTGTGACACTCACGGATCTAAAGGTTTGATATATCATTTCATAGGATAGATTTATGGACATGGTCAAGTGTGCTGTTGAAAAATAGCACTAAATTAATAGAATATAAAATATATTTTTTAATGTGGAAATTGTCATGTAAGAAGCAGATCTGTATATGACATCCCTCCCTTTATTATATCTTAGTGTTCTTCAGCGAATGTCTTGCATACAGTAAACGATTTACAATTGATATTTGAGTATTTTAATAGGAGAAGTTACACTCTTCAAATTGGTTCCCTAATTGTCCTCTAAACCATGTCTTGTTATAATTGCCACAGGAATGAACTGCACTTCACCTCTGGTTCTCTGCTGTGCATAAGTCATGCCATTGTTGGTCTTGATTTCTGAGATTTTACCTGCCTAAGCATAGGATCATATCATTCTCTCATAAATAGATGGGACCCTGGGCTGAATTCTGATATGGTAGTTATGATGCCCTGACTTAGTGCTGACTCTGAAGTCTTTCTTCTGTCCAGATAACAATGCTGATACTTGAGCAGTCACATCCAAGTATAATGATTTAAATGAAAAACATTTAAAGTCAACACATATGCATTCTGTTTTATTATTTTTTATATGCTAGAGCTGTTCCCTAGGGCTTAGCAGTCACTGGATCTGAGATGAGAATGTCCCAATTTTTCAGGCTTGTTCTGGGTCTTCTTGCTCTTTTTCAGATCACAGAGATGATGTGCTGGTCAGCCATAGGCAGCTTGTTCCTTTTCTTTGCATTCAAAATGCTTTTTGACAATTCTTTACTTCTGCTTTGCTAGATCCCTAGTGCAATATTTCAAATATATGCTTACATGTACTTCTCTGTACCCTTATTTAGGCTAAAACAGATGGGGAAAAAAGAAACAATGTTTTTCCCTTTTTGGCTAAGTATTCATAAAAGGGAGATCTTTTCATACCTGGGATTAATGCATACCAGCATTATACTTCTTGGAACTGCATCACGGTTTAACTCTGGGGTTAAACTCCAGGTTTTTGTGGGTCAAAGCTGTCAACTGGTACTCTGCAGACCTTTGCAGGGACTAGAAAAGGAAATGACTACTGTGGTTTAATTCATTGTCCAGGCAACCATACAGGCAGTAGGAAATGTTTAGGGGTTTGCAAATCGAGAAAGATTGAAAATGACTGTTACAGGTTAGCTTTAGTGGAATACTGAAAAAAAAATTCCTTGACTTTTATGTGTGCTAGTGTAGAACATAAATACTGAATATAGACTGTGATTGAGACATTTTTTTTCAAAGCTGTCATTGTATAGAGTTTTAACATTTGAGGGACTATTAATTCATCAGTTATATTTTGAGAAGCATGCATAGTCCCCAGGCTCAAGTACTTTCATAGAATAAATTAGTTTTGATCAGGTATTTTTGTTCATGTTGTTTTGAGTATTTGACCACTACCTGAAAGCTAGAATTTATGTTATTAACTTTTACAATTTCTGCATGTAAGTACAACTGTTATCAGTATATAATTCTAAGGTTCAGCTTCATGTATTTAATTCTTATTTTCATTTTTTCTCATTTTTTTAAAAATATGGTTATCACATCTTTTTCTGAATCATTTTCCGTAGCTCAGCCTCTATTTCTTGTATTTGTTTTCAATGCTACTTGAAAAATAGCGTCTTAAAGTGCCCTCCTACCATCTTCAAATACAAAATGTATACTACATATTTTTCCTAAGCTGACTAGAGCAGCATGGAGGGGAATGCTTAGAATTTCAAATATGGCTCCTGTAGATTACAGTAAACATTCTTGAGGTCTAGATTCTGACGTTTTCCGAGTGGGTGTTCGGCAATGCTAAGAAGAAGCATCGCTAGCTTCAGTAGCTTCAATACAAATAAATGTAGCGATATGCCTGTGTTAGTGAACTGCAGTTACTTGTTAGGAAACAGGATCAGTAATTTAATTTCTTCGCCCTATATAGAATTATATAAAATCAAGGGATGCTCTAGTCCTTACTGTTTATTCTTATAAAATGTTGGTTCAATATAAAACTGTATGTTAATATTTGAAAGGTTATGTTTAAAGTGAGATGACGGTAGTATCCATAAATGTGGTTGTCATTCTCTATGGACAATTATCACTAAAAGATTGAATTACAATTGATTGTATTGGGCTTGTGACACTTTTGTTCATTTCTTATCTAGTTAAAAAAAAAAAAACAAAAAACGACAAAAAAAACCCAGTTCCTACAATTGCATGATGTGAGCAGAAATTTGCCTTTAGCAGATATCTGAAAAGGCCATGGTTAGGCTCAGATAGGAGACGTCTTTTAATGATGATTTCTGCAATCTGTAATTTTAGCTCTTCCACATCAGGATAAAGAGAGAACCTTTAGAAGCTTTCCATTGATAATGATTGAGGGAATGAGAGACCTCTTCCAACATACTCAATACTTCAGTCTTTAAGAAACTCACCCAAAAGACTTGGATTCAAGTTTCTGTTCTATTTTTTCCCACATCATAGGAAAGCCATCTAACAGTAAGACTTTGGGGTTGCTTTCTGTTTCTTCTGGTAGAGCTGCCTGTGTTACCTAAATATATAAATATTTAAATATTCATTGGGCAAAGGGGCAGCGAGCATATGCATGCTTACTGGTAGGAGCGCTCAACTTGGAACAAAAGATCTGAGTTCAATTCCCTATCCTAATGAATATTTTATTTGCATATGTAAGGTGAATTAGATCTAATATAAGAACTGAGGTTTTCACTAGAGAATATTCAAAAGATGAATTAGGACATTCATCTGGAATGTGATAGTGAGGTACAAGATTCTGATGATATTTGTCAAGTATTTTAGACATGATGTGAAAATATAATACCTGTGAAACTTTCAGTTGTTACGGTATAGCCAACTATATCCTGAATAATGCTTAGAACTATTTATTATTTTCTGAACACATTTGACTTTCTTACGCTGGTAGAGCATACAATAATTTGTCTAATGCACAACAAATCTTTATCATTTTATATCTTTTAATTTTTTTAACATAAACTATCAAAAGTGACCAAAATCAAGTACCATTGACTTCTCTAGATTTTTTATGTATAATTCTGTAATTATTTTTAAAAGCGAATTTTAAACTAATCATGGCATTGACCAGTCACATACATATACATTAAATGCTAGCATTCCGAATTAAAATATTACTATATTTTTCTACTTTTCATGTATTTTTTTTCCCTAGAAGGAAGCATATATTTTACATAAGGCAAGCCATTGAACCGTAAATAATATCTAAGTTTATAACCCATGGAGTGCTATTCATTTTTCAGGTTGAACTTAGCTTTCATTAAAAACCTGAACTGGCCATGTGACTGACAGCATCTTGTTGCATTTGTTCTCAGTTTGCCTGCTATATGATTTTAAGAAGGAAGAAATAAAATAGGTAGAAATCTCTGGAAGAGTTACTTCCTGTGAAGAGCAATTGAATACCGGGAAGAAGAGAGGTCTCTAAAATATAGGGTGGGAAGGCAGAAAAAGAGTGAAGAAGGGAGAGAGTGTCACTGCAAGGGTCTGAATTGTGCAGTGCATGCAGGGACTGGCAAACTGCCAAGACAAGCAGAAAGTAGAAAGATAGACTTTCACAGCATGGAAAGAAAAAGCTCCTCATGGGTAGGAAGGCACTGGGTAGCACGTGTTACAAGCCGGGAAGTCACTGAATAACAAAGATGAATCTTGGAAGCAAGGACATGCCTAAAAGGACTCACCAAGGGAAGAGTTGCACATAAAATATTTTCGTGTCTCTTTTGTCATATATAGACAATTTGCATATTGTCTATTTTAAAAGTTAATTTATTTTAGTTTATATTCTAGTAAAATCTGACTCTTCTGAGTTTTGATCTCTTGGGGTAACTCAATAAAGGAGAATATCTAGGCACATTCACATCAAGGCTCTGGTCAACTCTTAATGCTGTTATAGGTTCCATCACAAAACAAACAAACTCAGACCCATAAAACAAAAATTGTTTGAATAGAGTACATCTGCGTTTCTAGAACTTTTAAATAGGTTAAAATATCTTAGACAAGATGTTAATTTTAAGGAAATGCAAGTGCATATGAAATTCTTAAGAATATTTATCAAAATATCCTACCTTGTGCATAAAAATAGAAGGGAAAGCTAGTAAGCATTTAATTCACTGGGAATCTAATGAATTAGTAGTTTACTAGACAAAATGTCTGTTAATGAGCAGCATACTCAACGAGAGTTTCAGAATACGAGATCAGCTGTGCTTCTCTGACACTTGGAGGGTCATATACCTCAGCAGTCATGAGTTCAGCTGAGACTGGCTGAATGTAGTAAGTCTACTGTAATTGTTGTAAATTCATCTTACTTTTTTTTCCACTTTATTTTGCTATTTAATCATCCGTCCTGCCAAGTAGCCTTTCCACATGGATATTTTAACAATTGCCTTCTTAATCAGTTTGAAGTTTGAAGTCAGTTTAAGTCTGAAAATGCTGCAGGATCCTATATTTAGGCTTAGAAAAACTGCTTAATGTTTTGTTCTTTTTTGATAACTATACCGTAAATTCTTCTATGTCCAAAACTAAGTCTGCAAAACTGACTTCGTACCTATTTCTATCTTGGCATGACAGCAACTTCAAGGTTCTGTCAAGTCATATTTAATCTGTAATCTATCAGCTCTTACAAGCTTTCTCTTTAGTCTGGAGGATTTTCCAGCTGGACACATGGATCTTGCAGTGCAGTTTTTGCACAGCATTAGTCACAGACCTGTCATGAGCATAAAGCTTTGACTTTTTTCCTCATGCTATGGAGTGTTCTCTACTAAATAGCAAGAAAGAAAAGAAAACACTAATTTATCTGAAAGTCACTAAGGCAAAGCCTATGCGGTTCTCTCCCCACCCCTCAAAAAAACAAAAAAGGAAAAAAGAAAAAGGATCAGAGTAGGCAAACAATGGGACAAGGGATTTGGAAAAGGAACATAGCATAGCATATCAGGTTAATACTCTTTATTGAGTTTTTTCTAAGGCTGCCACATCTTTGATAATGCAATCTTGTGCACCCACTCTCACATAACTCTTGAAATCTGCTGTTATTTAATCATCTAGTTTCTTTTGCTGGCCCCTATAATAATGGCTTTTGAGAGTGTCTTCGAAAATCTGGGAGGCCTGTATGCCTTATGGACCCAATTCAAGAAAATTGTTCCATTTTGAAGAGAAGTGCTGTGGCAGAAGAGGAAATAAACCATGTATCAGAATTGATACCCTTACTGAGAAACAGACTGACCTGAGAAAAAAATTGGAAAATAATAAGGAAGTATTGAGATTTGTGCTAGAATTTCGCATGAGATGAAAAAAATGGAAGCTTTTGCGGTACATCTTAGAAGTCCCGTGTAATGGTATGTAAGAAATGACTCAAAAATAAGTTTTCCTGGGAAAGATACTGGAGATAGATAGAAGCCTATGTGGTCCAGATAGTCACTTGGGCTATCAAAAAGGAAGAAAGGAATAGCACTTACGGCAACCATGATGAAAGAAAGGGGGCTAAGTAATTTTGGTGGTAGTCAAAGCTCAGCTGTGAAATTTGCAGAAGGAAATAATTAGTTTTTTTGAATGTCACTTAAATGTGCAGGACAGGGAAGAGAACTAAGTGAAAAAGGAATATGTCCTTCCTAGTTTTAGTGATATAGATGACAGATTCTGTTGTGATAGGCAGTGGGGAGGCAGAACATCCTTCCTGGGTGGAATTTTTCCTGATTCTCTTCCTCTAATAGTTTTAGTTTATTTTGCTGGTCATTCTTATTTCCTGCTTGTGGGTTTTTTGTTTTTTTAATGGACATTTTAATTCAGCCTATGCTCTTCCTCAGTGGAATATTCATTCCTTTCGATTCAATATGTATTTAACTTGCAAACTTTTCTGCTGTTCCTGATACGTTTGCATCTGGTGCAATTAATATGTTGTGGCAGTTTTGTTTGAAAAATTCATAGGCTGTGCAAGAATTACTGCTGAGGACCATCATGTAAACTATATGATTGTTCTTAATGCACACTCAGTAGGATTCAGATTTACATTTTCCCCATTAAGCTCTCCCATTGAACAAGAACAAAAAATTATTCTGGCCATTGATTTGGAGCCAAAGATAATAACAGGAGCATGGAGGGAGGGGAAAAAGAGGCATCATTTTATGGGATATATTAAATATGTCAATAAGTTTGACACTGTCAGGGGGCTAGAAAGATACAGCAGTCCTTTAAATTAGAGAGTAAGGAAAGAAAGGTGGATCAAGAGACATGAAAACAAAGCTCTCTTTCTCACCAACTTGCCTACAAAAACGTACCGAGAGGAGAAAGTTGATTCAATAGAAAGGCAAGAGTGTTTTTTCTTTTTCTTTATTTTTATTTTAATTTAAACCCTGGACCCCTCTAGACATGTGTTGACAAGCATTTGTAAGTAGTTGCAGTGTGCATATGTGAGATCCTTTGAAAGCAGGGACTTAGAAATTTGAGTTATGGGCAATACCCTCATTAAAGGGAAAAACTAAAAACTTTACTATATCAGAGCTACATATCTACACAAACTATTTATATAACCTTTTTTATATAATTATTGTGTCGTTATGTTAAAATGTTTTGGTAAGTGTGGACTTTACAAAACACGCGAAAGACAAACACAACTAGAAGAAGAGTTGGCATGTCTGGGCCGGCCTGCCTTGCTATGGAAACAGTCGACAAGGGCAAGGGCTCTGATACACACAGAAAGGCATCAAACCAACAGCAGTGAAAACCAGCTCTGTTGGCAGAACGACACGAACAAACAGGAACAGTGTGGTGTCTGTGAAGATTAATAGTAAATAAGTATACATAAATTATTATAGTTTGTGACAGTTTTAATGACAAGTCATCCAGGGGAAAAAAAAAAATTACACGTATTTAGAATTGAAAAATGCCAAGTTTGAGATGACAGAAGGAAAGAGGTTATTGGGAACAGAGACAGGCAGCTTGTCTAAATATGCCTAATACTAAATACAGGTGATTATATTATTTGAAATTAAAAATAAGCTGTGATTCAGTTATTTTTAAATTATTAGGCCCTTTCAGCTGCAAATTTCAGCAGGTGCTAAGAGCAGTTGTAACCACAAGCATGTTCTGTGTTATTTAGAAATAGCATTCTCAGATGTCAGTGGTTTTCACCCAAAAGCAAAGCTATTTAGCGAATTCTTCTTTTCACTTTTCCCAGTATGATTTAAGAAAATTCTAAACCTGTGTATCTTAGAAGCAATGAAAGAGATTTTGAAAGGTTGCCATTTTGTAATTAATACATGGACGAATTATGCAACTGCTGTATATGTTATGGATATTTTTCTTGTAGGCTATCTCTCAAGTGAAGGAAAAAATGACTTGTAAAGCAGATTTTTAAATACACTTCTGTTTCTATTGTTGCTGTACCTCATAGATCTCACTCATCTCACTGTAGCCTAAAATACTGTGGGAATCAGTGGGCAAAAGTGGCAATCTGTATTTTTCTTGAGTGTTTTTACTGTGCTGTGTCAACACTAAGGAATTGTATAGGAACAATTTCTCTGAAATTTTCCACTTTGACCTATAGCAGTGGGATAAACTGGTCATAATTCAGTAGCTGAGGAGATCTTTTGTCAGGAGAAGGCCCTTACACTAGCCTGGGACCAGCAAAAAAAGGCCTTGTAATAGCAGCGGTGGTTGCAAGCGGAGAGTTTCTGCTTACACCTGTGGCTGAGTGGGCAATGTTAGCTGCTGGCCTACCACAGAGTAGCCCACAAAGTGCTCTAAACCTACCTGGCTAGGGCCAGCATGAGTCCAGCTAACACAAAGGAAGACATGATTGATATTTGGAAAACTATCATGCCACTGGACTTTCTCTTGTTGCAGAAAACAGTTGTACCTGAAAATACTTAGTCCTCAATTGTTCCATATCGCATTCTAAAGAAATTTGTTATTACAAATTGTCATTAAAGTGAATATGTCCTTCTTTTAGGCACTTGGCATTGAAAATAGATAGATGGCCTGTTAGGTTTATATCAAAATAAATAAAGAATATCTTATAAATACTTCTAAGTTTCAAAAAGTAGCTTTTAAGTAAATATGGGTCAATTTGTTATAACAAGATGCAGTATTTCCAGTTCTCATTATCTCAAGATTCTAGCCTCAGTTTTGATTTCAGTGAGTATGAAGTTCTAATATACCATTTGTAAGCTATTTGTTGTGATTTTTAGCAATATCTGGGCTCAAATAAGCTTATTTAGTTGTCACATATCAGACCTCCAGTCAACGAAGAAATGTATTGTTTTAGTTACAGGAAATATGTTAAGAGAACAAATATTGTATTTTAAGGTGATACTTAACCAACCAATAACTTTTGATGTGGTTTGTTCTCATGTATTGCTTTGCAGTTTTATATGATAAAGGCTAAAATTAGGAAGAAAAAATGAGCTTCCTTTTAAGCTTTGTGAAGTTATGTGCTGTCACTGTTCAAACATTAGAAACAGAAATAAATCTGTGTGCGTTTCTGTATATTAGCTTTGTTACTGTGTTTGATTGTCCTCTAGACTGAGAAATTTTATTCAGTGATGAGGATTTTAGAATACTAGTGTGAGCTTTTAAGTATCACTTACTTCTAGTACATGTACAAGAGTGCCTCTATAGTATTCTGTGTGCATGTATTCATCTGTCTGTCTGAATATATAAGTTATTTTATACCCTTAAATCATACAGTACGTTTCTAAATGTGTTTCACATGAATGTGAAAGCTTTGAAGCAGTGCTTTAATTTTATCACTCCTTTTTTCTTTTGATAATTGCAATTACTTTCTGGTATATTCATATCCATATTTTGCACAGATGAAAGAAGCCCATTGTGTTTGGAAAAGAATCACAACACAGAAATGGTTTGGTATCGCTGAAGAAGATTATGCAAAATATAAACATCTAATTATTCAATAAAATCGATTTCTAAATAATTCCAATTGCTTTTACGTAATTGTTGCAGGTTTTTATATTTATAAATTGAGTTACAGCTCAAATACAAAATTTTCAAAATGTATGGAATGAATCTGGTTAGTTTGAACTAGAGTTCCTTTACAGAATTTCTGTTTTATCTGTGGAGAATTTCCCCCCTCCTTGGAGCAAGTAGTTTAATTGTCCAGAGAATGTTACCTAAGTAATGAGGTTATATTTATCGCTCTATCATTACTCAGTCATTACCTTCTGGTTTCCAAAGAAGGTCATCGGGAAGGTAGCTTGACACAGCCCACAGCACACTCTGGCTTTTGGAACCCAATGATACGTGCCTCTGCCCTGGGCTTCCCGAAAGGAGGTGCTATTTTCCTGTTCCTCAGACCAAACAGTGCTGGTCCACCATCCTTGCTGAGATTGTGTTTCAGCATTTAAATGCCTTTGAGTGTTTCTGATCCCCTGCCTTGCTGTCTTCAGTGAGTAAGACTATCTTAATTCTTTCTGATTTCTCTTTCTTTTGGAGTCAATGCAGAATATAGCAACAGGATTTTTCTCTCAAATTATTTATTTATTTTTAACCTATGCCAGTCAATGCTTTTGTAGTATAAGAATCATAAAATAACGGTGGGATAGTTTTAAAAATATTCTGGGATAGCATAAGAATTTTATTGTCATTTCTGTGATCAGTAGATAACTGACAGAAAGAAAGCTCTGGGAAAAGGGCAGTTAGTGTAAGCTCTTCATGGAGCGTAATAGGTGATGCTGGCTGACAAAGAAATCTTTCTGAATATCACATGAAATATGACAATTCTTCCATAGTATATAATTACCTGTGTTTTGCTAGGCTTCTTGCATGGATGAAAGTGTTAATATAACTGTAATGGCAAATGCCTGTTATCTACTCAGCCAAAACCAATGTTTAATTATGTTTGACAGAAAATATTTCAGCAATTTAAGAAAAAATTGCATCCTTGCTACTTATTATCATAAAACTTATGAAATAAATAGTTAAGTTATGCTTGAGCCCAATGAGAAATGATAAGAGATATCATCCATTTTGGAAGAGTGTGGGTCAGTGGAAAGTTGTGTCAAGAGGAGTATCACCATTTGGCCTCTTTTGAAAGCTGCATGTTATCTAGGATAACTAAAATGATGTTCACTTACCTTTAAATCATAACTAAAGCTTTAATGGAAGTTTAATTGCATTGGAAGCTGGAAGAGTCTATATGAAGATAATAGAAAGAGAAATAAATTTTTTAACTATTTTTAACATACTGAATATTTCTCCTAAACTTTCACAGATTGCTCTGTCTAAATTTAAAAAGGTTACCTCATCTATTGAGTAGCTAACATTTCTGCATTTGCACTGAATGTATGTTCACAAAAAGTACCTTAGTGCTTTCATGAGTACTTCAACTGCCACTTTGCTTTATGCTAAGTTTGCGATTTTACTTGTTACCTGTAACCAGCTATCTAGTTTAGACCTAAGTTAAGCAGAAGTGCAGTTTCATGCCTTGCTATGGCATATTTATATATTATTTTTACTGCCTAGTTTATAACTTTCTGCAATAGTTGTACTACTAGTAGGACTCCTTGTCCCATTCTAACTGGATATTGACCATTATTGTAAGACAGTGTTTCTGGAAGATGGTTAGAAGCAACAACAACTGAAAATCCTAACCTTTAGGAATATGAGAGGTTTCTTTTAGTAATTCAAAAAAAAAAAAATCTGACATGTTAGTCATTAACATTGTGCATATACTTTACATTTAGAAAAGAGTAGTCATGTAGAACTCTAATTAACTATATTCTTAGCATTAAATGCACATGTCTTCACTACTTCTTTGAAATGCTTAACAATTGCTAATACCAACTTCTGTAAAATTTTTTCCATTTTCTTTTAAGGAGAAATTTGGCTTTTGGCATATTTGGCTTAAGCTACTTCATGTCTCCATTCATTTAAAGGCTTATTACATATCTCTGGAAGTGGGATTTGTCATAATGGCAATAAGATGAACTGCAGAAGCTCAACTGAATGCCACTATAATTGGGAATAAAGCTATTTACCTTCCAGACATGTATTCCCAAGTAGAGCGTGCTAGTTAGTATGTATGTAGCTTCCTTCAGTGAAATTATAGTCAATCTAACTGTAGCACTTATTTAATAATTTTTGTGGCATGCAGAGTTGCTAGATAGCCAAAACTACTCAGGAAGAGTTTAGAAATAGCAGATGGAAAGTATGAAATCTGTGAGGATAATACACAGTATGAATCTGTGAGGAAAAAGTAGGGTGGTGTGTATCTGAAAAGAAAGTCAACCAGGAGTGTGCATGATGAGATAAGTGAATGGCAAAAGAATCGGAAGGCTGGCAAATGGAATGAGCTAAAATAATAGGGATGAGGAAAAAGGAATGATTAGAGAGAAGGGGGAAAAAAAGAAAAGAAAGGCGACATTCTTTTTTTTTCCCTCTTTTTGGCCTTACCTGTAAGTTAATAATTCTGCATTATTACAGAGCAGTATTTTTGTTGCAGAAATAACACTGATGCATTTTTGTATTATCAAAGAGCACTTTCAGTGGCCACTTTTAGTGGCAAATCTGCCTATTTTTCATTTCTCCAAAGCAGGGAAAAGGGTAAAATCAGTAATTTGCATAAATTGAAAGAAACAAAAACTGGAGTCACACAGCCAAAAAAAAAAAATCTTAGGAGTAAATTTTGCCTAACACTGTGAGACTTCTGTGTCTTATCAGAGCCTTTGGAGTTATAAGGCTTTTATACAGTACCCCAGGCTTGTAGCTGTGAGGACTGTTCTTTACTTATTTGCTTTGCAGTTCTCCAATATTTTCTTGTATAGTCATCCTATGCAATTCCAGTGCAACTACTATGCCAATATGCTAGTAGCATAGTAAATTTGATTGATAATTCTTTAAATTTTGTGAGTATTTCTAATTGGCTGCACTTGCATATGTTCAAATCTCCTATATAGTCCTATATACATTTTTAATTCTAGGAATTAATATGTTTATTTTCTTTGCAGAGATTTAGTCAAGTTTTTCATCTGAAGTATGATTTCATATGGGCAGAAGCGGTCATGAAAGAACAATTGTTTTTGCTCTCATGCCTGTTAAAACAGTATTTTACAAGCCAGTTTCAAGGTCACTTTACAGCATGTAAACTATTTTACTCTTTTTTTTTTTTTTTGACGAATGACTACAATTTGCTGTCACATTAACAGGCTGACACTGGGAAATCACAAAAGCATAATGTTAGAAAATGTAGTTGCTTAGAAAGTTATTCACTGGGGTGCTGATATAATTTGAAGCTCTTCCTAAAAGAAGCTGCACTTTTTATGGATCTCTCAATTATATTTCTGTATAGTAGATCTTCTTAGAAGGAGGTCTCTCAAATATATTTCTGCATAGTAGATCTTCTTAGAAAGAAGATTCTTATTTAAAAAACAAAAACAAAAACAACTCCTCTTAATAATATACCGGGACCAAAAACAGTATAGCACATATCAGAACACTGCAAGCTTTATTCTTTACTGGTTCTTGGTTTTTTCATTTACCGTTACAGAAATTGGATGTAGAGTGAGTGCTTAAAATAAATAAATAGGCTGCTCTGTCTAAAGCTTGGATACATATCCTACAATGAGATCTAAAAGATGATGGGATATAAAATACTGTTAGATTATCCACATCATAACTTTTTAGGTAGTCATTAGAATATCCTAAAGCAGATTGAAGGAGCTCTGTAAAGATAACCTAGTTTTTACATTTGTACAATAAGGTATAGCAAGGAAGCAACACAAGTGGTTTTAATAGTCCTCTGCATACCACTAGAAGTGTGCACATTTCTTGTTGATTATGCAAAGCACTTGAATATCCCACTTAGGTGCAGAGTCATCCAGACTGACTACGATAAGCAGGCTGGATCTAGCCCTCAGTGTATTACAGTAAGATTTGCTCAGCAAGGTGCATCGGTGGGCATCCACGCACTGAGATGTGCAAGTGTGTCACCAGTATCCCCCTTGAGACAAAATCTGGGATACTTTAGATTTTTATGAGTTATATTTTTGAAGAACTTTAATATTTCAGGTGATTTATAGTAATGACTGTGTGTGTGTGCACTAGCTGGGCAACGAAGGATACAAAAAATTTCACTAGTAGAGAAGTAATAATAAAAGCAGCATTCAAGAGCCTGAGTAATTTGAAGTACTTTACCTACTTACATTAAAAACTATACAAATCCCATGTCAAAAAGATTATTTACATGGAATTTTTTCTGATTTTTAAAGCTGCTATAGAGAAGTCATGTTGCTTGTAAATTTTCTTCACTTATGTTGAGGACTAGCAAATAGTTATTTTTTTGTTTATGCTCAGGTTCTGCTAACTTCCATTTTATTACATCTTTTGTAGTTTAATTCACTGGCAAAATCTCCTAAATTTCAAATAATTTAGCCTTTCCTAAATCAGCTAATAGAAGTTATGTTTAATATGTTGCAGGAAAATGTAAGTTTGCTCATTAAAGATGCCATTTTATTTGGTTTTTTTTGTTTGGGTATTTTCTATTCCTTTAAAATGTTTGAAAGCTGTATATTTATAAAGCATAACTTTTTACGTCACATATAATGTCACATATATGACGTATTAACATACATATACATTGATGGGAAACCTTTTATTCTGGTGTTCATCACTGTTTTCCATGCATGGTTATTTTCTGTTCATACTACCCAATAATAACTGCTGAAATCATTAAACGTCTAGAAGCATTAATGTAGCATTGATGGTACTTATTTGGCATTATACTTGAAACAGTATAGTCACCGTATAGTCATAGTATAGTGTTCTAAGAAACAGAGAGTAGGAGAAATATATATAAATTTGTCAGTTCAGAAAAATTGTCTAATTTTATTGGACAAAACGTTGAATCTCCCACCAGGCTTGCCAGGACACCTTGAAAGCTATTATGGTAGTCACAAAAGTTAATTAGTTTTGAAACTATGTTCCGCTAAAATGTTGCTCTGAGGCAGTGTATTCTGAACACATAATCTTTATCCATTTTAGTTTAAAAAGATTTTGAGACTCCTCTTGTGGTAGCAGAGCAGTATTGTATCAGCGCTACAGATAAACAAACCAGTTGGAATTTACAAAAATGCAACTTGTACGTAACTTTTACGTAGCTACTGTTTTTCTGATTCACTTCACTTCATGAAATATTTTGTGCTCCTTTCTTTTAACTTGAATTTAGAGAGAAAATATTTTCTTTCAAAAAATCGTGTAAGCATAGTAGCCTGTTGCGTGGACTGCAGATAAATACCGTCTTCTTCCTCTCTATCCAGCAAATGCTTATGTATTTTCTTCTTTTTCCTAGGTGAGTAACTGAAGGTTAGCAGAATTCCTGGTTCTCCAGTATGCTTAATGCTTTTCTGTAATATGCTATGGGTAAGTAAGAAAAATATTGCATAATTTTTTTTATTTTCAAAAGAAAGCACATAAATAAAAAGGAATAATTGGTAATAATTTCTACAATTGTGTTTTAATCAGTGTAATAATTGGTTACTCTATTAACAATATGGAAAAACCTGGAATATGTTTATAAAGGTATTTTATATGGAGATGGTTGGATGACAGGCATTATTCAGTTTTCCTAGTAGAATTTTGTTAGGACTGTTCTGTCTTTTTGCAATTAAAATTATATATTTAGGGTAGATTTCCAAACTTGAGATGTTTGTAGATACAAAAATGTAGTAGTTTATAAGAGAAAGAGAGTACCTGAGAGCATATTACAGTCCACAGTTGTACAAATTGTATCATTTAAGAAATTATTTCACAGACTTGAAAACCTGTGCTTTGAAAAATGTTACATGTGGCTATTCTGCTTATAAGTAAGATATATTGTATTTCATACTTTGTTAATAGGCAAAGTTCTATTCTGGGATAGTGTTTGCAGAAAATGTTAGGGAAGCTTTTGTTTGTGGTATAACAGGAGCATTCTCTTTTGGTTGTTATTTACACTCTTCATATGATTGTTATAACTGGAACTATATATGCATTTTTCTAAAATACTTTAAATTAAATAGAACAGTTGAACTATACTGGATTTACTTTTCTGGTCACCACTGTGTGTGTGATCAGAAAAATCAAAAGTAAAGGCCTTTGATGTAATCCTGCCCCTCTTGCAATGCACTGTATAATATTACCAGGGACTCCAGTGGCCACAGTTGCATCCATTGGAAATGGCTTTCATATCAGTCTGGAATTAAAATTAATAGGAACACGGCTGTACATAGAGACATGAAAATACCTTAAACCTCAGTAAAGATCTCGGTTCTCGCTTCACATAAATTATAATTTATTTAAATACCAATTAAAATACTTAATTTGTGTTAATATTTAAAGCCTATAGTATTAGCTTGGTGATTCTTTTTCCCAAAATAAGAGTGTGATGTGAACATGATTGCCTGGATTGTCAAATGCACAACTAGTTTAAATATTTTTAGAAGGAGGAAAGAGTTTAAAATATGCATTAAGCATTATTCTTTTTTAAATTCTCTTGGAAGCTCGTGAGTGCAGTGCCAGTAATTCTTTCCAGCTTTGTATGGTAAAAGTCAAAAAAGTGATATTCAGCATTCATATATCCATACTACCTGTGCAGTAATATTTATATCCTGTGGAAACAGTGTACTTCTAGGAAGTGAAAATATTGAGTTTTTCTTAGCCTGGAAAACTTAAAAATTTTGGTATAAAGAATGCTGAATATTACCTTTTGATACATAGCATGTGCAATGGAAGGAATACATGAGTGGAGATGTATTTAATAATCTCGCTTTCAAAGACTCATGGAAGAAAATTTACATTAAATATGTAGTGAATAAGGCTTATTCAGGATGCCAATCATCAGTTTTATTGTGGCTTTCTTATTTTGTCTGTATCATAGTTTGTCCAGACCTTGACTGTTATTCTGCAGTTAGTCTGTTGTTATACTTTGTCTTTAAGCATTTACAAAAAACCTCTACAAAAGACAGAGGGAAGATTAGGTATATATTTAGTGTAATCAGGTCCATCTATTCTTATGTAGCAAATTAGCTTTTCAAGAACTAATCAAAACAAATCTAATTTTACATGGTCTTGTGAAAATAATAAGCAGTCTTTTTTCCTCATGTGAATACCTTGTTTTAAAAATATTTGTTCTATCAAATCTTGGATCATTTCCTTAAATTGAGATACAGAAGATAAAGTGATAAGCCTCAGAGAAGTGAATGGAAAACCTGCTTTTGAGTGAAGTAGAGTCAGTAATTCACCCCATACAACGTTATACAGTGTTGAATTATTTTCATTTAGTGATTTCTCAGGACATAGTTGCAACATGTAGGCTTTATTCTTTGAAAATAACTCGAAGTGTGAATGTTGTTTGCAGACTTCAGAGATATTTCATATTCATTTCCAACTTTTTGGAGATGTAACTCTACGAAATAAAGTAACCAAACTTTAATTTATTCTCTGTTCTCTGTTTCAGTTCTATTATTGGGCAACTATTCATAGTTATACATCTTTCTTTTTAGAAATATATCTTTATTTATAAGTATATCTTTATTTATAAACAAACTTGAAATTTGAAATTTACAAATAGAAGTCTTGAGGTCATGCATTTAAATACTAGATTGGACTGTATCTTAAAAACTTAGATTTGAAAGGGGTAGTCCAGGAAAAAAGAAAACTAATATGACAGTTCCTTCTTCCATAAGTATTTTTCCAAACCATTTTTCCAAACTCTGGATTTTTTTTTTTTTAATGACAGCATTAATTAGCAATTAGTGAAACCTCTGAAAATATGATAATAATTTCAAAATATTGGTGACATACAACTCTTGAACCTAAGATAGAATGTATTCTTCTCTATGCTGTAGGAATAACCTGAGAAGATAAAGAGCAAAGCAAAAGGAAGTAAAAGTTTAATTTAGGTAGGCTGTTTAGGACAAATCAATCTTAAAATATCAATGGCATTTGCATAGTCCAGAGGTAAGCAATTTTGCTATTTTCAGGTTAAATAAGTCTACTCCATGTCTAGAAGGGTACAGTATGCTTTTAAATATACAAATGTGCACATTAAACAAACTATATTTTGAAATTATAGACGACTTAAAATGTTTCTACAGGAAATATGGCGTCACATCTATAGATGTCATATCTTATGACATCTTGCTTCATTGTGTCTGTTTTGTTTACATGCTAAAACTATTTTTCATATCTTGAAATAGATATCTTTCATATCTTTGAGTAGACTTAGATTTCTAACTACAACAGTAACCAAAAACACTTGCTTTTGTATATATCCGGAGAAATGTTACTGCACCTTTTTAAAAAAATGTTGCAAACTTCTGGTTTTTTGTAGACAGGTTTGTATTAAAGATTAACATAAAGTTTGATATGGACTCTTCATTAGTTTATATTTAAACTGATTAGAACTTCAGTTCTATAAAACAAATCAGACAATGACCATCCTTCCATCCTATTTTTCTCCCCCTCCTGCTTTCCTGACTTTTGAGATTGTCCACTAGAGTTAATTGAACCATAAACTGTCTGAATCTAAAATATAACTTTTGAAAACAGCAGCATATTCCCAGATCTTTTCATGAATGTGTTTAAAATTCAGCTTGCACAAAAACTAGGCATTGCCTATCAACAGCCAGAGGCACTGAATTCATGCGATCTCCCCTGTAGCTAAGAAATCAAGGTGCACCCAAACTACAATTTTTCTGAAACACCTCAAGAATTCAAACACTTAGCACAATGTCTAATGGAAAAGGTATTTAAAATATAGCTTTATAAAGGACTTTCCCTTATCTGTGAGGAACTCTAATACTTTGCTGGTTGCCCCACTTTGAGATGAAATTTGAATTCAGTAGGATTTTGAGCTCTAAAACTGTGCTTTAGTTTATTCTGGATGAAGGTAGAATAAGCTAAAGGAATAAATAGCCTAGCCTTTGGATATCTGGTACTTGCTCTTTTTGTCTTAGAGTGTTTTTTTTTTGTTTTGTCCAGTTAAATATGGATGCCAGACTGAAAATAACAAAGGTTGTTTCTTACTTGTAACCTAGCTTTTTTTGCTAGAGCAAATACCCATCATAGTGTCTCTAATGTACTCAGAGTGAGACAATACAATAGAAAGTTTAATGCTTTAGACTTGCTGATTTTAAGTTTGTTATATATGGAAATATGTCTTGTGGAGCATTTTTGAGATCTCAGCAACCACAGATGAAATCAGCTATTCAACAATATCTTCAAATCTTGTGAAATTAAGATCAATTTAAAGCTTGTCTATTCATACTCATATTTTGTAAGGGGAGTTTTTGGTACCAGTTATGGAAATTTCTTTAGCATCTCCAAACAAAAGCTGTTCTTCTGTAATTTTCTTTAAATGCCTTTGGTAATATCTGTGAACTCAGAAGAGTACTGTACTTAAAATTACAGGTTTTAGTCGTAACAATTGCTGGTTTGTGTATTAGGTGTGCTTTTTATTTTGTATTCTCTTTTATTACCTTGATGAACTTTCTATATGCTAAATAGAATATAGTATCAATGGTAAATCACAAAGTCGATTAGATTAACACACCTCCGATAATTTTAAAGGATTTCATAGCTTTGCATTGGCAGGTGACGATTAAGCCTTTACAGCGATAAGTTAAGCAGCACAGAGGCTGCATTGTACAGATGGCACACTTTCTATTTGAATGGATGTGAAAATGATTGTTTGGGGGTTTCATGTGCCTATTATCTACTCTTAAGTAGATGGCTTGAGGGTAACCTATGTAGGAGTGGAAAATGAAGAGTAGAACAGCTAAGTGTACAGTACTTAGAGATATGTGAACAAAAAGTCAGGAAGAATCATTTAGTCCAGCTGAAGATCTGAAGTGAAGGCAGTGACAACAGAAACCGTGTATGTTACAATTGATGGACAAGGCTCGAGCCGAGGGAGCCGGGCAGCCTGCAATACCAGCACTGGGAATGGGAGCCAGCAAGGCTGGAAGAGCGTTAGCAGCCCGGTTAGAAACTGAGGCAGGATCGTGGGCAGCAGGGTCGAGTAGGCTCAATGCAGAGGCCAAAGGGCCAGACACGCAGAGCAGCATAAGCCAAGGGGTGAGCAAAGTGCGTAGGGCTGCCAGCTGCTCTGCGCACCTACCTCATGGGCCGGCAACGCTGCCTGCTGTGCTCAGCACGGTCTGTAGCCTCCGCTGCCCTGGAAGATTGATTCTCACCAGCAGGATGAGGTGAGCTGCAGCTTATTTGGCAAGTGGGCCAGACAGGGACGTACAGGCTGTGGAGTTCAGATTTAAAGAAGAAAAATATACATTGTGGGATTTTCTGATAGCTCTGTTTAAAGAATTCATGTTTATTGCTAGCACAAAGTATATGGCACAAAATATTTTTCCATATCAAAGCTACCATGAAATGACAGCCTGCATTAAGCAGAGTAATTACTAAGAGAAACTTTGCAAAGATTTGTCATGTCTACAGCATATTTCTATGCAGTGAATGGAAGTTGTTGCTAGGGGCATGATGTTCTTTGTCTATGATCTGCAGTTTAATTGAACATCTTGTTATGTTTTTGTTTTATTACTTATAGCACAGAAAATATGCTACGTGACTTCCAATATAAATAAAATATATTATCTTTCATTCAGCTTGCAAGATACAGTGTTGTGCAGAAGTAAGGTGATAATAAGGAGAAGATAGACAGGGAGGGAACATAAGCTTGCTGAGATGGTGTTCTCTTAGAGATAAAAGTGTGTGTTGAAATGAAGACCCTCGATATTATTTTAAAGGAATGAAATAAGTGAGAGTCTTGGATTTTGGCTGATTTCGTAAAATAAAAGTATCTTGCAGAGCAGAGTAGGTAACCTTCTACCTTGGTCAGCTCAGGAAACTCAGCTGAGCAAATGAGCTGTCACAGAATATCCTGAAATTGAAATTGTTTGTCTTACTTGCAGATAAACTCTCGTCCTGCTTGTACAATGCAGGAATCAGGTTAGAATGTAAAGTACTGATTTATGGAGCTGCCAGCTGGGACAGCATCTCTGATTGGATGCTCTTTTCTGTGATGCACAGTGTTGGTTTTTTTTTCCAATGGAGGCAAGTACAAAGCAAAATTAGCTGGCTTACAAACTTGTGCTAGTTAGGTGCTTGTTTCTGTGACAGGATTTTTGTGACAAACCTTCCCAATAAGCTATTCTTTCTTCCCACATTCCTGACCCCAGAGTGTTTCTGTTCTCCTGTATTGTAGCATTATAGCTTGCACCTAGGGAAGCCCCTTTTCTTTCTTCTCACCTGCTTCCCATGCCCTGCTTTATATGGATTATTTAGTTCTTTTTTTGAAAAAGAGGGAAGGGTAGATCTGATAAATAGTTTAGTGGTTTTCTCATTTAAATGGCATGTGGGAACTTTCAGATAAATACTGTTATAGGATGTGCCAGCGCTTCAACAGGAAACTAAGAGGCTTGCTGGTAAATAGTCAGCAGGAGCTGGCAACTTGTGCATATGTGGAGGAATGAGATTCAAGTCCATTTTGTACATCAAATAGAAGAGGAGCTAAGACAAAGATGCTCTAAAGGCCAGATAAGGATCATAAGCACTGTGCTGTTAATGTAGTTTTGGTGTGTGTTCTCAGTGCGTTTGCCCAGATATTCTAGTTTGCAATAAAGAATTATTTTCCAAATTGGTACCTTTTCCCAAAATAATACTAATTATTATTAGTAATAATAATAATTATAACTAATTATTATTAGTAATTATATTATTACTATCATATCATTATTAATATATTATTAATTAATTTATATTATTAATTATATTATAGTAATTATATTATTACTAATTATTATTAGTAATTTTTGCTACTGTGGTAGCAAAAATTATTAATGGCTTTGATAAATGGTACTTTTTGTTTTCAAAACAAAAATAAGCCTTGCTAACAGGCTGTTAAGTGTCTTATCCTAAGTATCTAGGTAAAGTCTGTCTAGTAAGTGCATCTAAAAATCTCTCCTCTTATCAATGAGATGAGCTTTAATTTATCATCCAATCAAGTTTTTTTTGCTGTAAAACTCATGATTGATTCCACTCTCACTTCTCAGTAACTCTAGTAATTCTACATATAGCATTATCTTCTAGTAGTAATATCGGTACTGCATATTTCTTAGGCCTTTAATATTAGAATAGCTCTCATAAATATTATTTTATTAACTAAAAAAATTTTTACACTTTTCCATAACACTTTCAAATACACAATCTACAAAAAAAATAAAACTAGTATTACACACATCAGCTAAATTTAGAAAACTATAAGCAATTAAATGTGGTTGGGTCAGTGCCATTCAGGTCCCTGATTTCTTATTCATAATCTTGCTAACAGGCTGTTAAGTGTCTTATCCTAAGTATCTAGGTAAAGTCTGTCTAGTAAGTGCATCTAAAAATCTCTCCTCTTGTCAATGAGACGAGCTTTAATTTATCATCCAATCAATGACATATTTCAGCTGTTATTTAGCTTACCATTTAGGGCTATATAGATTACAGGAAGAAAGAAAAATGAAAAGCACTATCTAATATTAAGAAAAACGAGATGCCTCTGTAAAAATGAGAATGATACACTTTTGTTTAAAGAGTCACAAACTAAGTTAAGGTTTGGACCATCTTTCTCTCACATAGCTTTGCTTGCTTGCTTTTATTGTTTTTTCTTTTATTTATTTTACCAGGTGGTTTTGCTCATTTTTTGTCTGCTAAACAAGCTAGATGAATGGGATCATTTCACTTAGTGCTATTTTCTCAGCGCTGACTGGTTTAGGGAAGTAATAATAGGTTTCAGACATGAATGTGGTCTCTGTAATGTAGTCCATTAAGCAAAAAGGAAAAGAATGCCCTTTTTGATATCATTGTATATGATTTATTAATAAAATGTTACCCTCTGATTGCGAATATATTCAGGAAAATTGTTTTGAACTCAGTCTGGCTGAATAAAAGCACCGACATACAACATTTCCTGAACTGGATTCAGCATAAGGAACTTCTTAGGTTTTTTATGGGAAGAGCATTTCTCTCTCATAATAATAATGTAACTATAGAAAGAATTTACTTTATGTGTGACATCTGTACTGCAAGACTGACTGCAACGCGTCTCAGATTTGGTAATACATTTTTCCATACCTCATTTACAGGTGTTTCTATTCAGTATGTTTTTTTAAAGTGTCACTTTTTATTACATGCAAAGAGATAAATGAGTGACCCAATATAGAACTAATTTGTCATTATTTTGTATACTTCTAACATAACTCTTATTGTTGGGAGAGAATTCTACGCTAATTAGTCTTGCATCTCCAAATCTACTCCAAGGTAAATTGTGTAGTTACAGATGAATTATGCATGTAACTACATGCTAGTTACAGTCTTCTTCACTGCTTTTCTTTAGACATTTTCTATTTCTGGTTTGTCTTTGAAATGAAATGACTGCACTAGATGCAGTATTATGAATTTGTATAATGCAATTATACTTTCTTGTTCTTATGCTGTAGCTTCTTAATTCAGGGCCCTTAATCTATCAATAGGAGCCCTTAATGGGAAAATTGTACTTGACTGAACATATTTTGCTGATTTTGCTGTCCTTTTTTTCTGTATACATTCTGACATGTTCTTATATACCTTTCAGGTTTACTTCTTTCCACTTTGTTGTCCTTTAGGCTTTGTAACAATTCTCTAACATTTATTCTTCATTGTTTTTATTACAATTTTTATTTTTTCTTCTTTTCCTATACGTATTTGCTTTATTTTCTTGACTGCTTTGTATCTTCTTTGGACAGTAGAAAAAGTAATTAAAAGTTTGATTCTATGTTAAACAATTCTATCATTCTTTCCTTGAGGGCAGAAATGACTTACAGGGGAATAAGTCTGTGCAGTATTATATTCATTTCATGGATTAAGTAGAGCCAAAGTGTCAAAGATGTTAACCATGTTAACACCAAATAATTAAGAAGTTACAATTGATCTTAACTTGCTTGATCCAATGGCAAAGCCACTGTACTTTTTTTTAATAAAGAAATTATTCTGCAAGAAAAGAAATACCAGCACTCTTGACAAATCAAATAAAAGTTTGATTTAAACAATGTCTCCTATTCCTTTTAGATTTAGAGGTGAGCATTTTATGGTTTTGATTGTTTTTTTAATATAAGGAAAATCTTATCTGAAGATCTTTCAGATGGAAAATAGTTGAAGTGAGCTAAAACTGTTATTACTACTGCTTTTAATGAATAGTTTTGTTTCCTTGAAGGGAACATAAGAAAACTCACAAAAAGTAGGAAAAGAGAAGTAAAAATAGAAAATGTACCTTTTATTTATGTACTGACTTATGTGAAGCCTCTGTGCTAGAGTAGCAAAGGCTTGGCACATAGATTTTACAACCCACTAAAAGCCATGGCATGCACTTGCCAAGATCAAGCATTTTTAGGCTAAGGACCAACTATTTCTTGGCAATAAATGCAGTTGTTTAAAATGGTTGCCACCTTACCAGCGCTTACTACCTTTGCAGCTGGGTTAGTAGGTTATCTGAATGATGTTCTTCAAATCACAGTATGGCTCCTAGCAAATAGAAATTACTTTGTAGTGAAGTGACCAAAGAAGGTCAGTAATGAGCATCTGGTGCAGTAACTTACTCATTCCAGCTAGCTCTGCCAGAACTCATCTTTCTGTGACTTTAGTCATTGATTTTAGCTGGCTTTTTGCTCACTGGCTCATGACAGCGTGGCAAAAAAAGTCTTGACTAGCGAAATCAAAATCCTTTTTAGAAATGTTGTCAACGAATGAGCAGGAAAAAAAAAAAAAGGAAGAGAAGAAATAAATTGAGGAAAAACTGAGGAAGGGCAAAAATGCTGGTGTCATATTCCAGATCATTTTCAGAAGGCAGCAGAAATCAATAGAAGCTGTAAGTGCTTTGAAAACTTCTGTATCCCTCTCAATGGCCTTACTTATCTGGATTGGGACGGAAGTGCCAATGACATAGCAGCGGTTGCTCAGATCCCAAGAACTGACTGAATGGCAGGAAGGATGGTAATTCCTACCTCTAGTCCTCCTATTTTTACTCATGCCAATGTGATATAATTTTTTCTGTGTAGGTCTAGGCTAAAATGTCAGGTGCATGATATGCAAAACAGCCCACTCTTTCATCTCTTTATTCAATACTTAAGCCACATTTTTTGCATTTTCTGCTACTAGCCTCTTCTAGTTGGCATCACAGTTTTGACATCTTTAAATGAATGGATTCAATAGATTAATTCAATATACTATTATTTTTTTAGATTGTTACAGAGAATTTTGAGTAGTACTCAACTGAATAGTAAAGACTATTGGTAGCAGTGCTAGATCTCTGTCTCTATCAAGTGACAGCATGGAATACACAAGATGATGCTTTGCATTCGTCTTGCATGGCATCCCAGAAAGTGACACCTGTCTCTTGCCATTGTTCTCTTTCAAATCAAGATTTATTCTCTGAATTAGAAAGCAAACAACAACAACAACAACAGCAGCAGCAAACCTAAAGGAGCCTGATCCTTTCCATGCCGTAGAGAACTCTGTTTTCAGCACATTATTCACTTATACTGAAGTAAACTGTTTTGGACTCGACATTTTGTAACTGGCGTAATGAAAGCATTAAGTATTTTCCATAAAGCAACATACAGCTGTTGATAGCGTCAACACATTACTCAGCTGTTTTTTTAATTGGGAAAGTTCTATTATACAATTGGGCTAGCAGCAAGACATTGAATATTCTTTGTGGAATCAAAATGTGATTCATTCTTAAATTTCATTTGAAACACTTCCTGTACATTTCCATATTCTCTTCTGAATGTGCAACTACCAGGTTTTTCTGGAAGATCTCAAACAATTTTCGCACACCTTTTTACCCACCAATTCTGCCAGATATGGAAATGTCAGCCAGACTGATGCTCTTGTTTCAGGTAACGGTGAAATTTAGCCTGGCTTTCACTGGTACAAAGGCCTTCAGGTGTGTTTCTTTACTTTTGAGCACGTGTGTACCTGATACGTACATAAATACCATGAATTATATGAAACATATTTTTTAAAGGACATAGTTTTATTCTCTTTCTTCTTCACTGCCTTGCTCAGGAGAACTGTAAACTTTTCAGGCTGTCTGCCTACCTGTCTCTCAAGTGCCTTGCTCAGTGTTGTTGAATAAATAGTTGATAATAGTTATTTTCACTGGTCCTTTTTACACCAATAAAAGATCACTACCTTAACTATTTTAAATTATGCTTTTCAGAAATACATAGGTACAGCTGAAAAGCTGCAGTAAAGTGAGGTAAGGGACTAATATGATTTTTTTTTCCAGTGTATCATAAGTTCTTCAGATGAAATTCCTATTAGCTTTAATGGTTATGAGCAAAGCTTCCCAATGGAGTGTTTGCATTTAAGGAAGTCTTAGTCCATTGGTCATTAATACGTCACACTATGACTTGTTAAGAGATCTAGAAAAGTTAGCGTTTCTTTGGTCGCTTTGGTACACTTTCAAGAGAATTTTGTGTTCTAAATTTGTGCTAGCAGCTACCAAAACAGCCTTTTTTTTTTTTTTTTTAGAGGACAGGCAAGTTGGATGGTTTTGCAAGTGCTCTACTGAAGAGTAAAGAAAAAGTAAAAGCTCTATCTTTATTTTGTAACTTAAAAATTAGAAAATTCAGCACTTATACTTCCATTCCATCACATTAAAGAATTGCTGTCTCCTGCATGAATGCACCTCTCAGTTTCTTAAAAAGACCGGGACACAATTACTTTCTGATTTCCTTCTATAAGTGACTTCCAGATGCTACACTCAATGAGGTTGCTTAGCAAACAGTGACTACTGCAATTGCTTGCAAATCTTTTATTTTAATATGCAGATACATACAAATCCAGTTTGACACATCCATTTGCAATTAAAAATGTACATAAAATATACGGCAGAGATCTCATAGTGGCTTCAGAACAACTTTAGTTTTAAAAATTAATCAGTATAATTTTATTCTAAAAGATGTTACATTATTTGCAATGCCCACGAAATGCCAATGTCTGAAAGTACTTTGCCAGTTTTGCTCTAATCACCTGGGATAAAGTTATTTTAAAGACAATAGATTCCAGTGGTTTGTAGACTCCAGATGCCTGGGGAGTCCTTTAGTATCGGGGTCGAGGTATACCTCATTAGCCTATGGTTCAGCCTATCAAAAGAAAGGGTATATTAGGAGAGCCTAAAGTGTGCTGACTCTGTTTACTGAATGGGCTTTGTGAGTGGATTTGTGGGATCATTTGGTAAAATGACTGATAAAATGTCAAGCATCAAACAAACTGCGAACTGATTCATCTGCAGACTGATGATCTGGCCCCAAGACTGACGCTTCCCCCTTCCAAGATGTGTAAACCAAAATGTACAAGCCAAATGAATATTATTCTTCTGGAGTAATTTATTAAAGAATAGCAAAGCTTGGGTATGTAGGAAAGTTAGCTTAAAGTGAGAAACTTCTCTAGAAGTGTTTAACTATGGAATAGTGTTTTAGGCTCCTAAGATGTGCTCTATTTTAAATAATTTTTCCTAAAGAAGAGATTATAAGAGTATTTCATATAAAATTTCCAGTAAAACTTAATACAGTGGCTGAGAGCATTCTTTCTAGGACGTAATTATATTATTGAATAGTGAAAATGATCTCTGTACGTAGAAAGCATGAAGGACCAGACTGGTGCACAGTATTTTACTTACAAGTAATAAACAGCAAAGGCAGACCTCTGCAGTGTGAGGGTTCCAATGCGATAAAAAGCACAATTGCAAAGAATTACGCAGCTGATGGAAGTAAATGTTATAGATTTGGTTGCACAATCAGGTCTGATACTTCATAAGAGGTATAGTGAAGATCTTCACTCTGTCTGATTACTGAATGTATCCAGATAGCATTTTCTTCAGTATACAAAATTTACTTTTGAACACAGTCACTGACAAAAATGGAAAGTTCCTTCATTTTTGTTTTTTTTTGTGCTAACTATTTATTTTGATGAAGGCTTAACATGTAAATACAGATCTAATTACATCTAATCCCAAGGAGCAGTTGTTTCACGTGGCTCTTACTGAGGTGCCCTACCTACCCTAGCTAACCACTTTCACTTCACTTGATTTTTTTTTCCAGTTTGCTGCTGGGATTTCCCAGTTAGCAGCCTTCAGTGTCCCTGCAGAGTCTCACTTTGAGGCTCTACTTCACATGTGGCTCCCAGTTAGTGATGACTTCTTTTTCTCTGCAGACATTTTCTCTGCTCTTTCTTTTCTAGCTGTTTTCTTTCATTCCCATGCATCTGTGTTACTTTTTTAGCAGTCCACAAGTAAGGAACTTGTTTGGCATTTTCATTATTGTGAAAGGCAAAGGAAGGCTTCCAATCTCCTTTTATCTACAGGAGAGGACTGATGTATTTGAGACGCACAAAGCTTTTATGAACCGTATAAAACTTGGCTGAGGGACAGTGCCTGAAGGAATTAAGGGCTCCTGTCCACAGTGGGCTGACAGCTTTCAAGGGCAATAGTCTCAGCTTGCAGGGAAAGGTAACTTGGAGACTAGGACCACTGACTCTCTTGCTTGGTTGATGCATTTCTTCTGCCTGTACCAGCTAAAGAAATTTTAAGCAGAAAAAAGCCCTGAATTCTACAATCCTTGGCTTTCCTAAATCATCTAACATTGTTTTCACTCTTGTAACTTCTTGAGAAATCTAATTGCTAGCAGCCTTTTAGAGGTCAATATTATAGATTGCTTTCTACAGAAAGATCAAGGAAAAGATCAAGCTGTACTTTTTATTTGAAGCTGTGAGGTAGGCAGGACAGGTAGGAAAGGGCAGGAAGCTCAATAAGAAAATATGATCTGCCCGCTGGGGCACTGAAACAACTTTTTGTCATAACCTGGTATTTGACGATGATGTTCCGGAAGTAAAGTCCACATAAGAAAACAAGATGGAATAATTAAACCAGTACTAGCCACCTTTAGGAGTACCAGCCCTGTTTAACAAATAATTTGCTATGGAGGAGAAAAAAAGTTTAATTCTAAAACTTTCTATCATGTTTTTTATATACAGGAAACAATTTTATCTTTATTTATTTTGTGAATTCAGGCTTGAGAAGCTCAGTGATAATTATTTTAATTAAAATCAATTTAGACACAACTGATTTCTGAGGAAGTATCTCTACCAAGTAAGTCTTGTGTTTGATATGCCAAATAAAAGAACGTAGATGTACTGAACACCTTTGCTGCAACAAATAATGGCAGCCTAAATGAACTTAAACTTCATATATTTCTACATCAAATTTTGAAAAATACTTTATTCAATAGTACAGGCATAGGGTATGCATTTTATTTTCTTATCACTTTTCTAAACCCTGGAGGTTTTCAGTCTAATTATTCTTGTGTGAATAAATGCTTTAAGTAGTCAATATGAATGGAATACTTGGGGCCCTAGGCAATATGGGTACAAATCTTTTAAAAAGTGAATGTATTATGTAGATAAAGTGAGTATGTAGCATAGATGAGATAACACCACAAGACAGTGTTTGTGGAGATGTCTTGTTTGTGAGTGCCACTTCCCATTCCTAGGCTGCATTAACCGCAAGCAAAGTAGCGAATGGAAGCTAGGAGAGAAAGCAGTTGCTTTGCAGAATATATTGAGTGATCAGTAGATTAACTATTTCAATATATGGAATCAGAGTTCTAAAATACTCTTCTATTCTTAAAAGCATTTATGAGGCCTAAAGTCAGAGTTCTCTGAGCTCTTGAACATGGCCAGGTAAGCTTTCAGTTGGATTGCTGTGAAAGGTGTCTGTAGAATACCAGAAAAAATAAGTTTCTAAATTTACCTGAAACCAGTACCTTATTCATAGAGAGACTTGATAGAACATAGATTAATAGGAAGAGGCTTGTGCTTTTTTTTTTTGGCTTTTGCAATAAGAGATGCAAGCAGATATAAATTTAGTTCACATATAGGGTTATAATTTTAATATGAAGAGGTTTCTTTTACTGTGTACGTTACAAAGCAATGGGCAACACAGCAATAACACTGTATTATCATAATTCTGAAAGTAAGTTTTACTATCACCTAATAATTTTGATTATTACGTCAGTGTTGAGATAACTGCAATACTACTTGGACCTCGATCTCCATCGTTTGGCATCATCTAGTCTTTTATACCTTCTTCCTTTTATCCTTAGCCCAACCTGAAGTAGTCTACTCCAGCAGCCTCATTTCCAGCAATGACGGGAGAGGGGATAGGAGGGAAAGTGAAAGGGCTCCTGAAGACATGTATCATGCTCCCACATCTTTGTCTGCCTGTGTCCAATGTTGCAGTCTCTCTTCCACAGTGACATGTCATATTAAAGCTGTCATGTCTACAATACTGGTGATTCCCCTGCTGGGAAGGAGGAAAGATAAGAGATATATTGGAACAGAGAGGGTGCGGTGGTGACAGAGAGGTGGTAGGAGAGATTCCCAGCTCTGCTTTTCACTGCAGTCTTTGGTGAAGCCCTCACCTTAATCCTTCTTTTCCCAGTCCCCAGTAAGATCTGAAAGGGGAGTAGCAAGGCATGAAAGAGAAGACCACAAACCATATCCTGTGCCCTCCCCAGAACCTGCTGATCCCTTCTCCAGAAATGTTCTTAGTATCGAAATCTTTTATTCAAATGTGTGTCTAATCAATAACGCAAAGTGTAAAAAAGTGTATTTCTTTTAGTATGCACAAAACTTGATTTGGAATACATAAGTCCTGATAGGACTTATAATGAACAACAATGTAGAAGGGGCCAAGTTTATAAGGATTGGCAGAATGTGTCTCAGGACATACCAAGGTCATCACCACTGTATGATAAACATTATGCCTTTGTTAAAGACTAAAAACCAGAAATATAATGGGCCAGTAGTAGAAAACAGGAGTTACAAAGGACCATCATTGGTATCTTGGGTCCTGCAGCAACAGCATCTTTGTTATATAAAAGTGCTAGCTGATCTTAGGAAGGACCAAATGCCACAGTACAGGGGAGGAATGGTTCCTTCTTCTGCCAGAATGATGTGTGTTGAAGGAAGGGAACTTCAACTCTTTTTATACTGTTGCAAAAATTAGTCAATTTATAAGTACTTTCCTAAATGTTCTATATACTTTCCTTTTACAATTATTATTTTTTATCTTTTTTACTGTCTGTGGCTTGATAAAATCCTGCTTAGTTCAGTGAGTGTTTTCATGTTTGTCATTTATCTTTGAGCAATGCATGTTAGAGAATATTCCTTTATAAGGATAAGACAAATATTTTATAGGTGCAACGATAAGTCAAACAACATCAGGATGTTATACTATAATTTTTTGTCACAGATGCCTCACATCATGACTTAACTAGATTAGCATTTATTGTGTTGTAACGATTCCTTTTTCTGCTTTGTTCAAATAAGCTCTTGTATCCTGTGCATACCTATTTTGACTGACACTGGGTATTTATCCTAAATATACATTTGAAATGTATTTACTATAGTATAGAACAATTAAAAAAATGAAAGATGGCATTTAGGAGGGAAAACAAGAAGTTTTCGCTAGATGTTATCGTTTATCATTTTTCTTTCATATTAGAGAAAGATAGAAAAGCTGTATACAGTTCTAGAGTGAAGGCAGTGGAGTGTAGAACTGCATGCCCCTGTCAAATTGATGGAGTGAAGATGTTGAGGGAGATAATGGAAACTTTCTATTCAGTGAAGAGTGGAATAAGGAAACCATTTCTAGTCATTCATCAGCATTGATTGCCTTAGTGCTTTAGGCTTAGATCAAAACTTGCACATTATAAAGACAGAGTTGAACAAATATGGAGATCCACTTTGGAAAATGTAGTTAGGTGAAGCTTATTCTTCGATATAGAGAAATCACTAAAATATTTATCACGGAAATTAACTACGGATGATAACTACAGCAGTGATATACAAAGGAATGAACTGCAGACAGAAGCTCTGACGAAAAGTAAAACATTTACTGCATTGTGGAATAAATGGTCCCTTACAACACACACAATTCCACATTACTTGTTGACCTTATTTGCAAGGAAACAACGCTAATAAAACCTACATTTCAGCTGTACGTGTTCACACCATTCGTTCTTTGGGATGCATCAGGATTTACTTAAATTTTCTTCACACCTGGCTATGGGAGTCAGATGACACTAATGTATTCCACACCTGCTAGAACCTTGCCTCTGCAATCATAGTGGCAACAATTAGTATATTAAATTAATCATTTAGGAACTTTATTATGCAACCTTCTGAAGTTTTAGCATACTATAATTTTAAAGTAGTATCGTTATGGTTACCTGCTGGGAATTTTATGTTCAATTTTCATGATGTCTTGATATTCATTATTTATATTTTAGTGTGGTCCAAAAGACTAGATTTTGGTAGACCTTGTACAAGAACATAGGCACATGGAGACTTAAAGTTTACAGTATTATAAAGCAAATGACATACAAAAAGGCAGTCAGAACAGATGCCATTAACATATACAAGAATGTGCTTTTCCCTCAATCAAAAACTACAATAACAATAATGTAAGTATTGAATAAATACTTTTTTTCTGGTGCTTCCATTATTTCCATTATATTTAGTTGCTATTAATGGACTGTATTTTTACAGGCCTGAGGTCAGCTATATTCATCATAACAAAAGCACTGGTGATTGTTGTAGCTGAAATGAAGTGAGAATTTGTGTGTTGAGTCATCGGTTTCAGATATTCATCAGTTTTGGACATATTAAAATGAACACATGAGTTGATATGTGAAGAGAACACTGCAGTCTCTTCATTAAAAAAAAAAAAAAGTTTACCAAGAGGTGAAGGGAAGAAGGAGTATTAGAATATAAGACTGTATGTAGTGGGAAGAGAGAGAAATTCCATTGACATTCCATTTAATCTGACAATGTTGTAAACCACTTAAAAGTAATCCACACAAGGGAAATTTTGGCAAATTGTATTACTGTGAGGGTGAAGTATCCATTGAAGTGATTCATATTTCCCAGTATGCCCTGGATTATTTATTTTAATGGGTAATTCAGCTGATCTGTATAGTTTTTCTTTTCCTTCTCTCTTACCGGTCTCCTCTCAGAGGTGAAAAGATTTTTAAAAACTGTAGAAGAAAACAAAATTTTCTGTAATTCCATTTGGTAGAATGCTCACTAGTAGGTCTGTTTGTACACTATTTGCTTCAACTTGACGTTGCAAGAAGTAAACTAGAGAAGTGGGTGGTCAGAGAGTTTCACTATTTTATTTTTTCTGCTTTAGCAAACAAATTAATGAGAAATTACACACAACTTAGGTCAATCTGATTCTGACAGCATACTTCAAATAATTGTTGCTGAGATCAGTGGGTCTTCAACTCCTATGAAGATGAAACCGCTTCTCTCTGCCTCATTTTATTTTTTATTCTTTTATTTTTATTTATGGCTTTAAGTTAGAACATTAAAGGCTACATCTCATTTGTGTGCTGTCCTTTTCTGTGTAGCTGTCAGTATTTATTACTCAGCTGTTCATTTGTTTTCATATTTTGATTTCCTGAGTTGTTTCTCTTAATTTTAATTGAAACTTACAATGTTTCCGAAAAGATTCAAACTAAAGCAAATGAGCAATATACAAGATACAATACATACAATAAAATACAACCAAAACAGCCCGTAAATGTGAATGTCAGAAGGAAGAAATTTTCTATTCATATATTTCATTTTTACTGAACTAGTTTTGTTATATTGTGCTAAAAAAACATTTCCGCAACATTCTTTTCATCCTCTCAGGACTGAAGACACTCTATTATTCATTCTCGTGTTTAAAGGTAGCTCGCTATACCTTAGAGCTAGTATTTTTGAAATAGTTTCTTTTTTCTATATCTTTAGGGACTCAGAGAAAATAGATTATTATAGTGATAGTTAAAATGATATTGAATGAATAGGCGATTTTATGTTCTCAGGACCTATGCTGTAGCTTAGTTAAAGGTATTATGTACTTCATATTACAGTGGCTGTCCTGACTGGTTATAATTCATGTTGATAAGTATAATAACTTACTAATAAGTTTCTTTTGTGTGGAAAGGGTTTGTATATGTCCCTATGCATTTGCCTAAAGTTTTCATTTTGGACTCTGAAATCATTGCTCAGGTACAACCACTACTTTAAAAAAAAAAAATCACCTTATAGTTTGTTTAATTACTATTTTGCTGTATGCTTGTATAGCTGTGCGTATGTGTTTGTGGATATGTGTGGAATTAAAGAAATGAATATTAGTTTATGCGTTATTAGTTACTGTGTCTAACTTATCTGAGAAGAAATTTTTGAAAGTGTAAAACAAATACATAAAATACCTTTTTAGAATTTGAATAAGTCGTGACTATGAGACAAAATATTTGTTGAAGATGTAATATGAATGCTAAGTAGGTGGCAATGTATAATGTTGGGTGTGATACTTGACCTAATGAGTCAACTTAAATACAAAAAATCAAGAGTTACTGGGATTTTTCAAAAAAGCTTTGTAATGTGCAAGCAACAACTGAAGCGACTTGGCATTTTAATAATCATTCAAGAATTGCTTTAGTTAGTAATAAAAGAGAAACAGTTATTCACTTCTCAGTTTTTATTCTGTATTTTCTTCTGTTAATTGTAATAGATAACAGAAAGATAATAGATTCTGCAGCTAATTCTGCAGAATATTAGAATTAGAAGTTGTTATTGAAAAATTGAACAAAAGTGAAATGAAAACAGTAAGTTAATCTATTTTGTGATATTATGCTACTAAATTTGTTAAATAACAAATAAGTTCATCTTATTTTCAAGGGCAATCACAAAACTGCAATTCTGTGGCCTTGCTCAGATAAGACATCCAGGTAATGAAATGGGTTTTCCGTTGTGAAGAAGTAAAATAACAAAGGTTACACATCATCCTAAAAATTCATGACTTTCAAATATTCAAATGTGAACAGCTATTCATAAAAAATACTAAATCTTCACTCCAGAAGCTTTCTCGCTTCTTGATTTGTTGTAAATGAATTACCTGATTGTTTAAAAAAAAAAAGTTAAGAATAACTTTATTTTTGTAGGAATGTTAGCTTTTTCCTCTTTTCAATGGCTTTCATGAACAGACTTCATGTCTTGTGATATGAAGAGATTGAATATAATGTATCTGTTACTTGTAATGACCAGACCAAATATGACACAATTTTCAAGTGAATCTGTATGTGGAAAGAAAATGCAGTACTGTTTTCACTGGTAAAAAGAAAAAAAGGATTTGAAATATTTTCTGTTTTGGCTGGTTAAGGCTGGAGCTGGGAGTACTGAGTCAATTTTTGATTGAGGTGTTCTTTTTATTAGAGGGCAGCAAAGTGCTATTAGCTGTTAGAGACCATTGTTAAAAGAGTTAAAAACTTGATACTAACTGTGTTGTTCTGTGATAAAACCTGTCCTCCCTCCTCTTGGTTTGAGGAAAGGTCCCTCTGGCAGTCATTTCATCTTCAAGATTAGTAAACTTTTTGGATCTGTTTGTTATGCAGGAACTGAATGAAAACTATATTTGTTGCCTTAGCAGATGACCTCCACTAAACAACATCTTATTTGTTTGGGTTTTTTCTTTGTGATCCTTTGGCTTATTTTGCTGTTTATTGACTTTGAGATTCTTGCAGACTCTGAGGTTGTTGCTTTTATTAGACCTCAAAGGCTACCTGATCCTTAGCCCCACTAACTCTGCCCAGCTAACAACCTAAAATCTACCAAGGAAGCTATTGAGATGGCATGGGAAACTTTCCAGTGTGCTGAAGACATCTGTCTCTGTCCATATCTGTCAAACTCCCTTGGGGCACTAGATAAAAAAAACAGTTGCTCATGTGCAGAGTTTGGAGGCAACTGTCTGCCTGTTACTTAATTCATGAAGAACAGATACAATAGTCTTCTGACATAGGAAGAGAGATGGTAAGGGGGAATTACTGAAGTTCAACTTTCAGCTGTTCAGCAGTGTGTGTTGTTGGGTCTTGTGCTACTTGTGTGTAGTCCTAGGTGCTCTCCTTGCTGTGCCTAGGTGCACGGTGAACTCTTCTTTCTCGGCGAGCACCTGGTCAGCGTTATCCACACCTTTGTTATCTGGAGATCAGACTGGCAGAACACGCTCTGCGCAGGACTTGAACAGTGAATTTTTCCAAGTTTACATAAAGACTGATCGTCTGAAAAACTACTTCTCTATTTACAGTATATTTCTGGCCCTAATATCAGCAGAGATAGCTGAGAGGGAGCCCACTTAATGTGACTAGAAAGATGCTGCTAGCAGCATGCAACTGTGAGTAATGTCTGACTTTAGAGCTTTTTCCTGTCGTTACTCCATTAGAATCCAAATTGGTTAAGCTTCCAGTACATTACAAAATCAATATCTCCCCCTATATTTTTATGGCTGTTTTTATGGATAACAATATAAATTTCCAAAGAAAAGGAAGGAAGTAGTCCTTCCAGTGGAAGGAACAGATGCTTCAGATTCATGATAATGGAAAACAGAGACTTTCATCTCTTGGCTGTCTCAGCTGCCAATTTGATTACATTTTTAGTTGGGAGTGAGTGACAGTTGTTACCGACTGATGGCTGCATGGTGACCTGTGTGAAAGCAATTGTGATCTTATTCCATTTCATGGGCTACAGATGTCTACGCTGCAGAATGAACGAACAAAATTGACAGTAATTGGCGGTAGTTTCAGCAGTCTGTACAAGAGGTCAAGGACAAAACTGCATTCCAGGACATTACTGAGGCATTTTGGAGTAGCCTGAGGAAACTTATGGTGCTGTTTCCCAAGCTCCATCCGTCCTGAGGATTAAGAGAGATCTTTGGTCTTAGGGAATGTCAAGTTCATAGTCTTCAACCTGTGTTCCCCTGAGACTGTGTTCCCCTCAGCAAAAGGGAGGCTGGATAAGGCCATCATCGACTTATGAAAGTATTAATTCCCTGTGGAAATTACCCTACTGGAAGGTATCTTCGGTATTTTTAAAATAAAATTGGGAATTACTTTTTGATGGTGGTATTTTTATATTCAGTTTTAAGTAAGAATAGCAAGAAGAGGAAAAAAAATCAATGATTTCATACACACGCACGTGTGCACACACCCATATACACACACACAAAAATGAGGCTTTATGGAAATCTATTAAGCACGGCTTATTGTCCATAATCGATGATTTATTGTGACAGAATGTGGCATGCTTAATAACAATTAAGTATCAATAAATCCCTAATTGGGCCATATGCCCTATTTACTTGTATAATCATTTTATTTGGTTTTTATCTACCCGACAATCAGCTAAAAAAAAGAATTTCTAGGATCCACTGTGAATCCATAAATTTGGGGGGCATGATTTATAAAGTGACTTTTTTGGACTCTTGGAGTGGCTCTTCCTATGAGTTTTAATCTGAAAGAAAAGTTGTTTGGTTCTATTGTCATTAGAGAACAGTTACTTAGTTTTTTCCTTCACCCCCATTATCTTGCCAAGTGGTAGCAGAAATAAGCTTACCAGTTTCAAATCAATATTTAACTATAACTACCTTGGAGTTTTCACAAAGACAACTGGAAGAGCCTCATCAATTGTCTAAAGTATCATTCTGCCATCAAATCCTTCTCTTTTCTCCTTTGAAGAGAGACAGTGGAAAGAGAAGTTGTATGCCCATTCCTTCTTCCAGAACATTACTTAACAAAATTAATATAAATATTTTAATAATATCAATGAAATAAATAGATTTTTAATCAATTCAATATTTACATGTGTTTTCCTTTTAGTACTCTGACTACTGCAAATATTTTGATTAGCTAACTGTAAATGTTCTTTAAAACAAAACTTGTGCCAACACTAACAAAACAAAATGTTCTCCTAGAAAGGGAAAAAAAAAAAAAGCAACTAATATAGTGTACTTATGAACCATTTCTATTACAATCAGTATTTTTATTTCCTTTTTTTCTCTGCCATAATTTTGTGTATGGAAAGCAAGTGTTAGAATCCCACAGGTTGTTGCTAACTCAATAACTATTTTTAATTCTTCTATATTTAAGAAATGCATTAATGTCTCTTTTCCTCTGTCATTAGATATATTCGGTGTGGTTTACTCCTTTCAGAAGACAAAGTGTTAACATTACTGTACAGCAATATAAGTATGTAATTGTAAAAAATGAACAAAAGAGAAAAGGATCAATACTTAGTGCTAAAACACTAAAGTTCAGATTTCTAAATCAACACAAAAATTTCTAAACTGACATTTAAACTCAGAGGAAAGTTTGATGTTTAACTCCTTCAGATCCCTTGCAAAAAAAAAAATAGTGTACTACATAGCAATTTGGAAACAGCAATTTAACTTTTCTTGCTGTTTCTTCCTTCTCCCTGACTTTTTCCATCTTCTTCTTCCTTCTTCACCATCCTCTCTCTTGTCAGAGTCCAGTACTCTCTGACCAGGTTCTTTTGCACAGGATATTTGATTTAGCAGAGTGGTTCAGCAGTATACTGAAATCACAATTCAAGTGTATACGCTTAACAAAATCTAGCTAGACAGTTCAATCACAATACCAATGTGATTGCCTTTACCAATCTAAAATATGCTCACTGTCATGACACTGGGTGTCCCCAGTTGCCAGGAAGGAGTATGTCTGTTGAAGCCAGCTCAGGCCTGTTGCTCTCTGAAATTTCTTTGTTAGTTGTTGAGGTGTTATACTGTCTGCTCAGCTGAGCCACATATACGCTTCCCCCATGCTGATCTGGCTAATCTCAGGGAGACATTCACATCCTTTTGGTCAGCTCAGGAAGAAAAACTTACACCAGGTCCAGGTAACAGATATGGCTGCTTATCTGAGACGAAGGCCATCCTCTGATCCCCTTCGTCTGGAAATAGTGTCAGTTCTCGCTGCAATAGCTGTGGTTAGCGAACCACATCCTACACTCTCCTTGAGATTGATGGAGCACCTTGCCCTCTGAGTGAGCCGCACCCTACACTCTCCTTGGGATTCGTGCGGCACCTTGCCCTCTGAGCCTACTCCCATTGTAGGAGTTGTTGGTCAGTCACAATCTCTCTTTTCCTTTTTTTTTTTTTAATTGAGACGTAGAAACAGGACATTTTATTGGCGTACTTATGCATTTAGTAGTCTAATAATATGGATTTAACTCATTTTTAACCCCATGGCATAGGACAATGATATTTCTGTGCTGTATCACAATAGAACCAAGAAAGTGATTTTAGCACAGTTTCCACGTTTGCTTAAAATTAATGCTAAGGCAAGGAAGGCAGTTCTTAATTAGAATCAAAACATAATGTAGAATAATACAATTCTGCGTTAAAGTATTGGCTGCAGAAGTTTAAACAGGCATAGATTGTCAATATGCTATTAAACTAATGATGCCTCTTACTTAAGCAATTCACATTAATGTTGTATTTCATCTTCTATTTCTATACAGAACAAAATTTTGACATTCTTATTAATACACATTTACACAGAACCGTAAATGCTTTTAGAACTATATTATTGCTGTGGTTTTAAAAGATACTTCTATAGTAGTCCTCTTGAAATAAAGGCAGAATTTATTCTAACCTGTCGGAAGCAGCTTATAAACAAAATAATTCAAAATGAAGAACAATTTTTCACAAGAGGTGCATGATAGAGATACTGATGTCAAGAGGAAATATTTCTTTTAGAGATCTATTTTAAGGATTGACCCTTCTGGGCAAGTGGAAAGGAGAAATTACCTGATGAATGGGGACAAAAGGTATTTGTAGGAACATAGAACAGTGCTATGAAGGGCAAAACCAAGAATAGGAAAAGAAAATGAAGTATTTGGGAAAATGCTTAAGAAAAGCATAGGAAGAAATTGATTAGAGATGCAGTTCAAGTACAGTCTGTACACAGAATATAGGTGACAATCAAGAACTCTGTTTCAGAGAGGAAGAAGAGCTTTGGGAAGCTAAGGAGAGATTCAAAAGTGGATTGTATGATTTGAGTGGTGGAATGCAAGAGTCATTCAATAATTAGCTTTTAAGAAGGGAATAAATTAGATTGGGCAAAGTTGGTTAACTCAGAAAACATTCACATATTCAGAAGTCCATCCCAAGCCTAGGTGGCTCACCAGGCAAGAGCAGTTTTAGGCACATTAATTTTCTATAGGAACTAATAAAGAAGAAAGTGGTGTGATCATCTTTCTCTGATTTCTCCAATTCAAATAAGCAAGCTCTGATTCATGCCTGGATTAAAAAGGGTCAGCTTTTGACACAGGTTCAGAGCAAGGCTGAAGCAGGACTGACTTTGAGGTGGGATGCATTAATTGTTTATTAATAATATAATAAACAAATGTAAAAGTAAACCAACTTTATTACAGCCCATTTCTAAGGAATTTGTATTTGCAGAGACTTTAGTCACGAAAGAAAAAGGACTCCTGTGATTATAAACTAGCATATTATAAACCTATTTTCAATCAATAGAAAGTAGTACACAGTGTAATTTGCCCAACAGTTTTGCCATGTTTTCATGATCTCATTTCAGTTTCTGAGCAGTTCGTTTGCTATGTGTTTCTACGCCCAGTATTTCACTTGGGTTTGAGCAAACTCAGTAGTGGTTTGCTGCTTGCACGACAGATGCATTTTGATACTTATGTTCCCTGGATGAATTGTATTTATTTCTCTATGTGGACATGATGCTACTTTCTATTGTATTGTTTAAAGATATCTTCAGAAAATTTTGATCAATATCAATTTTGCTCCCTTACAGACAGAGCCAATGAAGTCCATAGTATTGGAATACATGCTGGTAGTTTATCAATCAGTTATATAAACCTACACATCACAACTAAGCCTAATGTGCTGAGTTTTCAAGTACCTGACTGCCATTAAGGTCAATGAGTCATGCAGGTGAAATCTCATGCAATAATTTAAAACATGTCTTTTAGGTATTATTTGTGGTATTTAAGTATATAGTATTTATCATAATGCGTGGTTTAAAATAAGAGGGTGATTCTTACATTCATTGTAATATTCTTTTGAGGTCCCTGAATGAAAAACAACAGGAGTACGAAATGCCACAGACATTTGTCTTATCTTATAAGGCAATGTTATATGTTGTATCTAGAAATATATGTGATAAAATGTGAGTTTTAAAAGCTGAAAATCATCATTCAGTTACCAGTGTATTAGTAGATAATTCAGTAAACCAGGTAAAATCTTTCCTCTGACACAGAACTTGCTAGTGATCTTAGGCAAATTACTGAAACTAGATTTTACAAAAGCATGAAACTCTCACACTTACTATTTTTAAAATTTGCTTTTTTTTTTTTTTTACATTAGCTCTCCCTCTGTGTTAGAAGAATAAAATCGCTCATAGTGTAAACACAAAGGTTGTGAGGTAGTCCAGTAGTTGTGTACTGGGTATATGTGAAAGTTTTAGATTAATAATACACTGATAGTGTTGTCCCAAAGGAAGGTTCTTTCATCTGGTGTGCCATGAACCAAAAACACACAGAGTCGAGATATTTGTTTAATTCATTTCTGCGCAGAGATGGGTGCTAGGTGGTAATCCCACAAAGCTAGCACACCTGATTGCTGCACAGCTTACACTTTATACAGTTTAAGCAACAGTTATCAGTATAGTTTACAGCTACATTAAGTCATCCTTGTTCACATTGGTTCTGTTAGGTCTCATCTTCATTTAGAGTCACAGTATCCTCTTTTTCTACTACGCATGCTCTATGGGGAAGGGGCTTTGATCAGCAGGGGGCTTCCCTGCTTGTAGGTGGGTTTTTATTATGCTAATTAGCATAGTTCACTCGTAGTTCCAGTAGTTCTCTCCTGTTTATCAACTGTTTTTGTTCTCTTCAGGTTTATTTGGGAACTTCCTTATCTGGTTGCCTTAGAGTGTTGTCTTGCTCCTTCCTTCAAGCCTTGTTTTGTTAACTACCTGTGAAAGACTGAATAATACCCTAATCTCCTTTTTTGCATACCTCCAACAATAGTGTTTAGTGCAAGTTTTTGATTTTGTATGTTATTGGAGGATGCGAGTGGCATCCTTTCTCTTCTAACAACTTATATTTTGTTATAAGTTATAGGGAAAGGAATAGTTTGTCAGATTTGGGGAAACTGGATCAAATGCTTTAAGATAAAACTCAAAATACCAAGGGACAACCCCCAATACCAAGGCCCTGATCAGTGCAGAGTGGGAAGGAAAGAGGAACATGAGACTGAAAATACGTGGTGATTAGCAATGCTTGTGGCAAGCCAGGAAAGAGATTGATCCAATGTTTGGAGTCAAGAGACTGACTTTGAATAATAGTTGAAATCTGATGTGTTTTGAGCGTTCAAGGAAAGATGCAAGTCTCTGAATGAACAAAGTCAATTTTTGCCTTCTCAGAATGCAGAACAAAATCCATGATTTTGTTAAATGCTTTTTGCATTTCATTTTACAATGAGGGGAAAATCAACACAGACATGGAAATTTTGAATATAATGAGGTCTATATCCACTATTACAATGAAAGAAAAAAAAATTTTTTTCTTGTATTCATATATATTTTCATGATTTTGGGGGGAAGTAGCTATTATCGACTAAGTAGGAGCTAAGATCAAGACTAGCAAGTTTTTAACTTGGCTGGTTTTATTTTCTAACATAAGATTTAGTAAAGCAAATAGAAGCATTTTTTGTTAAATCTGTCTCCCATAGTGTAGTAGAAATTAAGCAGCCAAAATTATAGAGAGAATATTTTGCTAGATTGGTTGGAGTAATCTAGCCTGAGACTGCAGTCGTTCACCATTTCAGGTTCTCTGGAGAGAATGAGGAAAAAGGTGCCACTTGTTTGGTTGCTGTTTGGATGAAAGAACAGATAAAGAACTGCAGAACAGGCTAGGGATATTTTAAAGTATCTGAGTTTCAGTCAGTAGTTATTTTACTGATGATGTGTTTTATGAATTGCTTGCTAGTTATTTTTGTTTTACATTAGTCGTTTGATTATGAAGCTCTAAACAGTTTTGGGTTGGTGAGATGAGAGAGTCCTTGTCCCTTCTTACCCAGTTTCAAAAATCATATTGAACTTGAAGAGATTTATCATGTTTCTGCTGCAGGAAAGCCTTCTTAGAAAAGACAGACCTCTGAAATTCTTTGACTTCTTGTCCAAAGTTTTTCTTTTAATGTGATAAACCTAGATGTTTGACTTTTACTTATAATGAAATCTCACTTGAGAACTTTATGACAACGACTCATCTTTTTTATTGCAGTTCAAAAGATTTCAAACTTATTGACTGCAAGAAATAGAAACCTAAGCTACAGCGTTTTATTAGGATTCATCATAGAGTTTTTGAAATTTGGTTGAAAGAGGAGGAAAGAAAAGAAGGATTAAAGCACTCTTAAAATTATTTTGAATCATTTGCTCTTTATACAGTTTATGACACTGCATGTGCATATGCATGTGTCTGAATGTGTATACATCCATAAACTTGCAGTATTTGTTGCTGCTGTGCGGCTGGCAGGCTATAGAAGAAAGTAATTTTTACCTCAAATAAGGGTGCATCTTTAGAACAGATGATCCTAGCGCTATTTCTTATGTAGTTTGTGCTTTTGTGGTATGACTATAGCATATTATGTGTAAGGCCCTAAATAATCTTCAGTGATGTATGATACGTTAAACGTTTAGGAACTAACTCTCCAAAAGCAGTGCCAGTTAAACATGAAATATCCTGAGGATACGTTGTTCTTTATCCATTATTATTTTCAGCTATTAGCAAATATTAGCAACGCTCAACAGTCTGACAAATGTTTCCCCTTTCCAGTTAAATTGAAGGCAATAATTCATATTACTGAGATCAATATTTAATTATTAGTTATGCAATGTTTTCTGGATTGCTGGATGACAAATTGCTAAATCAGATTTTGAAAGCAGATTTTGAATTTATGCATACAGCTTTCTTTTTTGTTGTGCTTTTGTTTTTGGAAAGATGAAATCTTATATTGTGCCAAGCATTAGTATTAGCAAGATTCTAAGCTTCAAACCATACGTTTAAATATCTGTGATCTAAAGTTTTCACATATGAAACTAAGTAATTGACTTTATTATCCAGAACTACCTTTTTCCTTACACAAATTTAGCATTTACTCCTTGAAATAGGATTAGGAATAAGATGTCAGAATTCATCCCGATACTGATGAATTTTTGTGCCTAATTTATCTCTGGATCAAAACATACTAAAAATGCAAACACTAACCGATGGATATGTATGTTGATTACTGTTATTTCCAACATTATTTGTTTTGAACAGTTCTGTAAAAATATTTTAAATAGATTTTTAAAATGTAGTGCCTCATTACATCTTTAGCATTGCAGAGAAATATTGTAGATAAATGGAGCCAGTTTTGCCTCAGATTCTGGTTTACACATTAGTCATCCTTTTTGATATATCATTCTTTTTCAGTAAAATGTATTATGACATGCTTACTGGGATGTCTCAGTGTTGATTGGTTCCATGCCCTGGTTATGAGCTGTTATATTTTATTGCTCTGAAGATTTTTATATTGAATATTATTAAAATACTAGTTTATGTTGAAATATTGCTTCTTTCATTTCCATTTTTAATTTCAGTTACTGAAACTCTCATGGATAATAGGAGTGAACATTACCCCTTGACTTTTTTGTTTTAAAATTCAGCCCTCTAATTTCGCAGTGTAACTTCAGTGAGCCCTACCATGAGCAGAAGCTTGGACCAGGTGACTTCTGAAGGTCCCTTCCAACCTAAATTATTTTATGATTCTTATCTTTTCAGTGGACAGATACAGTTGCCAAAATCCGTAGGGAGTGGAATCCTGCGTGCAATTCTATCATTAAAAGCAGGGCAAATAGATTGCACTTTTAGGAATAGTTTATCTAGTCCATATAAGAGATTACTTACTTTCACTTCTAGATTTTTTCCAAATTTTGTGGAATAAGATATTTTAATGCATAAATAAAAGAAAAATCTTTCACAACCTTCTTCAGATGTTTGGCATGTATGGTTCTATTGTCTAATGTATTTTTCAGAGACTCAGGCTCCAAAATCTGATATTTCTTTGCAGTAATTGTATTCGTGATTGTGAAGATATGCTTGAAAACCTGAGCTAATATACATATTAATATGCTTGTATGCCTGAACTTTTTCTTCTCTTTTTCCTCAATAGTTTGAGATTTGCAACAGAAGTTTCATGGTTCAAACCTTCAATTTTTGTTGTGACGCTTAATTTTGTATATATTTTCCCTCACTGTTTTTCATTTTTATTTAAACAAAGTAATTAGAATAGCTCATGTATTATGCTAGACTATTTCTTAAATGATATTGAAGGTTTGAAATTTACCATTTTTTAATGTACCATTATAAAATAAAGTCTGTTGGAAGTTTCGATGGTCACTCAAATTTTTTTGACAAATAATACTTATTATAATGAGCCTAAAGGTCATTATGTGTGGCATGCAGTGCTATGTAAATGCCTACTATTATTTTTTATTACTGAATAATTTACAATTCTCTTGTCAGTCAATGACCTATGTATGAACATTTCTGTATACCAGTCAAAGTAGATCTTTTCTTTCACAGAAAAAATAAGTCATCATTACATTACAATATTCTCTGACAAACAGCGTTATCATGAGGTAATTGATTGTGCAGCAGAATTACAAATGTAGCAGCACCACCAAGGTCATCTAACCCTCACGAATGTCAGTTACCTTGTGATAAAGAGGCTTTGTTCAGAAATATCGCTATTGCAAAATGGTTTAATAGTAATACAAAGAGGATGTTCAGAATTTGAAAAGCTCTATTTTGAGAGACAGATGCTACCCAGAGGCAAAAATGATCCTGACAGTATAACAAGTTAGCTGTACACTATGAATGATAAAGATGCTGATGCCTAAAATTTAAGTACCCTGACCAAGTTCATACAGTGTGCAGAATGACTCTTTTTAAACAATTTGGATTTATTAAGAGCTGAAGGTGTATACCAAGGTGCTCTGTATACAGAATGCATGTTTAAGCTTTCAAAACCTCAAATACTGAAATTCAGGATATCGATCATTCCAATAAGATTTTGATGATGCTTCAGAGGTCAAAACAGTTTTTTGTAATTGGTAAGATTTCTTTAGCCTCTGAGTAGGTAAAGTGCTTTAAGTATATTGTAATGGCAATTCAAGGTACAGCAGATTCGTCTGTCCGTGTTTATGGCAGCAGAAAGTCTGATGATTGATTTTAATTGTATCAGTCATCCACACAGGAAGAGAAAGGGAAAGGGTTATAACTATGATAAACTGTGTGAAAAAGCGTATTTCACACAAAGCTAGATGAAAGGTGCTCCATTTGTTTCTTTATTGAAGAAACCATTTGTCTGCATTCCATATACTTACACTCTCAGATTAGATGAGAATTTAAAATAATATTGTTATATTTAACTAATACTGCTGCTGCAATCAATATTTCTTTAGTAGGTTTCTGATTAATGTAAAAAGACATTTTATTTCTGCTACATTAATATCAAAAGTTACTGCAGTAAAGTTATAGACTGATAGATGTTTTTTTTATAGTTATTCCATACTTTGTATAATAGCTATTTCAGCAGTTTCCGTTGACTGTTTATAAACAGTTGTTACTGTCCTCATTGATGCACTTAATGTTCCTACACTGATCTTGTGTGCCTAGCAATTATTCATTTTCATATACAGACTTTCAAGCTGAGTTCTGAATGTGTGTTTTAGAGCACGTATCTTCACCTTTAGAGGTCTGAAAATGGTAAACTGCAGAAAAAGCCATATTATTCTTGACTAACGAAGTTAATGCAACATTACAGAGGACGCAAAAGAAAATGTATATGTTTTTCATGTTCCACCGCACGTGCAGCATTAGATATTGTTGGTAGGGTGACCTCTTGGCCCGTCCTGTGGTGGGATTTCTGCCTTATTTGCAATCCTGGGGCATGGGGAATGCCTGGAACTTCCTTAGCATGATGTGCCAAATAACAGCTTTATGTTGGGCTTGTCTACAAACTGCTTAGACAGTTTGCAGAATCAGAACTGTCTAATAACTGCAATTCTCATTGGAATGGCTGAATAGTTACAGGTTTTTTTGATTTGCTTTTTTTTTTTGTCATGTATAACATTTCAGAACGCTTTTTCTCATTGTATAAAAAGTTAGGAATGATCAGGTCAAGGCAAGATACTAAGAAAGTTATCAGACTGAAGCTAGACAAGGCCTACAAGGAATAAACCACACTACTGTTTGCTCATTCTCTGGTTTAAATATGCAGTTTTGTTTATAAGAACTCTTTAAGGCATTGGTCCTTTTCCTTAGGACTGCTAGAATTATCTTTAAAGATATGTGGCAAAAAGCGGTCTTGGAGTTAAGAGCTCTCTGCTGTGGAATGGTTTCTAACAGTAGCTGTGTTAGTAACATGCAGCCAGTTAGCAATTGTAAATGAGTGATCACAATCTCAGAATGACAGCAGTCGTAATTACCAGAATTGGAGACCTTCTCTCTGTCACTCCATTTTTCTAGTTATGTTACCATCCTTTTCTTCCTTGTGCTACTTTTTTATGAAATTTATTTTCTGTGGAAAAGTTCATGGCATCTATCTTCATCCTACCCATCTGTCTTCATCGTACCCATCTAGCTCATTTGCTGTATTTTGAGATGATTAATTTTACACGTACAATACTTTAATTAGTGAAACATTGGGAATTGGGACTAAGAAGAGAAATGTGAAGTTCTGAGTACTTTGTTTTGCAGCATGACTAAATCATTGGATTTCTAGTAATATTTTGAAAAAGTACTACTCACTAAAGAACTGTAGCATACTTACTAACATTAAGTAATTTCCACAGGTTTTATATATACTTATTTTTTTAAAGAAAACTCAAATTCTGTACTGGAGAGGGATTACACAACATATGGAAGCCTGAAGTACAGAAGGATTAAAAGACTCCTGTGTGATCAAGGGCAAATGCAGGCTACGTTTGAAAATCAGACTGTCTTTATCCCTAAGAGAATATGGCAAATTTTACTTTTATTCCTCACAACAAGAATTGTTCACTATTTGTTATTGTTTCCAGATAAGCACAATATACTGTACTGCCAGCTTTGGTATGTTATTTTTACGGTTTACTTTTAAGTCATCTGTAGCTGGACACTGCCACAGAAAAGATTTCATGTTACCTGAACATCTAGTGCACTTAATGGTAGCCAGGGAAGATATAAGCGCAATCTAAAAGTGGGAGTGGGCAAGCTGTGAGCTATGCTGATGCCAGTCAAGAAAAGAGTTCATGCTGCAGTGGCCTCTTCATAGGGATGAAAGTTCCCTTAGGCTCCCTCAGAAAATTAGCTTGGGGTGCTGTTGTTCCTACCTTTTTATTTATTTGTATTGGTGATACACGGAACTAAGTTATCAATTGGCTTGTTATAGTTTAGATAGGATTCTTCTTCAGATTGTTACGTTTTTTTCAAAGAGAAGCCAAAGTAGTATTCGTGTTGACATTTTTTTGATAAGCCTATAAGGAGTGAATTCCAATTCAAAGGCCATATGTTAGGCTTTTTACATCAGCCTGAGAAAATGAGAGGGTCACTTTGTCATGTGCCAAAAGAGTCACAGGGGCTGAAGCAATTAAGTATAATCAGAATCAAATGTCAGATGGTAACTGTTGAGTTTGGTGTGAATGTGATTGGAGTTGAGAAATCATTTCACTAACAGGAGCTGCTTAATGTTTGAGGGACAAATTGACTTTTCTATTTCTTGTCGTCTTTAATTTACTTTTTAAATGCTATTTTTCTTCATGTATTGCTCTTGCGCAGTTACAGAACTGTAGCAATCAGATTGAAATGCCTCCTCTTATTTCTCAAATTTTATTCATAATAGAAAACTGAGGATATTCAGGTAGCTAATTATAGTAATCCCTCTTGATATTACTTGAGGTTTATTTATTTTTGTTTTCTTGTCAGTGTCAGTTTTGCTCTTTTGGCTATTCATCCTCCTCTCAGTAATTATTAGCATAATTGCACCAAAATGATCCATTTTATCTAGCCTACTGAATATAGGTTCATCTTTACTTTCACACTGTGGGCTTTATGGTTTTGAGGGAGGAAGAAGGTTGAGGTCAGGGGCAGGGAAACTGTGTTGTGTTGCATCAGGACTAAGATAGGGATAACTTTCTAACTTAATGCTGGAGAGTCAGGATCTCGTTACAAGTTACCATGCTATGGTAGGGAGCACACGTATCAGGCCTGTATCCAGTGAACAGGACAGTGTTTTTTGGTCAACTCAGCCTTTAGCCAGTTCTGCATCCTCTCACCTTTAAAAGGGAGGTTACAGGAGATCTTGGACTTCAGTTTGCCCACCTAAGCTGCTGCCTGCAAGCTGATCCTGATGCCAGCTATGTGTTGTTTCACTGGCCAGGCCATGCTTTCTATTGAACTCAAGCACTTTAGATCTGCTTTTCAGTATTAGGTTGCTTAATGGTTTTTGAGCTTCTTTTTTCCTGGTTAAAGAAACTTCTAGCTATCTCATACCCTTATTATTTACCTGCTTTCAATTTTCTCCAAAACCTTTATTTAGTCTTGAAAAATGTTCCTTAGGTATTAGTTTGCTGGTTATTTTCCTTTACAGTCAGTTACAGATATAGCCTTAAAAATCTTCACATTTTAACCTTCTGTTATTTTAATTTGATTTGATTATCCTGAATATCATGATTCTTTTCTAAAACATGTCCTATTCTTGACTTATTCTCCTGATATACCAGCTTCACTATAAGATAAATCTTCAGAGAATTTTCTGCCTAGTTACCACACATGTTGACTCATTTATAGCCATGGAAGAGCTTGACATTAGTTATTTCAAACATTGAGAGAGCTAAATAAGTTTTTGAAAGATGACCCAATAAAATATCTATCTTTATATATTGTAGCCCGATGAAGTAGAGTTTAGTCCCACAATATTTTATGATTACATAGCACTTGTCATTTTAAAGTACTTTGCACATAGAGAGTTTGATGGGAATGCAACCATTTTCATTGCCCATGTGCTGCAAAAGCTTTAAAATGAAGAAGGCTTTCCACAGCAACTAACAGAAAGCAATATTGTGTTTGTTCTCAGTATTACTAAACCTTGGATAAAGAATCAACACTCTTTCTGGAAGGAGTTTGTAGCACAGAAGTTCTTCCTCTACATTCTCTCCCAAAAGACGGAGAGAAATTGTGGGAAATTATCCAACTTGACTGAAGCTGCCTATGAAGAAGATCCAGTCAAGAAAACTGACAACTCTCACAACAGCTAGCAGGTGGTTGAGTCCATGCCATGCCAACCAAATAATTGCATGGACCCACCCTTACCAACACCAGCTCAGTATCAGTTTTGTGGAATCAAAACCTCTGCAATTCTTAAGGGACAGTAGGCTTTTCCATATTAAAACCTACTTGTACACAGGCAATATTATTAATATTGAGATTAGAAGTCTGAACTAGTCTCATACTGGGGCCATCTCACTAAATTATGAGTTTTCTTTAGAAGATTATGTTTTGATTATTTGTTAGCAATTTCTTCTCTTAAACTCTCTTTCCACATCCTTAGTGTGAGGCGACTGACATTAATTGCTCGCTGAAATTTATTTTCATCTCTTTGGCTCTGCAAAAGTTTTCAGAATATATATCGCTCTGTCCTCTACACATCAATTAGCTCTCCCTGCTCCTTAGTCCTGGGATTCTCCCTAAAAAGCTCAATTCTCCTCAAAAGTTCTTTTCCCCCATCCCCATCTGCTTCATCTTCACTTTACCTTTTATGGATTCCTTCCCTCTGTTTCAGTTTTGAGATTTGCTACACCAGTGTCTTTTTTTCCTTATCATGCTGGATTTTGATAATCAACGTGAGCCAGGTAGTTGCTCCTGTGTCTCTGCACATTAAGGTCGCAGCATTATTGCTAAGTTAGACTTAAAGTTTCCCAGTAACAGGTCACAAAGGCTATAAAATCAAGACCTGTGTACTTCTGCATTACTATCCTCTGACTTTTTGATGCACCATGTCTGTCTAAGCTCTCTTTTATGGGGAGAAATAAGTCTGCCTCCATTTATTTAGAGAGTGTTTCTGCTTTCAAACAGATTGGGGCTACGAATGAATTACTTTTCAGTGACTGAAATCTTTTGATATCATTCAGCAAGACTTAAGTCTGTACTGTGAATTTACTTTTTCACTGGTCTTTCTCTACAAGCTAGAGTAAACCAGATTAATTTAACCTACCATTTTATTGCATCTTCTCATAGGCCACCCTACTTCATTGCTCTGTGGAGAATCAGAAGCTCCCATTGCAAACCTGTCACTTGGCCATTCACTTGTCATTTTTCGCTAAGCTCATGGTGAAAGGAGAAGACGCCTAAACACAGTATAGCTCATAGCCTTGAGATGAGTCTTTTGCATGCAAAGTGTTTTTGAGCAAGAAAAGCCTCTCAGAGTAGACTAGTCCTACTTAGCTTTTTCTCTTACTGTTTCATTATTTTAATCTTCCCTTTTTCAGAGACCAGCTGCACTGGGGCGGGTTGAGGGGGCAGCTTTAAAATGGTTGTAGTGTGTCTCATAAGAACAAGCATTAGAAATGTTTTTCAGAATTTGAGAAGACCTTAAAATGAAGTATTGTCATTCAGAAATATAAAGCAGAGGATTGTTTTTCTTATACACTGTTTTTACAGGAGAACTAATGTATCTGTTGCTTCTATTTTCTGTTATATTAGCGTGAGAAAAATCAATTTTTCCTAAATTTTCCTTTCCATAAATAGGAGCAGAAATTCATCTCATAAGGCATGGTCACATTCATATTGATGTTTACCCCATCTATCCCAGAAGGGGAATCTCCTTTTAAAAATATTTGCTTGGTAATCAGTCAGTGTTGTATTTTAGGAGAATGAACATCAGGCAAATAATAAAAAAAGAGAGAGAGAGAGAAAACAGGATAAATTATTTTTCAGATATCTTCAAAGTTTACTCCCAAAATTAGTATTATTTTGCCAATATATTTAATTTCAGTGAAAGTGGAAAATATTTTTTAAGATCCATTCAAGCAGTCTGTTCTGTAATATATACATCCAAAAATATTAAGCTATTCAAAGCAAAGATTATTTTCACAAATGAAGTATGTTTTATGTGGAATTAATAGCCTTCATCCCACACAAACTCGGTCAGGCCTTAATCTGCCCTTCTCCACATCAGTTGTCCAATGAACAGGAGAAAAAAAAAGTCAAAAGCAAATCTGACGTGCAGACAAGAGTAACATCATTTAGACCATTTTAGCTGATTCAGAGACTATGAGAACCTGTTTTCTGAGGTGAAATCTGCCATCAGTGAAATAAAAATGCTACATGAACATGAACTACAGCTACATTTCCAGAACTGTCAGGTCATGTATAACAGGCAGTCCTTCTAGCTATTTGGTTCACAGGGAGTGGGGAAGTATTTTTCTAACTTTGCAGGACAGAGGTCAGCATAGATCCTCCTTCAACTTAGATGACAATGGATAATGAAAATGTACTGATTCACAAATCCTTAAGGCTAGTGGGAAAATTAAACATTTTCTTTTCTCCTGAGTAAGTTTCACTCCAGGCAGGCTTACTTCTGACTTAGGTCATGAAAAATGTGTCTCAGTTTCCCTTTTCTCCCTTCTGTCCTCTATGTCAGCATATTTCTGCTTACTAAAGAAAAACAAATCTGAATGTGCTGGTCTCTGTTCTTTGTTTTTTTTTTTTTTTCTTTAAGTTATCTATCTTCTCAATATTCGTAGTTCATACAATAGGACAATTTTGTCCTTTCTTAATATATTTCTTAATATGTTTGCAAATTAAAAATGGAATTAGTCTGAGTTTACTGTAAGTAAGGCCCTTTATATCTGGAAACAGATTAAGATTTCATGTTGGATTGCCTTTGGATTCCTGCAATAATTTCCAGTAAATTTTAAATATATAATGTAAATAGGAAAATGATACAGTTATCATTGGTTTTTGTGTGTAATATAGTCCAGTTAATGAGCTTAATTCCTCGGTCTGTCTGGGTCCCTTTGTTCAGTACAAGGCCTCCTGAATCAGCATGAGAACAGCAGGAGTCACTGCTGGAGATACTGCTCCAGAATCATGCTAGTTTGCGGAAAACAAAATTTCTTCCTATTCCAGCCATCCCTCGATGCTGCTGTGAAGGAAGTAGCATGCAAAATATTTTGCAGATGTTGGAGGTAATGTAGGAACATTACCTTCCTGGAATTAAGCTCATTCCTTCCTGGAATTAAGCTCATTCATAATTTAAACTTTCTCATATGCTTCCAATTGTAAAGGCAAAGTGAAAAAGAGGCAGGCCTTTGGGTTAGGCTTCTTGAGCACAGAAAGGAATAGAAATGAATTGGCAGGTAATAATAAGACAATGGTAATGTTTCCATTTATTACAGAAGTTACAAGGATAGCCATAACTATTTGCATTAACTTGCAATATGGCTGAATTCTATAATTTTAGATGTAGAATTTTAATTCACGCAGCTTCCGAAAAGCATCATGTAGGAGTTTGTTTATCTGTACTATCACTTTTGCCACACAGCGTTTAGGAAGAGGTATAATGAATAGACAGGTTTTCCTATGCAATGTATATCAATTGATGAGAACACTCTTTGTGTACGGAAGCTGTGATCCACATGGATAACTAACTTATCTTTTTCTGTCATTCTGTAACTGATATATTCAGAAAAAATGACTAAAATTAACCTCACTGTATGATACATTTTAAAGGTAGAAAAATAGCAGCCTTTGAGAGCGGAAAAATCAAATTTTTGCATATTTTAATTACTGAATGATGCTATGATCAATATGTTGTGATGCCATGAGCCTACATATAATTGACATCTAATTTCCACTCTTTTCCTTTATGCACCTCAGTTCAGAGTTTTGCACATTTTATGTCAGGATAAAATGTCCAAAATAATTTTTTATACCTCTGTCTATCTGTAATTAAATTTCTCTTATATTTCATTTCACTAGTATGACATTACTTTAATGTGGCGTATTTAGCATTATCTGAAAGATCTGTTTTATTTGCATTAGAGAAATAACATTTTCTGTGTATGAACTTCTACTGTTTTTTTGCACAGTAGCTTAAGTGTTAAAGCCTGAAAGGATTTAGAAAGCTGCAGTGAATGTGTTAAGACTGTTAATGAAGCCTCTGAATCTAAGGACAAAATTAGCTCTCACACCCACACTGCACAAAGTACAGAAACTGTCTGATAGAATTGCATCATGACTTTTACCTGGGGACACTGGTATTATATTCACTTGAAATGATGAAATTGAGAAGACAGATGTCCCCAAAGGATATTTTAAGGAGCATGTACCTACATAAATTGCTTCAAAAAATCCCTGAAATTTGAATGAGACCTATGTAAAAATGATTACTGAGTGTAAACTACAGATTATACATTCTATCCTGTAATATTTCTTTTTGAGAACATACAGGAATATACCTCTTACACAGAATAACCTGAGAAACAATGAGTGCAAAGGAAATTTTGGAAGCAAGGGCTGTGAGCAACTAGAGAGAAGGATAAGTTGGTGTATGAGTTCTGATTGCTCAGAATCAAATGCTGGATCAAGAGCAGTAATAATAAAAAAGGTTTGCTTATTTCCTCCATTTAAATGAGTCGGAAAGAGGCATGTGGCTGTAGTCACGGAGAATAAGAATCTCCATGGCCCAGAATGTCCTGTTCTTCTTGCCTCTCAGCCCACACAAGTTCCTCTTTTCAGGTGTAGCACAGTGATCAGGCCCAGCAGGTCCGTAAAGAACAAACCCAGGAGGACTGCCATTCTTCTGACATCATTCCACTAGCCCCCTGCTGATGATTTTATCTATTCATTTAAAGTGCCTCTCTTTACGAATGATTATGAGGACTGAATAGTACTTGGCACTATTCAGCAGCGTAGGCTTGGAGTAGGATATCAGACAGCACTATAGGAGGAAATAGAGAGAGCAGGAAGGGATGAATAAAATAGGATTCCCAAGGAGCAATGAAATTAAAATATTCTAGATAGATAGGATTACATAATGGGAAACATATCCAGATGCAAATGGTTATAACTGATAGTTGGTACAGAACAGCAAAATAATACTAATAATTACAATAGTCAAAAATATTACAATTGTGAATGTATTTGAACTGTATGTACTTCTGCAGTTTTTTATATGATTTTGCTTCATCCACTTTACTTGGAAACAGTGAAAGTGATCTGCATGTCAGATGTTTACCGGTGGTCCCCTTTGTCCAGGAGACGCTCACAAATTAGCAGAAGATATAAAACAGATTTTGTTTTTCTTTTAAACAGGGAAGTGGCAAGAATGGGAGTCTTAGGCAGGGAGTAGTCCAGAAAAACCTCAGTAGAGATGGAGAATAAGGATATTTGTAGTAAATGGCATCCCTGCTTAAGAATGCTTATGTCTCTTCAAACAGGTATACAGGGCAGACACTTCACAAAAATAAACAGGAATTAAACTTGAAATCTCAAGCCTCTAGGGCAAACCTCCCAAGGTAAAGTATAATTTCTTCTTAGTGAACTACCGAGTGTGCTGATGACTAAAAGGAAGCATACCATAAAGAAGTGTTTAGTCATCTCGTCATAGTCTGTGTTGACTCCAATAGCAAAGAACTAAACCTTTATATATTTTGTGTATGGACTTCCAAAGTACAATGCAGCAGGAAAAAACTCACTGGCTGCTTGCTCCTTCCAGAGGAGGAGAACTTTTTGATAACTTTCCTACTTTTTGATTAAAAAAAAAGAGGTATTCCATGTACATTGTTCTATTATAATTCCTACAGAGAGAGAGAGTAGGTTGGCCATAAAGAAAAGATATAAAAAGCCCATTAAGTACCAAATAGATTTTAAACATGCAGGGGAGAAAGAGAGTTTGATAATCATCTGGCACCTCTGTCTTTGATCGGCCTCTGTAAATTCCTCTCTAATGTGTATTCTCCTGTATAATTTCATAGAAGATATGATGTACACTAAACGCCAAGTTATCTCCCCAGTTCACTCTCAGGCTTTGGCCCCTGATTTCCTATTTTGCATGAATGTTAGCTCACTTCCAACTGTCTTTTGGAATGAACCAACTGGCAGGCTCCAAAAACAATGCAAATAAAGTTTCTGTTGGTCATTCCTGTCAGGGACCACTCCCAAGAGACTTAATGGATAAAACTATACCAGCCTCGGCTTTCTCTGTTGTAGGCAATTCTCTAACATTGTTTTTGCAGCTTTGGCACCTTCAGTCATCCCCACAGTCACTTACACCGTGGGGCATGCATCATGCGCCCTCAGTGCCATGCTGTATGAACACCAATCTGGTGAAGCCTTCAGGTTAAATACTTGAAGTAGAGGGGGAGAAAATGGAGGGAGAAAAAGTGTATAAAATATTATACTTTGGGATAACAAGGACATAAGAACACAAATGCTGTGCAGTGAGGACACTGCCCATCTTCTCAAAAGGTGTAATATGGATGCAGCTACTCGGTACTATTTAGAACTTGTGGTCAGGGATCACTCCCTTGAGCAGATGTATTTAGCAGGGTTGCTCTCTACCATTTCACTCCCTGAAAATTCAGACATCCTTCCTTTTAGTCCGATAAAATATATCTTTTCCTCTTACCACTGAGAAAGGATTGTGTCTAGTCTGAATTTGTCTAGGATTAGCTTTCATTTTCCCATGTCTTTCTATTTGTTCCTTCATCAAATATATTCTCTCCCTGTCGGTTTTTAGAGAACTGTGATCAAGATAACTGATCTCTACTTTAGGATGAATATTATGAAAACTCTGTAGTCTATCATTGTAAAATTGAGTTTTTATCCCTCAATGATTCTTGTAGCTGTTTTTGGAACCCTTTTTAAAAATGAAGAAGTTCGAAACTACTGTATGCTAGATATTTGCATTCAGCAAAAATATAGAGTGGTTTTGCAGCATATGCTAATGTAAAAACATCAGAGTCTATTTTGGAAGAGGTTATTTTGGAAGAAATTTAGAAATCAGGAGTTCAGTTGTTTGTGAAAATATGAAAGTTCATTATATCCTGAAGAAATTGAGAAATTTTGACACTGTGGTATCTTCAGTATTTTTCTAGATGAAGATCAGTACCACATGAAAGTAGTACAAAGGTGAAGTATACTAAAAATTTGAACCTGAATTTGAGATTCAGGTTACAGCCAAGGGTTAAGACACACATTTCAGGGGGCAAAAAATCCTAGGCCTACACCAAATATGAGAGGTTAGTTGCCTATGATACTGATATCAATTTTAAATGGGACTCTTTAGTGAGAAAATTAGGGAAAAACATTAATAATTAGGCAACAAATAAGTTGAAATCCTCCAAAATAACTATTGTTAAAAACAAGAAATAGAAAACTTGAAAATGCTTTAAGTGCGCACACACAGTTCACATAAGAGAGACATGTATATATATTTCCCATCTTCACTATTTATTCAACAGTGGCTATAGAGTATAACTTTTTGTATTCACTTTTGTCATTTCTATGACAAAAGCCTGGACAGCAATTACATGGGAAACAGATTGATTTAGTCCTAAGTACTTTTCCATAAAATAAACTACAGTATCCCAGCTCATCATATTTAAAAAAAAAAAAAAGCCCACACAACTTAGAACATAGACTTAAACTCTGTAAATGGAATATAGATTTATTTAAAGATACACCGATATTTACTTTTTGAGTAGGGCATGAGGATATATATGTTCCTTACCATTTGTTAGTCATCAGATCAGTACTTAGAAAGACTATCTGTATTAGCACATTGTCTGTTACTCTTGAGATACCACAGGCTATGAAGGAGATCTAACATACTGAGAAGAAAGCAGAGGAAAGCAAATGCAGTACAAAAATCAAATGTGATATCTAACAGGATGTGATACAACAAATACTTTGGGTATAATTGCCAATGAGTTTGCCAAACAAAGTGTACCATTTTGATTGGTTAAAAAACAAAACAAAAAACTAGGGGGGATGCATAGCAGGGGAAATGACTCAATATAGTAATTTTGGTTTTTGTTTAAAGGTTTGCTGTTGCCTCCCTAAGCCTTACTTGCAAAATTAATTCAAATTGGCTTGGATAAGAACACTGTCATGAAGATTAAAAACTGGCTGAAAGACTACAAACAAAGGGTGTCTTGAGGGTACCACAGGGATCACTGCTAGAACTAGTCATTTTTAACATCCTTATTAATGATCTGGGAGAGTGTCGACACATGCTAATAAAATTAACTTGTGATACAAAATTGCATGGGGATAGAGAAGGTTAAGGGAATGATACAAGGGCTGTAGAGAGATTAGAAACACTGCCAGAAGTACCGTGCCAGAAGTACCGTAATAAGATTCAAATTCAAGAAAATGCAGCCCAGTTAGATCTCATAATGAGAATCAGAAAAGAAATAATATAGTTGAAGGGAGAAAGCTGAAAGCAACTATGCAGAAAAACACTTACGGTAGGAGTAATAGTCAACAACAAATTGAACATGTGTCAGCCATGCAAGAGGGCAGCAAATGAGGACAAAGAAAATCAGTGCCGGCTATAGTCTGATCATAGGTGCGGGGAGTGATGAGCTGTAAGACTGTGGACTCAACTCTCAGCAGGTAAGTTAGAACGCTTAAAGCTTGATGGGGCAGGCTGCAGGTAAATAATGCAGCAGTGAACAACACAAGGATAGATTGGTTGATGATGGGATTTCTTCCTAATTTCTTTGGTTGCAACGTGGTGATCGAAATGCCACATCTCTCACACGTTGCAGCTTTTAAATATGATCATTTAAGCTAATACTCAATAGGGCCATATTGCTAAATTATTGTTCCTAAAGCACCAACAGCAAATATCTGGCAGAATCTTAAATAATGAATCGAATCACTATTAAATTATGGAGAATATAGTAGTACTGAGTACTTCTGGGAGTGAAACCAATTTAGCTTACATACAGCAGCAAACGAACGTCCTCAGATTTCAAAAATTTGATAACTCTGTAAGTGAAATATAAACACTTTCTATATCAGAATAAGAAATGCTGGCTGAGCCACGGTTGTATGATATGTTTACTGCTAAATTCTTAAAGAGATTCGTTTTTAAAGCTGTCAGAATAATAAAGTTTTCAGAAAAACAATTGCCTATTTTTTAAAATCTCAGTATGTAGTGTACAAAAATGTAAGTCCTTTTAATTATATTAAAAACAAGCTCACCCCCCACAACTATATTAATCTAAAGAGGTAATTTTCTTCCTGTCTATTTACGATATCTGTCTAAAATCTGTGTTTAGATCTTGGAAAAATAGCCTGATGTTTTGGAGGCTCAAGTATCATATAAGAGCTTAAATAATTATAGTTGCATTCACAATTTGACTTGACTAATAATTTCTTTCATTTGCGATTTTAATTTTGATTTAAAAGAATTCTACTCTTTTCAGCTGAAACAGTCATATGTGTATGGCAGCTCTTTGTCTAAGAGATAAAGCTGAAAAGGTTTTTTAACTTCAAAAAAATGCAATGTGTTTTTTGTTTTCTTTTCAAGCAATGGGTTACAATTTTATTTCTGTCCAGTTGATGTTTAAGAGTTGTAACAGCAAGAAACTGTAAATTAAATCACCGGTTTTCTAATAGTGGTTCACAGTGGTTTTCCAGACCTGTCAGCTGAGGAGAAGCAAGACTTGTGGAGAAAACAATTTAAGTAGCCTTAAAAAAAGGCGGGAGTGGAAGGGCATGTAATGCCTCTAAGTTAGCATTTTGGTTTAAGTTAGGAGTGAGCTTTAAGGGGATATTCTGATAATCTCCATTTACTGTGCTTGATTCACATCATGGAGCAGTTATGGACCAACTAAACTGGATTCCTTTCAGCTGAAACAAAACCAGATGTGCTCCAAGAATATCCCTGATGAGCTCCAGCTGCTTGCGGGCCATCCACCTATGGGACCAGATTAGATCAAGTCTAAAAAAAGATCTACTGAAATGTGTAAAATGTGGACATTGGGTCATCTTAGCCAGCTGTTTATTCTGCGCCTGTTGGCCCACACTGCTACTTGTTCTGGACGTAGCCATACAGCTCATGTTGATGGAAAAGCATTTAGATTGATTCTGAGACTGTGCATTCAATGACCTTTTTTGAAGAGGCAATGATAGCCTGTGCCCCATCCTCTGCATTAATTGTTTGTGAAACCAAAGGTGAATTATATTGGAAAATTGATCTGTCTGAACAGTAACCATTATTTTATCTTAAACCAGTTTATGCAGCAATATTGTTAGATGTGAAACGCTGCCTGAAAGAAAGTGTGTCCCAGTGTGGCTCCACTGCTTAAATGAGAAAGTGCTGAAAATCTGTCCTTCACTCCGATGGGATCTATACAAGTAGTATTCGTCATCCACAGTGATGTTTTTGGAGCGGGAAGATGTAATGGTAAGGACACTTTGTTACAGATGCACTTCTGTGAAAAAGTTAACTGAAACTAGATAAGAAAATGCTGGGCTTTAAGCCTTTGTTTCCCATCTTCTATTAAATTCTGAAGACTAAATAGACACCAGTTGTTAAGTTGTGTTGGTTGTAGTTCCAGTACTCTGTTTAGTATGCTACTGAAACATGGGTCTGTCTGAGTGCTCTCTATCAATAACAAAGGTTCAGTTGTTTTATTTGCTTAGAGGTTTGCACCAGCTTTAGTCAGCACATTGAAATCTACATTTTGAGTGCTTGTTTGAAATACTTGTTAAATAAATTTGTGCCTTCTGATGATTAAGATAACATTGTACAGTTTCAGACTGCAATAAAACACACTGGATTCTGTTTGTGATTAAATAAATGCAAATCTGCATTTTTCCCCTTTAGCCTCAAACTGTGGGGCTACTTTGTCTGTGGAAATATTTATTCCACTATAGTACTGGCATTAATAATAAAAAGCTGAGTTTTAAATTAGACTTTGGTCAGAAAATGAAGTCCTATTTAAGCATTCTTTTTGTATGTAATAGTATTACAGATTTACAATATTTGAGGGAACAAATGTAATATGTATCTTAATTTAGTGAAGACTGAAGTATATCTTTGACACCTGTAAATATAAACAAATTGAGTCTATTAAATAGGGTTTACAAGCAATTAAAACTTGCAAGGTTACTTGCAAAGCTGTGTAACTTTTTAATCTTTTAAAAGTTTTAAAGTATTAACAGTCTAATCCTTTCACCATCCTAGTGGGAAAAAGAGCAGGTACATTCGTACCACTGAACTCTAGGCTGCTAAGACTAGGCTGTACTCTGGGATGCAGGAACATATGCCTCACTGTGGACCTAAGCATGTGCAGTAGGGATGTCCTGGCTGCCGGTCAGGATGAAACTTGGACACACTTCATTCCCCCTCTTTCTTCTCCTCCCATTTTTGCATGTCGTAGCTTTCGTGAGGAGAAAACACAGGCCTGTGGATGGGAATGAAGGCGCAGCTCACCTCACAGACTCCCGCAGACTGTTCCTGCCCTGTGGTCTCAGTGCAGCATAAGGTCAAAGACTTTCCCAAGCTTTCTTAGCTTTCCTGCTTCTGTTCACAAAGCCCCGGTTTTGCACCCCCTGCTCGATTGCCCTGAATGTAGCTAGTTGCAGCTAAAAGAGACTGCACTTCCTAGCCAGCTAACAGAAGTGGGGTTGTTCCCATTTCACAGGTTGGGGATTTAATCAAAGTGTTCAAGAAAACAAAAGATCATAGCAGAGAGATCAGCTCGGTAGAAGCCTCTTTATAAAAGGCTATATATTTCATACATTTATTGACAAACTGTAAAAGTATTACTGCTAGTAATGAAAAGGCACTTGGCATAATCAATTACACAGATACTCGTTTGATTCATTGTTGTTGCTCTTTATTGTTCTACCAGTTATTTACTGAAGTTCATTACTTAGCCCATTCTTTTCCATTTCCAGTGCTAAAATCTTCTAAAGACTTTCCATAAAGCTTTCGTTTCAATGCGTAAGCATAAAACTAATAGGTTATAGTGTTCAGATGCTCTTCAGAAAACTCCCAGCAGTGATGTCGTGTGGAGTTGCACAAGTTAAAGCATTTTGCATCTAACTCACAAAGAAATAAGGCAAACAGTAGTGGTTAATTGCCTGGAGAACTGATGCTAACGTGTGATGACATGGTAGCTAACTTGCCAGATAAAAGGAAACATAGCAAGCACAAGGCTAGCATCCCTTCAAGGGAACATGAATGACCCAGCTTACAGCTAGGAAGGACAATTTGTTTTCTCCTTGCCTTGCAAAGAGGTAAGGACTTTGCAGTTGTGAGCTGGGCTTTTGAGTTTTATATGTGTGAAAATCTTATCTTTTGCTCCTTTTTGGCAGGAGATAAAATTAACTCCCAAAAAGGGAACAGAAAAAAACATTGAAATAACTATTTTAGTTGAAAGTGATAGATACGTACTGCACTCATCGTTGCTGTTGGTAATGTAAAGACTTGCACTGTAGATACAACAGTGCTAGGATGATTTTGCTTTTACGTAATGCCTTTGATTAATCCATTGTGTGCAAAGTATGTTTTTACTTTCAAAAAGTCTTTATTTGTTTTGCAGTTTTATAGCAGTTACTCATTTATTACAGTTGAAAGAACTGTGTGTAGCATAAAAATGGTTCATATTGCATGATTAAATTGGCTATAATAAGCAATTTGCCACACATTGTTCAAAAGGGACTGAATAATTTTAGCTAAGATTATTGTTCATGGGATGAGAATCCTGCACAAATTGCTTTCCCCAAACAAAAATTGGTAATCAGTTTTAAATATCTAAAACAAAATTTGTGAGATTATGTAATGTTGTGCTCGCTGTATTATAAGGAAGAAAACAATGCCTTATTTAAATGCCTAGGGTATTTGAATGTTAATGAAAGACTTTGGTGAATTTTATTATGCAGTAGTTGAGAGCTTAAAGTGCAATAGCCATATTCCAAAATAGCAACTAGTATACCAACCAAAAATGAAGGTTACATTTTAGAAAGAAATTAAGCTCTCAAAATATTTAACTTACCTTATATTCGGACTGCTCAGGCACTGATTTCCTGGGGAAAGACTGGGAATTTGCTATGATAGTCTCCAACCTGTAGCTTGTGTTCACCACGTCCTATGGCAGCTCAGTGCAGGTTGCTGGCCCGAAGGGGCCAGAGACAGGCCTGGCCTTCATTTCATCCAGGTGAAAGAGGAGAAGGCTGTGCTGGTGCAAGGCACACAGCTCCCAAAAGGGAGAAAAATAAAAGAGAGCAAAAGATATAAATATTCCTAGGCCTGAAAATAAGGAAGTGCAACAGGAAGCATAACTTTGTGGAGAAACAGGGGTGACCCAAGCGCATTTTTGATGCCCTTTTTGGAAGATCATTGGGTTCTAACCCTCTAGGGGTCAGTACAGTCATAATTTTATAAGCCACCTGTGGTAAATAAGAATTAAAAGAAGGTTATTTCTTTCTTCTAGCACTTCATTTCACTGGTTCCTTCTGTTTTATCAAGAAACACCTAAGAGTCACTTCCCTAAGTATGTCTATTTCTCTCTCTTCTATCTTAGCTAAAGTCAGATATTACTTTAAACCCTAGGTGATTAATTTATCATAGTTCATTCCCATCTCCAGCAGCTTTTGAGAGAATTATCATATTGCCCTCTCCACCATATCATTATTTACTGCTGTATTCACTAACAATAGATTCACTAGTGTCTTTTTTCCCTGTGTAATGTTCATCAGTTGACACTGACTTTTACATTGTTATAATTTTGCTCTTTCATTGCCACCTCATTTTGACAAATGGGATCAGTTCACACCTCTGAATAGCTGTGTCAGCCTGTCTGCAGACCTCAGCAGGCATCATTGTAAAGCTAACCAAATCCTTTGAAGGTTAGTGTCTCCAGCATATGGACTAGTGTTTTTGGGGTTGGTAAAGCTAAGATTCTCCAGTACAATTATGCAGAAAAGTAAACTAGAAAGAATAATTATGCAAGCATTTTTTGCAGTGGCATAATTACTTTATACAGTAGGTCATGACTGTGCTGCAGTAATAACTTGGAATGTTGTCCATGCCTTTTAAAGCATTATCTTTGCCTTTGCATGCAAAGAAATAACAAAAAAGATGTATTCCAATTTGCAGATAATCCAATGCATTTAATTCTCATTTGCATACATCACATTTTAGTTGAGTTTACTACTGAAATAGTCTTTCTGGATATGAAGTTAGAATAATTTTGAACAAAATATCTGTATTCTAGGTTACCACATAAGAAAATATGCCAAATCTTGCAATAGTGCAAACTTTGTTTTTATGTGCTTTTGCTTTTGTTACCACATCTAACTTTTAGTTTTGTTAAATTTATTCAAAATATTTTTATATTCATTTACAAATGTTTTATATTTATCACAGCAGGATCAATAAAAAATTCATAATGAACCCTGTTTTCTTAGAACAGTTGACAGTTTTTATGATTTTCTGAAGCAGTTTGCTAGAAGCACTTTAAAAGCAAAACACCGTGAGGTTCCATACATACCCATGACTGCATGCTTCTAGCTTTCAAAATTTCACTGTGGTCTGAATCATTTTTATGCACATTTTAGGGTCTTCTTATAGAACACTTGTGTCTTACATTCCTTTCCTAAAAGTGAAATTTCTCCTTTGACAGAGATTTCACTCTCTAACAAATGCGTCAGCAAATGCTTTTTCAGATCCATTTACTGAACTATTGAGTCAAAGTTTTTACACTGGTCTGAAAGTCCAGTAACTTTTAGGAACACCTGAATTTAAGTGTGAAAGGAAATTTCCTAATACTCCAGTTTTGACTTTCCACTGAAGAACTCACTATTGGAAAAGTAAAATATGCTGAATTATCACTTAAAATTAAAAAAAAAAAAGTGCTGTCTTACAGAGTTTCATCATCAAAGCAAATGTTATCTGTACATTTGCCCCAGCAAATTGTATCAGGAGTACTCATAGGAACCTCAATCCAGGCATGGAAAAGCGGCTTCTGCTGTGAGGGACAGAATTTATTTTATTTTATTTTATTTTTTTTGCAGGTACATATCTACAAAATTTTCTGTCCTGCTAGAAACTTCAAATAGTTAGGTAAAACTCTTTCTGAGGTTAGAATTGTTGGGGTTAGCATGACCTTTTCCTTTCCCCATGGCAGAGCAATTACAATCAAACTTCTATCAAAATTAAGCAAAGACCATGTATATTTATTTTGTAAAAAATGAATTGCAAATCTTTCCAAATAGGTGAAGAACTACCTTGGGGTAAATCCAAGTTTGCTTGCTTAATCACTTAGGGCCATGCGGTAATAAATAATTACCATATTTGCAATGTGATAGCACATACACTTATCTTTACTTTACTTAAATATCTCAGTGTCTTATCTTTTTCCTTTACCTGTGCTAAGTCTTATCTCACACTTAAAAATTATTAGACAATACCCAAGTTACTTTTTGGGACTTGGAAGAGGTTATGATGTTTCTTCTCCTCTTCTTAATATCTAATATTCAAATGTTGGTTCTTATGCAAGTAAAAATCAAATTTCAAATAAAATCACAACGGTTTGAGCTCACTCAGAAAATACTTAATGATGTTAGGAAATCTAACTGCTCCAAACTGACTGCATATTTTCCAATGACTGATACAGCAACTTGCTTTCCCCTTCTTATTGAAAATTGAAATGTGATTGCTTAAATCCTAGTTATTTTCATTTTTCAGGAGATCTTCATGACACAAATGTCTGTTTGAGCTCTCTTGTCCTGTTACGCTTTCTTCAGCCTCTGCCAAGGGTTGCCTGACCTTTGTGTAAACCCCTTTCTTAGCAAAGATACACACGTTTACCAGATTGACTGTTAACATTTGCCTTGCCTTGTGATTTTGTGAAATGTCTTGTCTGTAAGAATGATATCTTTTCTGTGGATGATCAAATCAGATTGCTACTATGTAGGTAAAATTAGCATGTTCATCTACTGTTTAAAGTTTGTTCAGTTTTTAGTGCCAGGAACCTAGAATCGTGAAAGAAAACTCCCTTTTCTTAGCCTCCTGTTGTCTCTAAAAGCTTCTCTTCCTATTTATACTGGCTACTCTATTTTGGATGCTGAATGTAGAGAGAGCTATCTTTCCTTGCACTAAGAGATTACTTATGTGATTTTTTTTTCCAATTTTTATGGTGCCTCTGTCACTGAGTAATTCAATCTGTGAATCATTTGTATATCAACTGCTAACATGAGGAGCGTTACAAGTTTTTCCAGAATATATGTAAATGGTTTTCTAGATGAATTGCATTATTTTGTGGTGGAGGTGGTAAATTCCCATTTGCTTCACTGAGAAAGCAAACTGGGAAGTTGATTCTGTTTCCAGTTAACACATGAAAATGAATAATAAAATGTAGGAGAGAAGAGTAAAATTAAAAACTTTAATTCAAGCCTAGAGGATATACCTGAGAGAGCACAGCTTTGTGCTCGCATAACTAGAGCAAGCATTTATAGCCAATAATTTGCACAGCATATAAGAGGAGAAAAGATCAGTGTTGAGAACTGTGCCTTAAAAGGTGACAGGATCTTGCAGGAGTCATTCAATGCGAGTTAGTTGGTGTTCGAGGCAGGATCCTGCCCAGCACTTAGCACTGAATGGGTTCCTTGGCGTTGAGTGGTTGAGTGATTGCTGAACAGCATGTGTGGTGGGCCAGGGAATCTGAAACAGCAGTTCACAATCCAGGGTCGTGATAATTACAAGCAGGGATCTCAGCCTGACAAAAATTTGGCTTGTCCAGAAGCAATCTCACAGATGCTGATTTGGGGCTACTTCTGTAGATAAATGTTATTTCACAATTGGAGATTAACTCCATCTCAGTTACTCAGAAAGCCATTTCTTCTAGATAATGAGATCTTAAACTGGGATTTAAAGAATCTTCTGTTTTACAGAGAAAAAAATCCAGGTTTTGCTAATGTGAGGATTTTTATCCATCTGTTTATATAGCACTGAGGATAGAGTGAAAGGGATGGTTACAAATGTGCAAGACAGAAATGGACTTTCTAAGCTAACAGAATTGATCCTATGGCACATACTGAATATTGGAAAAAGGAAATCTCAGTCAGAACCACTGAAAGGTTGTCAAAGAATCAGTGAACACATAAACGTTAAGGATAAAATGGATCTGGACATAAGTTCTTTAGACTAAAGAGCAGGACTCCAAGTTCCAGCTTCTATCAGGGATCTAGAGACAACCCCAATATGAAAGGCCTGTAAGGCTAGCCCAAAAAACCAAGTAATATTTTTTCTCCATTCCATTTCTTCTTTGGATTTCTCCCTCAAAAGATGTTGGAAATTAAGTTGCTTAAGTTTTGCTAGGACCCCTTTGACAATGATTACATAAGAGAAATTCCCGAAGTAAAAAATGGTATGTGAAACTGATGGCTTTAAGGGAGACTTTGCATTTACCTCCAAGGAAATGATGTTTATTCCTGAGTGGACAGCAGACTCTGTCAGTAGAGATATTTAGTAAGCAGAAACTTAGAATCATTCTAAAATGAAGAAAGTTTTTTGTTATACCATCAATGAAGTCTAAGATGTAGATGGTTACAAGAATTGCTGTTTGAACTATCTTCATGCTTACTCATATATTTACAAATTTAGTACTTTTCCTGTCTTTTTAGCCTAATAGAAATTTAACAGGAGTAAGAAATTAAGCAAAGAATACTCATTCAATACTATGATTAACAGTGTTTTGCATCTCCCCTCTGCAGCAACTGAAGTAAAGCAAATGAAGTATGTCTAGTCACATTCAATTTATGAAGCATAACAAACTGAAAATACAAATAAAAGAAATCTGGCACCAGAATTGCATAAGCAGGTCACGGTGTGTGTCTTGAGTTCCGTGACATTAATTCTGCTCCAGAATCACAGGTTCACAGGTCCTTAAAACAACCTAATCTCTTCTGTAAGGCTGTGTCTTTAACTAGGTCAAACTGCACCTGCCTACAGTGAAGCAAAGAAAAACCCAGCCAGAGTTTGTTTTGGTGTTTACCTGGTGTTTACCTGTTTAAATTGTATTCTGACTTACCTAAATAAGCACTACTGGGTGCTGGTGCATCACAACTGAAAAACTCTTCTGAGAGGAGACCAAAGGTCAGGTTATTGCCAAGTTGTTGTAATTAAATAGACACTAATATATATAACTATACGATCAACTCATACTTGTTTTGTCAGTGGCTGTATAAGGAATATCAGATATTTAAGGCATATTCAAAATAGAATGTAATTGCTTTGACCTTGTTCTGTTTAGGTAGTTAAAGTAGAACTTTGTTACATATCTTGACAAGTAGTGATTGATGGTATATGCAAGCTGTCTAAATGCAAGCCACCTGCCCATAGTACTCAAGGCAAAGTAACTGGCATTTCACTCTCTGTAGGCATTCTTGTGATTGCTGGGTCCAAAAATCCTTCAATGCTAAAGCAATTAGGTGAATGCATAGCATTTTTTGTGCCCAAAATGCTTTTAATCAGCATTCACGTATTGTAAATAATGGAAACAAGAACCACTCAAAAAAAAGTAAGAAGCCTCATATGCTTTTTTTTTTTCTATTCAGTGATTGTTATTCCTGCTTTTATTCCATTATATATCAATATCATAATTACACCTTTTTCTTTTTTTTTCTGTTTTGAATCCTATAAATTTCGGAAGACAACTCTGCACAAATTGTGAAAATAACACGACCTGAACGAACATATTTTCCATGAGTTGAGCTCAGTTTCTCATTTAGCTGTAAGAAATCTGCTCAAAATGTGCTTGTTCTTTTAATGTGTGTTGTGTTAAATGTAAGCCTTTGATCAGATAGTACATGAATAAGGAATATTATTTTTCTAAATTAAATGGTAATGAAGCTTAGGGCAGCCTGCTGTTGGGATCATAAGTACTAAATAAAGTATAAACTAGTTAAATTTTGTAATCTCAAAGGACAGGAATGATTTCATATATTGAAAGAAATATCCCAAATTACGAGTGACTTGTCTTGTATCATGCCGTGTATGTGCTGTTACGGCTTTAAATGAAAGGGTGAACAGTAAAGGTACTCCAGTCCTTAGAACATGGAAAACAAATCTTTTTCTCTGCTACTTCCTCTCTATAAACATTTATTTTTTATTTATTACAATAATATATTTTACCCTTATATTTTGCTGACCTGTGCTTAAAAATTGAGAGTTCTACTTTTTCCTTTCTTCCTAATATAAGGAGGTAATAAAAGAATGCTCATTCTTTATTCAGCATTGCCTATCTTTTATATTCTTTTCCTTATATTTCCTTTGTGTAGCTCCTCTGGGAAACTGTCACAGTGGAACAGAGATGAGTCTTAAAGATGTGATGACTAAAGAGTAAATGAACATATTCATAATTTTTCAAATTTTTTATTTAAAGAATGATTTTGTTCACATTCTTAGGTTGATACTGATGTTATTACAGTTTCAAACTTCTTTGTGTGATGGGGAACCGTTTATAGTCTCTTCTTTGAAAACGGTACTTTTGCATCCTTGGCTTCTGTTATGGTCATTCATTATCATTTTTCTTCCTTTCATTTGACTGTTCTTATATTTCAGTTCTCTCTTTTTCCAATGTATCAGCTATGTTCTGTGCATATAAATGCTAGTCATAATTACTAAGAATTTTTCACTTTGATGTAAGTTATTCCTGAACGGTAATAGAAATATAGCAAGGACTTTGCGACTTCCCCTGGCGTCCCCTCACAACAGGTATGACCACTGGCAATGGCAGCTTTCTGCTTTGTACCACGCTGTGAACCATTTTAAAAACGCTTGCATATTAGTAGTGGTGCATATACTGTGGCTTGGAAACTCATGCTCTCTACCATTTTGATACCAGGCATAGTTCTATGGGATGTTGTCTGCAGGTGATTGGCATTCGTATTTGTACAACTCTCATAAGTTTGAACCATGTAACTACAAAATATAAATGAGTCCATGCATTTGTCTTAGAGTGCTCCATGTCAGAATGCTGCTTCTATAGCATGGATCACTGGACCCAAGCCTTCAATGGCCTTGTAGGGAGATTGCTTAGACACAACAGGATACCACTGAAACCACTCAACAGAAATGCTCCCCTGGTTGTATGGTGCTCAGCCTACTATGCAACGTACTACTGCCTGGAAACATCCTGATCTTCTCCTACTGCCTTGTCTTATTTGATTACTTTATGTGTCCTCACTGTGTCTTGTCTCACTAGTTTTGCACTTTTTCTTTACATAGTTTTAGGTGTATTGTGTCGTTGTTTACTAGTATTCTAGCTATGTTCATTCATTAAGTTCTCCTTTATTAGAAATGTTTCATTCTTAGTGCAAACCTTTCAAATTCATAGAGACTGCTACTGATGTTCTATATCAAATATGGGGTTAAGTGGCTACAACAGTTTTATGTCCAAATTTCATTCCGTGCACTGTTTAGATACATTCTTGCACATTATGTATACTATTGAACAATTTTGGTCATGAAATGCAGTATTTTCTTGTGTTGAATTATCTATGGTAGTTCATTGAAGGCATTTTTTATTTCAGTTGGAAGCCTTTAATTAATACAACTTTCAGCCTCCTGTAGAAACATTAGCCATGGTATTGTAACAAATATCATCTTTAGTATTTTTATAATGACAAAGACATTGAAAGGTTTAATCTGCACAGAAGCATTGCTCTTCTAATCTAATAATCCCTCCTTTCTATAATATAGAAACACTTGATACAGGGCTTCATCATTTAGAGGAAAAAAGATAGCTCAGATATTGATTCCTTATCCTTTGTGGTTGTCAGTAATGCCACAAACGGAATACAAATTAGCTTACCATCGTTAGGTGCAACCACAGTCTCTTTTGTCCTCTGAAACTAGTATCTCAGAAATATTATTTTATTTCAACTTGTCTTATAGTTGCTTATTTATTAATCTCTAGTAGCTTTTCCATGTATGGTTTTTCAAAAATGGGACTTTCTGGAGAAATGAATACACCGTGTCAAAATTGTAACAATAACAGTGCTGACTGACCTTTCTGCTAGTGTTTGGACTTAGTTTACCTCTTCCTACCTTTTATTTTCCATTGGGCTCTCCTTCTCTTGGAGCACACGTAATATGCTGACAGAACAGCAAGATGCAGAAGATCAGGAGACAGCAACCTCCAAAGATTTTAATTCAGATTGTAATGCTGGCTTTTTTCATGATTTTGAACAAGCTAATATGTCCTGTCTCTTTCTGCTTAAATATGAAATAATTACATTTATATTCCTGAGTATCTGAGCAGCACTTTGAGAAGATATCTGTATTATATTGATTACCAAAAGCAGCTCAACAGGAAAGATCCATAAGGAATATATGATAGAAATAAGAGATTTGAAAAAGGAAATAAACAAGGCTATTTATTGATGCAACCTCAAACTGATAATTCATACAGATATTCAAGCAGATAATTTATCAAGAGTAGTCTGGTGACTTAAATTAGAATATGAATTTGAATAGTGGGCAATTCATTTTTGTTTCTATTTTAATTATTTCTTAATGTTTACTCTTAATCAAAAAGTTCTTACCCGTATTTTAAGTCATTTGAAAGTATTTTGTAAATATGCTAAACAAATATCTTTAGATGTCTCTTTAATATACATTCATTGTGCATACCTTGTATGCACTATGGCTAAAGTTTTGCGTTTTCAATACTGAGTAAATTTTGAAGTAACCACATTCAGTGCCGTATGCATTCCACAGATTCTTTGCTTCCATTGGGAAGCATTAGGGTTGTTGTCTAATAAACACATCTTCAAAATTTTAGATACTGAAATCTTGCAATCTGGTATTATAGTGACATCATTGGATGTCACTGTTATACGCAGTCTTTCAAATTCTTTCACATGGTGCATAACCAAGTCCTGCAATTTTGTTAGCTTGGTTATGCAAGTGATGTTTGAGAAAATTATAATGAATAGCATGAATGCTTACTGTCTAATTGCATCAACTTTTATTTATGAATTATTTCCTGGGGGGAAAAAAACATAAGAAAGTTTTACTTGCAAAGTTTTCCTGCCCGCCCTTGTTTGAGGACTTTGGGACAGGTAAATAAATAAAAGTAGCCTGCCAAGTTTTAATATATCTAGCCTTTATTCCATTGTTTTTTCTTTCTTTGGTAAACTGATGTACAAAGCCACAGAATTCTGCCACATTCTGCAAAGCATTAGAGGCATTGTAAGCAGGACTTTATATCAGGAGACAGGGAAAACAATGTAACAGTAATTTAAATGAGGTATAAATATCAACAAAAAAACCAATAACGCTAACCACTTCTTCAAATTGTGTTTTGACCAAGTAAAATCAGAGAAAGATTTAAGTTTACAGGTGGATTTTTAGAATTGCTATTAAAATTTCAGTTAATTTGAATCTTTTTTTTCAAATTTATAGCACAATGAAAGCCAACAGAGAAGCATTGGGCTCTATTTAAGATAGTCTAAAGCAATAGTTCGGAAACCTATGCTTCCTTCTTCTAAGGGGTTCTTAAAGGTGACTTAGAGCAAATGCTGTTTATTTTTTCATTACTGATCTCACCACGAAAGGAGAAAAGCAATTCCAGACCACTGCTACTAATGTCCATGTCAAAAGGAAGGGTTCTGGAGAACAGCTAGCACCTTTTTTTCTTCTCATTCATTAATTTGTGTCAAAATACCAAAAGGATAAACGTGAGAATTAAACAGCAGGGCAAGGTTATCTGATTTCAAGCCACAGCATTGCATATTAATTTTAACTACCCTGAAGGGCAGGGTCCAGACCAATCACCTCACATATTTCATGTGGACTAAAGGAAACACACTGCATATGAAAAAACAAGAATTTGTTATTAGTCTAGATAAAGTCTTAACAGTCTAATGAAGGAACTATTAGTCACATTACAATGATATTAATTCTCATAGACCAAATTATGCAATTATTGTAGCTTATTCCCAATAATAATATACTTGAGACTGACATATACAAACTTTCTATACCTACCCCTTTGTCTAATGTTATGCTTATCTTTCTAACGCCCTTCTGGGTCCTAAGACTGATGGCACCAGTCTTGCTTAAGAGAAAAGCAGGGACTTAGCAGTGAGTGGTCAGCATCTCAAGTTCCTCACCAGAAATAGTATGATGTTAATATTGATAGCTTCTTTCTTCGCGAGGAGTATGATGTTGATGTAGGAGGTTTATTCCTCCTCACTCTGGTTCTGCTTGGGTTCCTTGTTATGGGTGTGCTAACACAGTCTGTTTACTTGCTCTTTATTACTAATTATCCTCAGAACCGTTTTTTTTTCCCCAGCTCCCAAGGTGGCATTCCCTTCGTGACTAGTAGCTGACCACTTGTGTTTCTAGCCCTGGCAGCTTTGCTGTTCTCCTGTGCTGGCACTGTAAAGGCCTCTGCTGTCATCTGCGGCTTGTACTTCTGGGGGACTGTTTGTAACAGTCTTCAAGGTGTGGTTTCTTGATAACCTAACTAATGTCTCATTACTGCAAAGAAGTCATGCATACATCCTTCTTCTAAGATCAGTAAATGTTGACTTAACAGAAATACCGATCTATTAGAAGACTTACATGCGTACAGATACATACAGACACCTTGCTGCGTTAACCTTTTGTAACCAATGTCTCTTAGTTACAGCAGCCTCACTCTTATGTTATTCAAAGTACTTTAAAGCAACAGTTGCATAGATATTTCCCTCTGCAGCAACATCAAATTAAGCAGCTCTCATGTTTAGCATTTAGCACTTTTCATCTGCCCACTTTTTCCAATGTCATTTCCAGCTCAGATTCGTTTCCTAATCTGGTTCATTTTTAAAACTCAAAGACCATTTTGCCAACATAACTAAGGGGGGAAGAAATGATTATTCATGGGAGCAGGAGAGAGAGGAAGACCAGAAACTGCTCATATCATACTGCTATTAAAGGAAATGCACATGCAACTACACCTTTAAACGTCTTGTTAGCTTTCCCATGCATTTTCTCTGGTGTTTAGGACAGCAGAGAACAAAGAGGCAAGGACATAAGGGGGCTCAGGAATGCGGGAAGGCCTCCTGACAGTGACAGGAAACTGTAGGCAAGAGAAAAAGAATGGGCTGCAAATTGTTATCAGAGAGACGGAAGATCTCAAGCTAAGACTGAAGGATCTTTGGTCCAGAAGAAAAATCACAGGCTCTGGGAGAAGCTGAAGATTTATTGATTCTACTAAAAACTATCCATAGCAATGAGGAAACCTGTGCAAAAATAATGTCTTTTTTTTTCTCTCTCAGGGGTGAGAGGACTGTCTTTATTTTTTGTCTAGGTCCATGTATTTCTTTATGCTAAAAAGAAATACATGCTTTTCTTATGCTTTTCTTACTTCTGAAAATACATGGGAATTTTTATTTTATGTTCTTTTAGCATAAAGAAAGATCAGCACTTATCTTGGAGACCTAAAATATTTTGGTCTTCAAACTGCTGTCCTGTCAAATATTAACATGTAGATGCCATAGCTGGTGAATATGCCAAGAGACTCAGGGATTGAACACTGGCTAGTAAGGTAATGTGCACACTGCAAAACAGGCTGCCTATGGAGCTAGAGGTAGCATGGTTGCATGCTCCGTTATTGGTATACCACCTAAGCTAAGTAGCCTTGCTGGCAGGCCAGACTTATTAACCTCTCTCAGCAGCACTTGAAGATGGCATTGCATTGTAACATGTCTGTTCCTTCAGAACTCACGTAGGTATCAAAGACATATGCGTTATGGTATATAACATAGAGCTAACACACTCATGATTCACAGAAAACTCCCACAGCAAAGTGGATTTAGAGAACACACAGTAAGTGGGAGCATTGCACAGGGACAGCTCATCCAACTTTTAGAGCTAACTGCCAACATCCAAACAGAAGGCCTAGCTCTTTGTGTTAGTAGGTGTCAGAAAAAATCAGCCTTTTTTGGTTCTGTTAGATATTTATCTTCCGGCTTGTGCAGGTTCAGGCAAACATGGCTGCAATAATTGCATTCCAACTGTGTTTTCAAGATGCTCTGCAAACTTTTATTTATGACCAGGGGACATTTAAAAACATTTTGGGGTTTTGTTTTTATTTTCAAAAGAAAAATGATTTTGACACCATTCTGTATCCGTGGAAAGTTTAGGTATGAGCCTGTTTTTTAATCTGCTCCTGCATCAGCATTTTGACTATGTATGATTTGGGGTGCATGATGACTCATTTTTAATAGCTTGACTTCTGGCCTGAGCTGTGGACAGAACGATTACTCCCTCCTCCCTGGTTTGAACCACACCTACATTAGTGATTATGGGCCACACTTGTTATAATTTTCTTCATGTATAGCATGCTTATCCTGCAGAACTAAGTCAGAAATAACAATGCCATTGTTGTACTAGAATATTTTTATGAGACTAGCAAAAAGATATATGTATTTCCAAGGATATACTTGTCAGAAGGACTTAAAGATTTTGTGGAATAGTATACTGAAATTTAGAAAAGTTTTTTATTTTGATTAGCTAATGTGAAATGAGACTCTTTGTAATATTTTTTGTGCTCCCTTAGCATTTTTCAGGCAAGGATTTTAAAGCACATCACACATTTGTGGCAGAGTCAGTGACTGGAACTCAAATTTCCTGGCACATTTAGGAACTAATTAGTGGTCTTGGTTTCAAATGGATGCATGTGACTAGATCAATACACATATATTAATCTCTGTAGAGCAAAACAGAACTGAGCTGAATATTTGCCTCTGTATTCACTTGCAGAAACAGAGCATAAATTAACTTTATTTTTTCTTAAATATCATGCAACAGCAATAGATGAAATAGAAGTGATTGAATATGATTAACTTGTCATTGTGTTAATCATGTATGGTGTATGGTTAGGATGGTAACAACACTTGATCGGTTTTTGTTCCAAACACAAGACTTTCAGGGAAGTGAGAATTTAGTAAATTTAATTCCATCTCACATGCTAAAGTTAAGCTCAGTTGGAAGATCTTTATCCCTGCAATTTCTAGTCAAAGATTAGCCACTCAATTAACTTGCTGAAACTAGAGGATTGATCTCAAATCCTCAGCCTCAGTAAGAACTTTGCAGTGGATCAGGTTCGGTAGAAAACACTGTTCTATCTCCAGAGAAGCTTCTCTACATTCTTTAATAAAACCAGAGGGATGCAGTTAGCCTTCCATTATCAAATCCAACTCCACTGAAATTTGAATTTCATGATTGGTGTAATCAAAATTATAGTGCAGTTGCTATTTGACTTTATAAAGGTCCTACTTTTTCTCAGTGTTAAAATATAACTGCTTTTTTAGCAGTTAATGCTGCTTACCTTGGTTCAGTTAACAGGAGGTAGCATCCACACTGCAGTTAGTCATTAGTTTCTTTTTGAAAATGATATAATTCTGTAAAGTTTTTTGTCATATCTTAGGATATTTATAGTGAAAACATTTTGGGACATTTTTAGTGAAAAAGATCAGTACAATAAATCAGCCATCTTTGGAAAATACCTGTCAAAATAGCTGTCTTCACATATTTTGCATTGTTATTTCTCAGCTGAACTGATTCTCAGTGGTCAGATTAGACTTGATTCAACTAGAGCTTTTTCAGACATGATAACATACCTCAGTATGGTCTTTCAAGTTTAGATTTGCAGAGCAAACACTTGGAGTTCATTTGACACTTCCGCAAATTGTTGTTACTTCACCATTGCTCCTTATAGAAAAGCAGAAGGGCAGCTTGACTAAGTTACAAAGGTTTCTTAGTGTTTGGTGCCTAGATTTCCCCTTTCCCTTAATCTTATTTGATAATTTCTTTAGCATATATCTGTGTTGTCTATTGTACCCTAAATTAAACCTTATTCTTTAAAGTACTTAGCTACAATTGATTTTAAATGTATTTCTTTCCCCTTAGTTTATCTTCTTTACCCTGTCAAAACTTTTACTCAGTCTTTCAAATTTGCTGATTACTCTTAGAAAAATCTTTCTATCCCTTTCTGCTTTCCTTTCTCTCTTTGTGTACTATTCTTAGGAGTTACATTGACAGCTTTTTCATATCATCCTCTGTACAATTTGAGATCATGAAAAATTTCTAGCTGTTAGGTACTTATAATCTATTTAATTACAGTGACATTTGTATTCCTAAATCGCTTAGTACAGAATACCATATTCCCAGGGTGTTAATCCAAAGCAGTGAGGGTCCCTGAAGAGCCTCTACTGGGCAATAAATTGGACTTTTTCCAGCTAAGTGGAGAATGAAGTAGGTCAAATGAAAATGGATAACATATTTGCTTCTCTTCATTCAAAATTTTTGAGGGATCTCTCTGGCAAGGCTTGGGAGAGATCAGGCGTTCCATGAGCAGATGTTCTATGTGCCCTTGCTCACTTCACTATGGCTTTTCTTTACTGTGTATTTCTTATCACTGGGCTCATCTAGTTTTTATGTGGTTGATATTCTTCCTCAGATCCCTTAACTGTCACCTCCTTTTCATATAGTGCTCACATTTCAATATGCAAGTCATCATAAATGCCTCCAAAATCCAATGAGACTGAAACACATATGGAAATCAGGATTCAGAGACAGTATAAAAGATTGCATAAATGCATATCGTAGTAAATAAGACAATGAATATGCTTCTAAAATTTGTGGCCCGTTTTTGTTGAAGGCTCCTCAGCATGTCCAGTGATTGATATTCAATAGTAAAATTTGGCATTTTTAATAAAAAGCTTTATAAAGAATTTATTATAGCCCTCAAAATATTTTTAAGTTTACCAGTGGTCCAATGTACAAAAAGTCTGAAGTTTGCTCACCTATATCTTAGAAGGAATGAACGAGCACAGAGATTGCCACTTTTCAGTTAACAGCAGAGATTTTTAAAGATGTGTATGTTGTCTCAAAAGTGTAATGAAAGAATTGGAGTACATTTTTAAGCTTTTCTCTTTTTCTGTATAAGCTAAACCCACGTATTCAAATTTCAGTATATGTATTCTTCATTTGCAGTGGTCTTAAGGTGGCTGGTATCTGCTAATTGCTACTTACTTATTGCCCATCCAGTAAATTACACAATTTCTACTGTGTTTTTCCTTTTATTTATGATGACCATTTATACTCTATGGAGAGGCACAGACCTCTCCCTCCCAGAAGGAACACTCAGACATAGATTCTTTCTTTTATTTTCTTACTGTCCTTAGACCCTGATCTTATGAATTCTTTTAATTTCTTTTCTTTTTAAATCCAGCCGTTCTAACTAATGGAACTTAAACTTCATTAGTATCCCATTTATAGAAATATTCAAAAAGAATGATTTTGAAGGGAAAATGAAACAGGAAAGAATACATTAGATAAGTTGCAAAAAATAGATAATTTGGCATTGATTTGTTTTGAAGAGAGAGAGAGACATCTGCTAACTGTCTGGAGTTAGGCAGAAATTTCCCCTAGAGGCTTTCTTATTTCTTCTGAAACACCTTATACTGTCAGTGTCACAGATGGACTGTCCTATTAGACAACTTACGTTGTAATTTTTATATTTCATCTATTAAGTACAACTTCAAAGAAATCATGGCAAGAAAAGGAAGCACGTCCTGAAATACAATAAGCTCATCGATAAGTACGACTTTAATGAGATTAGAAACATGCATAAATACCTTCCTAAATAAGGTCCATGGTATGAAGACTAATGCCAAAATATATATTAATAGAATCTTGCCACCATGGCCAGTATCATAATATAGTTTGCTTTAGTGCCAGCCATTGTATTACTTTGCTTTACTCCTTTGAAATCTCCCTTTATGCTTCTTACTTTTAATGCTTTTTAAAGGGAATTGTTTTCAAATGATTTGGGCTGCCTTTAAAAGTGGATGGTAAAACTGTTCTTTCTAGAAATTCTATTAGAATGAAGTTACAGCTGTTGTATTTGGAAATCTAAAACCAAGAACTGATGTTTTCTGTTTTTATGATGAAAGGTAAATGAATGATTATTCTAATTATACATTTAAAATATCAATAGAAGTACCCAGTAAGTAGCAGTAAACATCTCCATGTAAATTTCCTGATATATTGATTGTATTTCATATAATAGCTATTTGCTGTTGATCAGCAAAATAAAATGAGATTATATTTATTAATTTTCACTGTTCAGTTTCATCATAAAATGCTATGGTAAATGTAAAAGGCAGAGAGTAAAATCCCTTGCATCCATGTTTCTCATTAATTTTAATTTTAAAGTTCTTTTAAATATATATGGAATAACTTAAATCATCAGTTTATTATTGTACACATAAGATACAATAATACTTCGATAGTTTGAGACTTTGCTTAAAAAAAGTTATTTTGGTAATTTTAAATTCTTCTACAGTTCTACAGCTCTTTTATATTACTGTATAGTTAATTTTTTTTATGCCAAGAAACAAATACCAGGTGTGTCAGTTCAACTGCTGCGCACATGATGTAATCATTGACCTCGATGACATTCTGTTTTTCATTGAGGATCCCAGAATGAAGGGATCAGGATACTAATCTCCTGCATGGCCAGAGTATATACTTACTCTGAACTTTTTCAGTTAATTGACTCACAGGTTAACTTTCACAAGAGTCTGTGTTCCCTGGTTGCGTTAATTTCTCTGTGTTGCTAACCCAGTCTTATGCCAGCTGTGTCATTATATCCTGTAGAGATCGTTATATTACCCTCACCTCGGTCACCTGAGTGTCAACAGGCAAACTGTCAAAAGTAGCCTGTTTTCAAGGCATTAGACCAATGCAAACTCAAAATATTAAAATATTTTGTTGACATTTTGTGTTTCAGTCATATTCAAAATGTTGAAGGATCTATTTATTTGTTCTTTGACTAGTAAAGAAAAATGTATGACCAGGTGATGGTGAATTTAGCTTTTAATTTCAGAGTTATGCTCTCATCCATGTTTGACATACCAAGAATTCTTTTGTGTAACTGAATTACCGTATTAATAACATCTAACATCTCTCAGATTAGAAATGAATGGCCATATCTGCACAGTTCTCCGAGCTGGTTCTGAAGCTTCCCCCTCATTGTGTTTACCGAAATTGTTATTTATGTCTTTATTGGAAGCTCTTAGGGTTTCTGCAGGCAGCTCTTGTCATGAGGCCATCCACCACTGACTTGCTGTTGTCCGTGATCACAGAATCACAGAATCACAGAATCGTTTAGGTTGGATGGGACCTCTGGAGATCGTCTAGTCCAACCTCCCTGCTCAAGCAGGGTCACCTAGAGCATATTGCCCAGGATCACATCCAGACGGGTTTTGAATATCTCCAGGGAAGGAGACTCCACCACCTCTCTGGGCAACCTGTTCCAAGGCTCTGTCACCCTCACAGGGAAAACATTTTTCCTCAGGTTCAGGTGGAACTTCCTGTGGTTCAGTTTGTGCCCGTTGCCTCTTGTCCTGTTGCTGGGCACCACGGAGAAGAGGCTGGCCTCATCCTCTTGACACTCCGCCTTCAGATACTTGTACACGTTGATGAGATCGCCTCTCAATCTTCTCTTCTCCAGGCTGAACAGGCCCAGCTCTTGCAGCCTTTCTTCATAGGAGAGGTGCTCCAGCCCTCTAATCATCTTGGTAGCCCTCCGCTGGACTCTCTTCAGTGGTGCCATGTCTCCCTTGTACTGGGGAGCCCACAATTGGACACAGTACTCCAGGTGAGGCCTCCCCGAGGCTGAGTAGAAGGGCAGGATCACCTCCCTCCCTCGACCTGCTGGCAACACTCTGCCTCATGCACCCCAGGAGACCATTGGCCTTCTTGGCCACAAGGGCACACTGCTGGCTCATGCTTAACTTGTTGTCCACCAGCACTCCCAGGTCCTTTTCGGCAGAGCTGCTTTCCAGCAGGTCAACCCCCAGCCTGTCCTGGTGCATGGGGTTCTTCCTCCCCAGGTGCAGGACCCTGCCCTTGCCTTTGTGGAACTTCATGAGGTTCCTCTCTGCCCAGCTCTCCAGCCTGTCCAGGTCCCTCTGAATGGCAGCACAGCCTTCTGCTGTGTCAGCCACTCCCCCCAGTTTCGTATCATCAGCAAACTTGCTGAGGGTGCACTCTGTCCCTTCCTCCAGGTCATCGAGGAATACATCGAACAAGACTGGACCCAGGACTGACCCCTGGGGGACATCACTAGCTACAGGCCTCCAACTTGACTCTGCGCCATTCACCACAACCCTCTGAGCTCGGCCATCCAGCCAGTTCTCAATCCACCTCACTGTCCACTCATCTAACCCACAGTTCCTGAGTTTCCCTATGAGGATGTGATGGGAGACAGTGTCAAAAGCTTTTCTGAAGTCCACGTAGACAACAGCCACTGCTCTGCCCTCATCTCCCCAGCCAGTCATCCCGTCCTAGAAGGCTCTCAGGTTGGTCCAGCATGATTTCCCTTTGGTGAATCCCTGCTGACTACTCCTGATCACCTTCTTGTCCTCCACATGCTTAGTGAGGACCTCCAGGAGGAGCTGTTCCATCACCTTTCCCGGGACGGAGGTGAGGCTGACAGGCCTGGAGTTCCCTGCCTCCTCCTTCGTGCCCTTTTGGAAGACTGGGGTGACATTGGCTTTCTTCCAGTCCTCAGGCACCTCTCCTGATCTCCAGCACCTTTCCAAGAGGATGGAGAGTGGCCTAGCGATAACATCCGCCAGCTCCCTCAGCACTCGTGGGTGCATCCCATCGGGGCCCATGGATTTATGGATGTCAAGTTTGGACAAAAGATCTCTAACCTGATCCTCCTCGACCAAGGGAGAGTCTTCCTTTCTCCAGACTTTCTTCCTTGTCCCCAGGGTCTGGAAATCCTGAGGACTGGCCTTAGCAGGAAAGACTGAAGCAAAGAAAGCATTCAGTAGCTCTGCCTTCTCTGTATCCTTTGTCACCAGGGCACCCCCCCCATTCAGCAGCGGGCCCACATTTTCCCTAGTCTTCCTTTTGCTGTTGTGATGACTTAGACATCATTGACAAATTCCAAAGGAACAGCATGCCCAGCTAAGACAGGGCTATTGCAGAAATGCATTTTCATCTCATGTCCCCAAATGGGGCTATGCTAATAATAGTCTATCAAGTGCATCTGTGGGAACTGAAGATCTTAGTATTGTCTATGAGGAGAGGTCGATGCCAGCATGGAGAATGTTGTCAAATCTGCAGTGCATTGCTGTGTGCTTCACAACATGTTAGCGGTTTTAAGGAACCTTTTCAGTAGAGAGAGGATGGGTATTGTGGAGAACCCTCATCCAGTAACACCTCTGGACACCACATTATTATGTATGACTCCCTGCAGGGTAGAAGACTATAGTTCCTTAGGTAATGTGTTTGTTAATATTTGTGTGACTGCTTCACCTTGAGACTTCAAAATACCTGTTGCACCTTTGAAAACTGCTCTCCGTTCCTTCCAAGCATGTCTCATCGTTATTTTTCTTCTCCACCCCGTTTCCTCCCTGCAGATATGAGAATCCTCCTTCTGTTGTCTGATTAGTGAATAGAAGGTTGATTGTATTGGTAAGATCATCCCAGATTTCTCAGCCCTTTTTTTTTTTTTTAGAAAACCCTTCTTAAGTGAAAAAACACCCATTCTACTGCACTTCATCCAGGTAACTACAATGAAAATAAGTTTTTCTGCTCCACTCAGCATACTGGCAGTCTTTTCCTCCACTTCCTCACCCTCCCTCTGCTCTGCAGTTCAGAAACCATGCACACAGAAACAGTCTTGATACTTCACTGTAGTCTTTAGGGGACTCCCTTCATAAAGACTCATACGAGGACTAGCATGCTGTCTTACAGCTTGCAACTACTAACTCTGCCATCCCTCCCCAAGCGTTTTCCACTCACTGTGTTTCAGTACTTGGTTTTGACCTAGGTAGATTTGGAAGAAACAAGGACCATAATAGTGACAACCGTCCAACATAAAATAAAGCAGGCAACTGTGCCACACACAGGCAAGATACAGCGGTTTTCCTAGGGCTCTGAAAGGCTCTGTGAAAACTAGATGCTTCGTAGCCTTCTCATGATTTACCAGTTGTAGTGATCAGGATGGGCACTTCAAGAGACAGAAAAATTAGACAATCGGAAGCTTTGACCTTAGTGATGGTCAAAGGCACTAGAAAAGTATAAACTAGTATGTTCTACCTGTAGTGTCCAAAGTGATCTCAGTATCTGGATATTAGATTTCTGGAGTCAGTAAATAATAATTAGATATAGACATATTTATGTATGAAAATAAACTTTACTTTGTTAGCATTGATAGTGGGTATTTTCACTTATTTATTTTAAGTTTCTGAAACACAGTAGGACATGGTAACTTCAGGTTATAATTAAAGGTGTTATACTGTTTCTCGCCTATCATTTTATATGGGCACCCTTCATGTCAAATAATAATAATAATTTCTACAGTGGCTTCTCTCATAGTTTTCTTATTTAGGGGCAAAAGTTCTGAGCAGGATAGATTTATAATCTTTGCTTTATTATAATTCATTGATTTACACTTTCAGGAAGAGCTTTCTTTGAATTCAAGAAAATGTCAGTCCTAAGTCCTTCAAAAGCTTGAGGAAAGCACTCAGCACAATGTTTGATACTATTACATAAGCTAAACAATCATTAATGTGCAAAATGAAAGAGAAAGCTCTACATTCCACGTTTGTTTCTTTTTTTTTTTTGCATTATATTAAATTCACCAGGGTGGAAGTTTTCTTACAGAAATGATCTTTCATTGTTTTATTAGCATATCACTTGCTTGATTAGATGGTGAAAATTAAATGCCACAAATAATAAATTAACTATCTCTGTTGAAGCAATTACCAAAAGTCAACAAAATTTGCAATTTTTCCAAGTTATACAAGTTTATGCTCTAAAAAGTCAAAAGGTCAGGAAAAAGAAATCAAAAAGAAAAAGTTCAACCATCTCCAAGCTTCAGGAGCTGCAGCAGCCAATCCTGGTTTTTAGTTTCGGTCTTCAGACTGTCATTCCTTCTTACATTAGTATGTTGCCCTTCAGTGCAAGACTATGAAAAATATGAATGAAATGAATGAATGAAATTAAATTCTGCAAAGAAAAATGTTGAAAAAATTATTTCTGACTGCATTAAGGATTTTGGCTTCTATGCAATACAGTCAGTTGTAGCTTTGAGTTGCTTACAGAGACAGGATGTTGCCTCTCTGCAAACATCAGTAGCACCTACTTTTAAATATAGTATGTGCTTAAATGCTTTATAAAATATGGTTCATATGTAGCAAAGCATATCATTTAAACGCTAGTGTTTTCAATTCAGTGGGTGATAGTTATATTGCATTTTATCCAGGGTTCCTTTATCGAACACGAGAGGAAAGTTTGGTTTAGTGTAAGTGAGACAGTACTGCACTCAGCTAATGGAACTGTTTACCAGCTACTCTTCAGTACTCTTCTGAGGTTGTTTGAACAAGTTATAATCAATGGTTATAATAAGGATTGCAAATGAGCAAATATATTAACAAAATATATCAATGATGTTGTCAGTTGCACATTCTTTCCTGCATGCTTGCATTTTCTGTTGTTTTTACTTAATAAAGCTGTGACCTTCAGTTGGGTATAATGCAGAAGCATAACTCCTATATTTCACAGTGTAACTCATATGCCTCTACCTTTCTGACAAACTAAACAAACAAATAAACTATCAGTTATGTTGAATTGGCACTTACCCCAGTGGCAGTCAAAGGTAAGTGTAGTTTTATGTCAACTCTATGAAATTCCTCTCTGCATGAACAGCAGCACACAATGGGCTATAATATGAATTTCTTACAAAGCTCACAAATCCTTCCCTGCAGGGATTTACACTGTTAGTAGTCTCCAACATATAATATGCCGTAATTGAAAGGCAGCCGCAGTCAATTTTTTTCTCCTAATTATGCAAACATTATTGTTTTATATGTCATGATTCCTGAGCAGGAAGTCTGTTAATGCTTTATGTATAGATCTACTTTTAGAAAATCAAAAAAATGCAAGTTTTTGTTTCATCTTTTCTTCAAGGCTACATACTTCTCAATCACTGGCTTTCATACCAGTAGATTATTTCCTATAGTTTTTTGAGATTCTAATGTAGAGACAATTATAACACCAGAAGCAAAGGCTGACTGAGAAGAAAAGGGTTAGGATTACTATCACATAGATAAATTTTTAGTGAAATATGAGCCAGGATCTTTTATCATGCATTTACTTGTGACAGAACTGTTTATTTAAATGCAGCTGATCTAGTAAGTGTATTGCTTAATTAACCAGTATGAATAAATATATTCACAGATGATACAGTTTCAAAAAAACTGAGTATACCTATTTAAAAAAAAAAAAAAAGACTGTGGCAGGTGGATTGTCTTAAATTGTTCCAGGCAAAGTTATTCAGTGTTTCTCTTGCAGCTCTTACTGAAATATGCTGAAAATCTTATCACTGATAGATCATATGGCACAGGTTTGTGATGAGTAATTTCCATAGGAGATTTTTCCTGCTGCTTAAAACATAGCAGAAGTTTTTTTGGCAAAGACAGTAGTACACGCAGGCAAAAACTGGGTGATTATGTCCTAATAAGCAGGACACAGGAACAGGATGCACAGCTTAAAGGAGTCAAATACAGGAATTAACTTCTGTACAGGTTGTAACTTTAAGTTGCTATATTATGCGTGCAAATGGGTCCAATATGATTCTTACAATAGTCTCACCATTCAACGTAAAACTCAAAGTAGATTTTGGAATCCACTGAGTATTTGAATCCTCAGACTTTCATAGGCACAAAAAATTTCCTGAAGGAGCGTGAGGTGGGCCACCTCGGCTCTAGGCAAGCCCTGAAGTGTCATATAAGGCTCTGCAATTTGGCTTTAGCAGGATAAATCCCTTCCACAGCAGCTGCAGAGAGACATGTAGAAGTGATGAGTGCCTTCTAGTACAGGTCTAATGTTAGAGCACCTTAAAAAAAAACAGAAGGAGAAAAGGAGAAGACCTGAGCAGAGTTTTAAAGGTTTAGGTGGAGAGCAAGAGGCCATTTCTCCTATTTTCGTGTGACTGATCAGTGAAAGGCATACATAATTACAAAGGGAAGAAACTTCTCAGATGTCTGAATATTATTCCCCTCCCTTTCTGAACTACTTGTCCTCTAAATGTCAATCACAGGTTTCATCCTATGAGGCAGGTTGTTAGCTTACCTGAGGTACAGGTATAAGGAAAGTACATGGAAATGAAGAAGGTGATACTGATTTTGTAGATAACTTTGGTAAACCAATCACTATCATAATATATCTAATTTTAGTATCTTCTTTTTTTTTTTTTTAATTTGAAAAGTTTCAAATGAGTTACAAGATATTTCAGTGGAAATTGACCTTACCATGCAGGCTAATGAAACTCAGTATGCATAGCTGATCAAGGAGAGGAGATGTAACTTTCCTTTTATACAGCTTGTGCTCTGTGTTCCAGGATGCTGACTGTGAGGACTGCAGCTGCCTCCTCTGCCTCTAACATTTTCTGAAAATTTTACTTTATTCAAAAAGGCTTCATGGCATAAGGGAGGGAGTTTGTGTGTAAACATTTAGGAGTGTTTTCTGATTCTTGGAGCGAACGTTATCCTCTGGTTGGAAGTTGCCTCTTGACAACTGAACAGGAGATGTTGTAATTGTATCAGTAAGATAGTTTTCAAGTAAGAATCGTGATTATGATTTGTGCTTTTCAGGCAGTATCTGACAGCATTCCAAATATGCAGTATAAGTTACATAAAAAATAAATTATGTTGACTGAAATGAAAATTCAGCCCTCTTTTTTTGTTAGAACAATTAGAGTGCTACAAGCATGTTGTCTATTGTTTGTTTCTTTGACAATTAGTAGACTGAATTACTGAGAATAGAAAGGTTGTAACAGTCTAAATATTTTTAAAAGTTAATTGTCAGAAAGAAGATGAAATACGAAACACAGTCATGAGATATGGAATGGAAAGAGACTGTATATATGGTATATTTATTTATGATAACACGTGAAATCTCCAGAATAATAATTCCAGAGGAAATGGAAGGCTAACAGAGGGCTGAAGGCTGCAGTATTTATTATGTCATTCCTCATCTACTTGTCCCGTCTTCTGTAGAACCGTATGTTGTTTAACCTTGATAGTGAAACACTTCATCTTCTTCACATACCTGATTGTATTTTCTTCAGCAATGTATAGGTTGGTATTATTATTTATTGTCTTCGCATTTGATATTAATTTTAAGGCAGCATTCAAGACAAAGGAGATGCAACTGGAGGGGGGTTACCCCTTAAAACTTCAGTTTTGTCGTATCTCTAGATGATTTCTAGCATCTCTAGATGATTCATGTTGGTCCCTTTCAAAAGTTCTTCTCTAAGTACAGATGCTGCATATGCTATAATATTCTGTTCAAGTCCATATGCTCTCTTTACCAGTAGGGGATTAGCTGGTCTTTAGATTGCATCACTCCCCTGTCAGATAGAACTAATGATCATTATCAAAGCACCACCCCATGATGAAAATTTAAATGATGAGCAAGGAAGCATGCAGTACATTAATTCCACGTTGGGGAAAAGCGTAAAACTGGACTCCTTGGCATAGATTTACGAAGTAATATACTGGTTCCAAAATATATTTTAAAAATAATTGAATTTACAGATATTAGTTGAAATAAACTTCACTAGAAAGCAAAAAAGTTTGTAGCTCAGATAAGAGTTTCTAAGATTTGGAAGAAGAGCTGACATATATCTTATGTAATTGTCACAGGATTTGTACTCCAGGAAGGAAAAACACTTTTTTTTCTTCATGAAAAAAATATTGAAATCATGTCGGGTTTTGAACAACATTTTATAATCAAGAAATAAGAGGATTGTGATACATTTTCTACAAAATTTATCTTTCTTCACAAATCTGTACCTGCAGCAAAATTTTTAATTCATCAGAGCATATTTCATATGGATTCATTTATAATAGGGATTACTTTAAGCATAATTCATGATGAGAATGTCAATCATAGTTTTCAAACAGTGGAGTATTATACATTTTATTTTTAAAATGGTATTACACATAAATGCTGCAGGCAGAAAAACTTTTAACATTCTAAAAGACACAATCACATAAATTCATTTTTATGACCAAATCCTCATTTCTTAATACCAGGAACATCCAAATTGTATGTGCAGAAGACCTTTTCACTTCTCCCTCCCCAGACTGCCATTTTAGGGCCAGACTAGTACGGTAGCATGCCAGACAGTCAGCAAGAAAACAGTGGGTAATGGAAAAACCTTGAAAATACTGATATCATCAGGATGTGCAGTATAGCCCAGCATGAAAACTGTCATACGGACTCAGCTCAGCTCCACTAGTACAGGGCTCCTGCTGGTTCTGCCCCATCTTCCTCCATATTTCTCTTCCAGAAGGGACTTATTAGCTCAAGTGTGTTGCCTCGTAGAGCCAGGCTTGGCTGGGATTAATCAGAGGCTAATAAGAACCCAGAACGCTCAGGAGTCAGCTGAAGCATTGCCATAAGCAGCTGTACTGCTGACCTGGCTCTCAAATCTGTATATGGTTCTGCTAAAATATCCTGCTGGACCAAAGATACCTCTGCAAACTGCCACTTCTAATATCTCTGCATCTGTGGCACAATTAATGTACAATCCAGATGAACTCTACATGGATAACTCAGAGCTGAATTTTTCAGGAATAGCTATGCAACTAAAATATCCTTGATTTTGCACCCCTTTTCCTTCCTTCATGTTGCAGCTTGCCTGCCTAACTGAATGGGCAGTGAAGGTTAAGAGCATGTACTGAGTAGCAGGCTAGTTAACTCATTTGTTCATAGTTTCTCCAGGCCTGTCTGTATTAGTCCTGTTTGAGGCATTTTTGAGCCCATGTAAAATTCTTCTCTGAGCTAGATATTATCATGAGCTGTCAGCTGGCCATATCTGCTCCAGGCTATTTAAAAATCAATAAAGTGAAAGTGCCTTTATGTGGAATTTGCTAAATCTCTACCAGGTAAGAGTTAGAATAGTCGCATCTCTTTCTGACTACAATTTAGTAATTTAGTTACTTTAGTATTTATATATTTTAGAAATTGAGTTTAACTTAGGTATGTTCATAACTCAGTTTATTATTTTGATAAATTGGTCATTAGATTGTCAACTTAAGTTTTAAAATCAGAGTAAAGGAGAGTGTCAATAAAAAGAGGAATAGAGAACGTTACATTACTTTCTGTAAAAGTGAAGTGAATAGATACATAAGTTGAACATCTTTATTTTTACTGACTCATAATATGTGACCAGCCAATCTGAGAGAATGAAAAACATAATGAAAGATGGTTCACAAAGCCACTACCACAAATCAGGATGTTTTAGTTGGTACTGAATTTTGTCAAGAATCTTCAGCTGGTATGTATTTAGTTCCTCTTCTCTTCATTATTTTAACTTTTCCTGTCACAAGGTAGGAAAAAAGAATAACACATATTAAAAAGAAGATCTCTTGGGGAAGAATAAAGATATTTACAATTTTCTTTAAATGTCCTTTTTTCTTTTTTGGCACCTTGAAAATCAAGTGGAACTTATTAGTTAATAGCTGTTTGCGCTCCTCCTCTTCCTACTCAGTATACTCTCCAAGATAACAGTTTTTCCTCTTGCTGTATGGAACGTGAGCTTTAAAATGAATTTTCTCATCTTTATCTGTGCTTTCTGTGCTCTTCAGGGTTCTATGTGAAGTTGAACATAGCTGTTCACAGCAGTTAACATTTCTATTGGTAGTTTCTATTGCTTTACCAGGTCTTGCTGAAGCTGCTGATGGCCCTCTCTTTCGGATTTGGAGATTTACTCTTTTTTTTCATAAAATAGAAAGTTTTATAAGGAAAAGAATTAATAAAATGAAATGCAATTAGATTGCATTCATAAACTAATATAAGTGGATTCTCCCAACTATTCCAGGACCCTCTCTAGATTTGCATGTTCTCCTAAAGATTTTTAAATTTTCAAAAGTATGCCTAAGAAATAGCACCAAAAAAGTGCCTTGGGGGAACCAAACCATTATTTTACTTTACCGATCTTATGCTATCTACCATTCTGTAGATTTGCTCCTGTGCAAAGTATCTGCTGTCTGCAGACATAGCCAGAAGATTCTGACTAGCAAAATCATCTATATCAGAGAAGATGGCAAAAAAGAAACATAGCATTTGGCATCTTTTTTTAAAATTAAATTTGTGTATCCTAGATTCCAGTATGTATCTCATTAGCACGTTTTCAAGACACTTGTCCCTCCCTTTCCTGTGGATCCTGGGACTTCTAGCGATTATTATCCATGTCTTTGAAAAAAGCCCTTAGAACAGAATGAAGGAAAAAGCTTTGTTTTTAAGTTTATCTTAGTTTTTTTTCAGAGATACTTTTTATATCTTCTCATGATGCACATTTTAATGTAATATGTGACTGCCTTTTGGTGCTTCATTCTTTCTTCTCTTTTTTCCACCGTTTATGATCTGGTCTGCTTTTGTAGAAATACATTTCTCTTTGTACAAAACTAGTTACACCGAAACACTTCCTACCAGTCGCTTATCTATAGTGGGATTCTATTACAATCCAAGGGATTGCTCTTTTAAGAATCTCATTAAAGTCTGAACAAACAATATGAAATGAAAAATCTTTCCCCAAGGCACAAAGACTATAGTCAATATTGTATTGCAATGTTAGCTAGGCAGGATCATATTAGACAGTTGGTAGTAAAACTATCAGGAAGATTTAATAGCTAAAAATGTGTAACAATTGAGGTCGAGAAAGCTGCCCACTTTCTGATTTTAAACATTAAATATAATTCATAGATTTTAAGAGAACATAAACACACATACAATTTTCTTGGATCTCTAGGTAATGATCAGAGATATTGCACATTTTTTATAGACTTTTCATAGATATACTTAAAATTTTACTATAAAGATAGCATTTTATAAATCTAGACACGCACACACACACACACAAAACTAGCTAAAATTTACCACAGGTTATTTGTTATTAGTTAGTTATTCTAGAAAAGCAGTTCAAACAAAAACACATAGATACGTTAACATGCTTTCTAGCTCACATGCTTTAAACATTTTCAGTAAATTTACTAATACTAATTTTACTCTACGAGATTCAGAGAGGATATACTGTAGAATTCAATCTTTAGCCTGTGGGTAACTTTTTAAAGATTTAAATATATTTACATTTAAATATATGGAGATCTTGGAATAAACTTGTCTATAATCTCAATATTTTATAAAATTTTATCCATAATCAGGATATTATGTCTATTTCTAAACCTAAATTTCTGAACAGTTTTTCTTATGGTTGCCTGAAAGAGCTTATTTCTGGAAGGGCAATGGGATTAGAGGGATGCTTCAGAGGTAGTAAGATGTCACAAAACAAGTGTTCTCTAAATGAGATCCTTTTGAAAATTGTTGTATTCACTTGAGACTGAAACTTTTAGTTGTGGGTTCTTGACCATTCCAATACTTTTTTGGATGACCAAATACCGGTACTGTTCAGGTGGACTTGTGAGTTGTGTGTTTTCTTCTGTTTGCATTTTAGATAAAAAACTGAGCTTTTTTCTTTGTGATATAAACCTCATTACAAATATTCATTGCCTCTATCACCTCCATTTAGAATCTGCCCTCATTTTTGTAGCTGCATATTTACGATAAAGACCCCAAGGGAAAGTAATCTAATGTAATAGAAATTTTAAGAGAAAGCAGAAGAAAGAGTTAATTAATGTTAACAAAATCCGTAACTTCTCAATAAAATATATGGTAACTTGATTTTGTGTGCCTTGGACAGTTAGGATTTTTATTTTGGGGTATGGGGCAGTTTCTTCTCCTATCCAGCTAATGAGTAATTTTTTGATTTACTCTAAGACTTTAGCAAAAGAATTGCCATTCAAATTATTTTATCCAAATGTGAAGGTTTAACTATTTGAGAAGTACACATCTTAAGTTAAGACAAACAGGTGTTGGCAGGTGGGAATTTTAAGAGCAAGTAGTTACAGGAGATGTTCCCTGTTGAACTATATGCACTTTATTCATTGGTTTTCAAGCAGAGTGGATTTGTTTGATGAAATGAGTTGCATCATTTGTACCTTTCTCCATTAAGGCCACCTGCACTTTTTTATTTTGTTTTGTAAGCTTTAATTTCATAAAAATGGGTAGTAGTTTAGCTGAGAAAGTAATACAGAATCAAAGTTCTTATTTAATACTGGCTAGATGCTCCCCACCCCTTGTAGCAAGGACGTATCCCAGTCACTCAGGCAGCCATAGCCTTTTATTTTCCTTTTCACAGAATCTCTCAAAGGTAAACCAGTTCTTGGTATTAATGCAATCAGCTGGGAAAGTATGTTAGGATGATTCATATCACAGAAATACGGGATACCCACAGAAGTTCAGAAACTGTGCACAATAACCCAGGCCACAGGTAACGGTGGGAATGGTTGCAGGTCGGCTGGGCTGCTTCTGCACCGCTAGAAGTCACCGATGGCAAGTCTGGGCCTGGCGACCTTTGCTGTTTCTGATGTAGTCCAGTGCAATGACTGGGGAATAATCAGAAGCAGCAGTTAATTATTTCCAATTAATTACTTACCAATTAGATCAAGGCAAACAGTCTGATGAAGGTAATTTCACCAAGACAGGGGCCATGGATAAGGGTACAAAGCAGGCAGTGACTTGCATGCAATTTCTGCAGAAGAGGTATGGCTTTGACCACCTGATAAGTTAGTATTCACACATTATAATAACTTTCACTTTTTTTTTATTTTGTAGTTTTAATCTTCAGCATTTCCTTTAAATAGATATTCACAGATAATATTGAAATATATTGATTGCCATTTCTAGAAATATTTAAAACTCAGGAAATATAAACTGCCTTGTCTGCTATATTTCTTAACATTTTGAAGTACATGCAAATAATACCTCCTCAGAGCTTTAGTCCCTCCCTTCTCTTCTCATGTTTGCCTTGTTTTAATGAAAAATCACCAAATATGCAAAACTGTAAAATCACTCTTCCTCTTCTGCAACACGAATAACTTTTGTTACCTATGTGAAGTTACCTATGTGAAACTATGTGAAGTTTGCTAGCCATCTAGCAGGTGTGTTCGTTTGGAATAAAAATGTAAATAAAGAAGATCAATTCCTTAACGAAGAAATACAAATGGAAGGGAAAAACAAACTTGTGTGTATATACATTATGGAACAAGTAGAGACTGATTATTAAAAATTAGAGTTTTTAAAAACTGAGGGTAAAAAATCAAGCAAAATAAAACAGACATCTAGAACTTAATGGCTTCAAAGTCAATGGTATTTTTCTAATTGCTTACATATAATTATTCAGCTGAATAGTAGACACCAATAGACACTCTTTTCTGTGACAATTCAGATACGCTATTTCATACCATGTTTGAACACAGCTCAGAAGGAAAAGAACTGTGTAACTGTATAGTCAGGCCATGCAGAACTCATAGGCCAAACTAGAGAATTTTTCTTCTTTACCAGTATTTAGAGTTTTGAGGATGATTTGGTAGGGAGAAACATAGGCAGGGACTTCGAATAAACCTTTTGGTTTCAACAGTTGATATTACAAACTTATATTGGATTTGGTTTGAGTGAAGATGTGGTCATCTCCCTAATCTATACCATGAAACAGAGCTCAAATTTCCCTTCTTCCCGTCTTCCCTTCTCTGGTTGCACTGACAAGAGTGATATGAATAGTAAACAGCGTGATTCAGGGCATATTCACCATAGCTATTGAGGTTTGTTAATCTTTAATATGTGAACTGTGATGACAGAATTGTTACTGACTACTAGTTGTCTTAATGCTAACTTACAGGGAAGTTTGTACCTGGGCTATTGTGATCGGTTAGGTTAAACTGTAGCAGCTTGTAAGGCATAGATTTTACTAAGAATGCCTGACTAGAAATTCATGAATAAAAAAAGTATAAAATTCCACTTATTCTGTTAAATAGATATAATTTTCCTATTAGGCCTCTTTCAGGAACATTATTCTGAACTCTGTGGACTGCATAATACTGGATTATTTGCGTGAGATAAAAAGTACTTTTTTTTCTCAGCAAGACAGAAATCCTATAGCCGATATCAGCCTACCGCCTTTGATTTAAAAGTGTGATTTTAAAGAAGATAACTTCTAAAATGATCCATCTCTGTAATATTTTTGTGTCTAAGAATGTGGTATGGTATCAATATATCTGATTTCTCGTAAAGACGGGAGGTGTGTTATGTGTAGACGAATTTATACGCTGCATATCTTTTCCATCTAAACTGTATGTAGGAAGTTGCATAAATTAAATAGTGAATCCAATGACATGCCACACTGAAGCAATCATCTGTGGCATTTGGTTTCCCTTTGCAATTTTTCTCAAACTTCTCCTCTGATAATGCCTACAGAAAGTAAACATCCAAAGTAATCTGGTTGAGCTATGGAAGTATCTGAAACTAAAGTATACGGTACATGGAATAATCAAGAAATGAAGTTCTGCATACCCATGAGTGAGATTTGTGAGGATGCTGCATTAAATTTTGTTTACAACTTTTCAAGGTATTTCCCTGCGGTTTGGGAGCCTGGGTTGGAAAGAAGCATTCCCTGGAGCCTTGTTACAGAGCAATCTTTCATGTTGATTTTAAGTATAATTGGAACTCTGACATGATACTATGATATTGATCTGCTCTAGCTCCTTTTCCTCTTGTTGTGTTGCTGAGTATTTTAAAAGATAGGTGAATACAGTGCTCAGGGTGTCATGGCTGTAGATGGTCTCTGCTGACTGTAGCTGCATCTTTTGAACATTGCTGTCAGGCATTCTTTTTCAAATTGTACTATGTTGTAAAATTAATTTGTGTATAACATGAGTACATCCTCAGTGTATATTTTTTAATTAAAACCTTAGTCAGTCAAATCTCATTAGGCATCCCATGTCATTAATTTATAAGGAAAATAATGTATGTATTAAAATGTAATTTTGGTTAATGTATAACACAACTAAAATTATTAATGATTTTTCTGATAGTCATTACTCTTTGAATCTCCTCTTCCTTTAGACACTACAGCAGTGCAGTTCACAGAACATTGTGTAAAGATGCAAAACTTATCAGATATTACCAAGAATGCCATACAACAATGACTAAAACATTTGTGGAAAAAATAGTACCTCTGTTTCTGCTTCAGCGAAGCAGGCAAATATCTGTACACTACTTTGAATGCACTTATTTAGATGTGTATGAGAGCAGAGTGCTTTGCACATGGCTAAACAGGAATGCATTTAGTATTTAAGAAGAAGAGATGAAACGCAGACTGCAATTTAATAGAAAATATTCTGTTTGAGAAGTATCCATATGAGGGGAAAAAAGACCCTATCAAGCAATGCTACATTAATATTTCACTTTGCAATACATATGCATGCACTTAGTAGAGTGGGGTATAGATATTAGTTAACCATCAGTCTTTAAATCCAATTAAAATTGAACTTTCTTGCAGACTGCAGTCCATTAGTAATGTGTAAAACATTTAATATCCTGTCCTTTTTATACAACTACTTGGGCTGTTCCGTGTTTTTCAGTGTTACTTCCACTAGATTCCATTCGGTAAATCTTTGTCAAGATGTTCTTAAAGTAGTCATTGACTTTAGCGTTCTAAATGACATCTTTTTTTCTCCCATTCAGAGATAAAACATTGTTTCAGTTGCTCACTTAGAACTAAGAGATTATCTTCTGCAAAAAACAGGCTATCAGCATTTGTTAGTGCTTCGTTGTTCACAGATTGAAAATAAATTAAACGTTTTAAAGGAAGGAAGCTCTTTTGGCTGTTTTTTCCTTTCCTTCTAAGAAACAGCCTTTCCCCTTGTCTTATAAATATATATACATGTGTGTATGTGCGCACACGTATAAGACTTGATATTACAAACTGAATTATGTCTCTGGCTTTTATTGCTGGTAGATTTTACTGACGCAGAAAAGTTAGGCATGGCGCTTTGAAGCCGGCCTTGGTTTTGAAATTAATAGTGCATAATTTTCAGAGAGAAAGCAAAGTCAGTTTATTGCTTTAATTACAGTATGATGTTCATTTTAAATATATTTATATTTTAAAATTCTAGTTTTAAGGAGATTTTAATAGAAGCTGGAGCTGATGAGGCAAAGCAATGCAAAAAGGCTGTTCCAGATGGCATATATCCAGAGGGAGACATTCGTGTATTGACAACGGTGGAAATATGTGGAAAGAGAAATAAGTAACGAGTATGAAACTAGTGAAGAGAATCTGAGTGAGACTATTTCAGGACTCAATCTGTTGTTGTAAGGAAAGGAATAGCAGTATTCTCTACATGTGATAATCTGATCCCAAGGAAAGACACTGGAAATGTAAGTGCTTCAGTCAAGCAATAGAGGAAAGAAAGGATGAGTTGTCAGGGCAGTTACAAATGAAATTGCAGAGTGGAAGAATAACAGTGGTTCAAATACAGGAGGAGAGGGAGAAGAAGATGAATTTACAAAAAAGGAAGGTCTCAAGGAGATGGTAGAGATATAAAGGTCATTTTTACGGATTATAAACAGAAAAGATTACGTTGTCTGAGGCTTTAGTTACTGTCATGGGTAATTTGGTGGACCAGTGATCTAATCTGGCATAGTGATTCTTCCAGGTGTCGGAGGATATTTTTCTTCTCCAAGGGAAGCGCTCTGTGAAGCAATATATTTACATTTGACTAACTACATTTAAAATTATTTGAATAAAATATATTTAACGTATTTAGTGTTAAAAATAATGCACTAACCTGCCAGTTTTGCATTCTTTCCCATTCCTTTTTGATGTTGCTTAGAGCGATGATGCAGCATTTTATGGATACCGTATAACAAAAGCAAAGGTTAGAACTAAAAATTGTGTCTAGAAAATAATGCTTTTTAATTAAAAGCAAATAGCAGCTGCTACCTTTCGTTGCAGAAGGGGGGTGTTTTTGATAAATGACTCATTATAGTACTAGGCCTCTGCTCACCTTCAGTGCAATGCAATTTTCGTTCAAACTCCTTACTCAAGTTACTTTCAGATTCGTTATTTAATTTTTAGCTCAGTGCTATTTGGAAATTTTGATTTAGGTATTCATTTCTTCCTCATGGGCCTTTTTCTGTACCCTGCAGAGAGTCTTCACTGTGTCATGTCATAGTTGCAGCACATCAAGGGAGATATTTTTTGACTCACCACATATTAGCCAGCAAACACGTACACCTGGGAGTACACATTCAAATTACAGTTCCTAAAATAGAGTGTACTAGCTCAGTGGAATGTGTTTTTTCGCTGAACTAATCTTAAGCAAAATGGCTGAATTTCTGTAAGTGACAGTAAAAATTTAGATTTCAGCTGAATGCTTAAATTTTCAGCTTTTTGTATTACTCATTTTTTGACAAAGTTGAATGTTTCTGCATGAAGCAAACACTCCTATATTCAACTATACCTTGCATGCACGTATGAATGCACACAGGTAAACATTTTTTTAATTGAAAAACATTTTCAGTGGAAAGACTCCTGTGTCTGAAACAGCCACTAAAACACTCTTAACTCTATTTGAGGTATAATAATTTAGTGGGCATTCCTTCTATTTTTACTGATGTATGTAAACATTTCTAATTTCATCAGATATATTTTTTAAATGACTATACATGGAGAGGTTCATAAATAGCAGATTAATTAAAAAGTAGTCTGCTTGCAAATGTAGATGTTATTCTGTACTTTAGAACACTGCCATGTCCTACCCAACATCACAGAATCCTCCCTCTGAAGGTGCTGACTGTACTACTGGCAGTATCTAGCTCTACTGTTTCTCCTTTGTCAGTCCAAGGAAAGGGTAACATGGACCTTTCTGTGGTTACCTTCTTGAAATAATGGAGATACTGTTCTTGCTCTGCAGTGGATGGGCGGTGTCACTGCCTGAAGTAAGTCCACTTTGGGATGTACTAGTGTTCTAATCTGAAAATTGATTTTATGAATAGCAGTTGTCCTCAAAGATTAGATTGGTCTAAAATTTGGTCTGCTGGCTAACACTGATAAAATATGATAGCTCTGATTTTCTAACTGTTTGAATTGGTATACTCCTTTATTTCCCATTAAAGGTAGAGAAAAGATTGTTCATTTGTTGACTTTCTAGCATTGCAAATTTTAAAGAAGAAATGTGTTGAATTAAAGCATGCTAGTTAGAAGTTAGAGCTTAAAAACTGATTAGAGTTTCTTTTTACACTACCAGAAACAGTAATGGTTTGCCCCTTATTCAGGTAAGCCAAGTCTACTCTTATAATGAAAAAGATTATAAAGTGGCCCAGGCATGGTTCAGTGGTATCTTCTTACAAACTTTCTGAAAGTGGTATCCGTCCTTCAGCAGCAGACTCATTTGCCCACATTAAAAATCACACACAATGCAAAAAAGACACCAGTCATATGTATGTAAACAATTATATGTTTTAAACAACATTTCTACTGCACCTGCTGTTTTTCACAGCCAGAAAATGATTTCTCTTTGTGTCATCCTCCTCAGCTATTCGTTTCTTATATATTATGTATAACATACCTGATTTTTTGCAAGGTGTTTTCTTTAGCTTAATATTACAGATACAAAACACAATAAGATTTAATTATTATCATTGTTGGTCTCTAGCTGCAGAGAAGGAGCTGTTGAAAAAAGGCTTCTGATGAGCAAGGCAATGTACTAATTTAAAAAGAAAATGGGGTGCAGCCAGATTGTAAAAGGAGGCATCTTCTCAGAGAAGGGAAGGAGCATGCCTGACTGCCTCCGTCCGCTTTGGGGGCGATGGGCCCCCGACTCCCCCATGTCCTACCTGCAGTGGGCAGCTCTTATCTCCCTCCCAGGGGTCCCGGAGCAGGGTCCATGCCCCAGGCAGCCTCACTGGAAAGCTGGGCAGCAGGGAGCTGGGCACCACCCAGTGTGCACAGGTTTTTTAACTCGTATTTCTGCCTTTGAAAATTGTCCAGCAGAGAGAAGTTAATTGAGATGCAGTGGCACTGAGTCTCATTTCACCTGCTGTCTTTTTATACGGTTTTGCTTTAAGTTGTTTGTCATGTACTGCTCTGACAAGTAGGGTAAAAAAGGTGTTAGTGTAAATGGCTAGAAAACCCTACATGTCTAAGTTTTAGCTTTTTAAGCATGCAACCATTATCTATTGGAGTTATTGCAACTGTGACTAATTAAAACCCTGAGTAGCCTCATTGCTATTTGGCAGGGAGGAGGGAAGAGATAGGAAGATCATCCGTACCCTGTTCTGTCTCGGCAATGCCACTTACTCCTTTTGGTATTTCTTTTCCTTTTTGAAAAACAGATGTTGTCAGGAGCTTTGCAAGTGATGGTCTGCCAGCCTGATAGCTAATTTTCCAAATATGTCAGTTTGCTCTCAGGAACTGAGGTGCTTAAGGGTCAGGACAAGGAGGGACGGGAGGAGAAAAGCAGATAAAGAATGAAAGAAAAACTGAAAGTCTTATGAAAAGCAAACAATAGAAAATTCTCGATTTTGTGGTCATGTGCTTAAATGGAGCTGTTTGCTCTTCTAGAGGATGTCTTCATTATCAAGGCACGTTAGATAAGGCTTTCAATTTACAGCAGCATAAGCTGCAGGGGTCTAAATTAATACAATTCATTATACAACAAAGGTGGAGCTACCATCCAAAAAGAACCTGCTAATATAGGCTTGTAATTTCAAATTTTCACACACTTTTCACTCCATATTTCAGTAAAAATCTGATCTCCCCCATTATTGCTTTAGGCTAATAGCCTATAACGTGGTATAGTGTCAAAAATGTCAAACTACACGAAAATAAAAAAAAAGAAAATCGTAAGATTTCACTGAAAGCACTTGTATGGATACTATTTTCACAAGATCTGTGCATTTTCTTTGGTGGGTTTTTTGGTGTACGTATGAATTCTAAACTGAAATAAAAAAGGGAAGCTGGTACCACCCTGAAACACTTCCATGTCTGGTATATGTATTAAAGCTGCAAATTCATGAAATGCATTTTTGAAAAAAATCTATATATAACCTAGCAGAAGAAAAGAGTTTTACCCTCCGTATATCAGATATTTATTACTGTAGTAATAAATAGTAGTTGAGACCTATTTTGAGTGAAAATTTCTGCAACTTGTTGGGCAAAGTGATTTTAAAGTTAATCCTATTTTAAAGATGATGAAAGTGATGAGAGAAGGAATAGATTCTGTGGTATTGATGCTATTTAATTGCAACAAACAGTTTAATTACCTGTCTGACTCACTCATGTATGACAAGCCCTGAAAATCTCAGAGGTAATTTGATAGCACATACAAAATGAAACACCTGCACGTCAATACCTTGGTCCATTTGCATAACTCCTTTAAACGGGAAGGCAATGGAAAATCGGTGACAATGATTTAACAGCTCTTTGCTAGTTCATTGCTGTCCTTCCGTCTCTTCCATTAATATTTGTTTTGTTTTTCTCCTTCATGCTACAGCAGTAATGCTGATGATGCAACCCCAGACAGTCATTTCTGTGTAATAGCTTCAGGCTCAGAAAGCCTGATCTGCCTCCTGAACAACCGTCACAGGCTTCGCCCCCACGTCTGCGTGGATGAGGGGACCCAGGAACCAGTTGGAGAATCAGGAGTTTGCTTAAACTTTAGCGATATCTTTCACCTTGAAATATTGATCCCCTAGCTATATGCTGCGATAAAGTTTGCATTAGAAATACTGGTACTTTCAGCATCTCTTGGCTCAGTCTGCATGTTACTGGCTACTACAGTTTTGTTTTATCCTTCACTTTGTTATAGGATATCTGCATCACATACAGAGTATAAAAAGGAATGGAGAGAATGAGTAATGCAGCCCTAGTGGGATTAAAGGCAGAATTAGGAGACTTTTCTGCTTGAAACAGGTTTATTTGATTCATTTTTAGTGCTTGCTGTTATAAAGGACAGAGATCAACAACAACATAAGACAAGAATCAGATTATTCCTTTGTTATCCTGCTGTACACAAAGCTGTAACAACATTTACAAAATAGTAATGAATGACATTGTTTTCTAGATGAGACTGTGTGGACTTATGACAGCTTTCTGCTTCATTTTTTGTGTTCTAAGCACAAGCAAAGATGACTATCTGCAAAAATATTAAATATATGACTTCTGAAGAATCTCAGAAAGGTTAAGAATTACAGTATTAACCATTCCATCTTCGTTCCACTGAGAATTTCCATGATAAGTTTGCACAGAAAATTTGATTTTCTGTGTATAGATGCAAGAGATTTTACCACTTTTCCGTAAAACCTCTTTAATGGTCTAAGCTAACATGGTAAATGTTAAGTATCTTTGGAAAAGTTTTGAAAAACTACTGCCACAAAATTAATCTGAGGCTGAACAATTTGAATTTTTTGTCCTTATAATCAAAAGCTAAGAGGAAAAATTCGGAAAAAAAAAAAACTTGCTTTGTTGTTGGAAGCTGGAAAATTGTTTGACCTGTGTGAAGAATAATTCATATGCACAGAAAAGAACTCCTGTAAGTAGAGCAAATTGGCTTCTGGACTAGATTGAGAAATAAAGCTAGATTACTAACAATACACTATTGAAATATGGTATATGGTTTTATGCTACTATACTATATATATGTATCCATAAAATATATGGATATATATTTATTTATACTAATAAATTATAAAATATACTATTCCCCCAAAATGCTAAAAATGGCAATTCTCATTCAACAAAAATATTGATTCAACCTGTTCTTTGCCAAAAAATGAAAGTCGACATTCTGAAAAGTGAAAATATTTTTATATGTCCAGAATTAAATTGAACCTGTGTGAGTCACTTAACTAGTCTATACAGATAATCGAGAATGCTGGTATCCTCTGTTGCCAGAGGACATTTCCAAATGCACTTTATTTTTATTTAACAATGCTTGAAAATTATTCTAGTTTGTTTTAGTGGTAATATCCACCCTTCAGTCTTGAGCTTTGGTTTATGCTCTTATCCTCCCCACCCCCTTACATCCCTAACTGAGAGAGTCCTGTAAAGTCAATGTTAACGTTAGTCTTAACCATCTGCCCCTAAATGTCTTTTCTGGAGGCGTGTGCGCACGCGCACGCACACACACACACACACACACACACACACACACACACACACACACACACACACACACTCCTCCTCCTCCTACAACAAGCTGCTTAGGTATAACTAAATAAACAAGATTAACTGCATTACTCTAGGGAGATTTTTTCATGCTTAAAGTTAGATAGAAACTTAATTCATATCTATATGAATTATATTCAGTAGCACTGGCTCTCCATAGTGGACTTTTTTTTTTGTTTAAAAACAGTACGGGCTATATTTTCTGTATAGTTCAAAGTGTCTTTGTCAGGTTAAAAGACATATTTTTTTGGCTTCTTTTGGGTAGCAGTAATTTTTTGGAGAGTAGTTCCAACAGTGGAATTATTTCACCATTGAACCACTAGGCATTCATTTGTGGAGTAGGTTTAATGTCTTTTCCTATGGTCAGTGAGGTACTAAATAAATTGCCTGTTTTTCTCTTTTAGACCCATACTTCCCTCTGGCTCTTGCACAAGTGGAGGAGATTGCTAGATTTATTTGCTTGTTTTTCAGTACAGTAAATGAAGTTTGAGAGATTTCTCGGATACTACTAACTGTGGTGTTACTTATGAAAACAGCAAAATGTTATGTCCGTTATAAGCAATTAATAACTTGATACGCTTTCCTTTGATTTCAGTGATAGGGAGACTCAGCATTTTAGAAGACTAATCTTAAAATATATGTATGCATATTTATTTATAAGTATATTTTATATACTTACATATATGTAAAGTATGATTTCAGAAGCCTATTCCGTGCAGATGTATGAAAAATTTGATAGTAGTATTTTAATATGTTTTTCACTAATCTGTACGTGGTCCTGTCTATGTCAAAACTGTCTTTTAACAGATGTATGAAGTGAAAACACTAAACCAGAGAGTATTACCGTATTTTAACAGAAAAAAAGGCTTTAAATTACTAATTCCACATCCTACAACTTATATGTTGGTCATTCTTAATTCACTGTGACCATACTAACATCTTCCAATTTCTTTTTTCTAATAAAATGTGATCTAAAATGAAGAGCCTCTTTCCTATTAAGGACTTTATAGCAGTTCTGGGAAAACGATTGAAAGGGGTCAGAGGATTTTTTGGATTTGTAGCTGGAGCCAAAACCTTCAAGTTTTCCCTAAAAGTAATAATAATAAAATGAAAAGAAATTATTACAATGAACAAAACATATCATTTAATGCTAAATTAAAATTTTCATTTTATATTTTGAACAGTTATCTTCTCAAATTTAAATATAAGAATATTTTTAAAAGAAAAAAATTCTTTTTAAATGACTTTTAAAAAATGTCAAGCAATCATTTTCCTTCATTTTTAGGAAGAGTGATTTTAAAAGACAAAGCAAACAGTAACCTTCTTTTCCTTAAGGGTAACTTACCAGATCTGCTTGTAATTCTCATCAACACTCTCTTAGTCTCAGGAGAAATACATAGTTATGACTGAATTCCTGCCTGTACAGTTCTTGAAGAGCGTTCACACTCGTCAATTTATGCATAATCCCCTCTAGTTCTTAGCTGAATTTCTTTCAGAATTCAGCAATATATAAATGATTAGACCGCAAGCTATACTGTTGCACTCTAGGAAAAGAATTGTGACGTAGCTATAATTCATTCCTGAAATCTTTCGCAATTATGAACTTTAATATCTGAACAATTAGACTGTGGCGGTAGTATTACATCCCACAAAAGTAGTTAATTTTCAGTAAACGATGGTTAGCATCTGTACATTTGTAGTTACGTTGTCAGTGATCCTACTGAGAAATGAAACTTAAATATATATCAGTATGAATGGCACTTTGTGCACTTTGATAATTACTTCAGTAGTATTTCTGAAATCTCTGTTTGAAAGACATAGATGTTTTGTATTGATAGTTCTGTTGAAAAAGGTTTTTAGAATGAGTTAATTTCTTGCAAGGGGGGACATGTTTATTTTAGGATTTCTGTTAGGGTTTTTGGATGAAGAAGATAGGGACATGACTTGGTAAAGTATGAAATCTATGTTGAAACAGAATGTAGGCCAATTGTTACGTTAGCTTTTATGAAATGCTTTCATTTTATAGAAGTCTTGTGATATGTCTACATGGTACAATGTGTAGCTATGTAGAAGTCACTTTAAGAATACTAAAATATTGCGCACATCTGCAGAACTTCAAATGCAAAGAATCATAACTGCCATAGTCTGTTCTTTTTCACTATGCGCAGTGAGTAAAATGTTGAATTATAAAATTGTAAGGAATACATTCCAAATATTAAATATACTCTTTTGGAATATTAATATTATGCCATGGATCTGTTCTGGAGTATGGCAGCTATATATTTGAATTTTTAAATCAGTTCCGTGAAGGTGACTGGGAAATTTTTGAACCAAGCTTAAGCTGTGGCTTGAAGTGGCCTTACACATTCTTTGATATCGGAAGCTTGGTCAAGGTGTTCTTGCACACTTGCAAATTCCTGTTTGTTCAGTTATCCTCCTGCAAGTGTGTAGGCCGGTAGGTCGATGATGGCAGATGTTTTGGAAGGTAAAGTGGCTTAAAGTTGTTTATGAATGACATTAATAATTAAATCCAATGTTTCTGAAATCATATAAGGTTAACCTGAAGATTATTTTCTTCTATGGTTTTTATTGAGATTGCTCAGATACTAAAATTTAAAAACATACGCAGATGCTTTTCTCTTTTAAGGATAACACGTGTTGTGACTTGCAGTATCAAGGCCATAATTCCTTTCTTTTTCTCAGATCTTAACTTGTCTAATCTGAGAGGAAAAAAACGTGTCACAAATTTATTATAACTGTGAAGAGACATAAAATTAAGCAGTAGTGTATCTCTTTCCTTACAAACATTTTACTTATTTGCTTTGTCTATATATGAGCTAAAACTTAATTTTTTTCAAAAAAGATTAAGAAAAATGTATTAAAATTTTCTCTTTTTTCAAGTACAGTTGGGTTTTATGCAATATTATCCAAGTTCTTTTGTTTTTCGTTTATTTTGGAGTGCTTTCAAAACATACAAGTCACACTTCTAACTGCCTGTAATAAATGTATGAAAAATATTTTATTTTTCTAAAAAAAAAAAGGATTGTGGAGAAAGTGAAGAAAGAAAGGTTTTTTACCTTATTCTTAATTGTATTTAATCAGCTTCATAAGTTTGGCATGTTATTGCTTCTTGGGTGTTACTTTTTATTTTGTATTATTTTATAAATATAAGGACTACATAAAGGTAATCTAAGAAACTAGAAGGTACTTGAGCGGGCAAATAGGAAAAGGAGAGCTGGACTGGAGGATAACTAAACATTGTAAGTCCTCTTGACATTTTTCCAGTTTTCTACTAGAATTTTATCTATATATATATATAATGTATATATATTTATATATAGTATTAATATATATTTGCATAATTGTATATTTGTATAATATATTTTATATAATATGTATATATAATTCTATGCATATATTCATATATATATATCTGTAAGCACCAATAAACAGAGACTGAATTATTTCAAAGACTGGATTTTTTTCTTAATAATAGTACTATATGTGATATCAGTTCTTGTTCTCTGTGTGACCAGTGCATACTGCTGTGCTGAGACAGAAGAAATAAAAGATATTAGAAAAGTATGCTCAATGTAAAGGTTGTAGAGATGTCTCTGCAAGAAAATTAAAATTGATGAGGAAAAATAAATCCTAACCGGGTTCCATCCCAACATGTTCTATCTAAGGGACCTTGGTAGAAATTCAGAGATCTGAGTAAGTTACTTTATTTGACCTGCAGACAAAATGGTTAAAGAGAAGATATCCAATATCAGTATCCAGAAAACCTCTGAGGGTGTAGATATCCTGAATTCATTTAAGAATTTCAGAATAATTTTTTTTACTCATATAGCTGCCCTGTAATCTCCTAAAGATAAATCATGAACATTTGAGGCTTTTACTAAAGTTAAAACTGTTGATGCTGTTTATTTCATAATTTTGTTCCACAAAGAAGTAGTTCTGAAATTTTGTTCTGGTTTTACATGGTTTCGAAGTAGTGGGTTCTGCCTCCACGCTTCCTGTCTCTTAAGTCAAAATACGCAGCAGGCTTTAATGACAGACTCTTAAAATAGTTTGAATGAAATTTGTACTTTGGCTTCTTTACTATGTTTTCTTTTTTTATTTACTTATTCCTTTCTTCTTTCATGTAATACAGGTCAAGCTACATTAAAATGCCTGCTGTTGACCTGCTAAAAAGCATGACTGAGAAAATCCTGAAAGCTTATTGAGTCAAACTGAAGATTATTTCAGTAGGGCTATGTTAGCCTCAGGTCAGCTCCTCCCGAGGAGATTTATAGCATACATTTTCTGAGTTCACTGCATACTCTCATTAAACTTTCTGTGCTGGCGTAGTGTCATGGACACCATCTAAATTTGGAAGTATGTGGCTATTTCTTGTCTGAACACTCAAATTAAGCTAACCCCTATGTTTCTGTCCTATGATCAGGGAGTCACTGGGCTATATCTACAGAATGCCACACTGAAGGTGTTAGTCATTAAACTAATGAGGCAAAAGGTGGTTTGCTCTGGCTCTCATATGGAGTGGTTTCAAATAATATACTCTATTGGTTTCGCTAACAAAATTCTCTATCCTTATATAACCAGAATAACTAACCAGTTACCCATTTCATAGTTTCAGGTATCTGTAATGGGAAAAAAGCATATTTTCAAAAATCAGAACTACAAATGGAACAAAATATCAAGGAAAAGTAGTATGATTTCTGCCATGCTTAATCTATCGGTAATCATCATCTGGAGATTTATGATTTCCAGACTTTATGAAAACATTTTTCCATATGGTACAAAAATCAGTATCATATGAACTGCCATAAAGGGAATTTCTTTAATGGAGGGTATAGAATAATGTATCTAATTATGTCAGTAATACTATATGTAAGAGAACTCATCTGCAATCTTGTTTTCTGTGTACATGTTTTATGAAGACATTCAAATGTATTTTACAAATATTTTCTAAGTGAAATTTCTTAGTTTTATTGAGGAAAAGCCATTTCGTAGCATTGGTAGGGTATCCAAAGTGCACAATTACTTCAAATTTAAAAGAAATGTTTCTTTCTAGTAGCAAGCCTTATAAAATCAAACCCAGTACTTAAGCCATTCTCTTATCAAAATAGGTTTTGTTGTTTTTTCATGAATAATTATCTGCTCTCATATTATTTTTACAATTTAAACCATATGTCTTGGACAGAAGTCTTGCATCAGCTTTGCACAAGAAAAGAAATTGTAAGCCTCAGAAAACAGGATAAATAGTAACCCTCAAATCTTAATATAATTTAGTCAAGTGTATGGTAGACTGATCATAGTACTGATTGATTACCATTTTTATTTAAAACAGAGTAATTGTTCTAGTTACAGCAAATGTATTTATGCCATTCAAATCTCAAAACAAAGTACAATAGCCATTATAGTGAAAAGCTGCATTTATTTTCCATTCCCAAATTTAATATGAATAGTATTCCTAATAGTCAAGCATCAAGATGAGTACTCAGGCTGCACATTCAGATCTTGTCTTTTACCGGTAGACTTATATCAATAGAAAATCTGATGCATAACTATCAAAATGAAGCTTACAGGGACATAACTCATGATCAGCTAAGAATGTTCATACCATTTGGATAGTTTACGATTCTTTTTTTGTAATGTAGAATTGATAATGCAAATCCGACATCATACATATATTATTTAATATATGCCAAACAAGCAGCTCATTAAGTGAATTCTTTTTTTCTCTTTTGCTTCTCATTTTCTCTGACAGTAAAGCATTGCAGAGAGAGTATTTGAGATAAAATAACTATTTGAGAAAACAGGTAAGGCCAAAGGTGTCTTTGGGCTAGCAATATTGACTGATGTTGTTAAAGTTTTATAGCTAATAGTTTAACAATTTTTTTACCTTAAGGAACTGAGATTTTTGCACAAATCCTTTGGTTTAATAAGGCAGCCACATGATTAAATGACAGAAATCATAAAGATTGACTTCAGCTAACTGCTAGCTGCATAAGTTGTTAATTTATATACAGTATAAATACTTCTGGGTGTATGCCAAGAAATTAATAATCATAGGAATAATATGACTGAACTGCCATAGCAAGGAGACGTGGTAATACTTTATTACCACATTTGAATTAATGAGGAAATTCTAAAGGCTTTTTCTATCTAATGGTTATTGCAAGTCAGAAAGAAAATGATACAATTACAAACCTAGAGACAGGAAAGTGCAACTCAGAAAAATCAAACACACAAACAATCTGCAGAGGTCTTCTTTCATTTTGTAATTATAGAATTTGAGTAGCGGAAGAAAACCTAGTATTATTGTTCTTGAATAGTGTTCCTTATGATTAAAAAAAAGAACATCCATCTGTGAATGGCAAATGTTTATACCTTTTTGAGATCCTACAAGCATCATATTTTTTTTCTATGCAATAGAGAAGGAAATTAATATTTCACCATACATGCTTAGCTGATAATGATGCTAATAATATGTTTTTGTTATTAAATGAGGGGAAATTAGCATTGTTTTCTTATATTTTGCATTCTGTGCTATTTGAATCTGTAACACTTGAATATTTGCATTAATTCTCATCATTCATTGCTGGTGTCCAGATTTGAATAACACATTTTTGAGGTACTGTGTCCCTCCATTAGTTGCTTCTTTTCCAAATAAATTACATGTGGAAGCAGGACACACCAAAGACAGGTTTCTTTTGGGCTTCTGCTCTATATTCCGTTATATTGAGTGGTTTTTCTTGCATTTGAAGGCAGGCAACAACTTTTCACGTTCTGATTTTTGTGTGCTGTTAGGTTGTGCCTCTAGGCTTTCAAATAGAGAAGCACTGGAAGACACACAACAGGGTCTACCATTCACTGAAGTGATGTTTCATCACCATAAAAATAATGCCATTGATGATTGCCCGAACATTCCCATGGCAATTATGTATTGGTAGATGAAGATCATCATATGCTGAAGGTGTACTGTTCGAATGTCAGATATATATGCTCTTTTTGGAATGTTGTCTACGGGATGCGTGGGAAATGCATCAGGACTTTAAAAGTTTCCGTACTGAGTTTCTTTTCTTTGCAAAGGGCTGAAAAATGCTCCTTATATGCCCCTACTGTTTGGTTTGTTTCTTATTAACTACCCTTTTTTCTGCAGAGCATGATTTTTACCCTTTTTTTCTATTATAGAATGATTTTACTGTGCTTTTTTACGTATTACCTTCTCTCTCTAAAGACTTAGTACATTTACTTCTTTCACAGTCAATATTTTGCATCTTGACTGCACTACTTGCTTTGCATTAATGAAGTCCTTGCATGGAAAATAATTGCAACAGTTATATGTGAAGTGTGTTGGTCTGCAAGCACTCTGTGCTTTTGGCAACTGAACAGTACATGTTAAGTTTTCTGAAATCCTCTTATGTACAAAACCAAAAAAACACCAGCCATAACAATTGACATGAATCATGCCAAACTAGGTAACATATTTCACCTCCCTCTCAAGTCTAAAGGCTTGATACAAAACCTGAAGAGAAGCAGAAGCGCCGTGATGGCAGCAGTCCATTGCACTCAGCTAAGGAAGCAGATAGAACGGTGTAGAGTCTGATGCTATTCTGCATGATTCATTCAAACTTAATTCTCTTAAATCATGAAGAGTTAGAGAATTAAAAAGACATCTAACAGGCCTTCTTATGAGTTAATGCTTGTCTGGTGGGAGCAGTGCATAACACTGTATGGTGCTTCAATGCGTGGCATACTTTTTAAATCTTCCTCTTAGGGTGGATTTTAGGAGTTATTCCTTTTTTACTGTTATTTTATTATGCTAAAAAGATTATTTTATCTTTGGTTTAGATAAGGTCTTCTTCCAAAAGCTGTGAACATTTTCCATTGGTTTAAATTTTATAAGAATTACTCATTTTGTTCTGATGGATATTTTGAAGATGCCACAGGTTTATAAATGAACATTGAAAGAAGGATCCTAATTTCTAACTGGAAGTAGAGAATGAAAAAGGAAGAAAATTATTGTTATTTGCTGTCTGAAGTAGTACTCCAGTCTTCCTGTAAGACCAAAATGTTTGGTCTCATAGTTAGAGACTGTGCTTTTGAAGAACAAAAGTCCAAACTTAAAAGTAAATTTCAAATGTCAAGAAAAATACTACTTGGGTGAGGAGGAAAAAAAATTGCTTCTAAAAGCAAGTGCCTTGAATATGAGGAAGTGTACTTTTAAATAAAAATTACTGTATTCAATGAGTCTCTTCTCTACTTGTTAATGGCTTTAATGCTAAAAGGTATCTTAGAAATTTCTATAGGACACAAGCTAGATTTTTTATATTATCATTTTTAGGACTATTTATGATTTCAGAGGTCACTTTTATTTATTACTTGACTTGCAAAGAACTTGAAATCATAGCGTGAACTTTGACTGTTCTTCAGTAAGTTCTGCATTAGCTTTAGACAAGTAATCACAGAAGCAATTAGGGATGTTGTCCTGAGGCTCCTTTACTGCAGGTGCAATTGTCTGATTGCTGTTTTGTAATTACTGTATAACTCTAACCACCCATATGCATCAGATAAGTTATACAGCGTGCTTCAAATAAGCAAAAACATCTCTCAAGTTCAACTAAGTATTTAATAATTTAGGTTGCTCTGTTATTCAATTTTAAAACTCCTGGTTGTTACGTTATTTAGTTTGTGAAGCTCAAAGCTTATAATGAATTTGTCATGCAATTGGTTAAATTGTCACCAAAAAAAAAGTTGAATAACAATGCTGATTAAACTGAGTTCCTTGAAATATGCAAAAAGCTTTAAAGGATTACAGAGGCAATGCCAACTTTAGGATTTTTGGTTTTAAAGTCTTTGAAGTCTGACTTTGCAGAACAGATTGTGAATCCCTGGCCCATTGCACACCTGCAGAGATTTTGGTGTTTTATTTCTCTTGGGTGAAACAGCAGAAGCCCAAACCATGTTAATCACTGTCAGAAGCAGTTGTATAAAATGCCAAAATGCAATGAACCAGGAATTTTGTAATAAATATGACAATACAGTTTAAAGTGTTGTTTTGTTAGGCTTGCAATTTGTTGTAATTTATCACTTACGATAGTACTGGAGGGGAGAAATATCTGGGACCTCCAAGTCATCCTTTCACTTGAAAGGAACAGTCCTGCATTTTTTTTTTTGGTTTTGGTTTTTGTTTTTTAATCAAATTAAGAAACAATGAAGTGCAGCTATGAGATGTAATGCATGTATTTTAAATTAGTGAAATAAATATGCACTAAAATTTTCTGTTAATAGCTACTTGACAGATATAGAGAAATCTTTTTATGTTATATCATATAGAATTTATTACATCTTATTTATAGAAAGGGGCCTATATTCTATTGTTCTCCTAGATAATACTCAATTTTAGAACATCATAGTAGCATGAGAATGCAGGAGTTGCATGTTGTAGATATGACATTGCTAAAAGCTGAAAAGGGAAACAGCTCTCAGCCACATAAACAAACTTTCCTATGCTGTTTAATCTTCCTGCCTTTTGGTGTTTCAGTGCTCAGCCTGTTCTGTTTGTGTGAGTGAATTACTGTATCAGGAATCACTTCTGAATGTAGTTTTCAGAGCAACTTTGTAAAATAATATCACATCTTTCTAGAAAAGAAACTTATCCACTTCAGTTGCTTAGGACAAGAGAGCAACAGTGTTGCTATAGAATAGTTTTGTAATGTTTTCCCTTATATTGTCATACATGTGTGTATGGTTCTTATCCTTTGGACTTAGGAACTCTTGAGTTACTTCATCACCTATCCAGGGGTGACTGGTTCCGCAGGAATAGGTTTAATTGAAGATGCAGATAAATTATGGCCATTTTAACAGAATTTACAGATTCAGGTTCTGATTGTTAACCTGTGCGTGTTTACATAGGTGGTTAACTGAAAGCACAGGAGAAAGCTGGTTTACTCCATTAGAATTATTCATTTGTTTGAAATTAAACACTTATGTAAATCTTTGCAAGATTAAGTTTCTAATGTACTATTTCCTATGTCTTTGCTAGTGGCTATTGGCTACAGATCTCAAAGAAATCTCGTACTCAGCTGTTGAGCATTCTCCTGGTGTTGCCCCAGGAAATGTTCCACTGCTTCTGTTGCAGTGGTAGGGGAGTTGTCGACCACAGAAAAATTGCCTCTGCTTATGTCTATGTTTGTTGTCCCCTCCTGCTGTGACAGTTTCTTTGATCACCTACCTGTATTATGTTTTATCCAAATCCGTCTGATGGCTCTTGACATCATCTGTAGTACCTGGAGGGGGACTTACTGAACCGGGTCATTGACAATTTAAACTCTGGGGTGTGACAGAATTTCAGAGATTACTGTAGTTCCTATTCTCGCATGTGTGCTCATCTGTTTATTTTGGGGATTCAGATGTTTATCCAAATGGTAGCTCTATATCTTTCGTCAGGTTTTCAGAGGTTTTCTATGGTAATTCTTCTTTCTTGTTTCTATCGTGACTTTTCTTTTGAGAAAATGCAAGTAGAATAAGAAAAGGGCAAATAGGTTTCATGATTGTATTGGGAGGGGATCAGAAGAAGAAAATTACCCAGAACGTGCTCCTGAAAGATATTACTAGACTGGAATGACTGTCCTGATAACTTTTCCTTTTTTGTGATCTTCCTAATCACAAATATAACAGTTGATTTATCTTGATTGGAAGGCATGGTGCAAACTGTGAGGCTGATAAAAGAGACTTTATAATTGTAAAAAATAAATACTTGCCACGTAGGTCATTCCCACAAACTATATCCCAAACAGAGCTTTGAAATGGATATAAATGATTTCTACATCCTAAGACAATTAGGAAGGGTATGGTCCCTTGAAAGGTGAAAGGTGATGAAATGTCCGTATCTACCAGAATGTGACTAACGTAAGTGTTAGGCATGGATAACGGTCTGCCTCTCACACGTAGATGGAAGTGTATGATCGGGTATAACTTTCATCCAGTTGCCCCTTTCATTCTCACCCATTAATTATTATGGCTTTTAATAACTTCCATTTTGAGCAAGAAGTAGTTTCTAAGCCTGTAATTTATGACCAAACGTATCTGAATTTGCTCAAGGAAGGCACAATTTCAATATACTTAGTGAGCCTTTACATACTCAATCCTTTCCCCTACTCCTGTTTCTTAAAACAACAAGCCCTAGTCGTGCTGCATTCGTAATTAGGCTAATTTCTTCATTGCTGCCTTACTGAAAGTCTCACGTCCCAGTGGCGTGCTTGGGTACACTATTCATGACCATATATTTTGGTAAGGCTACTTTCTGTGATTTCTTCTTAAAGCCAGAAGAATCTTTGCTCTGAGTTGGATTTCTGTGGAATGGGTCTGGGTTGAAACAAATTCTCAGGATTGAAACTTTAATCTGGTTCCCGATTTGCTTCCTGTTAACTACTTTTATTTCTCATTTTGTCAAAGCTATTGTTTTCTGTCATATCTGTTGTACCCCTGTGATAAGGTCTCTTATGTTTGTTCATCTTTTAATGAATGAATCCTAAAAGACTCTTATTTGAAAGTCAGACAAAAGTCTCCTGTTTCAAAATGTCGTATTTGAAAGAGTCTTGTCTGAAATACCGTTTTGGGATCCTGCTGTTCTATTTCAGTTTGGCTTTAAATGAGCTCAGGAAAGAACCATATGTCTGTATGAATGGATGAGTTGCTTTACTATCTTTTCCTGAACCTGTCACTGTTAATATGCATTACTTTGGAGGGGAAAAAAAAGGCATGAGTGATATATTTGCAAAGTATACATGTAGTCTAGGGAATATAAGCTCCTTAGGCTCTATAACCACAGAAAGGAAAGGGAAAAAAGCTATAAGATCATTTCAAGCAACTAATTTAAGCTTCTTCTCAAGAATTTTCCTTTACTTCCTTTACTTCCACAGGAGAGGGGTATTGGTTATAGCTTATATTGAAGCAGTACTGAGAGGTTAATCTTTCTAAAAGGAATCTAGCTTTAAGCAACACACCATTTGGCTGTGGAACTCCTTGGAACATGACATTACAGATGGCAACAAGTTTACATGAGAGAGAAAAGTAACTGGATGAATATAGAGAAGAAAAAATTTATTCAGGGCAGTTAGATAAAAAGATAACAACTCTCCTGCAGAAAGTCCTTGAATGACAGATTTATGCGGGGTACCAAAAAATTCTGAGAAAGCTTCATCACTTGTTTGCCCCTCATCCTGTGCTCCTCTTCAAGCGTCTTCTGTTTACTAATGATACCTGACTTGTTTCTATGTTCCTATGTGAAAATAGTAAGTTACTAACTTTCATGGATACTCTTTGTGTCCCTAAGACACCACAGGACAAAATATGTTATACCCTATTTTTGTTAAAAGAAGGTGGTTCTCACTTTTTGATGTTGATTAAAGTGATATGTTAATACCCATACTTTTTACATAGAAGGTATTAAAATCTTAAGGATAGGTCTAAATTAGCCTGTTGAATGAATGTTATTAGTCCTGCAGCATTCAATTTCCTTAGATAATAAGTATTTGCTAGGTACTTCTTGGAAAAGCGTATTTTCCTTTCTTTGAGTTCACTGAGACCAGTTGCACAAAAGCAGATATTTTATTTGTTTTTTAAAATTCCTAATAGGACTTGAAGTCTGCAAGGAATCTTAACATGGATAGGTAAAATAAATATGTGAAACTCCTGCACTGAATATGTTTTCAGATATTTTTGTAGATCAGCCTGGTCTCGTTATAATAAATTCTAGCTCTTTTTTGTCTAACACCTCTGTAGACTTCCTATTGCTAGTTAACAATTTCCATTTTTGATTCACACATAATACATTGTTTACACTTTCATATATGTACGGCTAAAATTTTGCCTCTTGCTAGCAATCTGGAATGTTGGTGGGACTGGGTGTGCTTAATTTCCAACGATTAGTTTTAAGTTGTGTGATCAGTTCATACCACTATCAAGCTTGGCTTGTGTTTCCCCACTTGCCAATAACAAATCAGTAACTAATAATTCAAAAGTGAGAGTATTCTTTTAATATAAATTAAGCCTGTAAGTATAGAAAGATCACTTGTTTACAGTACAATATATAAAAATAGAATTGATTTAATTTATTCTGAGCAAAGTAATACATATTAAAGAATCATTCAACTGAAGATCAATTTGAATATATCACTAAATATAATTGCATCTTAAGAATCCTGACTTTTTAGTGTCATATTAAAGAGACTATTAAAATATCATTTTCCATTTTAACCACATCTCGAATACTGTTAAGTGTTCAGATTTCTCACATGCACTTCAGCCGTGGGTTAGATATCTGAAAGTATTGTTGAGCCGTGACAGAAGGCCTTTTGTGCCCTTCACAGGCCGCTTGCTTCTGATAATCTCACTTAACCTTCAGCAGTTGTGTACAAGAAATATCACATAAATGTCGTGCTATCAAGTGAAACTTTTGCTATTGTGAATGCACATTTTGACCTAGGTTGGTATCTCAGCAGAAGGGAGGCTACGGTTCCTGCTTAAGGGACACTGAGGTGTGAGGCGCTGAGATTGCTTTTTCCTTTGTAATTATTTTACTCAGGTTGTCTTCCTAAAATCCCAACAAACCTTAAACACATGCCCTCACTAACATACTTCACAACCACTTCTCAAAGCAGTGTAACTTTTCTATGGCAATAATGGTGGAGTGTCTGGTCACACTAATCTTGCATTATTTTTCTGATTTTCAAGAGAATTCACCACCTCTCAAGGAGCTGTAGCCCAGTATTTGATACATAGAATGCCTTGTGGTTGTTATCAAAGGAAGGAAAGGCTGGAACAGCTTACCAAGGTATAGGTAAGGGCTTAGCAGAATCAAAGGGAAAAAATGCAGACATAAAGCCTTTGGGCCTAATTGCTTGTAAACAGTATCTTTTGATTATATATAGCACTATACAGGGGAGAGTAGAGTTCAGGCATTTTCAATTTTTTGTCCCTGCTAGTCCTTTGCCGAAGCCTTTACATAATAAAAAATATTCCTGATATCGATGAACAGCAAGAACTAACCATATGTCAACATACATGCAGGGAAACTCATAACAACTCAAATCTACCTAATACTATTTTTCTGAAGGAGTACTGGGTAGTTTATGGTAAGGAAAATTTCTTACAACCTTGAATTAAAAGTATAACAAGCAAAAATCCCTATTCTATAAATATTAAATGTCATGTAGGTAATATAATAAAGCTTTCAATCAGTTAGAGTTTTTTTTAATGTATTTTCTCCCTTACGCCCCCTTGACACTCCATAATAATGAACAAGTTATTTAGTTAATGAAGAAAGCATCTTGTATTTAAAGATCTACATATTAATGTGACCTTCCTTTGTTCATAGCTGTTAATATTTATTGCCTTTTCTTGTTGAGATTTTACTTGGTGTTCTGTGACAAACAAGAGTATGATTAGTGAAGCTGTAAAGTTCTCATGGTGGCTGCCTGTGTTCCCAAGATAGCAGCATTAGTGTCTGCAGAAGCAGTTAATGCTGTTTATCATTAGCGACAGAGGCTGGGAAGGACCTTCTGTGGCTCTT